>NW_028289136.1:0-1253750 GCF_059628265.1 Tinamus guttatus
GCTGGAAAAAGTCTACCAAAGACAGAGACCAAACTGTGGCTAAGGAATTATAACAGACAAATCAGGTCACAGGTCCACACAGGATGGGAGCTTGTCCCATTAGGCCCTGTAAGTCTCAAAAGACTGTGGAAACAAGCATAAAAACAACTGTTGCAAGCATCATTTAAAGAGATACTTGTTTATAAATGGAAATTCAATCTAGTTTTATGAAAATATGTAGTTTTGTTTATCTAGTTTAGGAAATATGTAGATTCACTTTCAGGGAGATTAACATAAGCAAGTCTCATATCTCAGCAGAAATGTACATGACTGAACTGTCAAATACTGCTTAATAAGAGGATTATACTGGATTTGATTTTACTTAGGCTCTATTTTATAGAGAACAGCTTCTCTCTCATTTTTAGGCAAGTCTTTTGCTTTCAAGGCATCAGTTTGGATTTAGCATTAGTTCTAATTGACATAGTTTTAATTATTTCACGTGAATCTTTTATCATAAAACCTCTACATTCTATATAATTGGATATAAATATCAATTGGATTATCCACTGGATATCCACTGGATGTAAATAAGACTTCATGTATGCTATAATGCTTGTGTTGACTTGACAGACAAGGAAATAAAGAGAGACACTTGGTCCATGGCCTTAGACATATGACATATACAGGCTGAAAGGAAAGATTAAGCAACGAGAGACTTACTTATTTTATTGAAGCGCTTTTTTTTTCCTCCTATTTAATTCTCTTCCTATTGATTTTCAAAATATGCCAATATTTTGTCCACAGAAGAGACACTGGGAAAATCAATCAGTTGCAAAAAAAGTATTTGAGTTTAAGAAAAAAGAATGAAAGAAAGGAGAGTATATGTTATCACAGTGAAACAAAAAGAATCGATAAGGGGGGAAAAAATGGCACGAGGTGTGCTATACATTATGGGCAAGAGTAGATCTCCTCAGTTTGGATCAGTTGTTACATCAACTAGTTGCAGAATCTGATCTCAGAAACCAATCTACATAATGAAGTTTTCTCAGGGTGTTTTAGGATAAGATAATCAAGCAATAAATTTATTTGCTTCTGGATTAATTCAGTTTAAAACTGGTTGATGGATAAGAAGCAAGTACAGAAAGAGATGAAATTAGGCTGAACTGCATCAAACAATGAGGTTGAATGAGTTTGAGATGAGAATTAATTCACTCCAGGGAAAATCTTAATTCTGAAGAGAAAACATCCAGAGAGGATATTGGTCTTTACCACTTCTTTTCTCTGATCCGTACTGTCTGTACATGGATTTGTTGTCCATTTTACAGGGCTAGAGATACAAAATCTCACTGAAGACTTCTTATTCTCAAGAAAAGAAGAAAGAATCTACTTGTGAAATCTGTTTGTTTACCCAAACAAGGCTGATGTACCTGCTCAGCTAATCTCCAAAGTTGTTCATGCATACTTCCTAATAGCTAACAGAAGGACAGAACCAAGTTGAACTGCAGTTGTTAGAAGTCAATCAGAAGAAAGAATAATTTCGGTTAATTCTGTTGCATTTTGCTGCCTGACATTTTCTTGCTTGAACTTCAAAGATTTTCAAGCACCATTTTAACTCATGCATCCCTGTTACTCAGCAATTTCTTCTCCCATACATCTTTTTAAAAATCTTTATCTTGGCTCCAAAGGGAAGATTTGTTGCAAAAAAAGAAAATGTTAATTCCTCTGGAGTTGACAGATGTGTTTGTCTAAACCATTAGGAACTGCATGGAGACAGAAAGAAAAAACCTCTGAGGCTCTTGCTCCCAGGAGCATTACCCCATCATACCAAAGTTAAGAAGAGCATGTGTAATGTGTCCGCACACACAGCCCACAGCTAGAGCCCCAGCAAAAGGCCCACAGCCCTTTTTGCTAAATTCCTTCTAGTAAAGAGTAAAGGTGGATACACAGACCGGGGCACCTCACACAAGCCTTGAGGCTATATGAGAGATGGAAAAGAGCCATAGGGCTGTCTGAGGTGCACTGGAGCCTCACTGGATTAGCAAGAACAAAGCAGAGGTGGGACTAGGCAAGCAAATTTATTATTATACTTTTTGCTGTGGCATATAAAGAACCCATCTTACATTTGTGTCTCACTCTAGACTTCATTCAGAGTGCGAGCTGGCTGTAAATGATCAGAAAGTACAGCTGTAAGCTAACTTGACATCAAAAAATTACAGTCTTTAGAAGAAATAGCACATTTCTATTCAGATTGAGACTATGTAAGTCATACTAAAAAGAGATCAGTCTATTTCGTAGATTGATTTTGATGATGCATGACTTTGGTGTTGAGGCTTATGCCCCAGTGAATGGTATGAAGTCTGAGAGCATTGCTGGCATACAGGATGCTGAAGAAATATTGATTAAACCCTTGTCCATATCTGTGAAAATCTCAGGCCTGTCGACTGCAAGCAAACTGATGCAAAAAACATGAATTCTTCTCTACATGGAACTGAATATTTCCCAACTAAATGGTAGGCCCTAGGAAATAAGGGTAAAATAAGAAAACAGGACACTGAGGGCTGACATTGCAAGTGGAAAATCACTTGTTATGCAAAAATATTTATGGGAAAAAGGAAAAATTCCTTATATGTAAAGTCCAGAAATTCTTTTTAGCATAGATGAAAACTTAAATCTAATCCAATAATTAATCCAGAATTAATCCAAATATTCGTCCAGAATTGATTACTGCAATACATGTCTCATGAGAAGATGTTTCAGTGTAATAATAATATTGTCATAAGCGTATTTCAAATTTTCTACGTTTCCTTTAGATATGATCGCTAGCCCATTCAACTTCTGTTACTGAAGGTCAGGGGATTGATTCTGGAGGTAATGATAGGGAGGGTATTAGAGCATTTGGCAGCACTGCTGGGTTGAACCAGACTACCACTGTGACACACCACTACTTCTGCCAGGGTGACAGAGGACGGGTCCAGCTGCTGGGATGCAGCACAGCTCCTGCCTCCCCACCCATGCTCACAGCTGCACACTAGCTACCCCAAAATGCTCTGGTTCAGCTACAGGCTGCAGGGACCTTGGAAGTCCCTCCACTCTCAACGTCCCCCCTCAAGTGGGGTTTCCACCACTGGCTCCAAAGCCAGAAACTCCACCACCTCTCATGTGAGGCTGTTCTAATGTTCCAGCACCCTCACAAGGGTGAAGAAGGGGGAAGAAATGTTTTCCATGCTTCAGACGCAAATTCCTGCATGCTACTTTAAGCACATAGCCTCTCAACTGCAGACAGGGTACCCCAAGAAGAGTCTGGTCCCATCCTCCTTACACCCTCCTACCAGATACTTCTTAAAACTGAGGGAATCTGCCCTGAGATGGAGCCTTTGCTTCTTCAGCATAAACTGCCTCACCTCTTGCGGCTGCTGCAGTCAGGGACCTCCAGTTGGTGCATTGCCACCAGTTGGTCCATGGTCTCACTGATGCATAGACCAGCTGCTGAGCTCCTTGGCCACCATGGGAAGTCAGGTCCTGCATGCCCTGGGGACCCACTCTGCATACTGCAGCTTCAGGGCACTTTTAACTCTCTGAGAAAGTTGGCTTTCATCTTCAGGTCTAACTCATAACTTCAGTAATGACACAGCTCTTGCCACAGGATTACAAGACAGTTTTCTTTATTGATATTCAGGCATAGGGTGGATCCCTGTGTCAGGAAGGCAGCGTCCCCCTGTCCCATGCATTTGGGCTGCAGACACCCACAGGGAATGTGAAGCAGAGATCACGGGACTGCCTTTGGTGGGGTCATGGAGACCAAGGAGCAGCCTTGGGGCTGACACAAGGCCCACTGCACAGGAAGGGGTCGTAGGCCTGGGCAGGTGCTTGCTCTTCAGGACTAGCTGATTGCAGGCTGCTGGGCTGGGACACCAGTGGGAAGCTGGAGGCAGCCCCACGGAGACTCACCAGGCAATTCTCATGTGGGCACAGGCCATTCTTCCTCCCTGCTTCCCCACAAACCTCCAAGTTGGAATCAGCGCAGTGACAGAGTGCTCAGGCTGAAGGAAGAGAGCAAGGAGCACAAGCACTGAGCACCAGGTGAGGTGCCTGGGAAAGGGTCCTGGAGGGCTTTGCCTACAAGGGCCTGGCTACTGCAACACCCTCCACGTGCTGACTGCTGCCCCATGGCTCCTCGACAGCCCCACACTGGCCCAAAGGAGGCTCCTGCCCCAGCTTCCAGTTCCTATGTGCCACTTGATCTCCTCTACCTATCACTTTTTTCCCAGCCTCTCTCACCACTTCCTCACGTGCCCCTCGCACTAAGCAAGCCCTGGGTGGTGTAGGTCTTTCCTCGCTACACAGCCCTCCTTCCCTGCACTGCCTGCACCCCAGGTCTTGAGCGCTGGGTACTGCTGTGTAGCTCCTGCCTCCCTGCCACCGCTCACAGATGTCCACTGGCCACCCCGCAAACCTCTGGCCCAGCCACGAGGTACAGGAAGCTCGGAGGTCCCTCTGTTCTCACCATCCTTCCTTGAGTCCAGAGCCTTGCACTTCATGGTGCATGCACACAAGGTGAGTCTCTGGCGAGTGCTTCAGAAAAGTCCTGCCCCAGTCATGTCGGGGTCTTCTCTCCAGATTCTCTCTCCCCAACCTTGGTGGAGAAGTGGCACCAGGGTGACTTTGCAGGCCAAGCCCAGCACCCCAAGGCATGGGGCAGCTAGACAGGACTACGCATCTCTGCTTGGTCACAGCAGCACCTCCCCTGCCGTTACGTGTCGTGTGCTCTGAGTCAATGCTTCCAACACAGACAGGGTCTACTAGCACTCCACCTTTTTGTACCGTCAGGGATGCCCGCATAACCCATACCTCTGTGGCACGTCACTGCCTCTGGGGAGACACTGACCACCTCTATGACACACCAAGAGTGCTGCGAGGGTGACACCAACCCCTACCGTGACACATTGCTACCATTTTAGGCCAAAGGCTGTAAAGGAAGCCCTTGGCCATCCACCAGGTGGAGACTACTGCCATATCTTCCTGTGTGTCAACCCTCCTTTATACTGCTGACACAGAAGTTTGTCAAAGAACCCTTGGTGGCCCCCTGCCTGAAAGTCTAACACGCAGCACCTGCTTCACCACCCTAATGCCCACCCTTGGCCACTCCCAAAGTTCTGAGGAGAAGCAGCCAGCGAAAACGGTTGTTTTTCCATTAGATCTCATCCCAGGCTGAGCATCAACCTCTGCCCAAAGGACTCCACTTTTTTGACCTGCATACCTCACACTCTTTTTTTTTCCATCAGGCAGTTATTTCCCAATAATATCCTGTGTAGCTACTTCAGAAGTTCTGTCTTCACATCGTTCTGGATCTGTGGGTCACCATTTGCAAATCCAGTCCTGCATTACTTTGATTTACTCCTGTTCCCTTGGACATTTCAAGTTGAGGCTGGAATATTTGGTAAGAGGAAAACAAGAGGGCCTGCATCAAGGGCGCTCTCTCCGTAGCATACGAGGAAACTCTTCTGTGACCCTGCATTGTCCCATCTCCACAAAAGGTCACTAAAGATAATAAAAGAAAGATGAATGCACTTCAAAACTGTTCTCTACGCTGAGGGAGCACACACTTCCTTTTTGTTTTGGTTTGGTTTTGGTTTGTTTGTGTTTTTTTTTTTTTTTTTCCCAGTTCCAAACCTCCATTTCTTCAACTGCCCACTGGTATCTTGCTTATAATGGTGGTAGCCCTCCTGCCAGCCAGTGCCCCATCCCATGCCTATACTGTGCTGTCATATCGGTGTCTCCACCTTGCAAGAACTCTATTGATGTGCTAGGCCTGGCCTATGCCATTTGGCTAGAGGGGCAGGTAGGACTGTACACCCTACAATAAATGATAAAGTAGCTGTAACACTAGCCACATGGCCAGTTTGAAGACTTGTTGTCACAGCTGAATTATGGAAATAAAAACTGTATGTGGTCAAAGGATTTAGACCAAGCAAAAGGACTTGGCAGGGCACCACTGAGAAGCCTGTCACCATTGGGATGAACATCCTAAAGCATGCAGGAGTACTGCACCATGCAGCCAGGTATGGTGAATGGTGGAGAGCTGAAACATACATGCCAAGGAGGGCACCATGTAGACATGGCAGCCTGTGTAGACATGACACCTGTAAAAAGGACATCCATCCAGTGAGCTGCGTAGACAGACCCCCCCCCCCCACCTCGATCTGACTGCACGCTCACAGAATAACTGAACATTCAGTCTGTGGGATAGCTACTGCTGCCCGCCCAATCTCTGTGCCCATTGCCTCTTGACTGCTCCCATGGCACCCCAAAAAGAGTCTGGCCTCATCTTCCTTACACCCTCTTTTCAGATACTTCTCCACCCCGAGGGCATCCTCCTGAGCTGGAGCCTTCCCTTCTCCAGGCTAAACTGCCCCAACTCTCACAGCCACTACAGTCAGGGACTGGTCTCCAGCTGGTGCATTGCCACCAGTTGGTCCGTGGTTTTACCAATGCAGAAACACACAGGATCCAAAGAACACACAGATCCAAAGTGGGAAATCCCATTCATCCCAGCTTTCATTGTTCTCAAGATTTGCCTTTAAAATAGTGTATAGTCTCCCTTTCTACATATGTGTTTTCACCTCAATTTCACCTCAAACTTCACATAATGAAGCGTGCTTATAGCCCTTATCCTGGAAACCTAGCACAACTATTCACAACTGTGTAACAGAGGCTAAATACCCAGACTGAACGTCAGCCAACATCATCCTGAAAGGATGACAGGTCGTAGTGTTTTAAAAGTGAAAAGGATAACATTTTTAAGGAAAATTGACATGGTACATATAGATACTGACCTGTGTGACTTTGAGTTTTAGGAAATTCTAGTATTTGACAGTATTCATTATAGTGATTTAATGGTATTTTTATTACAAGTAGCATTGTCTAATGGATGAATATTTAATGAGCCTCCATTAAGCTTAGAAGTGCCCTGTTTTAAACCATTAGATCATTACTTTAACAAGGTATTTTCTATTGCAGAAGAATTAAAGCAAACACAGTGTGTCTTTGAAGTCAGATGGCTGCTTAAGGCACAATGAAAAGAAAGCAGAATTATTAATTCAAAGAAATGGGAAACCTAGTCTAGGTAAGCAACTATACAGAAAATAAAGAAGCTTTTTGAGTATATATATGTGTGTGTGTGTGTGTGTGTGTATACATATAAACACAGACACATATTATATATTTTTTTCCTAGTAGTATTTGCTGGTTTGGAAACAAACAATTTGTATTACCAAGAGCTTTGACTTTTACTACTGGAGGTGAAGTAGCTTGTACTGTTAGATTAATCTCTTTTCTCTGGTATTTCGAACTGGATGAGAATTACCAAAAAAAAAAAAACCAAACAACAACAACAAAAAAAAAGGAAGAAGAAAAAAAGAATGTTAGTGAAAAAGGTCTTTTTAATTTGCTTACACTGTCTGGTCTTTTATTTCAGGACACTTAATGAAAAAAAATACTACAATGCTTAAGGCCTTAGAAACAGAGGCCTTGTGAGATCTGGATTTGCAGTTGTCAAGTAATGTGTGATAGGAGGAAGAGTTATTGTAAGAATTATTTAAGAGAGAGATTTACATGCCTAATATGATAAATAATCATCTTATGGGATCTTTAAAGGCACTTGAATCACAGAAATTTAAACATAAGTCAGTATATCCATGTGTGTTTGTTTCCCTACATGCTTATCCAATTAGAGAAATGAAGCATCTCCGATCAAAAGAATTAGAAAGAAAATTATGACCATGGGTACTTTTATTGAACTTCCTCTGATTTATCTGCAAACCAATAATTATAGGTTTAATTCAGAGCTCGTAGAATTTGCTAAAATACTTTCTTGTGACTTAATAGACTTTATATCAGGTTTCCATAATTATAGTAAGTCATTCTGAATGAGGAATTCATTTTAGGGAATTATAATATATTTGTGGATAATTTGCTAATGGAAAATGAGTAAAAATTATAAATTGTTTGCTATAAATTATTCATCCAATTATATTGTGTCTAGATTGAGAGATAGGGGAATTATACATTTAATAATTAGGTCTTCCATATGACCGTGGGCAATATGATGAAACAGATTTATCACAAAGAATCTGTCCATCTGCAGAAAGATTCACTGTGAAGTATTTCAGAGAGCCCTATTTGAAGTCACCAAGCAATAAACAAAGAATGGAAAGAATGGCTGGAGGCTGGCACTCTTCTAAGATCAAGATCAGTGAGGGAAATGCTGTATGGCAGAAGAAAGATTTTTTAATACGTTCCTCTTCTGCTTGTCTTGCAGAGGCTATGTCAGTGTGATTATTCTTTTAAGAACTATAGAATGGGTAGAGATCAATGAAGAAAATTTAGGAGTAGGACTTAGACTTTAGGTATTTTATTCCCATGATTTCCTAGAGGGAGGAGAAATTCTAAACCTAGCAATGTTTTTTGTTGTAATTTTTTGTTGTAATTAATGAGATCAAGATTTCATCCTTTTAGTAATCCCTTTATTTTTAGTGGGACCCTAATATACTTGTCATTTCCCTACATCTGGCTTGACCACAATTAAAAAAAAAAAAAAGCAACAACAAAAAAGCCTTACTTATAACCAGTTATGCGAAACACATAAAATGAATTCCTACTAGAATGAAGAGGGCAGGCAATTCCTTCATTCCTTCTAAGTCTAGGAACAATCGCTGTCTTTTGCCGTGTGTGCATGCTTGTACACAAGTGTAGGCCTCTGTGTGCCCTAATGGCTTCGTGCATATCCACATGTCATTTGTATGTGCATAGCTTCATGTGTTCATGACCCTGTGTGATTTCATGGTTAGGTGTGTGCATGCTGCTGTACACATCTGTACATCTAGCTCTCCCCGTGTTACAAGTGAAGGAGGAAGGAAGTATCTTCATGATGCAAAATCCAAAATTTTCATTTGTTAGTTTTCCAAGGTAAATGTAAGTAAGTGCTTTATTGTCCTTAGCCCACTTTAGTGACCTCAGATAAAAAGTTGTTTGTAAATGGACGTGAGGTAATTCAGTCTTCATTCTGCATTAGTCCTGGGCAGAAATGGATGGGATTTTCAGATACTGCTTAGAATATCAAGGAGGAAAACAGAAAGGGAAAAACATAGACCTGGTACTCCAAGAAAAGCCCTAAATTAGCCCTAATACTTATGCAGCTTACTGCCTCTCTATGTACCTGGGTCTGACAAAAGCTGCTCCATTAAGAGATGGGATCAATTCTGTCCAGTCCTCCATGCTTTCCTGCCCTGTCATCACTTACCCGCATAGGAAAGGAGAGGAGCATTTAGCTAACAGTTGCTCTGGTCCCTTGGAGGGACCTGGCAGTGTGGGCAGCCCACACAGGAGACTAATGAGACTTCTCACACACCATTACTCCCTGAGCAGGCACGTGGAAGGACTCGCAGCTGAGCCTGTAATTAATAAAGTAGAAGACTGAAGCTGACCTGCAGGTGATAAGGAATCGTCCCTGGGAAGGAAGCAGAAGGCCTGAAGTGAGATCCACCACAGTGATGGAGAGATGTTGTTGTTGGGTAACAGTTACATCTGGAAAAACTGCTGGGGACAGCACTCTCCAGCTGCTGACACACATCTGTTATGCTCAGTGGCCTCTAACCTTTTCCCAGAGGACCCTGCAGCTGGCAAGAAGAAGCCAAACTCTCCTGCTCAAAAACAGGGAGACAAGATTCGCAGAATCACAGAATCACAAAATTCATATGCACTTGTTACATTTCCAGTACTTAGCAAGGGAACTTGAGAGTTGGGAGAGATATGGGAGCTCTAAAAGCTATGACTAGAAAAGAAAGACATGAAAATGAGAAAATAAAAAGGTAAATGGTAACCTCAGGTAAACAGTGCTCACCCATGGGGCTGCACTGTCAGTGAAAAGTGAATTTCAGATTACTCCCAGATGCAGACCTCTGAACTACACAGATTACTTGTAAGGACATGACCTTGAACAAACTTAGTGCAAGCGCTGAAATAATCTTGAAATCCTGAGTGTGCTCAATTTCCTAACATAGGCCTAAGCTTTCCTTTAGACTCTGTTCTGGTCAGGACAAGTCATGCCTTGTTGGAAACACATGGCAGTGACTTTCCCAGACACAGCATCAGAGGATAATACACTGAAATTAACTGAGTAGCAAGGACAGAAGAAAGCTGTTCAAAGGTCCCACTTGGCTCAAGGTCCAATGCTATGGTTCATCTTTCACTGAAGAAAGGACAAAGTCATTTAATGTTGGCACTTTTGTTTGACTCTTGTAAGTGTAGTTCCAAATAGAAAATTAAATGCTATTTTTGCATTCTCTTAAGCTGTCATTCTCCCATCACCTGTACTACTTTATGGAAAGATTTAGGCCTGCAGTGGAAGATAGGGGTAAAGAGGAAACTCCTACACTGCAACAAATTAGAAGATTAGTAAGCATGTATATTCACCATTTTCATTTTAAATGATGTGCAGTGCATGGGGATTCATTCTTCTGGTGACTTTTAGTTTAATCAGTATATGTACAACCACAGAATTGTCTTTGGAAGTTCTTTGTGTGCTTGTACAAAACTTCAGGTGTGTGACAAACAGTCAGAGAATTCCACCATTTCTTTTGCCATATCTTAGAGGCTTCTTTTGTTTAAAACTCATTATATTGTCCAAGATGAATTCAGCTGTACTCAAAAAAGGTGCTGTGAAGCAAATGAGTTTTATGGAGCGGAGTTCACTTTGTGAGGGTGTGGATAACATGAAAGAACCTTTGCAGTGCAGGGAATGCAGTTCGTGACTCTAAGGACTGGTTGGGTGATTCAGCGTGGCTAGGCAGGCTGACATCAGACTTGGATTGGAGCAGAGCAAGAACCGTAGTTCTCATGAGAGTTGTCAGTTTAAAAGAAGAAAAGGAAAAGACTAATAAAAAGTCAGCACAAAAGCCAGACAGAAGCTCCTAGTAGAACATTATTGTTTTGCAGAGCAAGTATACTGGCTACTGTGCATTCTTTTCCTAAGAATTTGATGATTATGCTTCATAGTTAACCAGGTACAGTTCAGTTATATAATACATGGCCCCTTGTGCAGTGACTACTGACTTTTTCATTTCCTCCAAACACAACAGCACTGAGAGGAGCTTCAACCTCTCTGCACTTACCAGAAATATTTTATTAGATTGTAAACAAAGTTATCTTATTCTCTGAGGTTATTTTCTACAGTACTTTCATTTCTCCCTTCTGTCTTCTTTTTTACTTTGTTTTTATTGGATGCTAAAGGGTAAAATGTAAAACAAAGTGGCAGTGAAAGGAACTAAAAGCAAATATGCCTTTAATGTACTGGGAGAGAAGAATTAAATTGTACTTCCACCTCTTTGCCTAATAGCTTATACAATGTGAAATGAAACAGAGTAAGCTCGTTTATTATTTCAGCTCCTAGCAATGTAGTTATAGTTAAAGATGCTTCACATTTCACATTATAAATACTAATTTTCACAGCTTTTCAGAACATCCTAAAAATTCACTCTTGATTGAAACTTACTCAATAAGGTCATAGCCTAAGAACAATTTCAGAGAAAACATTGGGCAAAATCTTAGCTAATGAAGAGTGGAGTAATGTGTTCAAGCAAGCTAAATTACCTGAAAATCTGACCCCATATCAAAATACTGATGTGTTAAAACCTGTTGTGACACATGCAATCAACACATTGGGCTCTTTTGTGCTTGCTTGCACAGATCAGCAATGCATTGTCGATAGAAAACACACATCAAGTGAATAAGTTATTTTTAGGACAAGAAAGTAAGGAATACCTGAAGTTTATGCAGAAAGGGGGAGAAAGAAGAGCTAGAAATGAGCAGCCATGTCAGTGTGACTGCATTAGTGATACAGAAGTGCATGCCCCTTTCTAGAGGCTATTTAATCCCCTCTTCCCCTCCATCTAGCGATTGAGATAAATCCCTAGCCAAGAAATGCCCTTTCTTTCATGCTATTTTGACATTGCCCATAAAAGATCTTTCAGTAGTGAGATTTTCACACCTTAAAGGAAGCAACTTATCTCATTTACTTCAGAAGCCCTAAGCAGATCTTGAGCTTTAGGCATATCTTCCAGATTTAATGAATTGCATATTAGGGAATTCATCTGGGAAACCAACATATGGACCTGCACTCTGTTGTGCCTTGTGCTGTACACTCAGAGAACAAAATATGATTCTTTCTCCAAGAAGCTTGCTTGTTATTCTCTGGTAGCTTGTCTTCCCAGATCTCATTTTCCTTCAGGCCCAAGCATGTCTAAACATCTTTTCTTGATATCAATCATTTTTCCTAGAGCATTCTTTTTTTTTTTTTTTTTTTTTTTGTGTGAATCCTTTTGAATAGGATCAACCTCATGGTTCAAACTGATTTAAGAATCTTCAGGATCTTCACCGATTTCTGCAAATGTACGGCAAAACAAAAATATGGCTGTCTAGATGTGTATTTATGTATGTCTTCATTTATATAGTGGGAATCTGTTTTGATAAAGTTTTTTTTTTTTTTTTGGAAAGGCTAAAGTGTGCTTAAGTTTAGGTTGGAATCCAAAACCAGGGCTAAGGAATCGGTGAAGTTCTACCTCTCCCATCCATCCTCATCCACAGCCTTGTTAATTTCACTGCCACAGTGATGCAAGATGTGGGTAACCTATGATCTACCCCTTCCTCTCACTCAGTATCTCTATGTATCAAGTGTGTACCTAACTACTGGTTTCTGGCATACATTCTCTTTCTCAAAAACACTTAATTCACTATACACTGTGGAACATGTAAAAAGAAGAGAATGAGGATATATAACACGTAAAAAGATGAGAATGGTTTAAGAACTAGATTAGGGCATGTCAGATCCAGGTCCAGTGCCTTTCAACACAAAGGATGATAAAGTTGAGATTATTTTTCTTAAGGAAATACTGTAGTTTCTGTGCTTCCTTATTTTTTGCTTTCTGAATTTGTGGATTTACATGGATACAGTAGCTTTCTTCATTGCTGGCATTTGATTGGCTTCTAGGCTGAAGTCAGTATCATCTGCAGAACTAACATGTTTTCTTTTAAAACTTTTCTTTCCAAAAATCATTAGTGGGGTGCAGTGGGAAGTTATCGTACTTGCATGAGAGTTTCTGTTTTCAAAAATATCTTGACTTCATTTCAAAAAGGTTTTAACACAGAGAAGCAGAAGGGAGATTTTCCAGGACTTAAGTGACAGGTAACTATATTCTATCACTTTTCTTTGGGATTTTGGTGCCTATATATGTCAGTTAAATTGTCATCTATCATTACTCTGATGTAACTTGTTGTTATGTATAATCTAAGCCTTGATATCTGTCAATGTAAAACATCCAAGTAAATTCAAGGTGAAATGAACTTCAACTAATTTCCGTTCTTTGCCACTTGTAGTAGACTGAGACTGCATCAAGGGCAGCTCTTTCAGCTTGAGTGACTCATAGCAACTCAAAAGAGCATCTGAGATCAAAGCTCAGAAAAAGTTGCAAAGTAAACGTTGTTAGTTAGTCTGAGTTTACATGTTTTTAGAAAGAACAAAGTCCACTTTGGGGTTTTGTTTATGGTTATTATGTCCTTATTTTTGCTCTTTTGTCTCCCTTTCCTTTCCTTTCCTTTCCTTTCCTTTCCTTTCCTTTCCTTTCCTTTCCTTTCCTTTCCTTTCCTTTCCTTTCCTTTCCTTTCCTTTCCTTTCCTTTCCTTTCCTTTCCTTTCCTTTCCTTTCCTTTCCTTTCCTTTCCTTTCCTTTCCTTTCCTTTCCTTTCCTTTCCTTTCCTTTCCTTTCCTTTCCTTTCCTTTCCTTTCCTTTCCCCTTTCCTTTCTCCTTTCCTTTTTATTCTTTTTTCTCTCTTTCCTTTTTTATTTTTTTTTTCTATCTGGTTATTAGAATAACAAGAGGAGATATCACTATAGGTTGTGTGGCAAAGACCCTCAATGATTCATGCCTTCTAAGGTTCAAGGATTTCACCAAAGCCCCCCACAAGTCTTATTTATTTTCCAAGCACAATCATAGTCTGTAGATTATAGGCACAAACTATAACTTTAAAAATCCTCCTTTCAAATAACATTCACTGACTTCTTACATGAAAATCCTTTAAAGAGTATACACTAAAATAATTGAATTCATTCTTATTAAAATGGCTAGTCATTTTCTGCAAAAGTACAATTTGTGGAAGCAGAAGAAAGTAATTTGTTAAATAAGATATTCATCGAACTATTCATAACGTGATTTAATCAGTGGATTGTATGCAGACTTTAAATATAAAATGTCCAAAATCATCATAGTGAATTATTAACAGTTGATATCTTAGGGAAGGGAGAAGTATAATCCATACTTGCAATGCTGGGAGAAAAGGAAAGGGGAAAAGACAGATTAGATCAACTGTAGTGCCATATTTTTCATTCTCTAAAACTTTCTCGTCTTTCTGCTGAGATCAGAGGCCAGCGTCCTAATAAGCTTTTGAGCTTTTGACAGACTAAACAACTATGGAACCTTCCCAGTATCACTGCAAGCTTGGCTGCCTTGCATGTGTGTTCACACTGGCTTATTTTCTAAGCCTGCACTTCTGAGATGTTCCTTGCCATGTAATGTTAGGTGCAAGATAACTGGCAATGGTTGATCCACAGGTAGTATCTAAACTGCATTTAATTAGGGACATAGTTATTCTAAGAAGTCATGCAAATGATATAAACTTTTCATGGTAATTTTGCCTATAGCAATAAGTGTTTTAGAAACTGAAGCAGCTAGGTTCAAATTGGTATGTGCTTATGGTTGTGATAAGTAATTATTTCTAATCTGGTTATCCAATGTTCCTTTTATAGGAATTGTGAAAGCAGACATTTCCACTGAATTATTCATCTCACTGTAAAGTGCATACTCATAAATTTGACATATATCAAATAATTCTGTGCTAATCATGCCCCATCTTCTCCACTGACTATCAAAATGTTTTGGGTGACTGTATTCCAAGATGGGTAGTTGCACTGGGGATGTGTAAGTTCAGCACCGAGAGATCTCAGCCTTGGTTTGCAAAGCTAATGATATTTTTAAAATTGCATAGAGACAATTATTCACATTATTTCAGTGACATGGAGGGTGGTAAGCACTCAAGTGGCTTCCTGGAAATGCCATCAAAAATATTGCATCCTCTTTGTTCCTGTCAGCATTACAAATCACTCATCAAACTTCCTAAATTTAGGCACCCCAGAAGTTCTAGCAGCTGTGGAAGATGCATGTAGAGAGGTACACTGAACACGACCCTAAAGTGCCCAACTCTATTACAAATGGAATTTAAGCACCTAAATGCCATTAGAAATCTGGCCTGCGGCATCTGGACCACATCACATTTAGTAGAACAGTGTTCAAATACCTTTAAATATCTAGGTCTCCTTGTTGTTGTTTTGGACATTGATAACTGCCTCCTTCCCCTGTTTAGAGATTATATCTGTCTGTTTAATTTCATGAGCACTTACCATAGATGAGATTTCTGTATCACTGTCTGACCTGCAGGAGCTCCAGTCTTCTTTCACACTGCTTTGTTTTACTCTGATGCAGGAAAGAGCACTGTAAACAAAGTGAGGTTGAGACAGGGGCAAACAGACTTGTGGTATAGGGCACAGCTTTGAAATACCTCCCTTGTTGGTATAGTTGAGCTTCCAAAACCATACTGAACACTAGAGCTATACACTGATCTGAATTTCAAGGCTGCTGTCTGTACTGTGGCATCAGTTGAATGATAATCCCAAACAGACAACTGCAGCAGACTCTAAGTCAGGTCTGGCTTGGTGAAGATTTTTCCAACTCCACTCTTGTCACCAGTGAATATTGTTCTAATTTAGTTCACATTTCTGCAATGTCCCAGCAATTGTTTTAGATACTTAGACCCCCATGAGGCAAAAGAACTACCCACTGATAATGAACTCTTCAGGATTCCCGGACTGGAGAACTTCCAGACCTGAACTGGATCTGAATATTTTGCAAGAAAATTGTCTTCTATATTCTTTCCTCCTTTCTTATGGCTCCAGTGATTCCTAGGTGTGTGTTGCACTTCATGTATGCAGTCTTAAATATCTCTTGTGATAGCATGTCTTATGCTGATAAAATATCAGCAAACTTCAGCTGAAGTCTCGTCTTCAATACATTGTTAGTCAGTGAAGAAGCTTCTCAAAAATTCACATTAGCGAGGTCCTTATAAAGGCAAAACTGTTGGACTGCCTCCCCCTTGTTAAATAAAGCTGGACCAAGAAGTGATCTCAAGAGCTGAAGTTCTGATTAGCAACTAATCATAATTTCACTGTTTAACTATGACTTTGTTCTCTGGCACAGTTTTGACCACACAAACTATCATCCCCCCAGCCAATGGTTTGAGGGACAGCATACATTAACAGTTATTCCCAATAGGCAACAGATTTAAGCTTAAACTGCTTCCACTCACTAATCAGGCCAGCCAACTGGAGGAGATGAGCCAGAAAACACCTAGAGTGAAGATAAATAGCTATTCTGACTTACCCTAACTCTCTGAAGTACAAATACTTTCTGTCACTTAAGGTGTGACTTCATCATCAACTGCAAGGCATATCAAATTAACTCTACACTTGCTTCAAATATGCAAAGCTACAATTAAGCAAGATCCGATCCGGTCTTATATGTACATATAACTGCACCAGCATCCAGAGTCTTGGGCTATATCTCAGATGGTAGTTGCTTTGGTGCTGTTTCTTGATCATATTCAGTGAGAACCGTCTCCCATTTTTTTCTCTCCACTTTCCTGACCTGTCAGTGATATTTTATAAGCTCCTATGTGCAGTGCAGAACTAATATATTTTTTTTCCGTCCAATCTGGACTTTATGGAGTCCACTGTGGACGGTTAACCCTCACTTCACATTCCTTCTTACTTGTCTTTGGGACTTCACGATCCAATTTGCATGGTAACCTAGTTGGGTTTGTTACAAGGTCAGCTTCACACAGATCCCTGCTGGTGAGATGGTTTTAGGGACCCAGAATACCAGCTGCACAAGAGTGTCTCCCACAGATTTTGTAAATCACACTTGTAATTTCTGATGAACAATAGAAACTTCTAGGAATTTCCATTTAGAAACTCTCAGCTTTATTTTAGTCATTGAGTGAGATGACGTCAGCTGTGTTTGCAAAATTGAAGGGAGAATATGCAAAAGGTTTTATTAATACATTATGGAGGAAAAATAGTGTACTTCCTATCTATTTGCTTTACAGTGATATATTAAAAATATATTGTTGATATTTTTAAAAAGACTATCCAAATTGAAAAATGGAGAATCCCTAGGCCTGTTTTACTTAGCTATGTAGTCTTTCAGGTTTATCAGACACTAAAGCAAAAGCAAAATTTTATTGTTGTAGTTTACTGAGGACACTCTGAGAATTGAACACTAAAAAAATAATTTTAATAATCCTTACTGACTTTCAATAAAGCATTGTTCTTTGGTTCTTTGTACAATGTTATTTAAGCACTGTTACTGGTCAAAATACAGCACACACATTTTCCAGTAGTTTGGCCAAGACCTACCAGATTTCATACATATTATATTGAAACACATTTTTTTTTGCCCTGTGGTTCCCTCTTTTGTTCATATATCCCTTGCTCTGCAAAAACATATGCTTTCTTTCTCTTTCCTAGATAAAATTTGCTAGAGGCTACTCAGGCAGTCCCAATGGCTTATGAGATGAAAAATTCATGGATGCTGCATTTACCTTTTTTCAAAATCTGGCACTTTTTATGTGTATGCAGGAAATTCACCTGAAGCATATTTAGCAGTTTTTCAGAATTCTAATATGTGCTACCTGTATATGTAAGCAATTTCCTAACAACATATGGTATGTGGAAGGAAGCCTTTAGAAGTACTTTGTTTTTCACTCCAGCCACTTTTAATAGCCTGTAGAGAGCTGCAGATTTTTTTTTTTTTGAGATCTGTAGCAGACAAAATATAATTCTACAAAGCAGAAAACAATGCCAAACAGTCATAATATGCTCTTCCCACAGTGTGGAGTCTGGCATATGCCAGGCTGTAATGCTCAGGATTAAAGGCTTCTGGTATATCTTTCTCACTGAGACTCTCATTTTTTTTTGTAAAAAATTATAAGATTAATTCTATGCTTGGTTAAAAATAGCACAAATAAAAAGAACCAGCTATAACATTTGAGAAGAAATTGTTTTGAATTTGAAATCTATTGCATTTACTAATCTCAGGTGCCTCAGAATATTTCCTTATATAAAGAAAAGCTTTCGCTTTCTTTCTAGTCTCAGGACTGTGGATCTGATTCTCAAGTACATGACACCCACTTTATTCTTAGGTTATTTCCTATAATTTTAATAGCATTATAAGCATTATACTTTGAGGATACTGGTATGATGGAGTAGAAAATTAATTCTCTTTATATAAGGTAGCCTATAGGAGTCAGAATTTACTCTTAATTCTGTTTTGCTCACATTTTGTGGTGATATCTTCATAGTCACATGGTGCTTTGCTTTGGGGGTCACATACCAGCATTGCTCATGTTCTGAGTTGTGAGCCCTCATTAGGCAAGAGCCCTCACTATAGCTTTTTAGCTGACCTGAGCTCTGTGCTAGCACAGCCACCCATCTCAGGAGCAGTGGCACCTGGTGCCCACCTTCACCTTCCTGGAGAAGGGCTGAACATGCCTACACCCACCTGAAGCACCAGCATGTTTTCTATGCCCTCAGAAAACCAACTGTGGTAGACAGTGGCTTTGCAGGATTGACATCGCTGGAGTTGTGCTGATAAAAAAAATAGTTCATAGTTATGCCAATAAACAGCAATAGATCCCAAGGAGAAGAACTGTTACTGAACCTGCTTGTCTCCCGTAGCCTTCACTGGAAATACTAAGCAAAGAAAAATTCAGCACAGAGTACAACGTACAGCCCTCAGAGCCTTCAGCAGCCAGTGCTTCACTTCAAAATCTAATTTATTGGCACCAGAGAAATCTGCTTATTTATTAATAAAGAATGTCACTGCTTTACCATTATTCAGAGGTGGATTAATTGTGACAGAGAATAAAATAGATTCATGGTAAAGCAAAAGCAGTGTAACATATTTCTGTGACAGCCCATAGGTGCTGTAGATTTCCTGAATAAAAGCATCATTGAGGGAGTATAGAAATGTAGCGATGCCATTGAATATAGTGATCCATTCTTTATGTGAAAATGTTCTATTCTCCAGAATCAATATTGTGTGCAATTCTCCTAAATCAGATATACAGGTAACATGTTAGTCTCCTAAGTCGAGATTATAATTAAGTTTTCCTGAGCTTTCATGAATTCATAATCACAGAACAGAAATAACTTATTTGGCACAGAAAAAATGACAAGATATCCAGAGAGATGCCTAGACAGTTACTCAGTTATTTTTACTCCAGGGAATTTAGTGCTTGATAAATGAATTAGTAAAATATTCAAAATGGCTCTGTGTGTGATCACAGAGTGGAGCTGTCTGAAATGACTTATCCTGGCCTGTCTTGATAGTTCCTTACAGTTATAAAAATACAGCTCATTGAGTTAGATTTACTAACATAGTGCATCAGAACAGCAGCCAAAAACAGTACTAGCAACTTAAGTGCTGGTGATTACACTGGCGCAAAATAATGAACTATTTAAGAAGGTAACTCAGTTTCATAGATTTTTAAAGCACTATGAATAACCAACAACTGAGTGGTTTTTGTTTGTTTTCAATTTGTGAAAGACTCTCTGTATATTATACTTCAAAATATGCCATCAGATATTTTCAGGCCATTTTGTGTGTTTTGTTGAAGGTATCGGTCCTCACAAAAGAACAAAAAGATTTATGATGAACCATTGCGTTTGTAACTTGCATCCCAACCTCTGTCTTATTTTTATTAAGGTACCTTTGATTCTGTCATTCAAAGTTATGCTTAAGTAGTAGTCAGGATTATCTTATGTAAGTTTAAAAAGTCTTGATACTAGTAGGAAAAAAAAAAAAAAAAGGCCAAGCTACTTCTTTTGCATTTCATATTTCGCTCTTAAAATGAATAGTACTTCTGTGTTCCCTATGAACAAAAACTTATAGTTTAAACTATTTAAAAGTACATAAGCGAACTTTGGGAGAGGTTGTATCCTAAAACTTTCACATAATAGAAAAAGCCATAACTCACAAAAAAATCGGACAAGGCAATGTTGTAATAGTAAAAACTTAGGAATAGAAATAAGGTCTTAAATCATCAAATCAATCCAGTATTCTCCTATGGAGGATAACCACCTCAGGTCACCTGGCTAATACATCTAGCAGGCTGTGCTTCAAAATTATTGTGTTTTGTGCCCGTTGCTACTACTGTTCAAAAGCTGCTACAGGATCTTAACTTCTGTAACTATCTGGCTACTTTTACTTGTTGTACACTCAGGTTATACCTATATATCTGCATGTCAGCTTTGTCATGTAGATTGTGTAGCTCTTCCCTTTCCTGCTGTTCATTCCTCAGATAGATAAGACACTCAGATAGATGCAGCTTTATTTTTAAAGAAAAACCTTATCACCTCTGAGATTTTGTTTTATGAGTCTGATCAAAAAAAGTTCTTTCATTCTCCTCTAATTTCTTGATCATTTTAGAAGCTCTTTTCTGCTTCTTTTTTTTTTCTGTTTTAGTAATCTTTCTTGGACATGACACATTAGAATGAAACCCAGGACTCCAGGGGAGATCTCAGTTCTGTGCAGAATTATATGAAAAGTCTCTTTTCTCTGCAGGAGAAAATCTTGGTATTTCATTTTCATCCTATGATCAGTTAAAGCATCTGCTTTCTTCTCTTCACTGTTTCCAACTGAAAATCTCCCCATTGATAGTGGCTCGGGTAAGCTTCCTTTTTATATTATTTATTTTCTTCCTTTGTCTAGTCTTAAAGATCATCTGGATCTTTTGATGTGACATTCTGAGTGCCCTAAATATTAATAATACCCCATAAAAATGTCACCATCACATTTCATTAGCAGATTAGCTTCTAATTTAGCCGAATGCTGTTTTGCTATTTCTTTTAATATAGCTTGCAAAGACTAATACAGTCCAGGTTTTGCTTCTCTCTGTCTTTACGGAATATCTTGTGCCCAGCCTTCTTAGTAGATTTTTTTTTCCTATATATACTTTGGAAGCCAAAGATTTATGAGATTTCTGTACAGTGAAGAGATTGTACAACCTGTTCCTAACAAGACAAAGAAAGCTTGTAAGAAGAGATCTTTCATTCCTTAATAGACAAATGGATGAAGGATTCTAGGAAACAGACAAATGGATGAAGGATTCTAGGAAACACGAAAGGCATATATAGGAACAAAAAAAAAAAAATTACCCACTAAGATGGCTGAAGTCTCCTTCCAGTTCACTGTAACTAGTTGCATCGCTTTTCATCCTTTCAAACTCAAGGTCCTTTTTGTAATATTTTTTCTTGCTCTTCCTTACATTCAACTGAAACCAAATCACATCATGATCGCTTGAAAACACTCTCTCTTTTAACCTCTTATCTCTACTAATAACAAAATTATACTAGTGTCTAATCTTTTTTTTTTTCTCCTACAAAATAAATTTTTCCCTCGTGGCACTACTTCTATAGTATTTACCTTCTTAATAACATGGGGAAAACTTCTGCTCTCATCAAAAACAAAATTCTTACATTTTGTTTGACAGACTTTTTGCAGCATACAAATGCCTAAACTAGACCTAATCCTTTACTAAACCACTCAAGAGCCTGCCTTCATTTGAGCTATCCATTCTCAGGCTTGTGGTACTCCTTTGATATTAAAATGGATTAATTTACCTATTTTTGTTCTTCCTTTTTACTTAGTTCATGTGTGGAAAATATGTGACTATTCCCATCTTCTTTTTCTAATCCTACTCTAAAGCTTTTGTAAGGGTTCTCTGCAGTCTTAACCAGATATTCTTTTGAGGTATGAGGCTGAAGAGAAGTAAGTTCTTTTCATGAACACCTCTATCTAGTTGAATATCCGTAGCTGTCTTTTTTAATCAATTCATTAGTCATCTCTCGATCTTTATCATCTTTTCTTCCCCTCAATTTCATTCTCTATGAGCTGGAAAAAACTATGGATGATCACTTGTGTCTTAACACTGACAGTCATGCTGGAGATAGAATGTTTCCTGATGAATTAAATTTATGAGAAATGGTAGAAAATGGAGAAAATAGAAACGTCAAAGATGCTGAAATGTGTAGGGGAAAGTTCAGGTGAAAACACAGGAAATGATGTTGAAGTTCTGGCTCAGGATAGTAAAATTTCCAAGGTGGAGCTTTCAGTGTACTATGAAATACACTTAAAATGCCAAATAATCTCTCACTCTGGGCTGTTTTTTGTATTTTCATCCTTTAACAATTCACTTTTTCAGGTGGTCCTGCAAAAGCTATCTTTCCTTCTGAAGAAGGTTTCTGTAGCTTGACTTTGTTAACTTCTGCCTAGGTGTTCAGAGGGTCAATAAATGTCCCAGAAGTTATGCTTGAGGAAAGAAGTAATGACACATGAGTACTGATGCTCCTTTCCTCTTGGAAACTATTGCACAAATTTTTATTACTCCCAACTTCCTAGTCCGTTTTTCTCCCCATAACTGAGAGGTCAACCCAAACAAAGCTTACAATAGTCACATGTTTGATCCATGTTACACAGATTGGTAAAAATATAGGTGATAACCAGCATTTTGATCTTCTACGTGGTTCGATTATTATCCAGAATGCAAGATAGCTGCAACGTTGAAAAGGAAGACAGTAATTCAATGCATCAGACATGAAGTGAAGTCTAAGGAGAGCAAAAACATGAAGTGAGGTTATCCTTTCCAAGTCTCTACAGTGTAATCTAAGTCAGTTAATCTCAACAAATTAATTGAACTGTTGTACAAAAGGCAAACAAAGCACTTTCTTTTTTACTAGAATTGTTGAGAAAATCTGTACTGAATATTAACTCTGTGACTGGGCAGATTTGGGTACCCTGACTTGGCATGACCCTAGATTTCTTGGGGGTCTATAGATTTCTCTTGTGGCTAAGTTTTTTTTGAATTTGAATCATGAATCTCCACCCCTTCCATCCCGCCCCGTATCACTTGGGTGTTTGTAATATTCAATATTTTTGTTAAAGGTTGTAAGAACCCATATAAATGTACAAACCGAAGAGGAAAACATTCATATTTGCAAAACTATTTGAGACCCATATCTGAAAGAAGGAAAAAGCAAATTATTGATTATTGATGGATTAAGGGCTGTTTTTTGAGAGAGGATTTTTCTGTTTTTTTTTTTTTTCGTTCATTTGCTTTTAATATTGTCCAGTGGCAATCTCCAGTCCAATGTGGTTATATAGAATCAGAATAAAATGGGAATTGCAAAAAGATCAAGTCTAGTGTAAATCAAACTGTGAAAGTTTTGATGTAGCAGATTCATGCTAAAGATTTATTCTGCTCCAGCTCTCTTTGAATTCATCATTGTTCTGAGCTTAGAAATATTGTATCATCTAGAAAAGTCACTGGAAAATTGATAGATTCTCAGCTGTAATCTTGCTGCTTACTTTTGTGAATCTTTAATTCATCATTGACTGATCACTGGCATAGATTTTGATTTAGTTCCTCAGTCTCCACCTGGAGACAGAAAAGACAATTTTAAATTGTTGTACTGTCTGTAGGTCAGTGGAAACTTGGAACATCTGTCAAGCTTGTATCAACTGTGACAGAGGAGCAAAATTTCTTGCAACAGTTATGATGGTGTTGAATGCAAGGTGAATACTTGTCATGAACATTTGCTTGATTTAGTATTTAAATAAAGATGAACTAGAAATGAAGGATCCTGCTCTGATAGCTAATTCCTGTCCATGTCTCATTTACGAGATACAGACTTCTGCATTTCCTCTGTGGTAAAAAAAAAAAAAAGGAAAAAAAAAAAAGAAAGAAAGAAAGATTTGTACAGACAACAACAGAGCAAAAAAGATTACAAAGGTTGCAAAAGCTGGGCTATAGGTCATAATTGCAGAGAAGCCACAGAATTAAGTTTACTTAAAAAAGAAGTCTTCATCGAGGTCATTCTCCTAATAAGATGCTCCATATTAAATCACCCCCATAAATCTCTCTCCAAAATAAACTGCATTATTATCTTCTGTGAGAAAAGTTTAATGACATTCCCCAAAGAAAGGGCTGCTGGACCACTTCTGCACCTTAATCTAAGGCTCTAGAATTGAGCCTGTTTAAAGAGCTAAATCAGCAAAAAAAAAAAAAAAAAAAAAAAAATGAGTGCAGTGACAAGTCAAGGGAAGCAGTAGGAGTAAACACACTGCTCTCAGAGGAATCTGTCTATTAGGTTGGCTTAATGACTTTGTGAAGCCCCATTTGTATATCTGTATAGGGTTGTATCAATGGCATTTACATCACCGTATGACATAAGTCTCTCAGGCACTTCCAAAAACCAAACCTGCAACCACAAACATCTTCATTTTGTTGAGTGACACCAGTTTAGAAACTGTTATCATGTGTTGCAATGACACTCTAGTGAAACCCAATGCAGCAGCTTAAACAGATCGTACTTAAACACAGCTACATGAAGTAGCTATTGATTTAGAACAGAATGGCAGAGGTTATTCACATTCACTGGGCTGTCGTGAAGATTTCATCCAGAATCTTAGCTGGGAAGCGGATAGCAGTACTTTCAGGAAAATAATGACATACTGAGCAAATCAGTGTTGAGATGATATCACCAGAACATACATGGTGGGTTTTTCTCTTCTACTCTCTTCGAGTGATCTTTCCCACTTCTGGTCTGACCTTTAACTTCTAAGATGACTAAGCAAACCAAGAGTCATGAGGCTCAAATTGCAATGCATAAATTTTAACCATCATGGGAAAATATAGCAGTCTAAAATGTTCAAAATCCATATGATCTACATGAAATTCACAAATAAAGAGAGCTCTCAGTAGTTCTGTGCTTCAAAGGATGTCCAAAGGCATCCAGCAGCTCTGAAATTCAGTGAAAGGTAACTATCAGCCTTCCTCGGATTCATCCGTGATTTGGAGCTGATTGATAAGTTACTACCCTGTTATTTTAAAGATCCAAAGGCTCAGTCTGTCCTGCAGCTCCCACAAAAGACAGTTTCATTCTACATGTGGAGTAAAAGATCTCTGGGCAGGTTACTTTCATTCACTGCTTCAGGACCAAAACTACAGGAAAAAAATGACTGCTTGTTAAGCAGCGTAGAAAGTTGTTTAATAGGGATGAATACACGAATGACATTGAAGGAGAAGACCTGGATTTGACAACAGAAGATTGTGTGATACAGGATACTGCCTCTTACCAGCAAAGCTCTGCTGATTCTGCACTGCATTAATGGCAGTGATTATAATTCCTGCAAGCAAGACACTTGAGGCATGAAATAATTACATAACAACAATTTTAAATCTGATCACAAAATCCTACATCATTTCTACCTATCCTCATTTCTTTTGTGCCAAGGGTGTTATCTGCTAAAGCTGCTGTAGGTAGAGGTTCACCTGAGCGACTCCCACTGAACCAAATTCTGCATTCTACTTTGTCAGTTCACTGACAAAGATCAGTCTGGACTTTCTAGGGATTATGGAAATCATTTAAATGCAAGTGGATGGAAATTGTTTAAATCGAAGGAAATACATCAGCCTAAGTAGTTCCATGGGAAGTAGCACAATACTGCTTGTTTTGGGAATTTCCTGCAATTTCATGCTCATTAAAGACCTTTAATACCAAATGACAATTTACAAAATAATTTGATAACAAACTTATTTATCAGCTGAACAGCATAACAGAGTACTTTATATCCTATAGTAAATCTCCTCAAATAGAGCAAAACCAAACAATTATGCCTATGTTATGCCTAAAGATCCTATCAGTGCAGTAACAGCAGCTAATAGAAAGATAACCTCTCCTTAAGAGATTTTCCAGTGGATACTCAGAAGAAATTTGTAGGCAGAACAGTTATGCACAGAAAGGGTAAAAGCTACCAGTGAGAAAACTGATGACCGTACAACTAGCATTTAGCTATTGTTGAGATAGGATTAATTTTCTTTTGCCTTTAGTCAAAATGCCTGTTGCTGAAGTGCTCTCACCATTTTCATTTCATGTTTTTGCTGTTGAAAATCTCTTTCCTGGTCTCTTTCCTAGAGACATTTCCACTGAACGCTATAAAGTTCCTTACAATTTCTCCTTGTCCAGGCTTTCTGTTTTAAGTGCTTACAAAACAGATATTTCTCACATTTCTTCTCATTCAAAACAAACACAAAAAAAATAAAACTAAGGAAAAAAATGTGAGGCAAAGTTTTGTAACATTTTTATGATAAAAGACCTCAGGATCTGAGGTATCAATGTATCTCTAGTGAAGAGTCTTATGCATATTATTTCACTGTGGTAAGGCATTCTGCTGCCGTGCATGTAGTGTGTGGGAAGCCTCAGGAGGAACACTGTAAGAGCTTTATCTCTCCTTTCCAGTAACTCAGAAGAATAGAGGATCAAAACTGAGTGCTTTGTCTAATCATAACTGAGATAGTAAATTCAATGTAATGTCATGTGATGTAGGCCAGCTATTTGACTAATGAGGGAAATGAAGCCTGAGGTAGCAATGGAAGTGAGAAAAGAATGGATAGCCAATCAAAATGCGTATCAGAAAGTTTAAATCTACTATTATAAATGTGTTTTATATTTATAATTTCTGATTATAGTCTGTTCTTTTTCTTGATCTGCCTAGTGTATTTTCTGATGCCAGATCCTTTGCCTGTTCCATTTCTGTAACGAAGAAATCCTGTATCACAGTTTTCCTGTGCTATCCTATTCCTGTATGGTGAGTAATAAGCTGACACTTCTTCAGGTATGCATGACTAAATGAGAGAACTCAAAACGATCCCCATGTGCTTTCTTAGCTCAAAAAGTGTGGATTAGATGAGTGGACAGTGAGTTGCATTGAGAACTGGCTGGATGGCAAAGCTCAGAGGGTGGTGAAAAATGGAGCTGAGTCTAGTTGGAGGCCTGCGGCCAGTGGTGTCCCCCACGTGGTCAGGACCAGGCTCAGTGCTGTTCATCAGTGATTTGGATGAGGAGAAAGAGTGAAATATTGCAGTTTGAAAGCTGTAGTGGTAGTGGCGGCAAGGGGGGGAAGGAGATATCAAATCAGTATCGGATTCACGAACAGTCCGCGGACTGTAGGTCCAATCACCTTCCTAGGAGCGAATCGAGTTCCCAAATAGTGTAATCAACTATGAGCTCTACTCTGGCAGTATCGGATTCACTAACAGTCCGTGGACCGTAGGTCCGATCGCCTTCCCCCAAACAAGTAGTTAAGTTCACAAACAGTATGATTTATTCAATGCAACACTTACAAAGCAGGTTTCGGATGTCAGTACAGGAAATTCTCTACTAGAGCGTGGGTTTTTTAGCTAGCTCTGATGTACAAATGTGCAATCATCACTCACCCCAGAAGATGGGAGAGGGCTCTCAGTCTCGAGTCAACTCAGGCAGCATCCCAACCTGAGGGGAGAGAAGGGGGCTCAGCCTGTCGACTGACCCAGGAGTTACGATGGTTTCTTTCCCCCTCCTTTTCATCCTTAGTTCACCTTTTATACTTTTCTTTACATTCAGGTGGAGCTTGAGTGACTAGAGTCATATTAATATTGTTATTGATTGGTGAAAAAGTTTCTCGCTTTCATTTAAAGGTACAGTCAACCGAAAATCTAGAGCGCATGCTCGGTGAGGGGTGGTCATACCTCGGAGGCGGGTAATTTTTGGAATGGAAGTGTGGTTTTGACATTATAATGAGCAAAGTTCAAGCAAAGTTCATCCAAAAGGAGTGATTTGCCACCTTTGCTGGCTCAGCACCAGACTTGTTATCGTATATCTCCCATTAGACAGCCACTGTGCGGCTTATCAGCAGCCCAGCACCGGGAGTGCAACAGAGTTTGGCCGCGGTGTCTTCACCCCGCTCCATCCTCCGTTACTCCCCTTTGCAGCTGTGAGGAGGGCAGATTGTGCTGCCCAGGGAACTGTGGAGGAGCAGAGTCCGTGCGTACCAACCATGCTGGAAGTGGCAACTGTGTTTTCACCCCAAGCAAACTTCTGTAATGCCAAAACTTCTGTTAGGCCCTAGTTTTCCTCTCAGTTCCTGCTTTCAAACAATTCTTCCACAGCACCCTGAGCAAGTTTGCAGATGATACCAAACTGGATGGAGAGATTGACACTCCGGAGGACTGTGGTGCCATTCAGAGGGACCTAGAGAGGTTGGAGAGTTGGACAGAGAGGAACCTCATGAGGTTGGGCAAGGACAAATGCAGGGTCCTGGACCTGGGGAGGAATAACCCCAGACACAAGTACAGATTATGGGTTGACCTGCTGGAAAGCAGTTCCTCCAGAGGGGAGACCTGGTTGACAACAAGTTAACCATGAGGCAGCAATGTGCCCTCGTGGCCAAGAAGGCCAATGGGATCCTGGCCCTCATCAGGAGAAGCGTTGCCAGCAGGTCGAGGGAGGGGATCCTGCCCCTCTACTCAGCTCTGGTGAGGCTGCATGTGAAGTACTGGGTGTAGTTCTGGGTTCCCCAGTACAAGAAAGACATTGAGCTTCTAGAGAGGATCCAGTAGAGAGCTACGAAGATGATTAAGGGAGTGGAGCATTTTTCATATGATGAAAGACTAAGCAAGCTGTACCTGTTTAGCTGGGAGAAAACTGAGAGGAGATCTTATCGATATGTATAAATACGTGAGGGGAGAATGTAAATAGGATGGAGCTAACTCTTCTTGGTGGTGGCCAGTGAAAGAACAAGGGGTAATGGTTATAAATTGAAACACAGGAAGATCCATCTCCATGTGAGGAAGACCTTCTTTGCCGTGGGGGTGACAGAGCCCTGGCGCAGGCTGCCCAGAGAGTTTGTGGAGTCTCCTTCTCTGGAGATCTTCAAAACCCACCTGGATGCCACCCTGTGCCCCATGCTGTGAGTGTCAGTTCTTGAGCAGGGCGGTTGGACTAGATGATCTCTAGAAGTCCCTTCTAACCTCAGCCATTCTGTGATTCTATGATTAGCTACCTAAAAACTGCATGCTTATTGAAGTCATTTCTCCATATCTCCCAATCTTGATTTCCTCAACCACTTCAATGTCTTTCAGCTATAAGGCATAGAGGCATTTCAGGCATTTCAGGAAGCCCAAGAACAATGTGAACTTCTCAAAATCATCAAGACTATTTTTCCTAAATATCTTCTTTTTTAAAGTTAGGTCTACTTCCATATCTTCATTCTATCAGGTGCTTTAGTTTTAAAGGAAATTACTGAAGCTTAAGTAGTTTAATAGAATGTTTCTTCGTTGGAAGAAACCTGACCTTGGCGAGTAATGTTGAGCCCCATATAAACTGAGGCATTTCACTAGCTAGAAGCAGTTATATGGCCCGATTTACCCTGGAACCACATGCTTGAAGGGATAGCTCAACAAGGAGAACTGAGATATTAAGAAGCCTCATGAGAGCTTAAGCAGAGTACACAGGCACTGCTAGCATTGCCATGCCTTTTGTTCAATGCTGTTGATATCAAACCATCCCAGCATCAGCTCTGAAATCCTGGTTGCAGTTCAGATTATGCTTCAAGGTTAACACAGAGCCACCAAAGCACAAATTTATGGTGCTGATGGTGGCTAACTGATGGTTAACCTAAGCCCAGATAGGATTCCCCCTACTTATTTTACTTACAAAACAAGCTCACAAATTACTCAGAGCACATTTAACTGTTTACAAGACTTGGCACAATTATGAACCTCCGGTTTTTTAAACAGTTAGCAGATGGGAGCACTAAATCCCTTCCCCTAGGTGAAGAAACCTGAAGTAATATTTCCAGCTTCTGCTCATTAGACCTGTTTGACTTTTGATGTGATGCATGAATATGTGCAGCTCAAGATAATGAATTGAGTGATAAGCGGCCTGGAAGTTAAGGGCTGGATAATGCTCAGCACCAATCTTGTGAACTCAGGCAAGATTTTCTTAGTCCTATTTAGGATGCAATTCTACCCTCACTTTAGGTTTGACTGCTATTTTAGCGGCACTGTGCAAAAAAAAATATATTCAGTTTTGTGAAAATAAATCTACAAAAAAAGAAAAAAAAATGATCCATTCAAAATAAAACCAAAGAACTTCCAAATATCACTTTGAACATAATGAAGAATGAAAATATAGTTTTATGAACTTTCAGGAAAATCCGATTTGATTCAAAACCTGCAGCTTTCAGAAATCCTTGACAGTGAAAGCGTTATCTTGCGCTGGGAGAAATATTACTGACTCTGCTGTCATGAATGCTCCTTCACAAGCCCTTGCTAAACATCTGCTCTAACTTAGATATCTGAAAGTTTGATAGCCACCCTATGCTTCTTTGGAAGCTCCTCTGAAAGGCAGCTCTGAAAGGTAGGCATACATGGTAAATCAGAAGAATCTTCCTATGGATCCACCCTTTTTTTTCTTCCCATTGACAGTGCAGGAAGCAGGATAACTCGAACTTATTGGTAGGTGAGTATAAACAAATCAGAATCCAGTCCAGAGCTAATGCTGGACCTTTTCTCTGCCGGACCAGCCTTTTCTGCTCTTTCTAGTCTCTTTTCTTTTTCATTCTTCTCTTTTCTTGACTTTGCCTTGCATTCCTTTTTATCTCCCCCCACTCAAAGTGTAATTTTAATTATTTTGGCATGATTTTTCATTGTTATACAAGTGCATATCTCAAAGGATTATATCTGACCAATAATTTTGTCTGCAGTTCATCACACATCCAGCTCAACATTTTTTCCACTTTGTGGTGCATCATATTGTATCAAACCTCCAGCGCAATTATCATAGCACGGACTCAGAGTGGCCTCTCTGCTTAGCACCACTGCTATGCAAGGGGTACTGCTGTGTTGTGAAGCTTTCAGCTGACAGTCTGTGATCTGCAAAATATGAGCCCACCATTATCTGACGATCAAAGATGCTTGGGTTAACAGCAGAGTCATGGTGGGTACCTTATGGACTTTATGGATATACAAAACTATGACTTCTTGCTCCAAAGGTAACCAGCAGATGAGACGACTGCTATAACTTTTAGGGGCTGCAGAGGTATCCTTGGGGTCTGTTTTCCTGGTGGAAGATGCTTCCCAGCCAGACATAATAATACATCATTGCCTCATCTCTTCCAAGCTGCTTATTGCTCTAGGAAATTTTTTTCTTCTGCTTAATTAAACATTATTATGATTGCTGAGACAATAACTCTCTTTAAAATAACAATGTTTATGCTCTCTTACCTTTCTCTACACCTTCCAAGTCATATCTATTCATGTGATATTTCACAAAGAATTTGTATTTCAGTGTTGCCAACTTTTATGGTCTCATGTCTTCCTAAACTAGCAATGTAATTATAACTGTCTACCTCCTGGTATTTATTATTAATATGAATATAATGAAGCAGGTGATTAAGCAGTCACTGGTTACTCCTGTAATCACCAGACCAGCCCCCTAAGGAAACTGGGTTCAGTAACATGTCACTGGAATTATAAAATCTTAATGAGCCATCGAGATGCAGAATTGTGAGGCTCAGCAGAGTTCAAGTCCTGTTTATCATAAAAATAAAGGATATGGGTCAGGGAGAGGGGAAGAAATAGCACAAAATGGAGGAATAGATCTTCTGCTGGTGCTATTTGCACTAGCTCTATTGATCGGACCTGTGATAAAAAATACGTGCTGAGGAGCTACCCCCTCATCTTTAGTATGACAGCTGCAAAATCATTTTTGTAATATGCAGTACCATTTTCACACACTCAACACCTGCCTGACATCTACATTAATTCAGATCATGTCAGAGACAGGATGTTCTCTGCCCCACCTGCCCTCCTCAGCTCACCTCCTCATGCTCCTTATCACGAAGAGTGTGTGTGATAGGAAGTGATTTGCAGAAAAAGAGTTTCCAAACCCGCTGGCATCTTGGATCTGCTTATACAAGCTTGTCCTGATTAATTCAAAATTCTTCTTGTTCTAATAATCTTCTCATTTCAAAGCCTCTCTGTAGTTTCTTTCCTACCTTTTGTTGGCATGCAAAAGAGCAACCTCAGGTATGGATGTTTAACTTTTTTTTATTCTCCTCTTTTTCAAAATCTTATAGGTTTGGGGAGCTGTAATAATGCTCTGTCTTTTTCTTGCCTTAATCTGTATTCTTCATGACATTAATAATTCATTTTCATATGAAGGAAGAAAAAAAAAATTACTCAAAGCCCTGTTAGTCATAGTAGAGAAGTGACAATGCTTCCAGAAGAATGACTTCAGGTCAAGTTCAGACCTGGGAAAAGCATCTGCAACTCTATTGAACTACTTCCAGATTATTCATAACACCAAGGCAGTATGTCAGCTACTCAATAATGCATCCTACCCCACCCTTCAATTAACCTTCTTATTCTTAAACATTTAGCTTGGTAAGTCACGCAAATGAATTTTTTGAGATGGTAATAAACAGTGAGTCACAAGAATCAGCAAATGGATGATCATGTATTTAGTTTCATGATTTATTATTCATTTAAACTGATTTAGATGCATTATTGAAGCATTAATATTAATTTCTTGGGGGAGGGTGAAGGGGAAGTATTAGTAGGATAGCTTTTATAAGTGCAGAGATGGTTCTCCAACAGCTGCATATGACATCATCTAAGGTACATATATTTTCTCCAGTAATCTGATATTTCAGTACTTCATACCCTTGAGGTGTAGCTAGTGTTCCCATTGCAGAAGTAAATTGTTTCTAAAGAAAAATAGGGAGCAATTCAATACCTAAACCTAAATATCTATTACTATCTCAGATATCTCCAGATGCCCAAAATATCAGTATAAGGACTGTAGACAGCAGGCCTACAGGAGACAGAAATCAGGTAAGCCATCCTACAGTCTCTTGAGTGACACAAGGTACATTTTGATAATACATGTTAATTGCTCCCACAGTCACGTGACTGCATTTAGTTATTTTCCTGATAACAGCTGATTAACAGCTGATGTTCAATAATTCTGTGTGTGTGTGTGCATAGGATGTGTATCTGTGCATAGGAACGGGTGGTTTTCCCTTGCAGAAGGCATGGAGGACATTTCAGCTTAACTAATGGGCTAAGGTCATCTCCATGAAATCTTCTTGGGAGTTTGCTGGAGCATGGTAACCTGCTTTGTAGCTCACCCTTTATAACAACCTATGGAGAGAAAGGAAATCAATATCAGAACTTCGAATTCAGCCTACTAATAGGTTGTTTATCTTAAATCTGGCCAATGCCTCTGCCAAACAAAATAAATAAAATATGACGGCCACACTAATAAAGACTTTACTTACAGAGAATAACCATCCAGTCATTTAGAACTTTCTTCTTATTTTAAGTGACGTTATTATGGACATTTTTTATTTCGCAAGCCTGATAGCTGAGAGTAAAAAAAAAAGCTTTTGGTTTATAGTGACAGACAGCAGGTGGTACAGATCCAAAATGCCTGTGTGAACTGGCAGATTCCTCCCTTTGTTTACTGTCTCCCAGTTATTTAGAGTGCACGTGGTCTTGGAAAGTGATACACAGATAACATACCTTTGTGCATATTTCTTATGAGTTTGAGAAATTTTCAGCCCTAGAATTTATGAATAAAGATGAGTGACTGTGCAATTTCCTTTTATAAAATACGTGTCTACTGAACAAGTGGGAGAAGTAAGTAGTCACTGTTCCCTATGAATATTGTTGATCAGTTTCATGAATTATGCATGTATCCTTCCTAGGTCCAGTGTCCTCTGGCATTTCTTAAGCAGTAGCTCAATATTTTCTACCACTTTGATAAATCATTCAACAGGAAAAGGGTAAGTCTTGATTCCTCAGCCACTATTCAGATGCATTGACTCATATAGCTTGTTGAACAGCTTGCTTTTATATTCCATAGCTGAAAGTCTGACATCAACGTCTTCAAAGTCCATGAAGGCCACAGGGATGTCAGAGTTGTAAAGTGTGCTTTCCATATCTTGGATGCTAGGAAATGGCCTGCAACTCAGAAGGAGAAATTCTGCTCCATGAGAGGCACAAGTTTTTCTGATATTTGTTATCCTTTTCTTTATAAAGATATGATATAACAATGGTGTCCCAACTTGCTGGCATTTGTTTTTTTTTTAAACAGAATTAACAGTCAGATAGTAATCATTGAATACAATACCAATTGTCTAGTGAAAATTAATCTGGGGGTTTCTTCTCTGCTAGAACTCTGTTCTAGATAACTTTTCCATATATTTTGTGAGAAAGATTATGTAGGACTGTTGGCTAAATTATGCAGTTCATAGATTATGGGTTAACTAAATAATATGTTAGACAAAAATAGTATGCTTTCCTTTGAAAATGAATGGTTACAAGCAGTAACTGAACAGACATCTTTTCCACTGCTATGTGGTACAATGTATGTTTAAAAATAGAGATGTTCATTTTTAATTTGTAGATAACCAATTTTTGATAAGATTATTTTGGTTGGATTATCTTCAAGGAAAAATAGAATACATTGGTCATTTCCAGAGCAGCTTTAAGCCTATATGTTTGATAGTTCTCATAGCTAAGTACAATAACAAAATAAGCATTCTAAACCTGTGTTGACTTTTTAAATTAATTCTCTCTGTCCATATTGGAAATCCTCCTGACTTGTGTTTTATCCAGTGCTCTAAGAAGCAAGTTTAGTGTCAGAAAGTTTATCTGTAGAATATTCAAAGCAAATGGCTTTCAAATGCAGATTCATGAGCATTCATGGCAGACCTAACTGGAACACTCACATTGTTTCCATCAAGGAACTAGCCTTGTAACCCATACATCTCTCCAAGCAAATGCTTGAATATCAAACAGTCACAAAGAATTTTTGGCAGATGTGGTAAAAAAATGCTCATAAAAGCTCTCTAACAAACATATCTAATATAAAAGCATTATCTCAATATCATGAAGAATGTAAGACACAATCTGCACTTCAAAATATTTACACAATGTACCAAGAAACAAAAATCAACATCAGAACTAAAATCTTTCTCCTGGGATCAATCTGATTGATGAATAGGGACAGAAGTGAGAACCAGTACACAGGGAGAAAATTATCAAACAAACAAACAAACAAAAATGTTGGCAAACAATGTAGAGGAAGATACTCCACCTATTCTTCACTTGAAAGAAAGGAAATAAGAAATGAGGGGAAAGACTTTCCTTTTCCTCAATGCTAAAAATGATGTATGTAGCAAACTCATATTTCCTGCAAGCCTTCACTCCATTTCTAACAGTTCCCTGCAGTCAAGATACCAGGCAAACTCCCCAGTGCTGGAGCTTCCACTGTGCTTTCAACCAGCAAAGCAGTCCTACAGGTATCATGTACCCCCCATTTTTGAGAAATTATTCTATTCTACTACTGCTACTGTCTTTGTTATGATTTTGTCTTGGTGCTCATTTCCTATTTTTATATCCAGCTGGGGAAAGAGCTTGGCACACACATACCTTCCCAATACGTTACGCAGCTGCTTGTTAGTACACTGCAGGGAGCTGATCATAAAGAATCCCAGTTCTATTCTTGACTCTCAGGGGGATGTATGATGTGCACAGCTAAAGAAACTGAATTATCCAAACTGATGTAGTTATCCTTAAAAAGCAAGATGGAAGTGGAAAGAAATTGCAGTCTGACTTATTAGCCCATTAGCTCTAAATCCTTGCTCTGACTTGGTGCAAACTCTGTTATGTCATTATAAGCTCACTAGTTTCCTTCTAAACTGCCTTCTGTGTTAGATTTATGACCTTACTCCGTAATAATAGCAATGAAATAGATAGAGATTTTAACAGCAGTTGGGAGTGGGGTTTGATTTCTCCTTTCCTATTTCTGTGGAGTATTAGAGTATTGGCTGAAAGTCTCTCTTTCCTCTTTGGATTTTTTTTTTGTTTGCTTGTTTATTTGTTTATTTATTTGTTTTCGTGACACAAGATTTGCGCTTGCACTTGAATGGCATCCTTTGGATAGTTTCAGATCTGTCATGAAATTAAAATTCCACAGGTGTAGTTTGAGAATATATTTTTCTTTGTACCTGAATATTGCCGAAAACTCTCTGCTCAGACATCACTAAGATTCATTTCTCAGGAACTGAGTACATAACAAACAAGGAGGACAAAGTGCATTAATTTCCCTTTCAAAGGAATACAAAACAGAAACAGTCCAATGTTACTCACTGTTACTGTTACTCACACAAGAGGAGAGAAGAGCTGTAAGTCCACCTTGCCGCTCATGGAACAGCAAGGTATGCCTTCACACCACTTAGCACTTGCATTATCCACAAAAACAGTAAATCATTGCAACATTTTTGAAGCGATTTTTGCCATACGTCTATGAAGAAGGAAGCTAAAATGTGGACATAATTCCACTAAAAAGCACAAGGATATCTGCCCAGAAAAAAGAGGTCAGAATGCCAAAGGTATTTGGATGATTTAATGGTTGTATTAACTGATTTGTTTTTAAAACAGAAAAGGATGAGCAGAAGCTCTTGACCCTGGCCTAACTGTTCTCAGTCTATGTAGTTAGACTGGGATTTTAAAAAGAACCCCTGGAAGTGAAGGTTAAATTGCACCTGCTTTTGCCACTTGAAACTGGCTCAAGGTAATCATCTGCAGTCAAGGGAGATAGACAGGCACTCATGGACACTGAATCTTCATATTGCATCAATGATGCTCATGCTACCAAGGCATTACTTTTTTTGTTTGCTTGCTTTTGGTTTAAATGATTTTATCAATTGCACGATGTCATTTCATGAATGAAGAAGTGCCTTTGCTCTACATGGAAGGATATTAGCCAGCATTTTGTGTTCCACTTCAGCTCATGTATTTAAGTTTGAGGGAAGATCATTCATTCTTTAATATCATCAGCCATTTGAAATCTCTACTTGCTGTTCAGAGCAAGAACAGTTTGACTGTATAGCCCATTAGATCAAAAATGCAAATCTATTTTACAGTTAAAAAAATTCTACTGTTGAAAATAATTTTTATTTCTTATTTTGAAAAATTTATTTGAAGAATAAATGCCAAACAAAAATTTTTAAAACAAAAATAAATACCATGTACTCTTAGAGAAAATGTAACCCTACACGATCCCTTTACTGAAGCTCAAATTCCAGAGAAATTTATGTTTAACAAAGAAAATTGGAAATGACACAGGACATTAATGCAAATGTGTTTGTAAAGCCACAAGAAAAAAGAAATGCTGAATGGTGCTACCCTGGATGTCAATGCAACTGACTCTGTGAACCATGTCCTCAATTTCTCTCTCTTGTGATAATGGACACACAGCAGCAGTGAAGAAGGCATCGTTCAATTCAGATATGAGAGCAAGGTTCTAGCTGTCGCTTTTTGGCCTTTTTGTTCATGTGTAATTCTACAGTGAACATCAATCAAGTTGTTTTTTTTTTTAGGAAACACTTTTTATGCAAAACTCCTCGCAAAGTGGCAGAGAATGAAAGAGAGGAAACAGGAGTATTGACGATGAATTAAACAGTCAGAAGAGTGTTGAGCAGTGTGAGAAAGCATTGAAATACTTAGCTGAAGACAGAGGTCTTTAATTTTAATGCAGGTGCTGGGAAACAAGTAGCACGGAGAACAAGAGGTACTGAATGTTCAGGTGTACTTCAGGTGTACTGCAAGGCTGGGGAAGGAGCCCTGCATTAGGGTTCATGTGTAAAGGGCACAGAAGATATATTCAGAGAAGCAATTTTGAGTTCTGCTGGTGACATAGACACAAATGCCTGGAACAAGTGAAAGAGCAGAGCCATGTCCCAAAGGAATCAGAGAAAAAAGTACTTGTAAAGTGTCCTCCTCTATCCATTCTCCTCCTTCATTTTTTTATCAGACTGCTCAGCCACAGTGAACATAGTTGATGTCCAAATGTGGTAAGATGGCACTGTGCTACTGCTACTAAATGGCTATCCCTTTATTCCCACATTTTGTCACAGGATTAACCCTTCTGTCCTTTGCTCTCCCTCTCCTTCTTCCCAGCAAACACTTTGTAGAAAACTTGTGGCGAAGCTGGAAACTGGAGCAATAGGCAAATGGCCTGGCATAGCTTTAAAGCAACCAACTTGTTACATGTGTCCAGTGGCTTTTTGAGCAGCTTGTTCCTTGCCTAAATGAGGATGACCTGGGAAAGACGGTAGTATAAATTAGGTGCTATGGGACATGGGCAGAAACTGCCTTGACACAGCTTTCTCACAGGGAAAATAAATGTCCAAGGTCTCTGGGAAATATACAGACAGATTCAGATCTGGATCATGATCAGAAGCATAAATAAATAAATAAAAAGCATCTAATTCACAAAAACCTTATCTTTCTGATTGCATAGCAGCTTGGTCAGATTTCTTGGGGCTGTCACTCAGGATTCCTGCAGGAAATGACCCCAACATTGTCTGTACAACAACAAAATAAACAAACAAAAGAAAAATCAATCTACATCCCTGACACATTTCTGCAAGTAAACTCATGTTTTAGAGCATTTGAAGATGTGAAACCCCACTAAAAGAGAGAACAGCTCCCAAACAAATAAAGTATATTTTTAACAAAGTGAATGAATTGCTAAGAAAAGCAATGGGCCTGTTAAGTTCTGAAATTCTTAAATCTAGATTGAATCAGAAACTTGTCTTCTTCCCCACACTGAAATAAAATTAAAAAAAAAAAGCTTCCTGAGTTGCATATAATATTCACTTGAAAGGAGCAGGGTTTTTTTTTAATTTACCTGTGTTTTTCTCATTCTCTCTCTTTCTCTCTTTTGCTTTCCAGTGGGTACTGACTGGATCTCAGAATCTTTACTGTCAAAATGGTTGTCAAAATTTATACACTTCTATAAAATATTTTGGCTCACTGAAATCTTGTTGAAATGTTCATGCTTTTCATTTTTAAGAACAGGGCACCGCAGCTCTTGTTTCTCATAAAAGAAACTTACACACCTCATTAGAAAATTTGTCAAAAAATTGCTGATGACAGCTGGCAGTGCTGCAAAGTGCCACGTCACTCATATGGCACACATCCGCAGCACATTCTTGCTTAAAGCTAAAATGAAGTCCCACATCTATCATTATTTCCCAGCAGGACTACAGGCAGTTAGTCAGACATACAACAGACACAGAGCTGATGTCTGACACACAGTTGGGTGCAGGCAAGTGTTAGCCTTGGGATCCCTTCCTTCCGTGCTATTGCATATAGACAGCACAGCCTTCAGTAGCACAGCCTAAAATCCTTCTTTCTGCCATAACTCACACAGGCACATGAACATGCCCTACTGCCTGGGTCCTGAATCTGTAAGCACCATTATTGTTTATATGTTATATATTATATTATATTATATTATATTATAATAAATATTAATAAATATTAATATTAATAAATATTAATATTAATAATATTAATGTAGTATTATTGTTAATATTATTAATAATAGTATTAATATAATATTGATAATTAGCATAATATAATAATAATATAATATAATGATATAGTATTAATACTTATTAATATATTATAACATATTATATTATAATATATATTATATATTATTATCACTATTATCAATAGTTCAGTTCAATAAATAAAAAAAAATAGCTTTCTCTGCATGAGAAGGCATCCTAATCCTGAGGAAATGTTATTATGTATGTTATGCAATAGTGTACACAGTTCAAGCTTAGTTTGGAGGAGCACCTGAACAATGAGGTTACTTGTCAGGGAAGTTCATGACAGAGACAAACATCCTCTTACAGAACTACCTATGGCACTTGGCAATGCCATTCTCACCTGACAATGACAATGCCACTTCCACATGACAATGACGATGACAATGCCAATCCGAACAGAACCGCTTCTCCTCTGAGCTTCTCCTCTGAGCACGTCCTCATTCACTGCAGAAAAACTGCCAGCTGAGTCACCTCAGACCACCTCCATTGGCTGCCCAAGGGAAACCCAGACCTGCCGTTAAAGGGATGACTGAGAATTTACACAGCCCTTTTTTTGGCTGAGCTATCTGAGCATAACCTTCAGCCAACCGAACCAGAGGTGTCTCTGCATATTAAGAATTGTAAACTTTGCTAGGCTACAAAGATGAGGAAACCAGACATTCTTCCACTGAGGAGAAAAAAATGTCAGAAAATCTTGCTCCCGCTCATTGATTGATTGACAGGAATATTTGTTATGGATGCAAACTTTAAAACCACATCCAAGTTTCTTTTTCATGTTACATCTTTTTAGCACAGTATGGCTTCAGTCAAGCCCTTATCTCCAGTAAAGTGGGGTTACTTAATTACACTCTGAACTGTGTAATTCAGCAGAACCCTTTTCATCCATGCAGCTCCACCATGACTGGAAAGACCATGAGCAGGCAAGAATAGGCTTCTCTCAGCATAGCTACATGTGCATCTGGGGTTTTGCCAGGTTAGCTAAGGGTGTTTTAGTGTGTGGGGCTTTTTCTGCTCTGCTATCTGAGCAAGGTGACTTTGTAGTGCACCCTTCTGTGGTGACCATCACACCTGCTGATGGAGGGGATAGCAGTGGAAAGGCTGCGATGATGAAGATACCTTCTTCCTGATACCCAAGGCTGCCCACAGGCTCCCACTTCTAGCTAGTGCTGCAAGGACCTCAGCTGCACAGGCAGCAGCTGCTGAACTGTGGCTTGCAGAACAACATGCAAAGATACCACCTACCCAGTTCTGTTTTCCTAGATGGTAAATTACGGTGATTCAATAGCTACAATATAAAATGTCTGTGTTGCTTTTTTTGGGAGATGGAGGGAGAGTCAGACTCCTTAAGGAAGGGATAAGACCTTTGATATTCATAATAATTCACTGGGATGTAGATACCTATTTGATTTGGGCAATTTTGAACTTTTTAACCTGTGTGCCCAAACCTGCTCTCAGTAGAACAAATTAATTTCAACAGAGCTTGAATCTGGCCTGTGTGGGTTTTTTTTGTTCATTACCTGCCTAAATACCAAAGGTCCTTGATATATGGTTGAAATAAGTGTAACAGCAAGAGCCTTTGGACAGGAGAGGCTGTGAAGCCCTGAGACAGCGTGGAAGCTGGCTGACCTCTCACTCCTTTTGAGCTGGTCCTTGGATGTATGGCAGCTGCAGCGCTGTTATTCAGGCTGCTCTCTGCTTCTGTGCTGAAGATTTTTCCCATGATGTGTCAGTTCCACAAACTGAGACATTCAGCAAAACGAGGACAAGTGTCACCAGTACTTAACATTAGCAATGCAAGGAATGCCATAAAATTCAATATTCCAACATGCAGCAACACAACTAGATAGCTGTTCTATAACTGCCTTTTATTCGTCATACCGATTAGCTGAAATAGCTTCTCCACATCACTAATAAACATTTAGCTGAAAATACTGTGGGAGGTCCAAAGCCTCAATTTAGAATAAAATCTTATATATGGTGATAGACAGAACAAGGACAAGTCATTGCATACCCATCCACATCTTAATCAAGGTCTGGATTAAACAGGAGGCTTAATCTTATTACTCTAGTCATCTATTTGCAAATTCAGGAGGAAAGAGAAGGCGACAGAGAGTTTTTTTTCTCTTGTTCTTCAATACTAGAATCCTGCCAGCAAAGCTGAGGCTCTCGCACAGGTCATTTTGCCATGCATGTTTTCCAAACAAGTGGGAGCTAGAAGGAGCTGGGTCAGATGGGATGCTGTGGTCCTTCAGGGGATATGTTTGTGCAAATATTTTTTCAAAATCTTGACTCTCAAATACTCAGCAGTGTTTTCAGATTTATCTACTCTTCTTTTTCTTTCCTTATTTTTTTAACGACATTTATTGCCACCTTCCTCTGGAGATTTCTTAAGAGGGAGGCAGAAGTATTTTACTCTTCAAAAGAAATAGGTTGGAAAATTCAATAGTGCTTCGTGTCTCTTGCCAAGCACAGTAATTACACAAGCTACAGCAAATATTTAAAGAAAAGAAACTTTTTTTTTCCTATCATTTCTGGATTTGTTGATAATAATAAAAGGGTAAGGAGATATGAAAAAGCTTGAAATAAAAAATATGGATGGGGAAATAGAAAAATGAATTAGCACACTATTATCTTCCCATAGGATGTCTCTTTTATTTAAAGAGATATTCTTCTTTTTGGAGGGGAAAGATTATACTTTTAAATAAAAACAGTTTAAATAAATAGATACAAATTTCCTAAAAAAATAAATAAAATAAAAATTATGTTGGAGTTGAGGGAATGTCCCGATTGTTCCAGTCAGTCTTAGTTCCCGAGAAAAAGGATTATCTTTAGTATATTAACCATTGCAAGCAAGAGGAATGTAATTTAAATTGATTTTGAATTACTTCAGTTTAAAAATGTCTCCCAGACGCTAGCTCAAAGTTATCTGGCATTTTGGGAATTGAGAATGCAAACTGATAGTACTGAGGATGGATTTGCATGAGTTTTTACTTTTTGATAGGTTATTATCTATTTGCCCTCAAAGAATACTCCTTTGCTGGAAAGCACTATAATGTATTTATCCTTAGCTTAAGGCATTCAGTTAGAAAGTAGCTTAAGCCCAGCGCATCCCCTGACCTCCACCCCCACGTTTACATTTCCAGATCGCTTCTCCTAACTGTGTTGCCAGTAACTGAATTATCTGTAGCCAGTCCAGTTCAGGTTGATGTTAAATGAGACCTGCTGGTCTGGCAAGAGGGTTGCTGTGAGGACAGATGGGCCATACAGAGGTGGAGAGGGCAGTCCTGGTAGGGCATCCCACCTGCGCTGGGGTGTTTGTACCCCTGAGCCTCTGCTAGGTGCCAGCTCTTGTCCAGTCTCTGAAACCGGCATCTCCTCAATGATCCGAAAGCCCTGAAGGTGCTCAAGAATTCTGCACTTCAGAAATATCCTCACATTAGGAAATAAAACTCCTTCATCAGTGCTTCATTGACCTCGCTTAATGTCCTGCTTAATTGTCATAGATGTTAGAACATTTTTCCTAATGCTTCCCTCTAATATCTCTCTTTTTGCATGTTTTGGACCATTGCTCCTGGTTTAACCATCTTAAATATTTCCCTCCACTCTTTCATATTGTTTCCTCTGAACATACTTTCTTGTCAGCAGTTATCATAGCCCTTTGCTCTTATCTGTGAGCAATATTACGTTTCTAGGGCAAAGGGGTAACCAGAGATTCTCTGCCTCAGTGCAATTTATCTCTTCATGAGAATGGCCTTATTTAATCTTTGGCAATATGCATCTTATTTTATCTTTGTATGAAATATCTAAAGTGGAAAACACAAAAGACAACTGATTTTTTTTTGTTTCTTTTTTAATGTTAGAAATATGTCTATTAAAAAAAAAGAGAGAAAAGAGAAATCCAAATCTGTAGCTGCTCAGTCTTAAATTTGCATTATGAAAAATGTGACAGTTAATAATAACAGACACATAATCGTGTTCTACTGCAAAAACAACACACGTCAACCGAGCATCCTTACAGGTTGGAAGCTGTAAATCTACAGCGACCAGTGTGGTCATTCACTCAAATGAAAATATAAAAAATAAAAGAGATTTGCAATCCAGGAATCTCACAAATACCAGATTATTTCTCTTTACAAGACTGTAAATCTGTATCAGAGATCAGAATCTCTCTCTCAGGAAATACAGCTGGTTCTAATAGCCACAGTCTCCCCTTCTGTCATATAACAGAGATAACGGAGGGTAGTGCAGTTTCCATTGCTGGCAAACACGTGAGCAATTTTCACCTATAATGCCAGGCAATTTCAACGGTCGCCTTTTTCCATATGTGCCCAAGATTCAGAAGTCTCTTAGATCACACATACAAAGTAACTGGTCTAGCCTCAGTTAAGCCTCTTTTTTTTCTTTTTTCCTTTTTTTTTTTTTTTTTGCCATTCCTTCGAGGTAATTATTAGCGGAAAAGAAAAAAAATACATCCAAAAAAGAATCCTTTTTTGGCTTCCTGCATCCTGCAAGGTGCAGAACTCAGAATGCCATCCTCTGCTCCTGGACGCTGCTTGCCTTACCCAACGGAAATATTGTTTTAAGTTTCAACAGAAAAAAAAACTCACACAAGATTGTAATCAGCAGTTATGGATCACCTAGTTGATGCTTTTCCTTTCTTTTTCTTTTTTTTCTTTTTCTTTTCTAAAATCTTCGAAACAGGATAGCAAATGAAAAGCAAAATATTCTTTTTGTCTCCTAAAAAGCCAGGTGTGTCCTGATCCTTAATTATATCTTCCTTCAAAAAAGACCAGCGTAGCGGGAGGCAGTATCTACTTTTTCCAAGTATGAAGCTGCATTTCCATGGGGTATGCTGGTAAGGATGCCTCAGAGGTGCTCTTGTAAGAGCCTCAAGTGGAATAGAGAGGGTCAGCATGGACACAGCTGCATGTCTCCTGGGTGCTGTCCAAGGTGAGACTCTGGAGCATTGATCACTAATTGATCACAGGCTACATCATCCTTCTCCCCTTCCTCATCGTTGACTGGAAATCATTCAGAGGAGGCTTATTAAAGCCAAAGGAAATGCACGTTAACTCTGGGAAAGGTAACATAGAGCAGTTGCTCAAAACCTGCCATTTAAAATGTTTCTTACTCTGCTTTTAATGTTCCTGGATTTCTGACAGGGATGTTGTTATAAGGTCGTTGCATCTGCCACCAATTGAAACTGGCTACAATGCTCATTAGGGCCTAAATGAGGAGGAAGGGAATGATCATCAGGACATCTATAATTGATGGAGCTGCATTAAGACTTACAAAATAATTCTAATTATAAAACAACTCAGGTCTTCTATCAATCATCCTTCTCTCATTCACCTTTTCTTTTCTGATCCCCAAACACACTAATCACATAGTCAGAACCAGCTCCCTTGCCATTGCTGCTGCACGCTCAGATTCCGGTTACGGAGCATGCACATTATGAGGAGACAAACCACAACACTAAATGCAGCACAGCTTCGGCTAAGCGAATGAGTTATACAAGGATGTTGAGACACACTGACTTTTTAATTCTTTGTGCGTGTGGTTCTATAACACTGTCCATTACTGAACACTAAAATTGCATAAAAAATATCTAATTAAAAATCTGTTACTGGTAGAAATGTTTTTTTTCAGACATCTTTTGAGGTAGGAGCTTTGTGTATATTGATGTGTATATTGATGAGGAATATAGCAATACTGTAAGGAATCCTACAATTCCCCATGCTCTTTTGATCCAAAATGCAAAAAAAAAAAAAAAAAAAAAGAAGCAATAATTCAATTACTGAGAAAAAAAAAACCTTTTGTGGAACAGAAGGTTTTTCACAATAAAATCCATGCATTTTTATTTGTATTTTAAATTTTTAAAGCTTTTTAATTGTCTAGACAAGTCATGCCAGCTTCTGTAGTCAATGGTACAAGGAGGTAGTGTGGCCACACTATGTTCAGTGGCCTCTTCTATTCACAGCTGAAATGAGTGCTGGAGAACCTCTCAGCAAAAATTGAGAGTACCACATTGCCTTGGGCCCCTGAAGCTGATGCTTTAGCCCCTCTAGTATCACATCTCCTTCACTGAATGACCATCACTTCACTTTTTTTCCAATAGATGAAAAGAGAAATTGCAACCTTTCCAGTGCTTGGGAAATTTTTGTTGAGTATGCATAGATTTTATTACTGTGATTGGGCTGTTATGGAAAAATCCACTGTGAGATAGCCTTTAATGTTGTCCTTCCTTACATGTCAATGCTGTATCAGTATTATTATGGCAAGCCATAATACCAAGAGTGTGGAAATGTGATATGAGTCATCAGTGCCCACTAACCCATTTTCCAGACATCTTTCTCACACTCCTTCTGTCTTTATTTCTCCTATTTTCTTTTCAGAATCTACAGGAAGGAGAAGTATGACATGTTCTACTTAGAAGAGCTCACAGAAATCATATAAAGAATTGAAAATGAGGGATCATTTCCTTACAGTGCAAGTGATAGCACTAGTCTGTCGCACAGAAATGGAGGAGATGAGGTAATATGAGGGCCACATTCAGGCCTGAGCAGCAGCTGAGCAGAGGATCTCTCGAAGGGTGTTTGCCAGGGGTGGTTCACTTTACTTACAGCCTTGATAACAAGTCAAAAATCAAAACTATTCCTTATGGTACTGGTACTGGCTGGTAACCTATGTGCTATGCCCAAACCTGCTTCTGTCTCCTTCTACAGAAAGTGAATTTTACATTTAAGCCAACCATCACCTTGCTGCAGCACTGCCGAGGATGCAACTGGCCCACATCCAACTTTAGATGGTGTAGTAGAGTATGTAGCCAGATGCCTGTTTGTTTATTAGGCATCAGCTCTTTTGTTCTTTCTGAATTGGCCCAACTGCCTTTTGGTATGCAATGATATCTTCATGGATTTCCTTTTCCTGTCCCCGTGAACTTGAGTCTCTACTGGTTTCAACAGAGCTCACTCTTCATCATGGAGAGAAGACATTGATTTGTTTCTGTTTCAAGGAGAGGAACAACCCCATAAGTAGGAATGATAAGAAATGGGGGATGAGCCAGACTGGAAGCTGCTGCTGCATCTACACCAGGTCTAGAGGCCGTGATGCAGAATTTCAGTATAAACATCATTTATTCTTATCGACCTACAAGAAAAGTGGAACTTGTACCCAGCAGCACAAGGCTGGAGCTAGGTCTTGGTTTTCGAGACAACTGTCTATGAAATAGCAGTATACAAAACTCCAACTCATTTCTAATGAGCAATCAGCTGGGCTGGAGAGTCTGTAAGAACAAGTCATTTCGGAAGAATTTCACTAACTTCGTATTTCCTCTGACTACAAATACACCTTAGAAGAGCAGCTCTGCAGAGAGGGACCTGGGCATCATTGTGGACGACAAGTTGACCATGAGGCAGCAGTGTGCCCTCGTGGCCAAGAAGGCCAATGGGATCCTGGGGTGCATTAAGAAGAGCGTCTCCAGCAGGTTGAGGGAGGTGATCCTGCCCCTCTACTCAGCCCTGGTGAGGCCACATCTGGAGTATTGTGTCCAGTTCTGGGCTCCACAGTACAAGAGGGATGTGGAGCTGCTGGAGAGAGTCCAGCGCAGGGCCACAAGGATGATCAGGGGCCTGGAACATCTGCCCTATGAGGAGAGGCTGAGGGAGCTGGGCCTGTTCAGCCTGGAGAAGAGAAGGCGGAGAGGCGACCTGATCAGTGTCTAAGATTTTCTCTGATCAAACTAGCTTTCCATCTGAACCGAAAAAGGAAAAGGCCATATGAATAAGAATTGTAGCAGCATTTAGCCCTTTCATAAAGTCAAAAACAAACAAACAAACAAACAAACAAAACCTGTTTATCTTCATGTTTTGTGCAAGAATTTCTTCTTTCTGAAGGCAACTTAATAACTTAAATAGAATTCAGGTTATACATCTTCAGGTGCAGTAATCATTGTGGTTACTGAACAACAACAGTAGAATTTGCAAATCAGCCCATACATTACACAGTGGTAAACTGGGAAGTGGGAGAAAAATGACACCTGGCTGTTTATGTATAAATATACACACACAAACATACACACATACATAGTATATTGTCACGGAACGAGTGGTGGTGGGGGGTGAGTGACACAATGCACTTCACTCGTGGGAAAGGAATAGGAATAGGTTTTATTGGTAATGACAATGGTTTCACGAGATTCTATGGCAAGGTCACTTATTAGTTACTGCATGGAGGTTCAAGATATACACAGAATTATCAAGGACACCCTCCCGTTGGGTCACGAGGTTCAGACTGGACCCCCTTGCTTTCCAAACTCCTTCTGAGAGGAGTCTGGGTGCGGCTGAATCCAGTCCTAGTCCCAGACGTGGTCAACGGTTTATGACTAAGGGATTTGTGCACAGTTACCAAGTAAAGTTTACAAGTTCAGAAAGAGAAAGGCGCGCTATAGTCACTTACCACAAATCTGTAGTGGGAAGGATCTCTTAACCTCGAGGAGTATCCTTGAGAGGCGTCCCTGCTCAAGGGGAGATCCCAGCATGCAGCCCGCTGCCAAGCAAGGAGAGCTCAATGGGCTCTTGGGCTGTCTCCGTATTTATGGGATAAGATGATTGACTGATAGTCATTCTTTTAATTCAGAAATGACTGTTGGGTGTACTCACAGTTAGCCTTATCTCCCCATCAGGATAGGGCCATCAGGACTGTTATTGATGGTTGATGTCTGGGTGGGGGAAGAAATCAGGGAGGCAACTACCAGGATCAGATAATGTGGTAGTTTAACACCTGAACAGGGCTACGTGTGAGAAGTCAGGATGAGCTGGGGAAGGAGCATATCCGTCACATATATACATATATATATATATATATATAATGTATGTAAACCTTTCACTAACACTGTTCTCCTGTTTTATTTGAACATTTTTCTTCGAACATCTTCCTTATGTTAAGGCACTGCTTTTGAATTTGGAGGCTGACCTCAGATTAAATGACTGAGCAGGATGATGGGGAACCTCTGGGTAAATGTAACAGCTTCTTTATTACTTTATATATTGTAATTTGATTTTGTGTATACCCTTGAGTGATTTTCTATTTGCCTAACCAGTTCATGATTTTGGCTTATGGTTAGTCAATTTAGTTAATTATGTTTTCTACTTCCAGGAAGATAAATTGTATTTCCTTGTCAAGGAAAAGAGAAATATTTGAGCAGTAGACTGGGACCTGTTATTTTTCAAAATACTGTACTCCTATCTGTTTCAGGCTACCTGAAAATCATATCTTGTTTATCATAGCATAATATCATTACAGGCAACAGGCAGGTTATATCTGTACATGCACAGTTCTTTTTATTTCCTTGACATAGAAGGATTCCACTTCCACTGCTCAGATCACAGCCAGCTCCTTTCTCTAGATATTTGTTTTGTGCTAGCACAATTATGCCACTGCTTTTGAAAATTCTATTCTGAATTAAAGGGGACATGAAGGGTAAGGATGAGTGGTTTAGATTCCCTAATCTAAATAAATATAGGGCAGAGGTAACATTTTTTTCTGCAGTTGAGAAACCTGAATATAATAAACCTCAATTCCCTCTGCTTTTCTGTGTGCTTTGACCGCCTCCTGAAGGATGCATCATTTCAAGAGCCACACAGTACCGCTTCATCACTTAAGATATTTTTTTTCTCACATTGTTTTATTGTGAGAATCAGACTAGCATAATAGTGAGTTTTAATGAGTTTCCCTTATTTTACATAAATGTGCCTGTGGACAAAGTTTTTGTATCTATATTCTTTGTGAAATCAGAAATAAGTGTGGGAACTGCTTAGCCATCTGTTAAAATTTGTTTAAAGGAAGACAGATAGATTGCAATAGAATCATAGAGGACAGGAAAAAGTAACAAAGACATCTAATAGTTCACTTATACACACTGAACTTCACCTGGTGTTAAAATATTTTAAAAATGCATTTTTTTGGAGAGTTACTTAGTTGTCAGAGGTCGTCTTTTTCTTCTGTGATTTTATAGGGTCTTGCACAGTGCATTCCTCTGTATTTTAAGAAAGCCAGTGCTGGCTACAGGACAGTGTTGTCCATCTCCATTGGGAGATTTTCCAGCAAGTCAATTGCAGCCACATAAAAAGAAGCAACAAGAGAATACCAAAAATCAAGTCAGACCTTTCCTCATCCTTCCTGTTTACCATAGTTTTCCTTCAACAGATTTACATCAATTAGAGGCTGAAAGATATTGCTTTTTATTCCCTATGGCATCAATTATAATTGTAGGTTACTTTTAGAGCTTTCCAGGGGCTATTTCTGAGCTCTCCATGATCTCTCCTAGTAAGATACGGATGACAATGCAATGGATGACATATAAAACTTCCATTGCTCACAAGTTAAGCTTTAAAGTAAGAAGCTCTAAACCTTCTCCCATACTGTCTAGCACATATGGGAAGAAAACATAAAGTAGCTGCATAGCTGCTTCATTATCAGGTTTCAAATTCTCCCTTAAATTTACCTTTGCTATGGGGTCTGCAAAATAGGCCAAGTAGGACAAGAGTTAGTCCTCTGGGAAAATACAGTGTTATGGCTAAGCATGCTAGTCTTGTTGTCACTTCTTTCTCTTGTCTTATCCTGGCTTGCAAGTTTTCTTTCAAAAGGAGGATTTTGCATTTTTTTGTGTTTGAACAGAACTTGGAAAATTAGGATCTGAGTCTGCAACTATGATTGAATGGGATTCATCTAACACTGTATATGTACCTACAGTGCATTTAAGGCATTAACTTAGACATTCTTTACCCTTAGCAGAGAGAAATAGACTCTCTGGGGGCTTATGAACTAAGAATGTATGTTTTATAGTCACTTCATCTTGCAAGTAATTATGAAATCAAGTAGCTCAGGTGCTAACATGAAATGAACTATGACTTCTAGGGTTAATCAGTGCAGTTCCCTCTAGCATAGTCTGACCCTTCCTCTTGACCCTAACTTTCTCACTCTGGGTTCGTACATGTTTTATAACTCTTTAATATGTATCAGATTCAATCAAGTGACCAATTCTAGCCTCTAAAAATTATGCATCTAAGTCTGGACTTTTCATCTAATGGTCTGAGACCCTCAGGGTTTTGGGGCATGAGAGAAATTGCAAAAGTTCAGACAATTATCTCTCTGGAGGAGCCATTACTGCCATTTAGTAATAAGTAAAATAATCCATCCCTCTTAACTTCAGATGCTAAACTAGTTTAGGATTATGGATTATCTACTGTCTTTCAATCAAAAAGTTGCATATCAGGAGACAGGAAATCTCAAAGTATAGCTGAGTACACTGTAGGGGCTGAACAGACCTCTAAAGGTGCCTAATGGGTCCCCCGACAAAGGAGTGAACTCCTTTACTCTCCTTTAGGCAGAATTCAGGCAATTTTGCTTGGTGTCTGAACTGAAGCAGGGCTAATCTGGTCAAGGATGCAATCACCATAAACAACTTAAATCTATTTAACCTTTATTTCAACAAATTCAGACCTGACATAAAGAATTATATCTAGGCACAATTATTCCCCCTTGCAGACTACACATTTCTCAGGATACTTACCCTTCTTTATTTCTCCCCCGTTATATTAATTTCTAATAATAATAATGAATTTTTCCTATTAAAATCTACTTCGGTAATAACAGTCATACCAGATGTCGCTTTATTTACTCCCTGTTTATCATGGCTTTTAATTGTGAGTCAGCACCTTCTACAGTTTGCAGGTAAATATTTCTTTAGCATGATTGTTAAACCTGAATCACTTCAGAATTGCTCTGCACTGAAATTAAGATCAGTTCAACATATGATCCTATAATATCCTATTCCTAAAAAAAAAGATACTTATCAAAGTATGATTACATTTTTAAAGTAATTTCTAAGTTTATCATCTCCTTACTACTGAGTGTAGAAGAAAGACTGCTATCTTTTACGAAAAAAAAAGTGAGCTGTCAGGATCTTTCTTCCCTTTAAGGTTTATCCCTTCCTGGAATGTTGTCCTGACAGATTCCCTTCAAGCCAAACTTACATTGAATTATTAATTGAAATTTCTAGAGAGAAAGTATGGAATGTTCCCAAAACATAGACAACTTAATCCTTGCCTTTGCTGCTTGATCCTCACTGGGCCAGAAGAGCAGGGACCGTTATGAAGGGAGCCAATTATAGCAAATAGTCTTATTTTAAATGCAAATCTCCTACCATTCTGAAGGAAGTAGCAGCATCTACTATGCTGAGATCCAAGAGTCCTTAGTTTGTATCCTGGCTGAACAGTAAGCTTTTAATCAATTTGTTTCATCAGCAAATGTTATTTTTTCCCCAGCTACAGTCTTTTTCTAAAAGTATATTTGTCAGAGGAAGGACAGCACAGCACTCGTGTCAGACCACTGAACGCACTGGGCTTCCTGCTTGCTGATGTAAAACAAATTAAAAATATGTGAGAGCAGTCTATAATTGTCTGCATTTCAATATATGTGATTCAGAAATATTGTAACATATTTACAGACAATTGCTAGGACTTAAGGAGTTTTTCATGCAATCAAATATTCCAGTGATGTTTTCATCTTCTGGAAGAGAATGAATCTGGTGTTTTGTTTCTCATTAACAGTAGACAGATTACATTTATTTTAGGACTTGGATTTCTGCCATTCCATTACCCTGTGTTTCTCTCTGGGTCTGGCTGCAGAAATGTGTGCAAAATCCAAATACCTGCTGTTACATTTATAGATACTAACAAAATTTGGATCATACAAAGTGATAAATACCAGGTGAAAATTAAACCAAAGCACATGTTCCTAGGGATTCTTTCTTCATTATTTATGAAAAGAAATATCACACTAGCTAGATTAACTAGGTGAAGCACATTCTTTGGGTTGAATTTCAATTGTACTTTGGAAGAAATTTAAAAAAAAAAAAAAGTTTGCTGGTATGTGGATATCAAACCAACTCAGAGTTGCAATGAGTACAAAGTAAAGCAGCCTAGCTGTGAGAAGCTTCCAGATCCTGGATCTGCCCTGCAAAGGTGCAGCTATAGATGAATAGTGTATGACTAGCTGAAAGCTAGTAGTCTTCCTTCCCTTTTGCTAAATCATTTTAGAAAGCTATAAATGAAATTTGTGTTGCCAGATACTGGCATGTTGCACTCCTGGGAACTCCGCATATTCCCATTCCATAAAGATTACAGTGAGAAAGTCCTATTTGTCCAGTGCTATTGAGCAATGTCTTACTGATCCTGATCATGGTAATATCTCTTGTTAGGACAGCAGGACAGAAAATCTGCAACAATGTCTGTACACAGAGTAATTCCACACCTTTTTGTATGTACACATAGCCTCTGGGGATAAAAGGTAAATCACAGTGGGATCATACCCTAACTAGTTCCATGACAACCCAAGAGGTATGTGAAGTCAGGTCATTTCACTCAAATTTCATTTTGGAAAATCTGACAGAGATTTTTCTGAAGGAGACAAAATAGTCAGGATATCCAAAATATCAGTGTATTTGGTTTTTCACTTTGAAATTATTGCTTTTCACTTTCCTATATTTTAATTATTTCGATGATGTATTGCATATGAGGTAACTTTTCAAAGTCAGAATCAAAACAAACAAACAAACAAAAACTTCAATTTTGTTGACATGAAACATTTCAGAACAGGACAAAAAATATTTATTCCCGGAAAAATTTCAAAAGTATTTCAGTATGGAAGAAAGGCAAATATCCAAACCCTAAAATCCTTTGCAAAACCCAGCAGCCAATGTCTACAACTGCTGTGCTGCTGCTCACGATTACATTCCCCTGGCCAGCATGAGCTTGGCATCTAGACCTATCACCTGGGCCTGAGCATTAGCATTGGCAATGCCATTTATTTCTTTGGTGAGTGAAAGTAGCCATTTGCCTCTTTCTATTTCAGCTTTCTTATTTATAAAACGGCAATAAATGATACTGACCTTCTTAAATGATTTGAGATGTGTAGATGAGAAGGTCATGGCATTCATCTCCTTTCTGTCTCTCCAACAATTTTGTAACACAAATGGAATGCAGTAAAAGGGTCTCAGACAGGAGCAAGCTTTGCCAAGAGAAAATGTGGCCTCTGGTATCCGAAACTAGTGGAACTAGTGGGATAAAAATAATCAAAACACCTTAAAACAAGAAAAGGAAGGTGATCTCAAGCAGAAAATATTTCAAGATGTCCTCAAATATTTTAAAAGGCCATAGAATCTTGTGGTAGGGTTTTCAAAGACCTAGACAACTTAATAAATAATAAGTTGTCTATAATGGGAAAAACAAAATAAAAATGGGCAATTATCTAAAACATCTTTTTCCACGTAAGGTGCTATAGCCTGGGACCATTTCACTGGATTTCTGGGAACAAAAGTTCCCAGGCCCTCTTCTTTTCCCGTGATACAAATTCCTGAGCTAAACACCTGCTGGTCTTTTCAGCAGTTCATTTCATGCAAGCCATGCTGAGAACCTGGGTAGGAAAGATCCCGTAAGGATCATCAGGATGTCCTATATGCTACAGTTTTATCTCTACCAAGTTAAGAACATCACTGAGTGCCTGCTTAATCCTGCCTCCCTGAGGAATATTAATAATTGTAATAGTAACAGTGGTTTGGGCTCAGAGAGAGACAAGTATCACCTAAAGAAAGAAGGCAACATTTGATTCCCTGTTATCATTAGCCACTGCACCATTCATTGGCTCTCCATGGGATGTGACCACAGCTGTGGCCCAATATTGCACGTTCTCCTTTCATTCATTATTTCAGGCTGAACTCTGTCTGCCCCAACTTTGAACTTTAAGCTCATGACAGAATCTTGGTGCCCCATTTCAGCTCTAGAGCACCTGAAGTTTTATCTTTTCCTTTGTGATTCCTGAGTTTACAGTGTTATTTTTACTCCATAGCAGAAAAATGGAGTCATCTACAGCAAATATACTCCATATCCATACAAATATTTCTATATATGCAAGAAACAGCATCTTCAGTGGAAAAAGTAACTAGACTAGAACTCTAGGCGGGGCAAAAGCTGAAGAGGGCTTATATGCTGTTTCATGTGATACAAGAACTAGGAGGATCCCCAACAATTATTAGGTATCAGAATAAAACAACAAAGAAGCTTTTTTTTTTTTTTTTTTTTTTTTCCTCAAACACAGCAAAGGTAAGTCTGAAATTCATTGCCATAGGATGCTATGAAGATTAAAAATACAAATAGACTTTAAAAGTATTAGAGATGTTCCTGAAGAAAGGGTCCATCAGAGATTGTTAAACAGGAGCAACCAGAAGCAGCTTCAGGCTCAGGAAATCGGTGTATCTCCAAACATTTCATTATCTATTTTTAAAGTCATTTCCTAATAAGACATTACTATGTGTCCTACATGAGGCTATTTGCACTTTTTGTTTAACCCAGTACCTAAATTGTGACTCATGTTTAAGGTTCACAGCAGTCTGTCTTTTTATTATTTTTTAAGGAAAGAGAATTTCCTATAGCAACATGATCAGTAAGGCAGAAAATAAGATTTAAAAAGACACAGGAGTTTCTCCTGATAGACAGTGGCACAGTGTGCTATGTCTGTGCAGTACCTATGAATAGCTTCTTTATTTTTATAGTCACAGTAAGGTACAGTAAGTGTCACCTCTGAAATTTAATGAACCTGCATTCCAGGAAATGAAAGGAAAAAAGGTGGGCTGTAAAAGTGTAGCTTTAAGATGTCTCAGGCAATTAATCTTTCCCAATAGAGAAACTGATTTCTTAGTTTTTAGGTTCAATAAAGTTATATCCACAATGTTTTACTATATAACATGTTGTCTTAAATACTGATAAGTCAGCACATTAGTATAGGAGTGGTTATTTTATCTTTGGGGGAAAAAAAAACCCTGTATTTCTGAGATGCTTGAGGGAGAACAACTGTTTTCCTCTGTGGATTATAGGAATCTCAAGGAACAAGGATGAGTTCTGTAGTATTTTATCTTTATGGATGTGGAAGATGATGTATCACTTTTGTATTTACTGTTTTGTTTTATGAAGAAAATTATATTCTCCATCTGGTGTGCCCGACTTGAGAGAAGCTATGGTCAAGTTGGGTCACACTCACTAAATAACCAACAGATAACTGCCAGGACACAAATCACAATCCATTCCCTAATTTTAAAGAATACATATATATATACATACACACACACATATATATAAATATTCAAACCTATGGAAGTTTGCCAAGAGCAGAGCAGTTTCTTTTCTCTGCTTGTTCCTTTAGGAAGAGGTGTCTTAGCTTTTATGTGGAAGTGGGAAGTTCATACCAAGGTTAGCCAGGCTCCAGTCTGCCTTAGGACAGACTTTACTACCTATATTATTCAGATTCGCTCCACACAATGACATAGCTTACAGTTTTTCATCCTCACCCCCACAAATCTTCAAACCTAAAATATCATTAGGAATTCATTATAAGATTTAGAAAAATTCTACATTTTGGTTTATACCCCAAATCTGAAATATTTCTGTCAGGGCTTAAACCTCAATTATGTCAGCAGAACCTCTGACTATTTTTGGGTGAATCAGGCATGGAAGCAAATGAACATTATAAATGGCTGTTACTTTGACAGTCAAAGCATTTATGATACTTTCTGCATATCTGGTTTCCCTTATGAGAAGTATTTTGGTGAGTTGCTTTCTTATATAATTCTGGCTATATTGTCACGTTCCAAAGTTTATCACATATTCCTAGAGCCTTCTGTGGCTTTAGTATACTTCATATGTACCTTCTTTTCAAAATAGGTGGCTCCACTGTTTGGCTAAGTTTATGCTCTTTGGTACACAGTCCATATGTTGTGTATTAACAGTACAGAATACAGATTTAACAATTTTTTTTTCTAGTATTCCTCTATCCTTCACAGCAGCTCCTCATTTTAGAGGCTCCAATGTTACATATGACTTATGATGACCAATTGATTGCAAAAACCTAGAGTTAAAAAGCTAGATATAAACATCAGTAATTCATGAACTGTTCAGAACTGAACCATTTGCAATTATCTAATCATACCATAGAAACTAGAGGCCTTGTAGCTGTAGCTTACCACTGTTGAATTTATCCTTTTGATTCATATCTTCTTCCTGACAAACTTTTGGCTTCTGAGGCAAGTGCCAAAGCCAGATCAGTTGCCATGCAAAAAGCAGCAAGTCACCTAGGTTTCAAAGCTGGCCCTGAAGTAGCAAAAACTGTAAACCAGGCCTTGGAAATGCTTCTTCTAGGGAAGGACATTTCTATCCTGTCACTGTCTCTGTTGTATGGTATCAGTTTCAAAGATGAACACTAGAGATGCCCGCTGATGTGAATCTACCTGCTGTGGAAATATAACCAAACATAAAAAGAACAATGTTTTAAGCTATTCTATTTTCTCGCTAAGTACAGGTGAAAAAAAAAAAAAAAAAGGATTTTTTTTTTCAGTACTTGGAAAAAAGTAACAGATTTAGATCTCATCTGAACTCATAGTTCATCTTAAAGATTGTCATATCTCACAGGAAGGACGGTTTCTGTGCTTCTTGCCTCTTACATTCAGCCACAGAAATTCAAAACCACTCACAGACTTGTCCCTGAATGAAGACAAATTCTGAAAGCATTGTAAGCCACAGATATCTGATGAGATTGGGAGCGCTTGTGTGAACTGAGCTTCCACAGAACAGTTCTCAGAAATAATGTCAGGTTAATGACTTATTTTTCTTGAAAAAGAATATTGGAGGAAGTTGAACTTTTTGTACATTCATCCAAATCAAATATAATGCATCTCCACTTGTCTTGGAGAGATCTTGCATCTAGGAAACTAGAGGAAAATTATCCACAGCTATTATTTTCCTGGGTTGAATACCTGCTGAATATCCACATCATCATACACTGGTTGGGATATGTTATTGCTTCAGTACCTTGATTGCTATTAAAGTTGCAGAGTCAATCAAACTCATCAAACTCATTCTATACTTCCAGATGTAAAATAGGAGAGATTTGAGGCAGGTACCTCAAAGCTCCTTTCAAGGCATTGTATTCCATAGTGGTCATTCTGAGGCTATCATCTCAGCTGATAAAATATATTACCAATAGTCAGGAATATTGAGATGACAGTGTTTCACTTAGATCAAGGGTATTGTCTGAAAGAAAGTCATAAATGCAGTGAACTTTTAAAGAAGACTTTCTTTGATAAAAGCTTAAAAAATAACAATGAGATAAAAGGAAAAAAAAAAAAAAAAAAGATGAAATGCTTTATTCATCCTGAAGGAAAAGGATGACACTAAAGAGAAGCCATGACTTGTAGCTGAAGAACCATTCTCTTTCCTTAGGGCTGCAGGTTGCCCGGGTCTCTTAAGTGAAGTATCTCTGCAATGCAGACTGCAAAATGTTTCTAATTTGAATGTTGCTATGATTATAAAAGCATTCTGTTGCATTAGGACAGTAAACATTCCTCCCTTATAAAAGCACTAAAAATACAGTTCTGATGCTATAGTTAGAGCTCTTTCTTCTGGCCCACCCATATTTATCTTCAAATTTACTGATGTCCTGACTGAACCCATGAAAGAAATGTGTACAAGTTGGATTCAGAGCACACAAAGAGAGCTTTTGGTACATCTTGGAGATGATCCCTGGGCATAGGCAAATGGCATGGGTTCCTGAAGCTCCTGAAGCTCTTTGGGTGTATTTTACCATATCCCATATTCCCTGTGAATCCACACAGGTTTGTCAGTACTATGTGTGACTTAAGGGATCCACATTTAGAGGAGAGGGAACATTGTATCTCCACAAAACTACTCAGACATTGGTCTGAGATTGGTCTAAAGGAAAGCAGTCAAAAGCTGAAGGAGCTACATAGCCACGTGGATAAACGACAGGATGAAGCTGACTGCTACAGAGAACATTCATAGGCCAAAGAGGTAATATCAGCTAGTGAAAAATATGGAATATCAGCGAGAGAGAAAAAAAATCAACTAGCCCTTTTGCAAAAAGCTATTTGCTTGCATCACCTGTGCCCATAGAGAACAAATGTGCCAGTGTTGTTGATTATCTTTCCAAGGCTGAATTGGAGAGGTTTAGAGAGGAAGCACAAGAATAATTACAATTCTGGAAAATAATCTTCTACTCAAGGACCTCAGTCTCTCTAGCTTAAAAAAGAGAAGATGATGAGTGGCTTCTGTCTGTTAGGACCTAAATATAGAAGGAAAGTCTGATGACAGGAAGCTTTTCAACTTAGCAGAAAGAGATATGACAAGATCTAGTACTTAAAATGTGTACGTTAAACAAATTCAGGCTAGAAGGTCCATAAAAAGTGATTTCCAGTACTATGTAGCTGGATAAGCTCCCGCATGCTATTTTTAAACCAAGACAGGATTTCACAATGCACACTAATATTTTCGGCAGTCATTTTTCAGAGATAAACTATGTGTGTGCTATACAAAATGTCGTACTACATGACGACAGCCTGATTTTAAAGTCTAGGGACCCCTGGCCTCGATAAGGGTTTGTTCCAAAAGGAATTTCTCAGAGAGTAATGGGGAAAATATAACTATTTTGGGTATCCAGTACATGCAGCAGAGTGCTTGCATGGTGCCCTATCATTGGTCTAAGGAGAAGAATTTAAATTCACCCTTAGGCTCCAGATGAATTGAGTATCCATTTCACTGTGAGTGGACCTAAAAGTGCTTGGGCATAGTGTTACCCATGCTGCAGCACCACATGCTGTGGCTACAGAAAGTGTGATATCTGACCAGGTACCCTTCAAAATGGGGTGAACCTCCAGAAAAATGTGTGCTCATGCCATGCCCAACTACACAGAGTCTTTAACCTGCATTCTGGCAGACTGATCTGAGTAGGCGGCTGCCTTCTCGAATGCACATCTTGTCTCTACCAAGAAAAATTCATATTCTGGGCCAAGGACAGTGTTTTTTCTCTTATCACTGTTACTGCTGGCATAAGAGGAGGCTCTGCACCTGTTTCTCAAAGCAGATCCAACACCACTTCTCTGGCTCTTCTGCTCCAGCTTTCACTATACTGTGTTTTGGCCAAGCCTATATCTACTTAGTATGGCTCATCTCTTTTTCGCTCAGAGCTCTTTATACCTCTCCTATCCGCACATGGACAGATAGGGCTCTTCAGCTCCCATGGAATTTGAGGATCTTCTTAATACTTGTTTTATATCTTTCCTTACTCAGCTAAAAATGTGGGCCTATGGCGTTTACCTTCATCATCTGCCCCATCTTTTGTGTCTGTGCTCAGCCTTCCTATGATACTCCAGTTCTTTCAGAAAGAAAATTATCTTTGACTTCAAGGTTTTCCATCAATAAAAAATCTAATCAAATCTAATTCAAATTGAAATGTACATATCAATATGTACATTTCAATTAATAGTTATAGGTATTATATAAATTTATACTGCACTACACTATGCTACAATATAACAACGAATCCCTCTCAGAAGGTCTTCTTGAGGGGGAAAGAAGAGATTGGAGGGAAGCAGTTGAATAAATTATAGATTAAAAGGGCAATAACAAATGGACTGCAATGGCTGAGAGAGCATAGGAATTTACATTTTTAGAAGGATTTATTATGCTTACTGTATCTGTGTTAGTAAAAGCTGCAACTGCCTGAGTAAAACTTTTTTTTTTAAGTTGACATAGCACTCAGACATTTTTCCCTCTTTTTGCTGAAGAAAGGAGAGGCTTTTTATGAATTAGTGTACTGCAATGCTGAGTTTTATATTACCTATAAACCAGGGTAGTAAAAAAAAAGTCACATAATTTTAACCTTGAAGACAATAGGGATGTGGTGGATGTGTAAAAACTTAATGCCCTCCAGCGGCTGGTTAAATGGTCAGTGTTGATGAGTGGGAGTTTACATTTATCTCAAGGTAGTAGTATATTTTCATTACATTTTCTTCCAGGGGGATTTCTGAAGTTTAGGCTGCATTTCCAATGCAGTTAGGCCAAACAACTGCTCTACTGATGAGCAGACAAGCTGAGTCCAACTGTTGCTTTTTTGGCGACCTTGAAGGTCAAGTGAATACAGACAAGTTTTTGTGAATCAGATTCTTTTTGTTGGGTTAAGGATCTTGCAACCAAGCTGATTCAGTATGGAAAAAGAAGCATTGTGTCCAGCAGCTGGCAAGTGTCACGTTTCCTCATGAGACCCTAAGACCTTGGGTGTTCATGAGTATGTAGTACCTATCTATCTGAATAAAGTTGATATCATAAGTTGCAGTTGTAGAATGAGTATATAAGGTAATAGTATCTTTGCTATGGGAAGAGTTACGGCTTTTATAGTACTTCACTGTCATGTTCCAGAAATGCAAATACAATCATTCATTACTAAAATAAAGCCATATTCAAACAGATTTAAATGTAAAATCCCATTTCAATCAATCAGTGGCAATTTCAGATAAAAAGCTGAAGTGGTCTGAGTGGGTCAAAAAAATCTTTTTGTCTACTTGTTTTAGATCAAAGCAAATATGCTTAAAACACAGGTTCTCTTTCAATAGAGCAAATAAGGCAGTCTCATAAACACGTTTTGGAGAAAAAAAAACAAAGCATGCAGACATGCAGATGTTTTACTCTTTAAAACTGTTTTACTTGTATGCAAAACAAAGATGATCATCTGCACTTGATCTGGTTACTTTGGATATCCATTTTTCCAGGAGGCCCAGTTTTCTCTGAATTTTTACCTGTTGTGGTATAAAATATTGTCTTGTGTTTTCTCTATTTGATTGTAATAACTCTGACAAGTGAAGATGTTGTAGTAAAAGTTCATGCTGTGCGTGTGTGTAGTGCTTGTAATCCCTATAGGATAAGAGCTGCTATATACATGTAAATATAAGTCAGTCATGTAAATATAAATCAGTTTTATTTGTAATCATAGTCCTTTGTTGCTTCATTTTTTTAACAGAACGAGCAGCACAAATAACAATGGCCAGAATGCAAAGGCCTTATGAAGCCTGGTCTTTGCTAATTCTTCTTCACTCAGGCCATCTTCTACATTCATAAGAACTTGTTTTGAGTTCTGTTTTCAAAATTGAAAATAAAAACTCATAAATTTTCAGCTAGAATAAGCTGCAGTTCCAGAAATGTAATAGGCACATCTGAGTCTAACTCTCACTGGGATGAAATGGGCACATCTGGGTCTAAATCTCAGTGAGAGGCAAAGAAGAATGGGTCACTTTCCATTTCCAGGCCTCTTGTTCATCTAGTTGTTTCTTTCCCACAGGCTGTTTTCCATAGGCAAAAAGTTCATTATCTGCAAAAAGATCTTCTATGTTATTTGGACCATTTCATGGACTGACAAGCATTTGCCCAATAGTGTCTTTTGTGTCTGGGCTCATGTTTCTAGCTTGCTATTTATATGAGACACACAGACAGGTCTTCCTTTTCTCTGAAATTTCATTGTATATTATTCAATTGCTGAATAAAGTTTAAGATAAATAACTCTTTCTCCAGAGAATTTGTTATATACCTATTGCTGCCTACATTCACTAATAAAGAAAAGTAAGGTGCTAGTGCACATAAATATACTCATTCCTGCTTCTACCAGTCATGAACTGCCATTTTTACTGAAATAATTAGCAATCATATTACTATTGTCTGAACTTGAAATTTATGTTATTTGGAGTTTTGGTCAACATCAGGTCTCATTGATATCAATGTAACATCCAAACCAGTGAGAGGAACTGATGCTGCTAAAACTTGCACTATCAGTCTTAGCATTTGAAAAGTCAAGTTAAAAAGGAAGGGGATTTCAGTCTACTCAGTAGTAGGTCAAATTGTCATATAAAGCTGATACTACTTCTTTTTTATTTTGTGAACGGGTTCACTGTATTTCCTGCCTTCCTGCTTTTTGGCCCATGGCTTCCTGGATTCGAATCAGAGATTCCCACTGTTTGAAAACAAAGAGCTCCTATGATCATCAGGAGGATGGAAACTTGCCATTTCCATTTTGTGCCACTAGCTTGGCAAGCTGTTTTGATGACAAAAGTTATTCCCAGCATAATCTATCTTGTTATCTTTCCCCAAAGGGAAAATTCACTTTTATTAGAGGCCAAAAATGACATATGCCACTGTGATCACAGGACTTTTTTTGTTTATTATTATTATTATTATTATTGATGACTAAACTTGCAGTGCCAAGAGCTAAAGTGTTTCTGAAGAAAGTGATCGTCACAGCGGCTTTGTACGCAAGCTGATGTCCATTTTTTGGACCACAGCTTTTATCAAAGCACAAATATTATTGCATAACACACGTGATATTAAATCAGTCAAATCTCACCAATGAACTTCTGGCTCTTCTTGCTTTCTAGACTCTTTTTAAGAAGCAAAAGGGGTCAATCCATCACTTACTGCAATCTGGCAAAAATAATGGGAAAAAACTAGACTCGTTTGAAAAATATTAACAATGATATAGAAATGTCAGTAAAAGATCTGAGATCCACTGCAGCATAAAAACCCATATACTGTTTTAGAGATATCTGGCATGTTGTTCAGCACTTTATCCCAGTATCTAGTGAACTTAAGGAAAATTCAGGAAAACTTTCCTAAAAGCAAAGTTCAACACTCATTATGCTACTTAAGGGACACTGATTTAGCTGTGAAGCAGACACTCTATTCCCTTTCAAAATGTTGCACAGTTCTGATACTAACATAAGAACACCCAGAAAGGGTCCAGTCTCCAGACAGTAGAGGAAGAGTGCAGCTCAAAGAAGGGTCGAAAAAAGACCAAGTCTATAACAACGCTTCCTCAGACCTATCCCCCCTGCAAAGCCTTCAACTTTGCAACTTCTGCAACTTTGCAACTTCTGCAACTTTGCAACTTCTGCAACTTTGTCTTTCAGCAGCCTGCACATAACGACCTCTGATCTTTCAACCATCCAGTCATTTCTGGTGTCTCCCCCAACTGAGAGAGACCTTTCCTCCATTGCTATCAGTTCCTCTTAAAATACAGCTAAAGCAGGAGTATTATTTTTAAAATTACTTATGTGAACTTCTGTAACCTTTATACCAATTTGGCTTGTGTGGGTTTATTTCATTGGTACTATAGAAGCCATAAATAGAATTTATCTTAGCACAATATAGACATCTACATCCGAGCTAGATATTGGTGGGCACCTTTAACAAGCAACTCATCTCATCTGTCTGTTTCAGACCTTAATTTTTGGATAAAAATACTCATGTTTCAATCCTGAAGTGCCCTGAAATGGCCAAAGATATGCAGAAAGTAAATGTGTTTACTTATATACACACATTCATATGTATAGGGTAAGCATATAGGGAACATATAAGGAACCTAAGATCAAATACAGGTACATGGACTATGAATCAAAGCAGAATTGTTCTTGAGTTCAGGTCAGTAAAATAGAATATATTGCTTTCTCACTTTTTTTTTTTTCCTGCAACTGAAGAAAATGTATTTCCATTGAATTTTTTGTATTTAAGTATGAGTCAAAATTAAACATTTAAAGCAGTAACTGAAAAGAAAAAAAAAAAGGAAAAAAAAAAGAAAAAAAATATCAATTGACATGTTTTGTGTGAGATCCTATTAACTCTCCTTTTTTTCTAGTTTCTATTTTGGACCTAGAATGGCTACATCTTCTATGTGGTGTTACCAGTGCTCTTTCAAGGGGAGAAAAAAAGCTCTACAACTTGGAAGGAACGGAAACTCATTTCAATGAACTTGTTCCCTAAGCATTTTGTTCAGCATAAGTCAAACTGCAGAAACAAGTTCTAGCAACTAATTGCACATTTTACACTTCATGAGCAACATGTAAAGTAGCTCTGAGGCCTATATGGTGATCCTTGTATTCTTACAGCTGTCAATTGTCCTTCAGTCTTTTATACAGAAATAACAGTTATATATTATTTTATTTATGTTTCATAGCAGGTCTCTGAATTCTTGTATGGCATCTGCAGTATAAGTTTCAATTTCTCTACTGTGTTGAATATTCCCTAATCCATCTCTCCTGTGCTATTTACTTGTTTCTTTTCTAATGTAAGGTCTCAATTTTCATTCATCTTAAATGCCATCAGTGTTTCTAGGTCAGCTCTTTTCTCTAGTTTTCCTCCTTATTTCTATTTCCATTTGCTAATTCATAATAATTTCAAATAAACACATACTACTCTTGACTTATGGCAACCCAAAGCAACAATGGAAGTCTAGGAAGTCTACCCATGTTTTTCCCTGTTACTGTTACGTTACTATTGCTGTACACTGCTGTTCCCTGAGCTGGCCCATGTAAAGACTTTTTTTTTTAAAAAAAATACACTCTGGGGTCATTCAGCAAAACTGGAAAACTTGTGAACACTGTCACCATCTGCATCACAATAATATCTGGTTTCAAGAGTTAATATTGAGTGTTTGTCAGTTCTATTTGCAGTAATTCAGAAAGGAAAACACTCCTGATGAATCTAGGGAATAAATAATTAATTCTTTGTATCTTATCAGTTAAAAGTATTTCTAATTAAAAACTCCAGAGCTTTTTTTTTTTTTTTTTCCTTTTTCCTCTTTGCAGAAGCCAGTAGAGGGTAGGAGTTATGATAATGAAATGTAAAAGCCTTATCTTTGGCATTTTTTATAGCAGCAACATATATTGCTTGCTAATTGCAGCAGAATTTTTTGAGAACAGTGCTTTCTTCAAGTTGTTTTTCTTTTGTAATATCCTCCAGAGAAATGTAATGGAAGAAGCAGTAAATAGTGAGTTACAGATCCAGATGAATAAGATACTTTAGCTCTTCCATAGACCTGTTAACATTAAAAGCCCCAGATTAGTATTTTTTTTCTGAACTGATCTGCAGCCATCTACAGAACTTGTTTAAGACACAGTCAAAATAATTTTGTAGCTGGTGCCAGATTTTAATTTACAAAGAGGTTTAAACTGCTGTCATTGTTTTCTCATACTTATAGCAGCAGGCAAGTCTACAACTGAGACAGATTTTATTAAATTCATTCTGTGTTTAACAAAACAAAAAGCAACCAAAAATAAAATCAAGAACCCCAGATCTTTGAATGCTCAACATAGGCAGTTTTTTTATTTCTTCCCAGAAGAAATGCATATGAAATTATGTCAAAATATCAGGGAAATGGGATTATGACCTAATCTCTGTTTATACATGTAAGAAGTTTTGTGTTACAAAATGAAGATAGTTTAGACTGATAAAATGATAAGGAATAATCAGGGACCTATTTTTCCCTATCTTTGTTCCAGCCAGGAGATCAGGTTAGGCTCGTACAATTTTCGATGGAGTATATCTACGGAACTATATTTCCAGGTAACGTATGAATTTTCAGGAATCCATATGCCTTCTGCTGGCAGCAGATGTTTCGCAAAAAGAAGCTTATGAACACATTTTTGGGTTGCTTACAATGCAGACTCAGGTAACTTTAAGCTACAAAATAGTGAGTGAAACACTCTTTTGTTGTTTTTTTTTTTCTATAATGCAGCACACCTTCACCTAGTGAAGTCTTTGTATTGACCTTGATAAAGCTCATATAGGAAGATGACTATTCAAAAACAAGAAAATCACATGCATTCTGTTTCTTTGACTTTTTTTCTGTTTGTTTCTCATAAAAACGAACGGGAAAAGACAAGAAGAAGAAAGGAGAGAAAGTATGAAAAAGGAAAAGGAAAAGGAAAAGGAAAAGCCCCAAGGCTGATCCCCCTAAGGAGAAAAGGAGCACCTGAAAGAAGCGACGGGTGATCGTCGTGGGTGACTCCCTGCTGCAGGTCACGGAGGTACCGATATGTAGATCAGACCCCTTATCCAGAGAGGTCTGCTGCTTGTCAGGAGCCCGGATAAAGGATGTTACGGAAAGGCTCCCAAGGTTTGTCCAGGAGTCTGACTATTACCCACCGGTGCTGTTTCATGTGGGCACAAATGATGTCATGGGGAAACTGAGGGATATCAAGCGAGATTTCAGAGCCCTAGGGGTGGCCGTCAAAGGTACGGGAGCCCAGGTAGTGTTCTCCTCTATCCTGCCAACGAGGGGAATGGATTCAAGGAGGAGAAGGCAGATATGGCAGATTAACAACTGACTGTGCTGCTGAGCTTGGCAACAGGATTTTGGCTTCTATGACCATGAGACTGTTTTATGACCACCAGCTAGTGGGGAATGATGGGAACCACCTCAGTAAGAGGGGCACATGTCTCTGCCAAAAGGCTGGCCAACCTGGTTAGGAGGGCTTTAAACTAGGTGAGAAGGGGGAAGGGGAGTGCCACACAGACACGGCGAACAGTACCATGCAGCCTAGGTCAGATGGCTTCCAGCGGGAGTGGGGAAGTGAGGATAGGATAGAGGGTCCTCTTTCACCCCTCCTGGGAAACCCACAGGCTCAATTACTTCCCTGAAATGCCTGTACACCAGTGCGCGAAGCATGGGGAATAAGCAGGATGAACTGGAGATCTGTGTGCAGTTCCAGCGTCATGATCTCATTGGAATCACAGGGACATGGTGGGATAGCTCACACAACTGGAGTGCTGCCATGGAAGGCTGTGTGCTCTTTAGGAAGGACAGGCTGGGAAGGCGAGGTGGTGGAGTTGCTCTTTATGTGAGAGAGCAACTGGAATGCACGGAGTTCAACCTGGGGGTGGATGATGAGTGAGTTGAGAGCTTGTGGGTAAGGGTTAAAGGGCAGGCTAATGTGGGAGACACTGTGGTGGGTGTCTGCTACAGGCCACCTGACCAGGATGAGGAAGTTGATGAGGCCTTCTATAGGCAGCTGGATGTTGCCTCACGGTCACAGGCCCTGGTTCTCATGGGGGACTTCAACTACCCTGACATCAGCTGGAAGGGCAATACAGCCAGGCACAAACAGTCCTGGAGGTTCCTGCAGTGTGTTGATGATAACTTTTTGACACAGGCTGTGGACGAGCCAATGAGGAGAGGTGGGGGGACTTGTCGGAGATGTTAAGGTGGGGGGTAGCCTCGGCTGCAGTGACCATGAGTTGGTGGAGTTCAGGATCCAACGAGGAGGTGGCAGGCCTTGCAACCATTGACTTCAGGAGGGCCAACTTTAGCCTCTTCAGAGACCTCCTCAGAAGAATCCCATGGGCTAGAGCTCTAGAAGGAAGGGGGGCCCAAGAGAGCTGGTTAGTTTTCAAGCGGCACTTCCTCCACGCCCAGCAGCAGTGCATCCCTGTGTGTAGGAAGGCAGGCAGAGGGGGCAGGCGACCTGCGTGGATGAGCAAGGAACTTGTGGCAATGCTCAAGCAGAAAGCGACGGTATACAGAATGTGGAAAAAGGACAGACCCCCTGGGAGAAATACAGGAACGTAGTCAGGGAATACAGAGATGCAACAAGGAAAGCTAAGGCATGTTTGGAATGCAATCTGGCAAGGGATGTTAAAAATAACAAGAAAAACTTCTTCAAATATAGTAACAGCAAAAGGAAGATCAGGGAAATCGTGGGTCTGGTGGTGAACGGGATGGTCACCCTGGTTATGAATAACACAGAAAAAGCAGAGTTGCTGAATGCCTTCTTTCCTTCGGTGTTTACCAAGGGCAGCCCTTTAGAGCCCCAGGCCCTAGGGACAAGAGAAGAAGCCTGGAGAGAGGAAGATTGGGTCAGAGAGCACCTAAGGAACCTCGATACCCACAAATCCATGGGCCCTGATGGGATGCACCCCAGAGTGCTGCGTGAGCTGGCAGATGCCATAGCTAAGCCGCTCTCCATCATCTTTGAAAGATCATGGAGAACAGGGGAGGTGCTGGAGGACTAGAAGAAAGCCAATGTCAACGCCAGTCTTCAAAAAAGGCAAGAAGGAGGACCCAGGCAACTACAGGCCAGTCAGCCTCACCTCCGTCCCCAGAAAAGTGATGGAGTGGCTCATACTGGCTGTTGTCTCCAGGCAGGTGGAGGACAAGAAGGTGCTTAAGAGTAGTCAGCATGGATTCACCAAGGGGAAATCTTGCTTGACTAACCTGATAGCCTTCTATGATGGAATGACTGGCTGAATAGACAAGGGGAGAGCAGTGGATGTCGTCTATCTCAACTTCATCAAGGCTTTTGACACCGTCCCTCACAACTTCCTCCTGGGCAAGCTCCAGAAGTGTGGGATAGATGAGTGGACAGTGAGGTGGTTAGGAACTGGCTGGATGGCAGAGGCCAGAGGGTGGTGATCAGTGGTGTAGAGTCTAGTTGGAGGCCTGTAGCTAGCGGTGTCCCCCAGGGGTCAGTCCTTGGTCCAGTCCTGTTCAATTTATTCATCAATGACCTGGATGAAGGCACAGAGTGCTCTCTCAGCAAGTTTGCTGATGATACAAAATTGGGAGGAGTAGCTGATACCCCTGAGGGCTGCGCTGCCATCCAGAGGGATCTGGACAGACTGGACAACTGGGCGGTGAAAAACCTCATGCAATTCAACAAGGCCAAGTGCAAGGTCCTGCACCTGGGGAGGAATAACCCCAGACACCAGTACAGGCTGGAGACTGACCTTCTGGAGAGCAGCTCTGTGGAGAAAGACCTGGGTGTCATGGTGGATGACAAGTTGACCATGAGGCAGCAGTGTGCCCTCGTGGCCAAGAAGGCCAATGGGATCCTGGGGTGCGTTAAGAAGAGCGTCTCCAGCAGGTCGAGGGAGGTGATCCTGCCCCTCTACTCAGCCCTGGTGAGGCCACATCTGGAGTATTGTGTCCAGTTCTGGGCTCCACAGTACAAGAGGGATGTGGAGCTGCTGGAGAGAGTCCAGCACAAGGCCACAAGGATGATCTGGAACATCTGCCCTATGAGGAGAGGCTGAGGGAGCTGGGCCTGTTCAGCCTGGAGAAGAGAAGGCTGAGAGGGGATCTAATCAGTGCCTATAAGTACCTCAAGGGAGGCAGTGAGGAGGATGGTGCTGGCCTCTTTTCACTTGTTGCTACCGACAGAACTAGTGGAGACAGCCAGAAACTGAAGCATGGAAATTTCCACAGGAGCTTAAGGAAAAATTTTTTAACAGTGAGGCTGACAGAGCCCTGGAACAGGCTGCCCAGAGAGGTTGTGGAGTCTCCTTCTCTGGAGATCTTCAAAACCTGCTTGGATGCACCTTGTGCCATGTGCTCTAGGTGTCCCTCCTTGAGATGGAGAGTTGGACTAGATGATCTCTAGAGGTCTCTTCCAACCTTAACCATTCTGTGATTCTGTGATCTTCCAAACCTCCAAAGGACAATCCATCCTATGCACTATAAGCATCTATCTTAACTATTTGTAAACTCAACTTTATTGCACTCTGGATTTGAGTAATGTTGTCCACTGACTTTGCAAAGGTTGCTGACAGTTTCATAGTTAAAATTAGGTGAGAGGAGTCTCACCTGAAAAAAAATACAGATAAATGGGACATATTCAAATCAAATGAAATATTATGTGCCTAACTAAGCTGTAAAATCTACCATGTAGTTTACTATCAAAACATCAGCGAACAATTTAGACCATCTACTCTCCGTATGGAGTCAAAAGAAGTATTATAACTGGAAAGTGTATGGTAGATGCCTGATGTCAGTGATCTGAATAGGGCCCACAGTTTATATGTGTCTGCATTACATAGAAGGCCTGAAATACCACATTAATAAAATAATCCTGGAATGAAGAATAGAGGTTTCAGTTACAACATTAAAAAAAAAAAAAAAGACCAAATCTGGTCTAGTGTCTTCCTTAGTATCCCACTATAGTCAATTGAATGAAACAGGATTCTCCAGAGACTATTAGAGAGCAGCTGAATTAGGTGGCTGCTCTAAATTGCCCTCTCCATTAACTACAGCAGGAGCTTACAAGAGATTAGTCTCACTAGGCTGATCATAACCCTTTGAATGCTTTTTGTGCTAAATGCTGGACTCAGCCTTCATCTCAGAGGGGGAGCTGTGCAATCATGCCATCATTTTGTTTCAGGTGCACAGAAATAGGTGTTTTTCTGAACACTGGTAATGGAGGGGTCTGCAGCGTCCCTCGCTCTCCACACTCTTCTCTCATAGAAAGTCTGCATCTTGTTGTGCTGCTGTATTTGTTCAGCTTCACAACCAAAATGCTTTGGGTCAAGAACATATTGATAACTGTGGTTTTTGCAGAGTAATGATAATGTTGATCTTTTGCCCTAGTGCTGCCTGGACAATATAAATTCTGCACAAAGCCTTTCATACCCATTAATGGAAAAAATGTTATTCTCGTGCTCTGACTTCAGATACACAGGGGTGTTCAGGGATGCAAAGATCACTTGTTTGGCCGTGACAATAAAGGTGCTCTTGTTTGCAAGGTTAGTTCAGAGGAAGAGAAATATTAGAGCTGAAGATTCAGCTTCCACTGTTAGTTGGAGTCCCATGAATGATATATGTCAGGAAATGATCAAAAAGTGTTCTCTTTTGGAAAAATATCTGCTGTGCGTAGTCTTATGGTTCCTGTGAGAATATCATCACCTACCAGCTCTCAACCAAGTCTGAACTTCAGGCAATATTTCTATATCCTGCCTGTTAATCCAGAGAATTAAAGCCTTGGATCAGACCTTTAGTGATAAGTATAATTTTTTTCAGGAATGCTATGTGAAGATTGCATTATGTCACATAGCTAAATGATCGAAAGTCAAAAGAAGGTCAAAGTTATATATGTACATGAAACTTGAACTGAGTGATTTTGTGAATGTTCATTAAAATTCTATCTTTAATAACACATTCATCTACTCCTTCACAGCCCCCACCCCTCCAAAAAAAAAAAAAAGACGAGGGAATAACAAGCCACTTTTCCTGCAGTTCTCTTTATGTAACATCTTTAACATCTTGCAATTGTGTGCAGTGTCTTTACCCTTAATGACAAGTTAATATTCCTGGATCAGAAAACCTCTCTATGTAACAATTGTAACTAGGCTACCACTCTATAGCCCATTTATCCCCTTCAGCAGAGTAATTCAATAAACCAGAAGCACTCACGAATTTCCTTGATCTTTTAAAACACAAATTACTTATTTTTTTTTCTAATGGTCAGGATTTGGAGTAAATAAATAAATAAAGTTAAGAAATGAAAATTATGTGGTTTGGAACATTACAAAAAAAAAATGAGAATCCTAATTTATCTCTCCTTTTATCACTTACTTTTTTTGTTCTTTGATTTTTTGGGGGGACGGTAATAGAGATAATATTTCAAAGTTTAAAGAAAATTTTATCTTTGTTTTTAGTGGCCTTTGGATGATTAGGTCCAGGATGGAATATTGCTATTTTAACAGAAGTCATTAGACTACTGATTACTGTGCAAATTACCCAGTCTCCAATAATCTTTTTCCACTTTGTGACTGGTGGTATAGAATAAAGACAAAGTTGAAATAAGTTTGGGAAGAATTCCTGTGTCTCTTCTCCTATGACTCACAAGAAGACAAAACTTCTGAAATAGAAAATAGGGATGAATGAAATGAAATGAAGAAAGAAATGATCCTCTTTATGAAACTCCAAGTGAATCTAAATTGAGATGCCTGTGGGTTTTTGACAGTATGAGTGGAATTCACTTTATCTGAATTAATATACCTAGAATTTTTTTAAAAAAACTATTTTCAGATACCCACTTGCCACTTTTTCTCCTTGCATAATCATATAAAAATTGGAGGAAGCAGAGGCACATTTTGGGGTACAGTCTGTCTGAATGATTTCATGCATGCATATTAGAAATGGATGAATTCTGCCCCTAAAATGCCCCCTTCTTTCTACTTGTAAAGAAAATCTAGTGGCCTACCTTGGAAGGATATGTATACATGTTGTTCTATCTAACACAGCATGTGATTTTGGAAGAATAAGATAAAACATTTTAAGCTGAGCGAAATTGAGGTACTATACTCCTCAAAGGAGACTTTCAATCTGAGGTAACATGAATGCTTGTATTTTTCCTCAGGTTTTTGCAAACCAGTTAAGCTTCTTGCTTCATGACTGAAGAAGATGGCTTCTCATGTAAACTGAGATCTATTGTTCTACTTCAAAAGCTTTTTATTTCCATTTCCCATATTTACTGACAGTATTTCCTAGGCATATGGCAATTCTAATGCTAGGGAAAAAAAAAAAGAAAAAAAATGAAAAAGAGAGAGAAGTGGATTTTTTTAACAGAGCATAACCTATGACAACTGAGCTACTGATACTTCTGACTCAGGCAGCGAATTCTCTTTACTGGCCAGCTATTATGTGCATTTAATGCAATGGTAGTATCTCAGCAGGTATATGAGAAAAGACATGTCTAACATTTAGTATGTTATATCTAAAGGAGTGGAAATAATAAAGACAACTCCTGATGCATAGAGTTTGAGGCTAACCTAAGTATCTAAATGAAGTTTCTGCCTAACACAGGCCATGGAATTACACTCACTAATCCCTGTGATGGTTCAAGCAATTTCTGATTGAGCTGAAGCCTGTCTCTCAGAAAGATTCAAAGGCTTTTCTTGGGACAGAGGTTTTGATGATGGAGAATGGTAATTATCTTTGTTGTTAAACTTTTTACAGGATATTTCTACTTCGATTTTGTTGCACTTAAGCTTTCAGGCATTGAATTGCATCATCCTTTTTTCTGGCAGATAAAGAGTCTGGAATTTTTAGAAGTTCTTTCTCTATGTAGTTACTTATAAAAATGATCAGGTAACCTCTTAATCTCCTTTTCTCATATTATTCTGATAGTACTAAAAGAAAAGAGAAAAAAAAAAAAAAGAGGAAAAGTGGTTACATTTTGCAACTAGGTCCGTTTGGACAGCTTCTGTTGAAGACAAGCAATTTGTACACCTGTAGAAGAAACATGCCCATTAGTGAATTGTAGGGTATAGTTTTCCGAAAATTCTGTGAACACCAGATGAGCATTCTACTGTTGTTGTTGATGCCAGCTAAGTAGATACCACATGCCCTCTGGTGGGTGTAGCGTTGCTGCTTGCTGAATGAAGTGCAGAGCAGTCTCCCTAGGCATTCCAGGCAAGATGCAATCTGCATTGATTTTTAAAGATAAAGTGGGATTAATACTGTTCATTTTCTTTTCTCCTATCATAGAGGCCAATTTTAGCTTCTCTTCTACACTATTTAAAGATTATTTTTTTTTCTTTATAATTATTTCATGTCAAAGAGATTTTTTTTTTTTTTTGAAATTGCACAGTAGTGAACTACTTGGCTTTTTCTGTTATTGATTAAAAAGTAATGCTTGGTTAGTAAACATCCAAGGAAAGCTGTAACACTTTCAAGTTACAGCTGTAAACATTCATCTAATAAATTAAATTAAAGGTAGTCACTACTGGGACTAGTACACATGTATCAAGTTATCCCAGGCTATCCATCTTTAGGAGCAGTCTTAATGGTTTGTGGCAGTAGTGATTCTGTTCTCCTTGCCCTGAATATTGGATCGTTAGAAAACCAGGTTAGTTCTGAGCCTGCTTATGTCCTAATCAGCATTCCAGGTGGATCTGCTGCCAGTACAGCTACCTGATTCATAAGAACTTCCTGCATTTTTCAAATGTCTTGAACGGATTCAAAGAAAATGGGCTTGGGAAGAGTGTAAAAGTTGTACTTATGCATCATCTAGTCATTGCTAATGTTACAGACAGCTCAGACATCCCAGTTAAATAGGAGCATGGCCTCACTCACGTTAGTAAGAGCTAGGTAATTCAAAGCTTTTGTTGTACTAGCCACTCCCTCTTTATCAGGTTTTTCTCTAAGAAAATTAGGTGTAAATTATGAACATAGTAAAATTCCTGAGTTGGATGAGATCAGGATACTTTTGAAGGGTATCCAAAAGGGCATTTCACTATCCAAGGACATTTCCACAAGAGAAGAGAGGAGGGAAGTAGAGAGGACACAAGACAAGAGGAGAAAGGAGGCACATCTAGGAACATCCAGATGTTTAAATGCACTTTTCAATCAGCTTAATTTCACCTGACTTTAGATCTTTGAGGCTACTATATCAGAAGTGCTACTGCTTTAGGCTCATTCTGCTGCCAGTGGAAGCAGAGAGGAGCCCAGCCTCAAACTCTCTATCATGTGCAAAAATATGAAGTTGAAGCCTCTGCTTGCACCTTTGATTCACAACTGAAACATCCTTTATTAACATCTGAAGTAATTTTGAATGATTTTAGCTTTAAATGCATTATTTTCAGTGCATTTTCATCCCTCTTTCATCAATTAGAGATTTATTTTAAAAAAGGTGTCTGTTGTGGACTATTTCCTTGTTGGCCAACATCAGCATAACTATAAACAAGTACAAGCCCTTAGTGCCAGATTTATATGTAACCTGCATGTATCTTACATTAGTGATTATGCTGTAGAGCAAGTCTACTCTTTCCCATCATCCTTTTTTTGTGACAGTATATACAAATATATATGGACCTATGTACATAATCTACAGTTTAACTACATGCACACACATACCTGTGCCTGTATATTCATAGACATTTGTGTTTGTATAAATATTCATGATATCAAAGCTTGTGAGAGGTCAAGATTTTCCATTATCTCCACATGCTACAGTGAAAACAATCACTTTAAAAAAAATATAAGGAGAGAAAGGTAGAGGAAATGGATAGCATGCAGAAATTCCACTCTCGCTCCTTCATTTCACAGCTGGCATTCTCAAAACCTGTTACCCGAAACCCTGCAGTTCTCTGCATGACCAGGGAGGGCTGGAAAGAGACACAAGAGTAATGCAGCATTTCAGCAGCCCATCTGGATTAGGGCACACAGGGAAAGCAAATTATGTTGCCGCAGGAATTTGTAGAATATTGATGCCAGAATGAGCTACGTATGCAGACACTCGTAGAGTATGTGCTTGCATTAGCGGGGCTATTGTGGAATAGTTCATAGGTTATGGTCAGATATTGCAAATTACCTCGCTCCCCAGTTGCTAGCTGAAAGAAAGATTCATCCTCACTCTTAACCTGCGTGGTTTGTCCATGCAAATTCCTTTTCATGTGGGCTTTGTGACAGGGAGCAGTGTTTGGCACTGGAAGCTCTTACTCTTCTGATGTCTTCTCATATAAATGACATGACATCTGGCAACCTCAGAAATATTAAGTCTGTTATGAAGCTTATGTATCAGTTTTTCATAAGCCACTGAACTGGATAAAGCCACTGACTGTTCATTCTTCTGTAGAAGGCTGAGTTTCACTCTTCCAGAGATAATATGATTTTTTTCCCTCTGGATATCAAGGAGTATTCCAATTTGCTGCCTGTGCTTTAAGCACAGATACTACAAATATCATGTAACATACCCACGATGAAAGATTTCTCCATTCGTTACCTTTGAGATGATCTCCAGCTTTATAATTCTTTTTTTCTCCAATTCTCAGCACTATAAATGCTGTAAAATGTCATTTTTTCACCTCTGCTGCCAGTAACATGCCCAGTGCAACATTTTTGGAAGAGCTTCATTTATGTAACTATGCTAATTTTTCTCTGTCATCTTCCTTTTTATGCTAAAATGCAAAAGCTTAATTCATTAAGGGGCTCAGTTGTGCTGGCTGGCACATATTATAGAAATGTAATGAGTTCATCTCCCATAAAATGGAGTTTGGATGAAAGATGCCCTTTAAAAATATATTCTTTTTTTTTAATGGATGGACATGTTGCGTAATTTCATTCTGATATCATTGCTGACTAAGAATAATGAGAAAACTCCTGGCACTGTCTTACCACAATTATTTTTTTTCCTTTGCTTCAGCCTCCCTAGGGCTAACACATCTCTATCTGTTCTAAAGATAAACTGTAGCACGCAGTCTTCAGTGTAGTCTGGTGCACCTTAAGCCAATATTCCCTTTGAATCATTGTATGATGTTTTGGAACTGCTTTTGTGTTGACAAAATCTTGAACTGACAGATTGCAGTTCCATCTATAGTCTCTAAACCCAGGTGGCAATGATTCCCAGGAGCTGGCAGTGCATCTGTGAGTGAAGGATCACTATATGTTTGCCCCATTTTTACTTCATTGGCTGTCTCGAAAAGGTAACTTTGATTGACTGAAGCACTCACTGCCTCCCACTGTTCATGCTACCACAGTCATAGAGATATGTGAAGTGCATTTGGGCTGAGCTCCTCTTAAGAACTATAACTTAGACCCTTCTGATGTATTACGGTAAGGTGAAATATTGAAGTATATTACTCTTTGAACTGCACACAATGGCAGCTCAGGAGTAGCTCCGTGTGCTTATTGCATGAGTGTCATTCAGCTTCAGTCATCTCAGTTTAATGAGACAATATACCTACATTATTTCTCTATATGTCCATTACTGACCACTGCCTGAGACAAGATGTGGATAAGAAGCTTGTCTGTCCCAGCATGGCACTCTTTCAATCTCATCTCATGAAAAGTGGCACTGAAATCCTCTAGCATATTTGCATGAAAATGGGATAGTAGGATCTGGTACCAATTTTGTCTATTTACGATTAATTTTTGGATGCTCTAACAGCTATACTATTGTGTTAGCCTTTAAATGCTGAAAGGCTTTCAGATCTTTATTTAATGTGTCCTGTCCAATATGGAGGCTGAAAACATCCAACTGGAAACTTGATTTAAGTCATGAAATTGTGTTCTGAAAATAAAAATAAATCAATAAAAAAGGGAAAGTAATGTGTTTGTCTGATTATTTCCTTCCAGACAACAGCAAAGAAGAACATTTTCAAAACCAATGTGTGTGTCTCAGGCTCAGTTCTTTTGTTATTTTTTAACCTGTTGTTAATAGTATTTGCTTTCTCTGGGAACATGCCAGACCTTTCCAGACTATTCCCCATTGGCAAAGTCAAATCACGGACTTCAAAGAACTATTTTTGCAAGCAAACTACTAGCTCATTCCAAAAAAATAGTAAACTATAGTACAGTAACAGTTCATATCTTTTTTCAGCTGTAAAAGTGACATTACAGAGGTTTTGACTATAACTACAGACAGTAAAATCTTTCCCCCCTCTAGTAAAGGGCATTTTGCTATTAACTTCACTGAAAAGAGGCTTCCCTTGAATTCAATATTGCTTTCATAAAAGAACTCTCCAAGGAGGATTTTCAGCAAAAGTTAAAGCAGCAAACTTTTTCAAAAGTAACCATGTCATGGGGTCTGTTTCAGTGTATTTCTTCTGAATTACAATTTTTAGAGGGGAGTGGAAAAGAAGGATGGAAAGCCTCCTGACTCTTCAGGTCTTTTACAAAGCACTGTGCCCAAACCAAATGCCCATAGGAGTGGAAGTAGGCAAGATAGACTTCTTGTTCAGCCACCACAGAAATATCTATTCTTCTAAAAATACAAAATGCTTTCTGACTAAGGTAGCATCTTTTAAGTTTATACTCCAGCTGGGAATTGGATATTTCTGTAATGTAATGTCAGGATTTCCAGTAGCATAGATCTGAAAACAAAATGATATGTCCTGTATCAGACTTACTTCCATGCACAAATCCTCTCTGCAACACAGGCACAGAAAATCTGAAAAATCAGAAAGTCCTGGACCTGCCATGCATGCTGAATATCCTTTTTTTTTTTTCCAGATGCTTCATTTTCCAGCCTGTGGAACCTCATATATTCTTTACAGTCAGAGGAAATCTGACATGTGAATAGCAGTATCACCATTTACCTCTGCTGCACTATGTCCAACACCTATGTCCAAACTGGGTCATGGCTATATCTGAACCCTAACAAGATCACACCACAGATAAGCCAGCTCCTGCTTCCAACATCCAATGCAGGAGAACTGAAGGGATCCCGCTTACCACCTCCCCTGAGTCATCAGAATATGTGACCCTTGAAACACAGGCTAAAACTATAAATCTGTTACCACAATAAATCTCAGAGGGAGATGCAAAGCAGGGTAGATTAGTCACTGGAGATAAGGACATTTTGTCCAAGTTTACTTTATTGGAGTAGCAAATAAAAGCTGTTATCTGATGGTCTTATGTGTTGTGTAAGTGAAATGAATCAGTTGCTTCACACTGAGCACTCTCATAAACATTCATAGCCAACAAACCACAGCTTAAGTGAACAAGGCTGTGCAGCTCTCAAGAGGAGAGATGATCTTTTCTGGAAAGTATCTATGATGTGGAGACATTTTGCTGTTCACACTGTACCCAACCTCCAGGCAAATGTGACTGGATTGATTTATAATGCTTGATTCTTCAAAGTGAATCCTTTGTTCATTAAATACTTTTGTGAACAATTTTCACAAGAAGCAAAGGAGATGGGACCTGGATAGTATTTCATGTCCCTGTCCTCCTCTCTACCTTTGTAGCAGCTCCCACTCTCTTCCTTGTCTTCAAGGGGCCTCTAACAAGCACTGCCATGTTTTCTCCAGTCAATACCTGCTTCTTTTGATGTGCCAGATGAGCAAGTCACAGCCTGTTTTATGGGTAATCCAGAGCAGTGCATGTGTTGATGTGCAGACACACACATCTGTATGTGCGGCAACCAGCTGGTGACTGCCAGCACAGGAGGTAACAGGCCTCCAAGCACTGTTCTCTGCCCAGGTTTAAACAGAGTCACTCTCCTCTACACATTTACTGATACTCACAAACCTTATAGGAACATCATAACTTATGAGAACAGTAATTACAAAGGTAATTTTCAGGTAATTTTCTAAATGATATAGTGGATAATATAATACCTTTTTGCATGAGTTCAATGCCCATTTTACACCATTTTGATTTAATAATTTAATAAAAAATAATTTTTATTTTTATGAACAAAAACACAAAACAAAAGAATAGCCTGTCACCCTCCCTCTCTTCCCCAGTGCCTCGCAGTATCCTGTGGTATTGAGAGAGGGCAGAGAAATGTTCTGCACTGAAGATCTGTCATTTGTATCAAATTTCTCTGCTGCAAAACTGGAGGGCAGAAGGACAATGGGAAGAGTCTAATGACCTTCCATCTCAGATTTTCTTCTCTTTGGGCACTTAAATTGATTTCCCTTTTAGCTTGGCATGTCAAGTTCCAGAACTAGGCCAGAAGGAGTAGATGAGAGCAATGAGATCCAGGGCATCCAGTGTGGCTGCCTACAGAGACTGTCATAAAACATATCTAACATGCTAATATTTGGATACTATAGAATAAAATCTTGTTTTTATATTGAGTGGATATTATCTGTCTTTTTTAAAGATATTTTGATATTTAATGCAAGACATTTGATATCAGGACTGGGGCTTCAGACAGTTCATCCTTCTGTACAAATATACCACTTGGACATTTGTGTTACAATCCCTTCCAACAAGGTACAAGTTACCCTGGCACGTAAACAATAAAAGCCAGCCTGCAAAATTGATGGTGAAATGACAAGAAGAACAGATTTCATGACATTATCTTTAATCTGGCTTTACCAATAAAAAAAAATCTTGCTAAGCAACGTCCAGAAGTAATTGCAATGACTTTTCTGTGCTAAAATGGAATCAAGGAAGAGCTTTGTAATCATGACTGAACCGGGAAATACAATAAGACCCATTTTTCCATCAACAAGGCATAAACATGCTCCCATTTTCTAGCAGAATGTGGTTTTCCTTTAGCTTAATCTAATGTTGAAAAAAGTGCTCTACTAAAACTGGAAATTAAAAGCAATATGGGAGGGAAAACACATCCTGAAATTTTTATTCTCCCTCGATAAGAATATGATATTGCTAAGGCAAGGTAATAATTTGAGATGTTTCTAGGAGCTGTAACAAATGACAATAGCTAACTGCAAAATGCTTAAATGAGTGTATTGGATCCAAAAGGCCAGATAATAAATATCTCTGGCCACCTTATTTCCACTAAGTATGCAAAAAATATTTACACATCTTTTTAAGTATAGGACACTCCTGTGTCCTCCCACTACAGATAATGACCACTTAAAGAATAGCCCCCTTTTCTTAGTAGGGCTGGATCTATCCAAGTCCTGTCTCTTTTTTTGTTTGTTTTTTTTTGTTTTCCTTCAACTAAGCCTTCTCCACCAAAACCTTCCATTGCAGGGAAGTTTTCTTACCATTTAAGTGTGCCTAAGAGCTCTGAGAGAAGTAACTTATGGCTTTACAGGATGAATCCAGCCTATGTTTTCACTGTAAGCCAGGAGGCTTAGCAGACAGGAGCTCACTTTTGCCAGACAAAAATGGTTTTTACCCAAGTTAGGCCCTGAACACTCTGCATTGAGCAGAGGCAAAAGAAGTGTGAAGGCACCATGGTAAGCAAAGACAGATATACCAATCTGGGGGCAATAGAGTGATATTACGGTTTGGGTGCCATTATTTCCCCCTGCCCTCAGGTTCTTTTACAGCAGAATGAAGCACCTGGCCTCTCCTGGACATTTGTATTTGCATTCCTAATAGATCTGCAAGTCAACATAGATCAGCAGACCTTTATAAAACAGATTTTAGGAAGATTGTTACACACTTGAGGCCAATGAAATAAAAACAGAACTGTCAAGGCCCCAGTTTGAAATTTTCTGTAAACCAAGCAAGAGATTTCAGTATACTTTTGGATACAGGCATAAGGGCAGAACCTCAGACTAAATGGAAACTGAAACTTTTGAAGAGAATTGTGTTTTCAGTCTGATTCTGGGGCATTACAGTTTGACATTGCTTTATCTTTTTATCCTCATAAAGTCCTTTTTTTTTCCATTGTCACAGTGAGGTCTTTCCACTATTCACATTAGCAGCTTTACATGAGCCTTCATAATTGTTTCTTATAAAATACGTTGATTTCTATCATCCTGTTTAATGATGTGCTACATTGTTTATAAGATAATGCAATGAACCCACATTGAACTCATTCTATTATCCCATAAGTAATGCAATAAACTGCTTAACAGGGCAATTAAATCAAGTGATTTCAGGTTAATGTTATTAGCCAGTGTTCAAGAACATGAAACTTTTGTTTTGAGGATTGGCTTACCCTCTTAAATATTAGAAAATGTACTTTGCTAATGTTTTTGTTTGTATTCCCTAAGGTAATAATCACATTATTCATTGCTGAGAACTAGAAATATTATAACAGCTTTCCAAATGGAAGAAAGACATAGTGTAGCCTCTAGTAACTAGTGACAAAGCAATGGATTTAATAACCTTGGAGAACTCCTTGGGGTATTATGCAGCAGTATTCGAAGATTAGAAGAAAAAGACATTTCATTATACGCAGACAGTAGAAAATCAAATACATGAAAGAAACATAAAGGTTAAATACATTTTCCTGTTAAAAAAGAAATATCAAGCAGTTTAGCCTACTTATTATACCTGATTCGAATTCTTAAAAAGGATCTTAATTAATATTTTTAGACAGCATTACTTTTTTTACTTTTCTTTTTTTTACTTTTTATTTTTTTTGGTCAATTCCAAACTGTATTCAGATATGCAGCAGCACACAGAATTTCATTAGGAATGGTTCCAGTGAAATTAAAACTCTATTGTGCATCTTGAGTCTGTGCTAATGATTACTGCTCTGCTGAGAATGTAATTTAAAGTCTCTTGTTAATAGATGAGGTGCCGAACACCAAAATCTAGCTCTTCCAAACTTCACAGTCAAATAGCTATTTTGTGTACAGTCAGAGAAATCTACTTCCAATTGGATTTCCATGGAACAACACAGACATATAACAACTGCTGGAATAATCCCATTTGAATATAAATCTATCATTTCAAGAGGGGCGTATTGGTTGAAATTTCTCTTTCTTAGGGTTCTCAGAAAGAGTTTCCAAAACTGATTTCCAAAATTAAGAACAGATATAGACTCCTTACATTAATCCATTTTTTCAGTGGATGGCTAGGTAACACCCTGATAATTAAATGCATGAAAGAAACGTAATAGATATGTAGAATAGATAAATCCAGTTTGCTGTTTAAAAATAGAAAGAAGGAAAAAAGTGTCTTGATATTCTTTTGAACTGAAAGAAATAGAAACATGTGTTGAGAAAATGGAAAACATAGAGATTGCAATTTTGAAATATTGTAAACTAAATTTAATTGTGTTTATTTTGCTAGGTGGTAAAACACTATCTCAAAGAAGATATTTTTCTGTGACTAAAGCACTGCATATATATGTTTAGATTTTCATTCACCATCAGACCAATTGTTTGCTGAAATAATGATAAAACTAATTTTTGAAAGAAATTCCCTCCCTCTCCTGCAGAGACCATGGCTTCATATCTTCATGCTGAGCTCTTTTGAAACCCCAATCTATAACCCAGAAAGGTGACAAAATTTTTCAACAGTGTTAAGCACCTTCTATTGCAACATATGGGAAACTAAAACGATTCAGCACTTTTGAGAAAAAATAGTCTACTGTTTATAGACTACAGAGAAATTAAGAAAAAAACACTATTTTTTCTTTCTTTTTCCTTTTACCTAATCTCAAAGATGAAATTCATGACTAAATTTTCTCATGTATTTTATCAGCTAAACTCTCACAGCTTTTCTGTATGACTATAGCCACTTGCACTATATATCACAAACTGTATTTGTTGTGATTCGTACTTGCTTTCAGCAAGTGAATTGTTTATAGAAAATGCCTCATTTCTAAGAATCCGCTTTTTCATAAGTCTTTGCAATATAGTTCAAGTAAATAGTTTTCAACCTGTTGCATTGATATGTCATGGGCAGCAGGAATATTTCACATTTATAAACTTTTTTACATGTTCAAGAGCTGAATAGGCATTAAGTAGGATAGGATTTTCAAAAATGTCTAAAGAAATTAAATATCTGGAACCTCTTGAAATCAGTTGGAGCAAGCAGTTAAACTCCTTGTGGGAATGTGTAAATTTCATTTGCAATTATAACAAGTCTTCACTGATGGTATCTACTACTACTATTCATTATTTTAGATACAAACTAAATTGAAATACGGGGTTAAGTAAATGCCCCAAAATCAGATTCAGTGAGAGGCGCTAGTAGGAGTTAAACTTGGATGATTCCCCTCTGGTTGTAAGTATGAGAGCCACATCTGCTGACCAAATAATGTCGCACCCATTAAAGGCTGGTGATAAAGATATTTTCAAAGCTTGAGCTTAGCCAAATGGAGTTGCTTCATTAGACTTCTCCAGTAGCCAAAGGTGGACTTGTCTACAACAAAGATGAATCTCTTGGATGCCATGTAACCTGTGAAATTTTTGATATTATTTCAGAATAACAAATCTCATACCAAGAGCAACTAAAATTGAAAGAAATCTGCGACAAGTTAACAAACTGACGCAAAGCATGTCAGATTCATAAGAATACTTTTTGTTTTGTACTATTGTTAAATACTCTGAAAACCCCTTTTTTTCCCCCTTAATTCTACGTAGTATTTTCCCTCACCTTCCCTCCTCCCCCCTTTTTTTTATTTCGCTAGAAATTAAAGGCTTTCAGTGGAAAGTCTTATTTTTACCCAGTTCCGCTGGACATTAAACTGAGCTACTTCAGTAGGGTAACTTTATTATTAAAGGGTATTTAAAAATTACAGCTCCTTTATAATATATGGCCTACCTCCTTGAGAATAACATTAAAGTTACTTTTCCTCCCTTTTTTTTTTTTTTTTGAGATGTCTTTCTCAGGCATAATTAACTAGCTCATTCTAAAATGTAATTTATATCACTGAAATGGGTCTAAATTACATTATACTTATAGAAGCACAGTGAAACGGGAAATGCAAATTTGAATTCATGTAAGTTTTTTTAAAGTGAACATTAATTCTTCTGGGACTCTGACAAATATATATATATATATATATATGAATGATATATGCTCAGAAAAAGCAATGCTGATAAGGAGTTCCATCCTGATGATAGGTTTGGAGCATATGAAGAGCATGAGCCTGATTTTCAGTTGTTTTCTTGCTCTACTTCAGCAAAGGATAAAGAAAAAAGTGGCGAAGGTGACTCTGTGCCATCTTCTTGCATTTCTTGCCTTGATGTCTTGGATCAAATGAAAGCACTGTCTTTCCATTTGTTCTTCCAACACTCTCTTTCCTCATTATTTTTATGCTTTAGGTACCAGGATTAGCTACAGACAGACTCCATATTGCTCCAGTCCTGGCCAACCTGGGCCCGGGAAGTCAGGAGCACATCCTCTGGACATCACTGCAGAGATGGGCAGATGAAGCCTTCTATCCCAAGAGTTCTTTAGCCAGGACTTACTACTCTATTTTTAAAGGCCACTTTCTGTTATAAGAATGACCTTTGCATAGGCTATGGTGAGGTCAAACTGAATTAAAGTCATTATGGACAAATGACTGCAGATTCTATTAGATCGGCATTTCCAAAGCTACCGGAGCCACTGAACAAGGCACTAAACAGACCTCTGCTGGGATTCTGGGTACAATTCTCACCCCTCCATATTCAGGAAGGACTGAAAAAGAATCAAATTAATTAAAAATAACCTAACTGAAAGATGAAAACAGCTTACCTTGTTCAGCACAGCAAACTGGAAGCTGGGAGAGTTTTGTTTGCTTTACTTCCATAAATACCTCAGGAAAGGTAAGCACTGGGAGCAAAGCACTATTTGTGCCAAACAAGTTTTACACCTGACTGGAACTAACTTTAGACAAGAAATGTGAAGATGTGTAGTATGAAGAATTTATGAGAGCATTTTCAAAAGGAGTTATAAAAACAAAAGCTCATGCTCTTCCAGTTTGCAGGAAAGGAATATTTGATATGGCAGCCCGTGACACCAGGGAATGAGCAAGGGTGACCAGGAGATCAAAAGAAAGAAATGAAGAGTGTAAGAGAGTTGTAAGGCAGGTTTCTTTGTTTCTTTCCCCCGCCTTTCCTGCCCCCCCCCTTTTTTTTTTTGGTCTGGAAGATAAGTAACTATATCATTTGGGGCTGTTTCCTGTTAACTTTACAAAGTATCTTGTATTTATTTGCATTGAAAGTCCAAGGATGTTTGCTATGATGTGAAATGAGAACATCTCAGAATTTGCTAGTACTGGGATTTGCATATACCATTACCATACTTTCTAATTACTTCTGGATCTATTTGCATAATGAAAAATGGAATAACAATAGCTATAAAACTGTGCCTGTCACTCCTCCATAGGGATGGAGTTTGAATTATTTTGTTCTAAAGTCAGAAAGTTGAAATTTCAGAAATTGCTAAATAAAATATGCAATGAAAAACTAAACAAGATAAGAATGCAATATAGATCCTCTTCAGAGACAACCAGGATTTATATAGAGGGACTTTGTCATTACAAATAGTTTTCACTATAATTTCCTGGCATGAATTAAAAAGAGTAGAGTCCTGTATCTTTGCAACTGAAATTTCTAATTGACTAAATAAGTATGTTGATGATCTCTCAAGATGTTTTTGTTCCATTTTCTCTTGTTTTACTACTAACAAGATATGTCAGAGCTGAAAAGGTTGTGAAGATTTGTACATTGTAGAGGTACTTTATTTTGGCCTCACTTAAAGGAAGAAACCTTTTATTGATCTCATATCTTTCTCGTTCAAAAATCATCAAACAAAACACTACACATATTCCCGGGCTTTAATAAAAGGAAACTCATTTGGTGTTTGGGAGAAATGATACACACAGGCAGAAATCAAAATACAAGCTATCGATTATATAAACACTTCAGTTATATATGTATTTTTTCATACTTAGCACTGGAATAACTACTGCCCATTATCATCTCTCATTCACTTGCTGGACTGCAAATCACTTCCTCTTCAAAACAAAAGCATTTAACAATTTAGCTGCCTGGCCATGTGACCAGAGCTGATGAGAATTTTATTTATTTATTTCCTCATTACACAGTGTTAAAGGAAAGAAGGAGGAAGTAGAATAGCTGGGGTAAATATTTCAGAATAGTCTTACTTTACTAAATTCCCCCCAAAGAGTGGAGAGGATTGTCAAAATTCAACTACTGAGAGGCATCAGGAATACTGACAGATTAAACATCTCAGCTGCACAGTGGAAAAGGTTAGTATGAGCCACGAAGATAAGGCTAAGCAATTGCTAAAAGAAATACCTCTGGCAATTGTAGCAAAAGAGTTTCCATGTATTGGCACAAAGGAATTGGGTGCATAGTTAAAACAGCCTGGTCTTTGCCAGCAGGCAGAGCACACCCTCAGAAGCTGCTATGTTTTTAGTTTCTGTTTCACAAATTAGAAGAGTTATGTGCAAATCAGAAGCTATATTTCCTGCCCATATATGAAATGTATCTTAGCCTTCCCTTCATGTCACTCTCTTTCTTCTTGTTTTGACTCAATTCTGGTCGCAAATGCGCAGTTACCCACTAACCACATCCCACAATTATTTATGATTTTCTCTGTGCAGGTTTCTCTTGTTCCCCTGTCCTGTGGCTTTGAAAATGCTAATGTCTTGATAAAGAAAGTCTGTATGACAAAAGAATAAGAAACAGAGAGTCTCTGCACAGTCCTAAGAAAACAAATGAATACTCAAATAAGGTAGGGTTTAGGACATGATTTAAACATTGACCTGGGATTACGTATAATTTTCAGGGTGCTTCTGGCAATTTTTTAGCTCATGCTAATGAACGCTCTTCCAGCCAATGCATAGGAGGAGTCAGGGAATAGCTAACTGCCTAACTGGCAGTTTGGTTGGAGCAACCCTGCTTTGGGAAGAGATTTGAGCTATGTGGACACGAAGGAGTGCAAGCCATTTGGGCTGAGATCAGAGTGTCACCCTTGGTCTCCTCTGGCTGTGAGTAGAGATGCAGCCACTGCAACTAATGCAGCATCACTGCAGACCTGCAGCTTCTCCTGCCTCAGATGGATGAAAGGCACTTAGCTGATTCTAGATCGCAGCACCTACAAAAAGTAAAGTTTCTCGGTTTATTGATCTTTCTTTGTTCTTGTCCAGGTATTAATAGATTTCCTGTCAACTCATACTTGAAGGATACTGGCAACTAGAGAGTGGTGAAGACAGTATTCATGCCTGATTCCATATTAAGATGTCATCTCAGAAAGCACTTGTTCTCCCCCATAGGGGTCTAGGTTTCCAAATAAAGGAAAGTGCTGTAAAAGAGAATGACACCCTATGGAGGTGCCTATCTCTGTAGCATCAACTACAGAAGCCTAGAGACTAGCTTAGCCTAGTTGAACAAATGTTTATATGGCTAAAGTTAGATGACATGAATCCTATTCCACTACAGTTTGCATGTTAGGCTAGTTCTTCACTGAATCAAAGATTCAATAGGCATAGACACATACTGACTCATGCACAGAGGAGGTCCTAAGAATGAGACTTGTTAAACAAGCTGAAGATCTCCATTTCTTGAAGAGCACCGGATATGTGCAGAAATAATAGTATGAATATCATACCACAAAATGAATAAATATCGGACCATAAAATGGTAAGAAATAATGGCATGAATATCGAACCACACACACATACAAAAAAAAAAAAAAAAACCCTCAGATCTGGATTCTTCAAGATTTCTAAATGGAGAAGAGCATGTTTAGGGCAAAAAAAAGGCTAGAAATTATTCACTTCACATCCATGGAGAACAAAAACACTCTGATTGTCAGAGTCTCAAGGAAAGGAGTGATGTTAAATTTCTTCAGTACGTCCGATTAAGGAAATCTGAGATTCATTACATTTCTTTTATAAATTCTATAAAGTAATTAAAAGAAGAGCTATCTTAAGTAAAGATTTGCAGTCAGGCTTTTATAGATTGTGACTGAGAAAGGTATTTCAACAAAATAAAATATAACAGGAAAGAAATCAGCCTATAAAACTAGATGTGAGAAGAGAAAGAAAAGGAATAGAGCAGAGAACCTGATTAAACTAGTTTAAAAAAACAGAAGTGACAGACACAAAAATCATTCTACCAATTAAAAAATAATTAGATTCTCCATGCAAAGTGGTTTGCCTCAGATGGATTTTACTGTTTTAGTGCAAAGTGTCCTGATTAACAGATACAGCAATAATTACAAGTAATAGTAATAAATGTAGAAGTATATTTTTATCTGTCGTGGATTATCCTATTGTGTACACAGTTGAAAAAAAATAACATTAAAACAATGAATCTACTGTAAATCTGTTATGTGAGAGAACATAAATACTTTTAACTCATGTTTTCTAATTTGTGCATCTAAAACACCAACAGTTTTAAATATAATTTAAGCCTACTTTATTGATCCAATACTTTTATAGGAAAACTATAGATTCTTCACTGAAATCCCTTTGAGACAAGTTGATAATAGTTCAAATTAATTTACAAAACAGTCCTTATATTTGACCTTTCAATGCATTTCTGCTGTGTGAGAACACATTCTTTTGAAATTTCTTTTCATGTGCAAATCAACAGAAGAGTCCAGAGTGCAGTCCTCACTGGTGTAAATCACTGTGTACAGTTATCACAGCTTACCTCAGCCAAAGAAACACCGCATGGTTTGGTTTTAATTAAGAAATTTTATCTAAAGCTTAAGTGCATTCTTTAGAATTCTTTTGTACAGATGAGTCAGTCTGGAGCATCATGATATGCTTTCCTGTGAAATTTTTAATACAGTGTGATCAGGATAAAATATTGAGAAAAGCTGAGTGAGACAATTTAAATTACAATCAAAAGTGCAGAGGAGGGCAAAGAAAAAATTAACTTGGGAGGAGCTGTCTGTATGGCAATCAAGTACATATATCTTTTTTTTTTTTTCTGTAAATTGTGTTTGACTTGAAAATAAATAAGATAATACTTGCAAAGGCCATTTTTCCAACCACATAAATACTACTTATGTAGCAACTCATACAATACTATTAGGACATGACCTAGAGCAAAATATCATGCAGCAAAATAGTGACTGGGTTGTTCGATGCATTACAATGTTTCCCAAAATACAGTACTAAGACAGACTACTGAAAATCGTAATACCACTACTAGGTCTTTCACAGAACATCTGGGCAAATTCAGAGTATTGTGGCCTATCTTGAGTGATTTAAGGGGGTATGGATTACAGTAGGTATTTCTACATTAAAAAAAAAAATCAAAGCATGAGGACTATGTCCCCTGTCATGGAGGAATGCAATGTGCTGTGAGAGTAAACATCTTTTAAAGAAACAGAACTATCTAGAGGTTGATCCAAGATGGCATATGTTAAAGCATATGTTAAATTGAGGTCAGAGCCCTGCTTGTTTCCCAGTCAAGCTGTTACATTCCTGACCCCAAACTTCTGCTCACCTGCCATGTTTATTCTACCTCATGGTACCAGTGGGAGATAAATCAGAGCTGTGACACAGACTAGGAATGTGTTCCTGGTTGCCTTTTAGACATGCCTGCCAGGGCTTGTTTTCTCAAGCAGAAGGAAGAAGGAAACTCTTTTTGTAGTTTCAACTGCAAGTGAAACTTCAAGTGAGGTGAAGGAGAATGCAGATTCATGTCCCACCAACGCTGTCATGCTGGTAAGTATGTCTTTGTTGCTGAATCCCTTTGGATTTGGAATCCCACCCCTTGGAGGTGGACACAGCAGCAACAGCAGTTTGAGGACTGAAGTGCCACAGAAACTGGCATTTCCCAGAAGCAGCACTACTGAATGTACAGTACATAGCCTACGGGGACAAAATTAAGCATCATTCCAAATCAACACTCAGTTTCCACCTCAGACTAGAGAGAAGATTAGAGAAAATAAATCACATGAAAATAGTGCTAGTCAGATCATTTAATAAATGATGAGTAAGTACATAGAAATTATAATGCAAGGAAAGGAGCCTGGCTAGACAAGGAATGGATATTATAGAAGACACAAGTCACAAAATGCAAGATAACATATTCATCAGTTCTTTAAAATGAGCATTATGTGTAAGATGATCCCCTTTAATTGGCATGGTGCCAGCTCCTCTCAAGGACCCTTCAAGCCCCTATCAAAGGGTTTAATGACCCTTCTTTTTAAATAAGGTGGAATAAGAAATGTGGATGCTAATTAATAGCTCACCAATGCATAGGGCTGTAGGGTGTCAAATGGGAAGCCCTCTGCAAATAGTGAAGTCTAAGCAAGTCAGCCAAAATGTGTTTACAGAGGTCAGTGATTTATTTTAGCACCCCTGTCTCAGGTAGCCAGTCCTTACTTCCTGACATGCATGCTGGGGGTCATTCCTACAGAACAAGCTTTTCTCCTTTCTTTCAGAGTATAGAGCCCGACTCACTTTCATTTCAAAATACAGAAGTTAAAGGGGGTTACAGCATTCTTCTCTAACACAGTAGTCAGTGGCTAGGGAACTTCCTCAGGAAGCAGAAGATCTGGGTTTAATGTCAACTTCTGCCTGAGGCTATTAAAACCATCATTCAGTGGATTACCTGACACACTGGCGAGGCCCATGCTCCAGAGACTGCTTCTGTGTTTTAGTCAGTGCAGTTACAGAGCTGAGATTAAAGCCCAGCCTCTCTCCAGCGAGTGCCTTAATCAGCAGGTTAGAGAGTCAGATCCCCATCCAAGCTCCCTCCACATGACTTGTAAGACCCAGGGGATGCCAGAAATAAGGACTCCAGAGCTCAGTTGCCAGCAAGAGCTAGCAGCTGAATGGATTTTCCAGGATTAAAATTTGGAATGTATATAGCTGAATTCTGCTTGGAAGTCTTATTTTTGGTACCTAAATTGTATTTTGAATATGACCTTTTTTAAAAAGAAGGATGACATCATTAGTCTCTGTGTTTTATTCTAACTGTCAAGAGGAGATAATTGCAATCCATATGCTGAAGTTCACTTCTACAGAACCTAAATCTAATTATAACTCTGAAGTTCACTCCATCCCATTACCAGAGAATAAAGGCCTTACAGAGTCAATGAAAAAGGAACATGTTTTCAGCAAATTCCTTTTCCCCTGTTACTCAGAAATGGAAGGTAGCTGCTATATGTATTGATTTGAGGATTTCCTAAAGTTCCTCTAACACCAAGTTTCTTCTAGAGCATAGACATTAAAATAAAATGTGGTCTTTTGGGGTGACTGATTTGTTATCCATGAATATTCATGTCACACTTGTGTGAATAAAACACAGTTACCACTGTTGCAAGTGTCTCAGATGACAGTAAAATACCAACAGACATCTCTTCTCCTTAAAGTTTGATGTAACCTCATGGCAAGAGACATTAATACCATGATTTTCTCCAGTGTTTTATCTTCAGTGACTTCAAAGCACCTTCTGCTTCTGACCAGCCCTGTGAAATAGGTAGGGGATTTATATAGGAGACTCTTCACAAGTAATGAGTATATGTTGTGAAAAGCAATGAACTTGAAAGAACAGCACAATGTTACACAGCAGTTTACAACAGGGTTTAAAAAGACTTGGTTATCCTATTGAATTCTGTACAAGCCTACTGAGAGAAAATGTTTGATCCAGTCTTTGAGCCTTTCAGTGAAAGACAAGGGATTCCTAGTCCATTAAATAAATAAGAATAATGCCCCAAATTCCAGTTGTGAATTCAGTGTAAGTGAAACAGTAGTAGCAATTCAGCAGTGCTCCTCAGATGCAAATGAAGGATGAATTTTTCTAAGAATTGAATTACACAGGTACAGTTGAGGGAAGAATATGATCTACAAATGCCTTATTATTGTTATTGATCCATAATCCAGGAAGATCATATTTTGTCTATTAGCTTCCTCAGAGAGTTTACAGTAGAAGCAGTAAGAAAAATTATCATTTTTCTTGTTTTTGGATCACATCTGACATAGTGTCAATAAGACAAAATAAGCAAGGGGCCCTGTTGTGCTATTCTTTTCCCTGCAAACTCCCTTTTTAACATGCACTTTTTCAAAACACTTTGTTTTCTGGTTCATAGCAATTCAAGTATGAAACTACAAGCAGTGCCTTGTAGTTGGGAAAGTGCCTTTCCTAATAAAAGCTGCAAATCAGAATCACTTACAGTCATGAAAATGTGATATCATTTCATTTCACCATCTCAAAAACTCACACAGGAAGTCATACTCAGAAAGGAAGTCATACTATTAATACTTGAATAACCAGCTGAACTGCAGAGACATCAGCCCAAAGGAGCAGGTTTCAGCAGCTAATGCTTGACCCGAAGAATTGAGAAAATTCTAAACTTCTCTTGAAGACAGGGAGGAACATCAGAAACCTGCAACTAGATAGGACAGACCTTTTTCTATGCATAATGTCAACGCATAACTGAAGACCTGCTCCACTGTGTATATTCACTCATTATTTATGACTTTTCATCAATGGCCTGGTCCATAAATCTTTGTGAAAAATATAATAGTATTCTAGAAGGCATGACTATGATAGCCCTACAAGGAGATAGATCACCAAGTGCTATGTATTGCTTCTGATGTTTTATGAGGAATGAGGAAGCAGTCGCAATGCTCTGAATTTCTGATCACCTTTTCCTGTATAGTAATCAGAGGACCTGCTTGGACCTCTTCTCTTTTGGACTTATGATTAGAGATACAGTGATTATACTGACCTGCATCAAGTCACATAATCAAAATTCAGGCTCATTGTCTGCAGCAAATTTTGTTAGTTGAAGAGAAGGAAAATTATATTACCACTTGAGATCAAATTACACATGAGGTAATGACCTTAATTTCATAGCACAGAAAGCACAGCGCTTTAGCTTATATTATTATTGTTTTCATTGTTAACAGCAAAAGACAAATCAAATGAAGCCTTTCACAAATGAAAACAAAATCAATCTGGAGTCACTTCATTCTTTTAGATAAACAGAGGAGGGAAAATAGTTTAAATTATTCCAAACATACCCACCCTCCAAAAAGCTGAGTGAATAAAAAGAAATATTTTATGTTAGTACAGCAGCACTAAAGGAGTGCAAACTGACCAGTAGTAATGGGCAAAATAGTTAAAAGCTTTTCATATACACTCATAAGAATTCCTGTGAAAAATAACCTGGGAGGTTACCATGGACAACTTGGCAAGTGTGCTAAAACAGATTAAAATCTGCAGAGCCAAGATGGCCAAATGTACTATATAGCATTAATGAATAGTGTATTTTGGTAGTACTGAACTCAGCTGTGGTCACTTAATATTAGGAAAAATCCATGTGAAATTACAAAATTCACCAAGAGGCAAAATAAAAGGCTATAGACAGAGCATAAATTGAGGTGTTGCAGAGGCTGGAATTGCTTAGCTGTGTAAGGAGGAGAGCTTTAGGAGATTTTACTGTCAAAATTATGAAGGACATGGTGCATGGGGAATAGTATAGTTAAATTAAATTGAAAGTGAATTTAGAATAAAAAAGAATATACATCTATATGCAATCTGTATTCAGCAATTTGGATTTTATCATTGAAGAAGGTATTTGATTTAAGTACTGTGGCAGAAATTTTAAAGGGTTGGATAATTTTACGGCCACTAATAACATTTGTCATTATGTATGTTGCCATAATGATAAGGATAATCAACTCTCATGCTATAGAGCATAAAGTTATCACCTGTGGGGATCAGGGAATTTTTTTTTCTGGCTTAGGGGTTGATTATGAGTTTCCTTATTCGTTTTCGCTAGTCAGTCTAGTGAAGCACCCTCTAATCCACATGAGCCGATTATTGAAGCTTCAAGGAAACTCCATTGGACTGCCCAGAGGTGATGCTTGGCTAGATGATACTTATCCTACTGAAGTATAAACTCTTCTTTTGGGGATGAGGGGGCTTCTCTTCCTGTAAATCAAAGTATGAATGGTAACTAAAATTAATTTAGCAGAGTGACTAACCTATTTGTCTGTGTGCATTTGTTTAACATATTAAATGTGCCTCATGGCCTGAATGGGGATGGGGAGCTATACATAGACAGTATTGATCCGTTTTTGTTGCTCCAGGAGAATCACCTTAATTGGGCTGTACCAACGACAGCAGAAATTTATCTTGAATCAATATCTTTCTGGCAATAAGAGTTTGATGGTGGAAGAGTAATTTGAACTGACAAAAGCTTAAGGCATTATTTTGATAACAAGTTTTATGGCAGTATTGCAGGAACTGCAAGGAAGTAAAAACATGGCAGCAAAGGTAGAAGCAGTTCTTGCTGAACTTTTCTTAGTGTATAATACATTTTATATCAAAATCTTGCTTTATTGCTCCTGATTCATTGTAATCTATGGTTAAGAGAATTTTGTCTTCTTCTTCCCTTGATGATTCAACTAATGTGAAACCCATATAATTCTCAACAAAAGTTTTTCAGTCTTGCAGCAGACAATTCTTTCATTTTTAAGTTTGATAATTTGAGATTGAAACAACTGGTTCCCAGAAAGTAAATTTTTTGAATTGCTTAGATTTAAAGTGTGAAGTGAAGCGAATTTCCATGAAAAATAAACTCTTTTCGCACCTTCCTTTTTAATTTATCTATTTAAGTTAATAGAAATTACTTTAATTTTAGAAAGATCAAACATGCAAGCAGTGATAAAAGAGAAAAGTTAAAAGGGGTATATTACCACTACTCAAAATAGAGTTGATCTCTGCATCCCAAAGAACTTAAAGAATTACTTTACTGGTCTGAGAGATTCAGTAAGTCCTGTGTAAGCAATCATATGGTTTGAAGTTTTAACTGAACTGAACTTAAATTTCCAACGTTTGGCCATATCAAGCTTTAAAAATGTATGAAAAAAAGATGACAAGGCCCAATATGCATATTACTTTTTTGAATTAGACTTAAGAACTCCTTTCTTTTTTTTTTTCAAACAGAATTAACAAAGGTTAAAAATGTATGTAACATTTGATATTCTTTGGCTCCAACTCTGCCTACTGATGAATGTGCGGAGAAAAAAAGACTGACTTTCAGAACACCTGCAGCTTCCTCTGACTTGACATTTGAAAATCAGTCATCACTTTAATAAGATTCTAAATATGAATATGTGCTTTGCAGGTGTGATCCACACCCCTTTCACTTCCATATTAACTTACACTACCCCTCCTCCCTTGAGGAATATTGGGTTTCTGTTTCCCCTTTACTCTACTCCCTTTCTCCAATCTTGGTGATCTCGGCACCACTAAAATTCAAAAAATGTCTAGGTACGGCTATTCAAGTTCACCTTCAAAAAGAGGCAAACTGTTCATTCTTATGATCCACTGAATTCTCTAGCAATAGAATTTTTTTGCATAGGTTTTGTCTGACATTATGTGTCTGTACAATAATTGAATTCACCTCCAGGATCAGACAAGGGAGAAGAACCCAGAATGCTGCATCTGTCCTTTCTGTACAGGCAAATGCAGCAGCCTGGAGGCAAAGATTCAGCAGGTCACACTTGGTCTGTGACTATTCCTCCTTGTGATGAAATGGCTGTTTGAATAGGGAAACAATTTCCAGGTTACAGAGATATGATGTATTTTGCTGGGAGAAGCAAAATACATACAGCTACATACAGCTTTCAGATATCATATAGTTTCCTGCAGGTCCTGCATCATCATCACCCACTCCATGTGAATATCTTGGATACTCTATGGATTCCCAAACTCCACCAGGGACCTGGCACAGAGCATCTCAGAGAAAACAAGAATGGTTGGTATCTTAGCCTTCATCAAGGGTCAGGCTCAATACCATGTACAACTTTCTACTCATTTATATGGTCAGTGACCCTACGAGAGCCACTACACACACAAGGGAGACCACAACAGAGTGAAAAAGCTAATCTAATCTACTCCTTTCAGATGCACCCTGCTAGAGGCATCACCTGCTGGCTCTTAGACCCAAGGAGAAGGATATGAGAGCTCTGAATAAAGATTTACTTATGGGAAATAGTATTAGCAGGATAAAGCTAACAGAAAGCCAAGGTTAACTGAAACATATAATTAAACTTCACATTTGCTTTAATAAAATACAATATTGACTTTGCTCTTTAAAGTAGATTAGGTTGTTGACATTACAGCAGTACAATAAACAAACCACTAAGCCTTTTACTAGCAGAACAGAAAATTAAAGCTGGTTATGACAAGCCAAATAAAATAAGTTTACTCAGGACTGTATAAATCATCAATAAGAATTCCTAATCATTCGCCTCCAAAAAGCTAGATTATTTGATCTGCAACAAAACTAGGGCTGTGTCAGCAAGTTGGATGCAAATCAAACAACATTCAGACATCTCAAAAATTCTGAAAGTATGTGCCTGGAATACAAACAAAGGACAGAAATTCAGTGAAGCCCTCTTAGGGCTGTAGAAAAATAAATTAAAGCTGTTTTTTTTACATTGAGATGTGATTATTGAAACAGGAGTCTTTCATCAGCATGGCATATTACAGCTGAAACATCACCCCCAGCTTTCTAGTCTTATTTTCTAAGCATATTTTTACAAAGATTTTTCTTTGTTTGATGCATGCATTTTATATACAGTACAAAGCTCAGCTGTTCATTTTGATGCTTTATCGCATTGTATTACCTTTTAATACGAAGCCACATGGTTGCTGAAAAGGTCTACTGTAATTTAGGGCTTGCCAGGCACAATAGCACACTTTGATGCATATATTTTATATACAGAGTCTGATTGTAATGCTTGTGATCAATAAAGATATTCACTCATGCATGGAGTGAATTTGTGAACTATTAATATTTTATTATCTGGTTCCCTAAATCATAGTCCACTCCTGCCTCAATAAAATTAATTATCTAGATTTATTCACACTATATAAATAAGGATTAAGAGCAAAATACAAATAATACTAAAACAGTTTCTGAAATAACTCAAAAAATATGACACAGAGATTCACATGCAGCATGAAACAATTTATTTACATTTATTTGAATACAGATTTGGCTAGAGTTATTCATAATACATGATGAAGGTTGAAGGGTTCATCCATTTGCAAAAAGAAAAGCATCTCTATTTTTTACAATGCAACAACTTATTTTTTAAAGTACCCATCTTACACACTTACTTAAAACTTTACCTACTTAGATCTGCTTTTGAGCATTTGGCAATGGTTTGATGATTTTTATATAGAGATATATGGATACAGATATATATAATTTATACACTAAAAGACAGAAAATGTTGGAGAAAATATGCTGCCCTGCTGTTCTTAGCAAAAGTCCAGCTATCCTGAATACGATGCAGACGTGGAAGAGACAAAAGCTTCAGAGATTTCTGTTTCTTAGTAAGACCCTGTTGGTGAGAATTAAGGCACAGGCCAACATGGCTGACACTGTTGCGGGAGTTCAGTGGGTCACAGGCCTCGTGACCAGGAAGAGAAAGTGAATGCGGCCTTCTACAGGCAGCTGCAATCAGCCTCACGATCACAGGCCCTGGTCCTTATGGGGGACTTCAACCACTCTGATGTCTGCTGGGACAATCACACAGGTAGGAACAGACAGTCCAGGAGGTTCCTGCAGAACACTGTAGATAACTTCTTCATGCAGGTAGTTGATGAGTCAAAAAGGGGAAGGGTGCTGCTAGACCTGATACTAATGAACTGAGATGGCCTAGTGTTAAATGTGAGAGCTGGGGGCAGTCTTGGCTGCAGCGACCATGAGATGTTGCAATTCAAGATCCTGAAGATCCTGCATGGAGAAAGCTGGACAAGAAATAGGATTGCAACCCTGGACTGCAGGAGAGCTAACTTTGTCCTCTTCAGGGAGCTCCTTGGAGTAATCTCCTGCACCAGGGTCCTAGAAGGAAAGGGCATCCAGGAGAGTTGGCTAGTATTCAAACATCACTTTCTCCAAACTCGGGATCAGTGCATTCCTTCAAGAAAGGGGCCGAGCAAAAGGGGCAGAAGGCCTGCATGTATGGGCATGGAGCTGTTGGTTAAAATTAATGAGAAAAAGAGTGCATGCATAATGTAGAAGAAGGGCCAGACCACATGGGAAGAATATAGGAACAGTGTCAGAGAATGCAGAGATGCAACAAGGAAGGCCAAGGCCTGTTTGGAATTAGAGTTAGCAAAAAGTGCAGCCAGAGGAAGACTAGGGAAAATATCAGTCCGCTGCTGAATGGGGAGGGTGCCTTGGTGGTGGAGGATGCAGAGAAGGCAGAGTTACTAAATGCCTTCTTTGCTCCTGTCTTTACTGCTAAGGCTAGTCCCCATGTACTACAGAGCCTGGAGACAGGCCTGGAGAGAACCAGGAGAGAGGAGGACTTTCTGCTGGTCGAGAAGGATTGGGTTAGGGATTATTCAGGCAAACTGGACACCCATAAATCTATGGGCCTGGATGGAATGCACCCAAGAGTGCTGAGGGAACTGACGGGGGTTATCGCTCAGCCATCATCTCCAAGAGGTCATGGAGAGCGGGGAAGGTGCCGAAGGACTCCAAGAAAGCCAATGTCACATCAGTCTTCAAGAAGGACAAGAGGGAAGACGCGGAAAACTGCAGGCTGGACAGCCTCACCTCCATCCCTGGAAAGGTGATGGAGCAGCTCATCCTAGAGATCATCTTTAGGCATGTCAAGGAAAAGAAGGTGACCAAGAGTTGTCAGCATCTATTCACCAAGGGGAAGTCCTGTTTGACGAACTTGATAGCCTTTTACAATGGGATGACTGGCTGGCTGGGTGATGGGAGAGCCGACTTCAGCAAGGCTTTCGACACAGTCTCCCATAACATCCTCATAGAGAAACTGATGAGTGGTCAGTGAGGTGGATTGAGAACCGGCCAGATGGCTGTATTGGAGATGGAAATTTCTATGATCTGTAGAGTCATAAATAAGCATTGCGTAAAACAAAATCCAGACCTTGGAGGGAAAACACTGAATCTTGGCAATGCTCAGCAGAGGCCACTGACAAAGGAAGGTTGTAATACCCGGATCCCTGAAGAAGAATGAAAAGCAACATGTTATCTAAACCAACAAAGAAGTAGTTAGTTCAGAAGAAGCAGAACTGCTGTTCAGGCTGGTTTGCAGCCAGCCTGACTACAAACTGCTGTCTAAGGAAGTTTGAAGGCCAAAGTCACTGTGAGAACGAGAAGGATAAGGAAAGAGAGACCACCAAATTGAGGGATGAGACCCCCTTCTGGAATTTGCGCAGGCGCAGTCCTAAAAGGATGATATAATAGAAAAGTGGAGATTTACCCGCCCCTGGGTGGCCTCCTGGCCCTATGTGACCGGACGCCCCAGGGGATAAAATACGAAGGGCAGATTTGGGGGATGGAGACTCCCAATATCGAGGCCAATGTTGTTTCCTGCGGGGACGCCCTCTATGATTGAGAGCCTGCCGGCCCCTCCAGCCCACTACCTTGGAGAGATGAGTGGTCTCATAATTCTGCTGGTGAGTATTATTCAGTAAGTAACTTTTTCCTATTCACATGTACTAACCAATTCGTGTTCATTTGTACTTGTATCTATGTTGTGTTAATTAAAGGCATCATTGTTATTAATTCTATTTCTTGTCCTTGGATTGCCGAATCCTGAGCCCATCTGGCACAATGGCAGAGCTCAGAGGGTGGTGCTAAATGGGGAGGAGTCTAATTGGAGACCTGGGGCCAGTAGAGTCCCTCAGGGGTCAGTATTGGGCCCGGTACTGTTCAAGTAATGACTTGGATGAGGGCACAGAGGACACCCTCAGCAAGTTTGCGGACAATACCAAACTGGATGGAGTGGCTGACATTCCAGAGGGCTGTGGTGCCATTCAGAGGGACCTAGACAGGATGGAGAGTTGGACAGAGAGGAACCTCATGAGGTTCAACAAGGACAAGTGCAGGGGAGGAATAACCCCAGACACCAGTACAGGTTAGGCATTGACCTGCTGGAGAGCAGCTCCATAGAGAGGGGAGTCCTGGTTGATAACAAGTTAACCATGAGGCAGCAATGTGCACTTGTGGCCAAGAAGGCCAATGGGATCCTGGCCCTCATCAGCAGGAGCGTTGCCAGCAGGTCGAGGGAGGGGATCCTGCCCTTCTACTCAGCTCTGATGAGGCTGCACCTGGAGTATTGTGTCCAGTTCTGGACTCGCCAATACAAGAGGGATGTGGAACTTCTAGAAAGGGTTCAGCGTAGAGCGACAAATATTAAGGGTCTGAAGCATCTATCTTATGAGGAAAGACTTAGTGAGCTGGGCCTGTTTAGTCTGGAGAAAAGAAGGCTGAGAGGAGATCTGATCAATATGTATAAGTACCTTAGGGGAGAATGTAGGGAGGATGAGGCCAAACTCTTCTCAGTGGTGGCCAGTGACAGGACAAGGTGTAATGGGTGTAAGTTGAAACACAGGAAGTTCCACCTCCATTTGAGGAAGACCTTCTTGACTCTGAGGGTGACAGAGCACTGGAACAGGCTGCCCAGAGAGGTTGTAGAGTCTCCTTCTCTGGAGATCTTCAAAACCTGCCTGGATGCAACCTTGTGCCATGTGCTCTAGGTGTCCCTGCATTGAGTAGGGGGTTTGGACTAGATGATCTCTAAAGGTCCCTTCCTACCTCAACCATTCTGTTATTCTGTGAGTAACTCCTTTCCACGTTACTATGTGCAGCAAAGCTGGAATTAGAGCAGATATATGGCCAAGTGATCTCTTGACAGTAGTAGCTGACCAAATATTAAATGAAGAAGAAACATAAGGCATAGACATAATGTGAAAAATTAAATATATATTTTGCCATTGCAACAGGCAGTTGGAATTGATGATTCAGAAGACCTCTTTGTTACTACTTTAAGTAAAAGCTAAGGGAGAATTCATGAGTCTACAAGTCTCCAAGACAGTCACCAAATGACTCTAGTGGTGTGTGGTAAACTGGAAGAGATGAAAATATTCTGTCCTCATGGTAAAACAATAACAGAGATATCTAGGCTTCCTTTGTTTACTCCTCGGGTAAGCCCAGGAGGAGTTAACCACACATAGTGCAAGCTGGAATCCTAATTTGTTCATTATTATTGTACATTTGATCTGCTGTTCCAAATACAATTCCAAGGCTAAGTATAGACTTCTTTGCAATCCAACCACCATTTTTGAGGCCATTAATATCCAGAAGATCTCTGTCTGGAGATATACCCATTCAGAGTAACTCTGTAGCCTTATCTCTAAGTTTCTGGCTTGAAGGGGCTGAGATTAGAGTTTGGGTGCTCATGCAAAAGACTGAAAAATCAGTAGAAATTTGATAATAGCCCAGAAAAAGTTAGCTAAGTGACTTTGCTCAAGTAAATAAATTTAGATAAGCCCTATGATTTAGTTCTTGGCTTAAACAGCAGCCCTACCCCTTGGAAACTATTACTAACAGTTTAGCAAATTCCATATTTAAAAAGAAATCCACAGCATATCCCACTATGAGTGAAATATATTTCTGGCATTCACTGCTGTTGTTTTTTAAAATATTGTTGGGTCTAAGATGGACACTGCCATCAAAATATGTAGGGTTTTCAGCTATGTGTTACATATCGTTTGGGGTTGATTTTGTTACACATCCAGCTGTGTTTGTATTTGGGAACAATGTTTGAAATCAAGGGTCATCTCTGCAGGCAATTGTGCTGGGAAAAATTAGCTGGCATAGTAAACAGAGGATTTGAGTGAAATACCATTCACAGCAGAAAATGAATACTACAAGCTGGTTAAAACAGTGGGGCAGAGTGTCATTATCTGAAAATATTTAGTAATGGAACATATGACAAAAGGACTATTTTCCTTAGGAGATTGATGAGTAATATGTTTATGCTTTAAAATTAAGCTATTCTCCCTTTTTAAGCCACACTCCCTTTTTAACAAATCCCACCAATGGGATGACCAGAGAGAGTGAATCTAAAAATATGAATTCTTTTTCACCTTAAGAAAGTTCTCTAAGAACCTTCTCCAGTGACTTGGACTACACATCATTGGAAAAAAAAATAGGAAGGTGCCATCTCCTTCTTGGTCTAGACTCCAGATATGAAGAAGAAAAGATTTTGGTCCCATCTGCTAAGTTATGTATTAAAAGCGTGTGCGTAGGTCTATATTAGTCTCCTGCTTTCCACATAGATCAATGTCCAGTAAGACATAGCAAAGTAAAGACTTAGCATCTCAGATCCATCCAAAAGGACAAAGAGTGGATGTTTCCGCTGTAACTTGCCTGTGACATGTGACAACTGGCCTTTCCGGCTGCTCTTCATCACTTTCTCTCTTTCCCACATGGGAAAAAAGAAATTGTCTGCCAGAGCCCTAGCCCAGGGCCCCTTGTGCCCATCAAGACTGACAGGATGTTTGGAGGTTATTCGCTGCAGCCATGGTCCAGCATCAAACAACTAATCTAAAGGTGAGAGGAGGAGAGTCTTATTCATCTGTGATCAGCTGCTTCCTGGAACTACTAAACAGACAGCGGAATTTGCAAGCTGCTGTGTATTGTCTGTTTGCAGGTGTATGTATGACCCAGGAGATCACATGGGTTTTGATTAGTGTATTGCAATGCAAGTGAAAGTGTGTTTTTATTTTGCAATTATAAAAGCAGACTATGCTTTGCAGAGTAAGATAATGACAAAGGAGGCACTATCTTCAGATGCCTGTCTCCTGCAAAGAATATAATTGCTGTTTTTTTTTTTTTTTTAATGTATTACTGAAAGGAGATGTGGGAGAATCTAGTACCTATAGCAATCTTTTCTTAGACATTTGTAAAGACTGACTGAGGAATAGATTTCTGTATTGCTTCTGGTTCTCTCTTTTTTCTTTTGATATAATTCACTATAATTGGAATTATTCATATGCATATATTTTTCCTATCCCTCTTCGCCTTTGTGGAAACCTTGATCCACATTGCATGATAAATGAGAAGCATTTGAAAGAGTTAATCTAGGCGTACATTTACACATTACAGTAATGTATAAATAGACCCATTTTAAGAATCAGCAGCAGATTATGAGAAATGTTACAACAAAAGCGCCCTTTTCTCATTTGATTAAAATAAGTTTTGATGTTATGCTCGGAAGTAGACCGTTATATGGTAGATATCTACATTTGCTCATTTGAATCCCATTTCTTTTCACAATGGACTACATAGTTTCTTTGTCCGTTGTGTCAAAATGTTACATTAAAAAAAAAAAAAAAGGGTGAATGGTGCCTCTGATCTGTCTGCCCAGCTACTTAAAGTCATTCTTTGAAACCTAGCAATTCTACTTGAGAATCAGATCAATAGCCAACTCTTCTAGCCCCAGTAATGGCCAGCTTCAGGTACTTCTGGGAAATGAACATAAAGGCCAAGAAGGTGTCAGCTATAAAAGATGAACAAAAAAATTTTTGATCACATTTGACCAAATGTCACCTTGAAATTTGAAGGTTCATCTTTCTTCCAATCCCAGAGGCTTCTTAATTCATTTTGAAACTTAATAATGTATGCGAATATTATTCATAGACCTATAAAAGGCCAGTTCAGTTCCTATTTTACCCCCAGCAAATGTACAGCTTTTGAATTAGACTGCAACTATTCATTTATGGGATAATAATATTTCACATTGAAAAGAATGTCTCTAACCAATGTCTGCTACACTGGACCCATGCTAGCATATATCAGTTTACGGAAACTCTGCAAATAGCATATTTAGCTATTTTTTGGTGGAGAAGAGTTAATCATCTGGAAAGATACTAATCCATATGATTCCAGCCCCGGAAAACACTTATACACAATCTTAGATCAGTGAATTCCAGCCATTGCTATTGATAGTCTCTTTAAAAAAATCACATCTGTGATAAATGCTGTGTAGCATTTATGGTCTCACATTTCTTTCCTCCTGGCTTCACTATTCTGAGGCCCCTTTTACTACCTTAATGCTCCTTAGAAGATATCCACAGGTTTCCAAAGGTGTTCAGTGCCACAGGCTAAAAAACAGTCTTAAATGAGGCAAATATTCTCCCGTAGACACCATTATATGTTTCGCTTGAACAGCTTTTCTACTGCAAGCCATTTGGAGCTTTTAGTCAACACGTGCACGACATCTGACTCAATAAAGTCCTACTGCATCTAGTGTGTATAGGAATTGTCACAATTATGTTATGATTGCACGCAGTCTATTTTATTTATTTTTACAAATAGAAAAGAACAATCTCTGATTCAAGGTTTCACCCTTGTCTTTCATGCCAATATTTGAAAAAGAGTCTAAGCACTTATATAACATTTCTAGTATATTTCTGCTAGAGAAGAGAGGAGCTGAGATTTACATGCATTTTATTTTATTTATTAATTTGAGATGGCTGGTGACTATTGTCCATGTTGTTTTTTTTTTTTTTCTTTTTCCATTCATTAACAATGTGTTGATTGAATTTCATTTGCTTGCTAAGAAAAAATCTGGAGAGGGACAATTTTCGTTTATTTATTTTATTCAATGTCATTTCCTAAATGTCTAGCTCACAACTCTGAGGTGCATTAAAGAAATCTCAATTCCTGTTGACAGTGGGTCTAGGCTTGTATACTGGGCAGGGGAACCTCCAAGGTTTAGTGGCTACCTCAAAAGAAGAAAAAAAAAAAAAAAAACTCGTTTTTATTCTTTTTGCTCTCTCCCAGATAGAGCATGACAGGGGGAGGGGAGTGAAGAAAATAAAACAGAAAGTTGTCTGAAATGTTACTCAGTTTATTCGAAATACAAACATGAAATGTGGAGATTTTGAAAAGTACTCAGTGCTGGCCTAAACATTCTTGGCTCCCACAGAAATGCCTGGTAAATTGTCTGTTGAATTCAGCAACAAATAGCTTTTAAGATACCACCTCTGGCTTTTCTTTTTAATATGAGCGAGATACAGCTTTTTCAGACTATAGAGAGTCTCCCAAATTCCTGGATTATTCAGAATCACTTTTTGTTATCCAAAAGACAAAAAACATGGCTAGGTCCCAAAGAAGGAGAATTTTGCTTTCTAAATTTAGAGGTGATCGTGCTGTTATTGTTAACTACATCATGAATATGAAAGTAGAACTCAGGTTTTTGGCTTCATTTTTTTTCCAAAAGTCTGTACTGCTGTAATTATATGTCTCTTTGCAGGCAGTCTTATTAAACTGTTTCTCTCCATGTCTATCCCTGTGTTTCTGCCAAGGTGCTGTGCACACAGTGTTCCATGCAGCAAAGCATCTGGTTAAAATGAATCTATCTTCACTTCTCTATATACTTAGCTAATTTTTCTAGAGAAAGAAACTGTATTTCATTGAGTGATTGTCTCCAAAGTGGACAAACAGTCCAGTAAAAAGTAAAGCATTTTCCATAGAGAACTTTGATGATGGCTTGTTTATGGGTAACACGTGAAAGGTGAGAAAGAATAGACTCCATTCCTAGCAATGTTTGCATTCATAAATTTTTAGATCTATTGTCAATGCATGTAGTATATGAGCAATAAAAACAAAATACAATTTGCTAACCTTGATATAATTGATATCAGTTATACATGCTGTTCAGTGCCTGCCAGATTTACATAAATTTCAAGGGATGGATGAAAACAGTCTTTAAATTTCTTCATATTTTTGCATGTTTGAAAGAGAGAACCTTTGCTAGAAAGAAAGAGAAAGCTGAATTTCTCTACTCTGTATTATTACTGGTATTCTCTTGTGAGAAAGGAGCATAACACACTTGCTTAGTTGCAAGGGGGTTGAAATTTGTGCTAAACAAACCTGAACGGCACTTATGGACAAAGACTATCTTAAAAATAAGGAGAATGATTTCACTGGAATCCCTTTACAGCCGATGGAGTACTGTGCAAAGGGCAATTCACTTCAGAAGCGTAAATGTATGTGTTCTGAATTATCTTCCTAGAGGGTTCCAGGCTTTTGATTATGAGGAGACCAAACATCCTGAGGCTAATGTTAGTATTTTAAAGGTTCTTTTAGCTCTTTTCTGTGTAGGAAAGCATCCATATCCATTTGGATTCATAGTCCTGAGCCTGCTGGAGTGAGGCTCCCTCATCAGTCAACACACCTGACATGCGAGACCTGCTGAGATAAATGCAGTTCTCACCTGGCTTGTGCAGAATAATTTGAGAAAATTAACCCAAAATCTGACAAATAAATAGTGATCCCTGAGGAAATCTACCATGATGCTACATCTCAAGGCAAATAGGCAGGCAGACATCTCACTTGGTACAAAGACTTCAGCACTTCCAAGGCTCCTTTTAAATCAATTTAATGCTTAACAGAGTCATGGAGCATCAAATCCTTTATGGACCTTCTCTTTCTAAAGCAGAGTGTCAATGTAGTTTCACTAGGGGGAAAATTTTAACAACTTACATCAGGAGAGAAATTATGACTAATCTGAGATGAAATTCCAGGAAAGGCAAAACAGGGTATAGTTTATACATGTACAAACAAGTCAGTAAATTCTACAGGAGGGTTTGTCTCACCTAGTTGCCTGCTTTAAAACTTCACAATTTTCTTGCTCTCCCTTGGGCCCTATTTTACATGAATCAACAATTGTCTAATGTATAACTTGACCCCCCTGCTCCTGGTCCAACCTAAGACAAGATCTTAAAAGAAGAAAGATATAAGAACTGAAATAATTCAGGTGCATATTTTTAAATAAAGACCTTTTAAAATGCCCAGTTTGTGCATATTTGTATGCCTGAAGACTTTCTGAAGTGTGACACTTAGGGAACTTTTACCTCAAGTACCTCAGCTTTTAACTCAAGGATCTAAAATATGTGAACCATTTCTAGATGTAATTTAAAATTTATTCTGGACAGTGTTTGATTTCAGCTTAAGCCTCTACTTGACACTTCCTATGTCTTTTGAGATATTTCCTGCCTTACAACCCTTATTGCAAATAGATTGTCTCAGTTTCAATAACTTTCCTTCAAGTAAGGGTCATCTGAAGGATTTCTGCTGCTCTTAAATATGCAAACTCCCTTCAAATTTCTCTGGAAAGATCCTACAGCAGAAGTGCTTCAAAACAACACTAGTTTCTGGTTTTGTTCACATCAACCCAGCTGTCCTGCACTTAAAAAGTAAAGACAAGTATGGGCTGCAGAAGTGTATTTCTTTCTTTCATACTAGGGTTGCTTAACCTTAGCCAATCCCATTTCATGCTCTAGGACTACCTAAGGCATTAAGTCACCCAGAAATCATCCCAGGGAGTTAGTCAGAAAGACAAAAATGGTCTGTGCATCTTGGATGAAATCCTTGGTAGCTATTGAAGCATCTGTAGCTGCAGAATGCCATAAAATTCCACCAATGACGTTCACTGACATGCCAGAGCGCTACAGTAGGCACCAAAAAGTATTTCCAGTCTTCTGATAGATGTCATTAAAGACTTTTCAAAAAACGTCACTGTAGCAGCATTGAATTAAATGTCTTTCCCAGATTTCCTGCAGAATTTTCTCATATTCTGTCTATTCATCCTGTCTCACAACCAGTTCCCACCATCATCTGGAAATGTTTTAATTGGACTTTTCTTAAGGACCCAGTAGAAATTGTTAAAGCCAGGCAATAAATGAAACCACTTGGTGAAAATCTGCTCAGTATCCTGCAAGGTTAGCATTAGAATGATCAATGAACAGTTCATTCAGATTCAATAACTGGCTTGAGTAAGAAATTAAAATTATGTCCCCCTCTACAATGATTCATTTATCTCATTAATTTCATTAAAAAAAAAAAAAAAAGTTTTTTTCAGATACCCTGGCTCAATTTCTCTCCCTTGATGATTGAAAAAGGAGGAGGGAATCATATCTGCTCTTGAAGAGGACAGGCCATATTAAGGAATTTGGAAGCCCCAGCTCTTGCTGAGTACTTAGATTCCAGCTTCTTTCATTAAGCAGAAGTCCCTGTTTACCTGAAATTCTCAAAGATAATCCGATAAACTGACATCGCGGCATGCAGTTCTGATTATCTGGTGTTAGGACAAAATAACCATACGGCAATTTTAAAAAAAAAATCTTTAAAAGGATGATGATATGACTAAAAAGACTAAAAAACAGTATTGTGGAGGTGACTAGGGAATGATTTTTTGTTGCTGTTTTCTAGAATATAGGAAGAGAGCCAAGGAAGCAGTGAGACAACAGTTTAAACTAAATGCTTTATTTTTGCTTACAGGGCACAGTCAAACTCACTGCCAGAGAATGTTGTGAAAAACAAAATAAAAGAGGAAGAAAGTGAACAGACAAATTCTTCTAAGACATACACAACCTTTATTTTTTCCTTTTTTTTTTCTTTAATGATGAGCTAAATACAATTTTATACACAAAATGTCCTTAACTTAGTGATTATCAGGATTGGTAGACTTTACTGCAGAAGGAGGATCCTCTACATACCATGTTTTCTACTTTTTTTCTTTTCCTATCTTTTAGTATACAGGAGCAAAAAAGAAAAAAAAAAAAACATGAAGGATCTAATAGAGCTACTCTCAACAAAAGGATACTGAGCTAGATGAACCCTTGTTCTGACCTGCTGCAACTGCTTTACATGCTTGTAACACATGAAATTTTTTGCTTCCTCTGCTTACAAAAGTCTTCCTTTGTAAGGAAGTCACATCACCACTGTCCAGGTATAGATGGAGAGAAACAGGAGAATTGCTTTAAAATAGTTTTGAATACATTTCTGAGGAGAAAGCACAGCATCTTTCTCATAAGTAAACATAAACTTTAGTGACCCATAGATCAATGCCTGCATCATTTAAAATGTGCATTTGCTTATAACAAGTATCTGCCTTGAAATTTGCCTCATAAATTCTTCTTGAAATTTCCTATGCACTCTCTTCTTTGAAGTTTTCCAGGCCATCAAAAATCTTAGCAGTTTGTTTTGGAAATTAGTGAAAATATGAGCAGATATTTTAAGATATTTTTCTGAGATAGTCAGAGTTGGCTTTCCATGCTGCTTATTTTCCGCTTTTTGGGAAGGCAAGACTCCTTGCTGGAGAGGTTGTTGCTTGCCAGGGACACACATAGACTGACAAAGGGGTTACAGAGAATGTGAGTCTGTGAAAGGGAGCTGCTCTAATGTTTTGCAATTTGAGCTGGAGAGGACCATGATCACACCTGAAAGTTCTTCATTTAACCCCAGTCAAGACAGTGTCAAATAAATCAAAAATTGTTAGAACTCTTGCACCCAGCAATAGAGTATGTAATGTCTGCACAAGCCTGGAATTAAAAAAAAACAAATTTGTTTCTGTTGTTTTTAAGTATTTGAGCTTCTAATAATTATACAGTCAGGGAGTTGATTTCTTCTCCCAGTATTTGTGAGCCTAATTAAGCCTCACATTTATTATTAACACAGCATCCTATTTTGCATTGGGGTTACAACCTCCTGAGGATCTGCTCTGTTGTGCTGCGACACCCGAAGCCTCAAGGCTGGCTAATTACGGAGGCCTGCCTGTGCTCCATTAGGATACTGCCCTCTTTAATCCCCTCTTGCTTTTACAGGCTGGGAATGGTTTCTTTCCCTGGTATTTGAAGTTCAAATTAAGTCTCATGTTTATTAGTAAGACTGTCGTCTCATCAGAGAAATACAAGCCCTCTGAGCAAGATCAGAGGGTGCTCTGCATGGTGGAAGCTATCAAGGGATTCCCCGCAACATGGAAGGGATCAGGTCAGCAGCAGCAGCAGAGGAGTTAGTTTTATAGTAAACAAACAAAAAGCAGATCTGAAAATAATATCCAAAAGTCATGAAAGAAGTCTGAAACTTAAGAGAAGGGCTCTCACCTTTGATATGTGTGCCAAAGAAACAGGGATGGTCTGAGCCTAAGATTGAGGCACTTAGGTACACGGTGCAGTAGACATGGTGGCAATGGGTTTGTGGTTGGACTTGATGATCTTGAAGGTCCTTTGCAACCCTAATGATTCAATGATTCCGTATCCCTAAACTAAATGATCATGACTTTGTGGTTTGTGCATCATAGTAGAAAGGGAAAAGGACACTAAGGTGAATAGCAATGGCTATAAAGCTAGTAGGACAGAATGGTTTTCATCCTCTCCTCCTGTTGTGCTTGGGAAAGTATCACTCTTTCTCACCACTGTGACTGCTGTCACAGGCTCACCTAAGCCCTAAGGACATGCTACTGCAGTGTGCACCCATCACCAGAGCTGTTCTAGCAGCCAGACCTTTATATATAACCTCTTCTCACATAGGAGTCCGTTACAATTTTTAACCAAGACTAATATAAAAAAGGCTGAAAGAAGCAGTACTCTGAAGTAGTGGCCATGAGCTTGTACTGAGGACCTCAGCTCTGTTGCTGCTTCACCACAGGCTCACTTTAACACCATACATAGATTTATGCTCAGGATTTCTTACCCAAACTTTACTTGCTGCTTTTCTGTCTAGTGTCTTTGCCCTGAATCTTCATCTTATTCTAATTAAATTCATTCTGCTGCTGACCTACCTCTGATATTCAGCTGACTCCATATCTGCTCACAGCTCGAAGACTTCAGCTTAAATACAGTAAAGGGACATGACTGCAAAAATAGCACATTTTCTCTGAAGAATCTTCTTGCATACCTTGCAGGTATCGAGTTCTTTTTTTTTTTTTTTTTTTAAAAAAAAAGAGTATCATCCTCAGCTCTGTGAAGAGCTGCTTGCTTTGCAGTCTGGTTTCATTTATCTGTAACGAAACTGGAACAAATGCGAAAAAAATTCTTCAGCTGAATAAAAAGACAACATGAAATGGGTTGCAGTTGTCTGCTGTCTGGGCTGGCAGAGTTTCAGACAAAGTCATGATGGCACCCAAACTGAATGGCTTCAATTTTCAATGAAGATAAGGGTCTTAGAATCAGAGGACAAAGGCAGGGTGATCAGTGAGGCTATGGAAATGAAAATATCCGTGTCAGATGTAGACACAACACTCAGCTTACTCTGTCACCTCTTAAGGGATTATATAACCAGCCTCTGGCCCAGTGTTATAAGTCAAGCAGCAGGGAGTTTTAATTAGATCTGTTGAGTCTGAGGAACAGTTTTATAACTGTGAAGTGAAGCAGGTGTAGTTCATGCAGCATGTGAACGAATGCTGACCTGCCTGTCGCAGGATGCTAGTCTGCCCTGAGCAGAATGCAAGCCTGAAAGGCTTTTCAACACTGGTGCACAAAAGAGCACCTAAATGAAGTAAAACAGAAAATGAGATAAATACATCAGTGATTTAACAGGAGTAGGCTGTGCCAGACTAATGGGATACCTTTCCTTGATAAGACAACTGATCTTCCAGACAAAGAAATGCAGAAGATCTAATCTACCTAGAGTTCAGTAAAGCATTTAATATGGTGCCACATGGGATGCTATTAATTAAGCTAGATGAAATGGGAATTAGTGGAAGAACTAGAAGGTGGGAAGTAGCTGGGTAAAAGAAACAACGTAATAGATCATTTCAAGTGGAAATTATCAGTGTGGAGAGAGGCTACTTATGGACTCTTACAGATACCAGTTTTAGAACCAGTTATATCAGTGAAATTGCAACAAAATAGATTAACACAGCATTTGCATATATCATCTCTGCACAGAAAAATATGAGCTTGCAATGCCCTCATTTTAAGCTGATACCAGGATGTGAGCCAGATACAATCCAAGGCAATGGAACAACTTAACTGCAGCTCTGATATCATAAATGAGGGAATGAGAGACTCATACCCCTGAGCTGAACTCCAAAGCTTTTGAAAAGGATCTGACTCACATCCTGTGGTGTTAAGAGTGCGTGTAGACCAAGTCCACAAAAGATTACATAGATGCACCACAGAAGAATAATCAAGGTATAACACAGAAAGAGAACAGTGACCTGTAGACTGGAGTAACAGCAATAGGGTACAAGGAACTTGAAATCCAGAAATATTACTTTTCCTTAGAAGCTAGACATTCTTAGTGGAAAATAAGAAGCAGATAAACTGGATTCATTATCTGACTACAGGATGAAAATGAGACAAAAAAAAAGTGATGTGGTGATGAAAATACCCTCCTAAAATGTTTCAAATAGAATTTATTGTGCAAAGCTCTAACAAGACTGCACTGCATACTATGCGCAATTACATTCACAGGACATCAAGAAAACTGAGCACAAAATGCTTCAGGGAGCAATGAGAATCTCTGGGGAAACTTTCTTCTTGAGGAAGCTTTCTTGTAGCTTAACCACATGCATAGCCATGTCCTTATTCCTCATTTCCTTAGCATACATGCTGTTAATTTTGTATTCTGTATTATGGGTGGAGCTTTGCCTCCTTCCAGCTGAGTTTGGTACCTGACAACATAAGCATTTCCCATTTGTTTCAGGAAAAAGTCACAAGAGTTAATTTAAAATATAGCAATAAAAGAGAAAGGTTCATACAATCAGAAACTGATCTAAGATAGGAGGAGGTAAATGGCTCCCATTTGGTAATTCAAAAATCTGTTCCTTATTGTTTTTCAGCTGTTAGCCATTGCCTCCCAATTGCTTGTGCCTGACTGTGTACTAATTGGACCCAACAAGCATTGGTAAGAAGGGTCAAAGAGACAAAGGCTTGGCTTGGGTCTTGGTTCATGATGCAGGAAAGTCATGCTTGTTCTGCTTAGCACCTGGATAATGAAATTCTTATTTAAGGCAGAGGATAAGGTTAACATAAGAACAAATTGTTTTACCCTGGCCAGAAATAAATACATTTTGGCTAGAATTCCTTTAGACTGCTTCTCATGATCACAGCAGTGGGATTCTGAAAAATCCATTTTTAGAAGGGCTTGTACGATAGTCTTTCCAGTCAATATCAGAGGGCAGGCTCTGCAGCGGTGGGCATCCCTTCAAGCTCTTTGTTCTTACCTTGAGAGAATTACAGAGAAAATTCTGTAATAATCTGTAGTTTAGATCATAAAACATGAGCCAGAAAAAAAACACAAAACACAGCTTGACTTTTGGTTCCCAGGTGGAGTTTGCAGAATTGGCATTTAGAGCAACCATCTGATCTCATTAGATATGGAAGCCATCAAGAGATGTTAAACATGGAGTCCCATAGTACCTTTTTGCAGTCACAATTTAGAGCTGAACAGCATTTAATGCCAAGTTGAATAAAATTCTGCCATTTGATTTACTGGCATTCTCATGCGTCGACTTCAGGAAGTGTGTGAGGTTGGTGCACCCTCCGCCAGTCAAGGGAGTCATGCAGAACTATTGTCAACATCCTGGTAAGTGCAATGGCTCAGGGGGTGAATTAAAGAAGGGAGTTTAGAACACGGGCTTAAGGCTCAGCTGGGTAGCAGCCAGGGGCATGACAACATTGTGTAGATGCACAGTTTCCAAAAAGCACTTGGTGCATGTGATCTGCTCAGCAAACTCATATAACCAGATATAGACGTTTGGCCAGCTTCTTTCTGCCTGCCAGGTGGGTTTGTCCATAGCTTCTGATTTCTGCAAAACAATCTGTTTTTGTGCATGAGTTTTCTCTTAAGAATATGGCTTCAAGAAACAGTCGATTTTTACTTGAAGTTTCAAAAGCACAAAATGTTGATGCAAAACAGCTTTCAAGAATTCGCACGTCAATATAAATATAAACATGGTAAAGGTGAATGGAAGGGATTTACTTTAGCATTTTTATTTATATTTAATAAATACTGCTTATTAAAGATAATGCTCACATTACTTGAATAATATAAATTATATATATATTAATATATATAATTTTATATATATATTATATGTACATAATAATTAATGATCACAATACATTTTTACTTTAGCAGTACTCCTGTTGAATATACTGAACGAGGGAATAGCTGTTGTGTACACTTTTAGAAATCAGAGAGAGTAACTAGCTTTTGAACTGTGTCAGAACCAGAGGATATATAGTGTAGTTGATGCCTTCTGTACTTCTTGCTGGCTGATGGAGGATTATTTAGAAGACAAGTACCACTGATTTTTTTTAAGTCTTTTCATTCATTTCAGTGAGCACTGAGTAAGGCTGCTAAAATAAATGGATGTCAGCAGACATATAAATGATGCATTAACTAATGAGCCCTTTGTGTCTCGTTGAACTGAAGTGTCTTTTATCATTTCAACAACTGATGTGGACACAGGTGAAGAGCTGCGTTATAAGCTACAACATTCTGGATAACAAGTGGATAAAAAAACTATTATGGACTCATTCTTTGAGATGAACCTTGTAGTAAATAAGTTTAATAGGTATGTATATACACACACACACTGAACTCACATGTAAATAAATATATATGTACATGTAAATATATAACATTATTTAAAAACTAGAGATTATTTTATCAGGTCAGGTCTAACTTTATATTTTAAGACCTAACTGGATCATCAGATCATCTGCTTTGGCCTTCAGCATATGAAAAGACACATCTTTCAACCTGTTACCCCTTATTGAGTCTGGTTATACAGATATACCAAAATAGTAATAAGATGTAATACAGAAAAAGGACAATATTATTTGTATATCAGTCAGAAAAGGCATTTAGCCAATATCAGCAGCATATACAACCTTTATCAGTAGTTTTAAAATCTGGGTTGACATATTTTTATTCATCTTCTTCATTCTCTGTCATAAGATCAGAGGTTTCCTCTTGCTAGGTAAATTGGACCTGCAAAAGAGTTGGACAACATTTGATAAACGCCAGGGATAACGCCCTGTAGACCAAACGGATGGAACCGCACCACATGCTGTGTTGTGAGAGAGTAATCCAAGGAATAAGACAACCAAAAGTCACCTTGAAAGGTGTTGACATAAGTTCATGGGAAGAGAAAGGATTGCCTAGGAGACAAACAGGAAGAGTGAAGGGATGTGCTGAGTGCTTCCTTCAACTGAAGAATATAAAGAAAGCTGAGAAACAATGTATGGGATAACAGCAAAGGTATGCTGAATCTGGGGGACAACTTGTAGGATGGATGAGTCTGGCAGGGTGTAGAGACTGGATGAATATTTACGTGGACATTACAATTTGTTATAGCCAAAAGGGCTGTTAGATTGTGATGAATAGCCAGAAAATTTTGAGAAATATCTTATCCTATAGAAGTCAATCACACTGCCAAGCAGAGTGTCACCTCGAAAGAGTACTTATATTCATTGTTGAATGTGAGATGGAAAGTTGTCTGAGACAGCACACAGTCACCCTGGGTAATTTTTCATTCTGTTGCCTAATTACATACCACAAATGTCAGTCACACTTCATGTCATCTATAATTATCTGTAATCCAAGAGCAAGAATCCAAAATAAATTTTAAATTTCTGTACTTTACTATTAAATATACTGCAGAATAGGATGCATCTGATTGCCAAGTGGGAGAAAGCAATGCCTATTCTGGAGCACTCTTACTTTATATCTTAATAAAAGATCTGCATCAGTGCAAAATCTTGCCCTTGTCTGTCTGTTGAATCTTCTCAGTCCTTTCTGCCTGCACAGGATGAAAGGAATTCTTCTTGAGGCAGTGGCAAATCTCTGATCATAAAAATGACAGAATACTAGAAATTCAAGCCTTGTGTGACATGGAAACAGAACTTTTGCTCTAGATTTTGGTAAAAATGAATATATTAGAAACTGTGGTTATCAGCAGGCTGTTTATGACCAGAAATATTTTCCTATAACTTAGTGCTCCCTATATCTTTAGATTAGATACTTGTAAAATAGGCCATTATGTGTAATAAAAAGCATTTAATGAAAGTTTCATCTGGAGGACAGTGAATTCAACAGACTTAGCTTTGACACTGACAAATGTCTCATAAGAGATGATTTGCATGGAAATCACTGGGGTCTCATTTTAGTTCCTGTAACAAACCAGAACAGTGATTTTATCATTTCAAAGTCATTTATATTAGCCTGGAGCAACATGACACAATAGCAATGCTTAGGAATGTAGCAGTACATCATCTGCATAAGTAGCATAACTTTCACTGCTGTGATAACCATTCTTAGAGCCTATATCATATATATAACCCTTCTTCAATAGGAAAAAAAAGGTCTAATTGGTCTATTACTTCACAGAAAGAGTTATTACCATGTAGCACATGATAATTTAGCTGGAAAAAATGGATGCATACTGAAAAGCATAGCTCACCAATTGGTTCATCCTTTTCCCTACATTTTAGTAGGCAAGAATTTTCTACTACTAGTTTTCACAGTTGCATGCAATATCCAACTAAGAGATGGACACAATGCACTAACAAATTCATGGCAGGTAATTCTCTTCATTGTAGGGAAAAGAAAAACTCTAGGGTCTAACTAATATTCTAAACTGAAAACATTATGTGACTTGGAAAGACTCTAGATTCAAATTTTAACAGTTTAACTGTTGTAGGATAGTCAAACAAACTGACTTAGCTAGAGATAGAAACAAACAAACCAAAAGGACATAAAGGAAAATCAGTGCTAATGTATGGCTAAAAAATGGAAAGATCAATACATACACTGTGATGTTAACACCATAGAGTTAGATTTATTAGCCATCTAGACATTTGAAAAAGGAAGTTTACGAATACTTAGCCCATCATAAGGATTCATGCTTTAAGTTCCTCCTTGAAAAAATCTATTACAGTAACTATTATTTACGAAAGAAGGGGTATATTTCTTGTATAAATCACTCCAGATTGCCACAAAAAATGAAATCAGGCTTTAAAACTATGACCAAACATTATCAGAATACTGTTTTCAACATTTAGAAGAGATTTTCATAGTTATTTGAGGGCCTTAATTTCACAATTTCATGGGAGCCCGGAGCTTTCTGATGTACTCCAGGCTCTGTGGACTTTCAAAGTCTTCCTAGGTCTTGCTAGGTCTTTCCTGGAGTGGGACAGCTAGAGACCTTCCCAGTAAAACCTAATGGTTGGTTAGAGAAAACTCCAGAAGGCAACACTAATAGGACTGAGCTATAACCCACCCTGAATGACTCAGCAACACACACATGGCCAAGTTTGCCCACACTTAAGACAGCCTCTGCGTGAAGGAGATGGATAAGTCAAAGTAACAGGGATCAGGAGACAGAGGTATGTCAGCAGCACTATCAGGGGAATGTTCCCCATCTATCCACGTGTGTAATTTGCTTGGCTCCAGCTATCAGTCATTTTTCATATGCACTGTTCTGCAGAATTTACTTGGAATGAATTCCTGCTTTTAGAGCCTCTTATCATCAGTCACAGCCTCTGCACATTGACTTTAGGACTTTTTTGAGATTTCCATCCTCTGCTGATTTTTATTAGGAATTGGACCCTTGTTCGGTGTACCATAAACTCATCATTACAGCTTTTCTTAAGCATTTTCTTAAAGAAATATTTTTTTGTTAACACCCCAATGGTGCTTTGGCAAGTGTGCAACATACACATAGCATATCAGGAAACCAAATCACGCATTTTTTTTTTAATCATGCTTTTAGCTCATCTTAGAGATAGAAAGAAACCAGCACCATGTGAACCATTGACTCTGAAGGGATGTGACAGCTGATTCTCAGACCCACAACAGCCCCTGGAGCATAGTTTGAGAATTTGCATGTTCAAGTATTAATACTATTTACATTATTTTATAAAGTAATATGTTTTTCAGCAGCTACAAGAACTTTCAGTGATATCTTGCAATGTTCACTGAGACCAAGCTGTTTGGAAGCCAAATGGCTTTGCGCCTGAGTGAAACTCAAATTTGGACAGTTAATTATATTCCTATAATTCTGCAGTGTTTGCCCCGAGTGCCCATGCAATGAAGTTCAATACTTATATTAAAGAGGTTTCATTTTGCCAGAATGATGAGTGTTCCGGCTGCTGAATATTTTGCTTAAGATAAGATTTACTTTCCATGTCCTTTTCCAGTTTCCCGCAGTTTGCCTCCTGCTGACGGATGATCTTTCCCTAGAAAAGGTATTTTCCTCGAGTGTGAAATTGATTTCAGCTGACAACAGAGTGTGTCAGTCACTTCCCACTTTTGTCATCTTCAAAGACTCCTCTTTTCCTTATTTAAATTGTATTTTCATAATTGCAAATTGCTTTCAGATGACTTAATGAATTCCTATACTTTATTAAAGGCTGAAAGCAGATGGAATACTGCAGCTTTCAGACTAAATGCATTTTTATAAAGAAGCTTTAGCAAAAGCTTCAGCAACAACAGCAATGAGTTCTCTGCATTAAAACTGGCTCCCTAAAGAAGCAAATTAGAGTGGTATAAATGTCATTCCCCACCAGCCCCTGCAAGCAAAACAAGTATTAAATTATATATTGACCTTATGGACATATTTATAAAGCTTCTGAATTCCTGGAGCTGCCACCAATCTCCAAAGAGCTACTGTGACCCATCGATCAGCTAAGATTTGTATGCTTTCCAGTTGATACACTGCTGCATCTTCCTTTGTAGTACCTCTTTAAAGGGATAAGACTGAACTCGGAAAACAGAAATGCTGATGGTAAAATATAGTGTGTAATCTCTATTAGCTATCCACAGTTAATCTTATGATAGCAAGTAGAGAGAGGGATAAACTGCTTTTGTATGATGATACCCCCCCAGTCACTATGGCTTGAAATGAGAACCTGATAAATACAGATGGACTATTAAACTAGCTAAAGCTTTACATTTGAGAGACTCTAGTGCAAAAGTCTACTTAGATCTGTGTGTCATTAATTCAAGTAGTTTACTTGAAAGTAGTTTACATTAGAGACATTTTTGCACAAGATTGTGAACCATAGCTTCTTCATATTGTAAAAATAAGTAGTAATATCCATCACTGGAAAACAAGTAGCTTTTAAATCTTAATATTATTTCATCTGTCAGTTTTATTTTTTGACAAATCCAGCACTGAACTGGTATACCCTAGGAGGTTTCAATATGTGTCTAAAAGCCAGCATCTCCTGCATTAAAATGAGACAGATTGCTTTACTGGGCCAAGTTATCCATCTATTAATTCAAATGCAAATATAGAATAACTCCCTTAAGGCAATGAAGTTACTCCAGTTTTGTCCTGACATTCATGATGGCAGAAACAGAACTACTATGTTTTTATGTGTAAAACCTGCCTTATGCTCTTATTGACCTGGATTCAGATTTTACTTACACTGACTATGTAGTATGATGGGCAGACTATGTGGTAGCTGAGCCCCTTTGCACAGTAGACCTCAACAGTGCATAAAGCTCCTAAAGAAGAGAGGAAAAGATGACCACAGTGTGTGGGTAAGTAGAAAGGACATAATACATAAGACATAATTCTGTGGAAAAGTTTCCACTGGTCACTTGTAGCTAGTGTGTAATCCCTAGACACATACAGAATTATATATACATTTGTAATCTAGACTTGTGTAAATATAGACCTAAAACAGCACAGTCTGCACAATATTTGTCTCTGGTTTAAATTATCTGAGTTGAAATCACAACCAGACAGTGTCCCAGCTCTGTAAAACCAGGAATAGTAGTAGTAGTTATTTATCTTACAAAAGGTTCATAGATACACAATAGTACAATAAAAATTGTCTAAGCACTACAGTGCAAAGACTACTCTGTATTTGGGGAAGAAAATAAGTGATTAATTTTTCACGTAAGGCAGTGTATATTTGAGCTGGGGCATCTCTGGCAAATGACATGAGTCATGTGAATGATCTGTGTTGAGGCTGCTGAGTGCCATGTTGGCTTTGTATTATCTCCCAGTTCGCAGCAGAACGAGTCTATCAAAAAAGGGACAAAAATCTGTCCTTTTCTAATAGCTTTTTTTCTTAAATACCACAGCTGAGATATTTTAGAGGTATAGAACAAATCTCACTGCCAAGAAGGGTTTAGTGGCCTTAGGCCATCTTTACAAATACCAGTTCTAAGTTGCAGAGCACTATGATTTACTGGGGTACCCTTCACATCACAACATGTTTTTAAAGGGATCACTACAGCTGCCTGGTTAGCAGAGTCCAGGCACAGAATTTCTGGCTGTGGGATGGGATTAGGAGTGGGATCCTACTGTAGGATCAGGAACGGCCTCTTCCATTCTTGTTGAACTTTCTATTGCCAGTGCTATCAGTTCGAAGCTGGGCAAAACAAATATTGTTCTCCTTGCTTTTGAAATAACTATAGGGAATTCAGCCCTCCCTTTCCAAGCTCCATCCAAACTATATGAACTAAAACTTGGGCTTGCATGTTCTGGCTCTTCCTTGATAAGAGTATCAGTCTGACTCTGGTCCTGATTTTACTTTTACACATAAATAATATGGATGATACTCAAAGGTAGACTTCAGAACCTGCTTAGACCCACACAAACATAGGCTACAGACACATCTTCCATGGTCCTTAATGGCACTTCAGTATGGTTACGTAGGCACTCAGTGACCGCATCAGGTGTCACAGTCTTAACTCTTGCCTTTAATCATTATGTTTTGTGGTGGGTGCCCCAGAGTATTTGGGAACTGTTCTTTTTGAGACACACCAGGAACCGTGGGAAGAAGACATGCCTTTCTCCAGTAGACTCCTTTTACTTGTAATGAACATTGGAAATGGGAAAACTTGAAGTCTTTACAACTCTCTCCCATAAGGATGTCAGGAGCCTGAAAACTCCCACCAGTTAGAAACTGCAGTCCTCCATTGGAATAAATAGAGGTTCTGAAAAGCTCCTCTTACCGATTTGCTGAATGTCAGTATCTTACCAGCTAGTCCTGCTTAGCACCATGTCTGGTGTTTGGCATACTGTTAAATAAGCATCTGAAATGAGATGAAAATCAGCCTGAAATGAAAATGAGATGAAAATCAGCCCTCCTGATGGGATATCCCATCTTAGCTAGACCGTTAAGCTTCCTTAGTAAATAGAATCATTATGGTTAGAAAAGACCTTCAAGATTATTGAATCCAACCATAAACCCTTCAACAACATGCCTGTTAAACCATATCCCTAAGTATCTACGCATTTCCTAGGGTGGTGATAAATGGGGCCGAGCCTGGTTGGAGGCCAGTGGTGTCCCGCAGGGGTCAGTACTGGGCCCGGTTCTCTTCAACTTGTTCATCAATGACTTGGACGAGGGCACAGAGGACACCCTCAGCAAGTTTGCAGATGACACCAAACTGGGAGGAGTGGCCAACACTCCCGAGGGCTGCGCTGCCATTCAGAGAGATCTGGACAGGATGGAGAGTCGGGCAGAGAGGAACCTCATGAGGTTCAACAAGGACAAGTGCAGGGTCTTGCACCTGGGAAGGAATAACCCCAGACACCAGAACAGATTAAAGGTTGACCTGCTGGAAAGCAGCTTCGCAGAGAATGATTTGGGAGTCCTGATTGACAACAAGTTAACCATGAGTCAGCAATGTGCCCTTGTGACCAGGAGGGCCAATAGGATCCTGGCCTGCATGAGGAGGAGTGTTGCCAGTAGGTTGAGGGAGGGGATCCTGCCCCTCTACTCAGCTCTGGTGAGGCTGCACCTGGAATACTGTGTGCAGTTCTGGGGTCCCCAGGACAAGAAGGGCATTGAGCTTCTAGAAGGGGTCCAGTGGAGAGCCACGAAAATGATTAAGGGACTGAGCATGTGTTGTATGAGTAAAGACTAAGTGAGCTGGACCTGTTTAGTCTGGAGAAAAGAAGGCTGAGAAGAGATTTGATCAACATATTTAAGTATCTGAGGGGTGATTGTAGGAAGGATGGGGCCAGGCTCTTCTCCAAGATGGCTGGTGACAGGACAAGGGGTAACGGGTGTAAGTTGAAACACACGAAGTTCCATCTCCATGTGAGGAAGAACTTCTTTCCTGTGAGGGTGACTGAGCCCTGGAACAGGCTGCCCAGAGAGGCTGTGGAGTCTCCTTCTCTGGAGATCTTCAATACCCGCCTGGATGCCACCCTGTGCCCCATGCTCTGGGTGTCCCTGCTGGAGCAGGGGGGTTGGACTAGATCATCTCTAGAAGTCCCTTCCAACCTTAAGCATTCTGTGATTCTGTGATTCTTGAACACTGCCAGAGACGGCGACTCCACCACTTCCCTGGGCAGCCTGTTCCAATGCTTGACTACTCCTTTCATGTAGAAATTCTTCCTGATGTCTAACCTGAACCTCCCCTCATGCAACTTGACGTCATTTCCTCTTGTTCTGTCTGTAGTTATTCTGTACAAGAGACTGATCCCCTAAAGAAAGAGGCATTTTGACATTTACTGCCCTCCATCTAAGGGCATGGTCTCATAGATGTGATGAGTAGCTCTTTGCTCCTTAAAGAACAAGTTCCTCTTGCCTTTCCTCCTTTGCTGCAGACGTATTTGTGTCTCTTTCCATGCACTGGTCCATTACTTATATAAATAATTTCATGTTTTTTGGTTGAACCTCTGCGTTGGAAAGAAGGGAGGAAATAAGAGGAGAGAGCAGTTAAACTGGTTCAAATCCCTGTAAAACTACAGCTTTAAATACCTGCCTTAGCCAAAAATTATGCAGTTTCCACTGACTCTGGATGAGAATTAGCTTGGACAGCAAATGAACACCAAGATGCCTTAAGGTGAGCTAACTCACACGATAGCTGACCAGTCACGTATACTAGTGCATGCATGAGTACTGGTCCAAAGCATGCAGAAGTATGAGTTTTGTGTTTACTTTGTTTATTTATTTGGTGAGGTTTTCACTGTGTTCTGACCAGTCTTTCATATGCACATAATGTTGGAAAATGGTGAAACTGAGAGAAAATGCTAATCACATATTTTACAGTAGGAATTGGCAGATATTGTACATGCACTGCTACACTGCACTGATGTGCCATTTGTCATTGCAGAAGTCACTATACATCTCTTTAGACGTGCCACAAATTGTAGCACTAACGAGAGTTTGCCAAGAAGAAAATATCCAAGTCATGAGCAAGGTAAAACAACCCATGTGAAATGCCATGCTGCTGTGGCTATTTTGCTAAACTAACGTGGACTGCACACCTATAGCCCTTTCATCTGGAAGTAGAAGCTTAAAAAACATAGCCTCATTTCAGAAGTTATTTGAAAACATGCACATCAGTAAGTACCCAATAACTGAGCTTCAATAAAATTTTAAGAAACTCAATGTCCTTAACCAAATTAATGAAAAAGAGGAATGATGAAAACTTCCTTCTTGCTTTCTTATGTGATTGTCATTATTATTGCAGGTATAGAAGCCTTTTTTTGGGAAAAAAATTCCATATTTACTCCTAGTGATGTAAAGGCTGCAAAAATCTTTGTGGCCACTGGTAAGGAAAAATGGAAGTTAACTTATGCTATGTGAGTGAAAAGTATTTTTGTCTACATCATTTGTCCCAAAATAGTAAATGTTTAAATACCTCATTATTATCTTGGACATCTTTTTATTTAAAAAAAAAAAAAGAGAGAGAGAGAGAGAAATAGTGCAAAATAGCGTCTCCCTAGCAATTTAATTTTATTTAAAGACTTTAAAGACTATGTTCTGGCACCACTAAAAGAAATGTATATAAACATAAATGGTCATTTGCTGTAGACAAGACAGAGAAGACAGGATAAATAAGGTTATAATGAGAAAAAGTTTTGGAATAAATGAGTGCAGAAAAATGGGACAGTCACAAAACATTCAGATTTTCTTTTGGATTGATATACATTTATTTATACATTAGGCAGTTGCCCCTTTAAAGAAAAATATACATATATATGTATAATATAAGCTGCAATGACTTGTAGTTTAATTAAGGTAATACAGATAAATATTTTTCTATCTGTTTTTCTGTAAGTTTGAGGGAGCTATGGTAAGTAAAAATAAATAGTTGTCAATCTCAACAAAGCTTTTTACAATCTCTTAGTTGCCTAGAAGCCTCTGGATGGAACAAATTTGGGGGTCTTTCTACAACATAGTGGATTATACTAATATGAGTCTGTTATCTTGAGCAGATGTCTAATTCAGATACCGTGAATGTGAAGATAAGTCAGACCTACACAAATTCTTCCTAACTCTAAGATAGTTATTGGTAACTCTTAGTACTATAATTATAAATACAGATTCTCTTACACATTTATTCTTCAATCACTAGGAAAAGCTTATGGAATTAAATAAGCTATTAAATATCATTGGAGCTTTTTGAATAATCTTAGCTATTACCTTATTTTAGCTGTATTCTATGTTAGATATACTCCTTTTTGTGTCCTGAGGAAAAAAAAAATAGAGAAATTTTATTGGTAAAAATTTGTAAAGGAATACGACAAAACAAAATCAAACATCTTTTCATCTATTTTCCTTATATTAACAATAAGATCTATTTACATTGTATATGTGCAGATATATAAATGTATATATACATGATATATGCATACTATATGTATATGTAGAGCAAGCATTGGTTTGCTTTAAGAAAATAAAATTAGAGATAAAAGGCCTGTTAATGAAATTTCTGTATTCACTCTTTTTTTCGCTGTTGTTTTTACTTTATGGTGGGAAAATAAAGCTACTGAGCTGATAAAATTATTTAAATCATTTTCTATCCCTAAATGAAGAAATAATGCTAAACCAATGGGAAATAAGATAATAATGGGAATTCCTGTAGTCAATGATGGGAATAATAATGGGAATTCCTGTAGTCAACTAATTTGCCACTAACAGCAGTCAGAACACAAAAACTGATGGAAAAACTATACGAGGTGATTTATCTGACTGTATTTCATGTCACTGAAGCACACTGAATGCTCAAGAGATTTTCTTAAATACAGATACAATTGTATGTGTAATAGTGTAATTGACCACACATTTACCCTTCTTTAATAGAATTTGGACAGGCACAGAATAGCACATTTGACTGAATGTACACAGTGGAGTAATTATGTTGAAGAGACTAAATGTAAGTCAGTGTTGGAAAGTAATGAATACAGAACATTTAATTATACTGTAAGCAAACACATTAATGCCTGCCAAGAATGTGAAGGTGAACACTGGGTGATTCAGCAGGACAGTAGAATTGGGAATGGAAAGCATAGAGGATGCACAGCTTTCCAACAACACAAGAGAAGATTTTTAACAAAGTAAGCTCTTGGGATCAAAACTATGTACATGAGATGAATTTGTCCATAAATTATATATTCTGCATTTATTCATGGTCTTTTTGATTACAAATTTTATCTCTGACATTAGATAATGACATACTCTTTCTGGTTGCCATCTAGCAAAATGATGTTGCTTTTCAAGATAGGATTGTCCTATAGGTTTTGCTTTTTTTAGGTCAAGATTTAGCCAGCCTGAAATCCACGTAATTTCCTATGCCAAATATTTCCTATTTTCCAGTTTCCAGAATTTATTAACTAAAGTGGACTCTTGCACTGAGGTGGAATTTAAACTCAGTAAAGCTAATTTTTCATGTCCTGAGATCTTCATCAAGAGAAGTGTCCTACTGTCCCAGGGGATGTCCAAAAGTAAATTAAAAACAAAAAAAAATCATATTTCAAAAGCTTAACACTGAGCACTGTCTCCCGCAATGTCCCATGTGTTATCCACAATTTTGATCTGTCCTGATAACAATTTCCCACTGAAATAATTGTGACACGAAATGTAAAACTGAGCTGCCTATTCTCCATTTTAAGGCATAAGAACTAAGAAGAGAGCAGATCTGAGTTCTCGACCCCAATTCTGCTGCTGACACACCGTGTATCTTCAGGACACTGAACATCTCTTACTAGTCTGTCATTCCAATCTAGACTGAAAACTATCTACAGCAGGGTACTACAGAAAATGCCCTGCGTGCACCTTATGGTACCTTACGGACAGTGATTTCTAGTGGACACCTGACTGTAAAATAAAAAACTAACGGGAAGCGCTTCCTCAGCTGGTTCAAGTTGATTTACCCATTTAGCAGTTTATTCTGTTATTTTGTTTCTGGGAGTTCTGAGTTTTCATTTTCAGGATAAATTTCCCTGAGAGCCTCAGTTTAAAGGAGACTGAGTAATTAATTGTCTAGTAACATCCATAAGTTTTCTACATCCAAACAATGACGTCTGGATGCCTTTTTTTTTTTTTTTTTTTTTTTTGAGCTGTACTGTGTCAACAATACTATAAACAGTACTCCATGCAAGTTAAACCCATGCTCTTTAGGTTAATCCTGTTTGGGTTACATTCCACTGCAGAGTTTGGGGTATTTTTTTCCAAAAGGAAGGTATTTCTCCAGTTGCAGCTTGGGAGAGAACAGATACTTTGAATTAAAGCAATAGTGAAACATCTCATTTTTTCATACAGTTAAAAATCCATCAAATATGTTGTTTTCTCCTAGTAACTAATTTAATTATTATTGTAAAATTTTCAGCAAGATTTATGAAAATGTATACTTTGCCAGGAGGTTTAATGTTTTAGGAGTTACTTTCTAGAAGTTATTGTAAATATACATCCAATAACATTCCTGCCTTTATAAACAATATTGATTTCATCTTCTCACTGTGGTAAACTATTCCAAATCCTCTCTTTTCTTTTTTTGTTTTATTTTTTAGTAACATAATAACCGTTAAGCCTTTCATAAAGGCAAATAGAAGCAAAACATAACCTACTCTTAAAAAAAATGAATGCTTTTGTATAGACTTAGTGGCCTGAAGCGTTATGATGGAGTATTATGAGAAGAGTAAGCACTGGGAAAGGAAAGGGACTATGGAATCTAAAGTTAAAGTATTTATACTATCTAAAGATATTTCTGGAATGCGAACCACATCTTTTCCAAATCCTGGCATATTTTTGATCCTGCAGTGCCTCTGTGATTCCTTCCAAGCAAAAGTCATAATAAAGACACAGCATACAGTTGTCCTGTTTTCTCTTATTGTCTTGTAGGATTATCTAGATTGCAGGAAGTTATTTACAGATACTACGGAGCAGAGGTATCTCAGCTGGATAATTAATGATATTATTAGTTAGATATCTACAGTGAATCAAAGCTAAGTTTGCAGATAGTTTAGGGAGTTGACAAAGAAGTATGAAGAGTTAAATCTATCATAGGTATGATGTAGGTTAAGCTATTTCAGCTACCTACATTTCCAACATGAAAGTCTCATGTGATGCCGCTTGCCATATCACAGCCAAAGCACAGGGCCACCAACGATGCAGCTGAACTATCTCTGAGTGTGTGTGGGCAGTGGGGAGAGATTGCAGGTGTTACAAGATTAAGAGCCAACTATAGGCAAATTAAGGGATTCAATTTATTCTGTATGGCTTAGAACACAAGGATAATTTTTAGATAATTTTGAGAAGATGCTCAGAGTAAGGGATGAGAAAAACAAATATCTGTATCTCCTGTTGCTCATTTATGTAGTGTCAGAATAACATAACAACTCATAACAACTAAAAGAAGTATTTCATATTGACTCAGATATTAGTCACCTGGATGTGGTAGAAAACTTCATGTTTTCTACCTAAGCTTCCAACATGTTCTGGCTTTGTTTTGTTTCTCTTGGATCCTGCACAGCCCATTAGGTTAGGCAGTAGATGGATTTCTGCTGAGGTCCATAATTTATTTTAAGTTTTTCACCAGGTATGGCTCACATGACTGTGGTTAATGATAGAATTAAGAATTACAAGAGAACTGAGCTGCTGATTTTAGGGCTGGATCTGATATTTTCATCAGGGAACAGAGTTAGTTTTGAATCCAAAAAGTGCAAGACTTGCAAAAATAGATATAGTTAGAACTACTAAAGGTCAGTGTTAGAGTTAAGCTTTGAGGAAGAAATGTTGAAGGGTTGAATCTATGTCATTTAGGATAATTGTTAAAAATAGGTGTATCCAAACAAAATACAACCCTGCAAAAACATCTAGTCTCACTTGTGGTTTGCAATATATTCTTAGGTTTTTGGCAGACAGCAGTCATCTATCTCTGGGCAAAGTTAAGCTTTGAAACCAGAAATTGAAGACAAGTGTATTGGTCTCATTGAGACCACTTCCACAAGGCTTCATGACTCATTGTAGCCAAGGCCTCTGTCTTCTGCTAGGCAAATTATTCAGGTATTATTCATCTGGCTGTTCTTAGCTTTTCCTTTTCCTTTTCCTTTTCCTTTTCCTTTTCCTTTTTCCTTTTCCTTTTCCTTTTCCTTTTCCTTTTCCCTTCCCTCCCTTCCCTTCCCGTGACACATCTCCAGGAGAGCTTCAACCAACTCCTTGGATAGCTTCAGAAAGCAGGAGATAGTACTGAGATATTCTACTCTTTCTCCCAAGAGTAACCATTTTTACACTTTTGACCATATGACTACTTTAGAGTCAGTCAATATTTCTGAGAGTTTTTGATTCTTCTCAGACTCTTTCCTGCAGCCCCCTTCTTTTGGTTTCAGAGAGGCTGATGCTTTTCCCAAATAAGTTAACTACTGAACACAGAACACTAAGTAAATGTCTAGGGATCTGTAAAACATCAGGGAGCATATTTGATAGATACACGAAGACAGTCTCATTTTCCAATTATTTTTAGGTGAGGAATGTTTCCAAACTGGGGGTTGTTTTGCGTATTTCTTAATCTTTCAAGAATTTCATTTCCATATGTTTGTCCAGTCCACAATGAAACCCAAGTAAATTTTGGCAGCACACAGCATTGTTTCTCAGGAAGTTCCACAGTGCTAGTACTTGTTTTTTGTGAAACCTCTTCTTTTTATTTTTTTGAAAATAATGGGAATATCTTTTTTTGTTATTGTTGTTGTTGACATGTAGTTCTAATGTTCAAAGAGAAAGGGAATAGCTAAGTCAATGAATATATCCCTTCCCAGTGCCATTCATAATTTAATAGAAGTTTATCATATCTCCTCTGAAGGCTTCTCTTTTGAAGACTAATACCTAGTCTATACAGTTGCTACTCATACAGAAGTGTTCCGTATCTTTTATACTTGTTGCCCTTTTCTGAACCCTTTCCTAGGCTCCTTTTTAAGATAGGGGGAATAGCACTGCACACAACGTTGCAAGTCTCTGCAAAACAGAATTGAACTATCCACATCAACAGCTACCACCTTGTTCACGGAGTCTTTGTGACCTGTCATGCATGTGATTGATAGATGGTCTCACATGGAGACTTTCTTTTTTGTCTTGATTTTACTGCTCTTTTGTACATTTTAGTTCTCACTATTGCAAAGGCCTTCAAATAAGGGGTCACACCCTCAAAAGATGGAGACAATCCCAGAAGTGTAAAAGGAAGTAGAGTTGAAAGCCCAGATGTGCTAGTTCCAGCAGAGTTGTGACCTCAGAAACTTGGAAACTTCTGTGTTACCAAAACAAGACAAAACAAAAACAACCACTGAAAATGTCTCAGTCTTAAAAAGTGGATCATTACTATCAAAACAAAGTGCAAGTGGACAAAGATGTGTGAAGACAAAGGGGCAAAACTCACTGGGGACTATGAATTTAGAGTTTCAAGTTAAAACTACTTGAGTGTTTATAAGATCAAAAGCAATAAATCTCAAAGGCACATACGGCCCATTAGCACTAAGCTAAAAATAAGACAAGTGACTAGTCACATAAACAGGTATCTTTGAAAGAGGAAAAGAAACAATGAAAGTTAGATGAGATACATTTCTGGTCAATGTTTTCAGCTGATTTTTTTATTTGTTTGTTTTGTATCCATTATTGCATTCAGCATTGGGAATCATCTGTTCTGCTCACATCTCCGCATATGCACAGTGCTGTAAGGGTAGAAGATTTTCTACAGAACTCAAAATGACTTTTATTTTGGACCCAGGTAGACTGAAATAATGTCAGACATTCTAAATATGTGTCAGGACCCACTACCCTAAGCAAAATGATCGTTTTTTGTCCATACAGCAACCTTTTTAACCTCAACATGCCTAAGGTACCAAGCATTGCCCACTAAGGAGCCCTCTCCTGCAAGCAAGCATGAGTTTGACAGTATGCATATAAGAAGTCCTCTTAACCATTGTCGTTATTCTCACATTTTCATTAATACATGTGTAAACACTCATGAAGAATGAAGTCGACTGTCATTTATTTTTGAATTTCAAAGCCTTATGGCTTTGCACTGCGAAAAGAGATTTCAGAAGTTTAATTTTTGCCTTATGAATTGTTTTATATATTCATATGCTAAAGTGGAATAGAGAAAATGTTTTAGTTTGGGTGGGAGCTGAAATCTATCTGTGACTGGGAAATAACACTGCACTCCCTTAGCATCAGCATAGCTTCCCTAGAGCCCATAATTGGAAGTGATGGCAGAGGTTGAAGTGAAAGGATTGTGCTATACAAATGACAAACATCACTTGCTTAGCAACTGGATAGCCCTCTTAGTGATGACTAATGCCAAAACAAAACCTAATCCTCACTTTCCCACCCTCAAGCAAATATGGGATTTGCCTGGTACCAGACCAGTGGAAGCAAAGGTCTCTTTCTCTTGCTAGTTTTTCTATCATGCCAGATTTCTTGCTTGATCTTCATTCCATAACCCAGTTCATCAAAAAGGAGCAGACAGGAAACTGAAATAAATGTGCTGTTGGGGTTTGGGTCCCACACCAAAAAAGTCAAGTAAAGATTGCAACAGAGGATTTCCATGACCAGGATTTTCGTTTCAGGTCTGAAGACAGCTGAAGGAAGGGCTGAGCTATCCACTCATCTCTACCGTGACGTACCCTGCTGTAGATCAGAGACATTGCCACAGTGTTAGTGATGTAAAACCTAGGAACATAAGTGAAGGCTCAGATATGTGGGATGTAAATTGCTCACCTCTGATGAGCACTATACTTACTTGATTGATTTTAAATGGGTGTATAAGTGTTCTCATACATGTTGAACCTGTATGAAAAATTAAATAACTCCCAGCAGGATTCTCCTGATATTACATTCTGAAATTGAACTTAACCTGAACAACAGAATTTAAATACCTTGGGGCGTAGTTCATCTTAGCTTGATTTTAATTTTCATACAGAATCATAAAAGCTTAAGAGATGTGGAATGTGTGAAATATAGTCATTTTGTACAGAGCCTTGTCTAGGGTGTGTACAAAAATCACTATTCCTGATATTTTCCACTAATTTTCAGCAGATATAAGTCTGGTCTGGTGTTTTCAGATGATTCAAGCACACATAATTTTTAGATTCCTGACAATGATGCATAACCAAACCACTATTCTCTATTTCTTGGCACAATGGATACTGTTAAATCTCTGTGTCCTTTTCTCACATAACCGCAGAAATTAGATTGTCTTGAACTTCCTCATTTGTCACTCTCTGTTTGTACTTGATGTCAGTGCTTGGATTTGATCATTAAAGCTTTAAATAGAGGATTACTATCACTTTCTCCTCCTGATCTATAATTCCATGTGCCCGTGTGTCATTTTGATCACTAAGTCTATTGGATTTTCAGTCTTTATGCTATTACTGATTTGGTCAAATATCTCTTGTTACAGTGCCTCTGTGGCATGCAGCATATTTCCACTTGATCTAAAATCTGTTCCTTTTTAAGCACAACTTGTTATTCAGTTGCACATTTAAATGACAAATGAAGTCTTTGGTAATTTCATTCAACTTTGCTGCTTCAGTTCTTATGATCTAGAACACAAATGGAACTGAGCTTTGTGAAACTGAAGCGATTTTTTTCAAGCAAAGTTTTGAAGTTACTGAATGATTTGTGATTTGATGCCTGTGAATAAAAAGCTTGGAAAAATCAAGTTATAACAAAGACATTTCCCAGCCACATAAACTCAAGAGTGTCTCTGTTGCTCTCAGTTCGTCTTCAATGCTTTAATTCAACCTCAGCAGAGCTGATGGCAAATTAGTACCACATGCTCATTTCTTCAGTGTTTAACATAGAAATCACTTTCTTTTGTTGCTCCCAACCATTTTTACTATGTTCTATTGACAAGAACTACAACATTCCTTCAGTTTCACAAAGGAGAGGAGGAAAAAGAGAAAAAAAAAAAAAAGGAGAGAGAGAAAAAAGGATGAGAGATTATAGGTGAACTGGAATATTGCAAGAACTTAACCTATTCATATTCTCTCTCACTGACAGTTAGGTTCTTTCCTCATCAGACACCTCTTAAGAAGCCAATACAGTTTCAGGAATTAGGTTTTCTCCTTTATGTAGCTAACTTTCTGAGATAACTTCAAACATAGAATCATGGAATCATAGAATGCTTAAGGACCTCTAGAGGTCATCTAGTCCAACCCCCCTGCACATGCAGGCTCACCTAGAGCACGTGGTGCCGGAGTGCATCCAAGCGGGTTTTGAAGATCTCCAGAGAAGGAGACTCCACAACCTCTCTGGGCAGCCTGTTCCAGTGCTCTGTCACCCTCACTGCTAAAAAATTTTTCCTTAAGTTCCTGTGGAACTTTTGGTGCTTTAGTTTGTGGCCATTACCTCTAGTTCTGTCGGTGGCCACCAGTGAAAAGACATACAGCTTCTATTTCATTCCTAAAATATGTGTACAGTACAATGTACAGTAGATTACTCTGATATTGCGCACAATTATTTTATTGAACTGCCAACCAAGTATATCATAATTTATATCTTAAAAGTAAATTATCCAGTGTCTTCTTCCAATAACATGATGAGATGGGTCTTATAAGTAAAGGAGATCAGAGCAGATCAACCAGTAACTGGAGCGTCTCTGTCTAGTCAGAATGAGGATTTGAATCTTTTTGCTTCCTGAGGAGGAATGTTATAGCTACAGGGCTCTTCTGGGTAAAAAACATCTCTGCCATTCCTATCAAACTCCCACTCCTGCTTTAGTATGTATGAGCTATCAGAAAGTTAAGCAACCAGGAAGAAACTGCTCAAGCATTTTCATCAGCAAATGAGACAGTCCAAGGGCACATAAGGTTTCTGCTCTTAACCACACAATATTACTCTGCCCAGACTTTAAAAAAGGTAGTGCAAAATAATTGTCATTGTGGTCGTCATCATCATCATCACAAGGTGGGATCCAAACAAATAAAGTTAAGAACAGATTTGCAAAACAAATCCTTTTTTTTTTCCTGATCCTTTTAATCTCTATCGTCTCATTTTTATAGAGATTCTTCCTCTCTTGGACACAATCTGAGGAGTGCTTTTGGCTCCTGCATTCAAGTTTTCTCTGTCTGGAGGAGAATATTTCCAGCTCTTTTATTCAAGTCATGAGTACTTCACTGGTCCCACAGTCACACTCTTTTCTCATCTCAACAAACACATTATCTTTCCTCTTGCAATAGCTCCTACAACTTTTTAGCTTTTTAACCCTTCCTAGGCCTTTCCTTCAACTTTGTCTCTTGTCAGGAACCTGCATAATGTGTTATGGCCAGCCTTAGATATTGTTCCTTCATCTCATTAGTGCATGAGCAGATAATAGGCTGCAGCTATTTGAGATGGGATTTTCATGCTCTGTAACTATAATAGTAAATTATTCATTATCTTCTCCAGAAGTCCTTGCTCTTGGGGTATAATCTTTAAAGAAAGACTGGTAGCATCCAGCTTACCTTCTTCATCAAGACCTACTATGGGATCTTAAATCCTTCCTACAAAACTCTGTGCTAAGTAGAATATAAAGAGAAAATGAGCGTGATGTCAAATGTGAGTTATATATTCCTCCCAAGCAGTCACCTTATTAGAAGATTTGATTATATTTCCTGAAATTAGGCCAGAACAGCCATTAGGGTTTCCAGTCTTCTGAAATATGCCATGAGATCTTTCACAATCACAGATACTTAATTTAATGACTTCTCAAAGATTGAGATTGCCAAAGTAGAGCCCAGTCAGGCTGTATCTGATAAACATGGGTGGAGGTAGTACTGTCACAAAGTTAGTAATGTTCTTTTCTCTCTGTCTGAAAAGTAATGAAAATATTCTCAGATATTTTCTGTTTTTTGACTGCATTGCCATAAAAATGTACCATGCAAACTCGCATGACAGAGGAGTGCTGTGTAATGGATTATATGATCAGAAAATAGGAGAGACAAACTAAGGTGGCCTTGTGGAGGAGGGAAGAAATTTATGACCCTCTGGCTACACCTGAGCCATAGAAAGCCAGACTAGCTGTTTGCTACAGAGTGATCACAGTGTTTGAGATGGTTCCTCCTCCTGCTGGGGAGGAACAGGCACCCATCATTTCCATCAAGACGTCTTTTAGGACTGCTCCCCAAGCAGCAGTTCTATACCAGATCATCTGATTCTGTAAGGGTCTTCCACTGATTTTTCTTGTCCTCATTTCTGTGGCAAGAAGTAAGGACACTGGTTGTGATTCCTTCAGTCTTTGGGGTGGCAAAGTTTAGTTCTCCTACAGTGTGAACCAAATCATATTGCATATAGGCTTGACCAAGAGACACTCCGAGCAGAGCTCCTCAGTACTTCTTACCCAAACTATAAAGTGCAGCCCAGCAGCAGATCAGAAGTCAGATAGTGCACCAGCTGCACAGAACTTTTGGGATCATGGAACAGGAGGGAATTCATGGAAATGAGTCTCAAAAGAATTTGAGGAAAGCCTACCAGAGGAGAGCCATGAGGTTCAAGACAACTACAGAAAGTTCATGCTGAATACACGAAAATTGAAATTACTGTGATTGTGTTCTGAGCTGCTTTATTTTATTGACTGTAACTGCTCAGCCCCAAGGACTGCTTTAAGGGTCATCCTGTTGTGGGAGCAAAAGGGCCTAAATTGTCTGTTCCAGTGCAGTGATCTCACGCAGAAATGAGAGCAATTCATTTTTGCATGCATAAGACAACATTCTTTTGCCATCTTTTTTTAATCTGTAGAGTAAAGCTAAAGGGAATATTTTATATGTGTAATACCCTCTACTCTCCAAGTTGCAACACAGGCCTGCACCTACCAATCTTCTCTCAGTTTCTCTTTATCTTATTCCAGATGTGCTTTTGCTGCAGAAAACTTGAGGAAAATGATCCCCATTACTTGGGGATGGGATGGGATATCTAGTTAAATGACATCAATGATACTTCTAGAAATGTGTAAGCCTCCTTAGAAATATTTCTGGTATCTTTATGAGTTTGAACGAAATTATTGTCCACTTTGCCCCTTATTATGTTTCTACTGGAACAGGACTTGTAGCATTTCAAAGTACTTCAACAAGACTGTCTTTTTACCACCTAATAGTCTACATCCTTATGGATTTTAGCTACTTTATGAAACATGATTGGGGAAGGATTCCATTGCTGCTGCTGATAGACAGATGTGGTAATCAAATAAAGCAATATAACTGATCTGTGACAACCAATTTTTTTGCCGTATGAGTGGAAGGGGAAAAATTTTCCCTGGGGCAGAGAAAAGCACCAAGATGTACCATTTAAGTCTAGTCAGGCCTAATACTGAAGTGAAGATGAAGACTTTCTATTGGATCAACTGGAATTCTGTTTTCAAGGCCGCAATTTATCGAGGAGGTGAGACACTTCATGGCATACATAGACACTAACTTTAATCTCAGAAATCATACCTCTTGCTCATCTGCATATTTAGGCTCATAAATGGCTTTTGAAATCTTAATGCATTGTGACTCTGTTCACCATCTATTAAATAAGAATAAACAATCTTCTAACGTCTTTTCTTAGATAATAAGGCTATAAGGAAGTAAATTCATCACTTTGGTATTTTGGGTTGGACTGAAACAAGTGGGTAAATTATGCATGACACAAACTAATTCTGAACTACCCTCTTTACTTCCTTTCACCTTAAATTACACCTGTGTTTTACAGGAACTTGCTTTTTACTGTATCATTGTCCACTGCTAGTTCAATATTCTGAATTGGGGCCTCAGGAAACTATTTAATAATAGAATTACCATGGTTGAATTAATTCATGAGCATCCTGTGGGCAGGGATGGAAAATTCTATAATTGCTTAGTACCACACAGCAACCAATAATAATAGTAATAGCAATTAAACATATGCCAGGTCGACAGATTCCAACAGAATAAGTGGCATGTGTGGATACTTGAATTTGCAATGCTTGGACTGGGTCTGTCAGCAGCTGTGTGCTAGAGAAAGGATTTTCATTCGCTTGAGGAGACATAAAAAGAACTTTTCTTTTCTTGTAAGGATGTTTGATATGAAGATCTTTTACATCGATAGAACTGGAGTATCATTATATGAGTCAAAAGGAAAAAGAAAATATGCTTAACAGAAACAGTGCAAAGAGCAGGATGGCACCTGAACATAGTACTCTGACTGTACAAAGGAGTTTTAAGATAAGTTTAAATTACGTTTTCATTCACTTTAAGACCCTCGTAAAGAAGATGACTGGAAACGACAACTAACCACTCTGGTTTATAGCATATTGTATCCATTTTGCCCAGATGAAAAGGACATCTGACAAGGCAATGGCAGTTCAGCGCCCACAGCAACAGCGAATCAGGCTGAAGGTATCAAAATATTTCAGCATGCTGGTCTCCAGTGTGCTTGAGTTCCTGGCTGGAGACAGGAAGGAATTGAATAGCATGTCTGCACTGTGTAGGGAGAGATTAAAAGATCCTTGAGGAAATGCCCCATCCTATAGCAGAGGCATTCTAGCTGCACACTGGCTAGTCAGCAAAGTTAAGAAGCGCAGGCAGTTATACTAAGCACAGTGTCTGCTTCTAGAAACTGAGCTATCTGTGGTGCGATGCTTTGTCGTTTTGTACTGTGCCACATCAAATAGTGCAGACACATTCATTTTACACTGTTTGTAATAGAGGGACCTAGGGGCCAGGTAGGTCATGCGTCTAGAAAATTTATGACTTGTGGACAAGGCTGAGGCCTTTTTTTCTTTTTTTTTTTCTTTGCTTTTTTTTTTCTAATTTTGTTTTCTTCAGAATAAATGTCAACATTTTTTAGGATTCCAGAAAAAGTCTACTTTAGCAAAAATTGGAATCTAAATCTGTCAGAAGGGAAGGTATAAAGAAGACAGAGACAGACTGTTTTCAGTGGTGCCCAGGACAGGGCAAGGGGTAATGGACATAAACAGAAACATGGGACGTTCTGTCTGAAACAGATTTCACAGAGAGAGAGTGGAATCTCCTACACTGGAGACATTCAAAAGCCAACTGGACATGGTCCTGGGCAGCCTGCTCTGGGTGACCCTACTTGAGCAATGGATCTACATGGGCTGCAAAGGTTCCTTCCAACCTCAACCATTTTATGATTCTGTGATTCTGAGCTGCTGACTTTAAGCAGCCAGCCAGAGAGAAATCATCTGCGATTTTGTCATTGGAAAATGGAAAATAGAGAACATATTTTAAAGACTACTACTGTTAGGATCTGCTCTCTGGTGGTTTTTACCTTCCAGTAATTTCTCACTGTTCTCAGAACTTTAGAGTAGTCCTGAGTATATTGCCATGCTCTTTACTGGATAGGACCTGCCATTCTAAAAATCAGCAAAATTTAATTTCAAGGATGCCAAAATGTCAGTGGAACAGGAGCAGATTTTCTCCTTGTCTTTTTTAATCATATTGACTCCCTCTTCTAAAGGAAACATACAGCACAAAATCCACACAAAAGATAATATCAAGAAAACATATTAATATTCAATTTTGAATATATTGAATATTGACTGAAACCCATTACATTCAATATTGAATGGAATATGATGAATCCCATCATATTCAATATTGAAAAATGTTCAATTTTCAATATTCATAGATGGATTTATTCACATTCAGTTCAATTTTGCCATTAAATTTGGAAGAGTCCATACTAGAACTGTGGGAACATATGTATAGCATTTTGAGAACATAGCTGAATACCTCAGTACAAAGAAGTTAAAATCTTAAAAATTTTGAGCAGCATAAGCCAATATGTATGATCACCTCTAATTTGAATATATATGACCAATGCTTAGTGTCGTGAATCGCAAAGCCTCTCAAGTTATTGGCAGTACTTCTGGGAGTTCTCCTATGTCAGTTATTTTCTTGAGCAGTTAAGGATCCCTAGTCCTAGCTTTCATCATACGTTTAATTCACCTTCAGTTTACATACTGGAGAGAGAGAAAAATAACCTTCTAGTGTGACAGATTTAACAACCTAAACAATGGCGTACTTATTCATGTGATGTGTTTACTTTCAAGAGAGGGAAATCTACACATCACAATAATTATCCTTCCTGAGCAATGAAGCTTGAAAACATTCATTACCAGTTTTTCACTTAAAGACACTGCTAGCTTTATTGACCTTATACTGTGAATAGGGCCATAAAATTAAAGAAAAGACCAAAAACAGAGCTACAGCTGTAATTAAGACACTATTGCTCTTCTAAGATCAGAATATACTTTTATAGCTTGAAAATGATCTGTTACTACACTTCTAAATTAGCATTTGTTAACACTAATGTGAGTCCCTAAGTATCTGGCTCGCAACAGGAAAAGAAGTTTTGGAGTTGGGGAGCAATTTCCCAGGGAATGATAAAACTAATAGATCAGAATGTCTATTTCTTAGCAGTTTTTTTGCTTGTTTGGTTGGTTTTTACTAATAAACAATGGACAATCATTGATAAGGACAGAAAACCACAGAGAAATTATTTTCGAGAGAAGCTATTTATTTGCCTTAGGTTCTTTATCTGATAGCTACTACACCTCCCTTTGTTCATCATTTCTATTTTCTGTAATGCAAAGGAGGTAACTTTTAATAGAAAGGTTGGAATTGGAAATTTAAATTTAATTAATTTAATTTCAAATTTTAATTGGAAAGGTTGGAAAGCTTGGTAAGGGTAAATAAACAAATGGACATAGTTACATAGAAAACTCCCATTTTTTTGATAAATATTTTCAAAAGAAAACCCATGCTAAATAGAGATTCATGTTTAGGCAATAGACATTGTTAAGTAGTGAGTGAGGGGATCTTGACTTGAACCTGACATGAAAAGTTTCTGAAAGATTCTCAGACTCTCTGAAAAGTAAAACCCTAGGTTTTTATTAAAGACTTTTCAAAACCAATTCTTGGTTTAGTATATCTTATGAACCAAGCAAATACGGTTCTTGCTGCTTTGGGGAGTTCAGTCATCTAGCTTGCATAACTTAGATACTTGGGAAGCCACAAATACTCCAAGGGCATGCTCAATCTGCAGAAAATAGTAGAGGAAAAGACACCAGTCCAGTATGTTCCAATACCATATTGCAAGCAGAATTTTCTGCTGCTGTGCAGCGTATTTTAACTCCAAGGAATTTGTAATTATATTCAACTAATTAGTTCCATTTATTTTTTACCAGGCTGTCCTTTCTGTTAAAGGGAAAGGAAATTCAATCTCCATCCACTGTGATTATCATTTTTATTATGTATGTAATTGTTTGGAGAGGAAAAGAGATTAAAAGGCTACCTAATAAATATGAAAACAACATATATCAAGTGAGGGGAGGAAAAGAAATGCCAAAGCCACTTCTGTTAAAATTCTCAGTTTCTGGGATAAACATTGTCCAATTATTCCCTGCATTTTCCCTTAGAGTCATCAAAGGGCTAAGATACTGACTCCTTGAAGAATCAAGACACAAATCTGCTTTTTCAATGCTGTTGACAACATTTGAGGTCACTGCTATTTGTGTGTGCTCATGCCAACTGCTATTCAAGTGATGTTTTTTCCCTTGTTGCACTGATAAGAGACACTCCTCTTCCCCTAAAAGATTAGGGAGTGAGTGACCCTCTTGGCTTTCGTATTCCCAAGTGATACAATGAGTACTTCAGTTATATTCATGGGCCTCAAACTGACTAATATTGTCATTTGAACATAATGTTGTTCCAAATTAAATTATCACTCAGATAAATCTTATTGTGGGATACAGTGTACCAGTTCTTTGGGTTTCCTAGCATGAAGGGAAGGAAAGGTGATAATGCAATGGGAAAAGGACCTCCACCAAGGCAGGTCATGGGCATAAGGTTTATTATGGCACACACAAATCTCTATTTCCTAGATTTAAACAAATCTTAAGTGAGGAAAAGAACCTAGTGGTGGATCTGTGAGGCTGAGTGTCAGGCCTATGAAGGATTTTAAACCAGATCGCCTGTGGGATGCAACCACTATAGGAGAGAAGGCAGACAGTTGTATGTCCCCTGGTCCACCGGAGCTGCTTGACAGGGCACCTCTTTGTTTCCCACCACAGCTGGATGATTTTCGAATTGTCCACAGAACACTAAGGAATCCCAAGGTCAGCCTTAGGAGTGTGACATCTGCTTTTGCAGGATACATATAGAATACTGAATGTCAGACTTTCATGGTAAGTACTGAGAAAATCAGTTTTAGAGTGTGAGTAAATTTATTCATTTTTTCTTTTATACCTGCTTTCTATTGTTTCTCATGAATTAAGTTCAGCATGATTCCTATTTCCAAAAACAGTTCTGAGGGATAGTGTTTCCTGTTTGGGCAGTCCTCTTTTACGTGGAGAAAACTGAGGTTAGTGGCCTTTTAAACATCTCCTCCCATCTTGTCTTATCTAATTACCACACTTTAAAATTTAGACATGTTACTGGTACCTGGGCTGTCTTCCTAATCAGCTGCAGAGGGCCACTCATCCTTGTTATATCAGAGGCATGTTTGAGGATGAAAGCAATCATCCTCTGAAATTGTCCACTTCTCTCCATTGACTATAAAGCTAGAGTGACAAGCTCAGATTTAAACGCTTGTCTATTAAAACAAGTTAGGGCAATGACACCTATGTTAGAGGGCAATAATGCTTGTTCAGAATATCAGAACCGTGCTTTCCCACCTTTATGCTCTTCATAAGACTTCCTTAACAATTCCAAGACCAGAAGTCTTTCTGGTTTCCTGAGGAACCCAAGAGCAAATTATATATTATGGATGATTAAGGGACCAGAAGGACTGAGCCCAAGCGATAAAGCTAGAACAAGGAGATTGCCTTAAGATCTTGGTAAAATCTCGGGAGAGCTGAAAGTTCCTAAAACTCGGGACTGAAGACTTCATTCATAACATAGAACAAAGGTCAATGAAGGAAAATAAAATTTAGTTTCATGTGGTAAAACTGTGAAGATACAGGCTGATTTTCACATCATCCAAATACATTTGCATATATATTAATGCCAAATTTTGTGTGATTCATAGGAGTCCCTGTACTTCAGGCTGGTCTTTATCTCCCCTCAGCCATGAGCTGCAAAGATCTTTTGGCGGCCCCTGTCACAGAGCTCTGCCAGAAGAGAAGTGCTCTTTGGGGGCTAATGATAACATTCGGTTAATGGACACTGGATGTGATTTGGTATGCTTACTTAGCAAGCTAGAAACTGAGAAAGGAGGCTATGCATAGCTTGCTTAAACTATTTAACTGTCTTCATCTGACTCATTAAAATCTCCATAGACCAGCCTAAATCATAATCCCATTATGATCGGTGGCAAAACTCCCACTGACTTCTATGGAGTCTCTTTCTCTCCCTTTCAGTTTCACTCTCCATCACTCTTTCTCATCCTTATCCCACTCAGCACTCCTACACACATGGAAACTTGGAGCAGAAAGCAGCAGGATCTCTTTCCCCTGTTCCTCCTTTTTGATGGGATGCACAGATGGCTTTTCCTGCTCCTCCCTCCCTCCCTCCACAGTCCCACCAGAGTACAAGGAGGATGAAGGTCGTGTTCAACCTGACTGCTACAACACTTAAGATGGGCTGAAAGACCAGTTGCATCTAAGTGCAAAATGAGCAATTCAGACCTTGCACTGGTCTGGGACTGTCAGGCCCTAATTCCCTATAGCATCACAGGAAAGAAATAACCATGACGCTGAACTCTGAACGCACCTCTTACTGGTGGTCTAAGTATTACTTCTGCAATACAGGACACCAGCCTTTAATAGCCAAAGGTTTGAATTGCTCATTTTTCATCTGAATTTAGACACTGTAATTGGAGATTCATTTTATATAGCAATCAGAACAGGCAGTCAGAACACAGCCCTAAATCAGAGTTTGAGTTGTTCATTGCTCTCCTGGGATTATTAGATCCCATAGCAGATGGCCTGAGGTATAGAGGAGGTATTCTGATGATTCTCCCAGGGCCTCTGATAAAACTGACCTCTCTCCTACAGTTCATGAGTTCCTCACATTAGTCACCTTAGTCAAAATGAGCATAGAACGTCCACCAAAATAATAGCAACTGTGTTTACACACCACAAAGACAAAATTTACTTTCACTTATGTAAGACCAAGAAACACAGTGAATACTGAAACACTGAACCTAATTTGTGAACATGGTAAATAGTCTGGATTTCACCAGGTAATTAATGACTGGGTCTAAAACAGGGAGAAAAGAGTTGGTCAGTGGTGGCCAGCCACATGCTCCATATGCTGTGTGGCTAGGGAGCCCCACTAAGATTAGGATAAAGGGTTAGGCATGACTGGATTCAGTGGGGTACAACACAAGGGTGATAGCAGACAGGAATTGGTCAGTATCGTCTGTATGTCCTTTAAAATATCTGTCTCTTTCTTTATAGAATTCTGCTGCCAGACCTTTATGCCATAAACTTTGTATATATCTAAAGTTGCATTTAACTGGGTTTTCTTTACCAGAAGTTCATTCAGTAAAGATAGTGGGTAGGTATTAATTCCTCTAATAGCAGCAAATGATTAGTAAATGGTAGGTAAGATGTTTCCCAGCTTCTATATTGCCCATATGGCCATGAACATGTCTATATCCTATGAAGAATTGCACTGGCATATTATACCACCTTTGAGTGCTTTACATGATAGACTCTCCATGACAATCAATTTCCAGTCATTAGTTGAGAGTAAAACTTGGGTACAGTCCATCTCCAAAGAGGTCAAATAGTGCTCTTTGGTGTACAATATTCAAGGATGAGTGCTTTCCCAGAATGGAAGATACATCAAAACATGTGCATGGTTCTCTATAACTTCTCTTGAGTGCACTCCATTAAACACGATTCCCTATCTGTGAAAAATAGCCCTTTTCTGCCAATATTTCTTTATAAACAGCTTTTTAATAGATGAAGTATATTTGTTATTGGTAACACTTCACCCAGCAGATGAAATTTGACAATAAAATGTTCAAACCTGTATAATGCAAGGATCAACACCATGTAGAAGTTCAGAGGAACTAGGCAGGCAGAGAGACAGACAGGTATCCTCCTACTCAGTAGGCCTCTGGTGCTGAGATTGACACGAGTGCCTGTTTAATAGAAGTAGATAGAGAGCCAGATTGTGCTCACCTAGAAATATATATATACATGTATTTGTTTTTTTAAACCGGAGGAACTGTTTACCTGATCCAAGCAAATTGGATTTGGCCTGGACAGTTTAAGACTTCCTCAAAGTCTTGAGTTGGAAGCTGATTGAATCATGTAGAAAAGAGTACATTCTCTCTAAGCAAATAATTAAGACTTAACAGGGGACTAGCTTTTATATGGCTGATTCCTCAGGCAAACTAAAGTTAAATGCAGCAAGTTATATGCTGATTTTAAGTACCAGCTGTGTGGAGGAATTATCTGTTTAAAGAGGGGCTATTATTAACTTTAACTAGATCCTGGCATCTGCTGAGCAATCAATCAATCAATCAATCAAAGCAGTCAGCCAGCCTGCAGCAGAAGATCCCGATTTCTGCACAGATCCTGTTTCAGCATCTGTGGGTGCACTCTTTTCTCCTGTTCCCCTGAGACCTGGGAAAGTTGCAGAGGATGGTAAATTGGATCCACCATAAGATAGGCACAAGTTGCATTCTGCTGACCTTTGCTACAAGGATGATAACCAGCAGCAGGAAGGCAAGGTGGACAGGTGTATCAACATAATAATCAGTATTAAACTACAGAACTTGCCAGGATTCTTCTGTCCTCACCCTATGACAAACATGGAAGGACTTCACATACTATTCTAAAACTTCTTTTTCTTTTTGCTTTTCTAATAAAATAAATAAAGAGAACTACACAAAAGCAATCAAACCTATAATCACCACCAATCTAACTTTTAGGCTCTTCTGAGTTTGTCCATCTGTTGCCATGGTTTATCTCCTCAAGTAGAGCTATCCTACTGCTACAATAGAAACTTGCCCATTCCTTCCCTTCCTATACCCAAAGAGTATTCTTCTTTTATGTAGATCTTCTCTGTGTCTTCGGGAGACACCCCGCCTTGTCCTAGGGCTCCTGCCCAACAACCAGCATCATTATACCTGGGATTTTGACATGCAGCTTACCCTTACCTCCCACAGACGCTTGAAACACACTCTCTCTCCAGAGTTTTCGGCAGTCACATTAATACATATTAGAGATGCACATATCAAAGTACAGTCATCATGATTAATTGCTCCAGCTTGCCTCCCAGGGCAATTAGAGGAGAAGGACTGCTGCATAAACATATTTAGGATGACTCTAATACCAGAGCCACTCAGTAATCTCCTCACAATCCTGGCATGTGGAAGCACCACGAATCAAGCAGGCACATGCTAGAAGTCTTTCCAACAAAGAGAGAGACAAGTAAAGGCAATTCATGTTAATTCACTTTACATAGTAGCACATAGAATATCCTGTGACTACTTAAACCCTCTCACTTTACAATTTATCTTGATTGTTAAAGTTAAGAATTACACTACAGAATTCCTTGAGCTGTGGGAGATGATTTTAACACTGATATCCTTGCTTTTGAGCAGGTGCCAAAACATGATACATATTCTTAAAATATAGAAGGTTTTGCTCCCTGTATTAAATAATTTTTGCTGTGTATACAATCAGAAACCTTCCAGTCGTGCTGGGATAAAGACATATATGGCTTATTTAGAATTGTGTTTATGAATAAAAAACATTCCGTTTTCTGACTCCTCAGGACTACCAGCTAAAAAATGACTGCTTATTTTTAACCAAACTGTAGCAGTGGTGTATCCCAACATGGCCCAGTTCCAGCAGTAATAAACATTTTTTCCTACTAGATTTTCAGCACAATTTTAATGAGTATGTTAAAATTTTAAAATCAAAAATACAATTAATTTTTCTATTAATGTGCCCAATCTTTCATATATAGTTCTTAAATACATGTAGTACATATAGTACTTAAATAAGATCAGTGAAGCGAGCTACTGGGGAAGGCCTCAGATGAATATCCTTCATTGCTTATGTTCTTTCTGGACAGCAGTTATTAAGATCTCCAGTTAGAAACAACAAATCTTCTGAACCTTGTAAGCCTTAATCATTATTAGGGCTTTTACATACAGGAAAAGAATGTGTGGCATCCTGCCAGAGCTATTTGAGTTATAAACATACTAACTATGGAAAATGGAGCAAATTTGTCCTTACCTGTCATCTGTTTATCTATCTAAAACTAAATATAAACATACCAAAGTGAAAAGGTAATACTATCCATTTACAGACAAAAATTTTCCTGTCTATTTTCACAGAGTGGAAAAGAGTTTGGCAGAATAACTTTTCAGATTATTTTGCTTCGAAATACTTCTTTTGCTGTGAGTAGTGTTTTGCAATGATTCATCCATGGGTTCCTCCATCCCTCCAGTGACACTATGTCCTGATTTATGGAGAAATTAAATGCATTTTCTGAGGAATGCATATTCAGGATCAGGATAAACCACAGAATTTGAAAGCAGATCTTACAGCTCTTTTGGCCCATGATACGGGCTAAAGTCCGTCAGGGGAATGTCAGTGAGAAAATGTTGTGCTGACATAATATGTCATGTTCTCCCAGTCCACGTAGGTGCATCCAGCACTGAATGGAGTGCTCAGGATATAACGTGAGAATTATAGTCCATCTCTGATTATTAAACTATGAAATCATGGAATAATTTGGATTGGAAAGGTCTTCTGAATATTACCTGGTCCAACACCTCAAAGCAAGGCTCTCTCAGATCAGGTTGTTCAGAGCCTTTACCAGCCAAGTTTTGAAAGTCTCTAAGGATGGAGATTTGAAAGCTCTAAGCTCTCTATCCAACCTGTTCCAATGTTTGACCACCCACTCTGTGAAACTTTTATCTGCATGTTCAATGAGAATTTTCTCTTGACTTTTTTCTTTCTGATCTCATCCACTCTACCTGCATGCACTTAATTTTATCTTCCCACAGACACCAAAGAAATCTGGTTTAGAACAAGAAGAGTATGAACCAGTGCACATGGTGATAATACCTCTATCATCTGGTGCACTGTAAAAGGACTTGTTTGAGCAGAATGAGAACACAGCATGAGGTAAAGTATTTGCACTCTATGTTCATTGTAAACAGAACATAGACCGCACCTTATAGACACTAAATTAGATAGAGTTCTGCTTTGTAGAGAATCTCAGTGCTTCATTATTAGTTTCCTTTCTAAGTTAGGACAAAAATAAAACTTTTTGGAATTTATTATTAAAAGGAATGGAGAAGCAGATCTGGGATGTTCTGCCTGGTGGGAGTCTTCAGAACTGGCAGAAAATACAAGCCTAATTTACTAAGAAGGTAGAAAGCTAGAAACATAGATTTTCCAGTCTCTCACTATGTATCTGGTGAAGGGCCAGATGAGAAAAAAACCCGTGTTTCAACTTCTTTGCAGGTGGGGTACCATAAGACATCTCTGGTCAAAAACAATTGGCTCCTGAATAGCATTTCTCTGATGAACTGAAAAGTTCCAGTAAGAAAGAAATAGGGATTTTACCTGATTCAGAATCACAGAATCAAATGGTTGGGAGGGATCATCTACACTGCCAGTGGTAGTGAAGCTCTTGATGAAAGCCTGGATCTCCACAAGGAGAAAGGAAAGGACAGAGTCCCCTCTCTCAAACCCTGTTGTCTCCAAATGGCACAAAATAAAAATATTACAGTAAGAAATCTTCTTGACTGAAGTTTTATTCAGTAAAAGCATCATGTCTCTCCACTGAGGTTCAATCTGAGATTGACTCAGCTCAGAACCTTTAATTATTCTCTATATCGTTTCCTTGAGATTTACCTGACAAATCTCAGCTTTGAGTCTCCTCTCCCTAGCAAAAGAAGATTCCTACCAGGTGGTAACTATAATCAATGTTGATACTAGTGAGCAAATTCATCAGAAAGCATCCAGAATTGATATTTTGTCTTAGGGGTATTACAGCAGCTGGATACTTTGCCTCAGTGTATCCACAGCACTATACATGTTGTATTTCAAGCCACTACTGTTTTCCAAATGTGAGTCTGAAAAATTGAGACTGCTTATTGAAAATTGCTGACTTCTCCAAAGACAGGCATAATGGACAGGCATAAAACCTTCTGAAAAGTCAGACCTAAATGTTCTAAGGGAAAAGAAAAAAAAAAAAAAAGCATTTTTATAATTCTCACTGGACCTCCTCTACAGTAGGTGGATATTACTATAGGGAACTAAGATGCAGCCGAAAAGCTTACAACATAAGCACGGTTAGAGTGAAGCAAAGCAGAGTGACTTGTCCAGACTTAAATTTCAGGAGATATCTTGTTCTTAAGAACTACTTCTAAAGAAATAACCTAAAGTTATGGGAACACATTATTGAAGCTGATTGGTAATAACTTATATATTTATTTTTCCTTAGAGATTAAAAAAGTAATAACTGGTCTTACTATTTCCAGGTACATTATGTCTTAAATATTGCACAGAATTTTAACTGAGGAACATCAAAGTCAAATTAATGGGCTGAGCATGCAAGAGCCGTGATCAGATAGAAAGAAGGTTTACAAATTCTAGGAGACCACACACAAAGCTTGCACATGTGTGTATACAAAAAAAAGACATCTTTAATGCATCTTGCAGACAAGAGGAATTTTAAGATTGCACCATGAAATAAATGAATTGAAAAGACAGTTGTCGTTCTGAAAATATGTTTAAAAACAGCTTCCATAAAAAATGTAGACTTACAGTGTCTAACAGACTTTAATGATAACCAAGGTTTGGAAAATGTCATTGCCTTCAGGATTCACAGCCCGCCCTGGAAAAGGACTGCTTTTAGCTCTGGGGTAATTGCAGGATGCCTTCCCACTCCAGAGTGAAGGTGATTATCTCCAAATATAGCATAAGTTGACTATCCCCAGACAAATAAGACACTATCTTTTTCTTGCAGGCAGCTAATTAAACAGACTCCAGCTGTACCAATGTATGAAAGATAATTTCTACATTATTGTAGCTACAAAAATTAGTGTTAGATACCAATAAGCAGGAGGAATAAAGAATACATTGTTGAAAGATAATGAGGTAATTATTACTTAAATACCTAGAAAAAATGTATTATGTTTGCACTGTAAATAGCTTTACTTATGGATTATCTGTTTCTCTCACAGATTTTTATCAGCATTTTTCTTTCTGTCACTATTTCTTCTTTTCTCTGGCTTGCTCTGTGCCCTTAGACTCTAAAACTTTCACTAACTCAGTGAGTGATTTCCAAAACCTTTCCATACATTTACAAGACAAAGAGTGCTGACATTTGATTTTTAACCCCTCAGAACACTCCTGTCTCCTGAAATACATTGCCAGCATTCCTTAGCACAGTGCAATGCATTTGCCCATCCTTAAAAAGAGAATGAAGTTGAGGAATGAATAAACATAAATCCAAAGGCCCCCAAAACCCTCTGAAGAACAGTCCATATCACTGCTCCCCATCAGATAGAATGGCTTTTGGAGGGAAAAGGCCTGTCTCCTATCTTTAAAAATGAATCAATAGCTAAAACAGCTTTGACCCTGCCTTATGGTCCCTGTTTACCCTTTCCTCAGCCATATCAACATTTCCTCTTTTCCCATCTGTGAAAGACTATTTGGCAAAGCTGGACAGGGAGCAGCAGTCCACACAGTCCCCCTGATACATTTGACTCAGTGGCATTCAAACAGCCTGGCTGGAAATACCAGTATGCAATTTTCCCATACTGCCTACCATTGTGTTTATAAGCTTGCCTCTGCAGTACCAAAGGTAGAAAAGAAAAATCCATGCATATAACACCTATTCTCACTCATTCAAAAGTCTGATCAGTGACCTTGGCAGAAGCCAGTCATCATTTCAGGACTTCTTCGACAAACCACCTGAAGGCAGCTTTATGATTTATGTTGCAAATGTTAAATGACAGTAACCAGACAGCAGGTTTGCCAGAATTTGACTAAACAGTTACTGACCCGAGACTATAAGAAATATTTCTTAGAGAATAACAAGGCTCTGTTTCTATCTCTGTATCATTTTCCACATTCAACTGGCTTTGTGTTAAGGTTTTCAGAAAGTCACCCCATGGAGGCATGTGGAATCCTTGAGGTCATTGCCAGTCTTCCAGACAACACAACTCCCCTAGACTTTCTATTTCTTTTTCTCCAGCAAGTCCACTCTAGAGACCATTCATTTCCAGACTACTGTGAGTGCTTTGTTCTCATCCTGTGCGCTCAGAAAGTCTTCTCATTAAATTCAATTTCTAAGGATTTTCCTGGATATGGATTTTTCTGCTCTGTGTGTATGTATATGATGGAGCTCTAAATGTGAGCACCTAGAGTAGGAGAATGAGGCATAGGGACCCGTATGTCTAAGGTACAGGCAACAGGAACAAGTCCGTGTATATGTATATATGCAAACTAACAGACCTTCTTCCTAACCGGGAGAAGGACAGGACGAGGCTTGTAGGTGTCTCTGAGTCAGTACTGAGAGTGTCTGCATGTGTTTATCTGTGGAGCTAACCAAATGCATATGTATGTGTGTTGTAAATGTGTGTGTGCCCGCTGGGAATATATGTTCAGCCTCTCTGCTTTGAGCTGAGGGCAGGGGGCAGCAGCAGCTTTGTGGAAGTGAGCTACTATATTCGGTAAATCCCAGTTCTGAGCAATTAAAACAATAGTAAGTATGGAAAATGCTCCTTTTTTTTCCCTAGTAATTACTGTTGTAGCAATAACTTAATTTCCCCCTCATCATGGTAAGTCATTCAATTCTGAGTTCCCTTGAATAAGAAAATCATATCTGGAAATATTTTGTCTGCTGCCTCATCTTGATGCATGGAAGCAGCTTCTCATTTTGTGGTTATGTCAATTAAATGAATAAAATGCATACGAAAGTAACGAAGGAACATATTTAACTCTCACTTCAAATTTAGTTTCAATATTATTTGAATGTCTATGTATTTTTTTTAACCTTGCAGGAGCTTAAATTGTTACATAAGGCACAGGACCAGAAAAACGAGTCCAAATGCCCTTTCTCCTCAGAGGGTGGTTTCCATGCCAACCTTCAACTTTTTATTACTGCATAGTTTGGCTGTATAACTGTTAAAAAAAAGCTGTAAGGTCTAATTTTTATAATGGAAAAGTATTCTTTCTCCTCATATTGTAAAATTGCTGAACCATTATTGAGTATATTTTCAGAAATAAGGTCATTTTTGAACAGAGCCTGGACAATTTCAGCTTCAGAAAGTTGGGGAATGAAAACTGTCATGCAATCTTGTCTATAATGGGCATCACTATTCTCTCTATAACTGCATCCTAATTGGCTTTTCTGTATCCAATAGGAGTTTGATATTGTTAGAACCTGCAAAGAAGAAGATTTATAAAGACTTATAAAGGGCAGAAGGGCATCTAATTTTGGATGTCCAAAATCCACCCATGCCAAAGGTATCATAATGACCATCCTCCATTATTTCTGTTTGGAGCTGGATGATTAAATTGTTTTACAAATCATAGTCACTCACATCTAAAATTTAGATTATCAAAATCCCCATAAAATGAATGAAGTCTCCAAATTTTCTGGAGTCTAGTAGTTTCCTAGTTAGTAGGAACCGTTTGAAAACAGATAAATCACTACTCTATCAAGAAATAATATGCTCTGTAGTGACTGTCCCTTGATGTTTCTTGCTAGAGTCCCTGTGAATTCTCTAGGTAAGCAAAGCAGAAAACATGAAGCTACGTAAGTCTTCTACACACCAGTGGAGTGATGAAACCACAGAGCTGCCACGTGTGCTTTGGCGATTTCAAAGAGAAGGAAAGAAAGTGTTTTGAGAGCTCAAGTTACACAAGAAGTTCCCAATATATCAGAAACTCCTAAACCCGATATTTTATTCAATGAGAAGTGTTTGGTGCAGACAAGGAGGCTATTAAGCCCATCATCTGGATAAGGAAAAAGAGAACTTAAATATAAAAAAAAAAGAAAAAAAAAGTGTTCTTTATAGGACAGACTGGGCCATAGAGACATCTGCGAAGGAGCTGAATTCACCCCAGCCATCATGAACGCATTCCTCTCTGCATTGCACAGGCAGCTGAAGTGATGATATTAGTATCCTTACTCCCCATAGGCAGCCTTTGCATTGCTAAGAGTCAGTCAGGCCTCTGAATCTAGCTGTGTCACTCTTCTGAATCTGACTATGTTTGCAGAATTTATTGTTCTTTTCTTTTTTTCTCTGCTGAAAAAAGCTGCTTCATCCAAAACTTCTCCCCAGGAATCGTTACACTAGTATTGAAATGGATGAAATTTTTGGTCAAAATGAAAAAAAAAAAAAAAAAAAAAAAGCTCCAACACTCCAGCACAGCCAATAGTTTGTACATGGGGCAATCATCTGATGCAGAACAAGACATGCCTTGAGACTCCAAAACACTCCTGAAAGAGAGAGGAAACTCCAGTTCTTCTCTAGTTACAGATCATGGAAAATGTATATAAACTGTTGCCAAAGGAACCCCTTAGCAACTTCTCAAGTCCATTCATGTGTGTCTAAAGTAATAGAATTCTTCATGTCTGAACTGTATTATTTCATTCGATGCTGTCTTTCTTCTCTTCAGACCCTCAGCATCACATTCTCATCCATCTGTAACTGACCACCAGAGCAAAAAGCCTCTGTTTTTGTCTCGAGTTGCACTGCTTGGAAAGTCTCACTACTTTTCTCCAGTTCACTGATTTATTTTCAAATTCCATGTTCAAATTTCGTCCGTCTTTATGATGTGACATCTCACTTCTGTCCCCATATGACCTTCACTTTTGTCAAGACAACTTTGTGCTCAGAATTATTTAATTTGGTTATTGACTGTTCACAGAACACTGAAGCTTTGTGATTAATTGATCACACTGTGTATCCCTGCTGACAAGCACTTCTATGCTGTGCAGAGATGGAATTTCTATTTTCCTCACTTTAAAAGATGATACATGCAACTAGAACCACTCAGGGTTTTTGTTTAAAATATCCATAGATTCTATTTCAAATAATCAGTGTTTCATCTCCATCTGAGTTGGACCACTTTTCAAAATCTACTTGCCAGGCTCAAGTGCTCTTCAACCTCTTATGTTCTTCCTCAACAGTCAAGTATTGTATTAGGACACAAAACTGCCAATGGTTTAAAGAGCCATATGGCAACAATATGGCAATCCTATAATAAAAGAAAGGATTCCTCCAAAAGAGATGGTGCTTCAAGCCATTCAGCAACTTGCCTGTGTGAAACCATTGCTGGTTGGCACCCCTTGCCCAAGGAAACTGGCATGCCACTGTGTGGCACCACGCCATGCTAGCAGATGGGCAGAAGCATAAGCAGCCAAATGACCATATATGAACATCAAATGTGTTTTCTAAGAGCATAGTTCATAGCCAAGAATATTTCAATAGTTAGCTTCTTTGTCAGTGTAGTCAAGGAGAAAAACAAGCCAAAGAGCATGAGGGATCCTAAAAAAACACCCATTCTGTAAATGTCAAAATTCAGAGGGTGCCCTGACTACAATTCAAAGCACTATTTGTATTCAAGTACAAGAATTTGATTGTGGGTGAAACTGTAGAAAACTTGCTAGCTATCCTACGCTGATTTGCAAATAGACATGGGAGGCAATAAATTCCCACTTACTTACAACGGGCTAACGGAATAACTCATCTCAAGCAAAAGGAGATCACAGTCAAGGCACCACATGGGCCAGTAGCTCCTGGGGACTATGTGGGCAGGGGCTGCCCATGGTGGGACAACCAGGCCTTGCAGCCAAGACCCATCTCACCACCCTACAAGGGGGCAGCTCCAATCACAGGCACAGGACAAGTTAGTGGTAAGAAAGTAAGGTCAAGGCCAAGCCTGGAAGTAAATTAGTGCCCTCAACACCTTCAAGAAAAGTTTTTTCCCTACGGTTGGCCAAAATTTTGAATGAAACTGCTCCTAGAAAAATTAAAATGAGATTGCATTTTTGGTGTCATGAATTGCATTGTTAAGGGAGCAATTGCAGTTTCATGTGTAAAAGAAACTCAGATGTAGTATAAATTCCAAGAAGTGCTTTCATAAATATTACCTACTGAGAGTTTAGTCTTATAAAAAAGAGTCAAAGAAAGAAATTTATCCTTTTGTTTTTGTGTGTCTCTATCTGTAAGAAGTTTGAAATAGGGTCAAAATTTGAAATGATTTCAACAATGCAGAAAGGAGGTAAGAGGAAATCAAGAATTCCCCTTATATTAAGAAACGAGGAGTTTAGCTATGATTCTGAATGTTTACCTGAGCCGCAAATGATTTATAGTTGTTTCATTCATTGTTAAAAATCACACTAAGATAAGCCTATAACTGTAAAATACCCTTGACAACACATTTGAAAGAACTAAAAGGTAATTTCATGCAATGTAAGGCTACACCTTATTCAGGTAGAGAAAGAACAGGATTCATCTAGTGTAAAATAACCATTCCTCACTAGTCAATCACAGAAGTATACATCAGAAGCCTGATCCCAACCTGACCTGCACATGATGGTTCGGCCCAGCCTAAGCCTGGCCATGTCTACATGGCGACAAAACTGTGGTTTACTAATCGTAGCAGGATAAATACAACCTTACCCCATTAGAGGTGTTGCAACTCATTGCACAGCAAGACCTTGATTCAGGGAACGAAAAAAAAAAAAAAACACTATGGTTCAAGCATCCTATTAAATTCAACAAGATAAATCATGTCTTCAAACACTGAAGTGCTTTGCTGAATCAGGGCTTGAGTGCATGTGATCAGTATCATTGTTCACAGGAGTATTCTAAAGATGTAAAAAACTGGGCTGTGTACTGAAAAGCAAAGAGAAGCAAGAAGTATGAAAAAGTGGGATGGGGAATATTTTTCTTCCATGATGACACTGTACTGGTATAAGCAGGACTCCAACAAACAGAGCTCTGAGGGGGATTGAACATTGTGCACCCATGCCTGAAATTCTTACTTTGCATTGTTTTAGAAAATATATATCTGTTCTGGGGAGCATTATTGCTCTTATGATTCTGCTTCATCCATCCCATAGTTCCCTGTATGACACGTAAATTGCTCTCAGAATGCTATTGCTTTCAGTATGTGTAGAGAGAGAAAAGCTGAAAACTGCTAGACTGTTAGTAGCACTTATATTTGACAATTAAAACCAGTGTTCAGCAGATTGCTAGTTTATTATAGAATCCTGCTTTTCTTTTTTTCTCTTGTTATTTAAAATCCTTTAAACTTTATTATAAATGCATTTTGTTTGTGTCTTGTAACCAAGCACTTCAAATCACACCAAAGAAAATTAAAGAGCACACAACAAGGATCTTTAGAGCAATTTCCTCAAGCATGCTGGCAGAAAAGCTTCATGGTGTAGTAGATGAACATGTTCACTCCAATCTGTATTAGCCAGATATCACACCCATCCTGTTACATGAAGTGGACACAACTGTGACCTGCAGCCTACATAATCTTGGCTCATTTTATCACAGAATAAAATCAGTCATCAGAAAAGTTTCCTTGGGTACAAACCAATAATTTGACTTAGCAACAGCAATCATCTTGAATAAATTAGCTACTGACTCCCCTTTCTGCACCACTTTTCAAGTTCAAGTTCCATCTCAAGTTTCAGAGAGCTGGATGCCACTTGTGAGTTTGCTTCTTCAGTGTACACCCATGACTATCCATATTTCAACAGCAAAAGACTTGGAAAAAAAACATTGTCTAATGGAGTATTCCTTGAACAGGAAATTTAAATGAAGCATCTCAGTCATGTCAAATGCATTGTCCAATGCATTTAGACATTTTCTGATTAGAATCTACTAATGCTTTGTTTACTGTGTTTTGTAATTTATGCTGCATTTTAAATGGTCTTACAACTAAAAGGAAAAAATCAAACTGCAAAAAGAATTTTTTTGATATTTGTACACATGACACTTTTTTAAACATAAAAATTTGTTACCTAACAATATGTCCAGTTCTACCACCAGATCTATGTTTCAGAGGGATCCCTAACCCATTTTGCTCAGGAAGGAGGCAACATTGCTCTGATAGGAGTTGCCCCTGTCTATTATGCTAGGGAACTGATTGCTTTAAAAGAAAAAAAAACACTAAAAAACTGTTTCTGAGGTACAGTTAAAGAACTCTTTCTTTTTCCTTTTTTTCCGAGTTTACACAGAAATGAATAATTATGGAAATGAGCATGGCAAAGAGTCTATAAGTTAAGCAAAGTATTTCCCATACACAATGAGAAGTAACAGATAAATAATTTTTGGTAACTGCCTGTAAATACTTAGATGAACTCAGATATTTAATTTGTAGATGATAGAGTTAGATGCTAGAGTTAGAGCTATGCACTGATACTACCCACCTAAGATTAAAATTATCCACTCTGATTAAAAACTTCTCAATGGGTCAAATTCAAGCTGGTAGTTGCTGCTCAGCTAAATTCAATAAGTTTTCCAACTCTCTCCACTTGTCTTCTTTATTGTAACTGCTGAAGTATTCCAGGAGCATAACACAACTCTGATTCTAAATGCTTTTATTTAAATTCTGCTTCTGTTGGATCCTTTCACTACTCTATAAAGAAAAGATATCTTTTCCCTTTCCACACACTTCAATCAGACGATAAATAGCAGATCACCTACTTTATCTCATATTTTCCTTTTTTCACTTCTGCTTTTAGATTAACAACTATCGACTATACTCAAAAGCAATTTAAACAACAATAGAGTACTTACTTAGGAAATTTATCTTAAGGCCAACAAAGAATTCAAAAATCACCCCACAATAAAATTTCCTTAGGTTTTTAATCACTCTTCTGTGAGTATTTTCACTCATTCTGAAATTTTCCATCTGCCAGTAAAGATGATTTGCCATTAATTCAGTGAATAGCATGGTTTAAACACAATCTTCAGGTCTTTTATTGTCTGGAGTAATCCCAATACTTCCAAAGGGCATTGATTGTTTGAACAGAATAGTTAGTGCTAGCTTTATCACAAATACATTCTAGTTATCAACATCGATATTTTTATTAATGCTATTGGTAATATCATTGAGAAAAAAAGAACTAAAGCACTACAACTGATAAGTTATAATAAAACTATACTGCCACTGGAAAATCACACTGGTTTGTAGAAAATTATATGTACATCTGAATTCACAGATTTCAAAAACAGTCTTTCCATAAAACTACACCATTATTAATTTCATCAAGAAATGTCTAATGATAATTGGTGAATGTCTGTGCAGCATTCTGAAAACATCATTTTTATTATAGAATTTACTTAGAGCAAAAAGCAAATACAGACAGAAAATACCCTCAGAACTCATCAAGACATTCTCCATGCCCCAAGGTGGGAGCAGTTCCCACACCATTCCTGACACTTGGTTATCTGAATTGTCTTACCTCTATGTAAAGGCCTCCAAAGATGCAATGCCGCTTTGTTAGGTGTCTCCCGGATCCATTTTTTAATGCGTTCAGATAAATGCTATAACCTGGGAAAATGCAGTTGTGTTGGGGTTTGAGTTTGGTCTTGGTTATGTAATGTTATTAGGTGGGGGGGTTTGGTGAAAGAGCTAGGAGAGGCAGCAGGAGTGTTGCTTTGACTGCTCTGACTGAATTATGCGTTAGCTAAGTCATTCTCTGGGAATCCTGCACCAGATTCTTTATCCTACCATGAATCTTCTTGTGTCTTCTTCTCACATCAATATTTTACAAGCTGGTTACAGAGTCTGTTTCCCAACATATTCTCACAGCTCTTTGCAATTTGACTGAATACATCCAGGTTTTCAATCAACATTTTGGATATACCAGACTCTAGATATATTTTAGCTAGATTCTCCACTTGTGGGAATCATCCTAGAGCCATCATCGTGAGTAAACAACCCCCTTCAAGCCAAGCTTTGGCTAAGGATACTTAAAGGGCCTGATGTGGCCAGAGTAGCAAGCTAATGAAGCCTGTCAGTGTATCTGTTTTTTGTGGTTGCACCTTTCTTCCAAATGGCTTATTTTAAAGCCTTTTTTTTTCCCTACGTCTTAGTTGTTTTTTTAAAAAACATCCTGTTTATTTCTCCCAGTCATTACTGGTTATGTAAAGACAGAGAGGTCAAAAAACAGATGCACTTGCTTCATAAGCACTAGAGTTTGTTAATTCCAAATGTCTCCATGCTTCACTTGGTGCCAAGTGGCCCATTCTATGAAGTTTTACAAATATGCTACAAAGGCAAGTTCCAGATAAGCTGCCAGTTCTGGAGACAGACAATAAAAGTCTTACATGAGGTCTTTGAAATTAGAACACTATTTCTGAACACCTCTGGCTTACTGCCACCAATGATAGAGGTGATTAAGGATGTTGCTCTACAAAGTGATATAATATATAACTTATTTTGAAAGTCTCAGCATTTTGTCTCTTGCTCTTATCTATTTTCAGCAAAAGTAAGTCCTGGTGATAATGTACTAATCGGTAAATCAAATAAGACAATTGATGATGGAAGACAACAGAAGATATTATATCCAGGGTGGTAAATGCTAATGATTTACTTACTGTTTATATCACATAAATTTTGGATGCTATCTTAGCGTCCTTTGTAATGACTGTTTCTAGTCTTAAAAAAAGATGCACAGAAGTATATTCCTAAATCTAGTGATTAATATGTCCTAATTAAAATATTGGGCACATCCATAAAATAAAGAAATTAAACTAGATGAACTGGAAAATGAATAGGGAAAATGAAAAGCCAATTAGACATACACAAGGCCATGGAACAAGATAGGGTACATTCCTGAGGGTTTTGAAGGACCTGGCAGATGTCATTGCAAGGCCATTCTCCATCTTCTTTTAAAAGTCATAGTAAAAAGATTAGGTTCCCAAGGCCTGGAAGAAAAAAAAATCAGATATCACACTTATCTTCAAGAAAAGCAAAAAAGGGGGATTCATGGCTGACAAGCTTTACTTCAGTCCCTAGGAAGGTGGTGGAGCAAATTCAAGTAGAGGTCATTTCTAAACCCGTAAAAGAATAGAAACAGGAAGCTTGAGTTTACTGGTCTCGAATATGCTATAGCACCTCTTTGATTTCTGTGATAAGCTGACTAGTGTTGTGGGAACGCAAGGGCAGTGAATGTTGCACACTTCGTTTTTAGCAAGGCCTTTGGCATGCTTTCTCACAGTCTTCTTATCACCAAACTGGTGAAGCAGCAATGAGTAACTAGACAGTATGGGTCATGGAAAATTGGCCGTACTGTCAAGTTCTAAGTGTCATAATCAATGCAAAAAATGCAAAGTCCAGCTGGCAGGGAGTAGATAATGGAGCCCCTCAGGGAACACTACTGGAACCTGTAGGGTGGAATCTTCATTAAAGACATGGATGATGGGACAGTGCAATCTCCGCAAGTTTGTGGGTGGTGGAAAATTGAGGAGAGAAGTCAGTATACTAGAGGACAGGGTTGCTATTGAGAGGTACCCAGACATGCTGGAGAAATGGGTTAACAGGAATCTCGTGAAAAAGAAGTGCAAGGTAGTAGGGATAACCTCCATGCAACAGAACAGATTGAGGGCCAAGTGTTTAGGAAGCAGCTCTGCAGAGAATAACTTGGCGACCCAGGTAGATATGAAGTAAAACATGAGCCAGCAATGCATACTTGAAGCAAAAATAGGCTACCAGTCCCCTGGGCTGCATTAGCAAAGATTTAACCAGCAGGTCCAGGCAAGACAGCTTTCAGCAGAAAGCTTTATTCAGCAGTTGTGCACCTGGAGATCAGTGTCCACTTTGGGACTTCCCAATACAAGAGACATCAAAATACTAGAGCAAGTCCAGACTCCATTCCCTGTCACCAAGATGGGTCAGGGGGCTGGAGCAAATGACGAACAACGAGAGGCTGAGAGTAGGTGCTGTCATAATCTATTCATCTGAGTTTGTTAAACATGGAGAAAAGAGGTTCAGGCGACACCTTATTGCTGTCTACAACTACCTGATTATAAGATGCAAGAGAGATGAAGCCAGACTCTTTCCAGAGGTGCACAGCAATAGAATGAAAGGCAATGGACACAGGCTAGAACATGGGAAATTCCTATTACTTCCTAGGAAAAGTTTATTTACCATGAGGTGGTCAGATATTCGCATAAATTGCCCAGAGAGACTGTGGAATCTGGATCCTTGGGAATGTTCAAGTGGTGATGGGACATGGCTCTGAGCCACTTCATATATTCCTACTTTGAGCAGGTCCTCCAGAGGACTTCCAACACAAAATGCCTTGAGATATTGCTAATTCCAAGCTTGAATTTAGGGCGATGGCACATATCATGCAGATGTTTTGAAGACAAAGGGAGAAAGGGGAGGAGAAAAGTACATGAAAGAACAGGAGTTCTTTAAACGGAGTTAATAATGGCAGATATGAAAACTGTACCACTTCAGGTATATGTCCAAATTGCATTCAATAACTTGTTTGAAAAGTAGAGAAATAAGTATATCTGCCATTTTATTCAACAAATATATTACAAATGCTAATAAAAAAGCTTGACATTTAGTAATCTCTTTGATGGCACTTACAAGAAGAGTGAAAGATAGATTTGTGTGCTATGGAAATAAATACAAAGGGACAGAAAAAGACCAAAAGTTTCAGAGGAAGTAAATCTTCAAAAAAGTTCTTCAACTGGTTGACTTAAAAACTTTTAAAAAATGGTATTAGTATTTAAATTGGTATTTAAATTGATATTTAACTGAAAGTAAAACATCAAACACTACATGTGCTCGGATTTTTTTTCTTAATTTTCAGATCTCTTGCTACAAGAACAGAAATTTCTGCCATAATCATCAGACCTGAGGGCCTCCTAGTGCCTTGTCTCTTATAGCAGACAAAAGCAAATGCATGGGAAAAAAATAATGCTTTAAGGCAGCTGCCGAATAAAATATCCTTCACATTAGATCTCATCTTCCCCTTGTGTTAGTGACTGGCTTTAATCTTGTAGACTGAGATATTAATTATGTTAGCTCTACTGTTACCAATAATTAAAATAACTGTATATTATTGCAACCCTACTAAACCCCTTCTTCTATTCTGGAGATGTGTAATTTTCCATGGCAATGGGTTCTTCAGGCTAATTGTACATTTCATAGATAATTATGATTGTAGATAATTTTGGTTTTTTATCAGCTTTGACTGTTCCTCTTTTTCATTTCATTGGATACTCTCTTGTTCATGCATTTGAGGCATTCGGAGAAAGAGCTCTTAAAATTATTTCCACAGGCAAATATTTCTTTTCATATTTTCGCAACTTCTTTTTTGTTCTCCCATTGTGTACGTGACACTCGCCCAATGTCGGCCTGGTCACCGGGCAGCTCTGCCCACTTACTGAGCTAAACACTTGGCTCCACTTCAGAAGTCATAGATCCATGTCAGCCTGAACCTGATGCAATATGTCTTGTAATCTTATTAGCAAAGCCTGCAATGGGGAGACATATCCTCCAGCTGACAAAGTGTGAGAAAAGCACCAGAACTACGTGAGACTGGGTCCACTTGCACTTACATCAAGCACTCCAAGAAAGTTCAGAATCAGAGTGTAATTACCCTTCTTCACTGAAAATTCCCCAAACTCCAAAATCCCTATTCAATTTAACTTAATACTACATCTATTAGGAAAAAAAACTCAACCAACCAACCAAAAAACAACAAAAACAATCTTACCTGTTAGAAGTTTCAGATTAACCTAGGAATCATGCAGCTACATATGACATTTTCCTCCTAAATTATTTGTTTCCTACAGAAACCTTAATATTTAAGGAAGTGAAATGTTGATATTTGATTTCCATAGAAAGCAATATTTTTTAATGAAATACACCCCTTGACACCTTAATTTTTGTACTTAGCAGTATTGCGCAGTCTCCCTTTGGAGCTGTTTGTTAGGGAGCCTCCTCAGCTTCAGAGGCTGAGTGAGACATACGTGCATTGCTTCAGTCAGAGGCTGAGAGATCAGGTAAATAGGATAGTCTATTTCCCAATGATTTGACCGAAGACTAGGTAGATCGTGCAGGAACAGAAGTGATTACCTCTCCTGATTGCATGGACTTGCAATTCTACTTGCAATCCAGCTGACAGTTAGGAATGATCCATGAAGAATAGATGTCTCCTACCTGAATTGATTATTCATTTTTCATAGGAAACAGATGTATCACAAGGAGAGACAAGAAATTTCACATCTTCCAGAAAGCCATAAGTCAAAAGATTAAACTTAGTGAATGATTTAGACAAGACAAGCATGCTATAAAGAAGTCAATGGCGAAAGACTATGTTGGTAATTGTGCCACCAATGTATGAAGCCTGGGGAGATGCGGGCTCAAGAGGGTGCTGCACTTTCCCTCTCAACATTACCATACTGGCTCTAGAGGGGGAAACATTTGCATTCCAAATTTGCATTTGCAGTGTCTGCAGGAACTCAGGAAGACCACTGCCTCCCACAGAAGCAACACACAGCTCAGCTGATTAGTTGTTTGCTTCCATGTACCTCCTGGATTTTCATTCCTGTGAAGTTCTTCAGGGACAGAAACTGCTTTCTTGAACAAGGACAGCAGCTCCCAGTGAGAACTGGGACATATATTTGCACAGTATAGGGAATGGCTCGCTCCGTTTGGGTGCCACACGTCAGTTAAAACTACTACTTTTAACTACAGTTAAAAAGTTTTTTTACTTGTAGGGGGTTTTCCCCACCAGACATTTCACTCTTGTCCTGAATGCGTCATCAATAAAGGACTGCCAATGGAGATACTTGCAAGGACGCTGGAAGAGAATCTCTGTTCTTCCCCAAAATTAAAAAAAAAAGCCTATCCAAACTGCTAGACAAGGATACAAAAGCTTCTGTATCAAGAAGATATCTGTACCTGTAGCAAGACTCAGGAGATGTCCCTGTGTGCTAATTCAGTTATGCAAAGAATAGCCACCAATGCTTCCTGCTGACCTAGAAAGGCCGAGGGATGTAGAACACTACAGAAAGAACCTCCTGGTGCTTCTGCACATGCCTATTAACAGCAGCAGGTCAGTTTTTCATCCTCCAGTGGCTTAAATTAATCTGGTTTTGCCACATATTGTGGGAGACCAGCTGCACACATGCTATTATCAAATATCAGCTGAGGAGGGTTTCTTAAACTATTTCTTTTATTTATCTGATGGTGCTCTTGCACTTCTCATGTATTCAACAAAATCACAGAAAATTCGATGTAAGGCCAAGAATCTGCTCTTGCCAGTAGTTGCAGAGTTGAACACTAAGGTTCAGTATTTAAGGTGATATAGATTTTATTACTGATAATAAAAATTGAAATTACACATGCTAAAGTAATTAAATCTCATGCTTTCAGGAAAAATGCCTCTATCCCCACTGATAGTTCTGGACATATGATTTATTGAACAGGTGTATCTTTACCAGACACTGCTAGGCATAGAACAGTGGTTTGATCAATCTGTTATGTCCCCTAAAGGGGAAATCACTGCTCTTTTGGTTTTTGCTAGTCACAAGCGACATTAGCATAACAGATCAGACGGAGCAGAAGGCAACTACTGTTCTGGGAATAGAAGGCCAGGATCACATCCAAACTACAAGGCTTATTAGTGGAACAAGCAAACATCAAATCAGCATCTGCAGGACCTGATGGGTTTCACCATGGGATGCAAAACCAGGAGTCAGCATATTCTCTGGCACAGATCATAGAGTCATTAAAATCAGACATGTCACCAGAAGACCAGAGGAAATCTAAATTTGATGCCAGCATTAGAGAATGAAGAGATGAGAGTACTAGACCAGAAAATTTGGCTTCTGCAGCAGTAAACATGTTGGAAGGAATCTTTCATTAGAGATAAGGGGGTTATTAAAATAAACCCAAAGGGGCGAAATGATACAGTGGCAAAACCTCAGTTCTTGACAATGCCAATGATACAGAAGAAGCTATGACCCTCCACTTATTTTTTTTTACTGTGTGGTGTTGGCCTGTAGACACTTATTTTATAATGGTCTCTGGCATAAATACTTAAGAAGCGAAAAGGAAAAAAAGATTTTCTTGGGAGGCATAATAATAGAAAAGCATAAATTTCAAAGGGCTTATATTGAGTCCTTTTTATATTATTTATGAAAAAAAAATCAAATAAAAGTAGCTAAAGAACTGGAGATCACAGATAGAGATCAGTCTAGCCAGAAAAGACATGTGGCCAGGACTGACAGGAGCAAATCTACAAGGCCGTAAAAGAGATCTTATTTAGTGTCTTCATTCTTACTTCCCCTTTTCTATTTACTAGAAAAAAAAGCATCCTATGATACGAATGAATTCAGGCCTGTCTTATCAGTAGCCTTTGCTCTTCTTGAGCTTTGACATTTTCTTGTACTACAATGGACAAACTATCAGGAGGCCTGTGAATCATTCAGTATTCAGTTATGTCTACTGCTTCTTTTGACAATTATTATTAAGAGGGAGACGATAGAGAAAATATATGCACTCAGACCTCATTGCAAATAGTATGAGCAAGTTTTATTACATTACATGGGAACATTCCTAATAGGAATACATACTTGAAGAAAAATTAACTGAGCTGGTGAGAGAATCAGTATCAATCTTCTCCATTCTACAGCATTAATAGAAATTACAAAAGCACCATGCTAGAAATCACTTTTGGAGACAGAAATGGATATTGCCTTCCTTAAATGGATGTTCCAGGAACATGGAATATTTTAATCGTAGTGTAAAATGCTGCCTCTCTAATATGATCAGTGTAAACCTTAGGGGCATCCTTGTCACTAGGATGTATGAGTTATGGCATAGCCCCCACAGTGGAATAGCCAGCTCCTGGAAACACACCACCAGAGGTCTTTATTAATTTTAAACATTCATGCTTTTATTATGGGGAGAATATAATAAGGCAATATTTTTCTACGTATAATTTTATCTAGCAGCTGGATGCACAGATATTCAAACCACACAAGACACTATCACAAACAGTTACCTTTGCTTCAATAAAGCTACTTTTATTTATATGCTCATATAACGATCATTAAGTACTATCATTGTAAGTGCCATAAGTAAGCCAAACTCATGACAGCTATGACAGCTGCACTCATAATTGCTGCTATGAAGTGATCTCTATGTATAAAAAGAAAGATGTGCAGTAAAGATGTGCAAATGCATCTGCAGATACTAGATAGGCAGAATAAGACTGCAGATAGTTTCTTGCTAATAGTAAGCGTAGGCGTGGAAAAGACTTTGGAAGGGAAAGAGGAAAGTTAAGACAAAGTAGTGCCTTAACTTTCAGTTAAGAGGATGGGGCCAGACTGTTTTCAGTGGTGGACAGTGACAGGTCAACAGGGAATGGCCACAAACTGAAACACAGGAAGTTCCATTTGAATATGAGGAAAAACTTCTTGACTAGGAGGGCAGTAGAGCACTGCAACAGGTTGCCCAGAGAGATTGTGGAGTCCCCTTCTCTGTAGTTATTCAAAACCTGTCTGGACACAGTTTTATGCAACATGCTCTAGGTGTCCCTGCTTGTGCAGGGGATCTCCAGAGGTCCCTTCCAACCTCAACCATTCTGTGATTTAGTAATTCCTGTCTGATTTTTTTTTTCCAGTGTTTCAAACACATCCCTGAATTTTCCTTGTGTAGTACTTGAAGCCCCTAAGAGGAAGCTGCAGGTTTTCTATGACAAAAGGCAGGAGTGTCTGTTTCAGGCTAAGCTCCAAACAATACCAAATGGCTAGAAAATTGGACAGAAAAAGCCAAATTTACTCATAATGAAAGCTGGATCAGCTCCCCTCAAATCTGAATTTGCAGTGATTTTCAGCGGCAAGATCCCCCTCAACCAATATAACATACTACGAGAGGAGAAGGCTGATTGTGTGTTTACCAGACCCACCATCTCACAATACAGGAGCAGGGAAAAGGATTCAACCTTCTTTCTTGTTTGAGGAAGGTGACTTGAAACCACACAGTTTTCCCTTTGATGCTACTTAGATAAGAATGACAGCAAGCAGGTGTCTTCAGAATCTGATCAAACTTACTTCACGTAAGGTTTTTTCCTAAGAAGTCTTGGACAATCATTGGTCATCCCAGTGTATCATTCCTATTTAGCATTGGAGAAATGAATGAACATGATAATATCAGTAAAATTATTCTCTTAAGTGACACTGGATCCTGCCAGGGTAGTGACTCATAGAAATTCACTCCTGGACTATGAATGCAGATTTCCTGATTCATGTTTTCCTTTTTATACGCCTCAGAAATCCCCAGGATTTTAAGTGGGATTCAGGTAAGTTACTTCCAGATAGGGACGTGCCCTTTAAAAATCCTTATATTCGTCTAATTTTAGGCCTAGAAAGTTTTCTAGGATATACTTCCTAAGCTGATCCTTCTTAGAAAAGAGAGAAGGGCATCCAACATTATGGTAGTTGCTAGTTCTTTTCCTCAGGATAAAATGGCATTTATGACCACTCAGCTGGGTTGCTGTAACCTGACCTGGTCTGAAGGGAAACTTTTTTCTACAAGGTGAAAACAGGCTGAATTTAATGGCTGCTTAAGTTAATGTGTTACCTTTAGTGTGATTTCAGCACATTGATGGACAGCTGAGTTAACACACTGCCTGTAAATGAGTATTTATTGCTATGGGATTGTCATTAGCATCTTACTGTAATTTGAATTGCGTCTCTAGAGGTTTTCAAGGGGGTCCTTTTACTGTTTAAATCTCCAGACTCATTGCTAGAAGATATCTGGGAAGATTTTGACCTGTGCTTGCCAGCAGGCAGTAAGAAGCCTGCAGCAATCACGGGATAAGAATCTTTATTTAAAATTCACTCCAAGAATGTAAAGACCAGGAGCTATAAAGGCTTGTATATTTATAAAGGAAATTAAAACAATGGCAGCGTGATAATTTTTGAAAATAATTTATTATTTTAAATGTCATCCTGAGAACACTGGTATAGCTGGATAAGAAAAAACTATTAATAAAAACCTGTCTTGTGGGATTCTAAACAACAAATTTCTTGCCTCAGATTTGCATATCATTAAATGCAAAAATGCTGACTTGGTCAGCCTGTTACTATGTCAGTGCTCACCCAGCCCAGTCTGCATGTCACGGCAAGGGAATACCTTTTAGCTTGGTTTATTTAAGAAAAGAGGCTTATACGATCACATTATTGTTTTCTTTCTATGTACGTCTGTCCTTTTCTAGACACATTTCTATTCAGAGATGCCAAACTGAGCAAAAATTTGTAACTATAAAATACTGAATTCCCACACTTTTCTTGCCTCCAAAGTTCTAGGATGAAAGGAAGGGCTGAAAGATAAGATCACACCTTAGACAACATAAGGAAGATGTACACAGGGGAGAACACGGACAAATTCCCCTGCTATGGTATGCTTCAGACAGAACTCACAATCAGTAAATTAAGGGCAAATCAAACCTCACTGCCTCTAATTTGCCTAGAACTATTTCTTTTTTTCCTCCTTTTTGGGTTGTTTTTATTTGTACATATTATCAGAGTGTGCTGGATTTCACAAGACTTGACTAAAGCCTATTGAAGACAGTGAGGATGTTCCCCCTGGCTCCAAAAGGGTTCGAGTCAGGCCCTAACACAGTAAGAGATGGCTTGTTTCAAGAGCCAGAGATGTGTCTTTGACAGATAACACAGTTTGTTGCTGCCTCTGGGCTTTCGTTATAGTCATTATGGTAAGTTTATATATCATAATGGCAGTCAGTAGAAATGAAAATGGAAAGGCAATTATGTATTTCCAGAAGCAAAACTGTGGGGGCATTCACACTGTCTGATTTTAGGGCCTCTAGCTTGACAGCTGAGCCTTGCTATATTTTATTTCCCGTTATAGTTAAAGAACGCTCTTAGCACTTCCAGGAGACTACAGATACAAATCCTTCCATGAGCTGCCCCTTCAAATGGATTTCTCTCTCTTCATAGACCACATGAAAGGTAGATGGTGTTTCACGCTAAATGGTGTGAAGATTGCCTTGGACAAGCTAACACAGCTCCTGAAATCAAAGAGTCAGAACAATCCTGCAACTCACCCTCCTTCGGCTCCCTCCGTAAGTTTTCAAGACTCAGGCAAGCTGATCTTTGATACTCCACCGTTTTATGTGCCTGCTCCTGAGTATTTATCATGAATACAAATATTATAACCAATCATAAATGCACCCCCTTCTTCCCAACGTGGAGCTCCAGGTTTTGGCTCACTGATGTCTCATGTCCTCTCTAGGGAGGGAGTGCAGAGGACGGGGATGGTCTCTTTTCAGTGGTGGCCACTGATAGGACTAGAGGAAATGGCCGGAAACTGAAACATCAAAAATTCCATAGGAACTTAAGGAAAAATTTCTTAACAGTGAGGGTGACAGAGCACTGGAACAGGCTGCCCAGAGAGGTTGTAGAGTCTCCTTCTCTGGAGATCTTCAAAACCCGCTTGGATGCAGTCCTGCGCCACGTGCTTTAGGTGTCCCTGCGTATGCAGGGGGGTTGGACTAGATGATCTCTAGAGGTCCCTTCCAACCCTAAGCATTCTATGATTCTATGATTCTATGTTAGTAAACCCCAGGCAGACTATGTGCTTTTACTGCTTTCTAACAGTTCGGGATCCAGGTATTTACTGGATGCTTTCTAACATTTTGGCAAGCTATGTGTTAACGTATGTCTTCATGCTGTCTAGAAAAAAAATGACATGGCCATGGGCTGTAAAAAATTAAGCTGTAGGTTATACCCAAACTGCAGGTCACCAGTTTCCTACACCGCTCTATGTTTACCCTGTCCTAATTACCTCTGTGATCCCTTGATTTGTTACACAGAGCAGTATAGAAATGAAAGACTGGTAAGTTTTCTTTACACCCTCCAAATCCTAGGCAATTCAACAAAAGTCCCTCATAACTTTTACTGCTGACTGTTAGAAGTTCAGTATGGAAGGAGTCATCAATGTCCTGCTGTCAAGGTCCTCCATCGACTGCATATGGGACTAAGACCACATAGTCCTTTTGAGATCAGGCCCCTGTGCCACTATCAAGATCTAAGTCCAGGCTTGCTTCTTTCTAACTCAGACTTCCCTAGGTCTCTTCTTGTTAGTAGACAGGAAGAAGATTTGCCATCAGGAATTTCTGTCAGTGTCCTTCTGAAGCTGCTAGTGGATGCACAAGTTCAAAGTTGATCAATAGCATTATTATATAAAATATAATTACAAGACGCTTACACACTGGATCTGCTGCTCATTTATACCATTGTCAGTGAGGTTAGAACTAATTCTGTAATTTCCGACGTCATAACTGAGTAAAAGTAATCAAGAGCCTATTACTTATGCTAGTGATTTCTAGTTGAGGCTAGTCCTGGAGGAAAGTAAAACTCTATTTGAATACAAGTGACAAGTTCTTCTGTCAAATGCTACATTTCAGCTTCCCTGTGCAGACAATTCACAGAAAATAAGGCAAAAAAAAGAGTCTACCCAGGCTAGTTCTAACTCCTAACAGAACCGCTCACATGTGTCTAACCAGTTCAAAATCATTTCTATTGATAAAAATTTAAGTATTCCTAACTAAAATACTTAATGTGCCACTCTTGCAAGCTCTCATAAATAAGAGTCATAGCATCAGTCTTATCAGATTTATGCAAGGGAACAAAGACTTCTTACATGATTAGAGTCAAACTGAAAACGGAATAATTCAGTCATCTGCCAATTAACTTGATCCTGCGAAGTGTCAACAATGTGCTGAATAATCTCCACTCCAGCATAAGCCAGAGGCAGATAGGAGCCTTGTTCTTTGCAAAATTCATTTGCCAGCAAAATAAAATAAAAAAACTCAGGTGCCTCAACCCACAATAGGTTATACCTACATAGAGGCAGTTAGCAAGGAAACAGAATCGTGACTGATATCTGTGGCATTTCTTTAGTCAAAATCACATAGCCATGGAATGCTTGAGGTTGGAAGGGACATCTTGGGGATGACCCAGTCCAACCACCCTGCTCAGAGCACAGTCAACTAGAGCAGGTTGCTCAGGACCATGTCCAGACAGCTTTTGAAACTCTCTAAGGATGAAGATACTACAAATTCTTTGAGCAACCTGTTTCAGTCTTCAACTACTTTTAAAGAAAAAAAAAAAGATTTTTCTTATGTCGGCAACATCACAGAAAGAGGATAAACAATTGATGTGAATTATTAAAGGGAGTGGTTATAAAAACGTCTATAAAATAAGTTAAAATAAAGAAATATTTCTGTCTGTACACTGGTGGGATAAATCACACCTAAAAAAACTAAGGCAGAGCTGCGGGGTGTCAGTAAACTGGAATTTATGTACTATCAGAACCAAACAGCCTGGAAATCTATGGCGCAAATAATACTATAACAGACAGGCTGACCCCACAGAGATTTTCTTTTCTTGTGCTCAGAATCTTGTTTATGGGCAAAGAGAAACACACATTCTATTATAAAGCTGATCATTTAATGTTACTATAAATGAAAACTTAACGGTCTAATTAAATAATCTTTATGAATCAAGTTCTAATAATTGCAGAAAGGATAATAATAATGCAGTTAGAAATCTCAGTAATAGTAGTAATATGATGTAAACTGTAAAAAGTACACTTAGCTTGTAGCCCTTTTTTCCTGGAGTTATGCTCACCATTCTACTGCTCTGGGTCTTAAAATCAGTAGCCAACGACTGCTGGAAAGGGTCCTGCAGTGAATCATTGGCCTCTGGACTCCTTGCCAGCAGGAACATGATATTCGTGTTGATGGCTTCCCCTTGGGGTCCATTTTATCTGTTTGCCAACATATTCTTACATCTTTCCTCTTTCTTTATGGGTCCACATCTCCATGCTGCATCTGAATTTACTGCTCAGGGTGGCTTTCAGGTCTTAGATACTATTTCTTTGTCTATCTCTCTTAGATACTGTCGCTTTGCTAACCCTGAAAGCAGTTTTGTTTAGCTCCAGGCCTGCATTTACTGACCACTGGGGAGATGTTTAGAGACTCAGCCCAGCCACATCTCTTATCATCCCAGTCCCTGTTCCTCTGCGTCACAGCCCGGGTCTCCATGGCCTCTGCTGTTGTACAGCCCCTGTTCTCTACAGTGGATCATTGTGTTAGAGACATAAACATCTCCTTTTACAGGGAATGGCTGCTTGTTGCTGCCATCTGTCTAAAACCATGGTTGTACCATACAAAGATAAACAAAAGTAAAACAAATTAGCCGCACGCACCTGGTCAAATACAGAAATTCCTACCAGTCAAACCAAGTAAAACAAAGCTGTGGGCAGGTCAGGAAAAGTTCAGACAGAACAAACCTGGAAAATCTCAGCCCTAAGGCCTTGCAAACTCAGCACAAGGCTATTACTAGCAATGGTGTTTTACAGGGCCACATGCTTATCCTTTGGAGGGGGTGATTGCACTTCTGCAGTGAAAGCACATCGTTCAATGTGGAGTAGGGCAGACCCTAGAGGGATCCTAGAGGAGTGTCCTCTTTAGCTTCCTCAAAATGTTAGACCTCCAAGTATTATGCTTGAAATATTTTTAATTAAGATTGAACAACTTCTTTTTAATAGATATGGCTAAAAATGTTCTCGGTATCTTTAGGAGCTGCAAAATTTAATCTATGTGGTTAGCATTATACTGTTCAGAGTACAAGACAGCAATATTACCTGCCTACATTAGGACCTATGACTCTATAAAAACTCCATGACATCAGGCCTGTTGGGTTTTTATTCCACTTTCACCACAGAGAAGAAAGGAATATTTTCTTTTTTATACATGCATGTGTGTGAAGGAAAGGAAAATATACACTCACAAGCATACACCAATATCCTCTAGAATGCAGACGAGAATGAAGGATCTAGAAGAGATGACACATTCGGGTCACTGTCTTCGGACATGCCTCAATTTCCTCATTTCTAAAATAGGACTAGTGTCATGTTTGGAGAGCAACTGATAGAAAGCAGAATGATATTTGTTAATATCATTATGGATGGATTTTGTATAACTGGTCTGATGTTGGAGGTATTCTAAGTTTTAAGACCTCTGCTCATCTTACTCATCTTAGAAGCGCCCTCCCAGAAAAAAAAGAAAAAAAAAAGAAAAGAAAAAAGAAAAGCAATTTTTTTTTTTGCCCAGTTTTCCATTCCCTGGTTATGGCTTCAAGAGTAGAGAGAATATTTTTCTTTGGAAGAAAAATAAGAAGTGTCCAAATTTATTCAGGTACAGACCAGGCTTCGTAATTAGTTAGCATTCCAAGGTAATGTTTTTATAACAGTATAAAATACAGTAACATGTAGTAATAATAATAATAATAATATAACAGTAACAATGACACAATAATAACATGTCAAAATCACAAAATATGACCAGAACAAAGTCACACTTTTTATCCAAAAATGCCAATTCCTTGAAATAAAAATATTTAACAATCATATAGTAATTTTCTTAATTTTCAAAATTTTTGATAGCAATAAAATATTTTGTTTTGACTTTATCATGGCTATAGCATTCTGACATTGAATTTCTATTATAAATGACATTAAAGATGCTAGAATAATATGGCTGAGTACAAATGAAATATTTTAGAATGTGGCATGTTAAAAAATATCTCTTGATTTGGAATAAAATCAAATCACAGAAATTACTGTGCGATAAAACTTTAATTTTCAAGCTAGTACTGTAATACTAGTTTCTCATACAGAGTTTGTATTTAAGAGGGTGACAATGGGATAATGTCCAAATGTCCTTATAAGAGTATTACTCTTAGTCTCAAAATAGATCACTTTCCCAGACATAGCGTTTCCTTGGAAAAATAATCCCCCTTTCTGAGCTGTTGAAATTCCTTTTGCAGCTGCTAAAGCACAAGTATTTCAGGTATTTTGGTTTTGGGAAACAAACAAAAAAACAACAGACAGTGATTTTCAGATGCTAGCTAAAATCAAAAACAATAAATTCAAGCATTTTCAAAGACAGAAGTGGAGCTTTTCACTTCATTGTGGGAGGAAATTCTCAGTTAGCTCTGTTTATTACCTTGGTTGTGTTTGTAGCATGTTTTCTAGCTTTTCAAGTGATTCTGCAGAATAGGACAAGTCCTCCAAGCTTTTCTCCTCCCTTCTTTCTGGGTTTGAGAGCTGTAGGCTCTGCACCAGGCATCTCAAAACAAAGGCAATCTAGGTGGGTTATTTCATAGGATAAGACTGACAAGACTTGAGATGCTGGGATTACCCTCAAACTAACTTTGATTCTAGTTTGATTCAAAGCACTGATGGGTCCAGCCTGAAATTAGGTAAAAACAAATAACTATGAAGGCAGTGAATCATCCCGAAATATCTGTCCTGCTTTCGAAGGTGACTGTCTTGGCATAAACTCCTCTTCTCTTTGCTGGTGATCATCTTGGCAGCCACAGTACTCGCTCAGAGAATCAGACAGAAATTCAGATGAACTTACCAGAAAAAAAAATATATTTTTTTTGATTTTTAAAGGATATGCAAACTTGTTCCAAGTCCAACAGATAAAGAAGACAAGACTGACTAAAAGTATCTGAATAATGATAACAGGAGAAGGTCTGAACAAGGATAACAGGAGAAGGATTTAGCCTGAGCAACTGAAAGTATGAGAAGCTGCTTGCAATGGAGACTTAGCTATCCAGAAATGAGGTATCTGGAGATAAGGAATACAGTAGAATATATAGTTCTTGAAATAAGCTGGAGACAGCAAGTTGAGGGAATGTTCTTGTATATTTTATTCCAACACACAAAAGATCTTTGAAAATATGAGGTTGGATGAGGTGGCAATGACCATGGAGCAAGGGCCTACCTTAGGTTCAACAGCTAAAGAAAAGAAATAAAGAGAATAAATACAACAGACCTCAAAAAAGTGGAATTCAGCAAAGTGGGGGGGAAAAAAAGCAAAGGAAAATATAACTTCTGAATTAGAGTCAGGAGAAAATTAAGTTGGATGGCAGTGAAAGCTTTCTAACTATAACAATAATTAAGTATAATGATAGTTGACTAGGGAGATTTTAGTTTGTCTGTCAGTGGAGATTTTTAAGGGCAGCTTGAAGAGTCATCTGTCAGGAAGGACGTAGATATATATGACTGTCCTTTCCATGTTGACCTTGAATTCTCTTCCTGTGATTTTTTTTTAAATGTTTATATCTGTGTTAATGACCTTCCTCCAAATCCTTCTTTGCCTTCTTTTTGCTTTGTTCTGCTTAAAAAATGTCACGTGAAAGAAAAGATGTATTTCACTGGAATCTGTTTTGCTCTGAATTCAGCAGTTTTGGAAATCAATACCAATTACATAGCAATAAAATCTTTCTGCATTCTCTTCCTTAAACCAACCTATTCAAAGAAAAAAAGAAACTATTACACCACATAAAAATATTGATAAAAAGTATTGATCTGAAATATATCTTACCCCTCTGTAATGAGCTAGAAAAGCTGAGGTTTCTGATTTGAAAAGGAACAGAATTTATTTCTGTTGTTATATAACAGTCTTGTTTGTTATGATTTTATTTTTCACTTGGAATATGGATGAGCAAATCTCAGCTGTTTTTCCATAAAGCTGAAAGACACCTGGGCCTCTCTATTGAATGCTACTCTTCATAGTAAAAAGAAATATTCAGAACGTATAGGGTGCTGCCAGGTGATGTATCTTTGTAAACTAGCTCTCAGTTCTCAATCCATTTCCCTCAGTTTTATCAGTTCTCACTAGAATTGGAATTTAGGTCACCAGCATCAACACCATGGGGTCATTTTGTTTGATCAGAAGGAAAAAAAATGATAAGGATGACTGTCAGATTTATCCTGCAATTTCCAGAATTTGTAGCAGGTATTTTTACCTAGCATAAGCTAAGATATCAAGTATGACTCCCAAAAGTATTATCTCCCAAAATTGTGCATATTCAAATGTACTGTTACACATAAATGTTTTCACCTAACCATAACAAGGTAGCAAATATGCTCATGCTCTACTGTTTCACCAAGAGAATGGGTCTCTAGTCATTTTCTAAAAAACATCGAGAAAAGGGATTGAATTCATCCTCCCATTTTTCCCTCTAATTCCCATGCACAATTGGGTGGTCAAGGAATTTACCTATGGAAAGAGAATGGTCTTTTGCTTCCAAATATTATTTTCTAAGAAGGTTAAAATAAGAACTTTCAACTGTGTTTTAGAGGACAGCATCAAACATCGTTCATCTTTGAAGAGAGACTAATTGTGCAGCAGTGTGTCAGATGTTCTGGAGCGTCTGGTTTCTGGATCACAGTCAAGTTTAAGGATAAGATAGAGGCAAAGCTGCTCTATAGTTCCCTGCAGAAGATCAAAGCTAAAAAATGAGGTATCTGCTGAGGTTATACATCGTCAGAATTGAGTAGTAACACAGTAGTAAATCTAATTTTAGCACATTTCAGGATTAGACCCTGAATACTTACGTTGCAGTTAGGACAGGTTGTAGGACAACAGGCAAACTACTATTACCTTTTCTAGCTTTCAACACAAAATATGATCCATGGGATAATATGCTTTGTGTAATGGGAAGCTATGGGGTAATATCTGTGGGATAATGTCCATGGGATAGTATGCATTTTATCCATCTGAGGAACTGTAATAGCTGTCACCTAACCTACTTGCTGGAGAAAGGTCAATACTATTTCTCTTAAGGTATAGGTGGGTTAGTCTCACTAACTGAAAGGGAGTTTTGCTATTTACTCTAATAGACTGATTGATTAAATCTTTACCTGGAATTACTCTTAAGGGATTGGCTAAGGTTCTTCCTCTGTAAGCAGAGGGATGCTAAAGCACCTCTGTACTAGATAGAGATCTCAATATAGTAGATCCTAGTAAATAACTGTATCATAATTCTACAAAGACATACAATATGCTTAACTCAAGCATGTGAGATACTAAATCAGCAGTGTTTCGTTCTGACTCCAGAGTTTTCCATTCTTTTCAATGTTGCCAATTCAGCACACTGCAATGAGTTGGACCCTTGAAGTGATCATTATCCAGTTTGCTCATTTTAAAATATGATTACAATTTGTGAAACATTATCATGTTTCATTCAGGAAAGCTAAATCTTACTTGAGGCTAAATTTGAGCTGAGATCTTTGTCTGGAACTACTACATAAGGACTGTTATAAGTATTAGAGTATATACCCAGATTCTTCGAGATGATAGACATTATCACTGGAAACTTGAGGCCACTAAAAATGTCTTTCCTCTGAAAAGCACATCTGAAATTTTGGTTTTTGATCACCCTTCCTTGCACATGGATTTGCATTTCCATATGTGCACATTAACAGTAATCTATAATGTTTATGCAAGTGCATGGTCTTGCAGATGTTTTTGAGACTTACAGAAATACTGGTGAGCAGCACTGAATGTTAGTAGATAATCAACTTAATTTCCTTCTTCATCTGTTTTCATTTTTCTCATTTTCCCTTGAGGGATTCATCCCTGGTCTTACTATAACTTTTGCAAATTTTTGATTCCGTTCCTTAGTGGAACACAGATACTACATGTTATAACGTAATATTCTTAAACACACCTTCTGACATTGACATTTACAAACTCATGTAATTGACGATGGAACCACGGGTTTTAAATGAAGCTGGAAAAAAATATACTAAAATGCCAGACTTTTTAGTTCTGGATGAAGAGATTCTTTGACAGGGAGAATGCTTCCGTTGTCTGGGGACCGCAGTCCTCGGCTGAGAGGAAAATCTCCTCCTTATTGCAATGATAGTTGAACAGAAGTGATGGGTACACTCTCAAAGGAGTGCACTGACTCTCAGCTGAGAACTCATATAGCTTGCTTTTATGTGATTAACGCATCCTTAAATATTTCATGCACATTGGTACAGCTTTTGCAGGAAAGTCTGAAAGCTATTACACCACGTAGCTGAAAACCAGGCTGTCACAGCAGTCTCCAAGGAAGTATGAGCTTGGACATCTCTAGGCAAATTCAGAAGCAGAATCTCTATCTGCCAGATCCTGGAGGAACGCTGCAAGCTGCCAAAGCGTTCAGCAAAAAGAGGGTGGCAGCAGCTGCTGCTGCTACTTATTGCTTTTATTTAGGACCTAAACTACTCAGCAAGGAGTCTCTGGAAATTCCTTACTGATATGTCCTGCAGCCAGCCACGAGGAATGCTGCACTTCTGAGCTAGACATCTTATAAATCATGTCATAATAGATTAAAGAATCTAAAATTTCTTAAAATAGCTAGGCACTTAAAGGTGAAGATGGATATCCGTCTGTGGGCTTTATGCAAGTTCCAAGGTATCTATGTGCAATATGGAGACTCATAATTAGAAGTTTGGCATTTGGAGCATTCAAAAATCTCACTAGGCTTTACACATTTTTACCCCAAAAGCCTAACTCGGAATTGATATTTCAGCAAGCAGGGTTGTTTATTCCCCTCTTCATCCTTGTTTTATATTCTTTTGTTCTTCATTTATACTACAACATAGAAGAGAAAAATCATGTCTGAGGAAAATCTCTTCAGATACATATCTAGATTCAGCTTCCAGTTAGCAATGAGTTCCCACAGCATTGGGTACCACTGAGATCAGCATCTCACTCTATACACAAGTGCTTCTTATATTTATATTAATGTTATGATTCACCAGGCAGTAAGTAGGCAAAATATATATGCACTTCTACTGAGATGGGAATATCCCAAGTGGGACAGCATCTCTGCAACCCCTTTAATATTAAAAAAATCAAAGGTATGCAGTTATGTGGTGATCCATTTGGGAGCTCACATGAGCTAAGATATATAGACCTAATATTTCACTTTCCAGAAACGGTTTATTTCCAGCAGTAAATATGATGTTTGTGAAATGAGAATAGGCTATTTCAAACTGTTATAAGCCCACTGAATAATTGAATTATTACTCATCAGGGGGCGGTGTAATTTGTTACCTGTGTGATTCCAACACTCTGAATCAAAGTAATTACATTACTGGTGTCATTTGGTGAAATAATGCTGTGAAGGTCTCTATGAAGAGAGAGGCAATTGCTGAAAGGATTTTGTTGAAATAATAGCACCAATTCAGCTGGTCCTCTTGCTTCATCCATTGCTACTTTATTATATGGCTAAATAGCTCATTCAGCTGTGTTTTGCTGGAGTGACAAATACGAACATTGGAAATGGTATCTGTGGAGGAAAAAAACGCACAACTTCTAAGGGGAAAGTACCCATCATATTTAGAACCACAAATGTGCAAAAGGAAAGCGATTGATTAAATTTATATTAAAGGAAGAAAAGAAAAAGAAAAAAAGCACAAAGGCAGGTTTTATTATCCTCTGAAAATTCAGAGGCAAGATTTCACTGGAGATTTATCTAGTGCAAAGAACTAGTAGGAGATGTTTGGAGGCTGTTTCAAACCACAGAGCAGTCACTTCCAAACACCATGTATTGGGCTTTCAGGAAAGTATGAAATTGATATTAAAAATATGATTATAAAGTGTATGAGTGTATGATTATATGAGCATAAAGTGGTTTCTATTGTAATGTTTATCCACATCTTAATCTCTAATGCATTTATTGCAGTGACATTTCTGTGAGTCAGGACAATTCTGTACTGTTTGGCTCGAGGAAGCAAAGCCCAAAGACCTGAAGGCATCTTATAAAAGTCAAATTTAAAGCTTGCATATACTTTTTTCTTAAGATTTACATTGTTTTTCTTTAACGTTTTATACATTATTGGAGAAGTCTGCCACCTTCTTTAACTTTGCTTAGGCATTTGGCTCCAATGCAACTTAGAGGATACTGTACAGGACTCAAAATTCTTGCATAGACAATAGGTGCTATGAAGTAGTATTTTGAAGAATCTGACTCAGGTATCTAAATTAACTCCAAACGATGGCGTTTTTGATCCCCAAGTTTGCTGATTAAGATACACCAGATTACTAATTAAGGTCATGATGAATGTTTTTATTTTTGTTGAGATATTGTACAGACTCTGCAAAAATAGCAGGAAACCTGTATAAAGAAAATGTTGTGACTGGGTCTTCCTTGGTAGATTCAACCCTTGCCCAGAGAAACTATTGATTAGCCTAGTGCTCCACTTCTGTGGACCTGTTTGAGGGATGTGGGCCTAATTCAGAGAGTAATGTGATGAGATATAGCAAATGAAAAAAAACAGCAAAAGGAAAAATACCATAGAAAGGAATTTATTGCAGGGGTTGAGTTGGCATAAATGGCATATACAAAACACAACTCTGAACTTATTTTCAGATGGTTTCACTAACACAATGTTCATATTGACAAAAACTGATACTAGTAATCTGGGAATAAGAGAAGATCACTGAAATGTGTTTGCTCCCTGTGGAGTCAGCACAGAGCCAAAGCACGGCAAGGGCTGATAAGTCCCTCTTGAAAAGTTTCATCCAGTGCAATGCACTCAACAGGAGCTGTGACTTGGCATTTCCTTGGGGCTGACCTAAAAAAAAAGAAGTATGATCTGGCTTTAAGGCAAATCTGCCTAAATAGCTCTCAGCTCCAGCTATCTAGGGCCTGTGGAGGTTGGTGGAGTTCTGACAGAAATGATTGTAACTCACAAACATATGAAAACATTGTCAGGTGCCTTTCTATGTCTGAACCCTGGATGATCTCCTCAAGTTCATGACTTCACACTCCCCTGAACCTGCAAAATCCCTTGTGCTCACACCCACGATGGTATGGGAGATATCTTCAAATTGACCGTGACGGCTGGGCAACATGGTCTGCCCCAGGATTTGAGGACTTGTCTCTTTGAGGACTTGTCTCTAGTTAGTAAAAGAGAGACATACTCCACTTTAAGCAAGCTGTTGGACAACTCGGACCTGCAGTGTGTTAAATTCCTAGCCAAAGGCTGAAATCTTGATAGCTGGAAAATTTTGCCCTAAAAATAGATTTCTTTGCATTATTGGATTCATGTAGCATTTTATATAATTACAGCCCTTGTTGAAAAATTTATGTTCTACAAGATCTAGCTCATAAAATCTGAGCTTTACAGCACTACTCTGTTATAAGCCCTTACTGCTGAGTCCAATATTTATTATTAGGGGGAAACTAATCCACACTTTTAAAAGTGTTCCATAATATTATAGTGCTTTAACAAATTCTGAACAGTTTTTTTTTCCATCTGTGGATTTATCATTGTGCCTACACACATAAATAGAATGACCATACACATACATTTATTTGAATAAAAACACAGATTTGTGTTTTTTTTTTTTTTTTTTTTTTACAGTTTTCTGGTAAAAGCAGTCATTTGGGGAAGCAGTCTTTGTGTTTCAATTTTTTTAAAGGACAGTGATTTTTGCTGAAGGAATGTTTTCAGGCATTTTTGAAAAATTGTCTCTCATATTATCTTGAAATTATCTTCAAGAAACTGACAGTGCATTTCCACATTATGGTACCTCAAACCATAATTTCATGCTGAGTTTCTCACAGGAGGCAAAACCAACAAAAAGATAATTGCTTTTTCTTGTGCCATTCCTCTGTTCCCTATACCCCTTACCAAATTTTTCTCCTCCTCAATGATGACAATGCAGCTGCTGCTGGAGCCACATTCTAATACAGATCGTTGAAATAATATGGATTGGAAAGCAAAGACCTTCTCCCATTTTTGGACAAATTATCTCTAATAACACTCTTGGAGGAATGGAGGAATATAATCTGACCGTATCTACCGTTTAACAGCAGAGGGAACTCAGTTTACATGTAGCCTCCATCTTGGGATTGCACAGACCATGCATATTGATCATGCCCAGCAGTTCTACATAGTGGACACTACCCCTTTTCAGCAAGACTGGGGACAAGCGAGCACATCCTTCAACACCTTGGGTACCAGGTGATATCGCCTGAAGGTGAGTATGCTGGTGGAGAAAGTCCTCGACAGAAATCCATCATGTCCATGTTGTTGTGGTAACAGAAGAAATGTTGACTGAATATCTTGTGAGATCCCACAGTCCAATGCAAAAGTATTTTATTTCAGCCTTCTCGGTTTAGGATAAGTTTTTTGAAACATCGTAGTATTGCCTGCCATTTTCTGAAGTGCACAGTGAGCTTTAAAACGCCTCTTGAGAGAGAATGGAAGTGTGAGGAATCCCCTGTTACTTTTAACATAAAGAGTGGCCTGAGTCCACATAAGTATTCAGCCTGGGGTGAGGAATCAGGAGTGCACTGAAAAGGAATCTTTCCAAGGTATGCGTAGAACTTGTTGTACAAAGGGAGAAACAGATCTGCTGAGGGAGCTGGAACAGCTATTTATGGGAGTAGGAAAATTCAATAAGCTCATGGAAAAGAACTTGTGCCTGAAAACAGCAAAATACGTCAGTGAGAAAAGATGTCAGATCTATGCTGTGTCTAAACCAAGTGCAAAAGATAATGCATCACATAGCTAGCTGGATGGACAAGTTAAGCAGAAGGTTAACCAATGAGAGCTAAGGCTGATCAGGGGATAAAAAACTTGTACCAGAGAAACATCTGCAAAGGACTGAGTACAGACAAGCTCACCCCTCCCTTTTAAAAGGTGTTTAAGAACATAATAGAAGGTGGTGAAGCACATCAGTGAAGCATTTGACATCTGGTTAACATACCTTCTACATGAGTGCATCGAGGTCAGCTAATTCAAGAAGCAAGCTGAAGCTTTTGATAGACCAGGTAGAACACTGATGAGAAAAAGAAGGGATCACACTCTGCCCCCCGTCCATGTAAAAGACATAATAAGTTACATGAATTGTTGGCTGATGAGGCCAAAAGAAGGGATTGGACAGTCTTTACAGAACTCAATCTGAGACATATTAATAACAAATTATTTAAACTGTATTTGATTTGTGTTAGGGATAACAGGGCATTTGTGACCAATTCAACAACATCTGAAAGTAAATTATCATCCTTGGCAGATGAAGAAATAGCAATAACTAGAAGAGCTACCAAAAGAATCAACAAGCATCACTGAAGTCAAATTTGTGGCTTTCCCAACTAGAGCACTAGGAAAATTGTGTACAGGTCATTGGTATAGAGGTCATTTTGCTTTCCCATCTGACCTGAGATTCTCTAATAACCACCCAGAGAGAGTAACATGGCTTTCAGTAGGAGAACATTGCTATCCTCTGTGAATATTATGCATGTTTTTGCAAGCCTGAGAGGGGCTAGTGAGTTTTAACTGTCTTACACCTGCCTCTTCTTATTACAACCTATTGAAAGCAAAAGAATACATTTTCACCAGGACAATGTGAGTTACCTTCGATTCTTGTGATCTACTGTTTTTTTTTCCCCTGGATCTCATAACTTAGTTGTAGGTTCATAAAGTGTTTGGAATGTAAATCTTGATTTCCATTGACATCATCACTGGATTTTACACAGGTAGATGGGCTGCCTCCCTTTATTTTATTTTATTTTATTTTATTTTATTTTATTTTATTCAGGAATACAGGTGCTAGCAGTCTGGCAAGACTCTAGTGCAGGTAACTACATTGCATTATCTTACAGCCTCCTTGCAATTGATCTAGAAACAGCCATGAAGTGACAAGAGTCCCTAGACAGTCTTGCAAGCAGACAGCAACACTATTGTATTACTTAAAGCTTTAAACACTTAGAATGGAAAGGTTAGCATGCACAAAAATAACTATTTACACAGAGGAGAACTGAATAGGTAGGAAATGTGACAGAACTGGAAATGCAGAAATCACGTCCTTTCATGTCCTTAACAAGGATAAGAGGTCTCGGCAAATGATAGAGGGTCTCTGAGTCTCCAAACTGGTTTGCCATTCTACTGAGTATATGGCAGATGGCAGAGATCCTCATTGCAAAAAGACAGCCCATAGAGCTTCTGAGAGGTTAGTTCTGCACAGTGGTAATGGTTATCTGATACCATGGTTCAACATCTACAACATCCAAAGCACAAAACCATCTTCATCTTTGCAAAAAAATAGCATTTAGGATCATGAAGTACGTTCTGGCACTCCATTCATATTCAGGTTGACATGACCAAAAACTGAAAATCGAAGTCCTCCTGGCGCAGTGGCTTGCACTTACTCCATGTGGCACTGTTAGGTGGATTAGGAACTCACTGGATGGCAGGGCCCAGAGAGTGGCGATCAGCAGTGCAGAGTCTAGTTGGAGGCCTGTGGCTAGTGGGGTCCCCCAAGGGTCAGTCCTTGGTCGAGTCCTGTTCAATTTATTCATCAATGACCTGGATGAAGGCACAGAGTGCTCCCTCAGCAAGTTTGCTGATGATACAAAATTGGGAGGAGTAGCCGATACCCCAGAGGGCTGCGCTGCCATCCAGAGGGACCTGGACAGACTGGACAACTGGGCGGTGAAAAACCTCATGCAATTCAACAAGGACAAGTGCAGGGTCCTGCACCTGGGGAGGAATAACCCCAGACACCAGTACAGGCTGGGGACCGACCTTCTGGAGAGCAGCTCTGCAGAGAGGGACCTGGATGTCATGGTGGATGACAAGTTGACCATGAGGCAGCAGTGTGCCCTCGTGGCCAAGAAGGCCAATGGGATCCTGGGCTGCATTAAGAAGAGTGTCTCCAGCAGGTCGAGGGAGGTGATCCTGCCCCTCTAAACAGCCCTGGTGAGGCCGCATCTGGAGTATTGTGGCCAGTTCTGGGCTCCACAGTTCAAGAAGGATGTGGACCTGCTGGAGAGAGTCCAGCACAGGGCCACAAGGATGATCAGGGCCCTGGAACATCTGCCCTATGAGGAGAGGCTGAGGGAGCTGGGCCTGTTCAGCCTGGAGAAGAGAAGGCTGAGAGGGGATCTGATCAGTGTCTGTAAGTACCTCAAGGGGGGAAGTGAAGAGGATGGTGCTGGCCTCTTTTCACTGGTGGCCACTGACAGAACTAATGGCCATAAACTGAAGCACCAAAAGTTCCACAGGAACTTAAGGAAATTTTTTTTTTAACAGTGAGGGTGACAGAGCACTGGAACAGGCTGCCCAGAGAGGTTGTGGAGTCTCCTTCTCTGGAGATCTTCAAAACCCGCTTGGATGCAGTCCTGTGCCACGTGCTCTAGGTGACCCTGCGTGTGCAGGGGGGTTGGACTAGATGATCTCTAGAGGTCCCTTCCAACCCTAAGCATTCTATGATTCTATGATTCTATGATCCTGGCACTTACGTGCTGATGCTGCAGGAGAATGGTGCTCTGTGAGAAAAACCTGGGTGAGAAGAGCTCTTGTTTGAGCAGAAACCCCTGACTGCCTCCAAACAAGAGGAAAGCTTGTAGTTAAATATATAGTAAATGTGGGTTATTTCCAAACATCCACAGCTCTCTGTTTAATCTGAATGAAACACGTCTGCTAGAGACAGCTGCTTCCTGTCTGCTCACTGCCAATGATATTTACAATCTCCCTCCCTCTCTGCATTTCTTTCATTTTGTCTTTTTTTTTTTCCCAGACAGGTTATCATACTCAGGCCATACTAGAACAAAATTATATCAGTCCCCTTGGTCTAAACAAACGCCCATTGCTGGATAGTCCTACTGAAACTAATTGGGCTGCCCGTTTTAGTGTCTTTAAGAAATAGGCTGGTGCACCTGGCACTAGCCCTAATCCATGTGCAACAGCCTGCACAGGGCAAGGTCAATATCCAGACTGTGAAACTTCTGAGCTCGTTTCCCTGGCAGAAATAACTGTGTTTCTTGCATCTTATCAGCTTGATGCCTTCTGAGCCTTGTGGGCTTTTTATTTTCTTTGAGAGTGTGTTTTGCAATTTATTGCTGAGAGGGGTCTGGATAAAAAAAAAAGAAGAGGAAGGAAAAAGGATTAGTTAATTAATTAGTCATTAAGTAAATGTTTGATCTGCCCAACCCACCAATAAGTTAGGAGAACAATAAATATGGGATTCAACAGGACTCTAGAAACAAAGAATAAACAGTTTTGTGGGTAGAAAAATGTGCAGCTTACGAAGGCTACTTGTCCCTTTGAACTGAAAATTTTGTTGGATCACAGAACAGTAACCATGGGTTTGGAGCAGTCTGAAGGCACCCTCATAGGTTATGGGATAGAACTTGTCCTCTCAAATGAAAGGTATCGGTTACTTCACAGAGCTGGATATTAGACCGTCTTCACATTATGTCTGGAAAGCAAGTTCTAGCAGCATGAGTTTCTTTTCAAGGGCTCACTCACAGCAAATGACCATGAGCTAAGTGAGTGCAGTTTTGTGAAGAAGACTGACATGTTTTGCTTTCTCTTTGGAGTGTCTTGTCATTACCAGCCTACAGCAACAATGTAAGATTGTGCTTTCCAAAGATGCTGAAGGAGTTGGGTTTTCAGGCCCACTTGGATTTGGACGTCTTGATTTTTAGAGGACTTTGGAAGATCTGGGGAGAAAGGGATACCAGTAAGAATCCTGGATGATAGCTCTAAACTGATAAAGTTTCCAAAACTGATCAGACAAACATGGATTTAGCATATGAAATCTGTGCTGTCTTAGAGAAACTAAATTCCTTTCTACTACATCTCGTATGAAGCAGTGAGCCTGTTTAAGCCTCATCTGGATGCTGTTCTTGGAGTCTGCAGATATATTTGATTTTAAGTTATGATATTACAATAGGTTAAAAATATAAAGGTATGTTAATCAACAACATCACTCACCTGGTTCAATATTTATTAGCTCGTTTATAATGGCTGTTCGTACTGATATTTGTTTTTACTTTGTTAGGATCAAAAGCCTTGAGTTTAATCAAGTTACCTGTATTTGAAATCACTTCAGCAGCATGGAGCAAGACTGGAATTTCAAAAAGATTTATGAAACATAAGACGGCCAGGTCATTCCTTTTGTGGAAGGTGACCTATATCTGTGACCATCTCGGTTGCCTGTCCTTGGGGAATGTAAGGTTTCATGACATGGAAGCCAGTTTGAGCCTCAGTGTTTTGTGTGCTCTATATATTGCATTTCCCTGGACACCAGTTCAAATTCCATGTTGCAATGAGATCTGGGCAAATACCATCACCTCCTTCTCGTGTAATACTGTAATGTGTGGGCTGCTAAGGAAGCATAACTCACGTGGGCCAGCTCCTCAGGATAGAGTAAGATTAGCTGAACTATAGAGCATAACGTCCTCACAGCTTAGACATTCATCTGCTCTTTTAGAAATGCCCTAAATCTATGTTGCCCTGCACCCACACTAGTGTTTCACAGAGATTCCCCAAAACTAATGTATGCATTTTTTTTCATAGATTCCTTAATGTGAAATGTCACATTCCTGGCAAATAAAGCACAGAGACTGCCTGTTGAAGTGTTTGCAAATAGTGTGTGAAAGATAAATTAGAGGGGAAGGTTTGTTTTTGTTGTTTTTGTTTGTTTTTTTCAGCTTGCCCCACATCTGTGTCTAAGTGGAGGAGCATTTGCAAAATTTACAGAGGGATCAGAAGCATGGCACTATATCTGAGGTTCATTTGTAGAAGGTAAAGTAGCATATGTTATGAGTCGGTTAATCTCTTCAGGGCTTTATCCAGCACAAATTAGGTTCTGTGGTCACTGAGTCACAGCAGGCTGTGGGCCGCTGTAGCCTTGGAGCTTTATTCTGATTCAGCTGCCAAGTAATGAACTGCTCTGTGGGCGCAAAAATTGGCTTAAGCTTCATGAACTCCAGCCAGGCATGCGCAGACCGAAATGCTGCTCCTCGCTTCGCACACAGCTACGTGGTTCCCTCCTCACCTACTCCTCAGCAATCCCAATGCCAAGACAGAGCCCCTGGAAAATAAATAAATAATAAAAGAAGATAAAAGAAGATAAGATAAGATAAAATAAGATAAAATAAAACAGAAAAATAAAATAAAATAAAATAAAATAAAATAAAATAAAATAAAATAAAATAAAATAAAATAAAATAAAACAAAATAAAATGAGATGCTAATTCTGTCTCATTAGAAATCTGCCAAGGTTGTGAAATGATTTTAAAAGACGCAGAAGCTCTTGATGTTTTGGCTATTTAAAACCAGCCAGGACAATTGCTGCATGCAAGGATCAGTTCTGTGTTCTGTTGGAATTGTCTTTTTTTGCTGGTCTTTTTTCCTTTTTTTACATATTTGTCCCCAGTCTCTATCTGAAAATATTGCAATGCCTCCAAAATAAAATACTTCAAAAATACAATGCCATGGGTTTCCTAAGTGGATAAAAGGGGCTGGGAAGTATAATTCTGAATGCAATTAATTTCTCAAAGAAGCTTGAAAATCTCATTCATAAATCACCTCTTGGAGGTACAGAGCAAATCACCAGGGAGTCATCGGTGCTCGTATATGGGTGTCAGGATATCTGCTCTTGCATGCAACTTTGTTCTTCCCTGTTGATTCCTTGACCTTGGTAAAAGAACATATTGTCTCTGCACTTTATATTACACATTGTAAATGAGGTTATAAATATTTGCCTGTGTCAGAGTATTAATGTTTAGATCAAATAAGAACCCTTTGCCCAGTATCTACCATCACTTTAACTGAAAAACACAGGCAAAAGGAGAAGTGCCAGCCAACTCAGCAATAGACACCTTGAAGACCAGGTGCAAAATGACCATCCACAGAATGATTTAGAACCAAGAAACGTTGTTCTGATCAGGTGAAAGGTATAAGAAAATCATTTGGCGTTCTCCCTCCAGCTTTATTGTGAGGTTCCAAGCATTCACTGAGGGGACCACAGGTTGCACAAGGCCACTTCCCATAAAAACACTCAAAGTCTAAAGTGCAGGACAAATATTAAAAGGGATCTTCCTTATCCAACATATAGAATCAGTCCATAGATACTTGGTGTGCTCTAGGTAAGCCTGTGCTTTCATGCCTCATGATATTCTTCATGTACAAAAGCTCAGAAGAGGTTGTATCAGGAGTAAAAAGGTACCTTTGGAACATCAAAGTAGTTTGAGAGAGACTCTGAAACTAAATTTTATTTAATCCCAGTTTTGCTGGGGTTTTCTGCCTTCAGTAGGGTGTGCTGGAACAGTTAATTCACAAACAAAGAACCTTTATAAAGGTTTGTCACACTTTCAGCAAACTGAAACTCTGAGAAAACCTTGTTTCTATAATCGTATTTATGATCGGGTCCCATAAATCCAGCAGTTTAATAACTGTTTTTTCAAAGATTTCTGAATGTCAGGAAATTTGCATGTGGGAGTCTGGGCAGCAAGGTGAAACCAGATGCCTCCCAAATGCAAGTGCTTGAAGGACCGGGCTTTTCAAGGAGAGGTGATCTTCTTGTATACATTATATGCAGTGCTTCTACTTTTGCTTTAAAATGGCAATAAGTAAAAAGAGGTCTTACTACCTTTGCATTGGAGCTGGTGAACTGCAGCTCAGCCATTTGCACTGCTTCAGCAGTAGATATTATACAGCCCCAGCAATTAACACAGCTACAACAGCAGTGACACAAACATGACACAAAATTATCTACACAAAACATAAAAGAGTCTAGTAATTTATGAATGTTGCTTTTAAATCTATATTAAGCACTGTTCAGAGAAAACTCATTCACTGAGGCTAACTCACTTTGCAGTTAAATCAAATTCAGGACAGGATAAAATGCTTCTTATCAATTAATTTTTACTTTAATCTTTACAGACTTGATGGAGAAAGTAGGTATTAAATCCCAGAAGAGAATTCTGAGTATATAGAAAACCAATCAAACAAAACAAAAACAAACAAGTAAGAAAAAAAACAAGTACAGGACTGCAAGAATCAGTAGGACAAGCAGAACCTTTGGAGCAGGCTGCTAGAAAGAGTGAAGATTTAAGTACAGGACCATAACGTAAGTGGCTGGCAGGGTTGACCTGAATACTCCGTCTGGTAGTTTCCAGCAATGCTGCCAGGTATACTATTACCTCCTGGCTTCTTTCACCTACCTGGCCAGTAAATAAGGTGGGACTGATGGTATAAATAGATGAAATTGGAATTTGAGGGGGAGGGAATATGAAAGATAAAACTTTACACTCGCCCAGAAATATTTTCCTTTCCAGCAGAAAGTTAGAGGTTTGATAGAATTAACATTTTTGTGGAAAGTATCTATTTTTACTAGTAAGTAATTCTTGATTTTTAAGTAGAGATAAAAATCGAAACTCCCAAATCATTGGCATCTTCAGGTTCTCATTATTCAGGTATACTTAACAATGTGACGTCCAAAGCTTCTCATGAAGATATGTATACACATACACACATATATATACAGAAAACACAGAAAGTAAAAAAAAAAAAAAAAAAAAAAAAGTAACTCTCGTATTTACAAAGCCAGGGTGAATTTACCAAGTACCATAGAAAGATCTTGGCATATGGTAGTGCTTGCATAGGAGTCAAAATCTCTCCAAAAGCTTGGCTAGTTGCTGTCCGGTGGTGACAGGAGACTCATTTCATGGGTCTCTGCAGCGGCATCTTCAGCTGGATGTGGAGAGAGATCAGGAACCATAGGTCTGATCAGCATGATAACCAGCACCTTAAATACAAGTTGCACTAGACACATAGGTACTGATTTAGGGAATTTCTAGAATTGTCTTGGAGAGCTCCTGTAACAGTCAAATACTGGATGGTTATGGTTCATTCAGCCACTAAGTTTCAGGTTGGTCCATTGCCTCAAACCAGTGCATTGCCTCATCTCTTCAGATAACAAGCCATGAACTCCTGGGCCACCTACACCACAATTATAACCAAAGAACAAACCTGATTTTCATATTCACAATTGATGTATAACTTAAGATCCATAGCTCTTACTACATGGTGTGCTGAATCCATGCTAAGCTGGACTCTCATATTTTTCCCTGTGTCTGCTTTACTAGAGCTTGGCTACTCCAAAGTGCTTTCATGTAGCAATGCGCCCAGTGTACTGCTCTGGGTCTTCTTTCCTTTTAAATAAGATTCGAAAAACTAAGAAAGATTATTCTGTTTTTTTTAACCTATCAGCATATAACTTTGTTCAAAGTGGGTCAGACCCATGCAAATATGTGAGGCTCAAGTCATTACAGTGGAACGAAAAGCCTGCGGGACAGAAATAGAAGTAGAAATGACTTTATATTTCTTGAGGCTTTCATAAAGGCCAAGAAGCAGAGAGAAGCACAGAATTTGAGCACCCAGATTTTTATTTTAAATCAATGTTTTAGAAATTAGGCCAAAAATCATGCTGTTCCTCTTCTGATGGGAATGACAGGTGCCTACTCAGATGAGAGCTGAAATACTCCAAGCTAGCAGGGCAGAGCCCTGGGCTTTTCTTTCTGAATACATTCTTTACTGGAGCAACAGATTTACGTTTGGTTACATCTTTTATGAATACTTTTTCAATAAATTAATCAGAAGCTTCAGGGAATTTAAGGCTTTTAAAAACAGATCACTTCTTTCACAATTCCCTTCTGAGAGTTTCAAAACTGGATTTCTTCCCATTCCATCTTTCATACTTCCATTTAGAAAAATTGAAAATTCCTGGGCCAGTGAAAAGGCAGTTCTTGCACTCTCGTCGGTCAGAATTTGACAGAGGCCTCGGAGCCACTCGCACCGTCTGCAGAGTTCAATGGCTGCCCCACAAACCACCCCTGAATCACAGGGCTGTGCCAACGAGCTACGGCCACCAAAGGCCTAAGCCACGATTCCTCCTGCCCTTAAAGGTTAAGGTGAGTAACCAGCAGAGTCCATGCAGTGCCTCCTGAGGGACTCTCTGTGCCAGAAGAGCTGTGTGCTTTTCCAAAGCCTGTCCTCTAAGCACTTTTTCTGGGAAGACCTGCATTTAAAAAACACTGTTTCCAGGAGTACGAAATCATGTTTTCTATCCCCACAGTACTGCTGTGGACTCTGTTTCCATAAGAGCAGTTCCTGTTCTTATGAGGGAATATCATGTGTACAACACTCAGCTTGGGTTACTGTGCTCTACTAAAAGATATTTTAGCAGGGATAACTGCAACTCCTGCCAGAGTTGTGGAGATGATAGTGCATGGAGCTTGATCCAAGCCTTCCCTAGTTAATACTGTCATCCCTTCTGCAAGGAGAAGGCCAAGGGGAAAAACAGGAAGCCTTACAATCACACACACAAAAAAACCACCTGCACATCATCTACTGCACCATCTCAAAGGACTCTCCACAAAACAGGTGCACAAAAGGCAGATGTTTTGTGCCTTTTGGGTCTTTACCATTTATACAGTAAAAAGAAAAAAAACAAGGCAAAGGACACGCAAGGGCACAGTCATAGCTGATATAGCTTTTTACAACAAATACACAAATGTACCATTTCTAACTATCTATGTTCAGTTGCTCTCGTCTCTTTTCTTGTGGTTTCTACGATACATCTCACCATGTGCACCATTAGAGGTTGCACAAGCTATTTAAAGTTCTACTGCTAAGATACCTGACATGCACACAAAAGAGAGGTCACTATTTCTTCAGTGTGGTCTTAATTCAGACAGGTGTTTAGGTACAGACATTGCTGTAGGAAATACTGTGCAAAGGCTCAAGAATCCTCATTAATATTAACGAAAGTATAAAAGAAATTTATAGATATGTAGCCAACAGTTGTGGCAATGGAATGAATACAATAGAGTATAGGAAAATTGAAAACTGAGCCTACCAATTCCGAGCACCATCTGGTCTCTTGGTGCTCAGACTGCCTCAAAAACTTTGCCATTTAGCTTTTTCAAGTTTGCTTTTTCTTTTGATTAATACACTTTTTTTTTTTCTTCTAAATAGCACTAGACCTCAGTAGTCTTTAGCAGGATATCTCTCAAGACTTAAAGTCAATAACAACTGAAGAGGGTAATCCCAGCAAAGGTTTTTCTTTTGGAATCCCTTGGCCAGAGGCGAACTTTGCATTTCTCAAGCATTTATACCATAAGACCAGTGTGTATGAAGTAGAGAAAGAGAAAAGGACTGCTGTGGATGTGAGTATGGCAGCAGATCTGTCTTTTTTTTCAGACTGGCAGCCCATCGATTTCTAAGGGATCTGCAATGGGTAGCTAAAAATGAAAGGCTTTTGGTAATAGGCTAGAATATGGTATACAGAGGTCTACAGTTCCATGGCTGAAAAAAAATTCTGAGAATCTCATAACTGAAAGAAATTTGAGAGAGAATGAAAGAGAAGAATGGACAGAATACATGATAACATATAAAGCTGTTAATATCCAGAAGCCTTAAAGAGAAGCTAATGTCCACATATAATTCATGAAAGATGGTTTGCAACTTGAAAACTCACAAGTTAAGAAAAAAGTAGGAGTAGCAACCCCTACATCCACCTGAAATTCATATTTTACTGTCACTTTGTGTCAACAGGCAATATAAAGGAATGCTACTGCTGTTAGAGGTACTATATCTGCAAATAACAGAATAACCACAGAGATGAGCAAAAATGGAATTCATCTTAAGAAAAAAAACATGAATTTTATCTGTTGTTTGTGTGCTGGATGATTTCATTTAAAAATGAAATAAGAAAATTTTGCATACAAAATTCCAGCAATAGCAAAATTTTGTTTTTCTTTTGCTATTGTTATTTAGAATTAAATGCTTTGATTAAGGAACAGTTGAACAGCTTCAATGTTGATAAGTGATTTGATTTCACTTCTTGCTTGGAATCAGTTTGATATACCAGTAGGAGTTTTCATTATTAAGTAGAGTGATGACCAAATCCTATTTCAAAATTCAGATGGCTTTACCATCTTTTATGATGCACCAGAATTAGATTATTCCTACCTTGAAACAGGGAAATCCCCTTTGTCTTGTGAGAGAAATGGTCCTTTGGAGAGTTCTAGACCATCAGAGATCGTCTCCATGGTCATCAGAGACACCTCCAGCTGCATCCTCATGGACCAAAGTGCCAAGCAGAGAAGCAGTAAACAATTTACTGAGCAGAGCAAGCTAAATCTTGTGAGACAGCTCAACCAAATAAAATTATTTCACTTGGGCTGAACCTACAGAAACATAACAAAATCAAGCAAAAAAAAAAGAATAAAATAATCCTATTACAGTTTTCTGAAACATAATTTTTAGAAACTCCAACATTTTGACATTGTAGGAGTAGCATTTTTAAATCTCAAACTAATTCCAATCAATTTTACCTGTGAATTCTGACAAAACCCAAAAACCTCAGACTGTTTCTCTTCCCAGCTTTGTTTTCATTTGTCACCAATTTTTATGCATGCAATAATTTTCTGTGCATGGCGGTGTATTTGTGTTATGCCATTAAAAGGTATTAGCAGATGCCATTTAACACAGAATTAGTTAAATACTGCTCTTTCACCTAAAAGGAAGGAACAATTGTTCTCCATTAGGGGAAAAGGTGCCCAGTAGCAGTGGGAGCTGCTGCTCAAGGCAACTATGAGAGAACCTCAGCATTGCCAATTTGTGTGGGCCAAGAGGCAAAGCAGGGACTATAATATTATTTGGAAAATATGTCTTGGTGGCAGAGGTGACAAGAGCCAGCAGTGGATGAATGAAATGCTTTTGTCAGAGGTCCTGAGAGAGGGCCAGAATCAGAGCTCCTTGAGGTCCTGCATTTAAAACTATGTGCAAAAGCTGCATCTAGTGGTTTTTGCCTGGTTCAGAGAAGCATAACTTTGTGTATATTCATAGTAAATAAGGAGGACAGCACCAAAAAATATGTCCAATTCTTGTCATCAATATCTCCTCTTAATGGAAAGAACTTGGCAGGGTCCCAACTGCTAACTGCTCAGGTCAGAGGGACAACAGTATAAACGTTTGCAATAAAGGACTTCTGGGCTCCAAACACATTTTTTTAATCAAAAAGATTTGTGTAGTGATCAAAGAAATTACTCTGGCAAAAGCCATATCGTTTGTGGAGATTAAGCAAGTGATCCAGGCCCAACAGGAGAACCACCTTTAAAGCTCATTGCTGTAAATCCCACTGTTTTCAGCAGAAATTAGAAGAGCACTTACAGTCAAGATCTACAATATTTAATAGGACCATCTTGCACAAACACTTTCTGGCCAAGACAGCTATAGGCTGAAAATATATATCTGCACAAAGAAGTCAGGGAGCAGTTACGTAGCACATTTGTAAAATCTAGATAATTCTCAGCATGCTAAAACATGAAAAGAAATGCAGTTTGCTGAATAAACAACTATTTTTATTTTATTTTATTTTGCAAATCGTCAGTCTGCTTCTGATTTATGGGCAGCTAGGCACAGAACACAAAATGATCTCTGACAGATGGAGAGAGCGAACTCCTTATTGTGCAAGCATTAATCTCATCATTATTTTGCTTCTTTTTGCTCCAGCTTTCTGCTCCTCTTTGTAGGAGCATTTAAATGTAATTACACTATCTTTAAAAGTCCACCCAGATTGAGATCCATGCTGCAGTTAATTAAAATGTTTTTTTTACCAGTCGTGGTTTTCATTCTGGACATACCTTACCTACAGATAAGTGAGACTGCTGGTGACCCAGACGGCTTTAAGAGTTCCACAGGATTGGAGGAGATGCTATAACATAAAGAAAGCACATCTGGGTAAACAAGGCTCTGGCATACCTGCTTGAAATGCAGTTATTTTTCTGCAGTGTTTTTCTGCACAAAACTATCTCAATCCATTTATTGAGAAAGAAAGTCAGCACACAGATACACAAATGAAAAACTTCATAGAAAGCTCCTCTTCTGTGTTCACACACTTTCGTGTTAGCTAACATAGGTCCTCTGAACAAGCACAGTCCAATAGAAAAGCTCTCACTACCCAGCAACACTCAGCTTGGATTAATACTTGTAAAAGGACCCCAGGGACTGGGAAACCAAACACTGCAAGTGCCAATTCTTGTCACTTGAGACAGACTCAGGAGAAATTTTCAAAACATCAAAGCTTCAGAGCCACCTGAATGCCATTGACTATGAATGGAACTCAGCCCCCTTTGAAATCTTTACTTCATGCACGCTCACTAAACAGAGTCTTTTCACCACGTTAGAAGGAATACATGGAAAGTGGAGAAGGGAATCAAGACATGAATCTAAATTTCTGGCACCGTAAATCATTTTTGCATTAATTGTGCTTAATAGGGTGACAGAGCCCTGGAATAGGCTGCCCAGAGAGGCTGTGGAGTCTCCTTCTCTGGAGATCTTCCAAACCCTCCTGGATGCCACCCTGTGCCCCGTGCTCTGGGTGTCCCTGCTGGAGCAGGGGGGTTGGACTAGATCATCTCTAGAGGTCCCTTCCAACCTCAACCATTCTGTGAGTAATGGTGATTGATAATAAAAGGTATTCTAGTGGGAGTGCTGCAAAGAATGCAATCACCTTCATATTTTCAATTTCTCTACAGAACAGTGTCTGTTCTTGTCATTCACTTTGCTGTTTGGCATAGAAAGTCCGTATGGTGAGAGCTGAAAGAACTACCAAGTGGAATGATTAATGCTGCTGCTGGACTTCTGGGCTGCATGTGATGCATAGTGACAGCTTTATCACAGGGAAATATAATAAAATGCTATGGCTAGTGTTATCCACGCTGTCCAATATGAACAGTACCCACTGCAGAAATATTAATGACCTTAATTAATGTTCTGCATTCATAATATCTTTCAAAATTGTTCCCTCTCAGAACTGCAAGGAACTTGTGTGATTTTCTAATTTACATGGCAGAGAGTTTTTTTTATCATCTAAGGTGTCAAAGGCAATTGCTCGGCTAGTGAAATTTGGTATGACATTTATCCTGGTAGATAAACAGGCTAGAATCAGCGAGTGAGTAGTGCCTGGAGATTAATCGAAATGTGTAAATGAAAGTGTCACCCAGCCACATGGAATTCAAAAAATGTAGCAAAATCTTACTAAAAGAACTATCAAGTATTCTTAATAAATATATAAATAGTGCACTCCCTCTCCTTTATTGAAACATTTTTCCCCCCACGAGGATGCCTTAGAGTTGTGCTGCTCAGGAAGGAGAGCTTCACATAAACAAGATCTTTATGCATAATTACCTGGACACAAGCTGCCAACTTAACTTGAATCACTGGAGCCTTGGGAGCGACCTACAAACACAAGAGGCAGTCTTTTCAAGGAAAAACTGCCAAAGTGGATTGGGAAAAGTCACCAGGGATCCTCCAAATGTAGCAGAGGTTTTCTTGAAGGGAAGAAGAAGTGGATTATAGGCTGAGAAGGAAAAATGTACAATACCAAGCCATAACAATCATGAACCTCATGAAGGGCAAGTGCAAGGCCCTGCAGCTGGGGAGGAAAAACGCCATGCATCAGTACAGGCTGGGGACCGACCTTCTGGAGAGCAGCTCTACAGAGAAGGACCTGGGTGTCATGGTGGATGAAAAGTTGACCATAAGGCAGCAGTGTGCCCTCGTGGCCAAGAAGGCCAATGGGATCCTGGGGGATCTTCTTCGGTGAAGAAGAGCGTCTCCAGCAGGTGAAGGAAGGTGATCCTGCCCCTCTACTCAGCCCTGGTGAGGCCGTATCTGGAGTATTGTGTCCAGTTCTGGGCTCCACAATAGAAGAGAGATGTGGATCTACTGGAGGGAGTCCAGCGCAGGGCTACGAGGATGATCAGGGGCCTGGAACATCTGCCCTGTGGGGAAAGGCTGAGGGAGCTGGGCCTGTTCAGCCTGCAGAAGAGAAGGCTGAGATGGAATCTAATCAGTGTCTATAAATACTGCAAGTGAGGGAGTGAGGAGGATGGGGCCGACCTCTTTTCAGTGGTGGCCAGCGATAGGCCAAGAGGAAACAACCACAAACTGAAGCACCAAAAGTTCCATGGGAACTTAAGGAAAAAATTCTTGACAGTGAGGGTGACAGAGCCCTGGAAGAGAGGTTGTGGAGTCTCCTTCTCTGGAGATATTCAAAACCCTCTTGAATGCAATCCTGTGTAACATGCTATAGGTTACCCTGTGTGTGAAAAGGGGTTGGACTAAATGACCTCTAGAGGTCCCTTCCAACCTTAAGCATTCTATGATTCTATGAAAACAAAGGGACACTCAGTGTATGCAAAGTCTCAATAAAATCTAATCTACTACTGACACAAGAGGTGCCAGGAAAGAAGTCAGGAAAACCTTTGCATGACAGTATGAAAGGAAAGGTGCTTGCTCTTTGTGTGACAGAGCAGTTCTTCATTCTCAGAAGCTTATACTAGCACTCTTGCAGTGCTTCCTGCTTCCTTCCCTAAAGAGGGTTGATTTGCATAAAAACTTCTTAGGACTTGCAACATATCCTATATCTTTCCCCTCTGGTTCTTAAGCGATCACTCTCTTATTTCTTCTTTATATAGTTTTCTTCCTCAAGGGGACATTATGCCCAAGCCCAGCATTGCTATAAACCCAGAAAAATTAAAGCAGAGGTAACTCGCTAAAGACAAACAAAGAAACTTACAGTTGAGGGACCTACACCAGCGTAGCTTTGCCTAGGGAGATACTGCAGAAAAAAAATGCTATGACATTTTAGTGTTGGTGGTCTCGATTTAGGCTAAGTATAGAAGCCCCTACATACAGCTCCTTGGCTAAATAGACTAGTAATGATAGAAGCGAAGACCAAGAATAATCCCAGTTTCCACCTGTGGGACCAGTCATGCTTCCATCACTCCTGTCAGTGGTGATTCGATATGGCTCATTTCAATGTGAGACAAGAGTTGGTCCTAGCCCTCTATTGAGAGAAAAGCTGTGTTTGCATGGGAATATGTATTTCCTTAGGGAATTAATTGATATAATCCCCATGGGTTTGCCTGTGAATCTTCCTGATTTCTCTTACTATGCCAAAGGACATTTACATAAATATAACAAGAGATGCAACTGCAAATTGAAGACAGCAACTGCACGCTGTGTTTCTCAGTTCACTAAAGGTCGTATCCTTTGACAGGGATAAATCTCCTGATGCTTTTCCCCAAGAGCTCAGGATGCCGAACAATGCAAAACTAACAATATAATTGTCCCCAAATGACAGGTGTAGTTACATTCCTTAAGATAGTTTTTCCTATTCCAACTCATACATTACATGTGCAAGCATGCTATAACAAAAACAGGACATGCAATGTGGCTGAACTAGCAGCCCCACAAGAACATTCATACACTAAACTTAATGTTGCATGAACTGATGTTTTTGGCTTTTGTTTTGAAAACTGCCTGGTTTCAATCCATTTGCCCAGTGTGGCAGGACTGACAGTCTCTGCTCACAAGAGATTCAGAACCAAAACAGCAGCGAGGTCAAAGTGAGAACAGGAGCATGTACACAGGAGCAGCTTCCTCTGGGCGCTGCTTGCACTAAGAGTTTCTACTCCAAAATTCACTGAAATTGAATAAAAAGATAGCCATTAACTTGGCAGTCTTTGTACTGTTCCTCCATGAATAAGCACACTTTGGTGTTTTTTCAGCAATGGTTGCAAAAGGTAGTGAAAACACCCTATTAATTTGATGCCTGTTAAAAATACGACTGTAATATGCTTGGCTAATTGGTGTTCATGTGGAGACACTGCCATTAATGAAGCTGACACCTTTTCACTCGAAAACTGACTGGGGGGCGCACAGAGACTTGTGCCTTTTTAATGTTTATTATCTGTATTAGGAAATGTCTTCCTGAAAAAAGAAGAAATAATGTGTGTTTTCCTCTGTTGACTCTCTGGTTTATTTTCACGGAAGAAATGTAATACACACAGATTCTGCTGCCATTAATTGCAAGAATGGCCAAATCCCTTGCATCAGCAATTAAACTGGGGCCATGAAAACAAGCTCAGCAATTTCTCCTCCATTCTTTTAGGTGGGAGAAAGTTCATGCTCACAGTTGTGCTGCAAAGTGGCTCAGCAAATTCATTAATACTCCAGAAGCAGACAATCAATCCCTGCAGGTCAGAGAGCAGAGGTACCAGTATCAGGGCTTAAACAGCAGCCCTTCTGTAGGTCATCTAGTATTGGCTTTGGATTATGGCTATTCGTCTACGACACTGAAGGGCAGGTTTTATGTTTGTTCTCTCCACACTTCACATAATCCTTAGTCCTATTCTTTTTTTAAGGCAAAAGCTTCATAAAATGTAAAGAGAGAGGCTCATATTCCTCCTGGAAGTAAATGGCACATAACATTACAAAAGAAACACCTAACCTCTGACACGCATGCGATCTTCAAAAGGTCTGCACAAGATGGGAGCGCACGTTCAGAGGTGACATCCTGTGAATGGCAAAGAATGATGCAAAGGGCTTTACACAGTTTTTTCTACCTGAAAGCCAGATGCCATCTTATTCCCAGCAAGAAAAATGTGTTTATGCGTGGAAACCTGAAAAAATGGTAAATTGTGGACAAGACTTCATTTTCTTTCTGCTTTCTGGTGGAACAGCGGCATTGGTGATGTCTCTAGCATCTACAATGTCCTCTCCGGCCTCTGTTGTATTCTTTAGCTACAAGCACCCCACAAAATCAAATAGAAACACAACATTAATTACAACTTAAAGGAGATAGCTGCGTCTTATACATTAGGCACTATTTTTAGTAAAGAGGAGGGTCACATAAGATATCTTTGGTTTCCTGCTGCGTACTGTTAGTTGCAATTTATTTCCATCACTACCTGTATTCTCTAGTTCACAATGGCTACAGATTAAATCCTGTTTACAGATTTTTATTTTTTTTTATTTTATTTGCTTACTGCTTAAAGCAAGAATAAATTACAGGATGCTAAGAATTCAGAAGAGAAACAATGTTGTGTTGAGGAGCACGATTTCCTTCCAAATAGCCGTATGGCTTCCGGATGGTGCCAGACTGAACAAGAGACCTCCCCAGATTTTCAGCAAGCTACAGCTCACTGGAAATGCTGTGGGAGGCAACCAAGTCCTGCAGACTGTTCATGCTGTGTGTCTACACTGAATATCTGTGCTCCAAGGGCAGGACAGGAGACGGTTGAGCACTAGCTTGGGGGTGGCAGGAGGAGAGTTTGGGGCACAGACTAAGGCCAGACAGAGGCTATTCCTGTAAGATGGTCGAAATGGTCCTAACGTATCCTCTGTTTTGGGGAGCAAGGGTAATGCCGCAGAACACCATGACAGGGGTCAAAATAAATATGAATTTCCAGATGAAACAACCTTGCAGGTCCCATCTTACTCCAGGGTGGAGCTAACTCCACATTCAGAGCAAAAGTATCTATTGTGTTTTATTTTTTTTAACCATTAGCAACGGTTTAGTCATTAGCAAATGTTTCCTAAAAAAAAAAAAAAAGGCATATGCCCATTGGCTCTGTGTATGTAATACAACATATGAATAAACAGGGTGAGTAATAAAGGTTAAACTAATTCAATATCAGATGTTCTAAACAAACCTGAAGCCATCAAAGGGAAAAACTCTGTGAAAGCTCCCACAATCACAGCAGTGAACGAAACAGTCAGGGTTCAGTTCTGCCATCACACTCACTATCTGTTTGTTGTTGCTTTTTTTCTTGGTGTTATTCCTGAATTATAGTAGTGCAGAACAGAGCAGAATCAGATGGGAAGATCTTTTATATGACTTGAGACTTTTTTTTTTTTTTTTTGCTATGTATTAAAGGTTTCACAAAATAAAACTCAGCCAATAAACTGATTCATGGATTAAAATATACAATACTATCGACAACACTGCTAATCTCAGTTTACTAGCTCACATGGTAACTAAATCCCATATCATCCCTTCCAAAAATGATTCAGGCAGATTAAATCTGACAGGACAGCATGGGGTAATTTGTGCTGTGGTAGCATGCAGTGTACTAGTTTTCAGATAATTTCTCATTTTCAGGGCATTTGAACATTTAGCTTTGAAACTCTGACACATAAAAGAGAAAAAGCATTTAAGAGAAATTGTGTTTTCTGTCTTTCTTTCTCCCATTCCTCCTCGGCTTTCAGTTCCCTTTTGAAGAACAGAAGGGAGGTGAAGATGGACTGCCATCTATTGGTATAATCAAAAAATACCAAAGTGAAAATTTATTCATCAGACTACATGATTTTCAATAATATAAAGGGCAGTAAGTCCTAATAGACAGCACTTCCTAAGCACCTATATGAAGTCTGAGATACATCTATAACCTAATCTACTGAAAGGACATATTTAGACAAAAACAGATTTCTCCTTTTCCTCTTTTCCTCTTGTTTTTTTTAGCAACCTGGATCTGCCAATCAGGCTACAGTTTTGAATGTAGCTGCTAAGCATCTGAGACTGCCTTTGTACTCTGCTACTCTGCTTTTCCAAACAAATTAGAAATAATTAAAATACAAAGGTCTTAGCCTGCAACATCTCATGCATTAGCATGTGTAAGTTAGAAAACTTGGGAGGACATAGGATATTGACTTCTTTCCAGAAGAACTTTGAGAAAGGAGTGGAGAAAAATTTAGTTATTGATTTCAATGCATATAGAAATTTCTTGATACCTAGGAAGAGGAAAAGCTGTATCAGAGAGAGAGGCAGGAAGACAAGAACAAAGTGTATGTGGAAAAAGGCAAGGAGAGAAAGAAACATGAATATTTCTGTATTTTTATTCAGCTGCCCCTTCTACCATCCATTCCTCCAGACACGCATGTGTTAGTTGATCTCCCAATTCCGTCACTAATCAACCTTCAAAGTGCAAAGTAGACAAGCTGTGTTCATGGATGATGCTACTTCAACTGCTTGTTGTCATGCACTGGCTGGATGTTGCCATCACCACCCACCAGTTGAGCAGTTTATATGGCATTTTTCAATTTCCATAACAGTAGCACTGATGATGGATTTAACGTTGTTTATTCTAAGCCAGCTACTTTTGCCTGAAGTGAATTGATTCCTCATAGCAGCACTTTTTCCACACAGCACCACTGATGTGTGGGACCCCAAGGGCTGCAGTCCCCCAGTGTCCTGGACTCTGGACCTATCAGCCAAACTATGACTACTTTTTTTTGGTGCTCTTAGCAAGGACAGCATGAAATCAGAAGATTTCTTTTCTTCAGACTTGCTGCCCCTGGTGCTGAGCTGATCACCCAGAGAAAGCTGGAGTGTTATGGCCCATCCTGCCCCTGCTCCCCAACCTCTGGGGCTATCACCTTGGCTGGTATGAGTCCGTAGAGCTCCTTTACATTTAGCAGAGGCAATTTAGACTCATTCAGGCATTAGCTTTTAGCTTTCAACGCCACTCCTGCTTCTGGGCATCAAAGTACTCTGTCAAAGAAACAAAATGGAAACAGCACATACCTATTTTCAGGAATGAGACTTTCCATGACTTATTTCCTCTGTCACCAGAAGGTTGAAAGTGTTTGGGGTTACTACATAAGTAAAAGGGAATGTCAGGGAGCTGGGCAATAAAGCAGCGCAGACCTATTTACCAAGTAGATTGCTTGATGTTAATGCCTTTTAGATCAGCATGGAAACAGCCTCTGGGGGATATATAATAATATTATCAGAGTTTGAGTGCAGGGAATATCAGATTCCACTGCTGACTGACAAAGTGAGAGACTGTTTTATTTACTATTAAGAAAGCAATTTATAGTGTTGTGGTGTTGTTATGTCTCTGTTTACTAGGAAACAATATACAGCTCTCATGTTCATTTGTTGTGCAAACATTTCTTTGTTACTTGTTCCCAAAAAGGCAGTTGGTGATACTGATGCTGTATAGGGAGGCTAAGCTGAAAAACAGCATTTGCTCATTGTACGAAACAGAAAGTTGATCTAAACCATCCTATGAGTAAAAAGAGTAATTAACAAAACCTTGAAACAGCTTTTCTAAAGAGAAAATCTTTCTTCAGAGAAGAAAGGAGCTAGAAAACTCATAAAGTCCACAGAGGGATTTTATTATTGTCAATTGATTTTCTAGTGAAAAGGCACTACTCAGGGCCACATCCAGAGCTGCTGTTAGAGGTACTGAACTTAGCCATTATAACCACTATGGTGTGAAAGCATAAAAGAAAAACACAGGTGGCAATCTAGGTTACCTTATTTTCTGCTACCTTCAGGTCTTGGCTGCTTATATAGTGAAGACAAAGAAATATTCCCAGAGCCTTGAGGCAAAGCACCTAATGTAACAGTTTTCTCAACTGACTGCATAGGCGACCAGGAAACAGCCAAAATACAGCCCCAAGATACTGCGCTGATATTTGACAATGAGACTGTGGTAATCATAATTGTAACAATCCTTGCAGAAGGTGAGGTATATGGTAAACACTGGGATGGACTCTCTTGTTATCAACCTTACCTTATAGTAAATATGAGATTCAATTCTTGACAACGTTAGAGAGCTAATATTTTGGCTTAATATACATTTCTTTTCAGAATCCTCTCTAATATATAAGGAACGCTACAGAACAATGACTATGAGAACATCTGACAAACTTTTTAAACTTCTGCCTCCTTCTTCTAGTATGTAATGCCTTTGTATAAATTACTCCATATTAGTTTCAGATTATGTATAAAATACCTTTGGAGTCTCCACCATCTTGAATGTACAGAAGTCTTGGCAATAGCTTTGAATCACTACCACACATGTCAGCAATATTAACTGTGCTCATGAGTCTCATACAATAAATATTTTTGAGCATCTGAAAAAAAAAACATGAGAAACTCTTAGTGAGTGTAAAAACAGGCTCTTGGAAATATGCAGAGCAAGAGGCTGTAAATGGATGTAGCTGGGGAAGAATTTTATATTCAACTGTATTTGGAGAAAAAAAAAATAGAGCAATATTATCTAGTGTTCCCAATTCACTAAGTTCTAATTTTAAAGAGAACTTTATGTCAGTTTTACAAAGGAGTCCAGGAAAGTACAAATGCAGACAGATATTTCCTGGGAATATAAAGGCATCTGAAATGAAAGTTAGTTGAAGTTTGGCCTCTTTTTTTAAAGATTTGTCACTGCCACCATGCCTAAACACATACTTCTTAAATCTCACTGCAAGTCTGATCCAGAGACCATCTGCACAGAAGTAGGGGGCTTCAGCAAATGGGCCATACTTTGGAGTCCTGTGAACTAGTTTAAAAGTGTGAGATGAAAGCAGCCTCTCATGATTAGTTCAGATTTGGTCATCAAATTTATAGATGTTTGAGTTAGGTAGGAATTACCACTCTTCTTCCTCTTGGTATTCCAGAAGTTCCACAGATTCAGGCTTGTGTGAAACATTTCAGAATAAGAGTTCCACTGCTTTTTTTTAAAATTCTGTCCATATTTTTAAACTCACTTTAATTCTGCTGGTAAAACCCTTTGCGCTATGAAGACATTCAACAGAAGACTTTTGATTACTTAAAATATACTGGTAGCATGGGATAGGATGTACATCATGTATGGAGCTTATATTGGCCATTTCAAGAAAGAATTCCTTGTCTACCCCTGCATATTTTCCCAGCATTTCTTAAATTAAATATGCAGTAGGACAGCATTTAGATATTTTCTTTGGATGCTTTGGGGCACAAACACATACAGATGTGATGAAGGCACACTGCAGAGGGTTCCTGATAACAGTGCGACTCTTCAGCCTCTTCACTGTAATCTAGTCAAGAATGACCCGAGGTCAGGAGAGGGGCTATCATACAGTTTCTTAAAGACATGCCTTGAATTGAAAAAAACATTTGTCCTTAACTTCAGTTAAGTTATCTTAAGTTATCAGTTAACTACAGTTAATCCTCCCTGAGAACACTGAAATAATGCAAAGCTCCTAATGTCTCACTCATTCTGTAGTAGTAGCCCCCATGTACAAAATGCAGATATCACTAAATATTACACTATTCCAAATGTGCTAGAGTTCTATTTATGGATGTAAATAACTATAGAATTAATAAGGTTGTTTTTATTGGCATTTTAATGTTGATTTGGCCAAATGTTGATTTTGGCCATTTGTTTCAAATTTCAGGACTTGATTTAGCAACCACTTGCTATTGTGATATTGGTTATAATGGCTATATTGGTTATAATATGTTCAGAGAAGCAAGACATGACCAGGCCTGCAATTTCACTGTTGACTACAGGAGAAGTAAGATCTTTATAACAGGCAATATAAAGCTGAAGCACCAGTGAGAGTCGTGTATCAGAACCCAGTATCAACACTGACGGATAACTGCAGTTCTAAAAGATCCCCTTTTGCAATTTTTGTCAAGGCTCTTGCTCAGCAGATATAGCAAGTTCTTCTCTAAGCAGAGAGGGGTGAGAGAGCTCAGGATACCTTCCTGGAAAGGAAGTTAAACCATGGTTAATTCTCTACATATGATATCTTGGCATGGTACTGAATTGGGATGAAGACATATATGAGGGACATGGCCACAGCAGGTCCTCCTCCTTTTCTGGAAAGGCTTTATAGGTAGTGGTGGCAGATACTTCATGTAGTAGTATCAGTAGCTTCTTGTCACAAACCCACAGCAGCTGAGCAGTCTTTGCTTCCAACCTATTGTTCACATAGGCATCAACATGTCCTTGAACGCCTGTGTTGTTGCCTATTGCTGCTTACCTCGGTAGCAATATTTTTTGCAGCAGAGCTCTAGAAGCGAGCATGTTTCCAAAAAGCATGTTTTCAGAGGAATGTTTAACTCTTCTTACACAATTACACTCCATTCCTAATGTCACTTAGTACAACTCCTTTTGTTATCAACTTCTATTTCGAAGGAGCACTTATTTCTGATCTCCTTTCCTCTTTATTAGCTTTGGCAGAATCTGTTCTCTGATGACGTTTCAAGGACTAATTGCAGTTTTGTGCAACATTTTGACTTTCATGTTGCTGTGCAACCAATTATTATTTGGCATCTGCTATCGTAAGCCAGCAAATATTAACCAGTGCTCCTGATCTTACATGCTTTTCTAAAGAACTCGGTCTTTCCTGTAGGCAAGTTCTTTGAACATCACAAGTGGATGACTTGCTAGGGCCTTTTATATGAAGAGATTAACATTAAAAAAAGGAAGAAGAATAAAAAGAAGAAGAAAAAAAAAGAATCAGGCTTGGTTTGTTAATGTGCGCTACACGCAAAAACTGAATAATGCTTCAGAACTCACAATAGACCATCGGATAATGTACCTTTGTGGCCATCTTCACTACATTTTGCTGAGATGTTTCTACTGTGTCTTTAACTTCATTACATCTTGATCAGATTTAATGTTTTCACATATTCAAAAGGGCTTGGGCATGTGGCAGGGGGAGAAAGAATAATAATCAGTAGTGGAACAACTGTTTAGTTATTCAAAAGGAATCCCATCCATAACAAATGTTTTTCTCCTTTCCTTTGTTGAAACATAACTGGAAAAAAATATCCAGTACCATTGTCCAAGAATTTCAATAGGAGCTGGAGCAGAATTGCATTAACTTAGCATATAGCACCATAGACCCCTGAGGATATTCAGGTGTCAGCCACATCTCTCTGTCCTTCCTGACCGGCATTTGGGTACTAGATGGGATGTCACCAAACACCAAACACCCACATATAGACAGCTGAATCCTTGCCATATATTCAGACAATATTGTTAATTGTGGTAGTTAGTAAAGCCTCTTAGCTCATCTCTGGACACCTGCACTATGTCAAGAGACACTACACCTATAAGTGGGTGGTTGATATGAATTCTACACTAAAGGTCTCCATTTGTATACATCAAATACATACTCCTGAATGAAAATATATGATTTTCAGAACACTAAAGGTCTCCATTTGTATACATCAAATATATACTCCTGAATGAAAATATATGATTTTCAGAAGATACTGCAGAATATAAAGTGACCTTTGAGCTTTACAGAATGACCACTGATAATTAGTAGCCTTATTTGCAAGTTTTGGCCCTGATACTTGAAGTGTAGTTACATGGCCATTACAATTTACCAGTAACGATGACAGGGTACATAAGAATGACAGGCATCAATCATCTGAACAGAAAAGTTGAAATACGCGATTTTAAACCAGAAAGAGCAGCAGTAGTTCAAAACTGTGCTGCTAGTCACCACTGAAAACTGCAATGCTAAAAATACAGCAGCTACAGTGGAATTGCCATTCGTAGCTGTGATATCTGCTGATTACCACCTGCTAGAGCAGCTAAATGGGTTGTTGATGTAGTTATTGTTAAGAAGAAAATTAAATACAACATGTTCTCATATGCAGGAGACATTTGATTGTCTTTCATCATGAGCCTGATGAAAAACTGAGCTTCTGCATGAAATCTTCTGCTTGTGAAAATGGATTTAGTTCTCCTGAAGTAAATGGAAAAACAATTATACCCAAATGAAAGTCAGTTCTTCCATTCTACACAAATGGAAAAGATGCTTTATTTCAAATTCTTTTTATACCTGAGATGATTCCATCACTAATGTGATTCTTTGGGGGGCAGCAGGCAAGTTTTATTTTGTTCACACCTGGTCATGATAATAGTTGGATAGGGCCATTACACAAAGCAGACATCTGGGATGATATTTTCTGATAAATGTAGGTTTCTATATTTGAACTACTCTCTTTAGGCTTCTCTTATAATCAGTGGGATAAAATAAACACCTTTTAGATGCTACTTCTCTCATGCTAAAGTAGTCATCTAAAATTGGTCAGAAGAAATGCACCCCAGGAGTGCCCATTTCTCCCCACTCATCATAAACAGAATAGCTCAAACGCACATGTGTGCACTGCAGATGTCTATAGTTAGACTAGATTAACTATGTCCCAAGAATAAGAAGAGATGTGAATTATGTTAATGGTCTTTAGTGGCAATTGCCCATGTTATGAGGTATACTCAAGTGAGAATTAAGTGAAAAATAAGCTTAATGTACCTCTGTTTTCAAGCTCATAATAGTCTTGCCATTGCAACATATCCTCTAGTAGGAAGTAATATACCAGCAATGATATATTGATATTTAATATGACAATTTATGACAAGAATTGGTTATCAAGTCTGTAATACACCTGTTACCACAATTTTGAGCATCAGAGTTCATCATAAATGTCTACACTAAACATTAGGGAAGCAGCATCTGTGTTATGTTGTAGAGAATTGCAGTAGAGAGGTTTTGATTTATATGAATAAAAATACACAGGTGTGGGAGCATCAGAAGGATCAACTGAAAGGAATGACAGATTGATATTACTTAAATCAGTACAAGTTTTCTCTGACGATACCCAGACAGGGAAACAAAAGCACTGAGCAGATTCTGAGGACTCACAGAGGTGGAAGAGGAAGGAGACTCATCACTGTCAATTTTTAAGGTGAACAAAAACAGCATATCCAAAATTACCAACCTGAGAAAAAGCCAGAAGATGTGAGGGGAATTGGCTAATATCTCTTATTCTCTGGCCTCTTCCACAGTGGGAATCTCACACTGACCACCTGCATAAGACATCTTGGCGCTTCAGTGCTAGACAGAGTACTTGAACCTGCATGTACTGCTGTTTGTATATGCTTATGTGTGAATGAATGAAATCAGCTTTGTTTAAAAATATAATCCCTTTCTCCAGCATTATTTCCTGCAAAGTATTTCTCTGCAAGCAACTTGTCATGGGTCTAGATCTGTTGTTTTCTTTTATGTCACAAAATATCCAAGGGAAGCAGTTATTTTATACTATTGTAACACTTTCATGAGCATTACACCTAAATTTTGCAGGTGTAAATAAGGAAAAAAAAATCCAGTCTTATTTCGTTTCTAAACTCACACTATCAGCATGACTAAACTCACAATTGTGTTATTTCACCTGGGTGACACTTAAGAGAGAAAAATGGACAGTTATAAGCTCTACTCTAGAAAACAGTGAATTACCTGAGACAGGGTGCTTTACAGCTGGTTGTATTCCATGGATCTATGAATGAACAGGTTTCAAATGGGGCACTGATTGTAAGAAAGAAAAATGAATAGTTTGGGTGCATTATTCATGCAAAAGAAAAAGAGCCAAGCCCTTTGCTGGCATAAATTGCCACCGCTCTATTGATTTCAAACAAGAGCTGATTTGCATCAGTTGAACATCCAAGCAATATTTTATAACATGCCCAATTTTGATTAGTTGTTATTACAGTTCTAAACGGGATTTTTCATTGCTCAATTATTTTTAGCGCTGGACATGAAAAGAGCAACAAAAATGTGCTGCTGCTCAACGTACCATATTTACTAGCCATAAGACAATTAATAATTATTTTGATATTTTAAATAGTATTAGACTAAGGCTTACCAGTTTACCAGTCTATGAAAAGTCAGAATGTCTTGTAGCTTACCAGACGGACTCAACAATGTTGTGTTTGATTTTCTGAGTTTCTTCTCACCTATGTATTGAATTGTTAGGACCATTTCCTGAACAGAAAATCTCCAACGGATATTTTAAATGACTGCATACAAGTTGATGCAATTTTGGATATGACCTGTTCATAGATGGCAGTACAAACTGTCTGAAAAATTTTTAAGAGCTCTTGGCAGTCATAAAAACAACTTCCTCCATTTGTAAGGAAATGTCTTGTGAGAACAGAATGACTATACTTATACTTTTGTTGCAACCTACGGACATACAATGCTCCTTGGAAAAAAAATATTTTAAGACCCTGATTAAATATTCCAAAAAATGTCAGGAAGTTAATGTAAGTAGCCTTGCATTCCGTGTTCAGAATGGTGGAAGTATTATTCATGCAGAAGTCTGTGCTTCCATTTTTCTATTAATTCTACTTTTATTTACATATCATTACAATTCCACCTTAGGAAAAAAAAAAAAAAAGAATATTCTGACTACTGTGCTCTAATGTGATATACACTAGATTTTTCCTGATCTACCTTAATTTTATGGGTCATTCCCTTCCCTCTGTTATAATGTAGTTGTAATATATTGGCTGTTTCAGGGAACATGCTGTACCTATACTTACATGCAGGGGAAGCTGTTAATTCATCATTCCTTGCTTGCCAATCATGGCTCAATGTGTAGGCGCAATTCTACACATTCTCACATTCCATATGTCAGATAGATAGACAGACCTACAAGGAAAGAAGGAAGGAAGGAAGGAAGAAAGGAAGTAAGGAGGGAAGGAAAGTAAGTGGACATCTGCCTGACCACACTGAGAAAAGGGAAATGAGTAAATTGTAGATGAATGCACAAGTCAAGAGGCAGTTTCTTCACTCAATTCTCCATTACCTTTTGCTAGCAAAACTGCATATAGAATTATCTTGCATGATTCTCTACTGTCCAGTGTCATGCTCTTTTCTGACTTCATATTCCAAGTAGCCTTTGGGCAGCAAAGGTTTCCATAGGATGGACTATGGGAACAATGCACTGAACCAAACTGCTGGAGGAACTAAAATCCATTTATAATTTTTTCAAAAGGTTGTACAAGCCTAATATAACAAAGACAATAGAAGAAGCCTCATTAAAAACAGATTTACCCCTGGGGGCTATTAATAGCTTCCCACACATGATCATGCAGACTTGTCGCCACTCTCTGTCACAGAATCATGAAATAATTCTGGTTGGAAAGGGCCTCAGGAGGTCTCTAGGCCTCACAGCAGGGTCAGTGATGAGCTCAGACCAGGTTGGGCAGGGTTTTATCCAGTCTTGTCATGCAAACCTCCAAGGACAGGGACTGAACAACCTTTGAGCAACCAGTGCCTAACCCCTCATATTTTCCCTTTCCTTATAAACAGTTGGAACCTCTCTTGTTATGATTTATGCCTGTTCTATTGCATCATACCACAACACATCATTTTCTTAGCTAGGGTTTTTATTTTGGTCTGTGTGCTGTCACAGTTCTGTCTTAATCCTGAAACCAGATTTGTATTGGTGAACCTTAATGCATATTTAAATTCATGGTGATACTAATACAATAATGGCCAAGTGCATTAATGCTGACTCTATTGCAGGATTGCAGTCTTAAATATATATATACACAAAGAGAGAGAGAGAGAGATTTCAGTCAATTTCAATTAATTACTTAAGTAAAACCATATTTTCTGCAGACCTTACTTGTGAAAATAAATAAAGAAATAAACCTTCATTAGCTATATAATTTAATAAAGCTAGGGAGGCAAAAGAAACTGCAATAGCAAGTATCTTTTTAAAACAGCCCAAGCTGATTCTTGTGGGGCTTTAATATGATGCTGAAATGATCTACCTAGAAATACAAACATACAAAACATAAAAACATTGCCTTAAAAATGCCATTTAGTATCAGTATGCTAGTTCAGTCCACATATTTAAAGACGGAGATAGATAAATAAATAAAAGCAAGATTGGAGGCTGTGACATATAAACAGAATAAACAGGAGTCTAATATATACAGTCAGATAAAAAGAGCCTGAAGGAAGATGATAAAACAGTTTAAATCCCCTGAAGTAATATCATGGAATGAGGAGAATTATTCGCAGTATGTAGCAGAGCTAAAGCAACTAGTATTTATTAGGCCCTATAACTTTTTAAAAAGACAGTATTTGTGCAGGATAGTATAAAGATAGGGGAACAATTATGCAAAACTGAGACTCCACCAGGGATGATGTCACATTCCTCAAGTTTTCTACAGCACCTTTGCTCTCTTGAATCTCTCGCGTGCTGTCAATCAGGTCCTGAGCCTTGAGCCTTTCTCATCACTGGATCTACAGTTCCCAGCCACAGCCTTAATCACCCTGGCTCGCTGCAGTTTGATTCTCTCAGGGCTGTTCTGTCACAGGTAATGACACCTAGTGCCACCTAGGTCTCACCTATGAGGGAAACACCTATGAGAACCAACCTGCTTCAGAGAACACTCTTCTAAAAGTAGGAAAGCTCTCATGCATCTCCACATGAAAACTCTGGCCTGAAGCCTGTCAGTGGTCAGTGTTTGAATTGAATTGTACACTGCTAAGAAGTAGTATGGACCCACAGGGGATCAGGATCAGCAGATCAAAGGCCCTGGCATTGATGACTTAATGTCCACAACATGCAATTCAGGAGATATTCATACAACTAATTCTAGTCTAGTCCTCGGTACTGCATGCTCACTACCAACTAAAGTGTGTTAGATGTGCTCCTGGAGTACCTCTTCTGGTCTGGTTTCATCCAAGATGGTTCTACTTAAGGTTCTCCAAGACCTGTCTGCGATGTGAACCAAAGCACAGTTAGTGGAGATGACAGACAAAGTCACTTCGTACGGGCACTTGGGATCCAAACTCGAATACAAACGCAGACAAAACCATTGTCAGAACTGCAGTTTTATCATTTCCAGGCAATCGATTTCTTAGTCCTCTTCAACCAGGTCAAAAATACCTGGGTTTCCTCCTCAGCATGAAGTTATCTTGCTTCAGCATTTCCTGTTTCTAAAAGCACCACTCTTTAGCCACATGATTTTCCAGCTTTCTTGGTTTGTAAAACCCTAAATATATTTTCATTAGAGATGGCAGTCCCAGTACATCACATGTAAACCATATGCTTGCCTTGCTCTGATGCCTTCTGCAAGCATCAGGTAAGGAGTTCCAAGATTCCTGGAGACTCACAGGCTCCAAGAAGAAATTCATTGCTTTAGATCCCTGCTAGAATAAAGGACAGAATCATTAATCACACTATAACAGTAATACAGTACTTATTGAATCTGCCCTACTTCATATTCTCTCCAAAAGTTCTGTTATACCATGAAATTGCATCTCCCATACAGCTCAAGATTAAAGCACAGAAATCATATAAGGAAAAGAAAACTCCATGTATGTAATTAGATGGAAAAAGTAAAATGTTCTTTTCAAAGCTCAGCAACTCAGCTTAGAAAAAGTCTTTGATTATAGAGACATTTTATTAGGTACAGTGACTCCATCTAGGCCAGAATCCATTGCAATAATATGGAAGACGACAGTATAACCAAAAATAAAAGAAAATCAAGAAAGACATTGTCTTTACTATTTCTTTACACTGAAATCACTTCTGCGGGATAAGTCAGGCGGATTTTACAAGCTGTGTGTTATAGCACAGACTCATCTTTCCTAGCTTTCATAGACATTTTTTCTGCATTAAGCAAACAACTGCCAAATAAGGCTAAACTGTGCTTTTGGAGTCAAGCCACCCCTCAAGCAGTTGTGCATGAATCACATTCTGTTTCTTTGTAGCCTCAGATGAACAAGCGGTAGCCCTAACTAGTGACAACAAATGTAATAAAATAGCTATGTCTCATTCCTTCTGGAAAACGGGACATAGGTAAAATAACCACATTCCTGCTGTTTCTGTTATTACACTGATGTTTCTGTCACTAACAGGATAAACAGCCTTTCCCAAATCATTTCCTAAGGTATGCCTGCACAATAGCAAATATACTAGGTATAATACAGCTTACCTGGGTTTAATTCCTCGCCTTGGCTAAGACTTCATATGTGACTCAGACAAGCCACAATTCTGCATCTCTGTCCCCAAGCATTATGTATGGAAATAGCTACTTACCTAAGTGTGTATTAGCAAAATGCACATTGTAAATTACAAGAAACTACGGCAATAAGAATTAGACAGGCCAAGATCTCTCCCACGTGGAAAAGTCTAATTGCTTGGAGAGATGCTCTTTACAATGTACAAGTACAATAATTTTCTTATAATAGAAGATCCTGATTCATTGTTGTAATTATCTTTCCAGGAATAAACAGGAAAGCTTATACACAAGCAATATTTCATAGTATTTTTTTAGAGCCTGATACACTGCTGGGATGTGGACATATATGTCAGCAGTCCTTTCTCTACTCAAGTTTGAACACGCGGATTTAGTGCAGCAGCACCACCTGATGGTAAATTTGTCAGAGAAATTAGAGAAAAAGCAAACGGAAAATTATAAAAGCAGTCCACGAAATAACACGCTATGATAAAACCTGCAAATTATATTTTTATATTTCAACCATACCCTCTTCCTGCCAAGACCCATATGTGTAATCAGGACCCACATCAAGGGGCATCCCTATTATTAGTGCTGCAGAACTATTCTTCTATCTTTCTTTTATTATGGACAACACTTTCTTGAACCAGAATTTCACATTTTTTCAACTTCAGTAATTTTTCAGCAGCAAAAGTTGCCTAATTTGCACAGAAGGTCACAATTAAAATTAGGGTGATTTTTCAAAGTGAGTACATGCAGAAAGCGTGCTCTTGGAAGAGGCAAAGCCATCAAAAATGGCAAACAGTTTATCGAGTTGTCAGCAGTGTCAGTTTTGGCTGTGAAATCTGAAAGAGCAGCAAAATGTAAGGTTAGCGGGTGATTATTGCTCCAAGAAGGGTGGCATTCACATAACTGTGAAAAACAGGGAAATCTCACAGCTCCTACTGATGAGACTGTTCTTCCGGTGTGGAATCGTAACTTCAATTACTTTGTAAGGAAAATACCACCTCATCACCTTAAGCTCCGAAACAGGCTGCAGTGTGTAGATAAATATTTTGATCACTGCTATAGTTTTATACGGGGATGTTAAGCAGTGAATGTGGCACACAGTAATAAAGGCAAATGAATCGGAAAGGGAACTACCATCAACTGTAGAGATTTTAGCAATAACGGGGGGGAGGGCGGGAAAAGGTAATTTCCCCAATGGACTCAAAATTAAGATCATTTCTTGCCAGACTCATCCCACATAATGTCTTCATCTCTTACACCAAAGCTTTTCTTGACCAAGGATCCATGCTCGGGCAGGCGCTGACTTGTTGGTCACTACGTGTTACGGCCGGGCACTGCTCTTGCTCAAAGCTTGGCCACTGCTGCCAAGGGCATCCTGAGCAGGAGAGTGGCTGTTGCACCATGTCTTCTCCACCTGAGCATCCACTCGGAGCAGATGTTCCACCTACCTCCACCAAGCTCCCTCTGATTTCCTTGGTTCTTTCTCCAAAGCCTGTCTCTCCTGTCAAACATGGAATAGGATTGTACAGCTAGAATTCTAGCTCTGTTTTATTATTAGCCTATTATTAGTGTGGGGGACATCAAAAGTCTGGCAACGAGCATCTCTGGTTTCTTTTACTACTGGTATTTTGTTTTAGACCTTTAATAACTGATTGCATAGTCTGGTCACATACTTTATGCAACAACTTATTATTTTTATTAGGTTTAAACAACAGCTGGTCCCACAACTATTTGCACCCTGCCTTGGAGAGCTGTGAGTCCAGCTAGGTAGCTTAAATTACAAGTATCCTGGCTTTGCAGATCCTACTTCAATTTACTCAGGCCTGGCAATATGATCGGTGTCAGCAGTCTCAGTGCTTAGTTTCACACACTTGTTATTTATTATCAATTGCACAGCTTTCCTCCCCTGTTTAAAGAATACTTGCTGACTGACACATGCATTTATTTACAGTTAAACAGACAGTACCTACAGATTTCATTTCAGTCAGTGCCACAGGATAAAGGGAAATGTGAATAGAGCAGAGCGAAAGTAGCAATTGGGCCTTCGTATGCCTTGCTTGGTCTCCTGCTGTTGACAATGGAGAAAAATTTCAAAGGGTTCAGCAAAGGATTTGCCTTCCCGAGGCAAGCACAAAAACCGGAGACGATGAATCGGAACGGAGGTGCCACTCTCTCCCTCCACACTATAAAAATAGTTTAACTAGCTTAAATTAGATGCCCAACTTTTACATAGCTAAAGTTGGGTGCAGTGAATTCTGCCTTTTAAGACTGGGTCTTGTTTTATATTTCTTGCTTTTGTGGTCTGTTCCACTTCTGACTATAATAGGGTTTCCACTACATTCCCAGGAAAGCTGCTCCACTGAAGGCTTGTGCATTCCGGCTCTCTGCAAGAAGAGCCGCATTCACTGCTCTCCAAAAGAAGTATTATCTGCAAATAACTGCACTGACTTTTTTTTTTTTTTTTTTGCACTCTTACTCTCTTGCCATAACCACACTAACAAGTCAGTGAGAAATACAGAACAAGGGTTTTCAGATGACTAATGGAGTTCAGCTCTATCACTTAATTTGGTGCCCGACACAAGAACCTCCGTTTTTCAAGGAACAGCCTCTTTGCACTATATGAAGATAAAATAAGACTCAGGGATCTCAAAGGAGGGGCCAAGTACCAGTTTGAACCAACTGGGAACTCTTCAGGTTTCCTTAGGACTTTTCACAAATTTGGAGATAAAGGGGTTACATATTGTTTTTAAATATTCACTTTTACCCATTAAGGAATTCTGGTTTTGTATCCTGTATATTTCAAATCAAATGCTATTACAATACACTTAATAACTTTGTTGAAGTCCACACTCGCAAAGCACTTTTTAATAACAGAAGGAGACCGCATCTTTTGCAGCAATAGTACCGGTAAAACAACAGAATATTCCATTGATAGTATTTTTTCCTGTGTATAATTCTTCACTAACAGTCTTGAATTTTGTATCATTGTTTTCTTTCCTCAGACTAACTATTTTGTTTTTCTCTTTTGAGATGAAACTGTTAAAAGATAGACAGAAAGCAGGAAAGTACTATGGAAATGGTCTGTAAACATAACCCTATATCATTTATTATTTACTATACAAACATTTGTGTTTTCATTGCACACGCTCAGTTTGATAGCCCCAACTAGCTCCTGCCTCAACAGAAAAAAACATATTATTATATAAATATGGTAACTGTATGTAGGCAAAACTACTTAGATGCATTTCAAGCACCGAAGTGATGCCATGTAATTCACAGTCACCTTTATCCTGTCATTTTTTGAGCACATAAGTTTTTGTCTATTGAACGCTTTACCTGTGAATCTGCATTCCCTGAATATTTATCTGTATTCCCTGAAATCTTTTGCTCATTTTATCAGCTCGCTCTGCTTCTTCATCACCGTTATTTTTTTGGCACCACTATCAGTTCTGCCCATTGTGCCGCACACAATTTTATATTTACGCTGTGAAGGACAAGAAATGGGGAGACGAGCACGCTGAAAGAATGCTCCGTTGTTGTAATCTTGGGTGAATATTTTCTCTGTCAGAACTTGAGCAGGAGGAGATTATGAAAGCTGCGGATGTGGTAAAAGGCCGTCAAATTTTCAAAGACCTTCAACTGCAGAATTATAACAGAAGCAGGGCTTGCTCTGGGTTTCTTTTTATATATTTATTTTTTGCTCTGCTTTTCTCTGTAGTCCTGGCAGCTTTGGACTGCTTAGCTTTTAAGCCACGCAGGGAGATTAATGTTCTCTTGAGCTGCTGTTTCAATTTACTGATAAATAGATCAAACACAGAACACTTTATTTTTCTAGCTGATTTTGTTGACTCTTCCTAACAACACATTTAAACTCCGCTCCCCACATTCATTTCCAAACTGCCCACTAAGTTTAAAAAAAAAAAAAAAGAGAGAGAAAGAAAAAAACCCATAGTTACCATAGAAACTATCTCTAAGATACAGAACAATTTCTTAAAGAAGCCAAAGCAGCAGAACAGAGGCTCTTGGGCACATTGAGGAGCCCTCCTGGGCTTCCTCGGAAGGAAATGAGGGGCAAGCTGGGCTCCAGAGCCAGAATTTATCATCATTTTACTACACTGATGAAGACTGAAGCAGGAGGGGTTATTCGAACAGAGAAATAACTTAGCAGTGGTTCACATGAATATCACAAGTCCCTTGCAAAATAATAAATATGAATATTTAAAGTATGACCCTTCACATCTTTACAGTGTGGCGCTTACTGAACATGTTAAGAGCATGAATGTTGCTTTGCACCAGCCCAAACTGATGGAGAAAGCTCTCAGTGTTTGTGTTCATCAGTGCGATGGAACGAGTAACAGAATTCCTCTTGATGGAAATACTGGGATATCTGTCCTTATCGTGGTACTGACAGCTCCCAGTCTTGCAATACTATGAACAAAACAAATCTCTTGCCACTTCAGCCGATAAATTACTCTCTTTGGTATTAAAAAGTCTGTAAAAATAATAATGATCATTGAAAAAAAAGAGACAGAACACAAGTAACAGATCCCGTACATCCCTGCTACTAAAAAAAATATATATAAATATGTTTTCTGAACTGCATTTCATCACTTTGCATTGAAACTACCTGCTGGAACATAACTACCCAAGGTTTTTAGGAGAATTGTGCTACCACCTTCTGGCTGACAGAAATATTTATCGCTTTTTTAATCAGCAGTACACTGAGGTTTTAATAGGTCTACTGCATTTTTTCCCATAATACCATGATATATATACATACATATTTAAATATTTTAAGAATTTTTGGTTATTTTATTAAGATTTAAAGTCATCATAAATTAAAAGAAACTTTTTGACTTAAAACTGTGTGTTCTTTCCACTTCTTTCCTGCCTCTGCCTCTCCCAAGTGTGTGATTCGGTCCAATTTATTTGTTTAAATGAGCAGCAAAGAGAGAAATCCATTATTTGCAGTACTATAATAATTCATGAATGCAAAGTCTTCTGGGCGCTTCTCCCACCGCACATTTGATTCTGTCCCATGGACTTCACCGTATCAGAAGCAAACAGCATAGGCTGGCTGGTTGTTTTTTTAATTTAATATAATTGCTTGCAATAAATGCAAGAAGGAAGAGGGTAATATAGATCACAATCTTGTCAGCTGAGTTATGACCTTTTGAGTATTAATACAAATCCTTCCTAAAGCTTCTGGACTTAAGTAATTACACAAGAAAATCAGCACTTCTTTTTCTCTCAAGTAACTCTCCAGCCTTCAGCCATACGAAGGAAAACCTGAACACCTAAGAATACACTAAAGATTAAGAAACAAGATGATAAGCAAAAGAGAAGTTCATATTTTAAAAATGTAAATAATTGCATTATTAAAACATGAGATTTGGGGAATGGATAAAGAGAGTGCCTTGAATGTCTGAGTTTGGCAATACTAATAAACCAGATGAGCAAGCAGTACGGGAGGAAAGGTCACTTTTTTCCATAGTTAAGAGTGGGTCACTTTATCTGGTGCTAAGTCCCTGGTGCTACTGAAACAGCTGAACTGAACTCTCCCACCCTGTGGACGAAAACACATTCGTTCTGTAGGTATCAATCCCTCCAGCAGCAAGGAGAAAGGAGTGCACAAACAGAAGCCCAAACCCCTCTTTCAATGGTAGTGAAAATATACATTAAAGCGAAAATACTACTGCTTTGTAACCTTTAAGTATCTAATCCATACACAGCCTTGCTTTCTTCTCACACTGGTATTCATAAATTCCAACGACTTTACTTTCAATTTGCTTTGGGTCACCACATTAATGTGTATTATGTGCATCTACATAATTTATCTGTTTATTATTTTCTCTCAGCCAGGGAGTTGTATTTTTTCAAAATTTCATCATGGCATTTATGTTTACTTACTTATCCATATACCATTATATTTCATCCACATTTCAGCTGCAGGAAGGAATAAAAGGATTATTATAATAAATGCATGACTGTAAGTTATTATGAAGTGCCATTTTACAGAAAGGCTTAGTGAATTGATACAGATTGCATCAAAAACATATATATATTGGTCAAAGAAACAGAAAATGTAAATGGGGAGGTATCACGGTACTTCTGGACTTAGCTTTTATCCTGTTGAAGTCAATAGGGAAATTCTAAGTCCCTTCAACAGGACGTGAAGTAGATCTCCAAATATAAATATATATATGGAAAATACTTTTTAGGTGTCCAAGGCCTCTTGGGAATCCAGCCTTAAATGACTAAGCCTCCCTCAAAATGAAATGCAGGCACCCAGGTTATTTAGATGACAGCTTTGAAAATTCCACCCTAAATGAATTCTTAAGATCATACAGCAAACCTATAATAAAGAGCCAGATATCAAAGCCAGGTGCAGAGCCTTAACAAAGCACCTACTCAAATTCAGGCCATGTTTTGGCAGCAAGCACTCAGGTGGATTATTAGAAATGGGTGCTCTTTAATCTCTCCCACCTCCTTGGGAAAACTGACATTTAAAAAATGTTATTAGCTACAATCACAGATGGGGGGTAAAACTGTTCCCTGCTACAAAGGCAACAGCTCTGCCTCTCCCTCTCCCTGAGAAGTGACATTTTCAGATGCTCTGCCCGTCAAACCGAGCACATTTCGTTGAACTGGACAGTTCTTTGCAAGCTCTGCAGCCTTTTGACTCTTGTAGCATTTCAGGGATTTACATCTGTATTTTAAGCCTCTGCTAAGCATAAGCTTCCTGAAGAAAGGATTTTTTTAATTGTTTCACGGTTTAATATATCCAGACCTGAAGGACAGCTGCCTGCCCTGACTCTCAATGAGTCCCTAGATTCCCTTGAAGTTTCAAAGACTTCACAACTGTTCTAAGGAAGTTGAGGGTGCCCCAAATTTTGCTAAAAAATCACGTGCTGCCCATATAATACTCCTGATCTAGATAATCCTCCCTCCACCTCGAATTTTATTCCGAATTTATTCTAGGGCTCTGCACCTTGGCATCCTGGTATTAGCAAATCCTCAGGACTATAGGATGGGTGGAAATGCTGGATTCAAAAGCTACAACACATATTCCTGGTTATGGCAGTTCAATGTATCCAGCCACCACTTTGGGGAAAGCAGAACAAATCCATAAAGAGAAGAAAATATTGTAAGAAATGTTTCATCTTCTGATTCAGATTGTAGGTAATGAATCTTAAGTTAAAAGAATATGAGTGTCTGTAGGAAAAAAAAAAAAGATTGAACTCCTTCACCACAAGAGAAACTAATTTTCTCTGTTTAATCATCTAATTTGACCTCCAGAATAAAGACACAGGAATTTCCAGGAGCAAATCCTGTTTCAGATATTTAATCGGTGCTTGAAAGAAACTGTGTCTAAAATATATTTATATATCCAATCACCATTTTAAAATTTTCAGTGATGGGATAATAATAATCCTTGGAAACCTATTCCAAAGATTAATCATCACTACTCTTAAGAACATGCACCTCATTTCTAGATTGCAGTTGTACAGCTTCACTTTCAAGTCACTGACTTTTCTTATCCTTTGCTGTTACCCTTGATGACCCTGTATCAACAAACGCTGGTTTCCCATGAAATTAGTTACAGATTATGATTAAGCCACAGTTTAAACTTCTTCAGTTAAAGGAGACTTTAAACTTCTCTGGAATTACTTCAAAATTTCCCTGTAAAAGAAGACTTCTGACATTTTGTAATCATGTAAAATCAGCAAGAACATCCACAGAAGATATGTCCTTATTGCCAATAAGGACCTGCACCAACAGACTATTTCCCAACAATTTTGGAATTCTATGTTTAGAAAAATAGCACATGTGTAACAGCACAAAAAAAGGCTATTACATGAGCACTTGAATCTTGCAGTATTTCCCAGCTAAGGCACATCAGAAAACAAAACAATAGGTCCAATTGTTAATGGTTTATATAAAGTTCTGGAAGACTTTGCAACAACAACAAAAAAGCAGAAATTTCATCAAAAATTATATATGGGATTTCAGTTTGGGGAGCCAAGATCCAGTGACCATGCATAGGACAGGTATTCCGTAACATTTTGAATCTCAATTGAAAACTGAATATTCTATAAAATATTTTACACCAATAAAATAAGATTAAATGGCTACTATAATGCACATGAGAACATATCTAAACCTTATCTGAACTACATCATTATTCTCTAAATTTCAAAAGTAGCTTTCAAAATCTTCTTACTATCAAGCATTAAAATTGCCTATTTGACTCCATAAACACTTTTATGAGATGACTGTTGCCTACTGCTGATTTGAAGTGTGTTTTGTGTGGGTAGAATACATGCAATTTCAATTAAATTTAATTTAAAATATTATTTGCTTGTATGCTCTTCTGTAAAACAAAAAGCTCATTCCATTTATCACATACAAAGGCAGTTGTAAATCAGAAAATAGATTGTTTTAAAATTAATGAAAAACTGAGTCTTTAGATTACTTTTCCATTTACTTTATTGTGATACACTAAAGCAGGTTGGACTTAAAAACAATGACATTTTTGCTGGATTTCTGTAAGATCTAAAGCTATGTTTCTGCATCACCGATGTAGTAATTAGGTGCAGAGTAGAGCCACATGAGACGTTCTGAGAACTATAAGGATTTTCAATTTTAGGTTCCCCCCTAAAAGTTTTTGAGTGGTTGAACCTACCTTTGTTGCTAAGGTGAAATGGATGCTACTGTGTAACCAAGTAAGCATCACACCATCAAAACTTTTAAATTTTTAATCACTTAACTTTTTAATCACTTTAAGCTAACTTTAAGTTAACTCTAAGTTTAATCACTTAAATTTTTAATCAACTTTTTAATCACTTTTTAACTGCTATGCAACTATTCTCAGGACAGAAAATGATGCTGCCTGTATAAAAGCTTTTTTTAACTTTTTTTTTTTTTTTTTTTGCATTGCATTGAATAGAGCCAAAAGGTGTTCGCTCCTTGTAAAAAAGGAAGCCTGCTCACTACATAAGGAATTCAACCATAGCCACAGGAAAAGCACAAGATTTTCTTTACAGATACAGATCAGACTTTTGTTCCTAAGCAGTATTTTAATTAAGAGTGTTTAAGGTAAATTTCATAATTTAAAAACAACTCTTGGCTCCAAGAAAATAATAAACCGACTCTAAATATAATGTTTCCTTCAGTTTTCTTCATATAACTGGAAACAATTTGAGTGATTTCTATATAAAAAGGAAGCGTAAGACTTAATGATATTCTTTGTCCTCTTCTTTCTTTCCAGTTTATTACCACACCTATTTAGACATTAAAATGCTCTGGGAAACAGCAAAAGAATGTGGGTTTTTTGTTTTTTTTTTTCCTGCCTAGAGCACAAATGTACCTTCCAAGGCTCACAGGAGCTTTAGGAGCTCCATTTCGACTTCAGGAGAAAGAACCAACACTTGGTTATTTATTGGCTCAAGCAAACGTTTGTTTTCTGACCTGGAATATGCCTATCTGTATATAAAGTAGGTACATAAATGTATGTAACCAGATATTTAACATACCTAAATGGATATAACCAAGTAGATAAAAGCACTTTATGTAACTTTAGCATTTTATGTAAGTTTATGGCTACTTTTGAAGTAATTTGATTCTCTTTGCAGTCCCTTTGAAGCAGTGATTTTGGGGAGCAATCTGCTCATTTTGCATGTCTTCTTGAGGGTGATTTGTCACATGCCCTGTGAACACTTACATATCCTTGTGGATAGTTCTCTGCAGCAGACATTTGAGATAAAATTTTAAGAAGTCAAATTGCATTTACCAGCAGGAATGAGCATGGTGAGTTTCAACACCTTAATGTACCCAAGAAAAGCTGAGGCACCAAGGGAAGCATACGCTGGTTAGTCAATTTAACACAAGCACTCAGGGTAGTTCCTGGGACTCAAAAAAACCACAGCAAAAACCTCTTTCCTCACCAAGCAGATCATATTCCCAATGTTTACAAGTGTCCTTGCTTCAGTACAAATGAGATGATTGAGCATCTAATATAAACTCACAATGGAAAATATACACATATGGAATTCATACACATCATGAACATCTAGGAAATTCGCACACGCGCACGAGTTTTTTGGCTTTTATGTCTTTTTACGTGACCACACGCTCTGGAGGTGACTTGAAAACCGCCATCCTCATGAGAGCCAAACGACGCCCGCGCGCTGCCAAGCTCCTGAGGCCGTTTCTGATCTAAACCTCTGCCCAGAGAAGCCGCGGGCTCCTCTTCCCCCAGCGCAGCCCTCTACCGCACCCCGCCGCCATTGCCCGCCCCCTGCCCGGGCAGCGCCGCCCGCACTGCGCCTGCGCGCCGCCACCGCGCTCCGCCCCGCCCCGCCCCGCCGCGCTGCGCAAGGCGCATGCGCACCACGCGCGTTCGTCGCCCTGGCAACGGCCGCGGCGCCTGCGCAGTGCGACCCACGAAGCTTCGTGAAGTTTCCGGAAAGCTCCGCTCGGCTTTTTCCGCCATTCCTCCCCCCTCCTCCCCCCGCACTGCCGGCTTCCGCCGCATCCGGCCGCCGCGCTGCCCGGCCCGGGGGAGCTGCCGCCATCGTCGCCATGTCCCTGCTCTGCTACAACCGCGGCTGCGGCCAGCGCTTCGACCCCGACACCAACACGGAGGGTGAGAGCGGCCCTTCACCACCCCGCTTTGGGGCAGGGGGTGAGGCAGGGCCTCGCGGCGCTGCGGGGCCCGCGGGGGCGGCCGGGCAGGACCCCCCGGGCGCTGGTGCTGAGGGCGCTGGGCAGCCGCACGGCGGAACGCGGCGAGGCCGGCGCTGCGGTGCCCCGAGTGCGGCACTGCCGCACCAACCCGGCGCTCTGCCGAGCCCCGCGGGCGGCAGAGTGCCCTACCGAGAGCGCAGGGGTGGTAATAATCACCGAAGATTTTGCTTCTCCCTGTAGGCTTGTGTTGGTCCGAGTGCTGTGTCAGAGGACTGTGCGGGAAAGCAGACCGCAAAAAGCAGTTCTTTACCTTGTTGGGATGTAGCCTAAAGGTATAAACTGGATGCCTTGAAAACAAAATTTTGCAGGAGAGCACCTCAGAGTGCTTCTGTGGTTACGGTGTGTATCACAGTTGCATTATCACCCCGTTTGTATATTTATAGCATGTACTCAGCAGGTAATTAAATGTGTCTTATGATGCACGTGCGTCTGCTTTGTCAACTGCTGTGAGCTGTAGGAGTTCTTCCCCCATGAGTACTGGGAACAAAGTAGGTGGTGAGAAATATCTTTGGTCCGCTGTCATTTTAGGTTGCAAAGTTCCGTAGAGGCTGCAAAAGGGTGATCTGAGTTCTCGACAGGATTACCCTTGACTGGTTTGTAAAGTATCTCTGTTGGCTGAGTTTCTAGAATGGCCTCTCTGTGTCAACTTATTCTTTAGTGACCCACGAGATAGAAGTAGACTAATGTGCTTTAGCATGGGCTTTAGCATGTCCGATTAAGAACCACCGCATAAAATCTTTGTTTTGTTTTCTTGAGCTAAGTGTTTTCCAGAGAGGGATGATGTTTTGAGCAAGATTCACAGAGGTTGGTAACAGCCGAAGCAGACATGGTTTTGGAAAGGTTCTGTTTGGTGACCTCTCCCACCCACCCTCGGACATGCACATATCTGCTTCCAAAACCCACAGTAGATACGTGTGTGTATATATGTATTAGAAACTTAACTGGAACTTCATGATCTATTCTTGCTAATACTTTTATTTGTCCTTAGTATATGATAAAAAAACACAGTAGACCTGATCAAGTTGACATGACCTGGTCATGCTTGCTAATTGAGTGATGGTTTGACGAGGAAACTAGCTTTTTGATCTGAAGTTTGTTTAGGTAAATGGCTAGAATGCTTGTTGGCATTACAGTGTCCTAGATTAAGCTGAAGTAAATTAATTCTGACTTTCAGCATCCCTAAATTTCTCCAAGGTCAGTGAGATGTTAAGTTAAAGGTTTGTACTTCTAAACTCCATTCTAAGTGGATAAAAACATTTCATACATTGTGAGGATTAAGGTTACTCTGTGTGTTAGCCACCAAAATGTGTTTTCTTTTCATAAAAACTTCTGTATTGATGTAGTATTACAGTTAAATTTAGGAACTGGCGTTATTAGGAAATATTCTAAAGTAAAAATCAGGACAAAATCAGACCTCTCAGTCCCCAAGCTGCTTTGGAAGTGATGATTGATATAAAAGGCCTTTAATGTCCTCTTTGGGATCAAGTGACTGAAATAACATGCATCAGTTTTCTGTATAAACCATTGTTTCAAGAATAAAAAAGACCAAGTGTTAAATGGCTAACATGGTGAAGGACTGAATACTTCTGAAAAAGGGGCAGAAAACAGCCAGAGGGAAGACAGTAGAGGTATGTCTGCGTAGTGACCAAATACAAAGTTATGAATTAATTCGTGGAATGCCTGCCAATATACAAATTGCACATCTATTTTAGATATGTTTACTAATTGGGCTATTACATGTCTAGAGTGGCTAGCAAGAGAGTTTCATTTTTTTTCTCAGCTTTGACTAACCTTATGAGTATTTTTAATCTGTTAAATGCTAGTCAGAGCAGAGGTGGTGCAAAGTATTACATGCACAATTTTTCATAGGTTTTAACAGTGTCCCTTTACTATAGTTGAAAAGCTGGTGTGCGCATGCAGACTGAGAGTACATCTATTACATGTTTTGTCTTTATTTTTTTTTGCTGTTGTGTGAGGTAGCATTCCTTGTATTTAGGCATATCTTGCTTCATCTTTTAGAGATTAACAAGAAGACATTGCAAATACCTCATTTAATTTTAGGTGACCTGTACCATTTTCTACTCTGATGCTTAACCAAAAGTGTAGCAAGGTACTTAGGTGAACAAAAAAGGATGTTACAGTGGAGAGCAGCATGTGTGTTGAAAGATTGGGTCTGGTTTATGAGCATTAAAAAAAAGTGCTGCTGTCATCTCCAGGAATGATGTGAGCGTGAGAGAAAATAGCTTTCTTTGCATGACCTGGTGGCTTGTGTTTGCCCTGGTTGAATGTATTAGTGATAATGGAGAAGAGACTTGGATTTCTCAATGTTTAATGGCAACCAAAGGATGGAAGCTGGACTCAGACAAATCAGAAGCAGGACATGCTTGGAACTGGTAGGTGACTACCAGTGTGTGCCAAGTTCCCTTTTTTTTCCGTGAGTTTGAAGTGGTGTATTTTTGTGGAGGTAGACTTCACTCAGATATGAGTAGTTGGGCTCTAAGAAGAACAAATGAGTGATAATCTTAGTGTCCTTTGATATGCACACTAGATAACTGGAATCCAGCCTACTTCATGGATATGTCCCATGGCTTGAGGCATGACAGAGCTGCTTCCCTGTGAGCTGCTTCCCTCTGCATCTTCTATTGTCGCTTCACGGAAGAAGGAAAAAGTCTTTGACTTGACCAAATGGGCACTTGTCTGAGTAGGAGCTGCAAGCCAGGGGATTCCTGTCCCTGAAGTCTGAATGACTTCAAAATGGTTTTGGTCTCTACGAACTTGGTATTTACTAACAGCGTCTCTCATTTGAACCCACATACTGCTGAGGAGCCCCAAATAGTAATACAAGACTTCTGATTCAGAAATTGTATTTGCTGCAAATAGAGCTTAGTTTTACTGCCATAATTTATGATATACTTTCATCCTTCTGGAAGAGAATAGCCTCTATTTTTAGTTTTGTTTGACTTATCAGGTAAGCCCTGGACTCTATACAAATAACTTTCATAGCTTTTGTGAGGTTTACTAGCATTAGCCTTTCACCCTAAAGCCAAAGGGATGGGTGGAAGTTAAGGATGTACATACAAGTCTGGTGTGGGGCAGATGTCCTAGAATAGGAGCTATTTGAGTTGTAGATGGGAACTGCCATCTTAAGGTAACTTGTTTTTCAGACCATTTTACTGTCTTAGACTTAGGTCCCAAATACATAAGCAAAGATATTAAGCAAATTCTTCTTAAAAACCTTATTTATAAATATTAAAAATAAGTGATTTGTGTTTGCCTACAGATATTAAATGGGCTACTTTGTTAATAGTTTTGTCACTTATTTGCCTCTTGCTATATAAAATGTGACTTGGTTCTTTTGGTCTTCTGTTTCCTAGGGACTGCTTATAAAATTGATTATTTTTTGAGTCACTTCCAATTTTAGCTGTCTCTACCTCAAAAATATCCATGTAGTATGTACTGCGGAGAAATTATATAATTAGAAAAATGAGTACACTTGACATACATATATTCAACTGAAAAAAAAAAAAGGCAGTTGCTACACAGAATGCTATCGCACTGATGTAATGTGTTCTGTGAGGTGGAAATACAGTGTTTGTGCACAACCTAGGTGTAATTAATACTGTTAACATGTCTGAATCTTTTATGTGGAAGATTGACTTTTGGGTTTGAGTTTGTGTGACCTAGGATACCACAAACAGCCACTGAAGAACGAGTTAATTGTCATGGATAAATTAATAAGCTTGAGATAAATTTTCCAGAGTGCTTGGAGACATAGAGCTGCTTCGCAGAAAGCCTGGATCCATCTGTGCAGATGTGGACAGGTGTATTTGATACTGTAAACTAATACTTTATTTCCTTCAGATGGCCATAGGGCTACTTTTTCTTACTTCTGTTGGGTTACCAGTGAGGACCAATCATTGATGGAGGCGAGAGATGATCCACAGAAAATCTGTTTGGTACAAACAGAGGAGGAGTTGGAGTTTACTTTAGGTGCCTGCTTTGTGGTCTGTGTTGTGTAATACAGAAGAAATACTCTTGGCTATTTAGGTTTAATATATGCAGGCAGGAAGCCTGTGGTCATTTCTTTCCTAAGTATGTGCATTTGGGGCAGTGGGGTAGCTCATGGCATATGTGAATTGCATGTGTGATGACTCTGCTATGTTTGTGATCAGATGAATAGCTTTAAGGATTTTTGGCATGTCTAAATATTAATAATAGTCATTTTCTTATAGATTCATGTACATACCATCCAGGTGTACCAGTCTTTCATGATGCTCTGAAAGTAAGTATGAAAATAACTTTTTCAGACTTACCTTTCTTTCTGTTTGTTTACAGCAGTCATCTTGTGATAGTTTTTCTTTCTTTCCTTTGAAATCTGTCCATTGCATAGAAAATAATGTCCAGTCTATCATGTTGCAGCAACACTGTGAAACTAGAAAACAGTGCTTATTCAAAACTGCAAAAGAAATGAAAACCTGTATTCATATCGTGTGAATGCTGCACATGTCACTGTGAGTGGTATCCTGTTGATTGACTTTAGGTGTCTCAACAGTTTAATTAGGTTCTCTAATAGATCTTTGGTAGCATTGAGAGGTGTCATACTCTTCAGTTGTTCACTTGCATGGCATTTAAACCATCCAATTGTAGGTTTCTGTGGCTAGAACGCTAATATCTAAGTTACATTTGGCTACTATTAGAAAAAAAAAAGTGTGTTTTAATCTGACAAATGTAAATGTCTGTTAATTTAGGAATGTCCCATGCCCTAGACACTACTTCCCAGGATCCTTGGACTGTATCTTCTTTACTGAAATAAATATAGCTGGAATTGATCTCATGTGGTTAGAATGGCAGACACAGCGTGGCCCATATTCATAATATTGAACGCTTTTCTACTTCAGGATCAAGTGGCTATGTCTAAACCATCTATTGGTAACTACTGAGAAAGAACAGTCTGGCTCAGGCTGAAATAGTACCAGACATCCTATTAGCAACTTAACTGTATACTAACAGAAAATGGCAGTGCATGGCACTGAGCTGTGGGGCAAACATCTTTTTCTGGTGTTTAGTAACTGCTTCTCCTGGCAGTGCAACACATCCCTTCCCAGTGCTGCATAATGTCTTTAAGTGCATGGAGATTGGTAGTTACATGCTGGGAAACATGTGGTCAGTGAGCTAGTGCTTGTGGTGCAAAGTGTGGCTCCAGAAGTGGCCCGTGTGTCACCCGTAAGAACATGATGGACACTGTTGGGTCACCTCTGGGTGTACTTGCAATATAGCAAATCACTTGCTATAAACTGAAGTTGTACTCATTATATATACATAAACTTTCTGCCTAATTAAAAAGATAAAATTCTAAATGTACTTCAGAAGATTGTGCTTGTTCCCTCTTGGTTTTATATAAGCACTGTTTCTAAATCAAGCACTACTTTTCCTTCTCTGCCTAACCCTATTCTTTTTTTTTTTTTATTTACCCTCATTAAAAAATTATAATCTTGTATGGGCAGCCTTCCTCCTGAGACGAATTGCAGATGATCTAAGTGGACAGGGACAAGTCTTCTATCTCCTTGGAAATACTGAATATGTGGTGGAAATAATAACATAAAAATAGTCAAAATAACAAATATTTTAAGAATGTTTTACAACTGCCTGCCTAAAACACAGTGTCTCACTGAAACTCCTGATGTTGTGGAGGAAGGTATTGGTTAGTCCAACTGTCACCTTTAATAAAATTGAGTTCTAAGATTTGTTATTTACAGTGGCAGGATACTGTTCTCTAAATGTTACTTTCTTTTGCTTATCTTCTATAGTACCACTTCAGTTTTCTGTCATACTAAGTTGGCATTTATCTTGTAATGGAATTACTGACTCTGAGTTTCTTATTGGACTTTCTGGTTAAGGTACCGTGAATAAACTGAAAGCTGGCAGTTGTTATACGTTTCTACAGTTTTAAACATTTCTGCAGTTTTTAAAAATACAGAAAGTTGAAGGCAGTGTCCAAAGGAGAGAGTATTATACTCTTGAAATTCTGCCTCTTGTAAAGGAATATAATTAGTCTTTTGTAACCTTTGCTAAATAAGGTGTTCATGCTTGTTTTGTTCTTATTCCAAAATGGTTATAGGGTTGGTCATGTTGTAAGAGAAGAACAACAGACTTTTCTGACTTCTTGAGCATTGTGGTATGTATGCAGGATACTTTGAAATTACTCTAATTGTTAAATCGTAATAAATATTACACAGTATGTGATTATACATGTTTAAAATTTTCTTACTTCTGTTAAAACCATCTGAGTCTCAGATTGACTATTCGTTGCAATGTTGAAGTTAAGTCTCAGTTTTCAATCTTTAAAGTTTATAGTTAGTTCTATCAAAACCTCTTTAGACTATTGTTAACAATGAAGGAAGAAAAATGAAGATTTTTTTTCTTAGCTTGATATCAAAAGAACCATTGCTTATATTTAAAAGACTTTGTTTCCCTTGCTCAGTTTTAGAAACTATACACTTAAAAAAATAAAATCAAGTGTTTGTGCAAGTGAAGATATTTTACATCTTAGTTGTAGGATTTCCTTTGCAGCCCATTAAATAGGCTAGTGGGGAAGATCAAACCTTGTTGCTGTTTCTGGTCGTTCTTAATCGGACACACAAAATATGCTGTATAATTATATAAATCTATGCTTTCTGTAATAGGGCTGTACAAAGGGTCTCCATAACAGTGAGAAGCCTCCTGAGCCTGTTAAACCAGAAGTCAAAACTACCTCTGAGCGAAAGGAGCTATCTGAACTGAAGCCCAAATTTCAAGAACACATAATTCGGGCACCAAAACCGCTGGAAACAATTAAAAGACCAAGGTATAGTATAGCAAACAGTTTTGCCAAATCGGTTGTCAGTTAGTGAATTTAAAACTCACCTGGTGTTAAATTTTGTGCAGATGTGTCTGAGCACTGGTCAGGGCAGTGTTAATAGCGGGTGATGATGCTCAGCTAGGCTTTCTGTTGCAGGTACATTTAGAAATTCCCAAATGAACTTTAATCCAACTTGTGTTTGTCGTCAGTGATGATGTTATCTTGAGATTCAAGATAAGATGTCAGGATTTTGATTAGGACAAGTCAGTACAGGATCCCTCAGCATTGACCTTAACAGGAAGCAAAAGCTGCAGTGTAATGCATCATGGGTTAGAATATCAATAACAGTTGTTCTTTGTTTTAAACATTCTTAAAGGTAATTTTAGGATGATTATGTTGAGACTTCATAATTTCTCTCATTTATTTTTACTGTAGGAAATTTAAGATTCTCTCTTGAAAAGAGATTGTCTATGAAATTTCTAGTCTGTTTTTCTGTAAGCAGTAAGAATTAGCATTTAGGAATATAGTATGTTTGTTATAAGGGAGAATGAAAAGGAAGAGCTCTGTAGCATAATTGAAAGTTACTGCTTTGTCATTTTTTGTAAATGTTTTTAATTAGTTTAACATGAATGTATTGTCTGTTTTTAGCCCAGATGAGCCAATGACAAATTTGCAGCTGAAAGTGTCTGCTTCCTTGAAGCAAGCTTTAGATAAACTGAAACTATCAACAGAAAATGAAGAGAGAAAAGGTAAAGTTATGCAGAAATCAAGTATGTTTATGAAATATCTTGTCAGGGAGATACATGGAAAATAAGCACTTTAAAAATATGAACATATTAAAAATACTATATTTTGTTGATGTTCTTAGTAATCTATGAAATATCATTCCTTCTAGCAGAAGATAATTCAAGATGAAACAAGAGCATAGTGTAGGGGTTTAATGTGAATGGCAATATATCTGTCTATTCTGACGTAGTATATATATCTATTCTGACAGTATATTTAAACTGTTTATTTTGTAAGGTTTTCCTGATAGAGTGGGTATGGGAACATCTTTATCTAAATGTAGGATTGAAGGAATTTCCCAAGAATTGAAATATGCTAATCCATTATTACAGACACTGTGCGCTCCTGAGAACTGATTCGTTCTCCCTTGCATGTTTTTCCCTTTTCCCATAGTTAGTTGGAATTGTGCTCCAGAGCTACTTTACTCCTTCTAAAACTTTTTCTGATATCAACCTAAATGTATTTGTGGTCATTTTGTGTGTTTTCTTTTCATTTATTTTTTCGCTTGAGTGTGAAAAATGTCAACTGTTTCTCTTATCATGAGTTACGTTTCTCCTACATTTTTAGTCATCCTTCTATGAATGTATTTTTTCCACTCTTACACCGGTGCGAAAGTCTAGAACCTAAAATCTTATACACAGACTGATGTGACACTTTTGCAGAATGTTTACGTAGCTTTTGTTTCTCTGTATCTTTTGATCAGACTTCTGTACAAGGCAGAAAATGGAAATCTCAGTATTTTTTTCCATTATCCTTTAGTTCATTTAATTTAAAAAATAAGAACAAAATAGTAGATTGTATGCTTTAGTTGCTTTACTTTTGTATATGATTCTGTTTGCAGAAGAAGACAGTGATGAAATCAAGATTGGGACAGCATGCAAAAATGCAGGCTGTTCAAAAGTAAGTTATTCATTTCTACTCTTAACAGCTTAGCAGGTGTAGTTAAGCTCATGTTTTTTTCCCCTTCCTTTTTGTGCGCTATAAAATGATTCAAAATTAACATAAAATCTACCAGGCTGACCAAATATACATTTGATAACACAGCTTGGTAACAATAAATGTGGGTTGCTTTGTATTATACGTGTAGGAAGTCTTAGGACTTTTTTTTTTTTTTTTTTTTTTTTCCCTTGCTTCAGTGCCCATCCTCCAGTTGTGGTTAGTGACTTTGTCAAAGCAAGGATGTGGAAGTGGTTCAGTTTAAAATGTTAAATAAGTATTGCTGTGAGCTGGCCTCCTGGTAACACTTTAAATTGCTCCTGTTAATCTATACCTGCTTCAGAAATTTCTGTTGACCTTACCAGTTAATGCTTCCCACTTGAACAATCCACAAAGGAACTTTTTAACACTCGCGTCATGAGTATTTCCTTTTATGTTACTCTCATATTTGTTGTTGTTTTTTTCCCCACTTATGGCCTTGTCTTACACAGAATAAGACAGTATCTTTGAAATATATGATTCACTTGAGATCTGACTTTTCTTTTTACTAAAATTCTGTTGTGAGAGGAGTTTACAGAAGTCTCTTGTTTGTGGTAGAAACAGCTGATATCATTGTATGGCAAAGATGTCTATCATTTGATTGATTTCCTTTTGGGAATCTGTGTGTTCTCTTTTAGTAATGCAACTTTTAATGTACTTCTAGTAAAGTACTTGTTTTCTGTGAATATTTAGTGTATTTTTTAGGCCCTCAGGGAGATCCATCATCTATTGAACCAATGCAAAATACAGTTTGTGAGAAAGGATTGCCAGGGGACTTTGTGTACGTGGAGTTTGGGAAAACTGGAACTTGCCATCAGATGAACAGCTCAAAAGCTTTATAGTACTTTGTTTAATATTTTTGTTGTGTTTTCTTTGTTTTATTCATTTTACCGAATTAGTGATGTGCTCAAAATGTTTTCTGTCTTTTACAGACATACGAAGGACCGCAGAGCACAGAAGAAGTATGTATATACCATTCTGGTGTACCTATATTCCATGAAGGGTTAGTATTTTAATGTTAAATCTTAAAAAAAACATAGTGCATTATCTGTAATTGCTTTCTTTGCAGATTTTGCATTGTATTTGTTGTATATTTCAGAACAGCAGTGCTAGGAGAGAAAATACCAAATTAACAGTAATACTGCATAAAGGAAAGCTCTTAAGTAATCTTAAGCCATCATAGTAAACAGTGTCTTAAACCTGTGTCTTAGACCTTATCGCCCTCTACGTCTACCTGAAAGGAGGTTGTAGGGAGGCAGGTGTCGATCTCTTCTCCAGAGTCTTGTCCTATGGATAGGACAAGAGGAAATGGCCTCAAGTTGTGCTGGGGGGGGTTCAGGTTGGCCATTGGGAAGAATTTCTACATGGAAAGAGTGGTGAAATATTGGAGCAGGCTGCCCAGGAAAGTGGTGGAGTCACCGTCCCTGGGAGTGTTCCAAAACCATGTAGATGAAGCACTTCGGGACATGGTTTAGCAGCCGTGGTGTTGAGGGGCTTACAGTTGGACTCTTACCTTGAAGGTCTTTTCCAAACATTATGATTCTAAATATTGTTTGTTAATCGCCTCCTTTCCAAACTCTAAAGGATGAAGTATTGGAGCTGTTGTAAAAGAAAAACATCCGACTTCAATACATTTTTAGCTCAAGAAGGTTGTTCAAGAGGAACACATGTGTGGACTAAAAAGGATGCGGTGAGTGGTATTGGTGTTGCGTTCTGTAGCTAGAGTTCTGAGTACTGAGAAGTAGTTGTGTCTTTGAATAATTATAATACAGCTGTTGTGGTTCATACTTTTGAAGTTATTACTTTTTTCTTTCTACCACCCAGTGGATGCTCTGGTCTTGGATAGAAAGTTAGTCTAACAAGAAAGATTTTGTTTTCATTATACCACAGTGTCCCTTTTTCTTATCATTGTCTCTAGCATGAACGTTCGTTTTTTTTCAATTTTAATATTTGTCAAGAACCGGTAACTGGATATTGATTTAAAAAAAAAAATGTGGACTTTGGCACACTCATCTGAATGGAGGATATAGGACTGTATTAGCCTTGTTTATTGATTATTAAAGTTGACCTTTCCTGTTAATCTTGGGAAAGTTCTCATAAATGCAGTTTTAATGTTTTTCATATCTTTTTTCTTACTTAGGGAAAGAAAGTAGTTCCATGCAGGCATGACTGGCACCAAACTGGAGGGGAAGTAACTATTTCAGTATATGCTAAAAACTCTGTTCCTGATCTTAGTTATGTAGAAGCAAATAGCACAATGGTAAGTTACTTCCGTAGGATTTTCCCTTGTTTTGTTGATTTGGTTGTTAAAACACAGCAGCTTGAAGTAATGAAAACCTATTTTTTGCCTTATTTACAAAGCAGAGTTGAAAATAGCATAAGATTTTTTTTTAATAAACATTTTTTCATGACATTTTTGTTCTATTATGTATAGCACTTTTTTCCCTTCCGTATACACATCTGTACTTGCAATGCATTTATAAAAACTGCAATAAAACATATAAAAAATCAAGCTTTTAAACCTTAAATTTACGTCACTGTATGTATAAATAACTGTAGATTCATCATTTCATTATATTTGGATTAAAGTAGATTAGTATAATTCATTATGGTATGCAGTATGGTATTCAGAGGTACTAATGTTAATCAAGTTTTAAAAGGACACTTCCATTAGTGCAGCCTCAGGAAATATTTATGACAATTATAGATTATGATATATAGGATCTTTTATATTGTCAGAATCTATTGCTATGAATTTTAAGCCCTGGTGTAAGAGGCAGTTTGATTATTTTGCCCAAGTAGGGTCCAAGGCCTGTTGTGATACATTTTACTTTAAACATATTTAAGTTACTAAATGTTTCATCAGTCTGACAAAATTCTCTGTTTTCCCTCTTTAAGTTAAATATCCACATTGTATTTGAAGGAGAAAAAGAATTTCATCGCAGCGTGAAATTGTGGGGAGTAAGTATAAGAATCACTTTAAAAAAAAAAATGGCTTTCTGTCTTTCTAAACCCATTTTTGAATTGAAAAGTTGAATTGCACATCATTCAGTATTAAACTTAAATCTGAATTACTAGGTCTAACATGGTAGTTTACCTTGTTTTGAGCAGGAAGTTGGACAACATTGTGAAGTCCTCACTGACCTGACTAAGATCCTTTCCTAAATATGGTAGTGGTGTTGCAGAAAACGCTTTATCATTTACATGCATTCTTATGTATGTGTTAAGCTTGTATGTATATTGTATGTACCCTGGCATTAATTCGTAGTTTGGAAGTGAGAGGCCTGAATGTTAGATTTATTTATTTTTATTTTTTTAAATAGCAGTAGGAACTTGGTCTAAAAATTAAATCTCTCCCCAATTGTATAGTATATAAAATATTCAGGTGTAGGATGGAATAGTTTAAACTTTCAAACTAAACATCTAAAGTCTAATGTATCAAGTATCCTCTTTAACCTTGTCTTAAACTTCTGACAGTTATGCTCTTCAATTGAAGTGTGAAATGTTTGCTCTGTTTTAGGTAATTGATGTAAAGAGGAGTTACGTGAACATGACAGCTACAAAGATCGAGCTTACTATGAGAAAAGCAGAGCCCCTATTATGGGCAAGTCTTGAATTACCAGGATCAAACGCACAGCAGCAAACAGAAAATTCAGATTAATAATGAATCCAAGAGACGAGTTATTTCCCATCATGAAGTGGTGACTTGCTACTGTAATCAAGTATTTAACTTTTGTACACTTTTTTTGATGCTAGATCTTGTGCTTCAGCCCACAAAGAAAGTTGATGCACAGTAAATGAGGGGTAAATTGAAGAGCAATAGCTATTTTTGCTCTTGCTCCCACGAGGATATTTATTCTAATTGGAGTGTTCCCATGGAAAGCTAGAGCTGTTGCCATTCTCTTACATCCTTGCCTGCTGTGCACCGACTTTCCAAATAGATGGGCTCTGTGTAATTTTTCAAGTGTTTTGTTTAGACTGGATCTGCTGGGATAGTCCATGCTAAATTCAGTTCTATTCATTATGCAACTTTTAATATTAAGGATACAAAATCTGAGTTTATGAAGCAATTAACATGAAATTCCACATTTAGAATAAAAAGGATACTTAAAACTAATTACAAAATGACACTTGTAGAATCTTCCACTTTTGTCTTCTGAAATTAATGTGCTGTTACCTCTTGATTCTGCAGTGATGGGATAAAGAGTATTTTGCAAAGGGTTTAAGTACTTGCTCACTTATTTGCTGTCTTTTGTATGTGAGAGCAGAAAATGGAGAGAAGGGGGAAAAAAAAAATAAAAGCTACAGCAAGATGGGCAAGAGAGTATTCTTTTGTTCCAGGGCATTTCCCTGGCATTGGTTCTTGAACTGTAAAAAGGAATGGACAGTGAACTGGCTGAATTAACCTAGCAAAATTCAGAGTACTGTAAAATTGCCAGGCTGCTATCTGTATTTGTTTGGTGGAGTTATTAGAATGTGTATTCTGTCCTATTCCACAGCATTCAAAATTAGGAATCTTTTTCAGAGAAGGTGGATATCTGTAGTAGTAGAAGACAGTGTACACAGTGGATACCTGAGGAGAAGGTATTGCTATACATAGCACTTGTTGCTGAAGATAGGTAAATTTAGTTCTTCGCTGACTGTGTGATGAGTCCTAAGAGAAACAAATAATAAGTTTTAAAATATGTCTCAAATCATAATTATACCGTTCAATTAAAGTAATTTAAAAATACATTTTTGTTTTCATTTCTCCAATGGAAAACATTTAAGGTGCAACTTTTATCTAAGCAGCAGCTTGTGTAGTAATATTACTTTTACTTTTTCATTCTGCTTAAAATTGCTTCTTCATTTTGGGTTACAGCTGAAAAAAAAACACACTTTCATGTGCAAGTCATGCAAAATCGCATTTTGGCATTTATTGTGCCAAAATTTGAAAAGGAAAATTTGCGTTCATGTGGGGTTGATGGTCAGGTTTCCTACCTTGGCAGTCTTTGGAGTGAAGCCAGTAGTAACTTTGAATGCAGGAAGAGCACTCTGAAGTGAAGAATGGGCTTCTAAAAATCGTACTTTTTTCCAGTAGGTGTAATTTGATTTAAATATCAAGTTCTGTTTCTAGCAGTACTCTGAAATCCTACTTTATGCTTAAAATAGTAGGAAATACATTACCAAAGAGCTGTTCTTCCCCCTTCCTTCCCCACCTGCCCCCCAAAGTCTAATTCCAGTGTTGCATATATGGAATCTGTTCTGGTGATGCTTCACCTTTGCTTCAAGATCCTGTTTCCTCATTGACTTTGAGGAGGGAGTATGACTGCTTACTCCCTCGACCCTCTATTTGAAAAAGAAATCCAGCTTTACGCTAGCTCTAAGTTCTGCCTAAAAGCATTCTGTTAACTTTAATAATACTATTTTGAAGTATTCTTGAAAATGTCAGATGATACTCAGTGGTGAGGTGCAAGCTTGCAAAAATGTGTGCCTGAAAATGGTCCTCTAAAGCTTGTGCAGATGCCTGGTATGTTCTGAGCAAACAAGCAAAGTTCCTCTAGTACTGACAGTTACTTAAGCAGATGACAAATCCTAGATGCTGCAACTAATAGCAGGGCATGTGTATTTTTGTAAGCAGAACTCTGAACTTGGAGAGCAAAATGAGCACTGTATAAATGCCAGGATAAAATTCTTATTTATCAAGCAAGTTTTAAAATGGCTGTCTTTATCCATATGTATGTATATGGATATGCATTTGTTAATGCCTTATGTTAATGTTTTCAGTGCTTTAGTTCTTCCATCTTTTTTCAGTATCATTGGCAGTAAATTTATATCATGTAAACCCCATATTAAGGAACAACAAGAAAAAAAAAAAGAATTTATGTTTTTAAGCAAGTCACAATACTTGATCAAGGCCATCAGTCATATGATTACTGAGCCTACTAAACCCTAAATTTAGCAAAGTGTGGGTGAATGGGGCTTCTGCTGTTCAGGCTTCACAGTCCTGTATCCATTATACTGTTTTACATTGCATGCTGCTGGGAGCTGAGAGACCTTAGCAGTGCATTGGTCTCAGAAAGCTCCTGTAAACTCGGCCTTCAGTTTTGCTGCTTTTTTTTTCTCTGGTTTTGTTTAACTCGGTGATTTGACAGTTCCTGCTTTTCTCTGTTGTTCACACATTCAGCAGAGAACTATAGTTATTTCTGCAGTTCCCTAACTTCTTTTCTAATCAGTGACAATAAAACAAGGCAAGGAGGTACAAGTCTTGAAAATAAATAGTAGCATAATTTTGCAAGGTCTGTGACATTTGGTTTGGGGAATAAAGGATGAACTTTCAGATGCTGTAAATCGCTGCAAGTCTTCTGTTTAATAATTTTTAGCAGCTTTGTATAGCCATATGTCTGCATCCATCATAAAGTTGCAAAAGGTATTTCACTTTGAATGCTTTGAGGAGATCCTTACTGCTACTCTGAAGCTGTCTTTAAAAGTGTTTTTGCATCCTGTGATATGGAGAAAGGAGATCTTGAAATATTAGTGGTTAGGTGGCACTTGGGAGTTTTTTTTTTTTTTTTTTTTTTTAACTAACTTTAGTAAACATGGAGAGAAGGTGAAACCACTTGTCGTACACCAAACCCACCATAATACTATTTGAAAGCAATATTTGAAAATGTAGATAAGTGATTTGTTGATCAAACAGGTCTTCACCTGTCTAATAAGAGTTAAACTAAGTAACTGTATAAAGTATGACCCAGCATGTATGTACTGGGATGTCTGCAGTTAAATTACCCTTTATTTCATGTCTTCAGAAGTTGTACTGTATTTAAGAAGTTGGTTAACTTGTTATAATCTGGTTATATTTTTCTACTTCATGGGACTCTAAAAGCTATGCTGTGTTTAGGAATGAGGTTACATGTTACACATGTAGACAGCTTATTATATGTCTTAGAATTTACCAGTCAGCTGCATGTGTCATAGTCCCTCCTTCAAATGAGAAATAATTTATGGATTTCCAAATTTGTGGGTTTTTTTCACTCTCATGTATAAGCACATTCTCCTACCTAGCATTACATCTTATCCTTAAGAGAAGTTTTCTGGGAAGAGTTAGAATTTGTTTCTAAGGTTAATGCATGTAGGCTCTTTTGCTGCTCTGACTCTTACATTTTACATGGCACTGATGTAGTAGTACCAAAAAAAAAAAAAAAAAAAAAAAAAAAAACCTTCCATCTACTGATCTGCTGGAACACTTGCATTATCAAGTCACCATTTCAGTAGTCTAGGAACTAGTTTTGCTAGGAATTTTGTCTTGGAAAAAAAATGTCTACTTATGATGCAGTTTTTGCTTGCATTCTTTGAATATGGCATGAGTGTCGGTGAAATACTGTACTATCACTGGTCCTTCCTTATTGCTACTATTTTATTTCCATTCAGGAAAGATCTTTAAGGTAATGAGTTATGTGTCTGGAACACTGTTTTTAAGGTGGCAATTTTGCCATTACAAGAGTCTTGAATTACATTGCAGAAGGGAAGTTGTCTCTTGCATGGTTGTCTGATTCTGCACATTCATAAAACTTACATGCAGAAAGTTTCTCTGATCTCATGTCTTTATGCTCTAGATTTTTTTTCTAAATGTATTCAATAAAATTGTTACTACATGCCGGTTCCTTGTGTTTATTTTTGACTTTGTAGCAGGGAGATCTTTTGTTTGGATTTGCAACACAGTTGTCTAGAAGAAGAAGAAAAAAAAAGATTCCAGTGGGCACTTCTCGCAGGTCAGCGTATATTTGAGGAACACTGCTGTATTTTGATACAGCAAAGGTGGTTTGTTTGTTCTCCCCGACCCCCTTGTTTGTTTCTTTACATTTGTTCTAAAACAGCAGCCCAATCAAAAGTTTTGCCATGGTTGCTGGGTGGGGACTTGCTCATAAAAACTTTTCTGCCCAAGTTTCTTCAGCTTGGAATGGGATAAAGTAGGTGGTACAACCAGTAGATAGTAGATGGTATAATCAACTTCACAGTTATTGTGTCAAAGGGTTCATAGTCCCTCAACTATGGTCAAATGGTTGATAGCGCCTTCCCTTTCACTGAATTTGTCAACAAAATGAAAGGCCCTGGGGACAGACAGGCAGGCACAGTAAAATCCACACCCTGTCATCAAATCAGCATGCACGGACTGCAGATGACAATGAAATGATCAATATTTCTCAATATGTGTAACAAAGTCTGGGTGTGCTGAGTTATGCCAATTAGAGTGGTTTGTAAATGTAAGAAGAGAAAAAACAGATGTTTCATCCATTTGATTTTTTCAAGATCTAGAGATATATATATATATATATTTATATACACAGACACATATCTTTGTTGACAATATATTGTCTTTGATAGTTCTTTCAAAAACTGAAAATGTTGGTCCATTTCCCAGTAATCCTTAAGTGAAGTTTCCTCCTCACAGGTGACGCTCAGGGGAACTTTTGTAGTGCCAAATGCAGTGCCAAGCAGCAAGGCTCCTTTTACTTTGTTTGTAACAGCAATTCTCTAATGACCAGCTGGCTATTGCCTCATTTGTTTGACATATGGTATAACCATATTTAATAGTGCCAAGCAGATACCGATGTAGGATGAGGTGTGTTATTCTAGCAGTCTGCTGCAAAGGCAAACAAGGCCTATCCAGCAAGCGCCTTGAAAGCTGCGGCCAGGCTCAGTGCAGGGGTATGGGGTGAGTAGAGGAGGGGTGAGGGTTGGTGCTGGAGACCCCAGGAACCGTAAGGGATCAGCCTAGTAAATACAGACCTAGGAGCTCGGCCAACAGCAAAAGAAATACCCTGCATATGGCGGGCAGTGTGGTGTTTAGGACAGTGGAGAGTGAGCGAGGAAGTATTTGGAGAAATTGCACTTTGAAGTGGCAGCTGTTGTGAGGAAGAAGAAGCCATGAGTATCACATGTTTCACATTTTACTTATTTTTGTTTTTCTAGTTGTGACTAATTCTTGGATTGGACGGTTAACATAGCAGTTATACTCCCCATAAATTTTATTTCCAAGTCTCCTTCGGCCCTGAGCAAGGCTGTTGATGCCTGCGTTCTGCTCCTTTCTCACCTCTGGCCATGGGTAATGTACACAAGTGCCTGCGTCTTTTGTGCTGCATTTCCGCAGAACTAGGAGTATTTCTCCTGCCTGAGCTGTTGCCTGAAGCTTGTGTTTGCTGCAGAGAAGGAAGGAGGTGCTAAAGCCCCCAGACTTGGGTTGAAGGGAATGGAGATAGGGTTTGGGAGGAGGAACATGCTCAAGAACAAAAAACAGTGGGAGGTGTTGGTTCCAAGAATACCAGAAGGGAAGAGTGATCTCAGCAAGGGCTAAATCTTTCCAAGCCTTTCTCTGCAGTGTCCCCAGCTGGCAGCGGAGAGGCAGCCCGATGCCCTGCTGTTTATCCGTTACATAATCGTGTGTTGTTACAACAGTTGCTGCATCCAGCAGCTCCGGCTCACGTTTCACTGTAAAACTGCAGCCGTGTTTGGAGGTAACGGTCGTGGCGGCATCAGCGAGACGTCAGCAGCGGCTCCAAGCACAGCTGGGGAGCTGCCAGATCAGCAGCAAGCCGTGACACCCTCTCGTGAGATGCTGCTTTCAATGTTGTCTCTCTGGTTGTTTCCCTTTAAAGAAGGGCGGAGCAGGTGTTCGCACTTCTGCCTGGACCAGGCCCGGCCTGTGGTGCTGCTCCCCGCTGGAGACAGCTGGTCCGAACTGCAGGGTTCTGCAGGTCGGCCTGAAGAACCACCCGGGTCTTCTTAGAACTGGATGAAAGGGGTCTAAAGGATTCTGCAGGAGAAACTCTCCTTTGGTTGTCAGTGCCTTCTGGACTCTGCTCGCTTGACTCTATGGATTAAAACTGTCAGAAGAAAGAAACACCCCATGTCATTGACAACTTCTTAACCATTTTGTTCATCTAAGTTCCACCTACTGACACTGATTAATATATGTGACCAATGTCTTTTCTGAGCTCCACTCAGAGCTTAAGTCTCATATTCCATACGCCCATGGTTAAATCACAGGGTTAAACTCTTACTTTATTGGATCTAGTGTTAGTCTCAGTGGTGCAGAATGGAAATAGTCTTGTCTTAAAAGAGGCTGTTGACTAAATTCAGCTCCTGCTGGTTTCTCAGGGGATAATTTCTCCACAGCAGGTGTTGCTCAGTGAGCAGCATGTTCCTTTGGCTTGGCTGAAAAGAGAGCACTGTGGCAGAAACAAGCGAAAGTAAAATGAAATATCTGTATTTCATTTAATTAGCGTTGTCTTTTCTGCTTTGCTGTAATGCAGTCCGTAATGTTTCCCTCCATTCAACTCTTTTAACTGTATAACATTAAAATCTCAGAAGCAAAGATTAGGAGAATTTAAGAAAAAAAATGCAGGGTGTTTTGAGTATATATTCCTACAGGCTACAAAGAGCGCATCCCTGGCTGCTTTTAATACCATGCTGCCTGGAGGGCCCAGCTCTGCCTCCTTGCGAGTTTCTACCATCATGGGATTTTCTGGGAGGTAGGAAATCTCCTCAGTGACTTTCAGACTATGTCAACATGTTCCAGAAACTAATCCTGCTTTTTTTTTTCCTCTAGGAATAAATCGGGGTCACTATATAGCTCTTGCAGATGAGGTGTATCGCCTTCCACCCTCCGAATGGCACCACTGCAGGATAAACTGTTCCTACTCTCAAGCAATTTTGTTATATTAAAGTGTTTGCTTAAAAAAAAAAAAAAAAAGATACCTTAGAGGGCTAAAAAGTACTGTCTTCCACTTCCCTTGTGACTCCTCTACTTGCAGGTATCTCTTTTTAACCCTTTGCAAGTGCCTGTAGCAATGAGATCCCTGATGTGACCACATAGTGTGTCGGAGTCCCTAGGTATAAGCAGGGCATGGACAGGAGCAATGTTAGTTCCTCCATGCAGAGGAGGACTTAATGGTAACACTGAGGCAAGCAATGCATTTTTTTTATTACTGTAAACAAAATCATAATTTTAGCTAGATCAGCTGAAGTGACTTAAAAGTTTGACCTTGACTTGACAAGACTCTTCAGCTGAATCATAAAAAATGGGTAAGTTAAAATACTCTGTTTTAACGCCTGACTCATACAGCTTTTGCGAGGATTTGTGAAACTTCTTCAGTCAGTCATCAAAAATTACAAGTTTATGGTGTACTTGCACTTCAGTCATTAGGACACCAGGACAAGTAAATTCTAATTTGATTGCTGCATTCAAGCAATTGCTGATGTGTAACTCAACCTTGTGCTGGGGTGCTACATTACAGGATGTTAAAGGTGTTGAGAGAAGCACTGGCATCTTCTGATCCTCATAACTTTTTGATTTAATTTTCAAAGGTACTAAATTAGCTTAAGCTTTTATTAAGCCTAAGATCTGCAGGGCATTCTGAGGATAGTTTGATTTTGATTTATGTGATGACAACTTGCAGAAGAAATGTTTAAAATTACTACAGTTTTTGGTGCTAAGGAATGATTGTTGTGATTTAATTGTCTTATCACTTAGTCAGGTAATGCAGATAACATACTGAAAGGGCCATGTATATTATCCCCCTTTCTGACCACCACTGAATTGGACAATTGTTACAACTTCTTTTTCCAAAGGCAAAACAAAGTTATTTCAAGAGTAAGGGAATCTTAAATAATAAATACATTTATTGGCACTGTTCCCTAGACATTGGTTTTCTAAGAGACAGTTAGCAAACCAAATGTCAAGTTTTATCACAGTTTAATTTGTCAGATTCATTTGTAGTTTTAAACGTTGACGTGTGTTTTCCTTCTAGCTACATGATTCACAAATTTCTTTGTCCAGGTTGAGTGAATGAGCCCAAGCATGGGTACTGTGTAAGCAGAGTTCATAAAGGAAAGAGCGAGTGATATCACATTACCTGTTTGTAAGGAGAGCTTGAAAAATCCCTGAACACTTTGAAACTACAGGCAGCTAGAGATACACAAATAATCTGGGGCTGGAAGAAAGCTGTCAGCTGCTTTCTTGCCCATCCATGGAAAATGGGAGAGTTCTGACTAAAGCAAGGGATGGAATTTCAACTCTGAACAAATGATCACCAAATGTTTGGGACTTCATGGAACTCAATCAGTATAAGCCCTTTATAAGTGCCATAGTTTGCTTTTTTATAGGGGTTTTGGTATTACTCTCCCTCTGTAGGTTGTAGTAGAGAGGAAGGGAAATATATTTAAGCTATTTCCATATCTTTTTCAGATGTAGCAGATCATGATGAATCATAGTTTGTGGTTTCTTATTTCCATAGATATGCAGCTGTTTGTTAGCAATGATGCCAATGAAAGCCTATTCTCTTGGTAGCATTTTTTCCTTTAAACCAAGTTCCTAAAGGACTGAACTAGAGTAATTTCTGTTTTCCTTGGCTTTGCTTGAGATGGGAACAATTCTGCCCGTAGCCTGGAAGAAGTTATGATGTCCACTGTTCTGTTTCTCTAATTCTGTCCTGTTTTGTATGACGTGGTTGCTACTTCCAGTAAACAAATAAAGAAAAAATATTTTCACTATGGCCTGCTGCAATTTATAGTTGTGAAAAAAGGCAGTATATTTTACATAAGATATGAAATTGGTTATTACCTGCCAGAAATTGGAATGCAATTTAATAAAATTTTATGCCATTTTACCAGTTGTAAAGCAGGTGGATAGGTTGTACACTTTAAAGTCAACTAAAGCAAGAATCTTTTTTTATACATATAAATTAGAGCTTTGAATGTATACACAGCTCTAATGCAAAGTTACTTCAGCTCTTATTAGAAGGCAGAACTACTGCATGGACTCAAGCCTGAGGCAATCAAAAAAGCCGTGTTTCACATGACATCCCCTTTTCCCACAGCTGTCACTACTATCAGCCCATGCAGTTACACTGTCCTCGAGCTCCCGCAGCTGCAAGGCCACATCTCTGCATGAAACATCTGCAGCTCCTGCAGAGAGAAGCGAACAAGAGCTGCCCCTGCTGTGGGACAAGCTTCAGAAGGAGCAGGACGATCGGCTCTGTTGTCTCCTAGTCCAGGATTTCTGACTGCAAATAAAGGATGGAGGTGCACAGGGATGTTCACTGGGGTAGATGCTCAGTGTTTCTCCATAAAATGCAGAGAAGTCAAGGTTTCTGCACAAAAACAGTTGTGTTTTCTGATGATCAGGCATGTCTAGTAGCCCTGTGGCTCCCTTCAGTGGGGAGGACCTCTACATATATGTACATATATGTGAAATATCTATATGTTTATGCATATACATATATATGTATATGTGCGGGAGCTAAGTATAGAAAGCAAATTACAATAATGATCCCTCACCAGCCCTGCAAGAGGGGCTCTAACATGAACAAATGCCTTCAGTGTCTTACATTATAGCAGTCATCATTAGAAAAATGTATTTGCTGGGCACTGACGTTTTTCTTTGAAAGGTTTGCTGTTGATCACTGCTACAGACAAGATTTACAAGATTATAAGAATCAGGATATCAAAATCAGCAGATCCTTCAGAAAAAAAAAATCTCATTGTGAATTGATTCGCTTTTTTCCTCCCCCAAATTTTTCTTCCATCTAGTGCTTTCCTTAAAGTTACAGTTTTGCCAGTATCAGAGGAGCAATAATTTCCTTCTCAGGAGGTTTTTTGATATGCAAAGCCCTTGCTCAGTCTAGCAGAGCATTTGCATGCATTCAGAAACCAAGAAGTGGTGGCTGTTAGAGGAGGCTGTGTCGCTATAGTAGGACCACTGCAGTGAACTTTAGACTTTGCTATTTGCCTGAGCTCTTCACAGAGCAACATCCTACGCTACCTCTTTCAGTGTCTCTGCTGCTGCCTGCACAGTGAAGGCTGCAATGGAAATCTGCCTCTTCACTTCTTGCCAGGCTCCACGCTGATCTGCTTTGCTTTCAATGTCAAACAGGGCATCGTAGATTCCAGGGAAGGAATCGCCAGCATACTTGTTGTGACTGCTTGGAGCAAAGATGACGTGTCTGTGGGGAAAGGGAAAAATGAAGGTATAATCACTAACAGAGTGCATGCTCTTTGCAGGGACCTGGAGATCTGAGTGCTGCACAGGGCAGCTAGAAATCATATGAGGATCCCCATCCACTAAATATGCAGGAATTCCAGAGGGGCCTAGCTTTAAAAAGACTGCATTAAATAACCCTGAGGACAAAATCTATAGGAAAGAGGACAGATTTAAAACAGACAGCCTTCTCCTTGAAGAGTCACTGTGTTTGGCTAGTTAAGAATGAGTCCATGTTAAACTTCTGCAGAGAGGAACTCAAGGCATGAGCTGAGCAAATGTGGTAGTCAGAGAACAGGGAGCAAATGCAGCAATGGTGGCAGAAGCCTCAGAAATCAACTGAACACTTGGCATGATGCAAGGCAGCAACGCAAAGGCAATGTGAAAAGAAAAGAATTAGGGGAGGATACTTGAGGAGAGAATGAATTCTGCAGATCTCCTAGATAAGAAGTAATTATACTGCAAATAAAATGGGCAAAAGCGTGGTTTATTTTTTTTTTTAATGAAGATGGATTTTTGCAGCCCTGTTGTTAAATTGTTTTGGCTTATATGAAGTCATAAAGCACATTTGTAAAATATGGCCCCCAAATCAAAATAAATACTAAAACTAAATTAATAAATGCAATCCATCCAAAAAAAAAAATCTCTGACTAGTTCTAAATGATACCTGATACCCCAGGAGAAGAACTTTTATAAAACAAACATTTCTCTTTTCCAAAAGGCTCAAAGACAGTTTAATCTAGGAAGGATGACTCTGAGTTCTACCTGCCTAAGGGTTTTCTGGTTTGGTGTGAAAGCCGTTGGTCAGTGAGTCAGCTCTATCTAGTCACTAGGAAAAGGGCGACACTGCGAGTAAAATGAGGTGTCACATACCTGACGCTGAAAACTAGCTTCTGTCTGACATTACTGATAAATGCATGAGACTTCTACAAAGTGTGATGCACCAAACATCATTTTTCTCCACAATAACACGCTTAGAGAGAGAAAACAGAAAGGAAAAAAACAGCCAAGGGCTTCAGCTAGGAGGAACGTCTACAAAAGCAGCCAAAGCTGGGATGGATGAGACTCCTCAGCACAGCTTTAACAGGCCTTTACCTTTATCTATCCAGTGCTCAAAGGTCACTCTCCTGATTCTCATTTCTTGACTTCTCCACCTCACCCTCACTACAAAACTGTTCTTACTGTCTTCTCCCTTTTACTGTGCTCTTATTTCTTTCCGAACAGTTGAGTTGCCACTGAATCCTTACTTGGTATAGGTTTGAAAGAACCAGTAATAGCAGAAGTGGCACTATATACTTGGCACCATTACTTGGCATTACAAGGCTGGTGCAGGCAAAAAGGTCTCCTTAGAGGTTATAGACAAAGTCCTCTGCTCACTGGGTTATGCCTTAAACAGAGTCTGTCAAGCTAAAAGGGCCCTAAAGGTCTTTTCCACAGCATTTGAGCTGAACAGTCAGTCAGGGTGGGATGGATTCACTTTGTTGCCTCACCTGTAAAATTTCCTGTCTGGTAAGCCCAGAGGATCAATAAAAGCTCTTTCCACAAGCATCAACTGATCATTCACGATTCGTACTGCAACCACACTGCAGAAATTGGAGACACAGAAATTCACATAGTGAAGAAATATGATTCTTTAACTTCAAACACTTTTGTTTGGACAGAAAAATGGCAAAGATGGTCTGCATTTTACGAGAAGAAAATATTCAAACTGAAATATTCAGTACATGCTATACTAATGCACTAGGATTTCTGTGTTAGGTTTTGCAAAACTACAGGACTTGGTGAGATGTGAAATGCTTTATGATAGCAACAGAAACCTATGTAGTTCTAAACGGCACTTGGAAAATCCTTCTTAATAAACAGACAGGAAGGGTGGGATTTAGGTAAAGATGAAGATATCTGGATTCAGGGGTACCCTGGAAGCCACATGTCTAAGCACCCTCTCTATTAAGTGGAGCTTATGCAGCTGACTGGCCAGTATGGATGGGATTCATCTGCCTAGACAGAACTACCTGGTACTGTAGTAGGTGTCTTTAAGCATGTGGCTTCCAGTCACTGCACCCAAAGGGCATGGAAATCCCATAGGGCCCATAGGTTTACAAGCCCCATGTGGATGTCTAGGGCATTCTGGATGCCCAAGGATTCTTTAAGGATGAACTAAGTTACACCCTGGGCTCCTAACTGGTCTGTCTAGATCCCAGTGGTTATCAGCTACAGCACCCAAGTATAGCTTTTTAAATATACCCACATTAACTTACTCTTCAGGAATGTCCCTGGACAAGGAAAGGAAAAACTATGGATGGAACCATGTTAAAATGGATATATATTTTTCCTTCAAACTTACTCATTTGTGTCAGTTTGTTCAAGTCTCCTATGAAACTCAGCAGCAGCATTTGAGAAATTCACCACAGCAGAAAAAAGTGGATCTAGAAAAGAAAACATCTTTTGCTAAATTTCAGAGTATTTTGCTGAGCTCCATATAGCTTTCATGTGTATTTTGGGGGACATAAATACTTTTGTTAATGATGTTATAATTCTGTTAATTTTGTTGTCTTTCCCAGAATTCATTACTTTCTCTACTGCAGGCTTCTAAAAAGCTGCACTATTAACAATAATAAATGAAGACCTTATACAACTGTGCCAACAGCAAACCAGGACACTCTGTAAAGCTTTCTCAGGTATACACCTGGCCTCTACGGGACAAGGAAAAGCCAGGCTGGAATTGCACGTGGAAGACACTGCAGTTTCATTTCTTGATGATGCACTGCTGCATTTAGTTAAAGAAGCCTGACTGAGACCTAAAGTTCTAGCTCTTTCCCCAGGTTGTTCAAGGATTTTCCTTTTAGAACATCAAACATTTTCTACTCATATCACACCAAAGGAATATGATATGCATACTGAATAATATTAGCACAGACATAAAAGAAGTGATGGTCACAGTCTTCTGTATAAGGGTCTGTTTAAAACAGACATGGGCCAAAGTGTCAATATCTACAACCAAGTTTTATAGAACAAGGAAAAGGTGGACAAGATGGGGAGAAGAATTTCTGACCTTATACCCAGAAAGCGGTTTTACAACTTGTACTTTCACCCCATAAGTTTCAGAAAACTTCAGATAAACTAGTGTTCCCTCTCTTTGGTCCTACGGAAACATGGTACATATGATTGGGTTATCCCCTACATCCAGTTGCCTATGGGCAATCATGACCTACAGATGTTTGGAAATTCAATGAACATTTTCAAAAAATCCCTTAGGATCTCTGTTCCCAAGACCCCCGTTGAAAGCTGTTCCACATTCTCATTTACTCTTCTGATTTCCAGCAAAGCTATTGATTCATTACCAGCTTATTTGTTCTTGCATTAGCGTATTCAGTTTATATAACTTCAGGCACAGATTTTACCCCTGCAATCTTTTTATAGACTGTGGCATTAGAGATAGAGGTCACCTTGTGAGAGTGAGATTTTTACACTTGTTTGCAACTGTGCATTTCCGCAGGGCAATAGATAGACGTTTGCTACGGGACAGAGTTCTGCCCTTGTTGACATCATGGCTATGTTGTGGTAACAAATTATGTTTCAGAAACAGAAGGGGATTTGAGAGAAAAATAAAGGGCACCTGAAAATATGTAAGAGAATTTGTGCTCATGTTCGCTAGCTATTCAGTGCTGTCAGCTTCGGTTATTGTATAAAATATTATGTACACAACCTTTCTTTTTCTTTTCCCTGTAAACCTTAGTTCCAGATAGCATATGAGTAAATGAACATATTTCTTGAAAAAAGATTTCCAGCCTTCACTGCTGCAGAGGAGTTACTGAAATGTGAATCCAAGTACAAAAAAAAAAAAAAAAAAAAAAAAAAAAGGCTTTGAAAATTTAGAAAATGCAGAAAAAGCTTTGTCTATTAGAGTTATGATTTTTAAAGGCAGTTGTGTGACTTGTTCAGGCTTAATTTACAGTTTTGTCATTCAGTATTGGCCATAGGGAATCCCTTGAAAATGTTGGGTGAATTTCACAATATTGCAAAACCTATCCATAGATTGTAATGCATTCTGGTGCCACAGAATAAAACCAAACAAAACAAAAAAGGTAAAAATTTAATTAAGAATGAATTTAAAGATGATTAGATAGCAGAGAAGAGACATGAAAACAGTAAAATACTGGATGTATTATATGTATATATGTTTTGTTTTTATTTATATGGTGTCTCTGGATATTGACCTGCTCAAAAAATAATGCTGTGGGTATTACTCACCAAAAGATACTTCATAACTTTTCAGTTGTTGTTCATATTTTTTGGCCCATTTATAAATTCTGTTACTATATCCTTTCAAGGCTTCTCCATAATCTCGACAGTCAAAAGGAATGATGTGGGAATCTGCAAGTTCATAAACCAGTCTGCCTCGTAACTGGGCAACCGTCAGCTGCTTCCTGAAGGTTGGGTCATAAAACTTCTCCACTAATTCAAAGGTCTCATACACTGTGTGATAAACAGGGTAATTGCTGAATTTGTCTGTTTTCTGAAAAAGAGCAAGTAATTTTGTCACTGCCCTGTGTTTATGTATTGACCATGTAAAGACTAGGATTTTTAGCACAGAAAGAAGCAGTTGCACGCTACAGAGCACAGTTTTCTGTCCTTCCCATTTTAATGTTTTCATCTTATGTAAGGAAAATAACGTTAATGTATGGACTGTCATGCAAGACAAAGTGAGCAGTTATTCCTTGTCTTCACCTGTACTGAGCTGCCTCCCGCTCCACTGGACGCAGATCGTTCTCACCAAAAATGAAGAGAGCCTGGGCGTGTGGATAGCACAGAGCTTTAATCGTAGGCCCCTTGGGTATAGTGATTTTTTTTTTCTGAACAGAATCAAGGAAACTGTCTATGTATGGGTGCTACTAATGGTCCAGTGCAATGAAGTCCACATCTCCATTCAGACTCTATAAATATCTTTCTGCAAACTAGACAGCCTATAGAATGCACACATCACTCCAACATGCTGATTCTCCAAGCTTTTAGAGTTTTATTTTGCTAATTAAAAGATGGTACCGATGAAAGTCAAAGGTTCTTTGTTTTTTTTTTTTTCAATTTCAGCATTAAATGAATTATGAATAACTGCTTTTAAGAGACAATTGCTCCCCATTATCAAACTTCTTGGAGCAGTTTAGATCACTTACCCTATTCTTGGTGTAACGAACCCTGGCTGATGCAATTCCCAGTCGCTGAAAGAAGGCTTCAAAATCACTGCCTGATCCTAGCTTGTTTATTCTACTTGTAGGGAAGAAAACACATCTTTGTAAGAATACTTATTGTATAATAGAGTAGTAATTTATTGTAAAATAGAGTAGTAGTAACATCAGAGACCAGACAAGAGGCAATTCTAATTTTTCAGTTCAACACACTGAATTAGCAAGAGAGATCTTCTTTGGCTCTACCAGGTAGCAACCCTGTCATGACACTGACCACATAAAAAAGCACATGGTGTGGGGCACTGCCAACCACTAGAGCTGCAGAATTGCAGCAGATGAATCTCTGCAATCTTAAAATATTAATAATCTATTTCCAAACTAATGCAAGTAGAAAAGCAATGTATGTAAAAACAGATGTGTTTATATCCTTAATGTATTTCCAAAGTACAGTCAAAACCTGGTAAATAATTTCCACTGCAGCAGATAGATACAACTAGCATTCAGTACTTACAAGTAAATATTGCCATCTACTGGGTCGATGTGGCAAGAGAGAGGAAAACAAGTAACAATAATAGAGATAACTGTAACATTCGAAATACTTTTTAAAAATATTTATTTAATTTTTGTTAAGCTTTAACTTTAAATATCTAGTCAAGAAAATAACTAGTGAAAGTTGTTAGTATAAATTACTTCAAGAATCTATTTGTGTCAGCTGAGAAGGGCCAAATGTGGTAGTTTTTAAACAGAGGAGAAATCTTACTAAGTCTAATGAACCTAGAAGTACATCTTACCAAGGACTGGGTGCTGTATACAAAATGTTTCAATTAAATTCCACGAAGACCCATTCTATTTACCATACATGAGTAATGCGACATTGTGATTTAGCTCTACCAATCACAAGCTCAAAAATATCTTGAAATTTTAGTATCTTCAAATACAGAGTTTTAATGTATATCTTCTATCTCCACAATATAAACAAAACATAAGTATCATGAGAGCATTTTAGTAACTGTTCGAGGCAGTTTCTTTCAAAAAACCCTTTTGTTTACCCTAACAATCTTGATACTACTGCATCTACTTGGGTGAATATTCTAAATTCTTTCCCTGACCTTCACGTCTTTAACCCCTTTCTAAATCTTTTATTCTTCTCTTAATAAAGGGCCTTTAAATAGTATGAGGTTTCATTCTGCAGTGAGCACAGATGTCACCAGTACAGATTTAAAAAAAAAAATAATGATGTAAGATTTTATTTTATTGAAGTGATACTGTTAGTCGCCCTGCATTAAAAGGCTTTGTACTATTTTTTGTCAACAGCATCTCATGAAAAATTCTGGAGAGTGTAATGAGATGATATGATGTAAATACAAGGAAGGGAAAAACAGATTAACAGCTTACCTGGGATAACTATTATTTTCAGTTGCAGGGTCTTTCTCAAGCCAGCTTTTGTAAAGAGACTTATTTTCATAACCCTCATCAGGGCTTGAAATCTATGGAGGAAAAGATTATAATCTCTAATACCCCTAATTCCATTTAGCTTCAAAGTCTTACAGCTATCTGTCTGCATCATTCTTAATCTGGAGCCTTGCTGCATGTAAGTCAGTAGCTGTGCACTATTTACCTTCCGTACCTGCCCTTGCAGATCCAGCTGTGCACCCCTGGCACTAAGAACCCTCCAAAGACAGGCCACTAGTTTTGGGGGAAAATTAGAAGAATCCTGGGGATTTCTAAGATTTTTTTCACACCTTATTTTAGCACAGTGTATGTAAGCATGCATATACTTAAATAGTGCTATGGAGTTGCTTCAGGACCCAGGCTGCTCCAGCTGTGTTCTTTAATACATGGAGAGGATAGAAGCTGTAAGTGGAGGTTTTCCCCATGCTGCACCAGTATTTTCTCAACAGGTTGAGCCTGTAACGTGACAGCTTTCTGCTATAGGAAGACTATAGGAAGAATTGTGCTAGAAGGAAGGGTCGAAACTGGTCATTAACTGTTTTACAGCAGCGCCAAGGGGAGTAAACGAAGACTGTTGTACAAGACACCATATGTGCAAATGCATTCCCATCTCATCCTTAAAAACATGGGAAGCTGCATAACCATTTTAGAAAAGATAAGTATTATTAGTACATCCATCACCCTGATGGGAAAACTATGAAACAGGACCAAATGAGCTGACTATAGCTGCTAGGAAATCTGTGGCAGATTCACAAATCAATCGAACACTCCGGTCTCCAGGTGCACTTATCAATCTTCAATAGTTATAGCTGAAGCCAGGGACTGTCTTTTAAATATAAAATTGGTTGTGATGGATGGAGGATTGGGATTTTTATTTTCAAAGAAGAAAAATGTTTCTTACAAATACCAGTCATAAATGCATGGTCAAGGCAAACGGTTCCACAGTACTGTGAGGTCTTAAATGCTGCATTGAAAAATATACAGACTTGCATTTGAAAATCCTAGGGGTTCTGGCCTCTGAGATTATGGCAGCAGCTAGCAGAAAAACAACAACTTTGGGAAGTGATTGTTTGGCTGTTGTCATTTCCAGGGCATTTTGGTCAAGTTCTAGGGCTAAATTGAAAATGGCACTTTCATAAAAGCCAGCTGAACTCTGCCATATGGGAACAGGAGTGCTCCACGCTCTGGCAGAGATATTGTTCTGACAGCTCTGGTTGTAAAAAAATTGGTCAGCTTTTTCATCCAACACTGAGAGCCTAGTGAAACACACTGTTTGCACTGATTTAGATCCGAATCTAGAATCAGTGTAAGGTCACTACCAGCTCAAGAGGATATGCAGAGTTCTGTAAATATAAAAACAAGGCAAAAAGTGACAAACCAAAAATGGGATTTGGAGCTGGACTAGTGCAATAGCTGGCTGGTGGGTAGCGATTTTCTAAAGTCTTGTAGTAGAGCATAACCAGAAAAGACTGTAAAGAACTAAACATCCCATCTGTATACTTGAGGACCACATTTTAAGAGCAGAACTCCCTGGAGTGCAGCACTTCACACGTACCCTGCAGGTTTGGATGAAAAGTAGCTCCCTCAAAGAGGGAAAAGAGAGATTTTGTGATGGGTATGCTGGGTTGGACTCTTTAATGTGAACAGAAATCACTTTCCTTCAGACATACGTAATTTTCATCCACATCTACACTAATGTTCTTTTACATACTGGACTTTCTGAATGAAATTCTATGTTGTGCAAAAGTAAAATGCAAAGTATAGGAAATATTTAAGTTCATTTTATATTATACTGTGACTTCCTGAGCTGTCCAGGACTTCCGGCTGCTCAAGAATCTGACTACCAAAATATCTGAAGACTTAAAGGGTCAAGGACTTGCTTTGTACATCTCATTTCTGTAGTGAGGCATCCCTCGCTTCTCTTACAGAGTCTATTAAAACAAAGCTGTTCTTGAGTATAACTTTCTAGACACAGGTTTCACAATCTGATTCCTGGGGGTTTCTGGTAACACATCGAGACTGGTAAATTAAAGATGGTTAGGAAATTAAAACTGCAGCACCTAAGAAACTGTTGTAGAAGTTGGTGTATGAATTTATTTTTCATATAGGTGAAAGGTGGTCCCAAATTGAAAAGTAAAAATAAAAATAAAGATAGGAAGGTACTATGCTGGAAAAATGTGGAACTGATGATCTCAAATTTATTTAGAGAGACAGTGAAAAAATATGAATAAGGCGAAAAAAATGCAAATGAGATTCATAAACCCATCCCCTTAATAATGTCTCCATGAAGTATATGCTTGTATATAGTCTACTTCTTATTATCTCTTTAGCAAGGAAATAGTATGGAATTATGGAGTAGTTGTCGGACTTTCAATTGCTTACATTACTTTCTGCTGGCAAAAGCTTAAAAGACACTGAACAGTAGCATTTTCTCAAAAAAAACCAAAAAACAAACAAACAAACGAACAAAAAAAACCAAGTCTCTCAAGGATTTCAAATGCTGCTTTAGCTGAATATTCTACCCCGAATCCATATTAGTTGAATGTGGGTTTGAGATCAAAGATTAAGGTAGTATTTTTAGTCCAGAGCATTATTAGTCTCTTTTGCAGATATATGGATCCCTGGGTGAGTGACTTGCTATGGACAGAAAGTATATTATTCTAACCAGGGTCCTGCACCATGAGGGACATCACAGACCCTTCCATGTATAAATTGTCATGACAAAAATGCAAACTCAAAAATGTGCCCATCTTCCTTCCCTGAAAGGTACAATGAGTAAGATAAAATGAGATGATAAGAAAATAAAATGTAGGGAAGAAAAGAACCCACAGGAATAACATTGATAAACTATCCCAGATCCACAGCAAGGCATTGACAGTTTAAAATAAAATGTACTGCATTTGAAAACTCAGAATGAATGCAACATAATTTATAAGGGAGACTAATACCTGGAGTTATCTGACCAAGAGCAGCTACAGCACAGATTCTGCTCCCTTAATAGTTATCGGGAAAAAAAAAAAAAAAAAAGGTACCTTGGGAGGTCTGTGTGTACAAAAGGAGACAATAACATTTGGTCAGATAAATCCCATTCTAAAGGCATCTATTTCTAGCCATTCCCTTTAAAAGAAGTCTGACTTGCTGAACTGGGGCACAGTTACCTCCTGTTTATGGAGATAAATCCAGATCTGAGCACTGTGCTGGCTCACACTCACCACAGTGATAGTGCAACGGCTCCTGCCAGATGCCTAATCTGCTTAACTCCTTATGTAGCCCATGAAATGTCATGCCTTGGTATGTCCTGATCTTCTAGCCCTAGGACTATTATTGCTGAGAAGTAAAACTGAAGGATACCGAACTGTATGTATCTTGCCTTGCTATAAGGACCCATGCAATCTTTTGTAACCACAGTTTCTCAAGGTCTTAGTAAAACTGAGAGAAGATTTAGAAGGAACAAACAGACAAGAAAAAAAAGGGAACAAACTAACGTGGAAAGAAATACATTCTGTTCTGCACTTGAAACAGAAATGTAAACACAATTTATTTCTTTGAATTTCCTCACACCTTTTGACAAATGATCTAGTTTGAGTATTTTATTGTCTTGTCTTTATCCCAATTATGTCAGATATACCTTCAAGCCTTTCAAAGAATACTGACGATGTGTGAGCCTGGGTTGTATACAACTGTGGGGAAATTTGGCCATTGATTTTAGTGGGATCAATTTTCTTCTTGCCCAGCCATAAGACATGATAGCCAATAAACCTGCAGTTCTACATTATCAGAAATTCACAAACAAGAGACAACTCTGATTTTGTACCTCTTTTGTCAGATTATACACCAGTTTGTAGAGAAGGGGGGTGCAGTCAACTCTCAATGTGTAGTTGCCTGAAAATGAAACACAGACAAGGAAGTTTTCCCCTTACATACCAGCTCCGATAAGCAGCATTATCTTCTTAACTGATTAATCCCCGCAGTTCTTTCTTACACAAACCTATCCTTGACTCTAAAATAAAAACTGTAGATCTTACATCAGAATATATACAGAAACAGACTATTTATTTGGTCATGTCGTGTAAGCTACAGCCTCTAAATGGCAGTGATGCACTGGACACAGTACCAAAGCAATAATGTAATTGAGCCTTCCCATAGTTCTAAAATACACCCAACTATCTTTCATTTTTTATAAGCCCTTTTCATTCACATGTTCTCCAAAGCTTGCGTTAAACAGAAAGCAGCAGTAACACCCTAGAGAAAGAAGTTGTTAAAAACAAAGTGAGTGCATTCAGGAACTGTGCAGGAAGGACCTGCTCCTTACAACATTTTTTAAGAAGTCTTCAAAGCAGCTACTTATTTTCTAATAAAAGAGGCCCTTCTGACTGGAGGCCTTCCTGAGGTATTCACTGACTGGAACTGGAAGACAGACCATCTTCTGAGTAAGAGGCTTGCAAGACACTTGACTTTCTGTATTTCGAACTAAACCTCACCCAGACAGGAGGCAACATAGATGGAGAGTAATGTTTTCATTCATTCTCTTTTAACCTCCCATATACCACCAGGTCTGCCCCTCACATGCAGACTAAAACAAGGAGGGGTAAGAAGGCTTTGCTATAATAAAATGCAAGCTATAAAATAACACTGTTAATAGATTTTGATACGGCTGCAAACTAATGGGTCATCCTTTGCACAACACATGCTCGTAAAAGGGCTAGATGGACAACTACCACCCTGCTATAACGATAGAAAAGATACTAGGTAACAAGAAACACTGTAGGGAGTGTGTGATGATAAACAAAATAAATATCAGAAGATATGAGCGCCATAGCTCCACCAGGCTCTAAAGATTTAAATTTTGAGAGTAAGGTGAAAAATGGCTAAGAAATTTTAGAAAGTACTTGGAGGGTGGTGCTCTTTTTTTTTCTTATTGTGTATTTCTTTTGCATTGGATTTGCTTTCATGTTTTCTTTAATGCTTGAAGTAAGAGAAGTGTTTGTACAATGAAGATTTGGAAGCAAATTGTTAATGCATCAGTGTGCTGGCTCCAGATCAGCTAAAAATTATGTGTTACAATCCATGCTGAGAATAAGAGGCAGTTGTAAAGCTATTATTTCATCCACGAGAACTTCTAGGCATCGAATTCTGCTCTACTTTTCACACAGTATGTAGGCTGCATAATTGAAAGAACAGCTCTCCTCTCCCTCTACCCCAATACAAACTCAGCATTTAGAAATTGTTTGGCTTTTTGATTCCTTCCAATCCCATTTTTGACAGACAGAATTTTCAGCTGACAGAAAGAAAAGGATTTCTTAAAAATGCCTATCCATATACAATGTATTCTCACACATCAAGCCTAAATAAGGGGGGTTTAACACCAAGAGGGCAATGCCCTAAACAGCGGATGTCATGATGCAGGATGCTTCATGGGACTTCACTGACTACTATTTCAGTGCATACAATGGCAAATGAATCCCCTTTATAACAAAATTCAGGATAATTTAAGAGGGATATCCTCCTCATAATTCTGAGTTAGGTCTTAGTGCTGGCCCCAACATCCAAAATCCAGTCTCTCAGCAGCATGCCTGTGTGACAGATTCTGTGCAGAATTTGAAGGCAGTAATGAGCACAATAAAAGTGACTCATCTTTTCAGTACTTATTTTTCTTGGACAGCCCTGCCATGACACATAATTAACTCTTGGCATAGCCAAAACAAAGCACCAAAATGGACTCCCACCTCCACAAAATTTAAGCCCAAGATTTTGGCACAAATTTTCTTTGGACCATAATAAATGATAGCTCTCCAGAGTATTACCATTCCACACCTGAAAGCAGCACAAGGAGCACCACCTTACACATATTAAAACTGCAATTGTATACTGAAGCTAATGAAGTTAAGAGAGAGTTTTAAATTCAGACTTCACCATTCAATAGCCTATAACACTACACTCCTTCAGGAGACCTTCTGGACTCAGTGTCCGTGGACTGGAGCTCACAGAGGCTGCTATTTGCCAAATTCTGTATTTGATACATTATTCTCAAGTTCACATGATCTATCTTAGGTTTGCCAGTCTGGATACATGATACAGAGTGAAATATTAAAACTGGCACCTAAACCAAGTGAAGTGAGTTTAAAAATAAAATACACACCTTCTATAGAAGAATCTGTGTTGATGTATGCAACTGCTCGCTCCTGGAGGACTCTGGCATTTTCCTGGGGTTGCAGAAGTATAATTGTTACTTTGAATTGTTGACATTTAGCCAAGGGCATGTTAAGGACATTGTTTTTTTTTTTTTTTTTTTTTTCCCTACAGCATTACATTTAAGAACCCAATCAGGATAAGTAGTGTTATGTATCTTACTAATTATATTAATGTCAGAGGATGGGTCAGCTATCTGGACACATGAAATACACTCCTGCTTTCTGGAACGTCTTAATTTGTCTTGCAAACCATTTTTCTCCAGTATCACTCAGCAGCAAGAAGGAACTGGAGAATTACTGAACAGTGTTAGCATAGGGCAAAGTTTAAAGTTATATACTTTTTTAAATTGTGCACTTATTTTGCCTAGAAACTATGGCACATTATCAAGTTGAATGTCAGCTGCTTTTTCAATTTGCAACACACGACTGTGAGCTGATCCAAAATTCCTCCGTGCTTTTAATCCTTAGTTATTTGTATGAGCTCCCACAACTGAATTCATTTTACCACTGGTACGAAATTAATTTCAAAAAAGGATGAGTCAAAGCACTGACATTTACTATTAAACTGAATTTGATGATTGACTATTTTGAGACAACAAAAGGATTGCTTTCATTCCAAATATATATATACATATGCTTTTTTTTGCACACCAGTAATTATGTTTGAAATTGATATTCTAATCAGTAACTCTTGGCTTTGTGATAGATATTCTAATTAGTTTAGAAAATTATATTTGATTCATTTAATTTATAAGCCAACTAATCATTTTCAAGTTATTTGAACAACAAATTTTGTTGGTAATTGATAACTCCATAACACAACTAGTGTCTTTAAAACCAACCGTAGAGGAAATAATGCTGCAAAAAATATAAAGGCAGGGAGAAAGCTTGTGCATGCATATATGCCTTACATATGTGCAAAATCTTATTAGCAAAATAAATCCTTTCATTTACAAGGAATGAAGATTGTTTACATAAAAAAGGATGGTGGCATAGTTGCAGAATTTTCTTTTTACACAGAGGAATTTGAACAAACAGGTTTATTTTCCTCAAGATTTAGAAAATGACAGATCTGGCAGCTGCAGAAAACATGGATGTAAGCTGTGAGGAATGTCTCTAGAGAAACTGAATCTAATTTAGGTGTCAAAGAGGACAAATGTACACTGCCAAAATAAAGCAAGAAAACTATAAGAACACTGCAGTGCAAATATGCATTGTGCTTATGGCTTTCTAAAATAGTACAACTGCCATGTCAAGAAATAATGAATTACTAGATATTAAATTATTCAGCCAAAACATTATAGAACACAGGTAGCAATATGAGAACAAATCAAACATAACAGACCTCCTAATTTATTCACGTCTTACCTAATGGAAAATGATATTTATAAGCATTATTGTTTTATATTCCTCAGAGTTTAAACAATTGTTCTTTTCATATTGACAGCATCTAAATATGTGTAAATATATGGACAGAGAAAGAATGCAAAAATAAAAGTTTAATGCGCAGCATACTCTTGGTACCTGTGGAGTTTAGCTGGGAAGTTTCAAATCCAACACTTCATCGTAAAATTAATTAGTGATAAAAGTTTAATTTTGCTTTTTTTGATCTAATATCCCCTAAACCAAGATGACAAGCCCTTTCATTTGCCAAAGAGGATTCATTTCCATGCAAAGGGTTTGGTGTGCTCATGGATCACAGATGCATGATCCACAATTTAGCTTATAGAAACCGAAGAATTTCTCAAGTAGGAAGTGAGAGAATATATCAATTTAGACAGTGCTATGATTCTGTTGAATGAAGGCACACTTAATTCATACCTCAATCTTCCACACAGTATGGAGACCACTAGGGTGCACTTGCTTTGAATTAAAGGAGATTTTTAAATTGTAGAAAAGCTTATCTACTCATGCTGTTGTGAATAGTTAGCTAAGGGGGACTCATTCCTTCCTGAAGAGGAGTTTGTTTTGAACCAATTTTACCTCGAATCAACTGCAATCTACGGACAGACACCACTTGACACTGTGTCAGTCTGCAACAGACTTCCGAGTTATACTTAGGGCTTTCTTTATACTAATCTTTATTTATTTACCTCAGCCCATTCTGTGGAACCCAACAATCCAAATTCTTCTGCATCCCAGCTAGCAAAAATAATAGTTCGCTTTGGTCTCCAACCTGTAAACACATAGTTAAACTTGAAAATTAAACTTAAATTTAGGAAGTCACTTTTAAAATGAAGTCATTTTTAAAATAGCACTTAACTGATATAACAGTAGAAAGATTTTCCTCTAAATTCTTTAACTGAAAGTATTTCTGTAGAGGCATTTCCTGTTAATGCAACATTTTCATTCCATACAACTAAAAGGATAATATCACACTGATGAGATACATGAGAGAATAACTTCAACCAAGGTCCTGTGCTGGTTATGCATCTCTTCACTGAATTTGCATAGTTCATAATGAGAAATACAACTTTCTATAGAGGTGAAAAGTTAAATTAACAGAGCTACTTAGGGAAATGCTCAACACAGTCCATCCAAGCTGCTGTTCTCCATACCCATCCTTTAAACTGTTAAAATAAGTTACCTTCCATCTTCATTTTACCGAAACTCCGAACAATCTCCTGAAGAACAGCAACCCCAGTAGTTGGGTCAATCCCACCAAATACCCAGGAATCTCTGTGACCTCCTAAAATAATATACCTGTCTGAAAAAATCATGCAATATAAATCTTTAATTCAAAGTAACCCATGTTTCCTTAGATTCCATTCCTACTTGTGTCAAAAGGAAAACAAGGTTAATGCCAGCCTTAAGGATTTATTTTTAAGATAATTTGCAACCATTCTATTACTTTAATGAAATGTAAAGATCAAGACAAGAAACATTTTATACATATTTTTCTAGTTAAAATTTTCTCCTACGTGACTTGCTACTCAGAATCATCATGATGTTGAAGTCTCAATTTATCACTAGATTTCAGTATTTTGCATTGTGTTAAGCTTTGCAAGGGCAAAATGTATGAATCATGTAAAGGGAATCCTATAGTGGAATATCAGGGGTTACAGAAAACTGACAGCTGTCATTCTAACATTTCCAGTCAAATATATTTTTAAGAATGTCAACACTAATAGGAGGGAAGGACAAGATAGTAAGGACTTCTCAGATAACCACTGCTATTTGATTATCTCACAAACTTGTAGTTTCTTGCAACATGAAAACAATTCACTAAATGCAAAATACAGAAGAAATTTAAATTCTCAGGCGTCTGCTGCTCACCTGGTTCCATAGCTCCTTTGAGGATGCCAATGACATTGTAAATTCGTGTGATTTGATTATTTGTTTGAACATGCATTCTAATTTTCCTGAAATGAAAAGCAGTGTGGAGTAACCATCTCTGACAACAAATCTCAATGAAAGAGTTTGTAATCCAGCAAGTTGGTGTTCCTGCTCTGCTTTGTGTGCTCTACCCTGATTTAACCCCTGACATTTTAACAGTATCCCAATTCTTGTTTCAGATTAAACTATTCATATAAAGATACTTCAATAACTAATCTATAAAATCTCAATAATTTAAATTATTTACTGATTTTGTATTTATAGGATCCAATACTTGCAAATCAGAGGAGGAAACTAGCAGGCATAAACAGTAATTAAAATAGATTTAAATGTGACCAAATTTGATAATAGTGTAGAAACATATTTTTATAAAGCATACACTGTGGGTTTACAGCACAATTAAGTGTAACAAGACAGTAGTTGGAGAGAGATGGTCATTATAATTATTCATCCATGAATAAACTCAAAACTCTCCTTAGGAGAGCAGATCAAAGTGATCACACTCTCTCAAGCAAACAAACAAAAAATGGTATAAAAAGGAGATTTACTTGAAAATAATGGAGTATTCAAACTTTCTTTAATCTGTAGAATTTGTAGAAAAAAATAAATAATTATGCTTTTAATTGTTTCTGGCAAAATCTCAAGAGTTTCACATTTGAAGTCATCCTTTCAGCAAAGAATCTATATAGCTGTCAAAATCAAAGCCTTCTTCAGGACAGCTACTGGATCTTTGCCCAGAAAATAAGTGACACCAGCGCCTCGAGCTTGCAAATGCAAATGTGCACAAGTGACTCTTTACCTAGACTCAAAAGGATGGTTCCGATATGGAGCTGCTCGAATAGAGAAGTATATGTAGGATCAGTCTATAATATTTACAAAACTGTGTCACTATCAACTGGGAAGATGTTAAAAAGTGCATTCTAAAATACTTTCCATGCACATATTCTTTCGATGGATCATAGTGTTTCCTTTCTCAGGAAGGAGAAAGTTTGCTTAGTTTGATTGCTCTTCAAGATGTTCAAAATACTGGTTTAATTATGTAAAATGTACTCTTTTGTTTGTTTTCACACTTTATTCATTTTCAGTTGCTGTTAAAAATACAGCAAGCAAGAATAATGATAAATGAGGTTTTCATGTAATTATGTATTCAGATTCATTCTTTTTTTTTTGCATGAGGTGGAGCAGTGATAATGATACATCATTGTTACCAATGACCCATTGTTGCATTCCTCATGGAATATTTCATTTCAAGTGAATATTTTTATATTATGTATTCCTATAGGAAGCAATTTATAGCTTTATCTAACACAGCTTATAAATGAGAAGGAATTGTTGGGAAGCTCCCTGACAATGAGTCAGGTCCCTGAGAGCCTATAATAATTGCTACATGGTTCAGTCTGTTAGTGCTGGGGAGCTGGCCAGTTTTATTTCTCCAATAGATCTGAGAAAATGTAAACATCAATCATGTTATTGTTAATCCAATTGGTCAAAGTCCAGTTATTCCCAAACAAATCAACAAGATGTTTTGTGTCCTTCGGCTGTGTTAGCATTCAGGACTTTAAGCCATGGGGCGTACCAAGTTTTGGGAGCAGCTGATGGACTCCTAAATCTTTTCACACACTTCTCAGATCTAAGTTCACACAAATCCTGGGAGACTTCCAGTGGTCAAGGGAAAAATATAGGGGAAAAACTACTGAATAGTCACTGCTTCCCCCTTCAACTACAACAAGCTGTTTGTTCTGTTGTTGCCTCAGTCACCAGAAACAGGAAGGAAAGGACAAGTGAGGAAGGGGTTTAGGTTCACTGAACAGGAACAGAAAATGTCCACTTTCTGCCCTCTAGCTATTTTTAAAAACATCACTGAAACACTGTCTGAATCGTAAAGTAAGGATTGAGGAGAAAAGAACAGAGCTTGATCTAAACTCCCTGAGCACAGACCTTGTAGAAAAGCTGTGTGCAAATCCTGGCCCTAGATTATAAGGCACATTGAGACTTCCCTTCCAGCTGCTGTCTGGAGCCGCGGGTCCTCCCATTGCACTGTTGAGTGAAAATGGAGACAAATAGGATTGACCAATAGGCTAAAACCGGAAATTCCTTTAATTGTTACTATACCTAAGACAATGCGGGCATACATTTTTTAAGACATACAGCATGCCAGTAACTCATTGCTTTGAAATCAGCATAAGCTTAAACATAAGCTTAAACAATTATGCACAGTTTATTAAAGTGGAAAGGCCTGTAAACCAACGTAAGTGTTTAGCATTTTGAGTGTCATGGGTTTGATAGTGAGTTAAAGTGGAGAGGTAATAAAAAGGATTTTTATTTTTCTACTTTCTCACTGCAATTCAGTAGATACTAAATTGTTCTTTAAAAACAGAATGTAGATAAACTTGTTTTTCCATAGAAGGCCCGCAGGCAGTTGCTATTTATTCATGTTTCGGAAGCACACACTACTACAAAAGAGCAATAAGTGCAATAACAGCATAGATTTTACATGCTTAGTATAAAAGGGTTTTGCCACATATTTGTGAATACTAAATTCAGTTAAAGAGGACTGATGGACACTCACCGTAATAATACTTCTGCATCATGATATCCAATGGGATGAACTGGGATCTTGGGAATCCCTACTCCTTCTTTAACTTTATACCGGAAAGTGTACTCTGAGAAAATAGAACAAAATGTCAATTTTAGTGTTCTTATTAACTTCCACCAAACTGGATTTACTTCTGGACAGTGCCAGCACACAGTAGCCTCAAACACACATCTCTTTTTTACTTCTTAAATCACTTCTTTAACACTGCTTCTATGAAAACAAAATGTTTCAACTCTTTCTATTTGGAATTTAGGATCAGCAAGGAAATATTCCTTTTGGAAAAGCTATTACTCCTCTTTGATATTAGACTATAATTTAGTTTAAACTGATCCTCCTGAGAAACACAGAAATTTAAGACGAACTATAAATATTGAATCATTTTGTACTATGTTGCACTACCAATCCATGTGCTGTTTTCCAATGAGCTAAACGGCTGGGACTATACAAAGGCATCATATGGAATTCACTGAAACTTACTTTATCAGAGAATCTCAAAGAAACCAGTTGAAATGACATGCAAATAGAACTTGATCTGCAGCAGGAAAATGAACTACTGACAAAAATCATTGTAAGCAGCTTTTATCTTACATTGTACTGGAAAAAAAGTATTCTACTGACATAATAACTTTCAGCCACAGTTTAGGAAGTACATGATGACCCAGGGTACCGATCTGTCACTCACCTTTTGCAGGATAACCTGGTGTTAGAGGGTCCCCCGCTCCATTCAAGTTTAATACATTCCCACGCTGGGCTCCTCCACCTGGCAGATTCCAGCCAGCTGGATAAGCATCTACTCCTGGGGCGCAGTAGTCGGCAGGGTCTGAATAAAGTATGATTCCTTGGGCTCCTGCTAATATGGCATTTTTAACCTGCGAAATTATTATTTTTTTTAAGAAATGTCAAATGATCTTTTTTTTTAATGCAGTCATAAATGTGAATGTTGCAACATGCTTCCAGGTCTGAAAATCACCTTTGTGGAAGAGTAATGATCATGAACTGAGCAGAAGACCACAGCATAGTGAAACACGGTATGCGCGTTACTTGTATCACACCGTTTTCATAGCTCGGGAGAGATAAAGCACAAGGCATAAAACAGAGGCACAAGAACCAACTGTTAGCTCTGTTATCACACTATTGCCAGCTCTGCTGAAATCCTTGTCTAAAGTCAGACAAGTAGTTATTTAAACTCAGTGCTTCAGATTCAAACGTTTACATCTTCAAAATACTGCAGCCCTGTGGAGGAAAAGTAGTAACAGACCTGGTTGTAAAGCCTATTCATTTCCCCAAACTAATCTTTCACAAGAAGTGCCTAAGGAGTTTGCAATCATCTCATTCTCAGGAGTTTCGTGCATTCATCTGGTTTTATTGTTTTGGAAGTTATTCTTAGCACATGGTCACACTGGATGGATTGCAGGCTTCCTTCTGCTCAGTGTTCCAGCTTCCAGTCCTCATTAACTCCTGCTGGCTCTGCTGTGAGCAGTGTCAGAAACAGAGACACATGGAGGGAGAAATAAAATACAATTCTTACTTTGTTTCCTCTGAAGATCTTCCCATATCTGGCAATGACAATCTTTCCTGTGCAATTAACTCCCATTTCACGCTCCAGCTTAAAAAAATCTTCAGTGCGGCCATAGTTCACATATACCAGATCTGCCTGAAAAGGAAAAAAAAAAAAGGCAGTTTCATGAAAACTAGTCATTCCGTAAAGAAAATTCCTGTTTTCACAAATACACAATTTCATTTATTACGTATAATATGGTTAGTTTTTGCATTTCTGCAGACAAGACCAGGTTCTGAAAAATAATACCAAAAAAAAATCCATAATGTTCTTTGGGAAATCTTGGTTCAAACTTTAAGTCTTCCTATATTTTCCTGCACTTAGCGAAGCCCAGTTCATTGAGGCTGAAAACTAAAACAGTGTAACAGAGGAAGCAACATCCGAGTATGAGTAAGAACTTATTGACTGTGAGGGTGACAGAGCCCTGGAACAGGCTGCCCAGAGAGGTTGTGCAGTCTCCTTCTCTGGAGATCTTCCAAACCCACCTGGATGCCACCCTGTGCCACGTGCTCTGGGTGTCCCTGCAGGAGCAGGGCAAGTTGAACTAGATGATCTCTAGAAGTCCCTTCCAACCTCAACCATTCTGTAATTCTGTGTTTTTCCAGACTCAAAAATATATATATATATGTAAGGAACACCATTATTCCCCTATTACATAATTTTAACCATCTTGGCAATGCAATGCTGCCCCTGATTGATTCCTCTAAGATAAATTTTGTAGTCTTTCAATACATAAGTATAGTTCAAAATATCTTCCTAACTGATTTATATGTTGCAATTTCTCCTCAAGACTTATGTTGTACCTCTCAATGTGAGTAACAGGGAGTAACCTGAGATGTATCCAATACTTTCCATAAAGATAAGTCTTTAAATCATGTGATTCAGATTTCTAGCATTTTGCGAAAGCCTGTTTTAATAGGAGGCTTCAGAACTTCACAGTGTGTGGAGTAGCTGTCCTTTTGTTCTAATTGTTAATTAACCATTTTACTAATGGATAATTAAGACTACTACAAGAAATATTTTGAGAAGTCAGAGGCCCATCAAGCACTTCCCAAAATATGACTTCAGCTAATAATACCCTTGATTTTTTTTTTCTTACCTCTGGTACTCCTTGTGCTGAGAAAGCATTATATGGTGGCAGAATACCTGTAATATTTTCATATCCCTGCGGAGGCGGTTCAAAAAACGATGTATTGAAAATCTATCAATTAAAAATGAAAGTGTTAAGTCAGCACCTCTAGGCACAGGTTTGCACAGTAAGTCTGACTATTGCAAATAACATGCTGGTTTACATAATTCGCTAGCAAAAATATAAATAAATTAAGCATGCATAAATTAAAACAAAAACTAGTTAGAGATACATAGCTTATTTTTTTTAACATGATGCATATAGGAATACAGAGAGATAGGTCATTGGTCACCAGAGGCTTATGAATAAATGACTGAACGTGAGCAAAGAAGTAGCTGACAGATGCCAAGAACTAGTGATGGTAAAAAGACATCTACTTCACCACAGGCATTTTAGGGGGTTAATCCCACCTATGTCATTACTTATCTCTTTACTTCATTGGTAGATACTCTTTAGCAGATACTTTCCAGGTAAATGTGCTGCCTTTCATCACTATCCATAACAGTCATGTTGTTTCAAGATTTACCTCTACGCTTTGTCACCCTGTGAGATCTATCCGAGAGACTGTTAGGAGAAGAAGTTTCTATAAGAATCTCCTAATTCCCTCTAAATTTACGTTACCCCTATGCCCATATTTCCCAGTTTATACTCAGTTCCTACCTACCCACTACCCTGTTCTTCTGTCAGCCCTGACGCCCTTCCTTACTCAGGTTCCTTGGTAGATTTTACTTCTAGGTCCTTATTTTTCTGTGTATACAAAATGGAGACAGTCATTGCAGACTGATTGATATGGATTGACACTGGAAGAATACATGTCTTGCATATGTTTCCTTGTTCTTAAAGTTTCCTGCACATTCATTTAAGGCTATTGATGGAAACAGGACACTATATCCTTAATCTGAATCAGGATGGCCATTCTTACATGTTAATCTGAACCAGTATGGCCTTTCTTACATGTTACAGCTAACTGATTTCAAGTCCCTGTCCCTGTGTGTCCAAAACATCCTCTCTAAATCTCAGTTTCTGAGGGACTGAAATTTCAGTCACTTTTTGTTCTGTTCTGCTGAACATCTTGGAAAACTATTTCTTAATTTGAGTCCCCTTTGCACTAGATTTTTCAATGGATTATATTATGCTGGGACATGGAGGTGGGAAGGCAGAAGAAGTCACTGTTACTTTAAAGACATCTTACATAAATGTAGTTTAATCATTAAAAATATCACCTCATTCCCTTGATCATCAATTATTGAGATGTAGTTTGGCTGCATTTCATTTGGGTAGGAAAGAAGGACATCATAATGAACTAGTTCTGTTGAATCCAGTCCAAACTCCTTCCACTGGCCTTGAATTTGTTTGGCAAGAAAAAGATTCTGCTCTGTTCCCGCGAGGTGAGGAAGCTTTGTAAAGGAACTGGAATAAAACAGAAAGTCACTAGTAAGCAATAAGCTCAGAGAAACTGAATGGCCAAGTTGGATCACTGTGTCTAAAGCTTATCTTTAAGGCACGTGCACAGACATTAAGTTGTTAGGGTTACAAAGTCTGAGCTGTATAACAAGGTTGTTTATCAGGGAGAGTCAGGATAAGCACAAAGGGTAGTCAGAGCAGAGGATTTTTCCTGAGGCCCTAAGATAAGTCAGACGAGCTTTTCTCTTTGTGTAACAGAATTAGCCACATCTATATACAAGCAAAAAAAATCAGTGTCAAAAACATTTAACAGAAGAATGTGAATAGTATGCAAGGAGCACAAAAGATACAGAAAAGCTACATATTGAGAAAGGAACTCTCCAAATTCTGGTATCATGATGACGGATTTGTATATTGTTGGCATAAAACATATTTAATAAGTTTAACTTGAAAAACATTATGTCAAATGATCTGAATATCTTTATTCCTATTTTTTTTTAATCAAAAGCCCGAATAATATAACCTGTATTAACAAATTTTCCTCCAGATGCAATACCTAACTGTTAAGAGGTCAGAAACAACTCCCAGCACCTCTAAGCAACCCTACACAAATCTGTCTACAGTTTGGCTCAGTGAAAAACTGACTCACAATGAGTGATGGGTGTCATGTACCACCTTTTGGATTCCCAATGGGCCACTTGCTACTGGCTGTCATCTCCATGTCAGGCACCACTAACTATCACTAGTAAATAGCATTAATTACCATTGATTAGGATCAGCTGAACCTGGCAGTTCAGATATTTTTCAACTCATCCAGCAGCTTGTTCTTCCACCACTCAGTTTCACAGCTTCCACATGGGAATGCTGTGGGAGACAATTCAAAACCTTGTTGAAGTCAAGGATGTTACATCCACCATAATGTCTCCACTCATCCACACAGCCGGTCATTTCCTTGTGGAAGGCAATCACCCTGATCAGTGTGGTCACACAAATAAGTGGTAAATGAAAGTGGTAAATGATTCCTTCTTGTTCTTTGTGTGTTTGGAAACTTTTTGAGGACTGAGTGGAAACCAATCAGTGCACAATCCCATACATTCTTCTTTCCCTTCTTAAAGATGATCACAACACTAGTCAATCACAATGAAAGACCTTGCCCAATCACCACAGGTTCCCATATATGCTCCTTTCAGACAAAAGCCACCTGGCCCCTGGTTTTTAATACATCTGGACTCGCTAGGTTGACCCCAACCTTCTGCTTCCTGCTATTGACTGTTCCTCTCCTTCTTGAACTGTGCTGGAAGACACAGATGGCTGGAAGCAACTTTTGCCACATCAAAACAGTATTGAGTACCTAGATTTCCTGTACATAGACTTTTTATTAGTAGCCTATCTTCCCAGTTCAACACAGCAAATTCATATTTCCTCTGCACTTCCTTTGACAGTACCATACTGGTAGTATCTATCCCCACAACCCTTTCAATCTCTCATGGGTTTTAGTTTCAACTTAGGGCCATCCTGATTTACTGCCAAGCGCCCCCACAGGACTTTTACATTCCTCCTTTGCTGCCTGTCCTCCTCTTGCATTTTAAGTACACTATAATTCCTTAAGTACTGTAGTTTAAATGTTGCAGATATGCTAGCAGAAAAATATACATAAGTGAAGATTTCTGAACTAGCAACTTGTGGAACAATCTATCATCTCTATTCCCACCATGTGCAAAAGACAACAGAGGTGAAGAATGAACTGTAAAGAAAGTAAGGTACAGGCAGGACTGATCTAAGGTGGACACTTCTGTAAATTAATTAAGCGATAAGATAAGGGGCTATAGGCCTCAGGAAGAAGCCTCCTACCTATAGAAAATTTCTAAATTAAAAATACAGTAATATGAAGTCATGGATTTTACACTAAAAACGCTCACTAAAAATGTCAGTGATGTTCCAGTCACTACACTGGGGAGCACTACAAACTCTGATTTTCAAAATTTAGAGTAAAAATTATCACAGTGGGTATGGATATAGAAACAATCAGCAAATTCACCCAAAACAAAGTGCGCTCTGGCGTGTAGTAACAGCCAATAAACAAACTCAGTTGATGCATTTTAGATTTCCAATCCCAAACTAATTGAATGTTACTGAACTGAAAGAGTACATCAAGTTTTACTTCTGTCTTTCACCTCCAAATAGTTTCAGCTTTTGCAGAGCTATGGTTAATGCTAAGGTCAAGCTCTCTGCATTTTCTGATACTTAACATTTGTTTTCTCCACTTATTAACTGTATCCAGTGGTTTATAAAATCAAGAATATGGGTCAAAATTATGCAGTTTGTAATTTTTCATGCCTTAAAAAAGGCTGTGGATAGTGGATAACATAGTTTTTATGCAGCCCCTGCTTTTTATTTGAACTTGGAAAATGAACAAGTAGGAAGTATTTGGCCCATCATCAAAGCAAGCAAACAAATCAGATAAGATTAATATCTTAGAGCCAAGAAACTGCAGCATAATCACAGAGCTATTTTGTGTTGTTCTTAGTGTGCATTACATAGACTCTGACTCAAACATAAACTTTAGGAAATCTCCCACTGAGACCAAGAAATGCAAAATAAGATAATACAGATACACTTAAAGAGCTAATTGGTGCCGGGAATGAAAGCTTTTGGTTTTAGAATTAATGTACAGAAATCTAATTTGTCAGTAATCCTTTGATGTTTATGATGCAGCTGAAGTCTTGCATGCTGGATACCAACATGTTATTAACCAGAAGTAATTTTTGTTGACTTTTTGTTTGTATATATTTGTTTCTCTGGGCAAGACGTAAACATGCACAAGAGGAATTGTTTTCATTTTCAATAAAACACATAGCAAAAGCAAGAAAGTATTTTTATGTCCTTAGCATTTTAGATATTTTGAAAGAATCATTCAGAAGCACTATAACAGAAACAAGTGTATTTCATAACAATTTACAACGTGAGGCTTAACCAAATCCATGTGCACACTGTATTTGGATAGGAACCTGTGGCTTCTGAAAGGGAAAACAGGATATCAAGGAGTCTCAAGCACCCACTTCCCAAGACATTATCCAGTCTGGCTGCACTCAAGGAATTACCACTTGTAACGACACACACAGCTCAGTGACATGCAAACTTTGTACTTCTGCAAACTGCACTCAAAGACTCCTGAAGACAGACTTCTTCAAATCAAGACTATGGAAATTCTTCATAATAAAAAAGGCACGAAGCACTGGCAGCAAGCCATGAATAATATTCTAAAGGATTTTACTATTAGAAATAAACATAACTAAACTAACTTGCAAACAGAGAAGAGTTTTACCTATGGAAGCTTTTTAATTCTTTCTTTATAATTAAATACTTTATGTGTATATCACAAAATAGGAAAAATGGAGATGGTTATAGAAATGTATGAGTTTTTTTGTATTATCTAGGTCTCACATTTTCTCCATATAGCTTGAAGGAAGTATTAGTTAACAACACAACTAATCTTAAAAGTTAACATCAAGAATGCAAAGAAGGAAGGGGAGTCCCTCCCCTTTCCTTTCCCCTAAAATCCTGTACAAAATAAGTAATTTCAAAGAAGTGCCCTAATGGTTCTGATTTCAAAGACTGTTTTTTGGTCCTGATGCTATGTGACTGATAAAGTAAGTTATTTGAAAAGCAAGGAACATGGGGCTTACCGAAGGAATTGCTTGATGTTTTCTGCTTTCATTTCAGCAATAAGTTTTTGTCTCACATTTTGATAGACACCCTCTGGGTTGGTTGCTTTCTCAGTCGGTTTTGTAAACCATCCTGAAACACATTTGAAAATCACCCTATTTACCAAGAAGCCCAGTCCTCACTCATTTAAACCTGCATGCAACTTAAACTACTGAATAGTCTCATTAAACCCAAGAGGATGAACAGGGCTTAGAGCACCCTCTGTCAAGCACAGAAGTGAAAAATAAATATATTTCATTATCTGAATTGTGTAAAAATGATATTTAAAAAGCATATTGTAAATCTCTAGATTTTATACTCGTTTTTTAAAACAAATTCATCTCTTATTAATCTCTAAAGTACCTCTTACGAGGTGACTTCTTAACTATTCACAGGGAGAGATTTAGACTCCTCATAATCATAATGAAACTCTGACTTAATTTATACATCTATTTAAAAATAGGTGCATGAGTATTCAAATTGAAGGCATTAGATTGAACAGCCATTCAGTAATATGGCTGAATGGCTATTGTAATAGTTGTCAATGTGAGGAATGGGCACGGAGTCTATTTAAAATGTCAAAAGCATAAATAATCTGGATTGCTAGACAATTTTGAAAAGTTAAAGATGTTTCAGATGCTATAAATTTGCAGGGAGAATGATGTTAAATATATTACTTTGGCCTTAAAAATTAATAAACAAATACTTTTGATATTTTACCTAGAAAACCTCCAAATGGAGGATTTGTCACAACAAAGCCAACTACATGCGTTGTCTTATACATAATATATTTAGTCTATTAGATTTAAATGTAATTGTAGCAACACTTTGAACATAGTAAAGTGATATCAATGATATCTGGATCCGATCAAAGGTCCATCTTGCCACTATCCTCTTCTGGGTAGTGGCCAAAAGATGCTGTTCAGGGAAATGTGTAAGAATAGCACAAGCACATAAGGATGTTTCTTGGTCCAAGTCAGTCTTGAGAAATTTGCATTTCAGGAATCTCCTGCATCCAAGTAATATTTTTTTATATTTAATAGTTCTCATGGATCTTTATTTCATGCTCTAGTCTTAATTGTGTGCTACTATGCAAGTTAAAAATAAAACAGGCAGATGATGAAATACGATTTTAGAGTGACTTAAAATCAAATGCTGCAAGGGTCTGCAGAAGCGGATCTGATGTTCATTTGAAGTACAGCAAATATAATGGTAACTTCAGCAACCCTGCTCTGGGCTGTCAGTCAAAACTCCTCCTCTTCACTCTGACCTTAATTTCTAAGGCAGCAACTGAATAGGAGCATTTAAATAGAGCTGCAGTACAAATCAGGAATTGCAAATGCAAAAAAAAAAAAAAAAAAAAAAAAAAGAAAGAAAAAAAAATCCTGGAGTTTTCAAAGTCATGGAAGTGTCAGATTCTTCCATTAATCTCTCCTCTTTTAATGTCTGATGATGACTATTCACCAGGGCTCATCTTAGGCTGAAGGATGCAATTACTGCATTCCTCTCTCTGCCCCAGATACCCCAATTTCTATAGAGAGAACAATCTCTTAGCAAAACAGTGGGGGCAGTGAGTATTTTCCAGTGCTCACACTCACAGCAAAGCAGTACAAGCTCCCTGATGGGTCATGTTGCCAGCTATTCTCAGCAGGGCTTGCACATAAGGATCTGCAGAGGGCAAAGACGTCGGGCTGAGTCCCGGAGGCTCCGCACTCACCTGCAAGGAAGCCCAGCAAGAAACAGCCCAGCAGCCCGGGGCAGCCCAGCCACGTGCAGAGCGTGGTCCTGCTCCCAGCCATGCAGCCCGTGGCTGCCAGCGGCTCTGCAGGCAGTGAGGAGTGCGGGAAAGCGGCCGCCTTCCTCCTCCTCTTCCTCCTCCCACCCTCAGCCCCAGGGCTGCCCCTGGCTCCTGGGATCCTCAGCGCTGGTCCTGCCAAACCAGCTTGGATGTTGATGCTATGGTTCTCCGAGTGCAATAAAAAACTTCCATTTCTTTAGTCTTGCTCCATGAGACAGTTTCTATGTTACTCTGTGTTTATCTCTGCAATAAATATGCCTCTAGATTGCACCAAGCAACATAAAATACTATTTTTAGAAGTTTTTTGTACGAATTATCAGGACCTTCTGCTTTTGAAAGTTCCCGTTTTAAGCTTAATTGCAATCAGCATTTATCCTAGTGGAAGTTGCCAAAAGATGAAATGGAAGGAGGGAAAAAAAATTTTTTTTCTTTACAGAAGAAGCACAAAATTGTTCCTCTTTGCAGTAGTGGTTAGATTAATGCCTGGCAAGTGATGAATACTAGGGCAGCTCAAAACACAGCCTAGATCAACGAGCTTCTAGGTTCCACCCATTTTGAAACTAGAAAAAGCTGCAAAAATATTTTCTATTCTCCTGCTTTACATAATGTGGATTACAAGGTTCTCAGGACCTAGTTTTGGGCGTTGAATTCAGCCAAAGTGCTGTCTGACAAGTACCTCGTGAGTAAGGACACAATCATAAACATTTTGTATAAACTTATCTGGCCCTGCACACTGCCACTGATGGTTTTCTGCATTGTAACATTGAAGCCAAGTCTGATCTTTCTGGAAAAAAAGGGCCTGCCCATCAGACTAATAACTGGCCAAAGGCAGGAAAGCTTTTCTGGGAGCCTGGCCATGCTCTGGTTCTCACCACACACTCCTTAAAGGAGTCCAGGGAAAAAGAGCCTGAGAAAGAAATGACAATGCTGCAAGTATCAAACATTTCTCAACTACATGAGGTTGAACCAAAAATATTCAGAAACAGCTGAAAAGACTGGTGTATGTCCCAGTCATTTCCCTGGGGCTTTTCAAAAAAGCCAGAGATTAGAAAATCCTCACACCACTTGAGTATTCTGGTCTGGTCACAGACACTATCTTAAGCATGTGGCTGGATGTCTGTGTCCAAACGGTAAACACATCCAGTTTTGTGATCTTGTTTTTCTGTCATTTCCCAACTGCTCATAAGCCATCACAAATTCTGAACAGCAAGGACTTTTCACACCAACATTTCACTTGACATATACAAACCAGATGGAGTTCCACCTACAGAAATTATAAAGAATGAGCATATTGGTGTATTATTAGCACTTATATAGCACCACAGGTGTAGGCTTGGCATATAATAGACAGAAAAATGACAAGAGCTTTTGGAGACTGCTAACTAAATTAGACCTCATATGATGATAATATCAGAGGAGGGAGAGAATAAAAATAACAACAATAAGAAAGTATGAAGTGTATTTATTCCTATGCCTATATATTTTAAAGAGATAACTGCATCAACAATCCTGAGATTGAACCTAATATTGAGGCTGGACTTGGAATCTCTTGTTTAAGACAGCAATAACGAAAAGACTTCTACTGTTTGTGTCACAGTCCCAATTCCATTAATAATTAGTTGTGGGATGTTTTTACACTCCATGGATAAGCCAAGTTTACACACTTGCAGAGTGTGATCAGCTATATGGTAAGCTATTCTATTCCAGTAAATGTGAGTATAGCATACAATATAAATCTGTGCCTTGAATCAGCTTGGTATGCTGTGGAGACCAGTATAAGGAATGACATTACTACAGAAGAATTTTTGTGTCCCTCCTGGATCATAATTGTTTTGTATATATATGAAATTATCTGCTGATACACTGCAAGAACATTGCTGATCTATTTTACTCACTTCCTGGGAAGATGAGAAAAACATTCTCTAAAGCCTAAATCAATTTCATTCATACACAGGAGACAGGAATTTTGCCCTGATAATGGAATGTGCAGATGCTGCTGGCTTCCCCTTTGGAAAGGGGAACAGGGCACAGCAGTTCAGATGCTTCTTAAAGGATGTGTGTGGACAGAGCAGATACCTCCTCCTAACTCTCTTCCCATTCAGCTATTTTTTTTTTACTTTCTTTACCTTCCTTACTTTCTTCTTGTTGCAGATACTGCAAGCTCTGCAGATACATGCAGCATAAGGAATGCGGTATTGACCCTGCATGTTCAAATATTGCCAGCGTCCTAGGACGTGCCCTCAACAACTCACCATACATGTTACTAAACCACAAAGCCACAGTTGTAATAAATACCTTCAGTATCTTGGAACACCTCAGAATGACAGTAGCCAAAGAAAACGAGCCTGACATGCTGTGGCCTGAAGTACAGCATGCCTGGAATGGAAAGTCTCATCTGTGAGGATGTGGAGGAAGGCACTCTGAAACAAACCCCATCCTACTACTAGCTGTCAATAAACATTTCTGGCTGAGACTAGAGCTTTTAGATGATCAGTATCCTGTAATGTGTCTGTGTACGTGTATGTCTCTTTGAGTCACTTCATGACAAGACCAACAGCAGATCCACTGGCCTCCCACTTTCGCGTAGCTCTTTTCCTGATGGAACCTAGGTGTTATCTGCACAGTACATAAGAAAATTTCTTCCTGTATAATATACAAAAATGTATATTTTTAAAAGTCATGGTTTGTAAATTGTGGACTGCAGTTGGTCAGCTGCTGGGCCTCAGTGGTTAATACCGAAACCACAGGCGTACATTGGAAAACGAAAGGTTACATTTTGATATAAGGGAAAGCCTTTTCACCCTGATGGCAACTTACATGGCTTGTATTGTGACAGCTACAATTTATTTTAATGCAGATGTAGATTCTGTCCATCATACCCATGGGTATGTTTTCATGTCTTTTGATGAATTAGTGCATAGGATGGTCACTGTATGAACTTATTTGGAAAATGTTAACAGTATTAAATGGCAGATATATGAAAGGAAATACGTTCTTCAAAAAAAAAAAAAAAAAAAAGTTGTTTTTCATACTTGGGGCTCGAAGCTATACTTTTGTGCCACCCTGATATATCTAATAGAGTAGAGATGCTTAAGAGGTAGCTGCTGCTGAACCTGGCTTCTAGTTGCTAGCCATTCCTTCGTGGCCTGGATTGTAGCACACACGTTGTTCATGTGGCCGGTTCCATTTTTTGAGCTCTAAGAGCTCAAATGGACTGGAAGTGTTTCTCAGTGCAGTTACAAAGTCCCTAAGAACTTATTAACAGACAGAGCTTTCAATACTCAATAATTATTAATTTTGCCATGCCCCTCATTTGTCTGGTAGACGGTAGATGTCTTTACTCACCTGTCAGCTGCCTTGAATTTGTTCATAAAAGCCAAATGGACCTTTGTTTCTCCGCATCATTCCAGAAAAGGAAAGAACATTCCTTTGAGCATATACAACTATTCTTTCATTTTTGCTGGTTGTTTAAAAATTCTGCTGAAGCAAATAGGAAACAGTCAGTTCCCATGTAAATATTTTGTCACATGGTTTGCACAGCTAAATACGAAGCATGTAGCTTCAGTAATTAGCTGCATAAGCTTTGTCATCTATTGTTGGGTAATGACACCAGCCACTTCTGCATGGAAGAGTCTTTATGCAGCTCAAGGCCTGAGTGGCTACCTCTACTCTGCAGAACACCACCAACGAGAAGGGATATAGGGAGAAGCATGTTCTTTCCATAATTTTCCTAAGAATCCTTGAAGGCTAAAATCATCTGGTCTTTTATTTGAAAGTTCATAATTTGAATCCCACTTTACCAAAACATTATTGTAAACTGCTGTCTTACTATCTGCCTTCTGGGGGGCTTTTCTCTGGATCTATCAATCAGCCCTGATCTTCTTCTATGCAGGGACAAGGAGTCAACAGCAGAGCGCTTCTGCTCTGCCATATCCCCTATAGTGGTTAGGGCACAGCCTTGAACTACATGCTTAAAACAGATTTCATTTAAGTGGATGTTGTTGTATCTAGTGCTACTAGAGAGGTACCAGAGTTAAGAGTGTAACAAGCTCTATATTACATTAGGTACTGGGTCCTGCCATTGTATATTGTATATTATTGTATATTGTATATTATTGTATATTGTCTACCAGTTGTCAGAAATGTTCCTAAGGAAACTTAAATGAAACACTGCTAAGATTAAACAAGAGATGAAAAATATGTCTTCTGAGATGAGAGAAAAAGTTCTAAGAGAATTTACATGACAAACAGGAAGAGATCTCTGCAATTTTGGACTTTGGTACTTCAATTCTGAATATATCCTCCCCAGCAATGGAATGCAATGGATGCAATGGAGTGCAATGGATGCACTCTTTATGTATCCAGCTGGTCAATAAAAGCTGTTCATCACTTCTCTGCAACATGGATGGTGGATTTGTGTTATCATTCCCTGGATTGCAGCAGACAAAATCATCTAGGTTAGTTTAACTGCTGATCTAAACTAACCTGCTTAAATTTGCCAGAGATGTATTATAGACCACTGGAATGAATTGCTCCACTGGCATAATTAGCACCTCCAGCACCGAGGAGTGATAAAACAGGTGTAAACAGCAATGTCTCCCATCCTCACAGCTGTACTTGGGAGAAGATATGTTTCCATGATCTTACTTTGAACTCTCTCTCATAAAAAATTAAAAATCAGCTGGAGATAACAGTGGGTATAAGGGTATCTCCCATTATCTGGTTAGCTGGATTGAAGAATGAGAAGGACTATAATTAAGCAAAATAATGACTTTAATTAAAATCACTTGACTAACAGGGTTTAATTCAAAGAGACGAGAAAAATGTGAATAAATGAGGTACATTGTCTTGTTAAATATCTACGATAACACTGAAACCCATCATCAGATCAGGAGTCTTCTAAGAAATGGTGGAAGCCTCACTTGAAATGTCAGGTCAAATTACACAAAAGTATTTGCCGTACAAGAACTGAGTAATCCTGCAGTGACAGAGGATCCTGCATCAATTGACCTGATTCTCTCAAAGTCTTCTCTATCCGATCTCAGCTGTCCGATGCAGAGTCGCAAGAGTAGGCTGCAGGCCAAAACCAGAGAGTACAGGAAGATGGCAATAATTTGGTGTCCTCTACTAAGAGCATAATCAATTTTCCTTGCTGCAAATTACCCTCATATTAAAAATGATAGGAGTAGATTTTGGATGAGAAAATAAAAGGAGGTTTTCATCTTGAAAGATATGTTTTGTGAGATTACTTTGTGGCTGACAAAATGTGTTGCCACATCGTTAGTCTGGTGACTAGAAGGCTTCTTGTTTAATTTTATTTGCAAATAGCTGCAATATCCAGCATGTGATGAGAACAACATGACTGACTGAATTCTGGGCTGACAACCCCAAACTTATGACAGTTACACATGTTTTACACTCTATGTGACAGTCTTCCCATTCTCACGCATGAAATTTCCGTTTTCCTATAAGCAGGGCTATTAAAAAATAATCAAGCTAGCTACATAAAAAGCTCTGAATATACACCCAATGATTAACAATATGTAACATATTAAGCAGGAAGAAAACATAACTTTTTTATTAATGTAGACTCTCACTTCAGAAGTTATGTAAAATTTGAGGATTTCTAATGGAGGATATTACCTTGTTAACACTGTTAAATGCACTCCATTTGGGTATACTATTTGCAAAGAATGCAACTGTCTGAGTTTTGTGTTCTTGTAATAATCTTCCTACTGCTTTAAAATGGTCTGGTTTTGAGACCTCTGCAAACTGTCATATTTAGCCTTTTGCTGATGATGATACTGCTGAAACTTATGCTACTTCTTTCAGTGTCCCTGCTGCTGCCTGCACAGTGAAGGCTGCAATGGAAATCTGCCTCTTCACTTCTTCCCAGGCTCCATGCTGATCTGCTTTGCTTTCGATATCAAACAGGGCATCGTAGATTCCTGGGAATGATTCTCCTGCATACTTATTATGGCTGCTTGGAGCAAAGATGACATGTCTGTAGGGAAATGGAGGAAAAAAAATATTCTGCATTAGGAAAAGAAAATGTATTTTTTTTTCAAATAAATATAATCTGTCCCTGTATCAGCTGTCAAATTATTGACAATGAAGATGCAAATAAGTAATATTCTAATAGTATCTATAATCTATGAAGCAAGAAAATAAAATGAGCTATGTTATTCCATATGAATTCAAGAATAATAAGCTGTAGCTAAAATGACTAGAGCTAAAGCTGTCTAAAGTATTTGCCTTTGCCTTGCCTTAGATAGAAAGATAAAGAAAAGTCTTTCTCACAGACATGCACACATTCTCTGACAGTTAAAGGCATGCTTTGAGGTAAGAAAGCTGAAACTTTTAACAAAAAACTTCTCAAGAACTATGAGAACTATAAGGATTCTAAATCTTAAGAAGTTCACTTGCTAGAAGTACTTGTAGCGGAAAGACTGTTTTGAATTATAGAGAGTGGAAGAAGAAAACAAAAAGCTACATTTGACTTTTTACTATTCTGCCTTTAAAGAAAGATTTATTACCTAAATGGGATAAGAGAGAAGAGTTCACTTCAGTACACTCCTGGCATTACTCCTGAAGTTACTTCACTCTACATCATGTTTTCTAGTATGGCTATTCTGCTATAATTAATCAAATTTAGATGTTCCAATTTGCACCATATTTTTCTTTTAACTCACAATACTTCCTAAAGATCCTTTACCCATGAAATGATTTCATCTGAGTCCAGAGCCAAATTTTTAGATCTGGTTAAGAGCTCATTGAAAATGGATTTACTGATTCTTACAGGCTTCTGACAAGACCCTTGCATTCTGTACAGTATACCTCACTGAATTTTTTCCTAAAATTTCTTTTAAATCACATTTCTCCTATTCACCTACTTTTACTATGTTGAAGAGAATCATTATGCTTCCATTGACAAACCTGTAAATCATAAAGTGATTTTCCTAAGAGCGAGAAAGCATACAGAGAAACCAAACAACAAAACCAAGTATTCCTTACCTGTAGAATGGCCTGTCAGGTAGTCCAAGAGGATCAATGAAAGCCCGTTCTAGAAACATGAGTTGATCATTTAAAGATCTGAGAGCAAGTAGGCTAAAAAAACAATAAAATAAAAAGAAACAAGAGGAATATGTTAACTGCAAAATGATTGCTCCACTTTCATCCTGTGCCAGGGCACTCACAGCTCTGGATTTAGGAAGGAGAATATGTCCAAGATTTTGACCTATTCAAGTTCAGTGGCCACAGAAAACAGCCCATGTCAGCTAACCTGCACTGATCTAGACTGTGAGACAGTCTGATTTATAACCTGAAAGTCTCCTACAACTAATTCCTAAAGGACAAGGAATAGCATCAAAGAAAATTTTCTCTCATGCCATAGCTTAATTCTACATCTCCCTTTCATTACTGTGTTTAGGCAGGTCATTATAACAGATTTTTAAAGACCTTATTTTCCACAAAGCCAAATAAAACACCACATCACCTACAATCCCCTCAGTAAAATCATATTTACTTTCATGCAGAACCACATCAGCCGAGGAACCTTGTGGTGTTAGAATCATCCTTTGAGTCATCCAAGAACTGTTTTTTCTGACTGCACAGATCACAAATTCCCTAGAGCACAGATCATCTGTGTCTGTGCGCTTTGGATTACTCTGAGCGTAGCACTGATGCTTAAAAAATATAAAAAAAACTGTTAAGAAGAGTGTATTGAATGTACATATGTCTTGTAGTCTACACCCTAAGTGACTTATTGCAGAGCTTCGAGGCACTCACCAAGAGAGACTGAGGTGGAATTTATATAACTGTAAGTCTAGAGTACTCTATTACTATTAATGAAATTGTTTTAAATTTGCATTTATGTAAATGAAAATAGAATCTAAACGATTGAATTAATGCTTAGATTATGTCATCCACTAATGACATGATTTTGAAATGAACTTTTTCATTTGTTGCTGTGCCATATAACTTAGCATGACATATTTTTGACATGGAATCACTAAGGTTAGCAGTAAAATGATTTCTTCTGTATTTACTTTGAAACCTCATCTATGTCTGCTGACATATTTAAGTGGCTCAGAAAAATAAACAGATTGAGACTTACATGGTAAATCAAATATATAAATTGACAGGAGCAATAAAATCCAAATAAGTATGGAAGGCTCTGAGAGGGCAGGGAAATTTGAAAATGGCTCATAAAAGAGAAAGTAGAATCCTGGTTATAAAGACAAATTCTCTGCTTATCCAAATGAGCCTTTCTGAAGTATACCATAAACACACATAAATATGAAGCCCATGTACATGTCTATCTATTAGGAAATTGTCAATTCCTTTATCTTAAAACTCACCACCATTAGAAAGATGGCTCTTATTCTCATCTTCCCTATGGACAAGCATACAACATGCATTCTTTCCAAGAACATAACTATAAATACACATATGGCCTAGAGAGACTGAATTAAGAATCGGGTCAAAAATTAATAAAGACTTTTAGCAGAGGTGGCATATAGAATTTCTGTAAAGCTTGTCAAAAAGCCTGGCAAGGCTATAGCCATGGTATAGTTATTCTCTGCATTAACTGGTATCAATATCTTCAAAATTACAGAGTGCTGACAATTGAAAATGCTGAGTTTACATTTTTTTCTTTAATGATATTCCAGTCATAAAACCCTAGGATGTTTTCTGCACTTGTAGGGACTGACACACCTGAGCTAGTTCTGCTCGTGATGACCAACATCTTGTCACATTCATGTACACTCCTGGCATTGCTCCTGTCAAGAACTGACACTCATTAGCTTGGATACTCTTCAAAGCTAACACAGCTAGACTCAGTCTCTGCAGTGTCTCAGATGTCCATGCTCAGATGTTCAACACTCCTGCATTTTGTTTCTTGGTATAGCTAGACATCTAAAGACAGGATTCCATAAGGACTCAAAATGGAACAAATGACTGACAGTCATTTGTCACCAAGATTATTTGTGGAACTAAATGCAAGCGAAGATTATACTGTGTGAACCTAGAAAACTGCACAGATTACTTGTCTGGAAGACAAAATTGTTCAACTTACTTACTTATTGATATCTATTTGCTGCAGGTTCTCATGAAAGCGAGCACAGACTTCTGTAAAATTTTTCACAGCTGAAAACAGAGCATCTAGAGGAAGCAGGATGGAAGTACCTTCAGATTCTGAAGAAATCACTTAACAAATCAAATTCTTAATATTAACACTACTTCTTTTTCGCGCTTTGGTAGTTCTTACTGAATGAAAGAAAGATTATAAGACCCCATATTCCTATGTTAAAAAGTAAATCTATGTGGCCTTGTGTGAAGCAGTGTCTTGGAGAGAACAGAAATTAGTATTTCTGTGAATATTGTTATTTGCTACTTAAAGAAAGCACACTGTCAGAACTGGACTATTCAAGTAGGCACAGGTTTTGCAAAGCACAGCAGGAGCAAGAAAGCAAGCGAATGAGTGAGAGAAAGACGATGTATATTGGTATAGGTATCTGAAAATGATTATTAGTAGTCAAATAAGACTGAGTTGTACATAATATTGTCAATGGAATATACCACAATAAAGAGGAGGTCTCCCAGGTAAGGGACAGTTTGTGAATCCCTATTATGTGAATAAAATTTCACATGCCAGCACAAGATCCTTACTGCAGCACAGGGGTGAACCATGGCTGCTTGAGCAAACCTTCAGTCGAACATCTCAAGAGGCTTGCAATCACCATCACTGAACTGAAACCATAAACTGAAATAATGAGAAGTTCTAACTGGACATAAGGAATTGTTTCTTTTTTCTTTTTTTTTTTTTTCACCCAGAATATAGTCAAGCACTGTTGCTCAAAGAGGTTTTGCTGACTCTGTCCTTGGAGGTTTTCAAGATGGCTAAAATTTCCAATTGTTTGGAATATGACTCTTGTTTTATTCACTGTTCATGCAGAACAAGGCACAAGTTCATGACTAAGACTTACACATAAGATAAGGCACTGCTAGCATTAAGAGGACTGTGATGAAAAATTGTACATACCAAAGGATACACTGTATTTTGATAGTTGCTCTTCATGGTTCTTTGACAAATTGTAGATGACATAAGCATAACTGCTCACAGCTGCTGCATAATCTCTGCAGTCAAAGGGAAGGACAACAGAGTTGGCCAGTTCAAACACCAGCCCTCCCCGTACCTGAGCCACTGTCAGATGATTCTTGAAAGTGGGATCATAAAACCTCTCCACGATTTCATAGGTTTCATAGACACTGTGGTAGACTGGATAGCTGCTATATTTTTCTACATTCTGAAACAGAAACAAATGATAACAAACAAAACCATTATTAAGGTCAGCTGTGGACATTTCAGCTTTGTTTGAAAACCTTTGCTGTGAAATTCAAAGCACTGGAAAGTGTTCAATTCACACTAGCTCTCCCTCACCACTTCAGAAAATCAAATAAGAAGAACTGCTCAGCGATGTCTCTCTTAGACATTGACCTTATGATAAGATGAATTTTGCTGTGGAGACATCACTCCAGGTCACACCAGGGCCTAGGTAAATATCTAGGAAAAGACACATAACTGTCAGTTGGCTAAATTTAGGCGAAATTGCCCCTCCTCTCTTTGACTGGCTCTCGACTGCCATTTTTGTCTGTGTCTTTGGATATGTTTTTTCAAAATAAAAGATCTCATTGCATAGATCATCCCTTGAACATTTCTGATTTGGTTTCATCTCACTGTATGCTGCAGAGTCAAACATATCTTCTCCATTAAAAAAAAGAATCACTGCTGAATTCAAAGCTTCATAGCTCTTCTTAAATCATTCATAAGCTATCATAAGCCACTCATAAGCCTTCACTATCCACAGGCAGTTCTGAGAATACCCATTTACTCTAAACAAGGGTCTTTTATCTTCTGTTTAATTGATACCAAGTTGACCGTTATTCCTATTTATTAAATAATTGTGTTGTAATAGCACTTTACAGCTGGGACTCTGCTCTGGCTCACCAAACAGAACCAAAAATGATACTCCCGTTCCCAAAAGATGGCAATCTCAACTGCTGAATTACAGTTGATATTATTCAGACTGTTACATGGGAAACAAAATTACAAAGAGACAGGCTTACCCAGTTTTTACTGTAACGGGCTCTGCCGGAAGCGATGCCAAGCCGTTGAAAAAAGACCTCGAAGTCATTGCCAGAACCCAGTTTGTTTATTCTTTAACAAGAAAGAGGAAAATGCCTTGAATGACAAGGATTTAAATATCATTTTTTGTAAGTTTCCAAGTACCACTGTAAGTTATTTATTCTCTAGTCTCTGGTACCACACAGTCACTCCCCAGCATATTCCTTCTGTCAGTATTCCCCAAATTTCCTACGACCCCTACATGGCACACACTTCCTCCCATCATAGGCTCAGAAACCCAGACTTACTGTAGAAAAATCAGACACTCCAGAAGATAATTTGACTCACTATCTGTAATCATAGGAAAGACCCAAAGACAGCTTCTCACATATCCTTTATTTCTTTTGTCACTGACCTGGGTACCTCTTTATATTCTCTTGATGGGTTTTTTTTATGCCAGCTCTCATATAGAGATTTACCTTCAAAGCCCTCATCAGGACTTGGTATCTAGAAAAAATGTATTGTAAAAAAAGACAATTTTTTAAAATATTACCAAGTGATAAATCTAAACCCTGTCATCACTTCAAGTCTATTGCTTAGAGCAATGACTAAGTTCTAAACTTAAATCCCTCAGTCTTTCCGAATCTCCCCTTAAGCATTTCAAAAACACAGCTTTTTTCAGAGGAATCATTTGCTAAAAATATATAGTTTTAGATGGGGAAAAAAAGAAAAAAAGCACAGGGAAAGCAAAACATTTCAAGTCAATATTCCCTCTATGAAATCTTCTGATTATTCATTATGAGATTTTCAGCCATTTAATGTAAATATTCAAAACATAATAACCTGCAAAAGCAAAGCTATTTGTTTTATTTTGAGACAAAAAAAAACCCAGGTCTGTCTTGGGTTACTTCAACAGTGATTCTTCATTTTTTTTAGTTCAGGATTTTCATGGATTCAGTAGTTATCTTAGAAAAGTAAAGTGTGGAATATTTGTACAGTGGTCAGCCTAGCTGCTGTAGAGATATAAAACCCACTGCCATCATAACGTTAATTTCTACTACTATTTTCAGACAGTTCTTTAGATTACTGAGCAAAATAAATGCTGCAGGTGTTTTTTTGTGTTTTCTTAATTGGCAGAGAGTTGAAGTATTATTATTTTTTATAAGCAATCAAAATAAAAATAATGTATTTGCCTTTTTTGGCCATGAAGATAATGAATGTTCATGAAACAGTGTTAATGCATTTTGCCATAGATTAATTCAGGATGGGATCATGAAGGACCTGCTTCCTGATCAGCATTCTTTGCAGACAGTAGCTACCAACAAACCATGGTAATATGCATTTGTCATACTTTTTGTTTACTGCTCCTTAGCTTTTTTACTGGTATTTAGGTCAACATTTTAACAATGATTCTTTGAGACGCTGCAGACCTGATTTTCTGACAGTTTTGAACACCTGCACTTAGAATGGTTTCCTTGGGAACTGCAGGTGATCAGCACTTCTGCAGTTCAAGGCAGAAATATCTTTAGCTGGTCACCTAATTTTAACAGAAGTAAATTTGATTTATTTTTTTCCAACTGCAAAAAGTGATTATTCAAAATTTTTAAAGTTCATTTACTTTTGTACCAGGCTAACAGCAGCTTTCAAGAAATAACAAATTACAGACCTTGGAAAAAACAGATGGGTGAATATATACAGCAGATGAACAGAGACACAGTAGTCACACAGGACACAGAGGAGCTGAAGATGTATATATATATTTATATATACAGACATATATATACGACACACACATAAAAGACAAATTAAATGTTCCTGAACAGATGCCTCCAATACAAACTGACAGAAGAAAATGCCAAAATAAAAGATTTATTAGTGGCTGTTCTCTAAGTTTCACTCTTAGGGCAAGGAGCATCTTACATGTAAGAGTGAGGTTCTTTGCTGAGAATTACATGGCTGTTAGCTTAAAAAGAATGAATGCAGTTATAAAAGAAAGTAACATTTCACATGCTATTTTATACACAGAAACCTGTCCAATAGGTGAGCACTAAGCATTCCTGCTGGAAACTGGTTCTCAAAGGCCTGGTTCTGCACCCTTTCAAAGACTTGACTCATTCATACAACATATCAGCAGGTGGCAGTGAAACAGATAAATAGTATTTGATAGAGGTGGCTGACAATTTCAAGCAATATTACCTCTTTGGTGAGGCTGTACACCAGCCTGTACATAAGCGGGGTGCAATCTACTCTTAGTGTGTAGTTTCCTGAAAGACAAGAAAAACTGTTTTTACTAGAAAGCTAGTTTTACTTATTTGAGACTTTGTGCCACTATTTGTAAGCAAGAAGGGGCTTAGAGTTACATGCCATCTACAAGGAAAAAAATGATTTTTTTGGTGTTCAAGGGTTCTCCTAATTCAATGCAGTTTGGGTTAGGATTCAGTTTGTACTGGTTTAAGATGAACTATAGTTCAGCTTTTGAAGTAACCATTATGCCAATTACTCATATTATGAGAACAGGGGCACTTTGTTCTCTCCCTCCCCACAGCTTCCCAAACAGTGTAGTTAGTGCAACACATTGCTTTCCCTAAGCAACATGAAATATCTTATGATTCTGGGTTATTGTTTCACTGTATGTCTCACAGACATCTGTATATGCCATCACTATTGCTGCAAAATGCATGTCAAGGCTATATACCTTCAATGGAGGAATCTGCATTGATATAAGCCACTCCTCGTGCCTGTAATATTTTGGCATTCTCCTGTAAGAAGAAAAGAGGAAGAAAATGTTGATGACCTTTTTTTCTACCTCAAAACTACTTTCAGGTTTGCTGGAGTAAACAGCGGCTGTTTCAGAGAGGCATCAGACACCCTCCTGTAGGCAGCCACACATACTTGCTATTTAATAATGAAACTCGTGTATGTGTGTGTGTGTGTGTGTGTGTGTGTGCATATAAGAAATAGAGAAAAAGAGGGAGAGAAAGAGAGAAAAAGACAGAGTGTGTGTGCAAGTGGAACATGCAGATTTTCAGTGATCTGCCCTGTGAAAATTTCTAGTTGAATGCTTACTGTTTTACCTCGGCCCACTCTGTCGATCCTAACAAACCAAACTCCTCTGCATCCCAGCTTGCAAATATCACGGTTCTCCTTGGTCTCCATCCTGCAATAAAAGACCACAAAAATATATTACAAAAATAGAGACTGCAGAGTACATACTGGTAACCAACATTAAAACAAATGTCAGTGTGGAGAGGTTTTTCTTTTATCCTAATCTGTGGAGATAGAGGAACTTTTATGGAACACCAACTCCTTTACTAATACAATCTAACAATGCTTTACTCATTTTTTAATCAACTCAAATCTACTGTAGCATTTGCAATATTGGGACAAACACAGTACTATTTTTCTTCTCTCAGCTTTAGTGGCAATGAAATTTTTGAGAATTCAAAACCATGGACAAATTATAAAAGTATGTGCCTCTGTGTGGATTCTGGAAAGAAAAATTTCTGCTATTTGTATGATTAGTCTGATACCTAATCTAACAGAAATATATTTTGATATGTTTCATTTCTATTACTGCATTTCTTTGACCTGTTTCTCAAATCACAGATTTCAAAACTTGAAGGCATTCTCTGCAACTCTGACCTCATGTTCCAAGTGAAGAGCTATCACTTAAACTTCTGCATTTCACATCTAACTAACTCAGGTGAACTGGAATTGGCTATGTTGTCCTGTGTCTCCATCTTTGCTCCATTTTCTTTGAGGCTATTGGTGCCTTTTCATCTTTTGCTCCCTTGATTCCTTTCTTTCTTTCTTTTTCCTTTTTTTCCTCACAGATACCGAGTTGTAACTGGAACTGTAATTAATAGGTGCAGGACATTGTGCTATTTCAGAGATCAGTGAGATACACAATTGGATATGATGCATACAATAGTTATATACTTATTAGTGATACCTATAGCAAATACCTAATTTAATAATTTTCATTTCAAAGCCTTGAATTTGCAAAACATATAAGCATGCCTTTAAATATAGGCTCAAATATCAGAAAAATCAGTGGGTACAGCCAAAAGTAGGGGTTTTAGTGTGCTTTATTCTTTCACTACATTACCTTCCTTTTTTAGTTTTCCAAAGCTCCTCACAATCTCATGAACCACAGCTGCCCCACTCTGAGGATCAATTCCACCAAACACCCAAGAATCACGGTGGCCTCCCAGGATGACATATCTGTCTAGAGAAATTAATTATGGAGGTATATTTAAAGAAACAATTTATTTTTAAAAAAGTTTTATTAAAAAAACCTACTATAGTAATGTTAATGGGAAGTAATTTCTAATTGTCTGTGTAGGCGTCAGATAATACACTTAATAGTTTAAAATATACATAATGGAATACCAAAAGACTTTTTAAATCTCCAAAGGATTCTTTCTGCATTTTAAGTTAATGTTCAAGAACTTGTCAAATGAAGTAACTTGATCCCATGAGATTAAAATAGTCTAAATTCCAGTGCCATAATCTTATTTCTATTATTAGAAATATTGCAACTTTCCCTTAAAGACAGAAGCATCTTTCCACATTGTACAATATAAGGCTTCATGATAAAGGTGACCAGCTAATTATATCTGTTCACATCAACCTGCAACACTGAAGTATGCTGGCAGTAGTTCTAGGAATGTAATATACAGTTAAATATAAAAAAAAGGTGTCTAATATACGATGGAAATGTGGTTAATATGATAAAAGACAAACTAGACCTCTGATACTATACGATGGTAACGGTGGTGTTTCAGGCAACAGCCAAGTCATGGATTAAATGATATTATCATCTTGGAGATGTCCTTGGGTCCATTTTTTAGAGTGTAAAAATCTCTTTCATTATGAGAGACTACAAGATAATTAACAAATCAATAATGATGGAAGTTATATCTTCAGAAGGAAAGAAAATCTTTACAGACTTGTGCTATCCACAACTTCCATCTGTTTTTTGAACTCCTATAGCTCATAACCAATTAGCAGGGAAAAATGTCTGCTCAAAATATTCTTTTACTTGAAGTTACTTGCCTGAAGACAAAAATTTCTGGCTAGGTTATGACTCCTTCTTGAAGCTCAGCATTTACTGTGAAAGTAATCTAAAGCTGAAGTAATCATCTATGAAAACTTGTGCAGTAAATATTTCAACAGAAATGATCATATAGTGCAATATCTCAGAGAAAACTCTCCTCCTGATTGCCCCCATTATAACTATTACTAGGTGCAGAAGTCACTGGACACCCACATAACGCTGAAAACAAGCAACCTTACCTGGTTCCACTGCGCCTCTGATGGTTCCGATCACATTGTAAATCCTTGTTACTTTGTTGTTACTATGAATGTGTAATTTCACCTTTCTAGTATATTGGAAAGAAAACTCAAAATGAAAACTCACCATTAGCGAATAAAACATCTAGTATTTTTTATAAGTGTATAATATAAATTATTTGTAATGAAAGAATTTTGGCCAAATTTAGCCTATGTCAAAATGAAGTAAAACTGTAAAAATTTCACTGCAGTTTTTCTGAATTTTTATTTGTGTAACTGGGAGCAGAATTTGGTCCCTCAAAGCTATCTATTGCTATTGATGTCAATATGATATCTTGACATTACATTACAGTTAAATCACTTTTTCTGGAAAACCTAACTTCACTACGTTGTTTTTATAAGACAACAATTAAGACCAAAAGCTGGACCCACATAAATTAAAAGAAAATTACAGTTCAAGTTCGGATCTCAAAAAATATCCAGTCTTATCAAAGAGTTTGTCAAAGTCTAGAAGCTTTCCAAATGAAACCGTTGCAAGATTTGCTTTAATCTAAAGCAATTTGTACATATTCATCCAATCAGATATAAATCTGCTGAAGCTTTCCACTGAGTTCAGATCAGCACAAGAAACAGCCAGAACCAAAAGGATGACTTGAATAGTCTCAACTGTTCTATCCTTGGTCATATTCTGTTGCTGTAGCTCTATTTCTCTGACCCTTCCCTTCTTTTTAAAGGAAAACTGACCTTGTAGAATAATTTGTTGTGAAACCAGGACCAATGTTATAAGATACATTCAAACTTCCTTTCCAGCTGCTGTCTGGTGGTGGAGGACCTCCCATGTCACTATTAGGAAAAAAATATATAGCTGAGGATTAGTTACAGTACCTTGCAACAGCAAAAAGCACAAGTGAGGAATCAAGACCCAAGTTTTTAGGTCTTATACAAAACAAACCAAAAAGATGGTCTTTGCCTTGGAAAGTTTGTACTATTTGATTCCACAGGAGAATTATCCATGTTTTCAACTACATAAACACAAGTAAATTAAACATATACAAGAATGGTCCTGGGTGACCTTTTCATGAATCTACTCTTATGTTGGAAGTGCTCTCTCAGCAATCAAACTTTTTTTGCATACAAACTGTCTCTTGTAAACAGTCCCTGGAATCTTCAGTTCCTTGAACTGAAACTGCAACTGGTTCAGGAGAGTATTAACTGGCACAGAAAAAAAACATTTTGTTAGTATAGCCAATATGTTTCAGAGTCTGTATATGGTCAGTTTAATCTGCTAGTATAGACACAGATGGTTTGTTTTAAAGACTCCTAAATTGCAAGAAACATGCTGAGTTGGTCCAAGTAATTTTTTCTTGTTCCATTGTCAAAGGCAATTTCTTTTTTTCTGTTACCCAGCTGGAACTTCAGTAATCCAGTGCACTAGAATCAGCCCATAACTACTCTGAAGGGTTTACTCTTTCGGTATGAACTTGTGAGGCATATAAGGGAAAATACAAAAAGCTGTGCTGGATGTTCTGCTTTAGGCAAAATGTCCTTACTGTAGGCAAAAGCAAATCCTTTACTGCAAATACATACTTCAGTCAAGCTTTGTTTCACAGAAAATTTCAGCACGTCTTCAAGCTCTCTGTCTATTTTTATGTATAAATATGACAAAATGAATAATAAGAAGTTATAGTTTCTGAAAAACTCAAAACTATTTAAACATATTATTATGAGCAATTATCCTCATAGCAGGGATAAGTGTAAAGTTTGGAGATATCCATGTCCATAAAAGTTTGGAAGGAAATATCTGTTACAATGTTAGTGAACACAAGACATGAAAAGACACTGAACACATGAGAATTATGCCTTATATGCAAGTAAGTAGCTTCCATTTACTTCTGGGAAAACTTGCACATAAAACCAGGGCAGAATTTCCTTTCCTAGAATGCAAGTCTAAAGCAATGCAAAGCACTGTTATATGTAAATCTGAAACAGCCAATTTTATCACCATTCCCTGGAATTATCACACATTTTATCTTTCAGCAGATACACAGACTTTACTTCAATGATAGGCAAATTTATTGCTTGAGTGTACCAGCTGATCTAAGAAATATAAGTGTTAAGATCATTCCCTTGGCAAATAGGAATTACATGTATCCTCCATAAGGGAAGAAACATCTCCATCAACTGAAGAACCAAAGCATGTTCAGCATTAAAGAAGCTGAAAGTTCTGAAAGTCAGTAAGTTTTAGACACCTTTCATATTTTAGCCCAAATTTGCAGAAGGACTTTGAGGCACCTCTTGCAGTACTCCACAAACATCAGTGGGATACCTGCATTTTCCTACAGAATTAATGGGGCAAAGCTGGACATCTCCAAAATAGGCTGACAACACGCTGCACATGGATTCAGAAGGATAATTCAGAGAGGATATAATTTAAACATAAACATCTAAATGATGCTGACCAACACAGAAAACTGGGTCACTCTTTTCTTTAAAATATGGTCAAGGAAAAGGAGAAGTTGTTTACTCCTTTTGATTATTCATCAGTGCCTAATCTTTACTTCTGGCATTTTTTACATGGCTTATTGTGTATTTTATATTTAATGATCTGAGGAAGTAGCTGTTCACTGTGTTAGGTTTTGTAATTAAAGGCTAGCTACACAAACATAAATGTCCAGAAAGGATCACAGGAGCAATGACAGTGTAATCAGCGAAAAGCGAACCCTGAATTGGCTGCTCCTAAAACCATCATAGGAGAAGGATTAGCACATTGTCCATGGTGAGAAACCCTCCAAGTTGTGTCAACCAGAGAAACTCTTCCCAGAAAAACTTGCAGATGAAAGGGGTAATTGCTGAATGAAGGAGTACAAGGCAAATTATGATATGCAGAGAACATTTTGGGACTTTGTAACAAACATATGTTTTAAGAGAAGTATGGGGATGTGCCCGACTTACTATGTTTGTTTATACAGAAAATGGTCCAGCCAGTAAAGGGTTAGCTGGTGAGCACATCTGCCTGGCCATGCCCTGTGCCTGATCACCACAGTCTGTCCTATCTTTTTGTGATGGATATGCTCCTTCCCCAGCTCATCCTGACTTCTCGCAGGCAGCCCTGTTCAGGTGTTAACTACCACATTATCTGATCCTGGTAGTTGCCTCCCTGATTTCTTCCCCTACCCAGATATTAACCATCAATAACAGTCCTGATGGCCCTATCCTGATGGGGAGATGAGGCTAACTGTGAGTGCACCAGCCAACAGTCATTTCTGAATTGAAAGAATGACTATAAGTCAATCATCTTATCCCATAAATACAGGGACAGCCCAAGAGCCCATGGAGCTCTCCTCGCACGGCAGCGGGCTGCATGCTGGGATCTCCCCTTGTGCAGGGTCCCCTCTCAAGGATACTCCTCAGGGTTAGAGATCCTTCCCGCTACAGATCCGTGGTAAGTGACTGCAGTGCGCCTTTCTCTTTCTGAACTTGTAAACTTTACTTTGTAACTGTGCACAAATCCCTTAGACATAAACCGTTGATCAGGAATGGGACTAGGACTGGATCCAGCCGCACCCAGACTCCTCTCAAAAGGAGTTTGGAAAGCAAGGGGGTCCAGACTGAACCTCATGGTTCATAATGGGAGAGTCTCCTTGGTAATTCTGTGCATCTTGAACCTCCATGCAATAAATAATAAGTGACCTTGCCAAAGAATCTCGTGAAACCATTGTCATTATCAATAAAACCTATTCCTGTTTCTTTCCCATGAGTGAAGTGCATTGTGTCACTCACCCCCACCCCCACTTGTTCAGTGACACTTTTTATTCCACTATATTCTTAACTAGTTTTCTAGGGAGGGCTCTCTATTCTGTGTGTGTGTGTGTGTGTGTGTGTGTGTGGTAAAGCAACTGCAAAGGGGGGCAGCAACTGGACAGACAGGGGTTGTGTGTTTCCTTGGGAACTTTTAGGCCTGTGTGTGCACAACTAGGTAGGTGAAATTTGCTATCAAACTTCAAGATAGAGTAGCTGCTGCGTAGGACAACAGGTCTAGGCGCAAACTTACTAAGGAGACCATCGGTCTGAGAGACAGCTAGTGGAAAGACCAGACATCCAAGTATCTGCTACTGAGGAGACCACAAACTGGTCCGGACCAGCTACCAAACAGACCTGTTAGTGTTTCTGTTTGTGTGATGAGAAGGGGTTTGAGCACTAGCAACTAGAGCGAAGCTGCAGAGTTTGGGAACTCATATGTCCAGATGCCACTAACCAGAGAGACCCGTGCAGAACACCCGTGTCAGCATTGTGAACAAGGACTGAATTGCTCCTGTTTCCCAATGCTCATTAAAGGTACTTATGAACATGCTTTCTGGCACCAACACAGAACATTTGTTTGTCTTCTGGCTCAAATTAAGATTCCTGTAAAGATGAAAAAAAGAGAGAAAAAAGTACCTTTTGTGAAGCAGAGAACCAGAAGACTGGAGAATATGTACTAGCATATAGTGTTCCCTTCATTACCACTCATTAGAGCAATCCCTGATGTAAAACCATGCCAAGGGTCTTTGTTTTTAAGATCACTGTGTTTTTGAAGATTACTGTGTTTTTGTTTTCATAGGATTTCTGCATTTAATCTGCACATGTCCAGTGTGTGTCTATTACTACACAAACATATCTTTAAGAACAGGGATTGTGGTTAAATTTCAAAATAATTTAATGCATGCTGTTACTTTTGTGCATGCTTGTGTCTTTTCAGGATTAAGATTTGTGTTAATATAATGGTTGGTATGAGCTTATACTATAGTGCAAAAACAGCACTGTTTCACAATATTCAAAAAACTGAGAGAAAAAAACACATAGTCAAAGCTATCTCAGTATCAGACCTCATGAATAAACACACTGATGGACTATTTTATAAATGCTCTTCCTAGCTAAGGCAGCTGTTACTGTCTCTGTGTAACAGATTGTAGAAGAGGTCTTGAATCCTACAAGAACAAAAGAATTTGATAGAATGAATGAAGCAGGGAGAGAAGGTTGTGGAGCAGTGAGAAGTCTTTCACCTGTGTGCCAAGAGAAAGCAGCTTTGTACATCCATTTATGAAAGGAGCTTCCCCAGACAATCTATTTGTGCAACTTACATTTTCCTTACATGCAAACCTGAAAAGTCCATATTTGAATACCCCAAATTTGAATTTGAATTACCTGAATATCACCTGAATATGGTGTTTTTCACTTTATACCTTACCCTCAACAGTAGTAAGTAGGCTTTTATTCCACTCCTCTTTTGCTGTGCTTTCTAAGACCTTTATTCAATCTCTCTACTATAGTACGAATTCTGGTAATTGGTCCATATCTTTTTTTATGCAGTGCCCAAAATTGGAATCAATATTCTCAGAGACATCAGACAGAGCAAAATGATTACTCATGGGACTTACATATAAATTCCCCTACAAATACACACAATTACGTCGCCATGTTGTCCTAAATGCTTTTCTGTGGTTACCAACCCTAATAGCCCCACTCCTTATCCATACAGATGGTGCAAATAATTATTCCTACATACTAGAAGAAAGCACTTGGCACTCAAATATATCTTATTTCTTTCAGAATAATTATTTGGTCTGTTAGGATCATTATGCTGTCATCTGGCAACCTAGCAGCATTTAATAAGCACACTTTGTAGATATGCCCTTACAATGTTCCAGAGTCTCCGCAGGGTCTTTATTTTAGTTGAGAGAGCACAGACTTTAAGTAACAGAGAACAAAGTACTAGGCCCATCCCATGAGCCATAAATGACAAATGTTTCCTGGACAAATGGCTAATTTTATGATCTTATTTGTGGGTTTTTTTTTTTTTTGGTAAGAGGGAATCATGGCAGCCCTACAAATCATTGCCTTTATCATAATGATCCTTTCTTGATCACTCAGCACATATCTAATGCATAGTAACAGATACCAAAATGTGTTTACCTCTTACAGAAATCCTGATTATAAACGAATGTACTATTTCAACAACTACATTACAAGAAAAGTGCAAAAGTCATTTCCCATTCTTTTCAAACACTCATGTCTTTTACAAAGCAATCTATTTAAAATTCCCAATGTGTTCTATTTACTTACCGCAGCAGTGACTCAGCATCATGATAACCAATGGGATGAACTGGAATTTTGGGAAGACCTACACCACTGGCTTTGTCTAATCGGTAGGTATATTCTGAAAACAAAATAAAACATTTATATTTGCAACTCTGAGAAGGAATTTGTACAATTCATAGCACAGTTCTAACACAGAAGTCAAAAGTAATTATTTCATCCTTGAAACTGGGTTGACATTTCTACAGTGACATCACTCTTTACACTTCAACAACATGTTTTCAGAAACACTAACAAAAAATCTTCTGTTACTGTCTGCACTCATACATGCTAGCTGGCTAGGAATTTTTCAATTCATTCTTAATTTTTTGGTTGAAATGTTTTTGGGTAAGAATATTTCTTTTCACATAAATGGTCTTTGGACAAATCCAAAAAGCAAGGACAAGAGCAAAGAAACAGAGAGTAGTCTGATCCTTGGAACATTCAACTGGGAACTTAAAAATTTTGCTAGATGTTAAGAGATGTAGATAAGCTCATTTTTATATAATATATACTCAGCCACTGAATATTCTGCTCTCTCTTAATGTTTTCATGGAAAAAAAATCTAGAACTCAAATACAAGTTTTTTTTTTTTTTTTAGAAAAATCTTAATATTCATAGTATGGTCAACCTTTTGAAAGCTATTTTTCTAGTAGAAAAATCTAGCAGATGTGGATAAGATGGGATTTTCCTCCTTAATACAGCATTTGGAGGAACCTTTACTGTGTAAGGCAGACAGAGATTCATCAATCTAACATGAAAACAAATTCACTGGATCTAGTATGTGGAATTACAAATCATTCCCAAAGCCTACTGCTGCTAGGCTGCACCTGTGGACACATCCTCTTCCAGATCAAGTTGTACTGACCAAAGAGACAACTTTCCCTATCCTGTAGGGACTATTCTTCTTAAGGACTGCCTCCTTCTGACATGGATTGGTGTTTCTCCTTCTCAGGGCCTGGTGTGAGTGGTCCTTAACACGTATCAGACAAAATGAGCTGGATTTAATGTTAAATGAAATGTCTTAGGTAGAGCTCAAGCCAACAGCTGTGGCAGTGTGAGGTGAAGGTGAACTAGCAAGGAATGGTTCACTCTCCTCAACCTCTTCTGAAATCAGGAACTCACAGAATGACTTCTTCAGTGTCACTCACCCTTTGCAGGATAACCTGGTGTCAGAGGATCCCCTGCCCCATTCAGGTTTAATATATTTCCACGCTGAGCTCCTCCACCTGGCAGGTTCCAGCCAGCTGGATAGGGATTTACTCCTGGGGCGCAGTAGTCAGCAGGGTCAGAGTACAGAATGACTCCCTTGGCACCTGCCGATTCAGCATTCTTTACCTGCAAAGCAGATCTGTGGTCCTGTTCAGCCCCTTATAGCTTGCACAGTGGTCAAAGGTCAAAAGAAAGTATTATAAACTACAGCAACTAAATCTCAAAGTCTTTTACACTGCTTGGCCTAAGTAAAGGAATTTTATAGGAATTAAAAATCTATCCTATATCTGTCTTATATCACGCAATTTCCTGGAAGTACACAGGCAGATATTGGGTTCCATATGAATGTAAGAGATCTACTGCAGCTTCAAAAGTAAGGAAGGTAACTGCAGCAACGTGGAAACAATCCTCCAAGGTGTTACTACGTGAACTGAGATGATATTTTGTGGCTCAGATCAAAGCTATCACCAGGCCATTTTATACATCATGGATTGAAAAAAAAAAAGTATCATGAACTTTGAAGCAATTTATCTTTCAGCTAGTCATATATTTATCCCAGGTCACTGTTATTTACTGCATGAAGGACAAGTTTCACACAGAATTACCAAGGAGAGCCTGCTGTTGAGTCATGGGGTTCAGATTAGACCCTTTTACTTTCCAAACTCATTCTCAGAGGGGCCTGGGGTGACTGGATACAGTCTTAGTCCCAGACTTGGTCAATGGTTTATTCCTAAAGGATTATGTGCACAATGAATCCTAGATACAATATAGTAAAGTTAAAAAAAAATAGAAACTTTCAGCATGCTACATTTGCATACCATGGATCTACCACTGGATCGCTTAAGGATCTCTTAATCTTGACCTTGAAAGACATCCTGCTGTAGGGGAGATCCTGGCGTGCAACCCACTGCCTTGCAAGGAGAGCTCAATGGGCACTTGGGCTGTCCCATTATTTATGGGATAAAATGATCAACTTGTGGTCATTTTTTTCATACCGGATGAATTTTGGCTTGCAACAAGCTCAGTTATTCCCTATATATTGTGCTGTTTGTTATCTGTCTCCCCCAAGTCCATCAGCTTGTCCCCCAGCACGATGCAGCCATCAGGACTGATATTGCTGGTTATTCATAGCTCTATGAAAAGTTCAATTACACTAAAATCTCCAGAAGGCTTTAGGTAAAAATTTCAGTCTTTTTGAATGAGCTAGAAGATAGCACAAGCAAGATTTTTTATAGATGCATTACCTTATTTCCTCTGAAGATCTTGCCATATCTAGCGATAACAATCTTTCCTGTACAGTTGATGCCCATTTCACGTTCTAGCTTAAAGAAGTCTTCAATGCGGCCATAATTCACATACACTAATTCACCCTGATAAAAGGAGGAAAAATTTGAAACAAGGACGTCAATGAGTGTGTGAGAAGGAGGTTGAGATTTGGTAGGAGAATAAGCTAAGAACAAGTGGCTTGAGTATTGATTCTGATATGAATTCTTCCTTGATTATAAGTCAAATAGGCAAGTGACCTCTAATGAATTAGGTCCCTACAGTTACAGAATCACTGAGGTTCGTGCAAACTCTCTGCACGAATAGGATCCCCTAGAACATGTTGCACAAGATTGTGTCTAGGTGGATTTTGAGCATCTCCAGAGAAGGACACCTCACAGCCTCTCTGGGCAACCTGTTCAGTGCACTGTCACTCTCATAGCCAATTTTTTCCTCAAATTCAGGCAGAACTTCCCGCATTTCAGTTTGTGTCTATTGCCTCTTGTCCTATTGTTGGCCACCACCAAAGAGTCTGATCCCATCCTCTTGACACCCTCCCTTAGGATATTTGTACACACTCATAAGATCTCCCCTCAGTCTTCTCTAGGCTAAACAGACCCAACGCCCTCAGCCTCTCCTCATAAGCTCCAGTCCCCTAAATCAGAAGCTGCCTGACTTTGATCTCCACAATGCAAGATATCACTCCTCAGTCAATTAGAAACAGAGAATAAGTGCTCTGAATATGGCCCCAGCTTCTCTTTGTTGCCTTTTTAAGAAGTTACAGTCAGTCTCAGAGAGCTGGAGGTATTTTGGACCCAAGCATCTCAGTAAATAGCAATTGTATCTTAAGCATCACAGTAAACTCATGCTTATATCCTATAAAATTCTGTGGAAGCTGTGTACTTACTTATTAAGTACACTTTGCAAAAGAATCAAGTATTCTTCACGCCTCTGTTTCAACCATGTTATTCAACACTTGATTCATCTTCCTTAATGTCAGGTACCTAGAAGATGTATGCACGGTTTACTGAGGTCAGGCAGCACTCTGAGACTAGTGATGAGAGTCTGGAAGTTCTGGAGAGTTTTCAGGTCAAACCAGTTTTAAACATCTTTCTTTAAGAAGGAATAAACTGCACTTTAAGGACACCTCTCATTGACTGTATATATAGATAGAGTTTCAAAGACTAATTTAGGGAGGATGACCATAATTTCAAATAACTAAAATCAGATGACAGGAAACTTTTCCTTAGTGGTGTTTTCTATATTATCAGGCACATCCAGAGAGATGGTCCATCTTAAACTGGAAAAGATACAAACTTAAATGTCCTACACTGATGAAATTCCCAACCAATTCAGGTTGGCTGATAATGCAGCATATAGAACATCCTGATAGAGTGTGGTAAAGTTATTTTAACTATACGGGTTTCAACACCCATCTACTCAAGTTGTAATTTCTTCTTAAATTAAACAAATTGAGCCAGATTCTCGATAAGTATAAATTAATGAAGCAAGGGAACTCTATTTAAGCAGGGGAACAGTTTCATACCTGCTAAAATTCTGGTCCTCTCTGTTCAGACAGTGTGTCAAACACAAGGATCATTCTTGGAGAGGCTCTCCTGAATTTATGCACTACCTTTTCCTCACAGTAAAATCAAAGGTAACTCTATTGAAATTGGGAAAGATTTTCTAGTATAATTAAGTTATTATAGCATAACATAACATAGCAAGATCTTTTGTTTCCTGAGCTTTCAGCAATACAAGAATTAAATACTGGTCTAAAAGCTCTGTCAACAGACTGAGATTCAGCATAAGATACATAATTTTGTTCTTCATTTTTCCATAAGCACTTTAGAATATCTAGTAGAAAATACTTAAGTTTGTAGGCTATCACATTTTTTCAGGTATGTTTAAAAATGCTCTGTGGATTAAGTTCTAAGGCTTAATTCAGTTGCTTAAACAGCTAGCATCATTTGAGCCAGCCCAAAGTCTCCATGGACAGGGATAGTAGATATACCACAGGATCCACAAGAAACATGTTCTTTTCTAGAGTGAGAGTCAGTCAGCAAACCCTAGGGCATCTCAAATGCCACTAGACATCCATGTTTAAGTAACTAAACTGAATGACAGGTACTACACTGAGATGAGTTAAATTGTTATCTAGGGCCTGTTGATTGTATTGAATAAACCAAAGTCCACTGACTACCATGGAAGTTCAGACACCAAATATACATATGGACATCTAAATATATAAATTTATGTTTAGCCTGAAGCTGAAGGCTATGTGAAGTTGGTGGTTAATCTGGAGGCAGCCAGATTATACGCAGCTGGTATTGCCCACCTCACTGACCCTAAGTGTTTCCATTTTTGTTTCTGTAACAGTGTAGGAATAAAACTGTCCCATGTACTGAGAAGCAGAAATAAGGTGAAACTATTTCTAAATTTCTGAAGGGTTCACTCCAGCAGATGGATGAGTATCACACTATGACAGGATTTATCCTTCAAAACAGTCATTTCTACTCCCCGCTATGCTGCTTGCAGTACAGATGCAAACAACTGCTCTCTGGAGAATGTTATTCTTAACAGCTCTACGTAGGCACCTATAGCCTCTTGTCAGAATATTGCAATAACGAAAACATAAGCACCGTATTTTGAAAAGATTATATATCTCTTAGGTATTCTTTTTTTCAGAAGGAACAGTCTCATATTTGATCAATAATTTTCTAAAGAAAGTTTCATCTTTTATTATTTCTCATATCCTATCATGTACTGTAGATCTCCAGAGACCAAATAAATTGGTGAGGTTATTCTGTCTTTCTTTAGGGATATTATGATAGGAAGTCAGAGTCCATACATTTTACCTTACATTATGTTCGAAACTCCTACTTCAGCTCTTGAAACATTGAAAGCTCTCATATCCTATGGGACAGACTGTATGTCTGGTTCTCCTGGTTCCTTTGAATATCTGAGGTATATGAATACACGGTGTTTTTTTTTCTGATTTTGTATAGTTTACTAACAATCTTCAGAAATTACAGATATGAAATACTGGGCTAAAAAACAGCACTGTCAGCAGGCTGAGATTCAATTCCCTGCTTCCTGCTTTGAAGCGGAGATTGGTCCAGAGGTACTGCAAACAAGGAAATATTTTCTATCTTAGAAGTTATTAAGTGAAATCACTAATGATGAGAGGATATGAAACTCCTGATATGACCAGCTTCATAAAAGGAAACTTGTCAGCTGGTCCCATCCATACAACAAGATAGGAAGATTAGTGTTAAATCTGGATCTTAATAACACCTTGCCCCCCAGCTAGAAATACTAGGCAAAGCCATTTGCAGGCATATGGTTCACTCTCACACTTGTCAGTGCGAGCCGTGGACAAACAACATTTTGAAATTAGGTTACTCATTTAGCTACTAAAATATAAAAGTCTTGCTTATTGATTAATGGGAAACAGCATGATTCCCATTACTATATTCCCATAATGACTAAGATGGGAAACAGCAGGGTATATTCATAGTATTAACAGGAGAAGTTGATAACATTAAACATTTATTTATCCCTTTTTAAAGAAAAGAAAATAATCCCATTCTGACTCAAAACAGAGGAAAAAATATAAAGTGCTCATTTACAAAGTAGCTCCATTGCAGAACACCCCAGAACACCAGGGCTAGCACATTTTTTTTTCTCTTTATGACATCAAACTCTGAACAAATAAAGCTTAAAAGTTAGGAATTTTCTAGTTCTGTTATTTTACCTCAGGCATTCCTTGGGCTGAAAATGCACTGTAAGGTGGCACCACATCTCTAACAGCCTCATATCCTGAAGGAGGAGGCTCAAATAATGATGTGTTGAAAATCTAGTATGAAAGAAGGAAGAAAAAAATTAAATCAGATAACTTAAGAAAGAACTACTGTGTATGCAGTGCATTTCATAGGCATTTGTTGCTTACAGAATTCTAGTTCTAGGACTCTAAATGAGGAGTGACCAAAACTTTTACAGGCATTGGCTATCACTTTCAGCACACAAAGTGTTAACTTGCAAACTGCACCTCGACCCTTCACATGGAATCCCACTTAAATAACATAGGGTCCTTTAAGATGGTCCCTATACTGCAGAATGGTTTTGTTCTGCTCATCCTTGAGCTTCCACAAGCAATAGACCTGCACTGAAATGTCCTGATTCTGCTTGTGTCAGTATTTCTGGAGGCCTATGCTTCAAGAAACTGAATTTAGCATAATCGCCAGCCAGTCACTCTACAAACAATTCAATGAAAGTAATGACAATTACTACAACTATATTCCTCTCTCTAAATAATACAACAATTTAAAAACAATTGAAACACATAATATAATTCTCTTAACTTTTTAAAAATTCTCTTAACTTCTTTCTTTCAATCCACACATCTCAGCATGTTACATGAATCAGGATAATTATTAGTCTACCTAGCATACAGATGGAGAAACAAATAAAACAAGAAAAGCAAACTGGAACCATCCGTTTCCCTGAGTTCTGGATTAGGCCCAACACCATCAACAGAGCAGATGATAGACAGCTTTCCCTCTCAGTCTTCCAAGGTATTATAGGAGGGTGATTTTTTTCCTGGTTGAATAATTGTTTTCTTTACCTCATTTCCAAGCTCATCAATTATTGAGATGTAATTGGGTTTGGTTTCATCCGGGTAAGAAAGCAAGACATCATAGTGAGCCAGCTGAACAGAATCCAATCCAAACTCCTTCCACTCGGCTTGGATTTGCTTTGCCAGGTGCAGATTCTCCTCTGTTCCCGCTAGGTGCGGAAGGCGTGTAAAATTGCTAGAGATGAAGAAGTCAGTCAGGACAGGGCATTGCAGATTAGAATCGGAACTCATCATGGCCTACTTAGAAAAACCCATTGGAAACCCCCCTAGAGATGTGCAGATTAAATCAGCACCCAGGCCTCTCTACATGTATGTTTTTGTAAGTTGAGGTAAAGGGTTTCAGTTTGTCCTGAACTGCTACAAGTGTGCTACTTCCTAGCAGCGTGACTTAGCAGAAATGACATGAAAAAATCAGCTGTGGGGTCTTGTCCTTGTTCTCATCTTTGTTTGCTGGATGACTTGGATGACCTATCATTTCTATGCATAATGAGGTTGATCTCCCTTGTGAGGTGATGAAATAATTGAATATGATTATGAAAAATGTGCATAATCGATCTGATTCCTGCATGCAATTAACTATGTATTCTTCTCAACCCAATATTTTAATTAATTTGGGCATAAGTATTTATTTATCTATACCTGAATCTTGTGTATTTAGATCTGACTGTATCTGGTATACAAATAAGAGCTGGTTAGTTCACAGCAGCATAAAAACAAGGAACAAAAAACCTCAATTGCTTGTGACTTAAAAATCATTCCACCATACACAAAATAACAGTGCAAGGTATCTCAAATAGTGGGCAACACACTGACTTAAAAAAAAAAAACTTGCCCAGATCACTGAGTAGGACCAGTAGTAAAGTGAGCTGAAGAAGCTCCAAATGAATGAAGTTGGCATTCTCATGTCCTCATTCTGTCACAAGACTGCATCATCAACATGTCATAGAAAAATGTGTTACACCAGCTACTATTAATGAGAAAAACTGGATCTCAGATAGGAAAGGAGTATAAATTTGGGGAAAAAAAATAATTCTGGACCTCCAGGGAGAACAAAGCCAGCAAACAAAGTATTTCATAAGCACTACATATTCCTGCTTTTGTGCAAAATGCTGTTATGTAACACCGTGTTCCTCTCATAAAGTCAACATCTTGTATCAACAACATACTGTAAGTTCCTGTCAGAAGGAAGGTACCATTTTTTGGGTGATATATTGAACCAAACGCATGGTTATGTGTTAAAGAGACAATAGTTGTAAGATTTGGGAATGTTTAACTTTCATGTTTTGGTTAAAGTTGAACTTACACAATAATATCCTACTGTATTCATGCCCATTGCATTGAATACTGTGATTTTCCTCATTTCCTGTTCTAAGCTGTTGACAGCCTGTACCGGCAGTTCTGAGTCATGGTTAAGTATCTGCTATATTTCACCACAGAATTGGCTGCACTATAAATAATGAGAAAGGGAATTTGAATGGCAGAAGAGAGTCCTTTTATAGAGTTGTCTAGCAACAGTTGACCTGCTAGGAACCAAAATGCAGGTTAAGTCTGTAAAAAGTCCTGAGGCTTCAGTTTTCAACACTGCTCTCACTAGTAAAAAGAATGTTCTTGGAAGTTAATTTATCTGCAACCGTTCTGCAAGTGCAATTAAAGTGAAATGAGAGGGAAAGCCAAAGTCTCATCAACTGAAAATGCTTTTTTAGTAAGATTTGTTTTAACTATTTTTCTTTTGTAAGGGTTTGGAATGTGATACAACTTTAAGTTACTAAACCAGACTAGGAATTAAAAGCAAGCCATAATCCACTGATTAATCCTAAAATCACTCATCCTTGATACCTTTTTAAAAAAGAAATGTTAATTTCTTTCAATAAGCTTCTAACTAAATTACAGAAATTAAGGATTTTAATAGATTTAAAAAATGATTCTCTTCCACCAATGGAATAATCAGAAACAAATGTCAGCAGCTTTGCTTGTAGGTTTAATAAAAGAACCACTGTCAAAATTTTTAAAATCACCTGTCTAATTTAAGCACTAAAAGGTAGGTAAAACTAATAAATTATTTGAAAAAAAACCAAGATCTTAGAAAAGACCTTGAAACTTTAAGAATATTACATTTAATGTGAACAGTTTAATGTACCATCTGCTGACTAGCTGCTATTTGCCATGTCTGTTCTTGCTATTCAGTGTGCAGATGTAGAGAGGGAACACATCTGTCCTCATGAAAGTGAATATAAGTCTTTTTTTTTCTTTATGATTTATGATTAATAAGCCTACACATTGCTTACTAAAGAAACTTCTTGATGTTTTCCACTTTCATTTCAGCCATAAATGCCTTCTTCATCTCTTCATGAGGCCTCAGACTTGTCTTCTCTTCTGTAGGTTTTGCAAACCAGCCTACAAAACACACCAAAATATAACCATGAAAACACCAGAACAACATTCCTATGACACACATCAATTCTCTTTGGGATCTCTTTGCACTATTTTCACCACATATTTTGCAACTAGTTTTATTAATATATGGTGAAGCAACTACAACTAAGGAAAAACCCTGTAATATCTGTGGTGGTCGTGTACAGTAAGAGAACTTACTATTGAGAAGGATAAAATACTATCTTTTTTCTTCATCATATTTATTGTACTGTGGGTGCTGAGGAGTTTTACTTTCCTTGGGTACCAGAATGCTGTCAGTCATTTCAGTCACCTCAGTAACAAGGCAGCTATGCAGAAATTCACTGACAGCCTCTGCAAGGAACAGATGCCTCATAACCACTTTCTCACCTTCCGGTCCACCTGGCTCTTACTCTGGAATCACTCCCTTACTGCACAGGGATTATTAGAATAAACGTGATGAGAGGTACACCTGGCTTGAAAGAGTTTTTGACATCTGTTTTTATTTTCAGCTCAGAGACCGGGCATGTTCCGTGCGAGCGCGGGCCAAGTTACACGGCTAGAGCAGACCGTGGGGAGCCAAGAGCGAGCACAAGGCTGGCACCTCAGAACTGAGTCTCCCCTGGCCCACACTCTACACATAAAACGGAGAAAAACTCCAAACAAACTCCCTGCACAGCGCTCCCCACCCGCCGGGGAAGCAGCCACTTGCCCACCCGCCGGCCCCAGCCCCTGCCCGGCTCCGGAGCTCCCAGACGTGAGGGGAGAGGGCTCAGCCCGCACTGTACCCACGAGGAAGCCGAGGAGGAAGAGCCCGGCCGCGGCTCCCACCATCAGAGCGCAGAAGCGGCCGCTGGCTGCGCGGGGGCCGGCGGGCTCCGTCACGGTGCGGAGCGAGGTCCACATGGCCAGCAGCGCCGAGACGAGCCGGGCCGCGCCGCGCCGAGCCGGGCCGGGCCCCGTCCCTCGGCGCCCGCCCCGGGGCCCCCGTCCCGCTCCCGCCCCGCTGCGGAGGAGGCGGGCGCGGCGGCCCGGCCTGAGGCCGGGAGGAGGCACCGGAGCTCAGGCGGGGACACAAGCTGCGCTCCAGGCACTTACTGCCCTGCTGTGACTGCCCGTGCCCAGTGTGTCCTGCCCGACCCGCCTTGTGTCCCTCCCGCTGGTTCTGGAAACTCGCAGCAAAATGTGGTGGGGACCCGGAGCCCCCATTTCAGTGCGGGGTTGTTTCACACAGGGCTGTGCTGCCAATGGCTGTAGCACCAGGAAGACAAACAATTAAAAATAAGGTCAAAGTCATTACAATATATATTAAATATATATATATTGTCCCTACTACCTCCCATAGCATGTCCACAAGGAACCTTTCAGCAGTTTGGAAACCATGCATAGGGCTCCTGGAGGTACATGGATTATCTCCATTCCGGAGACACCTTCTTTATAGAATGAGTAATGTGATGTAATTAACTCCATGAGCACAAACGTAGTCGAGCTCTAGAAATGCCTTTACTTTTTCTCCTGACTTGTAGGTTCCCATGGGCGCAGAAGCCGGGGGGGAAGGCTTAAGGACTGGGTTCCTACCAAAAATAACACGTCTACCTCCGTCCATGTTTAGAAGGATCATTTCTTTAAAACGGTACATCTCCTCTTCTCTTTAAGTGTTAACTGTATAGCTTTTCATTTTTGAAAGGCCTTTCCATTCAGTTCAGTCATTGTATTTGGGATGAGGCTGTACCGTTAGGTACATGAACTGTCAGTGATTTTGATATCTAAGGCTGGCCTCCTTGGCTCTTTACTAATATTCATGCTGTGAATCCTTGCAGAAATGCCAACAAGGAACACAACACATGTCCACATACAGTTCAGATGACCTGTTCTCAACACAAAGTGAATCACTGTAAGTCTGTGCCTACTGGACCACACTACTTGCTCATGTAAGCATAAGCTAAGTCTAGGATTTATCCCGTGCCCTGGACTTGTCTGATCTCCTCTACAGAGCCCATTGCACTAGAAATACTCTTAGGGCAAGACAGTGAGAAAGGCCCTGTACAAAACACTAGTGTTGATGGTGCCCTTTTATTAGCAAGCAAAAAACAAACAAACAAACAAACAACAACAACAAAAAAAAAAAACAGCAGTGATGGCACATTTGTAAGAAACAAACTCCAAATGACCATGTGCAGCTACTAAAAAACCAAAATCCAATATCTGTGACATTCATCCTGTCTCCTGCTTTATGCTTTTCTGTGCAGTCTTGCTCTATTATGCAATACCTAGTCCTGCTTCAATGACATGGCTTATACTCAGTGGGGTACTCTACCACATTGCCAAGTCAAATCCAGATGCTTGCCAAGTTACTTTCATCATGCTGGCTTTTGTAAATGCAATTTTTTTAATGCCCATCTCTCTCCTGTTATATATATGAAACCTAAGTTTGGAAATGATTGTAGTGGATCTTCTCAAGCCCTGAAATGATAGGTGTTCTAAAATTCAGTGAACAAAGTTTTAAGTTCTTTAGGGATTCGGGTATCTCTGCTAAGGGGATTTTCCATCAAATCACTTGTTAATTTCAGGGAGGACAAATTTCAGAGCTCTTTTCAACATAGCTCCATGAGAGCTGAGAAGTAAATCCCTTGAAGAAGTTGTGGCAGTTGAAGGTTGTACCTCTACTCGGCAGTCTACTTCTTTCACCATTCTACATTGGAAGTGGCCATGTTCACTACCATCTCGTTATACACTGGTATAAAGTGAAATAGTGGTTTTAAGTTGAAGAGTGGCTGAAGAATATGTTTTGTTCTAGTATTCCTAATTCACTCTGCAAGAATATAGACTGGATAGCTGGAAGTAATAACCTCTTTCAGTCACCGCCTCTGTACTGGAACATCAGTTGAGACATGCTGTGGTTGTGGATATAGTGCAACATAGTCCTGTATCTTTCCTTCACAGGATGATATAGGAATCCTGTACCATAAAATATCTTGCAGCTGTCTTCTAAACACTGCCTTTGAATTTCACCTTAAAAGGTAGACCGATACAGCTAGAGCACTTCTGGGTCTATGAACTTTGAAGTGCTCCTGGCTCATCTAATTTTTGTCTGAAACTTTTAGAAATTAAGGTAATGAGACTAAGCACTGACTTGAAAAAAAAAGTATCTCTAGATTAATATTGCAGAGGAATTTAATCTATTTCCAATAGATTATTGTCATATTGATTCATATAAACAAGATAAAAAGGAACAGTGAGGAAACAGAGATGTCAATATTGTCAAAAGTCATTGTGCTGTGCTGTACTCTTAAACTACTCTGCAAGCCCACCACACTTCAAAACTCTGGATTACTGCTTTGAGCCATTTAAGTCTTTTAGTGTACTTGAAGCTTGGACAGAACATTATGACCCTTACATACAGAATAGCAGCAGCCAATGGACATAAAAAGACTTTATTCAAGAGCAAATTACAGTTGTGATAAATGAATAAAATGTTAGAGTGTTTTTTCCTATACAGTACCATGTAGGTCACTTTGCTGTCAACAAAATTCACTAAACCAAAATGAGAAAAGTAAATGCTTCCTCTCTGTATGCTGTAGCGGAAAAGCCTATTACAGGAAAAAAAAGGAAAAAAAAAAGAAAAAAAAAAAAAGGTACTACCAGGTATTTTTCTATGAGGAATCTATGGAAAATACTTCAATTCATCCAGTTCCAGAAGACAAAATCACTGGGGTTTGAGGTACAGATCTTGGACACTTGGTTAGGTTTATTTCTTTGCCTATCATTTGGCATGACACAGTTTTCCTTGGTACATTTTAAACCACTTTCATATGATCTTTCTATATAGGATCTATGTTTGTAAGATGCTATACAAACACGTATGTGATATATTCAAGTTCTCTGCTACTTTATTCTGATAGATCTTATGTTCTTTGCTAGCCCTTCTGCATGTGGGAATGCTGTCACATTAATTTACTACAAATAAAGTGTACAAATATTTCTGGGCAGAGTTCTTGGTGTACCTGTCGAATGGTGTGAACATGTGGTGAACATTCAGTCAGGACTGGGATTTTGGGCAGAGTGGCAGAAAGGTCTCTGAGTGGCAGTTTTACATTTTTTTTATTTTATTCCTCTGAGTCATAAAGCTATTTAGGTAGGTGATTAGAATAGCAGCTCCCAAACTCTTGCTGAAGAGCACAAAGCTGGAAAGGCTGCCTAAAGGTGTGGGATATTAATGCTTGCAGCTTTTCAAAACTCAGCTCCACAAAGTCCTGACAAAATGATCTAACTTTGAAGGTAGCCCTGCTCTGATCCAGGAGTCCAGATAGATTGGTCTCCTGGATTCCCTTTTAAACTATTTTTTTCTATGATTCTGTGTTTTTAATGAAAAGCTGCTTGTCTACTTAATATTCTGTCTACTTTGTAAATATGACACTCTGTGTTTCTCTGTTAAAATGCAGATGATAGTGAAATGAAAAGACTTACCAGATTTCAAGGGTCCTGTTCGATTAAATTATTTTTCTGGGGAGGGGAAAAAGAAAAAAAAGTATTCTAAGTCCCTATTATGCTATAAGACCACTCATTAATTAAATTTGAAGTGTTTGTGTTGCCAGTTACTATATGAATTAAATGAACTGTATTATTGTAAAGTGTCAATAGAAGAGCTGGAAATGAAACCTGTAAGATTCTCATCTATAAGACTTTTCCTACACTGCTTTCAAGCTTCGTATCTTCAAGCTATTCAACATACAACCTATTCACTTTTTACTTGTATACAGCACAGAAAAAAAAAATAAGTACCTTTATAGCTTGTATATACTCTTTTGCATGTATCCATAACAGAAATCATATGGTAACATTTTATTAGGTGGCTAGATGCTCTACTGCTTGTTGTTACAGCAAGTACAAGTTGCTACAGTACTTTTGAAACTATATCCATTCCGAAAGCTGCCACGTATGTCTATATATTAGAAACAATACTGGAGCTGTCTCAGTATCTTTTACACTGTAGACATTATATAAATTCAGAAGCCAGAATACTGCTGATGTGTGTTCGTGAAAGGAAAGGAAAGGAAAGGAAAGGAAAGGAAAGGAAAGGAAAGGAAAGGAAAGGAAAGGAAAGGAAAGGAAAGGAAAGGAAAGGAAAGGAAAGGAAAGGAAAGGAAAGGAAAGGAAAGGAAAAAGGAAAGGAAAGGAAAGGAAAGAAAAGAAAAGAAAAGAAAAGAAAAGAAAAGAAAAGAAAAGAAAAGAAAAGAAAAGAAAAGAAAAGAAAAGAAAAGAAAAGAAAAGAAAAGAAAAGAAAAGAAAAGAAAAGAAAAGAAAAGAAAAGAAAAGAAAAGAAAGAAAAAAAGAAAAGAAAAGAAAAGAAAAGAAAAGAAAAGAAAAGAAAAGAAAAGAAAAGAAAAGAAAAGAAAAGAAAAGAAAAGAAGAAAAGAGAAAAGAAAAGAGAAAAAAGAAAAGAAAAAAGAAAAGGAAAGAAAAGAAAAGAAAAAGAAAAGCAAAGAAAAGCAAAGAAAAGCAAAGAAAAGCAAAGAAAAGCAAAGAAAAGAAAAGAAAAGAAAAGAAAAGAAAAGAAAAGAAAAGAAAAGAAAAGAAAAGAAAAGAAGAAAAAGGAGGTTGGGAGTTTGCTTTTCTGCCCTAAGACTGTGCTCATTCACAGTTTCTTTTGTCTCCACTTTCCTTTCTAGTGATTCCCTTATTCTTAACACTTAAAATTTAGTAAAGGAAACAGTGCCCCAGTGATCATGAGAATTAATTGGCCTGGTAAGTGCCTGTTGTTCAGGTACCCTCTTGCATTGACTCCTTAACTCCTTTCTGTTGTAAAATGTTCTGTTATTTTTTCTGTTGTAAAATGTTCTGTTATTTTTTTCTGTAAGAAATAACATTTTAGCGTTCCTAAGTGTTTTATTAATCTGATTTATTAGCCTTTCTGAGTGTGACACAGGAAATACTTTGGTATTTGCTTTTTTGCGACTTTAGCCTGCCACAGACTTGACACAAGGTGATCTGGGTGAGACCTGCCCCTTTGGTGGCAGCAAAATGTTAACTAAGCTAAAGCTGCTCTGAGTTGGTGTCACTGCGACATCCTAAAGGGCCTGTTACTACAACAGAAAATTAACATCTGCTGTGGCTGAACTACCTGGATTTTTGGCACCAGTTCAGAGTGACTTCTTGTGAAAGGCAATTTCTTCTGTGCCTGTCTTCATCTTTTGTCTTCCCAGGGCGCTGATTTTTCACATAAAGAAAGCAAAGATTGTTCTGGTAGTTCTTCCCAGAAGACTAAAATGACCAATTAATACGGGAAACAAAGAACGGGGTTCTGCTCAAGATATGCACTTGGAAATCCTCACCAGCTTTAGAGCATTGCGGATGTCAAAACATGGGCCTTCCTGTTCTGAGAAATCAATAAAATGCAATTTAGTCGTGTCACAACTGCCTTGAGATGGGCATCCTGACAGTGTTAGCTTTCCTTATAGCAGCATGGGAGTGCTCTGAAGCCTGGTAATATCCCAGGTTTTGCTACAGCACTAGGGAATAAAATTGTTTTTTCCTGCACTACCAATACAGACTTAAACTGTGCTGCCCCTTAAATACTCCTCTTTACAGATGGTGTGTCAGTGTGTTTGCCAATATGTATTCTTTGAATTCTAGGCAACAGTGGTATTGCTGTGATTATCACCCTTATATTTATTCTGGCAACTTTGTCTGCTCCCAGCTGTTTATTCTTTCTGATTTTCTATTGTAGCTGGAAGAGATTTGGTATATGCAGGAATTCATTTCAATTCTGTTGATGGACAAGACACACCAGTTTTAAATTTTAAAAACAAGTTAAAAATAGGCAACACTGTAAAGGACATTTCCGTTTGTTGTGTGATTGCATTGTAATGCAATGTATGAAGTTTATTTTTTTTATAGCTTCCTGTACTGAATTTCATCTCAGAAATGAGATACTAATAGTTCTCAGTGGGGTTTTGTGGTCAGACACTGCAAATACGTGTTTGCTCCACACGTTCGCAAAGTCTGTTTAAATTCTTGTTGCTATATAGGATAATCCTGTAGTTGGAGATTTTACTTTATTTCTTTTTAGGACAATCATATTTGAGGAAATGTGAATACCTAGCTTTAGACAGCACCATTTTTCCTGGTGAATTTGAAGCACTTTTTCCAGGATTCTTCTTTTTATCCTCACTGAGTCTGAAGTACAGAGGTTTCTTTTTTTTTTTTTTTTTTTTTTGACTTGGCTGAGGTCACTGTTAGAAACAGAAAGGTCTCTGATTTCCCAGCCCTGTATCCTGGCCATAAGACTACAATAACTTCCCTGACCCAAAGTCTGTTGGCATTCCTTGGCTTTTAACTAGTTCTTCTTCTTTCAACTGCAATTACTGTGAAAAGAAGTTGTTCTGACAAAGATAATTATGCCCTGTTCGCATGTTGAGAAAAATACTATCAGTTCCACTTAAAGTGTCATAATTTCTTCAGTAGGTAAAAGATGGGGAGATTTTTTTTTCTTGTTCCTGTGGATATTTCAAACTTTGTCTTTATTTGAAAAATATCCCAGTAGCCTAAATTAGTTGTCCTTCAGATGAGCATCTAAATACTTGAATGACGTTCACTACTGCATACGAATCCATAGTGTAGGCCTAAATAACAGCAGTCTTATTCTCTGGTATCTTTAAAAAGGAACTGCAAGGCTGTGAAATTGGAGCGATACACAAGTAAAATGGGCTCCTGAACTTTGTATGATCACTATGCGAGGGACAAATTGAAGTACACTCAACCTACTGATAGAAAAAGCAATTGAGAAAGCAATAAATGGAAATGCAGCTGGAGAAGAAATATGAGGCAAGGGCAGAGTTCAGATTAAAGGGAGAAGCTGAAGAAAGGCAAGGCAAGAAATAAACAACTCTTTTAAAAATAACTGTTGAAAAAGTCCTGCGGTGTAAGAGGGAAAAAATGGTTTCTCTTGCCCTGACCTCTGCACAGAAGTCATCAGTTCTTTGAGACTCTATGGGAAAAGGAAGTGCTAACATCTGCTTCCCCATGTTCCAATCAGTGAATTTGATTCTAGTCAAAGAAAGAAATTCTCTTCAATAGTTCAGTCACGTTGGTTGTTCCACCCAGCAGTAAAAGAGGAGCCCTCTCTGCTGAACCTTTTTCTGCTGAAAATGCAGAAAAATCTCTCCAGCAGAGTTTGAAACGGGCACTGAACTAAATGGATTGAAATGAGGGTCTGACAGGTTGCAGAGTGGCTGGAAATAGGGTCTGTTGGGTCCACTTCTCCTCTCAGTCACTGCAAGATTAATTGCTTCAGTTGTGAGTGGTTTTGCTCCTTCTCTTGCTAAGAGATATCTTAATAATTCCAATTTTTTATGGTTCAGTTAAAATTACTGTCTGCCTGTCAACCTCCAAATGTGAGGTTAATGAAATTAATGACTCTGAGAAGACCAGCCACACCTGCTTTTATTTTTTTTTGCTATGTGAATGGCAAGCAGAAGACATCAGGCCCCATCCTCATCTTATGTATTTTGGAAATATAAAGAAACAACCCTAAATCACACAGTATTCTGTAGGAATGGAAGTGAAAATGGAATAGAAGTGAATGGAGGTGAAAAAACCTTCATACAGAAAATATTGTGGAATTACTACTCTGACCAGCATCACATGTTGGTTACCAGTATCCCACACAGCGTCTATATTGGTAGTGCTTCCTGTGCTCTTGGCCACCTAAATCATAAAATCATAGAATCATTATGCTTGGAAAAGATCTTCAAGAATCAGGTCCAACTATAAATCCATCACCAAATTTAACAAAATGCAAGTTTTGCGTTTTTTTGAGGTGCAAAAGTGCACCTCACTGTCAATCAGTAGCATCTGCTAAACTGTTTTCATTACAACGCCAGTACAGAATCCAGATGTGGTGGTGCAGCGGCACTGTGAGCATCGCTGTCTGTATATTTGGTGTCCTAAAGGATAAAGGATAAGGAGCACCTGAACATCTCTTGTTCTGCTATGTACAGCTATTTTTAAGTGTTTTCAGAGCTGGTCTGCAAAAAGTAAATTACGTGTCCCTGGGGGAGGAGAGTGAGGAAGGGGAGAATGAAATATCTGAAAATTTCTGTAAACAATATCAAAAGTTACATTTCTGAGGTCTTACATATATAAGTGTATATATGTAGCCTTGGAGCTAGCTAATGGGGTTACTAATAGTAACCCATACCCAGCGGTGTAGTCATTTACCTTGTGGTTCACTGTTATGAATCTTGGAATATCTGATACCTGTTACTAACCTTGAAAGAATGTTAGTAAGGAAACAGTGATAATAGGGATAATAAACATAAAACAGTGATAATACGTGCCCATTCCTTTTAAAAAGGACTATCACAGAAGATACGATCAGGAGATAGAAGTATCTCCCTTATTTTCCTGTAAAATTCATGCGTAGCCACCAGATGGCATCCACAGACTGTTCACCCTCTGAGCATATTCACCACTTATTTTTTAACTCCTGTGACCAGAGACAACAGCAGGGCAGAGCTGTTTTGCTTTCAAGGAAGTAAGCAAAGAAAATACAGCAGTAAAATGACCATGATGGCTCTGGCCCTTCTGATTTCCACTTATACTTGCTGTGTATCTGGGCAGCTCCAGCATTTACAACTCGGCAAAGTGAGGAATCAGGCCTGCTGAACGTGTATGTTTGCCGGAATGTGCCCATGTAATGCATTTCAATCCAGCACAGTATATTCATTCAGCTTAGGCCATGGTTACAATATTTTTACAACTCTTCATGTGGTCTAGCTGTATAATGTAAGGTCAAGCTCTCAGTTTGTGGGAAGAGAAAATGCTGTACATTCACCTGAATTCTGCTGGCCTAAGCTACTGAAAAGTAGTCCTAGTTTTGCAGCATCTGGTGTGAGGTAGCCTACAAACTACATAGAAACTTGCTAAGTTTTGCATCCAAAGTGAGCAGTTTCTTTTAACCTCTATTCCTAATTTCTTCCCTTATTCTTTCTTTCCTCCTCCTCAATTCTTCCTAAGCAGGGGATGCTGCAATATTGTACATTATTAGGTGTATATCCTTCTTGGGAGCCTGCTAAGATGCCATCTCTTTGTTACAGCTTAGTGTTTCGCTCTTGTCAAAAAACTGCCTCTGGTCTTCCACTCTGATGTCATGTTGAGGTCTGACTTATGTACATTGGTAATACATTGATAATAGTTCCCTAAATTCTTCATTTGGAGAGATGATTGTTAGTATTTTGCAGAGATGGAGTCATGCTGGGCTGGACCCTCTGCAAATTTGTCATGGCATGCGGCCTTCTTAAAAAAGGGTTGACGATCTAAATAGTATGGGGGCTATTAGACTACTAGCTTGGGAAAGGAGTAGGGACATGTCCAAGATCATAGAGGTTATCAAGACAGAACCAAGAAGGGATCCCAGCTACTGCAGACTATAGAGCCAGATGCTGTCTGGGTCTATAGCATTCACTGAGCAAACAGTGTCACTTAAGCCTTTTGTTTTCTTGAGCTCTCAGAATTAATTTTAACTTCAGTGTAGCAAGCTACTTATTACTGTCCAAGGCAGACCAAGAATTGCAATGCAAGGAACTGAGTTTTGCTTTCGCTGTCTGCTGGAAGTACCTTTTTTCTGAGCTGGCAAGATTTGGGGAACATACAGAACAGCATTTTAATACCCTTTCTGCTTCAAAGGATAATTTGAGTATGCAGGTTGGGAGAGACCATGTGAAACAGTAGCATGCTCCGAATGAAATGAGGTCTAGCATCAAAATGACTTTTGTTTCTTTCTGGAGAGATGTTAATGGAGTTTCTCTGGATTTACTGGATGTAAAGAATAGGAGCAAATGGCTCTCTAAATCTAATTGGACTCCGTCCAGCTTCAAGAGTATTGATCTAAAAGGATTGTGTTATTTTTGTTTGGATCTTTAAATACCCTTTTTTCTTTAGGAAAATAAATAAAGCCTTCAAAGAAACTTTAAGTCCAAAATAAAGATTTGCGTGGATGAATGGATTACAAGAAAGGATGCTAGAATTTCCTCAGCACTGACAGGTGCAGTACACTACAGTGTGCAAGTGTCCCTTATGGAAAACCTTTGGAAGCTTTTTTTGCAAGATTTGGGATTTGGGATGTGGCAATGACTGATCAATCTTGCACACATGGAGACTGAGGAGGTGACAAGCTCATTACCTTATTTTTTCTTCAGTCATCATGTGGTGTGGATGAACAGAGAGAGAATCTCTCCTCTGATGCAGAACAACATCTCTATCAATAAGTCTGTTCACTCTCCAACAGGACAACCTGGTCAGCAACAAGCTCCTGCCTTATGGGGATCTAGTGCCACTTGACTTTACTCTTGGCTGCTGGAAATCAAGGCTTAAAAGGAAAAGTGCTTTAGAGTACAGGGACCGCAATGTCTTGTAGTAGGGCGGATGTTCTTTAGCAGGGTCACATTGAATTGTAAAACAGCAGCTGAAGCACCTTGCTGTAGAAGGTGCCGCTGAGAAGGTGCAGCCTGTTGGTGGGACACAGCTAAGGCCAAGCTAGTGACAACCAACAGATTAAATCACTCAGTGAGAAGGAAGTTGTGATGATCCCTTGGCATATCTTGCTTGGAGGGAGCACAAAGTGAAAGCCTCTCCTACTCAGTGTGAGAGACCGAGCACATCTTAGCAGTACAGGTAAAATTTTGGTCAAGCAGAGAATTTGACAAGACTGTGGCCCCTCTCTTGCACACTGGCTGAAGCAGAGAATTATCTTGGGATGATGAGCAGTTTGTCAGTTATCTTATGCTGGGTTTTCATCTAAGGAACATGCTTTGAAAAGGACATGGCTGTGAAGTTAAATCCTGAGAAGTCCTTTCTCTCAGTTCTACCTTAAACAGCAGCCTACACACTTGGAATGCTGCAGGAATGAGGAACCACAGACCCCCCTTATTTCTCCCCCACACATTTCATTAGCTGGTAGCTTTTCTAAAAGACTTTACCATTTACTGCTTCCTGACCTATTTTGTTTTACCAGGAAGTATTTAATCAGTGACTGTTCATTCTTTTCCAGAAGGAAAACCTGGCAATACTTCTTTTATCTTCATCTTCGAAGGAAAAAATATTACTCGTGTCCTAAGATAAGGTCATAATTTTCCTTTGCTTTAAGTAATAGGAGAGGACATGCCTGTTACAGCTTATACGTGGATAATTAACTCACATTCCTGTGCTAAGACATTGCATCATATTTTCTTCAGGGTGTTCTGAACGTGAGTCCCCAGAGCTGTCGGTGCCTTTTTGTTTCCAGAATCTGGTTCCTAGTTTTGGAGATCTGGTCTATAGTCTTGAATAGACAAGTTAATGTCCATATCTATTAGAGCTTGTGACCCTTCCTAATTTATTTAAAAAACAAACAGCAACAAACAATTTCAGAAAGCTGAGAGCATAAAAGTGACCCTAACTGCTGTGAAAAAATAGCATGATTCATTAAAAAAAAAGAATTATTCAAGTTACTACTGCACTAGAGAAGTGGTAAACACTGCCTAAAATATATATTATGCAATTTACAGCTCTCTAATGGCTGTTTTGTTACAGATTTCTTCATTTTCAGTAGTCAGATGTGCAAGAAAGAACAGCGAATGTTATATTGCTTTTACTTAAGAGAGACATAGACTATAGAGCGCTGCAGGAACTGTAAATCACTTGCTAGAGCCCTGTGCTGCCACACCAGGGTTATATTAGTCTTAAAATATGTGTCTTGTAATGGCACTGTCTATGGACTATTTATATTGTGAAATATCCTTGGGGTTGCTAAGTACTTTCATTGCAGGGAGGGATCTTTGTATGTTCGATAAAGTACTCTTGCAAACTCCTTTATCCGGCATTTTGCTGAGCTGTAGGGAGAATTTATCATTTTGTGCATGGAGTCATTAGTAAGGATGATGCTGCAACTAGACTGTTGTTTTTATCAGGATAAATGTTTTTGAATCTCAGTTTGACACTTGGTCCTTACCCATTTCAAGGTCTGCTCCTACTGCTAAGGTAGTGTTTGTGTAAGGAAGGACTGTAAGCTTGGAACTTTTTGATTTGCAATGAATTGCAATGGAAGAGATTGGTAGATATTTTTTACGGATTTTTTTTTTTTCCATATACATGAGGAAGCTCAATTTTACATGTTTTTTTTTTTTAAATAGAAACATCTTGGTCTTTTATTATTATTATAGAAGATATCTGTTTCTATTCCAATAAGCAATATTGGTCCTACTGTTAAGATACCACATGAGAATGTCTCAGTCTGCACATCCCCATTAACTCGACGCTAGACAGTATCCTTATACCTCATATGCAATAGTGGAACGCATGCTAGAGGAGAGAGAGAGTTATCTAAAAAATGCAATAGAAACTTGGTTTAGGACTTTTAAGGATGGCTAGTTATTGTCACTGTTCTATTGAGACAAAGCAAAAAACTCTATATTTTGTTGTTTTTCATTTAATTTTACAGACGGGTATGAGAATTCACCTTCTGGAAGCCAGGTCAACCTCAAAAAGATTTTGAATATAATAAATCATGCTGCCAACATCCTTTTCTTGCAGTACATTTATATTTGTCATTATAGTAGCCATCCAAAGTGAGTAACAGCAGTGATATCAGTTCTCTTTTTAGGAGCAAAAAAAGAGTTCTAACTGGAATGAGTTTGTCTTTTAATTGGTATTTGTTCTTATCTTGCAGATGGCGGGTACTGGTAGGTAAGAATGTAGGAACTGTTAAAAATACAGGGACAGCAAGTGTTTCTGTGTGTAATGAAAGACTTTTCCCTCTCAAAATAGTATGTGGAATATATGAATCACCTTCCTGAGAGGGACAGATTCTGGATTTATCATATCTGCTGTCTGAATTCCTTCTTTTCTCTGCTCCTGAGAGTCATACTAAACAACTGACTTCTTATGCCACCTTTTAAGGGGGTTCTGTTCACTGTTCAGCATAATTTCTACAAAAATTAAAAAGAAATTAAGTGTTGATTCTTTACATGAAACTTCGAACATTTCAACAAGCATCATCCTTCTGTAACATTTTTCTCTCAGTAGCCTTACTACCATTATTTTTTATTTATGTCTATGGATTTTTCAAATTTGCCTTGCTATCAGATGGTTGAATTTCTGCATACAGAACTATCCGGATATTACATTTTTGTAGCCCTAGTTAAGTGCTATGATCTGTCCGCCTTCATCTCTAGAGTTCAGTTCTGCACTATGTCTCAGGAGTGCCAGGAGATGATAAATGACTCGTTTTTGTTCATAAGAGACTGAGGATCGGAGATCTGTTTTTGCTCACAGTTTGAAATAGGCACGGTTGTTGGAAGGCATATCCAAGAGTTTACTACCAGTTTATTTAAAGTAAGCTGTGTAATACGAAGCAAGAGTCCACTTTTTATGGACTTAAAAAGTGTATAAGAGAAGGAACTCCAAAACTAGAAGACTCTTTAATACACATGTTCTGATGGCATGAGACGAATTGGTTAGAAAAGCAGTGCCAATATGAAAGCCCCTCGGATCAGAGAAGTGCAGGGAGCAAAACTGGTGATGAACTAAGTGAACCCAAGAAAAAAGTGGGTGTCTAACTTGAGTATTGGTGAGTGGGATGCCAAGGATGCTGTCCTGGTCTTGGTCTTGGTCCTCCTGTTCTTGTCAGAGCCATAGACCATCACTGAAATTTCCCTTTTTTTCTCTTCCATGTCACAAAAGGGTATCATAGCCTTAGTACATTTATCTGTCTGCTGCAGACTTGCATACCTGTAAAAAATGCTTGGAGCAGTTGGTTTTCCTTTTTATAATGCCCTTGGACCAACTCAGAAGAAAATCTTCACAGATCCAAGTTTTCTTTGAAAGTGTTGCAATTCTTCCTTCAGCATAGCCATAAAATGAGCAAGGCCATTGCCAGTGGACTGTCTTTCCCTCCTCTTAGGCTTATATTGTGACTTTACATGATTTTCACCACCGTGTGAATGGACAACTTGCAATGCTTAACTGTTTTGCTGACAGCACTTCCATAAACAACAAGTGTCTGTATTTCTTTAGCTGTTTTTCAGAATAATACTTGGGCCTGTCAGCAAATCTGTCTGGGTTTCCAAGGAAAGACAATTAACCCCTCTGTACTTCTTTAAAAGCAGCCAAGAATCTAATGTTCAGTGAAGTGCAACAGCTTTACTCCTGGGTCTGAAAATAGCACTTTTAAATTCTTCTAGTTAATAGCTTCCTTAGAAAGAATTTTCCCTGTAATCAAAATAACATTACTGGAGCTTTGCAAAGGTATGTGTCCTTTATTTCTTCTCTAGAGATGTCAAAAAAAAAGAAGTTATTTTTTCCTGCCTTACAGCTAACATACTACTTTACAACTAACAAATCTCTTGGGAATTTCAGGAAGGAAAAGGTAAACAGGCTCATATTCCAAATATGTTTCAATGTGGTATTTGTGACCTTACCCTTTAAGGACACTGATTTCTGTGGAGACTTTGAGTTAATTTGCAAATGGTTATATGCTTATGTGTGACTTGGGCAATTTCCATTTATTTTTTTAGAAATGATACAACAATATATAAATTGGATATTGTATGCATGTGCTAATGTTCTGCATCCACAGTGGAATGATCACCTGCTCTTTTTACCTGTTTTTAAACAAAGAAAGAACAATAAAAAGAAAATTTCCCAAGCTGGTTGTTCAGCTAATATTAGCAGCTAATATTGCAGCTAAACCAAAAACTTTTATGATTGAAGTAATCAGTCATTATTCCTTCTCCTCAAATGTTTACCAGGACTTTCCTAAGCAACAAAAGTAAAATGTCCTTCTTTTTCCCCCTTTTCTTATTTTTTCCCTTAGAGTCTTGGTTAGTTAACTGAAGTCACCAAGAGCAGCCTTGCTGAAAGAGGAAGAAAGAGAAAACATATGAAGAAGGTTAAAATATATTTACTGAATTCTCCTTGTAACTTGGCTTGAATACCAGCTCTCAGCCTAGAGTATGTCAAAATTTGGGTTGGCGTTTCATTCATTTGAGCATTTTTCAAAGAGTACTTTGCATTCTTTTTTTTTTTTTTAATTTGTTCCTTGGCAGTCTAAGTGATCAGTAATTTGTGCCTATCATCTTAAGCATGCCCCTGCTCAAAGGTCCTTGGAAAACCATCATAAATCCCTACCTAAAAATGCAGTGAAATTCTATATTGCCTCCATTGCATCTACTACGTGTCAAGGTAGTCTGCCTAATAAATTAGTAATAATAAATTAGCCTGCCAATTTTTCTAAGCATTCCAGATTACAATCTCTTCAGTTGCCTCAGCCCTATATCTACTGGATAACAAGCAAAATTGTGTAATACCATTTTAATCCTTTATGAGTACCTACAGATATGTTCCTAAATCTAAAAACACTATTAACATGCAGGAATCTTTATACTGAATTCAGGGAAAATATCAGAATGCTGTATCATTAGTTATCTGAAATATCCCCAGCTTCTTGTTTGCTGCAGAATACAGCCATCCAAACTAGATAATCTTTACAAGAGGCAGAGATTAGTGAGGCAAATCAAAATGAAGAAGAAATCACAAACATGATGAGGAGCATCTACAAAATTAGGATGTTAGATCAACGTTAATTAAATAAGCATTTTTAAAGGGCGTGCAAGCAATTCTTCTAATAAATGCAACGTGTTTTCTCCTGCCTTCAAAACCTGTTATATTTGGATATATTGTTTTCACTTATATTTGTTTTTTTCAATTTGACAAACCTTATTGACTTCTTTCTATATTGTTTCAGGCAGAAATGATTATATGAAAGAAAGATGGACAGGAAGATGAAAATTCTGTCAAAAATTACTGTTTTAAGATGGCTTTATTTCAAAAGATTAGAAAAAAAACAGCAGTTAAAATTTTTGTAAGACTTCCTCTGTTGATATGGTCATTTTTCCAAACCTTTTTTAACCAAATTATTTTTGTTTCCTTGAAAATGAAAAAGTTTCTGAGATTAAGTTACTAATTTTAGACATCTCTTGAGGTAGGGGCAGGGAGAGAAGTGGAGAGGAGAGGAACAGAAACTTTCTTTAAGTGAAGGAGGGAGGAGAATTGTCTTGGAGAAATCTTTTAATTGGCTCTTGGTTTATTCTAAACAGCTGAAATTTGAAAAAGTTGGGACTTAAACTAAGTCAAATGCAGAACATACTGAAGTCTGTCAAGAGCCATTGGAATAAGTGATAATGGTGAAGACAGGTGAAGTGGGATATAAGATATGAAGATTAATTGAACTCCTTTGAAACAGTTCAGTTGATAGTCACTGCAACACACAACCCGAGACTGAAGGCTGAATTAGCTCTGATGGGATAAAATTCTCCAGTTTACTAATTCTGCCTAGAATCCACTCTTTATAGATGAATTAACGAAATTTACAGGAATATCAAGGAAAACACTGAACAGCTCTGGCTCAATGATTTACCAAGCCAGAATTCATTAAATGTAGTGAGCACAGTCTGTAGAAGTATTAGTATGTGTTTGCCCTGTTATTACATTCTTCTGTTTATAGCTATTTTTGATAAAATTCTGGAGTCACAATCCCCTAAGCTGAACTAGTATGGCTCTTCTTATGTATTAAATCATTAACTAGTAAATGAAAATCAGACTATCTATCGTGAGAGCATGATCTCCTTTGCTAGGGGTATTTAGAAGCAGGTGAGATAGATAAACTAATATGGCTTTGGGTAGTGGGAGGAGTAACAGCTGAGCAGGAAAATGGGCTCTGTCTTTTCACTACACTTCATGATTACAATGTCAAAAGTCAGGAAAGAGAAAGAAATGTGGTATTAGAAAGAGTATTTTTCAGTCACTTGTACTGGTTGCAGGCATGAATAGTCCTGCAGCTAGGAATCTCTGTGGGACAATGATAGTGCCACTGTGCATTGCAGGTCTGTCATATTTATCCAGTCCTCATGGCCCTTCTTTATATTAGCCAGGTAATGTAGAAGATGTGTTTCCAGTGGGGCTGATAATAATCTGTCAGGCAGGCAAGTTCCATCACTCAACAAATAAGCAATAATACATTGATCATTCAGCAAATATCTTTTACAGAGCTCCTGGCCCTAGAAAATCAATCCTTGACTAACTGGTGCATTTTGTAGAAGGAGAATCTACAATAATTCTTAAATGACTCACCTTTCCCTTTCAGTACTTTTAGCTGCATCTCTTCATGCGTTTATATTTAAGGATGATTAAATGTATGTTCTCAGTTCACTGTTAATAAAAATCATGTGAAATGATGTAAAAATCGTGATGTTAAAAAAATCATACTAATGTCGTTTCCTTAGATCTTCAATGGCCTCAGGTCTTTTCAGATCAGCAGCCTTAGAACTGTGAAGAAAATAGAATTGTTCTATGCTTACACTATGTTGTGAAGAGCAGATAATTGCATAGTTTTCAGTGGTGAAGAGCTGGAGTGAGTATTAGGACAACTTTTTAACTGTACAAGGAATGAAGTTTTGCAATAAGCTCGTAAGTTAACTGCAGAATACTTTCTCATCTATAACAAAGCATTCTTCTACCCTTTATCAAAATGTCAACTTACATTGATGGAGTTAGCAGCTCACTGTACATTACAGTCATCATTAAAGGGTCTAAAACAAATTATGTTAATGAAACGAGTCACCGAATTAGCTAAGAATATATAATATTATTGGAGCTCTTTTCCAAGAACTGATTCAGATGCATCTTGGAAGCCTAGGATTTTGATATCAGAAAAGTCCATAGACAGTTATTTAATGTTCTAACAGACTCCCTTATATGATTTTCAGTAGAAATTTATTTGAATATTGTGCATCACAAATTCTGGCAAACAAGCATAAAAAGTAAAATGAGCATTAGCAAAATCTGTAGTGTGACACTAATATAGAACACTAAAATCCACTTATCACATACCTTTTCCTAGATAGGGCATCTATGTAGCAACATAGAATCATTTGCTGTTACTTTATAGTTATGTTTTTCTACCCAATCTGTGGAGATGTGTAGAGAGAAAAAAAAAAAAAAGACATATATTGGAGAGACTGCAATTGCATTTCAGAACCATAGAAAAATCTATGACTTAAACATCAAATGAAACTTCAACTGAAAACTTTCTTATGTTATCTATCTGAAATGTTAAATCTGGAAGTACATCAGAAGTCACAGACAGATGTCTGACTGCCTTCTGAAGTGGATAGCACTGCCTGAAGAGTCTTTCTGAACCTGACTTAAAGGGAGAACTTGCTCATAGAAAATAACATTGGAAAGGAATGCAAGAGGCAGAAGAAGATGTATGTGTTTGTGAAGTGGATTTCATTTCTGACATGTCTATCCAAAGATTTCTAAAAATCTTCTGAGAGAGGTTTCACCAGCTTTTACTGTCAGCTTATCCTGTGCCTCATTTTCCTTTCCAGGAAGCCATTATTTTCTCATGTTGCACAAAATCTTTACAGCAATTTAATACATTACTATTGGTTTTACTTTCAGGGGGAATGAAGAGGAGTTTATTCCCTTTATGTTGTCATCTACCTACTTGAAGATCAATATACATTTCCTCGCTCTTCTCTCTAAAGAAAATAGCTTCTCCTTCTCACCCTTTGTTTTTCTCCTAGGAAGTGTTGCTCATCTTTTTTTTTCTAGCTTTGTTTCCTTTTTTTTTTTTTTTTTTTTTTGCAGTTGATCCACATCCTTCTTGTATTGCCAAGTGGAAAGTTAAGTAACTTGTAAAGAGTTGTCCTGCAACAGAGGTAGATGGTGAGCTATATTCTTCAGTTTGACAGACTGGAATGGAGATACATGCACAGGGAAAGCTGAAATGCAGGCATAGGTGAGGCTGAGATTAATCAGTCAAACTGGCTGTCACTGAACTTCATCAGAATCTGATGCCCCAGGTAAGACTGTCATTCCCAGATGATAAATCAATTACATTATTATTCTCTATTTCTGGAGACAGGCTCCACTGCTCCACACCTTTGTGAAGTTGAAACGTCTTTGCTTTACAAGGTAAAGAGTGAGGGATGAATTAGCTGTCATTTCTTTTGAACAGCCTGTTAGCATCAATCAGCTGGATTACTGTGCTTTCCTGTGCTTGACAGAGGTATCCTGCATGGAGTGGTTGGTGATATACCAGTTTTATTACTGGTTCTCTTAAATTGCATTTTGTATTTTAAATGAAATACTTGTTTTAAGCTCAACTGCGTGGCATTTTGATGGAAAGTAAAATCTTCATCTGATATCCTTAGAAACAACCAGCTTACGAGTTAAAAGGAAAAAAAGTTACTTGATAAGATGTGCTTGAGAAGTATCATTCAGTTAAAAAACAGTATGTATGGCTACAAGCCAGAAGAAATAGATTTTTATCAATTATGTTTTATAGATTAAGATTCTTTTTTACTCCATAAACAATGAAGTATTTAAGACTAGGAGGTTATGGCAAACTTTATTAAATCATTGCCTTTCATGTGAAGTAGTTGTAAGAGAGTTAAAAACATACTTCATAGAAAATGGAAGATGTAATAGCACTCAATTGTCAGCATAAACTCTGCAAAGGATGTTTCAGTATATAAGATATAAAGTGAGGTAGAGAGAGGAGCAACCTGCTGGCTGGAAAAATCGATCCGAACTTAGAAGAAGCGTGGAGGAGAAGTTAGAAGATTGCTGGAAAGGTTCTTGCTGTAAGCAAGGGGGCTGCCTTTGTCTCCATGCCTTATATTCAAGAGAAGTCAGCTGTTTAGAAAACAGCAGAAGCATCATGCATATGCTGTAATCTGTTTTTTTTTTTTACAAATTTTCATCCTACCTGATTTATAAGAAGCCATTTATTTTCTGTCTTTCTGATCAGGAAGTTTACCCTGGTGCTAGAAATAAATTTTCCAAGAAGATATATTATTTAATATTTACTTACAATAATGCGGAAAAATTAATGGAAGAAATGGGGACAATACAAAGACTGTCATATTTTTACTACCATAAGGAACTGAAAAAAAAAGGCATTCAACCTAATACCTCTGTTAGGGTAATACCTGCAGAATATCAAGGCAAGCTGAAAAACACAGTTGCAAACATCTTCTCTGTAATAGTGAGAAAGCTTAGTCAGAAAGTCATGAATATTAGTTACGTCAGATTCCAGCTTATCTCCCCAGAGTCAGTTTTCTGACTAGGAAAAGGGAAATGCTGTCCTGGGTCATGGCATTATTGAACTATTGGAAAGCAAAGCAAATTGACCATAATGCAAAAATAAAGGAAAACATTTCTGTTAAACGCTGACGGTATTAAAAAAACTTGCTCAAAAAAGGGATGATTATAAATCTAATTATCAGAAAGGATCAGGCATGTCCAGGGAAAATCTTTCTGGATTGAAAAACCACTCAGGTTAATAGACAGATTTGGAAGTGCACTGTCAGAATTCAATAGCAGCTGAAGAAGGGTCTTTGGCTCTAGCAATGCTGAAAGGAAGCAGCAGGTTTTCAGGTAATTGATAGATTGACATAACTACTTTTGAAAGAGGCATTCTGCAAAATATTTTGGGTGGTGGAGTCAGAACTGCTCTAAATGAAGTCAATAATGAGGACAAAGATTGGAACACAGAGTTATAAAACATAATGGGATATGATGCAGCTAGAATCCAAATAAGAAGTTTGGGACATGGAAACATGTATCTGAGTTTTATTATGGCTAGTAATTTTAGAGTTAGTCCAATGGCAAGTATCTGCAGATTTCATCTATCGAAATTTTGTAAAAGAGAGTTCAAACTGTTAGTAGGCAATTGCCTTTCAGGAACTACGGAAGACATTATTATAACCTTTGAGTTCTGCAGACTTTCTGCAAGTCTGCAGAAAGTAGAAGAAAAAAGGCGTAAAGATTTAGAAGTGACGGAGTAAGCAATCACTTTTTTTTTTGGCTGATTTTTTTTCAGCAACAACAGACAGGAAAAATCTGGTTATAGATATAGACAAATCCGTATTTTTGATTCAAGAGCCTACGGTGGTGTTTCTAATTCAACATAAAGCCGATATTGGAGGATCCCAATTCATTAAACAAGCCTATGATTTTAGTGATAGAATGTGGTATTCTAGATCTCCGTAGAAAATATCATGAATTTCTCAGTGAGTTGTTTGTCCACACCTCTGATTAAGAGAAAGATCAGGAGCACCAGACTGCACAGAATTAGATGAAGTATTTTTAAACACTTTCTGTCTGTAAAATAAATGGGGGATCCCTGAGGATGCTGCAGGTCGTTCTGACTCCTGGCACACAAGGTTAAAATTGAGGCCTAGGAAGTGTAAGAAGACTTTAAAGATGTTGAGAATGGGAGTTTACATAGCAGGTAACTGAAGAGATGAGTTCAGGGCTATGAAGCTGTCTGATCTGAGGCTTTGTAAGTGTATTCGTAGGCTCTTGGCCCAGATCTGCTGGCGTTGTTTGATCTGAAGGTGGTGGGGCTCATTTATCAGACCTACTGCCCATGCCCAGCTGCTCTGATCACGCACAGTTACTGCGGGCCCTTCAGCAGTCAAGACGATGCCTTTGACTTAGTGCAGCCTAGATCCCTAAAGACAGTGCTTCATGGTGAAAAGAGAGCTTCATGATAGCACCATCATGACATTTATCCCAGGCCAATATAACAATTCTGGAAAAAAAATCATGTATTTCTAAATTGTCAGTGTGTAGAGCTGAAGGCTAGATTTTTGCTAACAAAGAAAGGTAAGATTGCATGTATCTAACCTTAACCACAACCTTGCCTCGAGGAACTTAACAGTATCAGAATTTCATAACTCATCTATTAAAGAAGGCTTGGATTTTTTATGTCTTTTTTTTTCCACTTTTGCTGTTATTCCAGTACTGCTACATGGGCTAAGCAAATCACTGTCTGGCCTACTGTTGCTTAGTACTTTTAGGGCTAAAATCTTGGTTTCTGTTCAGGCCTAACTGTGTTTCAAAAACCTTTTTGTGTTAGGCAGTGCAAGTACTATCAATTTTCAGGGACGTATTGATGCAGGAATATAAATTATTAAACAAAGCAAAGACTTGCAACATTAAAAGTCTAAATTCCCCTGAAAGGAAGCACTGAACCAAACTTCATGAATTCCTAGAAAAGATTAATGATTAAAAACAAGCTCTCAGTCATTAGCTGTCTGGAAGGAGACTTGTGAGTGTAGCCGACTAGGGATTCCTGTAGCGCATCCTTAGAATTTTGAAGTGCAGCTTGCCAGACAGTTGAAAAAAAAATGTTAAGGTGCTCTTCCAGTCAAAAGTGGCGTAGACACAAGTGTGGCAACTTTAAGGCCTTCTTTAAATGCTTAAGTAAAAGAAAGTAATTTATTTCTCAAGGGCATGAGTGTGCTCAGCATGAGAGTTGCCTCTTTCCTATTGCCCATGCTTTGCAGAGGTGCAAGTGGTGCTGGCTTGTTTTCGAAAACAGTGATTGCAAAGTTGCCAAAATAGATTGCAAAAGTAAAAGTAAAAATACCAGGGTAATCTGTGTTTGCTGGAATAAAAATGATTTTCTACAGCTGTCTGTGGAGCTTTAATTTGCCAATACAGCGCAAACATTGATTTTTGCATATTCTTGTATCAATTCTGACATAAAAATATATTAAATCAGTTTATGTTTTATACCATTTTCCTTCCTTCCTAAAACAAACTTTTTTTGTTCTTTTCATTTTCAACTTATTTTATTCATAGTCCTACATTATTTCTCTTTCTCCTTTATATTCCACGTACCTTTTGTGATTTCCTTGGATTTCAGGGAAAACCAATCAACATTCAAAATTACTCCTAAGATCAGCCTGTTAGTACGTTGATGAAGAATGGATGATGAATTCCCAGCTCCAGATGTTCTGTCCAACTGCTAACGCATAAATGACAACCGTGATAAAGTATATTGCTCAGTCATCATCATGAACTAACAACATCTGTTTCTTTGCAGATGCCCTCTGCCACAGTAATTTTATGATAAGGAAACTGTATGATAAAGGAAACTGCTGTATTTTCTATTAGGGTGTGGAGAAGAATGGGTGCTTCTGTCACTAATTCAGACTGCTACTACCTGTTGAAAGAAAAAGACTGAAAATAAATGCATTTATCTGGTGCTGTTTAGACTCTCAATTTCCAGCTAAATCAGAAATTTTAATGGCTGTTTTCAGGGTGATTTTTTCCTGCACATTTATTTAAAAAATAAAATAAAATAAAATAAAATAAAATAAAATAAAATAAAATAAAATAATGATATCCATGCTTTTGCTTCCTTGGTTATTTCCTCAAATATTTTGTGATTATTTCAGGAAATCGAGTCACAAACTGGCAATCTCCTATTGATTGAAATTTTGTTATTTGGGAATTCATGAAGTTATGTTAGTAAAATAACAAGCTGTTGTTACAAAATTTATTTGCAGGGCAGTACCTCAGTACCTTGGTAGAGTGATCTACCAAAAGGGAGATCTTGTCTGGTGATACCCTGGATCTCTGCAGTTCTGTGTCTTCTCAGGCCTGCAGATGGGTGGGAAGAGCAGAGGGAGTTGCAGGATGCTGGAACTGCTGCTGTGCAGCTCTGTGGCTCTTGCACTCTTCAGACTCATCCAGTCTTCATGAAGCTGGAGAAGATACAGCCACAACAATCAGCTGTTTCTGCTGGGAATGGCTGTGATTAGAATATCCCTGTTGCAGACCATCTACAAAAATTTTATGACCCTAAGTTGTTCAAGGGTCCTTTCTCCAAGGACCCCTGATCTTATAATGTGAATTTTGCTTCTGCATGCAAGGAGCTAAATTAAATCTTTCATTAAACCTACATGATTCATGCAGAGCCAGATTTTTCTCTCTCTTTTGCTTCTTTTCATGTTTATCATGATGTAAAGACCAATATTTGATGAGAATACAATGATATTCAATTCTTGCTTACTTGTCTGAAAATATGCTTTGCTATTGTTTGATTTGCCAGCTCATTTTCAAGGCTGGTAGAATACAGAATACCAGTATGAAGGAGCATGTTACTTCTTGCTGCTGAAATAGAATTTCTGTAGTCTCTTTCTTACTGTAGTCTCTATTTGTAATACCCTATTCTTTTCTTTTAAAGACACTACTGAAATACATAGAACTACTAGCAGTAGATGCCACACTTTGTCAACCAAATAATGCCAAAATAATCCAGTGAATTCTTGGATTGGAATTTTGTTTACATCAATACAATAAGATATATATATATCAGCTTGCATCTATGAGAGTGGATCTGAACCAGTTCTGTTTTGTAATCTGTAAATATTCCTTGGAAATATGGTCCATATTATCCTCTTTGCTTGGCATAAATCTGGTGTGTATATGAGCTGCACTTGGCCAGCAAGTTAATTGCTTTTCACTCAGACATCTCCTTCCTGATCATCTGGTAACAGCAGAAGAGATTTTCTATTTTGTGCTGTCCCTTATTATGTGTCTAAGTACATTTTGTTGTTACTGTCTTTCTATTAGCCCAGTCTGCCCTGGTGTGGTCAGGGCAACTTTGGCTGATGGTTGTTCAGCTAAAATGCCCAAACGCAAGAGGCTACAATTTAATCAATTCTTTCACTTTGCAGTGAATATCTAGGACTGTAGAACAATGCTTGACATTGATGGTTCCTATATAGATGCACTCACCTTCAAGTCTCTCCCTTTTTAAGACATTCTCAGAGCAGGGTTAAAGTGATCAATTTGAACTGCACTGCTCTATCTTGTTCTTAAAGACCTCCAGACATATTCAGGGTAACACGATGCACTTACTGTAAATGAATTCACAGATATCACAAAGAAAACAAGGTTTTGCCTTCTGTTTCTTAGAAATGTGATAGGTGAGTAAGGAGTGACCCTGATGAACTGCATCCTGACAGTATGGCAAAGACCTCATAAGGGAAAGAATGAGTACTGTCCCCAACAGGAAGATAGGGAAGTGGGAAATTCTATGAAGGCAGGGGGCTCTTACTTTTCTAAAAACTACAACAATATCAAAGTGGGCAAGCTTGCAAACACTGATAAGGGATCAAGACCCATTATGATGATCATGATGACCATGCAAAAGAAGTGGATGCTCTTATTGATCTAGCCTGAAGATTTTGGAAAAAAGTGTTTTGAAAGAATGATCATACCACAGTCACGTACTCCTTCCCTAAGGGTATAAAGGCAGAGTCTAGCATTGATGAATTGAGCAGGATCAGGAATGACACCTGAGCAACACCTCCGTCTGGACCGTGCTGTGAGTATCCCTTCACTCCCCTTAACCTGGAATGCTGGGCTAAGGTGACTCCTTGGCTGTCCCCTGTGCTTTCAGAGTGTAGAAACACTGGCATATATTTTTCACTTCTTGCAAGGTTGAGAGTCCTCTCTATATTTAGAGTGTAGTAACGCTATAGCAACTCTTTTTTGTTTTGTTTTATTCTAGCTTTTTATTTTTTCCTTGAAACAAGCAGTGTACACCATTTAGTTTTGCTAATTGCTAATTCCTGTTTACTAACTGATCAGCCAAATCCTACAATAATCTTGCCAGCTAATGTTGGATGTTGTTATTGAAAAGATCTTGCACTGGTGAATAAAAGGAACTAACTTATGTCCAGTGGTTGTTGCCCCTCTAGATTATTTTACTGTCTCCTTTAATGAGAGATAGTGTGACAAAATGGTATCAACTAGATCACAAGTTCTTTTTATAAGAAAGGAGTGAGGAATCAGGGTGCTGAAGTGTTGAATGCCTGCTGATAAGAGCTTTGCATGGAGCGGAGGTATCTAGCTACATGTCTTATTTGCCAGTATTGACTTCCTTAGAAGGAAAAGAATGCTTCAATTCTTAGAAATAATAGTCAAAAGCCACCTTGAAACAATGTGATAGGAAAATTTCTGTGGTTAATAGCATTCTCCCCATTGGATATGATTTTTGTGTCCGTTTAGGCATTTTTTTCTGTTAGTCCAATTTGTCATGACATAATTAGGATCATGCATGGGATTTTCTTTATTAGCGATAGCACTGCTGACTCCTATACATCGGTTCCGGGCAGAGTTTTAGGCAGTGGGATAATCTTTGCCTACACTATTCTCCTCCCAAAGGAAGCTTCCCAGAATCCATGAAGATATGTTAATGTTTTATGTCCTTAAATCTTCATCCAGATAAACATCTTTGGTTAAAGTGGTCAGTGTTTCTCGTTTTGCTACATTCCAACCCAAACACTTCACTGTAGCAGTAAAGATTTGAGTGAGTTAAATTCAGAAAGATGAATAGGAGCCATTGATTTTCAGAGTTGTACCACTGAGCAATTTTTGCTATAATTGATAGGGTTTTTTCTGTCCCACTACGTGAGATCAACTGTGGACAAGAATGCAGAGCAACACATGTTCTAGAAAGATGCCCATCCATGAATAATATTATTGAATTAAAGAAAAGATGATAAAAATAGATGTTATTTGTGGAGACAAGTGGATATCTAAGGAATACTAAGAGACACCTTTTGGACTTAGATATCAAAGAACTGCTCAATACCAGACAAGCTTCACTCTTCTTGTTGCTTTGGGAGGGAGAATTGAAGTACCAAACAAACAGGAAGCCTTGCAAAGCTTGCACAGGCACTGGGAGTAGAGCCATAGTCTCTTAGACATCCACTTGGCTCCCCAAATACCATCTGTTTTCCCACAGCTGTTTCTATGCACAGCAATGTCATAAGGCTCTTCAGCTGGAAATTATGTTTGCTATTCGATAATGTTACACAAGTATTACTTCTATTATGTGTTATGCTAAGACGCCTAATTTGAAGTGTACAGATAGCGGGCAAGGTATCTGGGTTCTAGTTCTGACTGATGCACTTAATCAGCTTTGTCCAAGCCATTATAGCTGTATCTCAATTTTAGCAGATCAGATGAATAAACTGTAAGCAAGAATCTGAGTTGATGCTGTGAGGCTGAAACATAAACACATGCATAATGTGGAAAAAAAAACATCTTATGAAAAAATTACTTCCACACAGTAAGCAATGCCCAGAGTTTTGATCTTAGACTTCTTTGGAGGCATGTGGAAGCTCTGATGTAATTACTACCTTGCATCGATAACTATGATAAGACTTAAATGTTCTATGATAGCAGTAGCTGGCCATAGAAAGTCTTTATGAATTTTGTACCAATCTTTTTTTCAGCTCTGGATTTGATTAAAGAGGTATAATTTTGCTCAGGATAAAAGTCCCAGTACTAATATAGTTTTCCCTTTAAAAAAAGGGAAAAGACTATACCTCATGTTTACAAACTAAATCTTAACAACATATTAAGCTAGCTTAGATATTTAAATATTCAAATCTGTCTTTTTAATTATACTTTTCTTTCCAACAGTATTCTTTGGGAGCTGAGCCACAGATGTATTTTTAATGCTTAAGTTTGGAAGACTTGTACTAAATGAATTGTCACCCAAAGGTAAAATCAAAAGAATATTTTAAGTCTTAAAATGGGAAAAGGAAATTTTATACAGGAAATCAAGGTTAAATGTTTACTACATGTGATAGAGAGAGGGTTGGATGTGCCTCATTACTCAAATGTCTTGGCAGAGTTTGAAACCAATTTTTGGTGGGGTTGTAAGTTAACTACTGTGGAATTAGTCCCTGGTGCAAAGCTAGACTATTTCAATATGTGGTAAAAAGACAGAAAATTAGTTTTCTTAACCTGATTTATCTCAATGGTTCTCCAGTCTGAGATGCATCCTGAGGAGAGCTCTTGCATTTAAAATAATTACTTATTATTATATAAATAATTATAATTATATATTATAATCATATATACATAAATAATTATAAATATATAAATTACCCGATTTGTGTACTGAATAGATTTCAGTTTGCAGTCTCACATTTCTCAGTGTTGTTATAGTTCAAGATAATAAAAGAAAAAAAATGCGTTTATATTTTTAGTTCCTACATAACGGAATGAAATGCCGAAGGACAGATATCTATTAAAAAGGAACTCATCACTTGGATCACGTGCTTAATTAAAAAAAAAAAAAAGGGGGCTCGTATGCCACTCTAAAGGATATCTTCCAGCTCCAGAACAAGTAGTGAGGTTATGGCCCAGAATAGTGAGATGAAATGAAAAGGCTGTGGACCAGAAGGATTGTCCACTTCCCAAAACATACTTGCTTTACTGGCAAAAGGCTGCCTGGGGCCTGTTTTGACTTTCTACAAAGGTGATATGAATATATCTCTATCTATCTTCATTGTTACTAAAACTTTCCAAAGCTGATACTCTCTTCTCTTGAAGGCAGAACCTTGGGATTCCCCCTGGCCTGAGAGAAGGAGATTATTACCTGAAGTGACATAAACCACATCCACAGATTCACAGGGCAGGGTCCCAGCTGTCTAGAACCCCTTAAATGCAAGGGTGATGCATGCTTGCATTGCAAAACCAACAGTGCATCAAAACTGGCTGCTTTATGACTTCTTGGCTCTAGTAAATAATGTTGAATAATTCAGAAGAACATAACTTTTTTTTTTCTTGTTTACAATAGCTTAAAAAGTGCATATATGAATTTGGGCACATTATAAACACAAATATAAATAAATACTGACATATTAGAAGATCTATTGGAGTTAAGTGCTAATGTTAACATAAAAATCTCATGAGGTTAAATTGATTTCTGAGCTGAAAGAATGAATGAAGACCACGTGCTATCTAAACCCTAATTATGCCCAGTGGCACCACACAGTTGCAACACACTGTGTATCAATCTAGAGGTTCTTTACTGGTTTATATCACAATAATTGAACACAGAATTTGACCATTTTACCTAAGAAAAGGGGAACATTATTTCAGTGCATACACATAATCATATTTAGAGAGGCGAAAAAGAGCAAACTAATAAACACGGATTGCAAGGACTGACATCCTTCTGCTTGGACACCTGAAATGCATTCACTGACTTTTTCTCCTTTGCAGCTAGGGAGCCAGGAATTAGACCAAAAAACACTTAACAGCCTCCTGGTATTTCCCTTTGCTGCTGCTATTTCAGCCTCATGTTATAGACGCACAAATTCCATGATTTGTGATTCCATGATTCCAAATGGTATCATTATTGTTGTCTTTCATATTAGCTACTGAATTATTTTGTTTAGAAGGCTAAGCATGCTAGGAATAGCTATGTAACTGCTCATATTAACGGTTAATAGAAGAAGTAATGTGGACCTGCCATGTGCTGAGTCTAGGTGAGGTCTTTTGATCTTACAGCTGGGTCTTGTAAAACTCCTACTTTGTACCACATCAGCTTTTTATTATGTTGAGTATATTTTAGCTACCAAACTTATTCTGCAGTTTCCAGCTGTAAAAGTGCTACTTTTACAAATAAGACAGTTTCAAAGGGCATCTCTCTGCTGAGCAGTGATGCTTTCTTGATCTCTAGGGAATCAGAAACAAGCCTTACTAATAGTAACAAAGTTTGAATAAGAGCAATCTGTATGTGTGCAGAGTGCTGAAGATAATTGCTTCCTTTCTCCAAAGAAGGACTTATTTAGTCCTACACCCCCTACTCTTGCCTGCACCTGCTACTTTTCCTTCCCACTTGTCCAAACTTCAATAATGCCCCTTGATTTATATGAGTGTAACCCAGTGATCCTTCTGTGAAGTACAGGGAAGTGGGTAATATTCCATTCATTATTTTATAACTAGAAAATGTAAGAAAGTGAACTTTGCACCAAATCATATTAATGCATAAATACATATATTTTTGTTGTTGTTGTCAATACAAGCGTAACCCACTCTAGGATATCTATTCAGCATACCATGTCTAATGTCATTGAGTGAGTTCTTAATTCATTCAGGGCAGTGAAAGTTTCATAGCATAGCCAGGATTTTAATGGTTCTTGGAAGAGACCTCATGGAGTCCTCTGCAGATGCCTAACACTTACATACAGTACCATGTTGTTTACCATTTATGTCCCATATGTTGAGAATAAGCAAACAAGCCTTGCAGTTGTTCTTGTGATTATGGAGCTATATGTGTACAGATAAGCACTGTAAAAATGATTTGTCTCTTTGTTAATTGAATAAGGCTTTCAGGAAAGCTTGGATCATGTGATGGAAATATTTTAAATAGGAATATGTCCTCTGACATTGTTAGTTTGCTGAATAATCAAGTATCTATCCTCAATCATTAAGTCACTTCTAAATATGATGGACTGTGTTGTTACTGCATTTATTCGGCAGATTAAATAACCAAGAAAATCGATGGCAAAGGCAATTGCAAATTGGTCCACAGTAGATATGTAGGGTGAGTAAATATTTTTGCTCATAAATTTTGTGTCTTTAAATATTTCTTCTATCTCCTATGCCTATGTTCAAGAGTTGTTTAACTAAGGCTCTCATGTAAGCTTGGAAACTATATGAGATCAGCCAAATACATACCTGCTGACCTAAAAAGTATAATCCAACGTATAATCCAAAAGGGCATCTGTATGAGATCTGCATTTGTACACTATGAAAAGTGATGTGCTGTGCCATTAAAAGATGCTATTGGAATACAAGCTTTGAAAGGACAAGTGGTAGCCTGGCTGCTAGATATCAGCATCCCCCATTAATATAATTATAAATATTTTTATTCCACTTAAAAAGTTTATTAATACTTGACAGGAAAATCTTCTAAAATTTAGTTTAGCTAAATTAACTGTGCCTCACAGATAATCTCCATGTCCTAACTCCCTGCTTCTCTAACACCGTAATACTTTTCATGGAATAGCTCAGGAAAACCCTGGCACAATCTGAAGAGTTTATGTTAGCACTCACACAGATGGGCTCAGAATATTATGCAGACAAATTACACTGAGTTGCCTGCTCAGGCCAGCAGATTGCCCATTAAGGATCTATCGATCTGTTAATGATTTAGGACACATTTGTGAGCAGAGGGGAGCAAAAGTTCTGGCCAAAGCTGTTCCCATTGAGTTGGATTAGTAGAATGACCAATAATTTATCACCCAGTGCACTGAGAATTTAGCTAGCTAACTGTATACACCACCATGCCAGAAAAAGGCAGCTGCACACAAGCCACTGCTGAATTATGCTCTGAGGATGCTTTGTGCTGGCTCTTTCCTACGAAGAGAATTGTGAAGGGCATACAGTAAGTGCACCACACCGTTAGGAAGTCTGACTGTACTTCCTATCACTTTTGACTTTTGCTTGTATTTCTTTCTCTACAAACTAAACAGTAAAACTGATTCCAATTCAAGTGGCAAATCTTAAGTTATTTGGTATTGGAGGCAAATAAAACACTGCCTTTTAAACATAGAAATAACAAAAACAAAGGGAGCATATCACCGTTTAGCCTTGAAATCCAGCTCCAGCTCTTACTCCAGCTTTTTACTTTATGTTCTCAATATATAGCTCTTGACAGGATGGTAAGTAGGCAACAATGAATTAAGAAGTAATGAAGTCAATAAAGAACTTTTCTTTTGGTCACTTACATTTTATTTGTAAATATATTTATTTCTGCTTTCTGTGATTTCTTTTGCATTGTTCCAATGACAGATGTGTCAGAGATAATATTTTATGCTTTACATTTTAATGCTTTTAAGACTTTTGCATTAAACACATTCATTTATGCAATACTATTAATCATGTGAATTTGTATATTTACATTGCTTACAAATCTATGATCAGATCACAGTCATTATGGGCTTGATCCTATACTGTCTTTTTCCCTGTTGAGCATAAATAGAAAAGGTGACAAAATACTGGCCTGTCCTGCTCTTCTGCCAGTCGAACCTGAAATATGTCAAAATACATTAAGTGCAAAAATTTTTAAAAAAGCCCAATGAATTAAACAAGATTTAATACCAGAGCCTGGCTGGAAGAATTAAAACAGCAGGAAAAAAAAAGAAAATCAGAGACCTCCCACCATCCTGAGGGTAGTGATTATCCAATGTAAACATTCATGGGTCTGGTACCTGCTCTGGGTGTTTAGACTGATAAAGCATCCAATGTAATTTAGACAGAGTTCCCTTTCACGTGACTTGTCCTGTTTCTAGAGCTATATTCAGATTTACAGTAGGAAAAGGTAGCACATACGAAGCTCTGATTTCTATGCCTATATTTTTTCTTAGAGCCACACCAACTTGTTTTCTGCACCCTCTGCAGTAACGTGCACTGTAGATGTATTCTAGACCTGTGATATGGAGATCACAGGAGCTGGTTGTCTCCAAACTCATGCCAACATTCTCGGACGTCTGGTTGCACAAGTAAAAGTTACTGGCTGTGTTGTGCTTACTCCCTTCCTACCGAGGATGGTGATTGACTTGTTAATCACTATCTTGGTAATCTACAGCTGGGAAGGAAACTGCCTTGTTTTATCACTAAGAAGCAATAAACTATTATCCTGTAGTAATAAAATCACTTCTGTATGTAGAGCTTTATTCATTTTTTTTGAACATTATATTTTTTAATATATGTTTTTTAATATATGCATGCTTAAGCATAAAGCTTAAGCTTTATTTTTAAAGAAGTACCTGTCCATCTCATTTTTAATATATAGGAATTGATACATTTTCAATATTAAATATGAAGAAAACAATGACAGAGCTTTTTGTACAATGACAAATCAGAAAATCCGTAGTAGAACCTTGTATGATATTCAGCCAGACACTCCTGGTAGCTTTGAGACTGGGTATTTACAACACTAAACTCTTTCACATCAATTGTTTTTCTCTACCAATTCCCTCTCTGAGAATCAGCAGACAGAAAATGACATTTAGGCTGACCTTCCAAGAAAACAAATTTTGTTTTTATTATTTTAACAAAGGCTACAGATGTTTATCTAAGCATCTGTTGAACTGAACTGAAATTCCCTGAGTTTGACATCTGATATGTCAAATGAATGCTAAGTACATTAATACGAATTATTATTATGTTTTTAAAAATAAAAAGGAAGCTTTAACCCATCCTGGATGAGTAAAGGCAGTAAAACCCTAGCCAAAGTTTGATTACAGTGTGAATCCAAGAAAACATTATTGCAATGTTAATGGCCCTGCTTTAATTTAAATATGTTTAGTTTAAAGTCTCTGTAGTTTGGGGTAGATTTGTTACATATTTCATATTGGTGTAAAATTTGCAAAATGTTGCACCTTCGAAAAGCTACATGAAAGCCAATCAGTGGCTTGTAAAATCACACCGAGCCTGTAAAACTGAGTCATCCTGATTCAAAGTAATAGCTGAGGATATGAACTAATGAATGAAAAAATCTGGTTACAAAACATGTCTGTTTAGAAGGAAGAAGCTCTTCTGATTGCAATCACCATGTTCCAGTCACCTTTTAAAAAAAAGTTAAAATCTCAATCCAAAATTGTGTTAAAACACTGTAAAACTTCACACATTTTATATAAAGCCTAGTTATCTAGACACTGTGAAACCCTGAGAATTGTTTTACTCACAGAAATATATTAATAAAATCCAAGTTTCTCAGATATTTTTATGTCTGGGCTTCCTTGGCCGGGGGTGAAACTACTGAAAGGGAGGGAGTGAGGATGGCAAAGCTTCAGACAACTGATGAAGTCACCATCTCCAGTTGCCTGCCAGTCCTCTGCTGAAAGGAGGATGAGGCTGTGATAGATTAACTCTTGCTTGATCGTTTACCACCTTAAAGGTGAGTTGGCTTCCATAACCTGTGAGGCTAACAAACTATTTGGCTACCTCATTGCTGGAGGGGGCAAATGAGCTGGAAGTACCTGGGCACCCTCTGCAGTGTTGTTGTTATTGCTTTCATCTGCTAAGAACCATTCACCAGAGCAGCATGAGGCTCATCGTTGCAAGCAAATGGCCTTGGTATTTATCCTCCTTCATAATCGAGACTGTAACTTTGATGATCTCATAGTTGCTGTAGATCCTGGTGCTTAATCTAGCCAATCTGGAGCTGTGATTCAAATTTGGACACGTCTCCAATCTCTTTCAAAAATGTAACTCACTGCAAAGTGAATACTGAAAGCTTGGTGGGTTTGCAGCAGGAATGGATTTTGGCTTTGATCTCCCAGTAAGGGTTTAAAGAGTATATAAAATAAAAAGAGAGCGAGATAGAGGAAGAAATAATGCATTTAAATCTATAGATTACACATAAATTAGCTGGCATTCAAGCCCTCAGTCAATGGTGCTATGTGGCTTATTCAGCAAGGCTAGCAGCCCTCTTGCTCTGCTTCTGGTTCTCCCCAGTTCAGACTAAGGACTTTGTGCTTTACCCCTTGATGGCTACTATAATCTGGATTGCAGCGGATGCACAGTATGGAAAGCTAATAGACCTATTGCACCAAAAACAAAGCAGGTATCTCCTTATGTTCACTGGAAGGCAACTGGTCAGCTTCCAACGGACCTCAACAGTTGCATACACAAGTGAATAAAAGATAAGTATTTATTGTCGAAGATGAAGTTACAGTAGTGTTAATGTGTATGTTAACAGGAAAAACCTGGGGGTTTTTTGTTTGTTTGTTTGTTTTAAGAAAAAAACAATCCTGGAATATGTTTGGTAGCTTCTCTCCTACAAAGAATTCATGGTGGATTTAATGGGAGGAATGTCTTGATTTATGTTTTGGAGTAAATTAAACTTAATTTCCAACATGGGCTTCAAGATAACAGGCCAGATTCCTGAAGGGCATGTGCCTTCTGTTCCCTCAGTTAGTGTGAATGCATCCTAGCTGACAATTTGGTTATACCTTCTAGATTTCCTGTTTTAAGGTGAAGCACAGATTTGTCATGTTGTCTGGCAGGCCCTCTTAACTTATCAAGCTGGATGTGTCTATTCTGGAGTCAGTCTTGTTTTTGCTTTACAGTACCTAGTGGCTGAACCTTAAAAATAAGGATAAGGCTAGTAAAAATAGAAGATTACTCAATTATTATATAACAAATATGTGCAGTTCCAATTTCAGAGGATTCCAAAAAAGGGTGGGAACAAGTATAAGAAAAATAAATAATTTAGAGGAAATAGAGTTTGGTTCTTATCAATTTTCTTTAAAAAGCAAGGAAAACAAAGGAACAATTTTTAATTTTTATATATTAGAGAATAGACAATCATAACAACCTAGAGGCCGAGGAAGGGATTTGTGAGTCAATATATCTGTGCATTGTAGATTTATTAATCTGAAAAATTAATAGAAGTTATTTTGAATTTCAAGAACAAGTAAGATTAAAGGAAGTTTGAATGAGATAGGATTTTTCCCCTTTGATGGAAGTATTTTGTTTTGTCCATATTACAGAAGAACATTAAGATGCCTTTAACTGAACACCCACTGAAACATTTTTTCCTTCTACTTCCTTTTTTGGGTCGGTTTGAAGTGTTAGCAACATCCAGTTTTCAGTGAAGTATCTAACTAAATACACAATTTCCAACTTTTGAACTTACGTTCTCCTTTTCCCACTAGGCAGAAAGGGATATGGAGGCTTAACAAGGAGGAGACGGAAGATCATTTTTAATTTTTTTAATGAACTGGCAATTTTTTTCTTCTCATCATTTTTTCTTCTCCCCTTTGCTGGAAAAGAAGGAGGCACTGTGGGAAGGATAAGACAGTGACTGGATGGAAAACAACCAGGTAAAATTTTGTTTTGCAAAAGAGAGCAAATTTTATTCCACGTTATATTTATTTTTCCTGAACAATCCTCATTGGAATAATATAAAGGGCAAAATGTGAACTTTTGTGTCTCTGAAACGTGCCACCGGATTCCATCCTTCACCTCTTCCCTCGATCAAATCTAGTTAATGTGCAAAATTCCTTGATGCTTCCTGTAGAATAATCATGAGGGAATGATCTAAATATTTATTAGAAATTCTCAATTTTGACCTCTCTTTTCCTGTCCAAGTGCGTTACTTATCAGCCCCATGCCTTTCTAAAAAGAGATCTGAAGGTATGTGAAGGAAAACAAGAGAAATGGTTTCCAGAACCATAGCGTGCTAAGCATACTTGAGATTGGTTTTTAAAAGCGTTCTTGAAAACTTTTTCTTGGCCTCTTTTAAGGCCTCGTAACTTTTGAAGGTTTACTTTTTTTTTTTTTTTTTTTTCTGGAAAAGGGCCACATTTATTGACCAACCTTTCTTTTAATCTGAAAACTAAGTAGTGTCGACTTGGACACTTACAGAGGGCTTCTGTGCATAGGGCTGAGGCTCACAAGTGTGAGCTAGCAGGCACTCAAATTAAAGTCTTATTTTCTACACCATTGCCACCCCTGCTGTTCCATGTGTGCTGCCCTCATGAAACTGTTCATGAGGTTAGATATTTCTTCCCATGTTTTAGTGAGTTCAGTGAGTTTGCAGATCAGACAGAGAAACCCTTGAGCTCAAGGAAGCACTTGTGCTTAGGGAAGATGGGAGGTGGGAACCAGCAATCTCCTATGTGTAGTGTAGATCTAACCTTACAAATTAGCATATTGAAACAGACAGCGACTTTAAAAGAAAAAAAAAACAGCCAAAAAAACCCCCAAAACTGAAATGGTATTGGGAAGCAAGTAATAGCTGTGTACAGCAAGTCTGAATGAAAAGCAACAATAACAAAACTCTCCATTCTTTTTCTACAGTCTTCTCTCAGTTTTTCAAATGTTAATTAAGACTTCAACACTCTTGCCAGATATCTGAGGCATGAGAATATGAAGAATTTTGCCCTAGGTTACACAGCAAACAACTGGTGGCTCCCAGGAGTCCCTGCCTTCCAGCCACTCACTTCACTGCTGCGTTGGAGAAAGCAATAGAGCTGCTTAATTGAATTGGCATTTGGTGTCCTGCTCTGTTCCCTGTACATTACAGCATCAGTAAAGGAAAAATACTCATGCTGGCTGAGCCAGGATTTGATTTGAACCAGATGCCCTCTTTGGTCCTGCCTAATGAAGCCTCATTTCATTTGAGAGTAATTCCTTCACCTATCAAAAATCTTTTGGAGGAATAGCTACTGGACTTGATATGTTTGGAGAAGATATTTGAAGAAGAAGCAAAAGAGAGAAAGATATAGGTAAAGCTTCAAGGACAGCCAAACTGTCTCGGAAAGCTTTTCCACCCTGCAGTCGAAGCCTCCATGATCTGAAATTAGGCATCCAGGGATACTGCTGCTATTTTTCTTCTTTATTTACATTTGATTGCTACTTTATGTTTTAAGTTGTAGAAATGGGGAGGATTTTGCAGATTAGCCATGACAAATTTTCTTTTTCCCAGGGCCAAGAAGCAAGTTGTTATTTTGTCTTTGCCTATTTTTTTTTTTAAGTTTGACTATTAGCTGCGGTTGATCTTTCACTGGCGACCTTTCAGTCTCCAGTGCTCTCTCCAGCCCACAGTTAGTTAACTGTGAATATATTTAATTACAACTGTGTCTCACAGCAGGGAAAGTATTAGCAGTCTGTATATCATTAGACTTTTTGTTTTTATTAGTCTTAGAGTGTTTTAGGACTCTCACTATGAAAATATCATGTCATTCCCATCTGCTTTCCTTTGACAGAAGCTGTAGTCAGTAACAAAATCTAGATTTGAGTAGATTGAGCTGAGAGCAAATTGTTCCTCATCAACCCTGTCTTAATTGTTGAGCACTGTGACTGCAATAATATTTTAGATTCATATCACTGGAACCGGTACTTCCTCATTTAAAATATTTTGGTGGTAAAAGTTATAGTAACACCTGCCAATAATTTGTGCCCAGACAGTGAGCAGAAAGTGGGAAAGAGGAATTAATAAAGAGAGAAAAAGATACTTAGAGATTTGGTGGCATGAATCAAAAATGTGAATGATACAATATAAGTTAATAAGAGAAAGATGTATTTTCCTTAGGAATGTAATTACCTGCTAGGATTTCATTCGCTTCCCCCTCTGTTTTAAACACACATAAAAGAATTGCCATTAGCATCCTCTGGCTGGAAACACAAGACGTAGCTCTTTGCTCAGGTCATGTTCTTCCACCTGAGAATTGCAGGATCCTTCAAATTCCAGTATGTATCCCCTATCATTACAATCTCTCATTCTCTGCTGCGTTCTCAATAAACTGGCAAACATTGCCACGATATTTTCGTCTTGTGCTACTTTTGATGAGATTCTCTTGGCAGTAAGAACTTAAGCCAGCCCCTACGTTCAATGAAAATTTAGAAATGACATCACATGTGCTTGCACCTTTAAAAAGAGAAAGTGGCAGAAGATTGAGGTAACTGTTGAGGTTGCTATAAATTTCGATGCTTTAGAACTATAAATTTTGATGTTTTGGAACTAATTCATTTATCTACATGAACAGCTATATAGTTTATATATCCCACGGAAGATCATTGTTAATATAGTAAGACCAGTTGCACTACTAAGACTGTACTCGTGCACTGGTACCAGTTGTACAGTAAAGAAAATCTAGGGAATCAGCATGGAGAATAGTCAAATTAGCGCAAAAATGAAGTAAGCTGTCATGAATCACACCTTTGTTTTATTTTGTGCAGGGCAGTCATAGTCTACTTTAATTAAAACAGTAAACTTTTGTCCAAGGTTGCAGGCTTGCAATCATGGTTATGTACATTATTGATGTTATGAAATAGCATTTGTTTTGGTAATTCTATGGCTTCTGCTTTAAGAAATGCACCCTTACCTTTCTCTAGAGAGTCAAATAAGCCCTTCTCATCCTAGAATAACATCAGGTGGGGATATTTCTGACAAAAAAAAAAAAAAAGAGAGAGAGAAATGTTTTATCTTCCTGACAGCCTCTCAGAGACAACACTGCTAATTGGTTGTTAGGAAGTTTGGAACACCTGGTGCCCACAGGTAGATAGAATGAGAGAAAAGAGTAAACAGAGAGGCAGCCCTCTCTAGAGATGTGGTCCTAGACTTTTTAGTGAATTCTACATCCTCTACACTAAGCTCTACCAAGAATAAAGTGGCTGCTAAAATAGCAGGAGTCTCATAAACCATGACTTGAAATCCTGAGGAAGTGTTCACTCTTTTCTTTTTTTTTGCTTCCTCTGATGCCCTTTGAAACTGCAGAATTAACAGGACTATTAGGGTGAAATGGACCATTATTATTTTCATAAAATATCTATTTCATTGTAACATTTTATGTTTTGGAATCTTGGGATCTTTCTGCCCATGGAAGAGATTTCATGAGCAGATAAAGATAATAGAAGGATTCTTCTCTCTGCTGGATGCCTGCAGAGGTGAATGACTATGAGGTGGACAGAGTTGAAGAGTTATCCATTTAGATATGGACCTTCTTGGACCTATGTTTTAGCTTTCTCTCCAATCTTGTCTCAGGCTGATCTCCTGCTGTTCTTGGCTGGAGCACTTGAACGGATGCTGTATTTGATTCACCATTCTTTAGTCTGTGATTGCTGATGAAGACTGATATCACAGAATCACAGAATGGTTAAGGCTGGAAGGGACCTCTAGAGATCATCTAGTCCAACCCTCCTGCTCAAGCAGGGACACTTAGAGCACGGGGCACAGGGTCACATCCGTATCTGCTTTGCTTGGATGTCAAGAGAATGCACTCCAGTCAGTGAGGACAGTGTCTCTTCTGTGGCCACCTGTGACTCACAGGTCACCTTCTTATGTGGAGCAGACCTGCTTTTGCTGCTCCCCTATGGAAGAAATATTCTGTTTTCTTTTTTTCTTTTTCTTTCTTTCTTTCTTTCTTTTTTTTTTTTCCAGAAGTTCTATGTGGGAGCTTAGATACCATATTATAAACATCCCAGACTCTAAGTTAGGTTTCATAAAATCAGTATCTTGATTCAACTGGATATGGCAATGAAAACTAAGTGGAACCTAGTCTCAAGATACTTAGCACCTGAAGGAAAAAATGTATGTATGTAGAGAATGAGATAGATTTCATTCCAGAGTGCTGATATTCTAATTGCATTAAATATGAGGTGGTTACTGAGAGTTACTACCAAATGGTGGAAGAAGAATGAGAAGCATGAGCAAGAGATATTATAAATAATTTTAGAGAGGACAAAACAACTTTTGGACATGTCAGAGTCTCTTAAGCACGGAAATACAATAAGAGAAAATTAAAGCCCAGCAAAGTACCTTATGATTTCCATGAAAATGTGCACCCCAGACACAAGGCAGCATTATTTATAAATACTGGGAGTCCTACAGACTTATTCCAGAGTTAAGAAATAGACATTTATTCCAAAGTTAAGAACAGCAAGTTAATGATCTCTTCAAGGGAGAAGACTTCTAGCCAGGACAGAGCAAGGGTGTCTCTTGGTGTGCATGAGGGAGCACAGAGAATGCAGAGCAAGAGCAGAAATGGCCTCAGGATCTGCCTGGCTTAAGAGGAAGAGGAGTGGGCCTGGGAGCTGAAACAGTGTGAGGAAGGCAGAAGAGCATCCTGCCCTAAGTGCTGGTGTATGGCTCTCCTATATGTAAATTTAGGGCCTGATACCTTCTTGTGATAGAGAGGCAGAGAAGTGCAAATGATCCCATGTTCAGCCTTCTTGCAGCTTTGCAAAGGAGGGTAGGGTGGCATCTCTGTGAAGCAAGAGCTGCTTATAATGCAGAAGTGCCTGTAGTGATTTGTCAAGGTGCCTGTCATCCTGAGCTGCTCATGAGTTTATTAGGAAGCAACCATCTTCCTTCCATTATACAATTAACTAATTATGCCTCTCGTTGGAATTAATGATATAGAAAATTGCATTCATTCATATTCATAATCCTTGTGCCTCTATATGGTAGCTGTGCTTTTCATCTATTGCAGTGTGAATTATAGCAGCCCTAATCTGCTCATTTTTCCTCTTCTGAGCACTTTTCAACCTTTCATGTCTGTGCAACCTAAAGCACAAAGACAATGCAACGTTTTCCATCCTTCTGTGACTGTTCAAAACTATTTTATTGCCCCATTGAGAAAAAATATTATAACAGGGCTGCAGATTATGTATAAAATGTTCTCTTTCTTCTTTGGAACAAACCATTATGCTTTCTGTTTTATGATCCTGGAAGTGATTCACTGCTATTATTGAACTAATATAACCTAGAAAGCTTGTGTGCAATGTAAATCTTTTCCATTAAATGCAGCACCTGATTGATTGGCTAAAAACCAGTTTTCACTATTTAAGGATAAGAAGGTGCTGCATGAGGTATGTTGAGGTACACCCTTTCAAATGTCATCAGCTAGTAATGTAGAGGCACTGAGAATTTGGTGCACAAAAGAATGCACAAGGATATGCAGTCTTTCTCCCTGCATCTAAGCTACTGTCTTGCTGTGAACATAATCCCGTTTTGCAAGGGATACCAGTGGATATTTGGTTGCACAAGCGTGCATGCACAGATTCATTCTGCAATTCGTTCTTCTGCACTTGAAGTCAAGTTGAATTTTGTTTGTAGAGATATGTGACTGAGTTCAGTGCAATTGCTTCAGATTAGGCATGAAGAAATGGCAAAAGAACTTAGCTCCAATTTAACTAACATACAATTCTAAAATATTTTTTGCTTTAAAAAAGCTGCCAAAAGAAAATCAGTTTTAGACCATAGAATGTTGTCTTCATTTGAAAAAAATGTTGACAGAAAAGGTGAACTACAAACCTGAAATATCTGGGGGAAATAAATTTTGTTAATATTTTCTGACAAAATATTTGAATCAAGTTATCTATACGTGCACCTATGTCACATCATAAAATGTAGAGAAATATGAATCCCTATTGTAGTAAATCAGTGTGGCCCTTATTCCAAGGGAAGATCATATGTCCCAGCAAGGGGAAAAACAGCTTTGTGCGGGAGTAGTGCACACCAAGGATGGAGAGAAGGCACATGACAAAGGCATTTGTGGGTTTGCATAAATGCAGCTCAGAGCTCTATTTTAGGCAGGGCATCGTATTTTTTTGCTAATAGATTAGCCCAGGTTTAATCTGACAGGAGAGCTAATAGTGCATTTACTGAAACAAAGCTGTGAGGAAAATAAACTGAGACATAAGATAGAGTTTGGATCAGAGTAGCGAGATAAACTCTCTAAAGAGAGATAATTGATAAAGAGACTGAATGCTACATGGAGCTACGTGGGTTTGTGATGCTTATCTGAGGATACTGGAGGACAGAAAACCAACAGTATAAAAAACATAAAATGAACTTGCAAATATAGCCCTGTTATGAAAATATCTTTCAGTTTTGTTCCCTTTTCATTTTGGTATTCTATTCTGTAATAAATTAAAATGATCTTTCCTTCATTTTTTTTTATTAAAACAAAAATTAAGAGTGGTATCCTTGTTAATAGGTATCTTAAGAAAATTAAAACCATTCAGGAGTGAGTGAATTTGTTTAGATTTGTTCATATTGCTCCTTCTGTAAAACAAATATCCTAGATAAGCTCTCTTATTGTTCACTGTGGTATATTCCTTTATGCTGTGGTTAATGTTCCTACAGGACAGCTAAGCTTCTGATTTCCTCTAATTTAGCTCACTTTAGATTTATAGAATTTCCACTGTGTTAACCAGGGGGAAGAGGAATCACACGGTCCTTGCTAATGGTGAACTTGCGTTCTCCAAAGAATTGCTGGAGCGGGTTCATGACCAGCTCACTTCTTAGAACCATCCGACTCATGCAAAAATAGGATGAAGTCATCCTTTTCCAGTGTCTGAACATTTTATGCCGTGCTACTGTTTTAAGCACATTTTCTTTTCCCTTAGGTACGTGCACATCCCTCTTCAGACAGATTTTTTTTCCCAAATTCAACAACTTAGTCTAGAAAAATAAAAAGAGAGATTCTTGCCAGGAAAAAGAAATTATGGCTTGGTTATTCAGCCTCTGTTTATCTCTGTTAGGGTAACTGATGGCTGTTTTTCTTCTGTTCTTTGCTGTTTCCTGTTCTCCAACTAGCATTTAAAGACTTCATAACAATATTTAAACTTCAAGTAATAGTAATATGTAAACATCCTAAATCTTGAAGTGCCACTACTAAAGATACTTAACTTCGTCCTCAGAATTCCTCGGTGTGCAGCTTTTGGTAGGACTATCCTTAGGAAGGCAGTGATACCTGTTAGCTTAATGTATTGATAAATTTTCATTGCTTGAGGACTACGTAAGGAACTATGATCAGATGAGCATAAGTGAGGCATATATTAAATGCCATTGCTATTTTTTAAAAAGCAAACAGCAAACATTTTTTCCTCTTGATGATCTTGGCTCTGTGCTTTTGAGGTGGTTATTAATGGTCTTAAAGAGAACTTTTAGAAAATGAACACACATAGAGTTTTCAAATAACATGCAAATTGGACGACAGGGCAGTTACACAAGCATACCTCTAAAGCTTGATAGGGAGCATATGTATAAATAATTTGCTTCTTAGCAAAGCCAAATAGAATGCCAAGGAAGAAGGGTGTACAAATATGCTGAGGAACTAGGAACTGTACCCTGAAAACAACTGTTTCTGAAAGAAGCCAGGACATGATCCATAGCAAATCAAGTGAGTTTGGTGTTGTAGCTGATATCAAAGTGGTTGGATCTACCTTCAGAGGACCTTTAACTAGAACAAGGATGTGTTATAATTATGTACAATATAGGGAAGTATTTTGTATAGATCTGATTTGCTCTTCAAAGCACTTACCAACTCCTATCTATTCAGAAAACAACTGACACATTTGCAGTTTGATTTCAGTTTAGATAACCTATTTAGTTCGTTAAAAAGGAATATTACAAAACTGATGAAAGTACCTTTTAGGTACATCAAGAGAAGAAAAGAAATCTGGCAGCATATGCTTTTTGATTTGCAAGAAAAGGAAATGCCTGAGATTCAATGTCTAGAAATGGATGATATATCAATTCAGATTAAGAGTGCAGCAAAACATTTTAACATATGTTGATATTAATAAAGCACTAAAAAGTGGCTATGGAAAATATTTAATAGCTTGAATTTTTAAATGATGTATCTTTCAATGGTGTCCTCCTTTGGAAACTATGAGTTAAGACTTAAGCCTTTTCTCCTATCAATAAAAAGAAAGGATTTGCTTCATAATAAGTCCTAACAGAATGGAACTCTCTGTGGAAATATTTGGATAAGGCTTTTAAACCCAACTCTTTGAAGAATGAAAATATACAAATAATGTGTGAAGAGGTGGTTGCTCAGAAGCACATTGTTCAACAACTAAAAAGATGCTTAATGTAAAAGTCCCAATTGACTCAGACTGTACTAATACTGAGCCAGTATCATTGCTTGGGAAGCTATTTTGGTGTAAGGTGCTTTAGAACATCTTCAGATCAGAGCTACGAACAGAGTAAGAGATGATCCTTTCATGGGGGGTGAAGAAGGTAATTGTTAAAAGTAGTTCCTAGGAACTCTTGAGTTCTCCTTCCTTAACAGTAATCAAGATTTATTATGTGATCACTTTTATTAAATTTGTTCTTTATGAAGATAAAAATATTCTTTAAGGTTTTGTCTGGATCTGAACTGCATTTTGAAATGTTCTGAGGCTTGGCCATGTTGCTTTCTACCTCAGGATGACCTTCCTGTTTTTAAGCCAATTGCATTGCACTGTGAAACTTTGTGGGAGTTTAGAACCCATTATAATACAAATATTTATCTGCAGGCTCTTACAGTCCTTGACATTTCTCTGGCTTTGCCAGGACTCTCATTCCAACTTACTAATTCAGAAGTCCAAGTCAATATTGGGTGGCTTGGCTTTTAAATCTTTCTCCTCCTGCATACAGCCTTTGGTCAAGCAGCCTGGTGCTTGTTTTCATGCTTTCTGTGGATTGTTTGTTACGTTTGAATGTTTTACAGAGCTAAACTCGACAAATTCACTTTTAGTAAGGACAAGGACTGGGAGTTCTTCCTCTCCTTATTCCCATCTCTCCTTTTAAAAAACTTTGTTTACCATTGGCCTTTCATTCCTAGCATCCCACATTCTTTCAGATGACCTTTTTGTATTTGTCTTCAGATGTGGCTAAAACCAGATCTGCTGAGATAATTAAATCATATTCATCAACCCTGGTCCCACTTTGCCTTTAGTTAGCTTTCCTCTGTGTAACTCCTGGGACTGGAGGCGGCCTTTTCCAAGCTGGCAGTAACTTTTCTTTCCCAACTATCTTCTCGCAAATTAGTTCTTAATATTCTTTAAGGAGATCCCCAATGAGCCATCCTTCTATAATAATGCCTTTTTTTTTGTAGTTTGTTTCCACTTTCAGGTACTCAATGACACTGCTCATTATTTCTAAGTCTTGATTTTCTTCACTTTTAGTTAGCAAGCAGGATTCTTGACTAGATTTAGTAGGAAGATAATGGCTCAACATCATCCAATATCCATAAATTAGAGAATTTTTAGGTCACGCTATCTTATAATAATGCTGAATCAGCTTTGTTCTGTCACCTGCAGCTCCCTGATGTTACTAACATATCAGTGAATAATCCTTATAGCTTAGTCAGCATTTTTTTAAAGGAAAAGCTTTTCTTTTTTTTTTTTTTTTTTCCTTTCAGTTGCTCATTTTAACATTTCATAAATCTGAGCTAATGTAATATTTTTCTTCCATGTTTTCTGCTAAGAATTTTTCTCTGCATACTCAGTGCAACCTTTACACATTGTATTTTCTTATTACTTTTATATGTCATGCAGTTAATTATGAAGAGCCAAGAAAAAGGGGCTTTGCCTTTTTTATTGATCTTTATCATTTAATTGATAGGGGGAAGGGAAAACATAGGTTTCCTATTCTGATCAAACCTGTTGATCATCTCAGTTGATTATACAACTCTCCAGCATATTTCTAAAGCTCTCAAATTATATTATGTAATTTTTTTTGTTCCTTACACATATTTGGATTGTAGCATTCAGAAGCAATGTCACAGCTCCACTGAATCTGGTGCTACAGTGTTCATTCCTTCCCAGACATGGTACAAATGGGAGAGCCACAAAGAAGGCAGCCAAGGTGATTGATTAAAGTTGAAGACATAATTAACATGATAATTTGAATTCTTTTTCACCTTGAGAAAAAATGATTGGGGAAGGAAAATGGCTATGATATAGATCAGGTAGAAACTAGTATGGCTGATTATTTCCCAACTCTTCTAAATCTATAAGCAGGATATGTCACATTAAACTGGTAGGTGAATGAAAAAAAATATTTCTTCATCCAGAATTCAGCTGCAGGATTGCTTACCAATGGAGGCTGTAGATGCTGAAAGTCCATGTGTATTCTACATGTCCATGAACAAGTAATGGAAGGATAAACATCAAAAGGGTTAAATAAAAACTGCCTCTCAGGAACTTCCTGGACATCAAATAGTTAGACTGAAGATTATACAGCAGGGCTGTCCTTAGGAATCTTGCTGTATTCTTCTGTTCTTTAATAGGCAGATGACTCTGGCCCTCCCTGGAGGCAGCGAGCTAGCAGATGAAGCCATATGCTTGACTTGGAACAGGTGTGGTCTATTGGAGCATGTTTTCTAGCTATTACACTCTGGAACTGGATATTTGGAATGTAGCAAATATTAATAATATAAATTACACTTTGTCTTCTACATTTTGGGTTACATTATACTGAATAAATATCGGAGCCCCCAGGACAGTCAATACTGATATCTTGACTGGCTTTGCAATGCTAGAGGATGTAAGCATTCTATTTAATGTACTGAAATATACATATCTGGGGGTAGAACCATGTATAGTGCCTAAAAGAATTACCTTGTGAATGTGCCCTTGTGGCCAAGAAGGCCCGTGATAAACTGGGGTGCATTATGAGGAGTGTTGCCAGCAGATCAAGGGATCAAGGGATGTGATCCTCTACTCAGCCCAGGTGAGGCCATATCTGGAGTACTCTGTCCAGATCTGGGCTTCCAAGTACAAGCAAGACATGGATCTACTGGAGAGGGTCCAACAGAGGTTTACAAAAACTGGAGCATCTCTCCTATGAGGAGAGGCTGAGAGAGCTGGGGCTGTTTAACTTAGAGAAGACTAAAAGGGGATCTTATCAATGTGGGCAAGCATTTGAAGGAAGGATGTCAAGAGAATGGGGCCTGACTCTTTCCAGTGGTAGCCAGTGATAGGACAAGAGGCAAAGGGGGCAAACTGAAACACAAGAAGCTCCGTCTGAATACAAGGAAAAACTTCTTGACTGTGTGGGTGACAGAGCGCTGGAGCGGGCTGTCCAGGGAGGCTGTGGAGTCTCCTTCTCTGGAGATATTGAAAACTCGCTTAGATGAAAGTTTGTGCAACATGCTCTAGGTGACTCTTTCTGAGTAAAGATGCTGGACTAGATCTCCAGAGGTCCCTTCCAACCTCAACCGTTCTGTATTCTATGAACTGAACCTAGACCTAGTCTGCATCTAGATCTAGCCTGCATGCTACATAGCCCGGATTGGGGAGCAATTTTGAAAAAAAAATAAGGAAAAAAAAGGGAACTGAAAGCTCAAACTGTCTCTCTTCTCCAAACTATTGTTTAACTTATATTTGACATGTGCCTGGCAAGACTGCTAAAACAGCAAATTCCTTCTCAATCTATATGGGAAAATCCTCTTCTGCCATCCTCTTTTATTTAGCAAAGTACAGAGATAAAGATGGCAATTAATCTTGTAAAGCTTGTACTGTAACAAATGGAAAGCCAATCTAGTTGGACAGCAATAATTAAACAGCCTAAGAACTGAAAGGCCTCCCCTACCAAAATCAGTAAGCGTTTTAGTGGCAAATCTCTCTGCCTTAATGTCTTATCTTTAAAATGAGGACATCTGAGAAAGGCAACTGCATACAAATTTGTAAAAGTTTGAGATGCTTATTTTCTAGGATAATGCACACAATAAATAAATAAATAAAGTTTCTGAGGAAGTGGAATATTCTGTATGCAGTACATGAAAGTGTGAAGCCACATACTGGATGAAGAGGCTAAAAAAGATCTGAACAGCCAGATGCTTCATTTGCTGAGCACTCTCCATCAAAGGATCTATTAAAAAAAATATTAAGAGTAGAGAGAGATTCTTCTGAAGACAAAAAACACAGCTTGATTAACACATCTTGTCCAACAGGGGGTCTGGGTTAATGTGAGAAAGAAAAGGCTTATAAGAGAGAAGAGGATTTTTCTTCTTTTTAGCTATCTATCTCAACTAATCAGCCTGCTGTCATATTCTCCTGCATATCTACCCACTGCCCTTCACTGCCCTGTGTGGGTTTTCAAGGCTTTCTTGACCCCATCACACAAATGCTTTTGCCCTGCAATTCTCCTCCTAAACACTCCTTTCGTTGGTATCAGTATGGATGTCTAAGGTATTTACATGGCCCTAATTAGCACAGTTCCTGACTACCCTTCCCTGCAAGGTGATATCTTCATTTACACTTGCTCAGTCACTGCTTCATGCTCTCAGGTGCATCATTTTAACATTGGAAAGTTTCAAGCATCTTAAAGATTTTGCCTCTAGTCAGGCCTAGGCATTTCTAGTTCCAAGCCGTTATCAATCTTTTTAAACTGATTAACTGATTTTACCCAAGTCCTATTATCTTTGGAAAATTTTAAAGTTGGACTACACCCAGTAGAATTTCTCAAAATTCTTAGTAAAGTGATAACTTTGTTAAATCCAATGCAGATTTTTTTCTTTCTTTCAAATCCAGAATAAGATGATACCTATTTTATTTTGTAACTTGGTAGTGGAAACACATAGGCAAGGATATATAAAAATCATTGTTCTCATCTTTGGGGAATTAAATTCAGAAAACGTGTTTTGCAGGATGGTACACTAACCAGCAGGCTGTCAGGTAACCTGGGCTGGAGGCAATATCTTCCTTCTAGTAACTTTGTGACATACAGCATTTCTACACAGAGATTCATTTTTCCTCTCTGTGGGATAGAGGACAAGTCTATGAACAGAGTGGGGAAATTAAGCAAACCATTTACCAGTCTCTTCTCCAAGGTCTTTGATGTCTACTTACTTTAAAAACAGAAATAGTTAGTTTGCTTGATTTTAATAAATTGTGTATCATAACTCAGTTGGGCATTTTTAAACTTTTTGCCTGCTTTAATCAGTTTAGAATTAATACTAACAGAATTAATACTAACAGTTATACTTTCCTGGCTTACATGAACACAGAAAGATTAGGGATATTTTAACACAATCCAGAGACTTTTCCCTGCCAGCAATACTGAAGTTTTTAACACTAATTTGTGAATTAACCATCTTGACATGAAAATTTCCTCTTTATTTTTGTAAATCATTGGTCAATTGCTCCTTTTCACAGACACATCAAATAATACAAAATACTCATTCTGTAAAGTACTTGGGTGGTTATTACCTCTCATTTGCTATCATAATATCAGTTCCCAGCCTTATTTAGCTAGCGTTGTTGACCTTTCCTATCCACTTGCTAAATTTGTCAAGAAATGTAATCTGTGCTTTCTTCTACATTGCCTTTCATGTTAAAAGGAGCTTGCTGTAAAAATCTCTCTCTCAAACCATGTAACTCTGAATCTTTATTGAAAATCTTCAGTATCATTGTTCTTACAGAATCTTGGCAGTGCTGCTGGGCAGCGACCTCCCCAGTAATATTCTTGGTATTATTGTTTCACTTTCCATGGTTTTCAGTTTATTTTTTGCATCTTTCCTGCTTTTAGAGCCACAGTCAAGGATTATGCTGGTCCATTATGGTATTAACATGGATAGTTACTAAGTTAGTTTATTGCAGGAGTGCTTTTTTTTTTTTTTTAGGAAAAAACATACACATATGAATCTTAGTGCAAACTAGTACAGACTTTTTAGATACAATAATGCCAAACCTTTTCAATATTATGTAAGCTTTACTGTCTTCAGAATGAAACTCATGCACAAGCAAACTTTCGACCCTTAGGCAAGGATATCCCAAAGAACTGATATTTCCAAGAATTTTGTTATACTGGTTGGAGCTACTTCATTGTAGTTTACAGAAATAACTAAAGTAAAAATTTTAATGCAACAAACAGGTTAAATAAAAACCAGTTTATGAAGGTTATGTTAATAGAGTGGTTTCGATTTTTTTTAGTATGGAAGTACTCATTATATATCAATTTATGACTCAGTTATGGGTTTTTTGTCCATATTTGATAATCATAACTTGAGAAATGTCCAGCTAAATTAGAATTGCATTGATTCCACTTCAGTCCTTTGAAATATCATGGACTAGACTATCTTAAAATAAAGCAAGTGATGGAAAGGCAACAACTGTGATTATATACATTACATAACACTAATACTTCAACAATGATTCTTGCTGTTAGAAAGACGCTGTGATATGATTTGTGTAAATTAATGTTGCAAATTATTTTTTAAGTAACTCCACACACTTCAATCATTCTTGCTAACTTTGTTCTTGCAGAAGGAATGTTTTGTGAGCAAGGGCTGTTCCTCATAATGGTAAATGGCTATTTACTTTCTCTGAACAATGAGGATTCGAAATAACAATTCTTTATTCCTGTAACAAAGATAAAGAATAAAGCTGAATAGGAAACATAAAGTCAAATGCTGTCTAGACATTCAACAGACAATTATGAATTCTGTCATTTAAAAATTATATGGTACAACAGGTAAACAATCAAAACATTCCCCGGAGAGAACGACAGTTCCTCTGTTATACTACAGAAATCTTTGTTTAATGAGAACAATTACCCAAACACTGGGAGTTCTGTATTAAAAAGACAAGACTATATATATTCTTATAGTTACAATGATCATAAAAAAAGGAAATGTATGGGGTTTTTTTTTTGAAAAAGTACCTATTAGATATTTAAAATTGAAAATAATGACACTTGCAAATCCTGGGAGACGCTAAATGAATGGATAAACATTTTTTTAAAAAAAGTGTTACCAGGATCTTTAACATAAATTTTGAATGAGGTGGTTTTAGATTTTTAATCACAATGATTTGGCTACATTGTGGCTATAACAAAGAAAGAAATGTATTTTTCTTTAAATAAATACACACACACGTACAATGATTTTTTTGGTAAAAGGTATTGAAGATCTACAATTGTACAAACAGAACCTGCAAGATGCCCCTAGGTTTGCCTGGAAGCTGAGGCAGTTGTACCTGAGCTGCTGCAGTGCTGCTCTGTTGGCAGAGCAGGGAGTGATGCCCACTTACATGTCCCGAGGGATGCAGGGATCACCCAGGTGCTCCATGACCGCTCTAGGTTGGTTTGTTGTGTGTTTATTAACATGGTAAACCTCTTAGAGACAGATCAGTAGTTTTGAAGTGTCTGAGTAGAACACAGGAGGGAAGTAATGATTCTATAATAGACTCAAAACATGATTATGGTGGTGCAGCATCCAGTGCTATTGGAGTATTATTTTATTGCTCACCATTGTTTTGTGCAAGAGGTGCTAAAAAAAATGCAATGCCTCTCCTTCAGAAAATTGTTATTCTGAGCCCAGTTTGAGACAGTGAAAGCTGTCTCCCAAATTTCCTACAAAACAAAAATTAAAGAAATCGTTTTAGTTTTTAATTTTTATAATTGTGCTTTGTAGTGCCCCAGTTAGCATTTATCACATCTTCTTGAGAAATATCATATGAAGTTAGTCTGCTATTTCAAATTATAGCAGTCATTAAATTCTAATCGAAATATCCGATTTTCTGCATCCATCCATAATAAATAAATATACAAATATATGCAATCCATCCATAATAAATAATAAAGTGTGACACATCAAACAAACGAAGAAGATAAGCACCTGGCAAGCAATCTAAGGAGCAGCTGTGTTCAGCATGTTGGATGTTAATGTGCAACACAGCGACAGTGCTAAGAGCTGGGACTGAAGCTGGGGATCTACACTTTATATTTGCACTCCCTCACCAGTGGTAGAGTCAAGCTCTGCCTTGTGCTTGTCCTCCGTCTCGCTATTGAATCTTACACACTTTGCACACACTTTCGATACAGAGCTTCAGTGGCATTTCCACATTCCTGCCTACCCTGCATCCAGGTGATAGTATAATAAAGGTTTAAATCACTTTGGACTAAGAACAAAACAATTTAGATGCCACCCAATAACTTTCTCAGTGGTCACCCTCAGTGATGCTGGATTTGATTCAGTTGTTTTCTCATCTGCTTCTAGCAGCCAGTATCTCTGCAGGTTATGTTTAGGTTTCTAAGAGTAAAGTGATCATCTGTGTCCAAGAAAACCCTTATCAAGTACCTATGTTCAAAGAAGAGCGAAACTTTATGGAGATGAGGGGCTATAAAGTGACCAAGCATGTCTGGAAATTTAAGATGAACTGCTAAATTTTTCAAATTCCCTCAGGACAGCATGTCTTGGCAGAATGTGCTATATCCAGGGAGTCTGGCTGATGGGTAGCTTTACTTTCAGACGAATCTAATGTTTCAGGTGTGAAATGGTTTCTGTGACTTCCTTTATCAGCGTGTGGTAAAGCATGGAAAGGAAAGAAATGCTGGAGAGAAAAAGAATGAGAAGAGCAACCTGCTATTATATATACATACATACATATATATACATACATGTGTATAAATCGAAATACTATGTATGCGTGTATATATATATACATCCACTGAACTTTCTCTTCCAAATTGTTAGTATTCATTCTGGTCAAACGGATAGGTGGCCTGGGTAGGTGAGGGGAGAGCAGTGTATGAAGGCAGAGTGGTGGATGTCATCTATCTTGACTTTAGCAAGGCTTTTGATACTGTCCCTCACAACATCCTCTTGGGCAAGCTCCGGAAGTGTGGGATAGATGAGTGGACAGTGAGGTGAATTGACAACTGGCTGGACAGCAGAGCTCAGAGGGTGGTGATCAGTGGCATAGAGTCTAGTTGGAGGCCTGTAGCTATCAGTGTCCCCCAGGGATCAGTCAGTCCTCGGTCCAGTCCTGTTCAATGTATTCATCAATGACCTGGTTGACGGGACAGAGTGCCCCCTCAACAAGTTTGCTGATGATGCCAAACTGGGAGGCATAGCTGATACCTCAGAGAGCTGTGCTGCCATCCAGAGGGACCTGGACAGACTGCCCAACTGGGCGGTGAAAAACCTCATGCAATTCAACAAGGCCAAGTGCAAGGTCCTGCACCTGGGGAGGAATAACCCCATGCATCAGTACAGGCTGGGGACTGACCTTCTGGAGAGCAGCTCTGCAGAGAAGGACCTGGGTGTCATGGTGGATGAAAAGCTGACCATGAGGCATCAGTGTGCCCTTGTGGCCAAGAAGGCCAATGGGATCCTGGGGTGCATTAAGAAGAGCATCTCCAGCAGGTCGAGGGAGGTGATCCTGCCCCTCTACTCAGCCCTGGTGAGGCCACATCTGGAATATTGTGTCCAGTTCTGGGCTCCACAGTACAAGAGGGATGTGGAGCTGCTGGAGAGAGTCCAGCGCAGGGCTACGAGGATGATCAGGGGCCTGGAACATCTGCCCTATGAGGAAAGACTGAGGGAGCTGGACCTGTTCAGCCTGAAGAAGAGAAGGCTCAGAAGGGATCTGATCAACATCTATAAACACCTTAAGGAAGAGAGTGAGGAAGATGGGGGCAGCCTCTCTTCAGTGGTAGCCAGCAATAGGACAAGAGGAAATTGCCACAAACTGAAGCATCAGGAGTTCTGCAGGAACTTAAAGAAAAATTTATTGTAACAGAGCCCTGGAACAGGCTGCCCAGAGAGGTCGTGGAGTCTCCTTCTCTGGAGATCTTCCAAACCCGCTTGGACGCAGTCCTGTGCCATGTGCTCTAGGTGACCCTGCATGTGGAGGGGGGTTGGACTAGATGACCTCTAGAGGTCCCTTCCAAACTTAAGGATTCTATGATTCTATGAAAGAAAACCTTACAGATTTTCATATCTAAAACACCTGTACCTTAATGCTGTAACACTCAGTGTCCTTAGAGGCAGTGGTGAAGGTTACCTGATGGAACAGGGCCTGACATGGGACTAAAGAATTTTTTTCCTTTGAAATTTAATTTAATTTTATTATTATTATTATTTTTCACAAAGATTTTTCTCTCTTGTTTATTTATTGTGTTTTGCTTCTGATGTCAGCCCATTACCTTTAAATGGCAAGAGAATGTTAATATATTTGGTTCTTGGAAGTGTATTTCACCTTCCATAGTCTCTCTTAATCAACCAGAAAACTTTGCTTTGTATTAAGTCATTAAAAAAGGGCTGCCTTTTACTGACCTTTGGATTTTAAACATCTTCATAAATCTTTCCACCCTAAATTCTTGAAACTTAATTAATATTAACTATTTAATTGATACAACAATTCACTTGTTTGGCTTCTTTAGTAACTGATGGATGATAGCTTGAATTCCTCTCAGGTACACTGTAAATAAAAAAAAAACTCTTTTTTTTCTAGAATACTTGATATATCATTCATCTTTTAAATGACTCAAATTGAGTATGTGAGAGAGAGGTTTTAGGAATATGATTTTAAATAACATTTAAAGACAGAATGTGCTTTTAGACTACAAATTACCAAGTAAAGAGGAATTTCTGCTGTAATTCTAAAGGCCCAGCATAATCAAAAATAAATGTCATTCATGTATTCTGGTGCATAAAGTGTTCATAATACTTTAAACAAAAAAGGATGAGTAACAAAAGAAGAATTCTTACTTGGAGGAACGAGGGCAATTTTTTTCAAGCTAGTTTTATCTTACACATAGTCTCTCAGATGAAAATTAGAATTATTAAACAATTAATTTGGAATGTACATGGCTTGAAGATACCATGACATTATTATGTAAACTATTTCCTTATTTTTTAATCAGTGGAGTTAGACTTGTAGAAAGAAAAAAAAAAGAAGAAATCTGGAATGAAGAAATCAGGAACTTATTGACACAGTAAGTATTTGCAAGGAGAATTTATTCATAAATAATGTACATATCCTAGCAAGAGATCAGATAACTACATGGAATATCTTTATATATGCTTTATTTTTCCCCAAGCAATTAATCAGTTACAAGTCTTAATTCTTTATTCAAGGTGATCCAGTTTTTTATTTCTTCCATTTGCTTCTTTTGTTCTTAGCTTGCAATAGTTTCACATGCAAACCACAATTTAGTTCTTCTGAACTGGTAGCTAGCAAAGTCTTCCACATAATAAGCCCGCACACTTGGTTTTTGTGGTAGCAAAGTTCCTCTCTTCTAGAGATTCTTCTTTGAACAACCATTTCCCTTGATTCTTACACTTAAATGAAAGAAATGAGTTTGGTTTCAGTGAGTCTTCATCTGTTGTGGTCATGGCACTATTCTCAGGTGAAAGCCTTGGGCAAGCTAAGGTGCACCTGCTGTACATAAAAGTGAATCCAGCAAATTTTTCAGAAGCCCAGTGTAGATAAGTAAAAAGAGACGGCTGCAGTCATAAAACATAATGTGAGAAGGAGCTAAATGTTTATGAAATTAGTTCAGTTACAGCCTAAGTGGCTGAGAGATATGACTCCTATTCAAAAACATTTCTCAGCTATGAAATTAGTCTCATACAGACCTCAAGATCCATGTATCATGATGCTACTAATTTATTCCATGTAAGTAGCTTCATCATGAACTTCCTTTCAATAACTTGGAAGGGATTATGTAATAATTGTGGTTCCACAAAAAAATGAAGAAAAGTAAATGTGAGGTAAGTTATTGTCATAACAGAGAAAGTCCAAAATACTTTCAGGTTACTACCAGTTTCAGGTCCTACTAACTTTCTATCTAGATATCACAAAAGAATCGTTTGAAAGTGTTCTGAAAAAATGTCATGCCATCAGGTATATCCAGAGCTGTACATGCAAATAAAACACAAACCTATAGGCTTTTAGTATCAGCTAAATGTGTTACTAAACTTTTAATAAGTTTAAAATGAAAATATTCAAGCCAGCAGCCTTTTCTGTCAGGCTTTGTCAGAATAGCTATCTTTAATAAATCTGGTTCAGTCTATTTAGAATATCGAGGTTGAGAACTGGCATAATTCCAGAGCTTCAGTAATGTTGCTTCTCATTTACTTCTGGGCCGGACTTTGTTTCAGCCAAGCACTTACATATGTGCTGAAAGCCCTGACCGAGCAAAGAAATCCTTTATTTGACTGTAAGCAGAGTTAGGCTGCACCTCAGTGGAATTGCTTGTGTTTTTTTTAAGTTCAATTTAAGGTCTTTGCTGGACTAGAGCCTAATTGAACAGAATAGGGGATTCTGCTCTATAATCTTCTCCATAACACTCACAATCTCTTTTCTCTAAACTATCTAACTTGATACTGTTTATTTTGTCTTAGAGATAAATAAAATATGATCCATGGAATATTCCAAACGTCCTTAGGTTTCATCAAGTTGAGGAAAAGCTGGAGATCTCTAACATTGAAAGACATTCTCCTTCTGTTGTATGAAACAGGAAAAATGTGTTATGTTCTTTTGTGAACCAATTGCATAAATTTACAGTTAATTGCTAAGTAGGAAAATTCAGTATTACTTTTTGCAAAAATAGTTGAATTCAGGAATATAACTCCATAATTAGTGGATTATAGGCTCTTTCTCAAGAAAGTTTATTACAAATTTAATTAAAAAAAGAAAAGTTGTATTCAACATTGAATTTTAAAAAATAAAAATAACTGAACAATTGTGATCCAACTAATTGATAACTAAGAATGGAACAAATGGTGAAAGCAGTGACAGTGACTGACTCTTGTTAGCATGAGGTGACAGTTCTCTGGCCCTTGTAACATGATTATGATTTCTGGAAAATATATTTGAACTGGAAGCTACTTTCTGAGGCTAGATCTGAAATGTCTTCTAATCACTCTGGTAGATACATTATACAGTCCTTTTCCTAAATAATAAAGTTCTGACTTTGCGAACAGACATTCCCCTCCTTTTACTGAAATGCCGTTGCAGAACTTCACTGCACTTCTTACAGTTTCCAGGCTAAATTTAATCCTGATATGGATAAAAATCTATGTATTGCTGTTGCCTGGTATTTAAATAATGTTTTCCCTCATTAGTGTTTACCTTTCAATTACCAATTATAGTTTATTTCTCCAGTTATATCCCATATGACATTTTTTCTCCTGGCTACGCTGATCTTACTCTTTCACTGTATTGGCATCACTCCTCAACTCACCAGCAAATGCAGCCCTAAGTATGGCACACTCAACTCTCTTGCTTTATACACCTGGTACAACTGGGCTAACAAAACGCAATCACTGTTCAAGTGTGTCTTTTTTTTTTTTTTTTTGTATTAATCTGTTGATAATCTAAACTTTGTGGCCATTTGGAGTTTTTATGCATATTATACTCCAGACTTCCTACCTGTACAGGCAGCAATACTCATCTTGAAGGTCACATAAAGTTGTTATTCTTCAGAACGTCAAGCTTAGGAGCCTTTTAAGATAACTAGGGAAGAAACATCTGAATATCCCTTTTCTGAATTCCCACATAAACTTCTTTCCCAAATGTGGAGAGAGCACTGAACTTCCTGCAGGAGTAGTCTACACTAGGGTTTTGAGTACGTTATTGGAGATAATTTTGACTCCAAAGAGTTAGAGCTGTACTAGGCACTTTCATAAGAGGAATTTGAATTGTGACAATGTGAATAGACCCTTGCTTAGTTGAGAATTTTTGTTGTCTGGGATTCCAAACCCAGAGTTTAAGCAAAATGGAATTGGAAATTCCTTCAGATAAGGCTACACAATTTACAAAGGTCATCCTACACACTGACACACAACACTGGAACATATTCACACTTCTCTTTGTGCCCTCCTTGATTTGATATCTCTCTTGCCTCTCAAAATTTGGTCATTTTTCATCTTCTTTTATTAAAAGTGTTTTATTGATTTTTTTTTTTCCTAGTGAAGGATGAATGTCAACTTTAGTCCTCATAGCTCCTTTGGTAGTTTCATGCTGTCCTTTGCCCTTTCCATTCCAATTCTTTTCCTGCCGTGCTAACTTGCAGTAAAAGTGCAAACACCAGTTTGGAAGAGTCAGAGTGGAAGAACTTGCCAATCTCTCAGATCTTCAGTTTGACCTTCTTAACACGATTTATACTCTCAAGAGGATAAAGTTCTTCCAAGAACTGCACACTTATGAAAGTTTAGTCAATGCTGATATTTATGCTGCTTGCATAAGTATGTTGTTGCATTTTGCACTGTAGTCTTTAAGAGTTTCTGTAAACTATGCTCGGTAAACTGTAAAAGTGCTGTAGTTTGTGCTGTACTCATTTCAAATTTTTCATTAACCGGGACTGACATGTTCTCGATGAGCTCCCAGGACACTTGGATACTGCAGATTATTTGGCACTGATCTTTCTGTCTTGGCACTGAAATAATGTGCCCTGGCACAATGTTAGCATGCGCGATGTCACATTGGGTGCAAACTACCAGGAACAAAAAAAAAAGTCTTAAAATATTGCTGTGCAATCCAAATCTGCTCTCCCATGCTACCTGAGAAGTTGATAAGTGTTGATATGAAGCACTTCGTGCCCAGTTTCTAGTTATTTCACGGCTTGTTCCAAAACTCAGTTAATAATTTCACTATAGCTCCGAGCTCTGGTCTCTCCTTGAAGGACGTCACTTTTTTATTAGGTGAATATCACCAGGAATTGTTATTCATTGGTTATCTTTTATTACAATTGTTCAGCAACTTTTTCTGTACCATCTCTGTTCAATAGTTTTTATTCATGAACTGGAGGCATTAATAATCTCCCATCCCATTCCTGTGAATAAAATGGCAAATATAGGAACTTGGCATATAAGCACAAGAGCATTATGCATATAACATTAGTGAGACTGCTTCTGAGTTGCTGTATAAACAGTTTGGTTTATCAAAATATTGTATATTTGGATTTTCAGAAAATGAAATGTCTTCTACATCTTTGGCAGTCATGCCTTGGAGGGAAGAATTAAGAACTATATAATTTTTTTTAAGTCTAGTTCAGGAAAAGAGAAAAAAGGTAAACTGATAATGGTTACATGAAACTGAACAGAAAAGGGATTTTTGAAAGCAGATTTGTTTTAATGTGACATCAAAATACATGATTATGTTCATTCCATATTGGTTTTAGTCCTATTTGGTCTGAAAATAAGGTGCATCCATGAAGAAAAAAAAATATTATTTAAGATTAAATGTATTAACTAGTTTTCACTAATTAATATATTTAGCGTGACAGGTTGCATACATTTGCCCTCTTTAAAAGTTTTAAAGTAGCAATCTTTCTAAAAAGAATTACTAAAACTCAAACAGAATTGAATGGCTAAGTACAGAAATAATTGGCTGAGGATGGAACATCAGGCTAAGTGAATATAATGATTCATTATAACCTCTAAAATTTGTGCTTGATATGTTTTTAACCACTATTTATTCTCAGACCTGGACTCCACTCCTCGTGTAATCAAAGAAAGGTTCATAAATTCAGTTGGAGGTGGACTGGACCTTTAACCTTTTAAAAGGTACAGGACGCTGCTTGTAAATTAACTCTAAATAGTTGATTCTGTAGCAAGTATTCAAGCCAAAGGCAGGTCTTGCAAATAATTTAAAAAATGAATATTTCTGAGATTTCTCTCAAATTGTCATGGAATGAACTCCAGCTGTATTTATTATACACACTTTACCCATGTGCTATGTGCTTGCATTCTTTTAAGACGAATGATATTGCCGTAGTTGGAGTTGTCATGTTCTTTTTCCTGTTTAAATGAGGAATGTGTGGGAGGTTAGTTGAGGACAAAATACTGTATGACCTACTGTTATACTGCGGAACTTAACACTAGTAGTATGTAGAACTGTGGCCGAATTGTTTGGTTTAGGCAAGAGTTTCAGCTGAAGCAAAACACATCCTGTTAATGTCATTGATATACTTAATGTCTTGTTGCTGCTTTTGCTATGTCTACGAGAATCAAGAGCTGTATCCTCATCTGCTGTCTGACTTTCCAGTTTAAGTCTTCAGGCATTTTATTTTCTTACAGGTTAACTGGGCCTGGTCCATGCCTAAAGCTCCTAAGCACTGACCACGAATCACTGTAAGTTCATTGAAATTAATGAAGTTGGCTGTCATCCCCAATCTAGAGAAATATTTCACCCTAGGAAAGCCTCGGAGTCAGCCAGGGAGCATACAGAAAGAGTTCATCGTGCGGCATGCAGCAAATGAAAAGATTCAGCTTCAAAAAATGAAAGAAATTGTATGATATGCAATACCACAAAAGCCGTATGCCATCACACATGGTATTATTTACATGATACTGATCTTAATAGTGACATAAATGTTGATCACTATTTTGCTCTTATGTCATAAATACACATAGGAGCTACAAGTTAAAAAAAGTAAAGACAAATGTGGCTTGATTTTAATTGGAGAGCTTCACAGAAATACAAGATGTCCACTTGTAGGAAAACCTGTCTGTTTTACTTTTCTCCTGTGATTTCTAACATTTCTAACTTTGAAATTTCCTTTTTTCTTCTTCTTCCTACTCTAAAGGAAAACAAACAAACAAAAAAGACTAGCATCCCAGGTCATTGTTTTCCACATAATTGTTTCCCTTTCTTAGATAACTTTTCTAGCCACTTTGCAGCCTCCCTTTCTAATTTTGCTGCGACCCTTCTATCTTGCCGTCCTGGCTGCACATTGGCTCAGTTGGAGTTTGCTCCCTTTCTGGAACCTGTTGAACTCTAGTGGTCAGGAAACCTTCCTGGGATGTGAATAGAACGGCTTCACTTCTCTGAGAGAGGTCCAGCTCTTCTGCTGTTGGGCAAAAGCTCTGAACACTCAGATGCTATGCAGAAACCGGCCCTTTATGTCGTCTTTAAAAGAAAACAACACCAGCCTTTCCTTACTTTTTTTTCCTATGAACTAAGGTTCATCAAAGGTACTCTGGGTACTTTGGGAAGCTCTCTTCAGGCAAAATTTAGGATGGTCTATATGAATCCATATTGCAAGAGAGTAGGAGATAGCCCAGTTACCTCTGCAGACTGGGAGGGCACAATGTTGTCTTCATCCCGTGTGCAGTCATTATGGAAACTTAGAGCATGCTCAAGATATTCCCGGATTTCTAGATGCTCAGAGGTTTACCTCATTTGATTCGGGATTATTCTCAGCTGCTTAAGCAAAATTCAGGCACCAGAAGCCCTTTAAGTCATCTCTGTATTATCAACAACAACACTTCTGCAAAATGTTATATGGGGCATGAATAAGACTTGGGAGTGTATATCTGGGCATAGGAGCTGTTGGTTGGAATTGGCTTGGAACAGTCAAGGTCATTTTGCTGATTCAGTAGAAAAAAAAGCAAATAAAATATATATTCAGTCTTTCAGGGGGACTGGCTGCATTGGGACTGTTCTGTGCAGTGAACAGGACAAAGCACATGGACTGTCTCAACTGGAAAAGGACCTTCAGGAAGCAGAGAAGGGATGAGTTGGTTTTTTGATCCATTGCAGTGAGTGTGAGCAAGCTATCAATATACCATTAAAGACCTAAAATAAAATCACCATGTCCCGAAGCGGAGAACCATATTCTACTCTCTTTTTTTTTTTCTCCCCACCTCAGTGATGTTTGAGAGTCGTAACTTTTCTAATGACTCAGTTTATAGCTAGTGGAAGAAATTTAACAATTTCTTTACTAAGAGATTTAAAACACATGTTAACATATATTTATGACGGCTTAAAACAACAGCAACAAAATGGATACAGAAAACTTCCAGAAAAGGTATGTTGATTTTATTTAGTTACTTGCACACTCGATCTTTTCTATGGAGGAAGAACAAAGTTGTATTAAGATCTGGCACTGATCTCTGCCAGCCTGTTCTTGGGATGTTAATTCAATACTCTTAGTTCTTTCCAGGGAGAATGAGAGTGATATTTTTCTACAAAAACACATTCCTTGCTCTGTACCTAGAAATGATGTAGAACCCAGTGTTGCCTGTGGAGCGTGAGTCATATGCTCCGCATGCATTGCAGGGCTTGGTAGGTGGGCAGTGAAGCACAGTGCTGGAGAGTGAGTCATGGGCTTCATGTGAGTGGGCAGACAAATTCTGCATAAGCTGATTTTTCTGAGGCGTTTCTATGGGTATTTTGAGGGATAGCATATGGCATGGGCAAATTATTTTTGGTTTTGCTTGTGCCTGTTGTGGCCTCAGTTCTGGCCAGGGCCCCGTGTTATTTGGCATAACAACATCTCATACAAGCTTTTTGCTGTCATTCCATCTTTGATGTGATTGTCTAGAGGAGTTTCGTCATCTGGCTCTGTGTAGGCAGCTTCCATTTCTTGTCATGTTCCAACAGAAACAAGGAAGTGAATGGAAAGAGCGAAAAAGATGAATAAACAGTATTTTTTCCCTCTGTTGCTACAAATGCTTTTATATCAAACAGTGGTTCTGCTGAACTTTACAGTTCAAAATATATGTTTTCCCTTTGCTCTGTTGTTCCAAAACTTCACCTGGTAACTGTAACAGCTAAAGAAATCCTGCCACTTTCTAATACCAGGTTGCTGCCACAGCCCAAATGCCCCCAGCTGAGTTGCACAGAAGCCAGACCCTAGCCCTACTCTTAGGGCTACATATGGGCCATGCAGTGCTTTCATTTCTATACGGAACTAGAAAAAGATGACACTCAGCTTACCCCTGATTTTCTTTGGATCCTGGCCCATGACTCACAAAGAACATAAAAACCAGCAGTTTTTCCAGTTATGAGAGAAAGAGAGGAGCCCAAGCTGGACTTCTCTGCGTTACTCCTTGCACTTGGCATCTCCCAGAAGAACAGCCTGGCTCTGCTGTCCTCACGGCTGCTACCGGGAGAAGCCATGGGCAACACACCGTGACTCAGGAGGATGTCGTATTTAAAAGCTGCCAGTAAAGTTTGTTGTTGTTCTTTTCCTTAAGCTTTTCCTTAATCTCAACCTCAATACACCGCGCAAGGCCCCTTCCCCGTCGCCACCCCAAGAAGTCACTCACGAAGAGCAGCTTCCCAGGAGCAGCAGCAGGAGCCGATTCCCGGAGCGCCTCTTTGTTTCCTGCCGCCGCGCAGCGCTCCCCCCGCTGCCCCCTCGCTTTCGGGATCACGTTTCAGCCGGGGGGCCCGAGGGGGGGCACCCCGGCCAGGTTCCTCCCACAAGAGGGGGGACAAGGGGGACAAGGGGGACAAGGGGGACACGGGGCCGCGGCGGAGCCGCCGCGCGGCGAGCTCGGGCCGGGGCCGGAAGACACGGAGCGGGGCGAGGGGTGGGGAAGGGGAGGACCGGCCCGGCCCCGCTGAAAAGGACGATCTCTCCGCTGCCCCCCCCGCCAAAGCGCCGCTCGCGGGGCGGGGGCGGCCGCAGAGCCCCCCGCGAGCCGCCCGGGTCCCGCGTCCCGCGTTCCGCACCATGGCCCTGTCCTGGAGGAGCTGGCTGGGCAACGAGGGCAGCAAGCACCTCTTCCTGGTAGGATGCTGCCCCCGGGCTTCCTCCGTGCCGCCGTCCCCGGGGTGGCCGGTGTCGCTCCCCGGCGGGCGCGGTGGCCGCGAGGTCCCCGCGGCGCCGGGCGCACGTGTGTGCGGCGCCCCGGGCAGCGCCGGGGCTGCCCCGCGCTAAGAGCCTTTCCCAAAGTTGTTTTGGGAGGGGGGACAGGACAGCCCTTCCTGGGGGCCGTATCCTTCCTGCCTTTTCTCTCTTTGTCTCGTCGCTGCTCGTGTCTCCGCGCTGAGTCTCCCATGCAACGCGTAGCTGAGGGTTTGGGGGAGCTGTGAAGGCATGAGGCTTTGTGAGCTCCCCCTAGTCCCCACCGCAAAGGTAAAGGTTGGGGAAGGTCACTGAAAGCCGGGATTTCTCACCTAGGGGCTGTTACTTTTAGTGCTTTCAAGTATTTGTCTTAAATGTTTACTTTCCCGTCGCATTTCAAAATCTTTATGGAACTACATGCATTTTATGATGGAAATTAATATTGAAAAGTTTGCACGTGTAACTTGCACTTAGTGCCTCTTGTTTCTTGTCTTTTCAACTTTAGTTTTTCTGGCTCTCCCTCAATGTATGGTTCTTCTGGAAAACCTTCCTGCTCTATTACCGTGGGCAGCAATACTACTATTTGCATCAGATGTTAGGGGTGAGTGACACAGATGTTACTATTTTGGGGGGGAAGAAGGGAAGACATAAATTGTAATTGCTCATGAAAGATGACCCAGACTCTCTATTACTCTGCAAAGTGGGGAAAAAATCAAGTAGGTTGAATCAAAAATCAAGACTGATCTGTGGTTGACAGTTATTTGACAGGCTCACAGGAACACAAACACTGAAGCTCTACTTCTTGTCATCAAAACCTTAGCCAAGCTTATGGGTCCTTTTGGGCAAGTTCTTCCTAATCCAGTTATCATGATACATATATACTGAAGGAACTCTATTGCTAAGTCTTAGATCTTTTCAGTCACCTTCAGAGATCCAATGTTTTGTGTAAATGATTGTAAACTATCTAAGTTTACAATCTACTAAGTTCTGCTTTCTAAAAACAGAGTCCCAGGATCTGAATTTAATGGAGAATTTGACCATTATGTTTTAGCAACATCTCCAGTCACTACCAAAGAAACCCAAAAGATAATTTTTGTGGGTGGTATTTAGGTCTGCTTTGTGAGGTTATCCTTGGATGATAACTATCTAGTTGCAATTGTTTTAAATGAAATCTATCAAAGAGATAGATCGAGTTAAAAAAATTCTGAAAAATGCTCTTGAGTTGCTCAGAATCTTAGAATCGAGGAAAAAGTGCATGAGTAGCATGTAACAATGTGCCATAATTGGGAATGGACTTCAATGACAAGTTTACACAGGACTAAGACATAGCCTGTGTCAATCCTCTGCAAATGATTTGGTTTTAGCTTGGTATATCCAGGATATGTATTTTTTTTCCATGTGATTCATATCATTGCCATACCTAGCCAGTTCCATAAGTTTTCATGAGCTTTTCTTCTTTTTCTTCTTATGGCTCACTTGGGTATGTTCAAGAAATGATTCTTAGCCAGTAGTGCAAAAAAAAAAAAAGGAATGAATACTTTTAAATACTTTATGATGACTTTTAGATAGAAAAAGTATGAAAATGTGTTTAATTTTACCATCTGCAATGGCTTTGCAGCCTGGTGCATCCATTTGACAAGTGTTTTTTGCTTCTGGTAGAACAAGTGGGTTGTTTATAAAAGCAAATGTTCCTGGGTCAACACTTTGGGCCACGTTGTCAGCTGGTATCAATCAGCACAGTTCCGCTTGATTCACAAGGCATCCACCTTGTACCAGCGTTTTGGGCCATCTTCTTATATTTCAGAATGAAAGAAACATACGAATTAACCTAATACAGTCACACTTGCAGGTTCAGAACCTGATAGATGATTCAAGAAACAGCCTCACTGTCTTGACTAGTAGATAAGAACCAGGAGGCCATGCAATTTGAATCCCTCTGACACAGTATCTGCAATTGTGGAAATGCACCAAAGGAATTTAAAGACTCTAAAAGGAGGAGGAAAGTGAGCAGCTAAGTCTTTCATATTCTTTCATATTCTTTCAGTCTGAGTTCTGAAACTAGTTTAAAAGCCTTGGACACATTAAAAATGGCAAAGGATTCTTGCTATGTACTTTTTGCAGTTTGTTTAAATGTATATTGTAGATTTTGAAGTTAGTTTCTTCCCTTCTCCTGAATGTATTTGGATGTGTGTTTAACTTATACAAATTGTTTTGCAAGGGATGGAAAACTGAACCTGATTTTAGTATCCTCAGGAAACAAGCAGCACAGCCATACTGCAGCTGCTATTACATTCCATGGGGATTTTTGTTGTTCTTCTTCCTCTACATTATGTGGTAGCCACATGGCCCTTTCATGGCCCTTATTTGTAAACAATCTCCTTTTGGAGGATGAGTGACATGCATTTTCTCTGTGCCATTTTCTAGTGTTTAAAATTTTTGATATTTAGGTGAAAATTCTTCATTTGTAATTCAATGATTAGGTTCTTTTTGTCTTCAAAGGATGATTTTTTACAGATACTTTCCTAAATGTGTGCTTCTTTTCCAGGCAGTCAACAATTAAGGGCAAAAGAGAATGGCATTTTTTGTAAGTTTTTGATTAAAAGACAAAACCCAAACTCCTGTTTCTCAATGAGGTATACTGAGGAGTTTTTGCTCTCTCAGCTGTGATGAAGCTGTGGAGGAACACAACAGGAGTCAAAGACATTGAAGTGCTAGGACAAGTTTTTAGGCATATTGCACACCATGAAATTTAGTGGGTAAACTTTCCTTGTGTCAACCATCACTACTCTGCTCAATTTGAGATCTACTGAAAAAATTTGAGTCCTACTGAGGAGACCAAGTACTCCTTTTGAGGTGTGAAATCTCCATCCGTGGAGGCTTTCAACCAGCTGGGTAAAATTCTGAACAACCTACTCTGAGTTTGGTTTTGAACCTGCCTGGAGCAGGAGGTTGGACTTGTGAAGGTCCCTTCCATCCTGAATGATTCTGTGGTTCTTGCTGTGTGAGATAAACCAGAACCTTGGGAGATGTAAACCCCTTTCCAAAATTTTTGCTTTGAAAAACCTTGAAGTATCATCTTTAGAGAAGTAATTGCTTGCAGCAATACAACTCATAGTCTTACCCTATCAGTTCTTTCACTGCCTCTGGTTCAGGAACATAATTCAAATAAAAATTCTCTCATTTTTTCATGATTTACTAAGTATAAACTTCTGGCATTGTTTAGCCTAAAGTAGAGAAATCTGTGGAGACAGCTGTTCTTTACAACAGGCACTGCTTACTCTTAAACCTATGAGAAGAGGAAGGGAATATTTTCTTCATGTTCAGACATGCACAATGTAGTAGGCTTGAATTACAGAAAAGAAGATTAATAGATTACTTACATGACTCTAGAGTCTTCCTTGTTGGAGATTTTATCTCTGCCGGGTGAGAGATAATTCATTTCCTTGCATACTGCCAGTTTTCTCCCTTCGCATTAACATGGCTGTTTTTTCCAACAAGGTTACATCTGACCAACATCTGACCAACATCAGTAAATTCAGTCCCATGTTCAGTACTGGCCTTATGACAGGACTCAAATCTTGCTTGTAACAGCATTAAGCTGAATACCTGTCATCTGCTGGTTGAGTTTCCCAAAAATGGAAAAAGCTTTGGACTTATTTTGTCATCACATAAAAGGCACTATCTCTCTCTGCCCTCTCTAGCCTGTGCTCAGATAACTTTAATATAGTCAAAAGGATATTAATGGATGAGATAAGCTTCTGAGTTTCAGATAAAAGTGAAGAAAATTCATCCTTGGAAGGGTCCTTTTGGGAAAGGGCTGCACAACTGAAAATGTGACTGAAAAAGGAAAGTGCTTCCTGTCTTTTTTTAGCTATACAATTACTGCCTCCTTACAGTACATTACTGTATATTAAGGTGATATCTTCCTTATTTACAGCTTGAAATATAATGCAGGTGTTCCAGTAAGCTGCACTTGTCTTTTTACTAGTTTATCATGATGATAAAGATTTTGCGAATTGAAGCCAAGTTCTACTTTCACTAATCCTTGTGCAACCACACGGTAATCTGTTTTCCCCACACATCCAAGCACGGAAGGGAGCTGTGCATTTGAGCTTCTATTTTCCTTAATGTACTGTTGTTATTTAATTGTATCATAACTAGGGTATTCAGCCTATTGTATGTATTCTTTGTATTCTTGTTCACACAGTCACAGAATCACAGAATGGTTGAGGTTGGAAGGGACTTCCAGATATCATCTAGTCCAACCCCCTTGCTCAAGCAGGGATACCTGGAGCACATGGCACAGGGTGGCATCCAGGCGGGTTTTGAAGATCTCCAGAGAAGGAGACTTCAAAACCTCTCTATAATAACTATTTAATTGTATTGTAACTGGAGTATTTCAGATTTGTTCTTTAAGGTGTTATATGCAACAAAAAATGTTTACTAAATGGTTGTTATGTTGCTATGGAAGCTACATAAATGTGTATATTTATAATGTCCTAGCTCAGGGTTTTATCCTGATAATCCTGTTGAATTTAGAACCAGACCTTTTCTTGCCTTCAGTTTGCTCATAGATTTTTTTGCTATTTTTACTAAAACATTTTTTCCTTTTATTTATTTGTCTTTTTTTCCCCCAACTGAAGTGGCAGTGATCATGTGAAAGGCATCTGTACTCACAGAATGTTTGAGATTGGAAGGGACCTCTGGAGATCATGCAGCCCACCACCCCCTGCTCAGATTTTGCAGGGTCCTGCATTTTGCAGGATCAGCCCTTCATTCTCTTTTTGCTAATTGGTGTATGAAATTATGTCACCTTTTGGAAAGAAATAGTGGTGTGACTACATAAGGAGCATAAGCTTACCAGTGGCACCCTAAACCCCTTCTAGTCTGTATGCATTATCATTCACCTGCCACAAAACAAACAAACAAGAAAATTCTAATTCAGCAACACTGACTAAAGCCAGTGATGGTTAAAGTAAGTCAGAATGAGGAACACCTGTAACACATAGAGACTGCAATGAGAACATGACCTAAATATGAGGAATATCGACTTTCACTAGAGCAGGGCAGATCCACCGTTACCTCATAAAAGGAACTGACAATGTCGTCATTGTCCACTTCTGATGTTTCTGGCTTTTTATAATGAAAGACTCTGATTACTGTGTGCCAGTGTAAGATCGAAGTCAACTTAGCATAGGAAGTTGGGTTCTGATTTAATTCTTAGTATAAGAAGATGGGATTTATGGATTCCAACCTTGCAACCTCCCATGTTCAGGAGCAATACCGAATGAACATTTTATAGGAGTTTGCAAATGTCCTGGTGGGTTTCTGCTGCTCTCACATTTTTTTTTTTTCCTTTCAGCTTTGCTGGGTTTACTTGGTAGATATCCAGGGAGATTTGGCAGACCTAAGAGGAATAACTGCTACCTATATTATTCAGACTTGTTCTTCATCTTAGTTTATTTGTTCAAACCCAAGAACACTCTATTTCAGAAAAGGGGTTTAGGTTAAGATAAGAGACATTGTATAGCCCAGTTTGTTCTACCTATGCAAATCATTATTTTTTAGCTCTCCAGTACTGATTTGGAGTGGTGGTATCTGAGCTGTGTCTGCAGAGCAGCATGTTGCTTATGAGCATATGCTTATGCTTATGAGGTTTCTCTGAACCACAGAAGCTTTAAAATATTAAAGGTCTACAGGGGAGCTGAGTGTGGTATGTCTTCTGCACGAAGACTTGGTTGGGGTTGTTGCTTGTAGTTAGAGACACTTTGAGAATCAGGGAAGGATTACTTCTAGATGTGGAGAAAAGCTGAGGATTTTTGATATTTCTTCATTCTTTGCTGCATGTAATGACTCCTCTCTTCTCGGTCTTGCTTTGGGCATTGCATTAGTGCAGTCTGGAGTGAGTCATGAGCATTGGGGGACCATGGGCAGCGAGAGCTGCAGAGCTGGCATTCCCACTGGAGCCCTTTTCTGCAGTGGAGAAGGAAAATGCTGTGATTGCTTCATGATTGCCTGGAAAGGAAAGCTTTAGCTTTGTAGAGGGTCCAGTTCTCTGTTATACCTGCCACAGATTATCTCTGTGAATTTGGCTAATTCTTTAGTTTCCTTGTGCCCTATTGCCCCTCCATGCAGCGGAGCAGAAGTTTGTATTGTACTGGGTAGGCAAAGCACAGAAAGAGGTTATTGGGGTGCTTAGATTTGATTGTATTGAAGAGTATGTAATGTAGAAGAGTATGCAGCAGATGTTTTGGGAGTTTGTTTTTTTATCTCTTTTTGACCTTCTTGAAGCAATTTCACATGATGCTTACATGCTTTCTTTTTTCCCCTCAAGATAATGATACTCTTCAAGAATAGAAGAGGATAATTTTTCTTTCATTTCTTAGCTAGTTATTGAGGATATTTATTCCCTTCTAGAACCGTTGAGTTGCCCTGGTGCAAAAAAAAAGAAAAAAAAAAGAAAAAAAAAACTCTTCTACTATTGTTTAAAAATTCAACAATCCACTATTTTAATTTGTTACTATGGCACCCAGGCAACGCAAAGGAAGTTTAGAAAAAGACTCTTTGGAAGCCATTTGGAAAGAATTAATGTCATGGGATATTTTAAGCCTTTGGATATACATTAAGAGAAAACTTAGTACTGTTTTATACTTTCAGATCTTGCATGAACTGTGATTCTAAGCACTGCTAAATTTGTATGTTTACCATTGTTTTTAAACTGCTCATGAGCTTGTTGGAGCAAAATATCCAATTTTATTTCTTCAGAGTAAAACTTTAAAACTAACCATTAATGAATAACTGTGATATTCTGTGTCCAAATATTTGAATCACACTTTCCTAAAAATATCCTGCATTTTTTCTGAGAAGTCATTTCCTGCTTTTCCTCCCTCTCCCCTTTGCATTGTTGCTTATAACATTGAATTAGAATTAATATAAGGGCATTCTTCCATAGGAATTGTATATAAATAAATATTTTTTAAATAACATAGTCAAACAACAACAACCAAAACAGAAAGCAAAGTCAGTAGGGCAGTTTCTTATGCAAAGCAAGATTAGCAAGGCAGCATCTTAAACTGATCACCTCACTGTGGCACAAAAGCTTGTATTTCAGTTGAGGATGACTATTATTCCTCTCCTCCCTTTACCGCTTCTTCCCTTAGCCATCCAGGTAGTCACTTGATCCTTGAAAGATACATGTTGCAAGTTCTTCAGCACTCAAAGACCATGAAATGAAGTCGTTATTTCTTGAAAAAGGGGGATTGTGTGGCAAGTAGTGAAAAACTAGTGATGGGCAAACCAGGGTAGATTAAAAAAAATAAAATTAAAATTTTTTTAAAAATAATAAATAAAAAAATAAAAAATAAAAAATAAATCTTAATAAAGCTAGTTTGAAAAAGAGAATTTTCTGGCCACCTTTCCTTCTTCACTGGGTTTGAGGAAGGCTTTGAGGAGCTGGCTGAAGGGTCTTCTTAAGCTTTACCTGATCATTATTATTGATTCTTTTTTTTTTGTACCAGTTAAAATGCTTGTCATTTTACCTATTTTACCTGTAACTTACATGAAGTTATTTCATTTGTTTAATAATGTACAGCATAGAAGTAACTCTGCTATAGATTAATCCAAACTAGACTATTTTGTTGAAGTTTTGCAAGAAGAATAATTGTGCTCAATAAAAATAGTCTTGGATAACTGCTACTTTGCCTAGTATATGTTTAAACTCAAAGGCAACAAAAAATTTTGTGAAACTGTGGTCCTGTAAATCATATAATAGAATTACTACACTTTTTTTTTTCATATTACTTTCCTTCATAAAGTATGTGACTTTAAATGGTGACATGGTGACACTTTGTATGGTGGCATTTTTCAGCTTTAGATATTAGTCAAGTGTAGTCAAATGGTACATTAGAGTGGCTCAGCTAACTCCTAAGTTTTGTGTAAACTTTAATTCTAAATAACTCTTGTACTTTTCATGCCATGCTCATTTAATCGCTGGAATTCTGTAACCTATCAGCAAGCTCTAATAAAAATGTTTATATGCTGTTAATGACCATATTTTTTGAACTAATTGCTTTCTTGAGACATACATCTCATTTTTAGCTTCCGTTTACAGGAAGAATAATTAATGAAAATAGAGACAGTCTATGTGCAGTATGGCTGCACATTATATACATTTTACTTGTCATTAAATCCAATCATTTAAATAGTATTACTGTATTCTACGATAGTCCAAAAATATTTCTGATGTTCTAAAGTCACTTGAGGCTAATGTAGGCAAGGATAGAAAAGTATTTACTGTGATTATTCACCATCTTTTTTATTATTATTAATAATCAGACTTTGGAACAGTGACATTCAGTATTCAGTACTAGTAAAATCTCAACTCAGCTGCTGAAGTTCTAGTTATTGTAACTGGTGCTTGGTTTTAGTCATTGTACTTACAGAAAGATCTAGACCGATTGGAGGAGTCCAGAGAAAAAATGGGAGAATGATCTAAACTCCAAAGAATGACTTGTGAATTGAGTTTTAGTCTGTAGGAGAGAAAACTGAAGAGGAAATACATGATTAATAGCTGCCAAATATCTGAAGAGTTGATACTCTAGGACAGGAAATAAACTTTTATTGTGGCACATGTAAACAGGGTATGAGGTAAACAGATAAAATAGAAGCAAAGGAGGTTCTGCGCAAGAAAAGGACTGGCTTCTAACTTCTTCATTGGAATAAGCAGTGGAGGTGGGCTGTGGAGTGGGAATGGACTGCATGGCGTGGCTCGTTCTACTCCTGTTTCGTTTAACTCAGTAGGTTGCTAATTCCTCTGTTAAGAAAGTCCCTCTTGGTGCCCCTCAGTGGGGGTTGCTCAACGGGTGTTGTGCAGGGATGGTACCTTTTACATGGCATAGAGCAAGGCAGGGAACACACATCTTGTAGGTAATCCCTCCCACTTCTGGTAGGAAAACCTTGAGAGAAGGTCCCTTTTGTGCTATAGAAACTCATAATGTAAAGCCTGGTGGGGAGGCCCCTCATATTTGGATCGAATTGCCCAGTAATACCTTATGCCAAAGGAGAAAAGGGACATAGATGGAGATACTTGCCTATTGATTTTGTGCCTGGATGTACTGCAGAGAAGATGGGGTATATGTGTCATAAACTCTTAAAGCAGGAAATTTTCCAAAGCTGCTTCTCCTATTGTATGAAATGGTGTTTTGGGATGTGGTGGTTTTGATGTTTTGTGCTGTCACGCCGTTGTGCTTGGGTTCTTGCTAGGCATGCTGAATCCCAGTTACCTTGTTTATTTTGTGTTTACTGGTTTATATATTCATCCGTTTCTGTGGCATAGCTAAGTTAATGAAAAACAAGGAGTGACAATTGCATTTTTTTAAATATAAAAGGATTTTTAATACTTTTTGCAAACATTTAGAATATCAAATAATATGAAATCTCTTTGTTCTTCTCCAGTTTTGTTTCTTCTTCATCTCAGTAGGAAAGTTAAGATTATAATGAAAATGTTTCATTGTTTTTACCTTCTCTGAAATATAACAAATGTTCTCTTTTTGGCATAAAGTATAATTTTGGAAAAGTGATATATCTGCAGTAACTTTGCATATATATCTGGTATATATTCACAGCATGCATACACCTTTGCAGCATTTGAGTTATCTTGCAACACTACAACAGTTTGGTATTAATTTTCTGTTGAGGTTAAAAAACTTATGTTTTAGAGAACATCATAAAAATATCTTTTTAGAAATCTGTTGACAGTCTAAAAGCATCTTTTATAAAACCTAGGAAAATGTTAATTCTTCCTAAAAACTGGGAGAACAATGGCAAGTTGTTAACTCTTTTAGAATCTATAAATGAATGAGAGAATACAATAAGATAACAAAATACAGGGTTATGACATTAAGGTGTACTTTGTTCATGTATTTGACAAGTATTTTTGTTCTAATTATATAATTTCCAAATATACTGGTAAAAGCATTTGTGAAATTAGAATTCATTAAAATTGCCAACTATTGAGTCATTAAACTGAAGAGAAGCTGGTTTCCTTAGGTCCAAATATGGCACTGGATAGTGTGACTGGATATTGGCTCTCCAGAGAACAGGACAGCATGATGTGTGTAGAGCTCTTTTTCCAGAACATGTAAAACATCAGGAAACCCCAGTAGTGTGATGAGTCAGGAGAACATGGGAGTTATTCATGGTCAAAGCAAACAAAAGGAGGTTTAATGCTGGCATCTGAACAGTTGCAGCACCTTTTCTCCCTGCAATCTAACTCTTGCTATATTTGTTCAGCTAGGATTGTGTATTAGCAGAGCTTCAGCATCTGTCCTCAATCTCAATTGCTGCTTGGCCCTTTTACCAATGTGCCGTGTTCTCTTGGCCTTCCTCCGAGGATCACAGAAGGTAAGAACCAGCTTCAGAACAGCAGTTAAGAAGGTTATTTTAAAAATAATTAAAGAAAAAGTTATGGCCCTATTAATTATGCAATATGTGCCTGCGGAGTGCAGGTACCATCCAATTTCATGTATTAGTTATCATGGGAGAAACAATGGTCCTGGCAAAGCTAAGAGGATCCATGTTCTTTAAATAATTTTAGTTGCTTTTGATTCTATTTCTTTGGCAGAAATAGAGTTAAAGCTTTTGGGGAATATCTGTGTGTGTGTGTATATATATGTCATATATATATATATATTATATATATATATAAAATATGATACACATATGTTTGCAAATATAAATAGGTCTCCATCCTGTGTTCTTACTAACTTAAGAATCAATGACTCTTTTTAACAAGTAGTGATGGAATTCATAAATTTTAAGGCAAGAAGAAACATCACTTTATGGGCTTTTTATGGGCTATCTATGTAATAATGAATCATCTGGAATTTCTTCATCAAGACCTTGAATTTGCCTCATTGTCTTGATGCGGTTGTGTTTAAATGTTGGTATTGGGCTTGCATGGGCATTTAATCTAGTTAAATCTAATATTGTTATTAAATCACCTCAGTTGCTGTTAGTATCTTTTTTTCTTTGCTTTGTTTTAGAAGAGAGATTGCTTGAATTCTTCTCTTATTAGGTTGTCAGCAGGAAAACCAGAAGGCTTCTAGATAAAAGTAAAACTTTTCATGTGACATGTGGTGTTACAATATGCATCTTTTCAGGTAAGACCTAACTGTGATGAACAGCTCATTTTGGAAATACATTGAACAGAGCAGTATCTTGTGTTTTTTCTTTTAGAGTACATTTGGGGGTAGTCTTGCTCTGTGCTTCCCTGCTATAAATTGTGATTGTGTTCTCAGATGTGTGTGTTTTTTGTTTTATTTTTCCTTTAAACTTGCAGACTTACATTTCAGAGCTGAGGCTTTCCTTAGAATTCCAGTTCTTAAAAAAGCAGTTATATAATGTCAGGTTAAAAGTTGCTGTAACACATGACCTTAGAAATATGAGATGGAAAAGGCTTACCTGCAGGAGAGGAAGTAGTGGTGGCAAATACCTCATTCAAAATATCAGTAGTAACATTTTTTTTGGCAGTCATCTTTGTCTCTCAGATGAACATTTCACAAGAGAAATGATTTCTATAAAGCAAAAAAAAATCTTAAAATCTATAATTTTTTCTGCCACAAATCTCTCTCACTTATTTATATATATAGATATACATGCATACCCATACCTATATCTATGTATATCCTTAGACCTTGATGCATCCCATGCAGGTAATGTATTTGTAGCTGGACAACTGCTTTTCTTTAGCAGTTCAGAACAATGTCTACCTCTTGCCTACTCACTTCATCTTTACTCTGATTTTTAGTCTTACATGTTGCTGCTCATCTGGTGAATGCTCTTAACTTCTCTGAGAACTACAGTGAAGACTTTCTGGCACTAAATGTAGCAAACTATCGTGGTGAGGTAAGGCATCGATCCTTTTATATTTTGTATTAAACTTTGTACTTTAAATATGTAGTTAATTGAATATTCAGTTGCTCTGTGGTGTATACACTGCTAGTGGTTCTGTGCCCTGAAAATACAGCATCACATGGATTGTTGTGATTTTATTTCATCCTGGAAATATTAATATATATTAATATCCATTGTGAAAGGATATATTCTGAATGGATATATTTATGTCCATTCTGAAGCATATGTTAATAGCCATTCTGTTTAAGAGAGCATAATCCATACCTATTGGTTTGTGAGGTGGTGATGCTGTTGTCAAGTTGTTCCACCTTGTGCTTCTTTTTTTATTCAGCTTCTCTCTCTGCTCTTTAGGTGGCCCCGGTTGAGTCACTTCTGCAGCTGTTTTGCAAAAATAAATTATGCAGTTGCAGTATTGAGTATATAACATGTATGTTGCATACACTGAATATTACAGGATATTGTGTTTTAAGAATGATTTTGCACTTTTAAACTTCTCATGACTTTCACTGGGAATTGTAGTGGGTATGTTAAGAGCCGGAATTAGATGTCTGTGTGAGATGGACTGCAAGATGATTTTTACTTATGAAATACTTTGGATGGCTTTTCTGCCCCTGATGCAGATCTCTTGAAGACATAGCAGAGTGCTAGCCCCTGGTCCAGTGCATTTTGCACTGGAGAGTTATTAAAAGATTTTAGGAGTAAGACCAGAGTATAGGAGATTTTCTCTGCCGATCTACAATCAGTATCTCATCTGCTTCTATTCACTCTACTCTCAAGTCTGTGTTTCTTTTCTACCAACCTCACTGGGAAACATAGAGAATGGCCCTGCCCCAGTTTAATCTTTTCCTGGAAAAGTAGTCAGTCAGGACTCATAAGGACCTACACCCAAGGTCTCCCTCTTTCTGAGTAAATGATCTAACCACAGAGCTAATGGAAGATAGACATACCAACGTCAACTACTGTGTTGAGGTCTGGATTGAATTTAACTGTCTATGTTAGGAGTGGTCAAATGGACTTGGACTCATCCGGAGCAATGGTGGGAGTTTTCCTCAGGCAGGAACATACCAGAGGGTTTATGGCAGCCTGTACTAGGCTTTTAGGCATTTTGCTTTGCACAATGGATTTAGTAACAAAGTTAGGACTCGGGAGGAGTAAGACAGTTTTCTGTGAGACTGATGTATCCCCTCTTATCCTTCTCAAAGATCTTCTCTACTTCCACCTTTTCATATTTGGTATTGTTACCTCCTTTGTGTTCAGTCCTGCTTCACTGAAATCTACTGCAGGTCTCTTGTTGGCATAATTGGCAGTAAAATAATCTCTTCTTATCTTCCATTTAACTTAAAACCTCTCTATATTCTGCTCTTCTCTGTCCTCCCAAAGATATGAGCTAACTGAATGAATTTAGTCTTTCAAAATTAAATATCTGTAAAATTATCTGAGCTCCAATTTTTCACAACAGATTATAATTGTCTTCAGTTGGTGGAACTCAAAGGCTAAAGGTTTAGTTTATGTTAAATATCAATCTGTGTAATCTGTTACCAAATACCACATTGATTCCTGCAGATTTAGTGGTTACTTCTGCTAGCAAGCACATGAAATTTATGAGCTATTTATTATTATTATTACATAATTCATACGGATATAAAATCACATATTTTTGTCTGTTTTTCAGGATCCAAGGAAACTTCTTTTTGCTACTGGTAAGCCTGTTGCAAAACTGAATGAGAAACTTTGCTGCTTGTCTTTCACTAGACAAAGCATTTTGATCCTCTGTGTTGCATTTATTATAACTCAGCTAGAATGAGTTGTATTATTTGTATTAATATAACCCGGGTTTGCTTATCCAACAGTTGGGAGGGAGGAGTTACATAAACCCCTATGGTAAGATGAGCAACATCTTCAAAGCTGTTTTTCCACAGATGAATCAGTTGAAAATCATTAGTTTCAAACAGAGATTCTGCATGATTTGAAAAGCAAATTTCTAAGTGATCCAATTTCTAGAAAAAGAACCATAACAAAAAGCAGTCCACTTGCTTCAGCTGGTTTATTTAAGAGCTTTGACTTCAGAGCAATCTACACTTTTACATGGGAATCAGACTTCAGTACTCATAAAAAATAACCAAGCAAAGACACTTTTAGTGCAGAAATTCAGAAAGGAACATTTAGGTGCAGAGGGGTAGGCACAAGTCTGAACTATAATTCTTCTCAAACAGATTAAGGTCCTTTCTGATGTTATCTGTCTTTCACATTTAATTAGATCAAATGTTGAAATATTGACATGCTAGCATTTGGGCCAAGAACCAAAGTAATTAAGCTAAATAGTGGGTTGCTGAGTGGGATTCTAGATCTGTCTAGAACCTAAGCAGGCTTACTAGGATTAGCAGTCTATGCTATTAGTAGTCTATGTGAAATTTCTGAAAACACTGATCAAGATCATGTAAGAGCAGAGGAAGTGTGAAATTGAAATGATAGAAATTCATTTAAATCCTAACTGAAAATAGGTCGGGTATCTGCTGTGGTTAGCAAATCAGTGGTAGAATGCTGGAAGATGATAACTTGGATTACTCCTTCCTAGGAGTAAGAGCTGTAAAACTGTATCTAGCAGCTTGGATAAAGAAGAAAGACTTTGGTGGAGATGCCCCATCAAATATTCTCCCACCTTTTGGAGACAGCTCGCAATCTGTGTAGTCCTGCAAGGTGGAACTCTTTTTACTTGCCTACAGTCAGGAAAATGTTGCAAATGCTGTTTGAAAATGCGAGTGTGTTGTTGCAGGAAAGGATGGTTCCAAATCATATTAAATGTGTGATGAGCTCGATCACTTCCTATCCTGATGACTTGTAATTCCTGTTTGTACTGTAGGAGTGCCCAGGGAAGGTCCAAGATTTTGCTACACTAGATACTGTAAAAAAGCACAGTCCAGTTCCCTAACATTTCAGGACTGGATTTATTTTCTATTTTAACACAATGGAGAGATGAAATAAGGAGTTGGAAGCATTTACAATGTGATAGCTTTACAGATCAGTCCAGGAAGGAATCTGTGGGAGATTCCTAACTGTGGGAGAAATAAATATTCTACATTATAGTTAATGAAGCAAAAGAGAGACAGGTACAGGGAGGAGATGGAAAAAAAGTAAACATGAATGGATGAATTGGGCAAGGCTGTGGGTGATTTGGTACTTACAGTTTAATGAAGAAGAAAATTTCAGAACTGCATTTAAAAGGTGACCTGCTGTGGCATGAGACAACATAGGAAGCTGGCTCAAACACTGCACTGCAATTGGATTGGAAGCATCTGTGTTAGGGGATATTGACTGCAGACTGTACCAATAGGTTTAGAAAGAACAAACGAAGAACGAGTCCACAGAAATAATGCACAGTATTTTTGTAACTGTTTTAATTGCAATCTTTCCACCAAGGGATGAAATTCCTTGTGAAATCCATGGCAAAGTATCCATCGATTGCATTACCAGGAGTTTTCAAAGCATTTGCAAAACTGAGTAATGATTTGGGATGTATCAGATTTCAGGAACCTTATTTTTCAGCAAGTGGGTGTTGAGAAGTGTATTAAAAATTCAGACTCACTGAAGAGTCTAAAATCGCAAATAATATATATTTTTTAAAAAAGTTCTTGTTCTTATCTGTAGGATGTGATCAAGAAAAAGATCCCAGGCCATAAAAATCTGTGGCTCTTGGATGCTAACTTTCATGAAAGTGTGAAAGACCTTTAGGTTCTGACACTTTTTTAACACTTATTCTGACACTTATTTAACATTAAGATTCACTTAAGAAGACATTTATTTAACATTCCACATGGATATTGCTCTCACTAACTTATTTAAAACTAAATTCATGGATTTTTGGGTGACAAAAGGATTATCACAGAATCACAGAATGGTTGTGGTTGGAAGAGACCTCTAGATATCATTTTGTCCAACCCCCCTGTTCAAGCAGGGACACCTAGAGCATGTGGCACAGGGTGGCATCCAGGCAGGTATTATTATGCCTAAAAACTTTTAACAGTTTATATTCCTTAAGAAATAAAATACTTTGATGGAATGAAATCATGGGTTTTAGGTTCTTAATTGTCTAACTTACTTGCCTAACTGTCTTTAGGCTGATGGTTTACTGTACTTTTTGGGCAGGTTGCTACTTAAGGATGAGCTGAATCATGCCCTCAAAATCCTTATCTCCTTGGACTAAAAGAGCAGCACAGGATAGACTAGTTCTAATATGGGAGTCTGTAGTGGAGCACATGAGCCCAGACCTTAATGTTTTTGCTGGCTGTATCTCACTCTCACAGACCTTCCTCTATAGGCACCAATTTGAAGTGTGGTCCAATGCCATGGAGAATAATTTCAGTCCTTTCTCACTGTAGGATGAAATGGGCTGGCAAACAATTATAGTGACAGCTTGCATAGAAATTGATTTGCTTGAAATTCTGTCCCTGAACAGGTTTTTAATTGTAGTGTTCTGGAGGGTTCTGAAGTTTGGAAGAAAAAAAGACATTTCAAAACTTGTCTTGCAGAAAACAGAGAATTTGTTCTTATTTACCTGCTTAGAGATAAATGTTATGAGCAAAGAAGTATGGGAGAAAAGACTAATAAGAAATTTGTGATGAATAATAAGGAAATAAGGAAATAGGAAAAAGAATAAGGAAAAAGATGTTTTTCTCTGAGAAGGTGGAAAATATATCTGCTTTTCACCAAGTGCTCTCTAGTATTTGATAAATGATTTTTCATCAGTAAATAAATTCATGAAAGAATGTGATTGAATCATGAATTGTATTTCTAATAAATTCCATATCTTAGGTTATAGGGTACAAATATTACTTGTCACAGTTCAAATGTAAATCATTCTGTCGTTGTTTCAGTTCCAGGTCTGACTGGAGTCATTATGGTATTAGTATTATTCCTAATGTGTACCGCTTCTACATATGCCATCAGGTAAGACATAATCTGATTATTATGCTGAATAATGTCATGTTCTCATACAGATTGGAGGAAAGGTAATGCAAGAAGTATTTCAAAGAATATTTAAAAATATCTTGCCCGTTTTTTTACTAACATGGAGTTAAATTAGCCCAGCAAATATTATATTCAAAAGGTTTCAAAAACTAAACAAATAGCCTTCAGAAAAAAAAAAAGTAAAGCCTTTTAAGGGAAACACTCAATTAAAAATATAAACCTTTAAAAATTTGAACAGTTCTGTTTTCTTGTTTGTACAGCAAGACAGTAAGCATGTGGAAAGTGCAATCCAATGCATAAATTAAGGCCGTTGGAAGAAAAATAAGATAAATATTATCTTCATGATTTTCAGTTGTAAATGTGCAATTTGGAAAAAAATGAAAACAAAAACAAACAAAAATAAAAAGCAGAAAACCAATAACAACCAAGCAAACCCAAAGAGAATCAAGATACTTAAGAAGAATGTTTTTCTAAAGCTCTGCTTTTGGTTCTCAAATATGTTATATTTAACGGATATGATATTTTACAGAGTTAGAGTATGGAAACAGAAACATTTTATTGGCTCAGAATAAATGCTGAAAATCCTAGAGGATTAGTCCTCCACTGGGCTCCTGTTCTGCACCAGTATTATTGAACACATATTGTAGTATAATTTAGCAACCAGTTCTTTGAAGAATCTAGCCCAACTAGCCCAAGGATAGTAACCTTCTGTAGGCTTGGATTCTGCAACCAGAAGATATAATAAAACTTATTTACAGCAGTCTCTGTTGAAGTCAAAGACTAATTATATGAGTATGTCATTTTGATTCAAAAAACAAATGGGCTATTTTAATTCCATGTCTAACTTCAAATGCAATAGTAGGTCCTCTGATATCAGCTAGATGTGAATTTATGAACTTTGCTGAACTAGGCTGTCTTTCCTAAGTAGAAATATTGTTATGTGCTATTTGAAAAAAACAGTCCAGTAAGTAAATGTGCACTTTTCCTAAAGAAAGGTCCTTCCAGAATTAGGAACTTTAGAAAGAAATGGAGGCTACAGAAGCACAGGAAGACTGCTGCACAAGGTGTCAGATACGGTTGCACAGTGCATAGTCCACACAGATGGCAGTGCTTGCAAATGAAAGGCAATTTTGGAAGCTGGAAAAATGGAACAGCTACTTCACACTGCTGCAGTGTGCCAGAACAAAGTCCTGTTTTCTCCAAGGCCATGATAAAAGTAGAAAAATGAACAGCGTTTATTAAAGATTGGGAAAATTATGTAGTTGCAAACATATCCTTGGAAATAATAATTTTATGGTTCATGCAACAAAGATTTTCAGCTTTCCAGGTTGCATGGATGTTATTTCCTTCTTTGGTTACTGTGACTGCAAGTGTTTTCCAGTCTTTCCGCCATCTAGCCAAAATCAAAGCCCTGAAGAGATCAAAAGAATCTCCTATTATTCTAGCACTAATTCTTATTTAGAAATTTTACTCTCACTTCTCCCTCAAGCATGTGGCTCAAGATTGTCTTTGTAGTCTGTTTTTCTAAGAAGACAAGCTGCCATGTGCATCTTTCTATCATGAATGCCTTCCTTACCCCTTAATTTTTTGGCCCATGGTGGTAGATTTTGTAAAAATGCAGAATTCAAAATCATGTTAATCTTCTGCATGTTTTGTGAAAACACATAGGCTCCCAGAGAAGAGAGACACCTTTGTCCTCATTTTGTCAGTCAAAAAGGGGAAAGTGAGTGTTTTTTGAAAGTGCTTCTAAATTTTTGCTTTATATCTGTGAATCAGTACACCATTTTTTGTTTAACAGCTGTTTTAATGTAAACATGCAGATAAAAGTTGACATATGATGCTATCTCTACAAAAGTAACCCTGCTATCTATCAACTTAATGATGTTCAAGAGCATTTCCCTTGAAAACAATTACTACCAATTTTGGAAATCGTATGTGTAAAGGAACATTAAAATATAAGGTTTTAAAATGCCATCTCTTTTTATAGTCAAATATGTCTGTCTTCAGTTTCATCTTTTAAATTATCACGTATATATTCCTTTTCCAAACTATCCGTAAAAGAGTTAAAAATATTTTTGTCAGAACTCTACTATGTAAGTTTACCATATCCCCTTGAAAGAATTGCTGTCTTCTCATATGTTTCTCAATAAGTTAACTCTTGCAGAGCTTCACCTTCTAAAGTGGGTTAATCAAAATTAAAATTAAATGCTCAACTTTTTCTCCAAATTTCAGGCATTTGGGTTTCTAAGAAATATTTAATTCTCTGAATATTTTTTTCTTTACTGTAGTACATGCATACAGAATACTCTATGTAGCATAGTTTAGAAAAGATATAGATAAAGAAGAATCATATAAGGATTAAAATATTAGAAAATGATGTTCCTCACAGTGTGAAATTCAAGGATCTATATCCCTTTGTTTGGGGGTTAGGGGAGGCCAAGGGTACCCTCAGACCTCAGAAGTTGGGAAGTTCGGATTGAATTTCTATCCCTGGAAGTTAAAAAAAAAAAAAAAAAAAAAAAAAAAAAAAAAGGGGGTTCTTTCTGAAAAAAGATACTCAAGATCCCATTGAATTAGTTCAGGACCTAGCTTCTGATGTTGTTTTCTGCAAGAAACCAAATTAATCCAGAGCACAAAGGCCCATGTAGGATCCAGGAGTAAATGGCATTCCCTCTGTGCTTCCCCATCATGTTCCCACTCCCCATAGCAACATCCTCTAGTTTCCTTTTACACATAATCTCTTCCCAAACTCCTTACAGATACTGATATGTGACTGATATTGAAATGCCTAACGGGATGTAGGTAGTTACAAGTGGTGTGAGGAATCTCCAAGAGGAGAAAGTGTCGGAGTGGTGACTGGGAAAAGGAACAGGTTGCAGGACGGTTTTCAAAGCCCTGTGATGTTGTAGAGTTATTAGAATCACTGTTTCTTGGATGTTTTTCTTGGTGTGCCCACAAATAGATTATCTTAATGCTCTTTTCTGACTTAAGAAAGAAAACAATAAGTCCTGTATTGACGTCAACTGATGTAGCGTACATTGCAGATGTGTCAAAACAGGTGTATTTAGTGTTATGTAAACGACTGTAGGAGGAAAAAAAAAATGAAAAGGAGTTAGCTATGTCTGAAGAGTAGCTTCTTAAATTACATACTCAAGAGTTGAGATTGTCTTTTATTTAATGTTTTGGCTTGTTAGTGAAGGTAGAGGTGTTGTTATTTTTTGGGGGGAGAGTTGAAAAGGACTCTTCTGCCATGCTTTATAGTATGAAGAACTGTATACGTGTTCTATTAAGTGGAACGTTTTAACTTATTCACTTCCTTCGTGTGCGTGTGTGACATTTTACTCAAGAAAAAATGGAGGGGAAAAAACAGGCTTAAAACAGTCTTTGCTAAAAACACACTGATGAAAGGAAGTCCTTCTTCCACTTCACCCATCCTCATCCTAGTAAAGCTCCCCTTGTTCCTTCTGAAAGTGCCAGTTGCGGAACCCCATTATATATATATGTGTGTGTGTATCTATATATCTATAGATACACACATACATATGTGACTCCTGAAACTTCTCCTGCCTGTGGTCTTTTTGCTTCCTTGTTCCAATTCTCTTTCCTGTTATACATCTTTCTAATATAAACCTGATATATATCTTTCTTATTTCCATTCCATACTCTAAAAGTTTCTCTCTTCTGCTATCCCTTCTGATGCTGTCTGCTCTACCTATTTGTATTGTATTTAGTAGTGAAACATTAAACATTATAGCTCTGTGTTGGGATAGGGAGAATGCAAGTAGATATTCACTGTAAAGAGGTTGGAGGTTACATTAGGAGTCAGGAGGCTGGAGAACCATTTTATGTATGAGAATCTGGTAGGCACTATATGGGATCTATGAAAGCAGAGAAATCTCCTAATTTAGGAAATGTTCTCCAGCTAGCTCTGTATTTCCCTGACCTTTTTTCTTTTATGTGTTTTCTTGTTTTTCCTTTTGTGACAGTCATTTATTCTTTTTGACTTCTAACAGCTTGTAAATATGGTGTGTGTGTATTTCTAACTGGGCTTTTTCTGTTCTGCATGACTGATGTATAATGATCTATGTCCATGGATCTGTTTTTAATTAGCAGTGTTTCTGGGTGAAGCCATTTGAAATGGCATTGATCTATGGTTTATTCTTTTCAGGTTCTCAAACTATGACATCTTCTGGTACACGCACAACCTTTTCTTTGTCTTCTATATGCTGCTGCTGATTCATGTTTCTGGGTAAGTAAATGAAAACCACCAGCCCTTTTCCTCAAGCAGAACCAAAGAGAACATTCTTCTTGCCTGTTGCCCTTCCTGAGCTTGCTTGTGTACATGGACCAGCCTCCTGAGAAGAAGTCATCTTTGTTTTTTCTGACAGACAGTTGTCTAAGTAAAGAGTTAAAGTTCAGACTGTGGCTTGGAGAATCATCTATTATTACAGGCAGCTAACCATTTTCTTCACTTTCAGATTTATTCTTTGTCTGTTTTGCCAGTTAAGAAAACATTATTATTGCTTTTCTGCCTTCTGTCACCTTGCTGCTGAGAGGAAGATAGAAAATTAAGTCGCTTCTTTCTGCCTCCTACCTCCCTACCTTCTCCTTTTGACTCCCAAGGAGATGGTAGGAAAGACCTCCTCCTAATTTTCTTCTCATTGCTCTGGTACAGAATTTGCTATTTTTTTGTCCAGATTATAGCACATGTACATCATAGCTGTGTTTCCATATCATCAAGCTCAATCATTTTTCTCAGATATATATCTGTCTCAAACAGGCCCAGCTCTGCTGCAGGACAAGCAGCCTCCATGAGTTCTGCCATGTGAAGATCTAGTCCATTATCAGTGAAGTTTTGTCTGTGGATAAAAAGTGCAGACATTGGTACAAGGAAGGGATGTATTTGAATGAGGCTAATTTCTCCATGTCATCAAACATCTACTAAAACATGGAGCACTGGAATTTCTGTGTGACACTGAGCACCACTGTTTAAAGTAAACAGTGAAAGGTAATTAGGCCAAGCCAGATCACTGTAGGAATAATGTTGTTGAACAAAACAAACTCAGCTTGAGATCTGGTGAATTAAAATAATGAGTTCAAACAATTGAAACTCCTGGACAAAATTCCAGTTGTTCTGTGGGCTTTGTGCTGTGGCATAGCTGTTTTTCATAGGGTTGAGGGAGTTGATTCTGGTCTATTCTTCTCATCCTAGGACAGGATGAGGGATAAACTTCCCAAAATTATTTCTGACTGATAACTTCTTGGAAACATCTGATGACTGAGATCTTCTAACTTCTTTAGATGATCTATTGCATTGATTGCCTTCCTAGTATTTTTAATATTTAAATCCAGTTTAAATCTCCTTCACTGGTTTTATCCTTTGCCTGTTGTTTTCCTAGTCATGTTGTTATGAAGAGTCTAGTTTGAGATTCACAAACCATGTTACCAAGTACTAAGGAGGTGTCTCTTTGTGCAGGCCTCCTTAAATGCTGAAATGGAAAACCTTTGAGTCTAAGAGTCTAAGAGTTTAATGAGTCTAAGAGCTGAATGCCAGATAAAAGTGAGAGAAGAATGAGTCATGGAGTGTGGGAGTCAGTACTGGATTAAGACACCTAAATTTAGATCTCTGCTTGTTTCTAAGTGTCTGTTTCCCATTGTAGTCTAATGAGTACTAATGAATACAGTCAATGGAGCCTGGAGAATGCTCCAGCTGACCTACTGCTATAGGTCTGGTCTATATTCAGGTAAACTGAAGAAAGAATAGACACCTATGTTTGGGTGACTTCTAAATATAATGCCCTAGAGATTTACAGGCAAATGGTCCGTTATTCTTTAGTGCAAGGCATTTCCTGTGACAGGACTGTGTAGGCAGATTGGGTGCAGATTTGCCTATTTTGGAATCTCTTCTTTGGAGTATTTCCATAATTTCCATGTTCCTGTTTCGTTTCAAACTGGATATGGATATGTTTTCATGCTATCCTGTTTTTCAGAGTAGCCAAGCACTGCTCAGCTGTGTATTATGTGACATAATTCCTCTGTCATATGTGATTGGTTTGTTCTTTCATGTCTGCTCTAAGAGAGAGGAGAATCTTTCAGAGCATTATCCTTAGAGAGTTTTCTTGCTTTTATGCTTCTTGCAGTATGACTTTCAAGTATTATAGTGGCTTAGGGCTTGATGCATGTCTACATGAACTTATCTGTGTTTTAAACCGCTAATGGCAACATTAGAAAAAGTTTGGTTAAAATACAAGCTACATGTTTATACTACCAGTGTAAGGAGCTACAAAGCGTTTGGAACTGTATCCTCAGTTGGAACAAATCTGGTATTGCTGTGTTTGGAGTTAAATGGGTTATGCTGGTTCACAGCAGTTGAGAATCCAGCCTTGGTTGCTGCAGTTATCCGAAGGTTTATCTTCAGGAGTGTAAAAATTCTTAACATTCCACTCGCACATTGATCTTTATCAGACCGAGGACCCCTCACCTTGAGTTGTGGAACAGAATGTGGATGAGAAGATAGGAGTAATGCAATTCCTTTTAAAGATATTTAGAATTACTGATGTCTAGCTTATCATAAAATCTCAAGAAATAGCAATATGTTTTCCAGCTTTTAGCCAGAAGTGAATGTTTTCATCCACTGTCAAAGTATATATGTGTCTGCCATACATATAAGCATCTTCTTATCCAGTATTTTGTGAGGTAGATCCAATTTTCTCTGTATAGGGAGTGGAAAATTTGGTCAGATGTTGATGCATGCCCATGTCTATATGCTCTGTTTCTCAGACTGTCAGACACTTTCATATGACTTGTCCTTCCTCTCCCTCCAATTTTTTGTTTGCTGAAGATGCCTGTCTCCTACTTAGTGACTTGCATACTGCGCTTTTAAAAATTGAGCTGTTGTACCAAATAAATATATGAGGATAGGTATCAGGCTTCTTGGAGTTGCACAGAGCACAATCTCTTTGGGAACTGGTCTGGGCTGTGTGAGACAGTTTGTCTTTCCACAACTGCTTTAGAAATGGAAGTCATGGCAGCTGCTGTTACAGGCACCTATGTCATCCCAGTTCGCTGCTCAGTTAGCATTTTTGTAATAGCTTAAGCAAGCTGCAGATCACTGAAGGAGATGCTCATGTTTGCAGTTCAGATATTCATGTCACAAAAAAAAAAATGAATACTTTTTCGGATGTTATGAAGCCAGAGAACCTGGGAGAGCAGCTGGTCAGCATACTTACTGAGGTATTATATGTTCTGTGACTTCCAGCTAAACCCATGAAGCACCATAATGTTTGTGGAGCAAGAAACTAGCATAGTTCTAGAGATATGTGTCATTTTGCAAATACAGGATGACCAACAGTGTTTCCAGATGTGAGCAATAGGGATGAACAGGCAATAAATATAGACAAAAGCAAGGGTGTAGGCATACAGACAATTCCCAAGTGATTTGCCCAGAGTCAGACATGGAATTTAGAGCGAGCAGGTTTAAGTTCCAAAGTGCGTTATTCCCTGGATCATGCTGGAAGCCTGTTGCTGGCTGTCAGGGCTGTATTTCAAGTTGGGAAGAGTGCCAGGAGCCTGCCAGAGCCCATTTAACTTGGGAATATGGCTTAACTTGGGAATATGGCTTATGTTCTATTTCTCTCTGTTCTTGTGAACACTGTTGCTGATGCTATGTGTGTGTGGAGAGGGGGGCATGTAGCCTTATATTTGGAACGTAGGCTTGAGATGAGCCTTCTGCCTAGCACTCGGAAGGCAAATCTCAGCAGTCATTGCACTGATGTGCCTTATTTCCTAGCCAGCACCATCCTACCCAGCTGTCATTTAGCCCTTTGTTTTTCGAATATTTCTATTTGTGGTTTTACTGTCATCAAATACAGATTCTTTGGAGACAAGTAGTACTTCTGAAGAGTTTTATTGCTATTATTATTGATTCTTTCCCTGTTTGAATGATTCATGCATGCGTTGAGATATCCCAGAGTGTCTCAGGTTCCCATTCCTTAGTTTCTAACCACGGATGCAAAATTCTCACTCTGTTTTAGTATAAATCTAACTCTAATCTAAAAAACAAGCACAGATCCTACAAAATAATTTTCTAGATTGGCTCCTTGGCTTTCATGCAGAGCTTTCTTCTTCCTTCTTTCCATTTGACAAGATGATGTTCAAAGGAGCAGTAATGCTCACAAATCATTTCATTATGTGTGATCCTGATAAACACCAAGTGGTGGGCACATTCCTGCAGTTTATGAGCTGGTAACTTAGGACACTTTTGCTATAGATTGCCTTAAGAACAGGTCTTAGTGACTCTAAGGAGGAGGAGTGAAATAGCCTGGGTTTGATTGAACTAGAATTATGATTATTTGTTTTTTTTTTGAAGGCTCCCGCACTGTCTACCCCTTTCAAACAATGCTCAGCTTGAGGCTGCTCAGTGGGGAAATGCCAAGTGAACTGCAAAAGTTAAACCTTGCCTCTAGTGGATTTATGGTCGCAAAGCCTCATTGAAAGTCCAGAAAACAAACTAAAAAATCATATCAACAAGCCTTGGGACTACTTCCAAAAATCATCTTAAAAGAAAGGGAAACTACTTGGCTTTGACAGCTGCTTTAGTATCTTTATTTTTCTCTTCCTACAGAGGGGTGCTGAAGTACCAGTCTAATTTACAGGAACATCCTCCTGGTTGCTTTAATCCCAACAAAACACTTTGGGCGAATATGACGGTGCCAAAGGCTTTTGGAGAGACATTTCCTGACTACACTCCTGAGTCTTTCCCAGAGGATTTAGCAGTACCGCAACCCTTTGTGCAAAATAAGTTTGTGAGAATTTGTTCTGAGGAACCCAAGTTCCAGTCGCACTTCCCAGAGGTCTGTATGATCCGACATTTCAGGTATTACAAGTCATGCCAAGTCTTGCAGTCAGCCATAACCACTAATTTTTGCTTTTCCAGACCAGATGTTTTAATAATGGAAAACATTATTAAAACTTTTCCAGACATTCAAAGATTTGGTGAGAAAAAAACAATCTGTATTAAACTTTGATTGGCATTACTGTGTAGTGCATAGAATGGGGTGGAAAAATGTGAAGAGATTATCTGTAATATTCCCTTTTTTACTACATGATAAGGTTGATGTTGCTATAAATGTGATTCTAAATTACAGCATAGCATTTCAGAGCAAACTTAGTATTTATATAACATACTCACACAGTCCTTTTGTAAGTACTGTGAGGCAGTAGCTAATTGAAATAATCAAACACCATTTGTTCTCTTTTTTGCCATGCAGACACAATTCCTAATACGCATTCCTGAAATGCAGTTGTTTTGGGTTTGGCTTTGTGACAGGCTAGCCTGTTGTTTGCAGAGAATAATGTCATATGTAGTATGGGTAAATGAATATGATAACAATGGGGATTAAACAGCCTTTCTTTTTCTGTTTTCCTTTTTGTTTCTGCATGTCTTGCGGTAGTAACTTTTTCTTCAAGCAGATTTTCTAATTTCTTCTGAGGAAAGATGAGTTGCGCTATATTGACAGGCAGCCCGAGGTACACAAATATCAGGTGTTCAAAGTGGTCCCATAACAGACTTCACAGGTTTTCCTATTTATTATTATCATTGCTTTCTGTGGAACATGACTGTCCCTTAATACCTTTTATGGGAGCCCAATTTATTATGGAGCATGTAATAATAAGAACTTGTAGTCAATGCTACACTAATGTCCTGCAACAGAATCCTTTGGATTTGTATTTTGTTGTGATACTACACTTGAGTTAAAAGTCTCAGTGTGCATCTAGCTTCCATATGACCTGTAGGATATCAAACTATGCCTTCTTTGGGGGTAAAGATGCATCCTTTAAACCTGTTTATGCAAAAGGAAGTGCCATGAAAAGAAATAGCCACTTGGTGTTTTCTTGGCAGCTTCTAACATTATTTTAGAATTTTTCTGCATGTGGAAATAGTTTACGTACTTAGAAATACCAAGTCCAAAAGAAAGAGCTTGCATTGCTCTTAGGGCGTGTGAGTTACTTGTGTTTTTATGGACAGAGATACTTGAGGAAATTAAAAGCTCCAGTAGTTGCAAGAGATGCTGATGTGTAACTTTAAAAGTTGGAGTGGGAGGATGGATGAGCGGATAGGGCACTTCCAGTGTCTTGACTTGAGTGACTTAGCAGATGTAGAGTTAATTGTTAGCTCTGCCATAAGCTCGTGCTAATTGACTTTTAGGATAGGATTCAGCTGAACAGCTGCAAATGTCTCCAGCTAGTCACACTGAGCTCTTTTTATAGTCAGTGCAGAGAAATGGGCACTTTCAGGGCACAGTTTGTCTAGCAACACATCTTCCATAGGGGAAAATGGGTCCTGTTTCAAAAATGCGAATTTCTCTCTTGCCTATAATGTTCTACTAACTTACTACTTATATAAATTCTATAACACAAGGAGAGTTTCTTTCTTTTTTCTTTCTTTTTTTCTCTGTAACTGATTACATGAGGTAATAGTCAAATAATATTGCAACTAGGACAGTGTTTGCACTTAAAGGTTAACCGGTTTTATAGTACTTTGGTCAGTTAGATTTTGAAACAATAAATGTACTGCGTCATTTGCTTCTGAAATCAGTTGCAATCTAACTACATAAAAATAGAGTAACATGGTTGCAAATGAGGACATTAGCATTTTGTTCCTGATTAGTTTTATGATTGAAATCATTTGTGCTTGTGGATGTTGCTGCCAGATAGACTCATTAAGTCCTTGTAATGAGCTTGGATTGCGTGTAGAGAGATGTGGAGATTATTCGTGACCAAAACACAGCCCAAAAAAAGGTGTGAAATGAGATCCTGCAAGCACTCGCATTATTCTGAAATTAGAAGACATACGATGAAAAGTCCTAGGTGTAATATACTGTTGTTTTTCCTTAGACATGGTTTTGGATTTCTGGACCTCTGTGCTTGTATTGTGTAGAAAGGCTGTACCGCTACATCCGCAGTAATAAGCCAGTCACCATAACTTCAGTGATAAGCCATCCCTCCAATGTCCTCGAAGTAAGGATGATGAAAGTCAACTTCAAAGCAAGGCCTGGGCAGGTGAGTTGATGTGCTCCTAAAAAATCACCACTATTCATATAGCATTGTCTGGTTTCCACTTTGTATGCGCTAACCCACCACAGAACGTTGTCACAATATGTTTTCCATCATTTATTTTTCTTTGGCTCATTTTATTTCAGTATGTTATTCTACACTGTCCAAGAGTGTCAGCTCTAGAAAGCCACCCATTCACCCTTACCACGGTAAGAAACCCTTTTACTTTGACATAAAGAGTTTTTTTAGGTACTTTCCCATTTATTTATATTTGGTGAGCAAATGATCTCCATTGCCTTCAGGGTGAAAAAATCCCTTCAGAAGAGTGTATGTTTCATTTATAAGGGTAACAATGAGTATGAAATGGCATAATTATAATGTATGATAGTACTCAATACATATTTAATTTTCTCTACTGTTGAGAAAATTGTAATGAGAACTTTTTTCAGAGTTTTACGTAAGTGGAAAACAATAATAAATAAATAAATGAAATCCATGTGATTTTGATTATTCAGTTTCAAATAAAAGAGGGTTCAGCCATCTGTGTGTAGACCTTAATGCAGAATGAGCACATATTCTAATGAATTTGCTATCATTTTTGCTATTCAGTGAAGTGAATAGACATTTCCCTCAATTGCTTCTGCAAACAAAGTTAGAGGAACATGAAGTTTAAAAAAAAAGTTTTTAACGTCTTCTGCTTTTTTAATTATTATTATTAAGAGATATATCAGTGACTTAAAGTGATATACCAGTGAAGTCATACAACCTTGAGATTATCACTTATTTTGCCTAGTCTAACTAGAATGAGACCTCAAAGTTCGGAAAGACTGAAATAAAGTGAAATTGTCTTTGAATGTTCTTGAAGCTGTCCAGGTATGAGCAGTAGTGACCTAGTAAGTGTTGAAAAAATTGTAAATCCAAATTTCAGCAGAAATTAAGTTTGTGCTGTAAATCTGGCAGTGCATCTTGGTTAAGGAAAACCTCTTCATGGTTTAGTGAAGTATTGATGACGGTATGGTAGAAAGGTCTTCCTTCTTGACATGGGCAAATGGTGACTTGCAGCCAAGTGCGGTGTTTTGTGTTTGAAAAAGAAGTGTGATGAAGTCTGGTATTTGTAAAGCTTTTCTGGCTATTCTGATTGCCAGTAAAAAGCAGAGGGATGTGGTATTTATCTGTTATTAACTCCAGTAGGCAATAATTGAGGCCATCCTCTGTGTAATGCCTAAAAATAACTAGAAGTGCAGTGCTTAAAAAAGATGTGCATTGCAGTATCCGTGGGATGGTAGCTGTATTTTTTTTTTTCTTGGTATAAAAAGATTTAATCAGTATTTCTACTTTTTGATTAGTTTAGCAATCAGGAGGTAAATTTAAAGGACTCAGCATAAGTCTCAGATTGCTCTTAACAGTAGTTTTGCACTGGCAGAGCTTTAATGGGGTTATTTCTGTTCTGTAGTGGTTCATACTTCTCACTTGAATGAACATTATGTTCTTATTTTCTGACTATCCAATCAGTGGAAATTAAAATAGTAGTAATAATGTGATTGTTATTAGACAGTGCATAGTTTAGAAGATATAGGACATTTATAAAGATTTCATCTTTTTATATGAGGACACTGGTGAAGTAAAGGATTGTGATATTAATTTCCAGAAATAATGCCATCACAGAATATAAAGCCTGATTCAGTAGTAATATTCTCTCAAGCAAAAATTGGTCAGAAAAGAGACTGCTGAAATGAACTTACTGAGTTAGGTCACAGGATGAAGTTATACAGAAAGTTTTATTCTGATTAGATTCTTTGCACAATTTCAGGATTTCATACACTGTTTTAAAGGACTTATTATAATACTGACTGTTATTAAAAAAAAAGATTTTTGCAGGAAAACTTCTAGGAAACTTGTAGGTCTGAGAGCTATGTAAAACAGATCTGCTGTTCTGAGTGTTTTCTTAGTGAATATAAATCACTCAGTTATATTCAGATATAGTGCAATTTATTTTAGTTAGATACACAAGTTTAGCTGATAAAGTGTGTGCATTTTTTACAATTATGTATTAAATAAAAAATATTAAAAAGTACAGTTTTTACTCATGCACAATGCATTATATTTGAAACACGTAATATAGAACTGGCAATTTCCGTGCATGGTCAATGCATTATTCTTTAAATTACAGTTGTGGTGTTCAACATAATAAGATATCCTTCAAGACCATGTTTTAACTGTAAGATATGAAGTTTCTACTGGGTTATTGAGTTTCATTTTTACTGCCACAGACATATTTCAGCATCATTTGTGCTGCAGACAGGACTGTTATTGGATAAAAAGCAGTTTTATAGCATAATAAGGAGTTGAAATGTCTAGGTTTATGACAGTCTTCTTTCCCAGTCTAAGCAGGGGACAGTCATTTCCACATGCCTTACTAAGTCGGGAATACATTTTGGGCTGCTGTCCTGATAGGAAGGTTACTTTACTTTAAGGTGATACCAGACATGGCAATATGCTTATGTAGGGTATAGGCAATATCTTAATTCTGTACATTTTCTTGCTCCCATCTGACCCACTTGTAGCTGTGACTCTTACCCAAGTAAATAGAAAGTGGCAGCCATTATTAAAAAAATGTGTGCAATGCTGTCTATTTTCCTTTTCCTTTTTCTTTCTAATTAACATCCTTCTTTCCATCCCTAATGGAAGGGGTGAGTAGATAATAGGGGCAAAATGAACATGTGAATTTGGAGAAACACAAATCATGGTCCTGCAGAACTCAGAGTTGCCAATCTGGCTTTTTGCTAACCTGTGGCTGGAAGCTTCAGTCAGAGATTTCTGACCCATGTCCAGGCTCTCGGAGATCCTGTTTTTCTCTCTTAATTGACACGGAAGGTGGTATTTTGGAACTCCATTTTTAAAGTACCCTTTTACGTGTTTTATGCTTGGAATGGCAAAGCGCGGATGACCCAGCATCTGAGATTCCTGCTGGTGACTTTTAAGGGCCTGTTCTTGGTGAGCCATTAGTCCTCACTGCTCTGTTGTCCTTGACTTTCCTTTAGCAAAATGATTTCTATTGAACATCTTTTATCATGCTTTTTTCCCCAATTTCTGTTCAAAATTGTCATAAGGAGTGACTACTGTTGCTATCCTATGTGTGTGTGTGGACATTTTTCAATCTGGTATCCCTTTATATCCAATTTCATTATTTTACATAGGCGTTATTCTGTCCCATGATAGAATCTGAGCAGAATCAGCTCTGTAGTGGAGAGAAATAGTTTTTGTAAATTAATATTTGGACTGAAGTTTATTAAAGGGGCAAATGATTTTTCGTTGATTCCACTTGAACTATTTTATGGAAATTTGCCTTCAGATATCAAGAGCTTAATGTGGTCTGGAGATCACACCATGTGAGAGGATGGGAACCTCTCCATCCTCCAGGTATAAGGAATCCAAAAATCACTGGAAATTTTCTCTTTAGTGTCCTGCTTCCAGAAACTGCAATTTCTTTGCAGCATTTCTTTGGAAGAAAGTGTGGAGCTCATCTGTTCTGGAATATAGCTTACATTTTATTATCTATAATAATCAGAGCGGAAAAAGAAAACAAACATCAGACATGGTACGAATTTCAAGTATTCAGGATTGTCCTTCATTACAGTTCAGATATTCAAAACATTACTTCAACTTTCTAAGCTCTCACAGGGTCAAAACTTACTCTCCTACCTTTTTCCAAAATAAACAAAATAAGTTTATGTAGATTCCTCTTGTCTTTTTTTTTTTTTTAATTTTAGAAATTGCATTACAGTTTCTCTTTGCTTAACAAGAAGAGAGTAAGGCTTGTAGTTTATGGTAGCATTATTTTTCTTTCCACCCCTATCTTACATTTTCCACTTAGTATTGAATTCCTTCTCTTTCCAGACACTTAACCACATTATTGGGTTTTTGCAGCAGCATGAAACCATTGTACCGACCACTTATGGCCACACACTTCCTTTTTGCTAATGAATGACTTCAGAAGTGGATTCCCATTTAGAAGATGTACTGATGTCTTACAAGAGAAGCTGCATTCTCTGCTATGATTTTGGAATTGTTTCTCCCATTGGCATGCAGTGGTCGGCAGTAAGCCTCATGGAAGTAGCTCTGTGTTTTGCAGATGTTAAGTGCTTCAGAAGATGTGGCATGTCTTTTCGTGTGGTCTTTTCTGAACCTACTACAGTCTCAGTTCAAGCCACAAGCTCTTACAAGCCGTAATTTAAACAGCTTGGCTACTAAAGTACAAGTATCTACTTCCAGCACCTCATAAAGCTGGGATAATCGTGTTGTTTTAGTAATGTTGATTTGCATGTCAGGAGGTAGGAAACAATTGCTTCACTTTATGTGCAGCTAATGTTGTGACAGACCTTGAAATAAGGACAAGACTGAGAGCTGGATTCTTCTGATTCTGGAGGTGTCTCATGTCTGAGGTTTGTGGAAAACTTCTGTTGTAAAATATCCATCCTCAGATGCAGGATCAAATAATTTGTTTTCCTAAATTTGTGGCAGTTTTGATTGTCACTAGTTTTTGTCATGCCTATTTCCCATTAGCCTTGACCTATAAATTGCACAAAGCTGGAAGTTTCTGCTATTGTGAAACTCAGAGCTCATTTAAACTGCTGTCTGAATAACTTTTCATAGATTAAAAACGTGGGGAGTTCCAGTACTCTCATTTTACAAAAGGGAACCCAAGGCACAAAGCAATGGAGTACACACTACTCCACGTCTCCTTTTATTGTGCAAATGTCCTATAAGAGACAGTCAGAAAAGGAGCCAAACTTAGGTCCTCTGAATTACCTCACTGCATTGGGGTGATGCTGAAGGCTGCAGGTGCTAACTTCACTGGCTAGAATTAGTCTTGAGACTAGCCCTGCGATGCTGTGTGCCAGAGAAAAGGTAGTTTCTGAGGACTGAATTCTATATCCTAGAGTTCCTCTCCAGTGATAACAGTGACTAGACCACAATTTATTCCTTCACTAAAGTTATTCAGATGACTGATCCATATTGAATTTATCTGAAGTTGAGGCCATCGTTTTGTTAGAAGACACGCAACACCAGGTGGGATGCATTTCACAAGCTCTTCTCTTTTTTCCTTTCTTTGCTTGTGTCCTGTTCTCCACTGACATTTGCAGCAGCTGGTAGTGGTCCACAGGAATCTTAGCCTGATAAATTCACATTCTTCTGGTAGAGAAAAAAACTTTGCCTGGTCTGTGTATCACCAGCCTTCACTGGTGCCTGGCTTCACTCAGAGATTTCATTCCTTTCTCCATCATTCCCCCTGACTCAGAACTATTACTGGGATGCTGCCACCCCTCTGGCAGTTCTTTAAGCATCCGGTATCTCTACTGGAAACAGTTAAAAGCCCCCTTATCCTTTAGATAAATGGCATCCTGTGCAGATGTTAGTCTATATTGTGATTAATTAACCTAGGAGTTGCCTCTTTCTATGTAGACAGAGTACCCTTTCTTCTGCTCTTGTCAGCAGTGCAGCACGAAATATTCTTGATGAATGCCTTTGTACTTCACTTGCCTCTAGAAAGCTGTTGAAGATCCTTCATCATTTTAAGAAATATATATCCTGAGCTTGATGTTGACTTTTCAAATTAATACTGTCTTAACATTAGAATTGTCCTTTAGTGACTTTTTTTTTCATTATCATATTCATATATCCCAAGATCTCTTGCTAATAGGGCACAAATAAATTGCATAAGCTCTTCTTGAACTTCCTCTGCTTCTCTGTTCAAAGCAAACTTTGCTTTACGAGTTTTGTGAGATGGAGTTAATAAAGACAGGTAGCACAACCATGACACTGATCAAAAGAAAGATCTCATCTCCCAGGCTCTTGGCCTTTATGAAATATCTTCTTCACATTAACATGAGAAGCTGCTGCTTCAGATCCTGCAAAGTTTTAGCTCTTCCCTTAATGTTTATATTCTAATTCTTTTAGAAGCTAGGTAGAGACCAGTTACCAGCACGAGACAGGTCTTTCTTTGCAAGTGTAGAAATAAGTGCTGCCACCACTCAGTTACTTCTGCACAGCATAACAAGTCTGTTTTTTAAATTCTACTAAGGGAGATGTTGGAAGAATCTGACAATAACAAGCTCCAAGAAGTTCTGCCCATTCACTCTGTCTCTTTGTGCACATGGTTTAATTTGAAGCAGATTAAACCAGACCAGTAATGCAATGTGTTTCTTCCTTCCCCTCCACAATACAGTTCTGTGTGAGGAAGAAAAGAAAAAATCCTGAGGGACTTAGACCCAAATTTGAATTCTTTGCTTATGTGCATGGATGGACAAATCCTTGCCATGTAGTTTGCTAGTACCACGTTTTGGGGGGCACGTTTGTGTATGTTTAATATCTTGAAGCTGAGTTTTGAGGAACAAGATGCTTGCTTCTACAGATATTCAGATTTACAGACAAAATCCAAATATGTGCTATGGAGGAAGAAGACTTGTTTGATTAGTTGTATCCAACTATAAAGATATGTAAGGCAGTAAGTACTGAACATCAAGCAGAAAATACTAGGTTAATTAATCATCCCAAAATAAGGAAGAAGTTACCTGAAGGAGCTTTCTGAATGCACATGACAAATTACTGTACTGTTCCTAAATGTCTCTGAGCTGTTACTTATTTATCTATTTTCGGCCTTTGAGGATTATTTATTTCCTATAGTGTGAATTTTCCATATCCCTTCTCCACCTCCATGTAGGTTCAGTTGCCATATGGCCTGCTGAGATGACAGGCTAATGGCTCTAGGCTGGACATTTACAATTTGGGGCTTGATGTCTTATTAGAAAGGGCTCAGCAAATAATACGTGTTATGGGCAATAATGTCACAGCATGGGATACCCTTAGTTTTGTAAGAGGTAGCCTTGTTTGTTTTTTCTTCTTAATAACTGAACCAAGGCTCTCTTTATCCTTTAAAAGTCCCTGAAAAGTCCTCCACTGACTTCAGTGGAATTGTAACAGTCCAGGAGTGAGGTTTTAAATGGACTTGTTTTGAGCCAGGCACATTCAAAATCAGAAGAAAAGATGCTGAAGAAGACTGGCCAGTGTCATAACCTCAAGAAATAAACTCTGCAGAGCAGGAAAAGCTTAGAGGCCAGATCCTGAGCCACTTCATCAGAAAAATGAAGTTATTGGAAGTTTGCCTGAGCAAAAACTATGTGAGGACATTAAGAGATAAGCTCATACTGACAGATAAATGCAATAATAATAAAAAAAATCTAACATGATGACATTCTAATAAGATTTGTTAAATATCTTAAGCAAATGGTTATGGAACTTGACTTTATGTGGTGATTTATCAAGCATTTAGGGAAATTCAGATATGGTGAAGTATACTGGCAAACTAAAGAAATCCCTAGAGCATTTCTGCTCTTCATGTATAGAAATATAGCAGCTGTTTGATGAAGTAAAACAAAAGTAAAACAAAAATAGAGTAGATTTATCTTTCAGATTTCTTTAAGTGCTTCCTTGAACTTATTTGTTTGGTTTTCAGTTTAATAATTTTGAAACCTGCAAAAAAAATCCTAAGTAAAGCTCCACTTTCATTTAACCTTATTCACTCTTTTTGATCTTGGAAACACAGAAATAGACAATTTCACTAAATCCTGTATTATCCTTCAGCAGATACTTTAAACAGAGATACCAAGTCTCTCTGGTGAGCTTTTTGTTTTCAAAGTTTATTTTGTCATTAATCATGACATTCAGATAAACTTTATACCATATATAAATAAATGAATAAACAATGAACTATAAATCTTGTTAAGGTTTCCTGATTCAAAAAATAAAACTTGATGAGTCCTTGCTTCCACTCTTGTAATCAGAGATGGCCACAATTTCATCCCACAGTGCTTGGGAAAAAAAGTATTTCCTTAAAAGCTAGCAGATGCAAAATCTTTCTAAATTGTATTGGAGCCCTTTTGAAGCTTCCATGTAACTAGGGTTTCAGCTCAACTTTTTTTACTGACCAGTATGGAAACCAATTGATTTTTTTGCCATATCAAATAGTTCCTGCTCCCAACTAGGGTCAGGGATAATATCTGCTATAATTGATAAAAAATCACATCAAATTTATTTTCCTGAAAATTAATTAATATGGACGAAGAACTGATGGATAAAATAAATAAGAGATTGGGTGAATCCAGAAAGTTACGAAGAGAAGTATTAAAAGGTGAACATAAGTTAGAGGAAAAAGTCTTAAAATTCAGAACTGGACAAAATGGGGAGGAAAAAACAAACAAACAAAAAAGTGTTCAAGTGCCTTGCTGCTGTGATTTCCATTGATAGCTGGTAACCTTGTTACCTAAATTTCACCCAAGTTTTGATTTGCATGGAGAATATTCCAGCAGTATAAAAGTATATTTGCGGAGTATAGCAAGTATCCAGGTAGTTTAGTGGAGAAGTGTGTTTTGTCCCAACAGAGGTGGTTCTTCTAGGTTAGTTTCTCAGTTAGGTTAGAGAGTGGTCTGGGTAGTGAACTAGAAATGCCAGCATGAAAAAAATTAGGCAGAAATTTTAAGCATGAGTACAGTTAATACAAGGACAAAGTACTAAAGGAAATGAAGCGCTTTGTCTCCTACGGTCTTAAAATTAAGACCAGCTGTCGAGCTTGGATCTGCACTTTAGCCTGGTAAAAATACGGTGTATCCTGGTAGAGCGGTTTGGAGAGACTGAATAGAAAATGTGTGGATCATCTTATGAGCACTTTTTTTCATGAGCACATCACACCACTGAGAGTAATTTAGCTGTAGCTTGGGGATGCCCACAGCTTCTTCTCAGGGATGGGGAGAAGGAGCCTTCTGTGCCATCATCCAGAGTCCTTGTTCAGCCATCAGCTACGCTAGGGCAGCGTTGCTCCATGATGTGCTGGGATACCCCCTGAGGATGAGGAGAGGCAGCCTTTGGGTGGAAATATTGCTCTGTTGTCTTTTGCTCCTTCAGGAACAAATGTTCACGTTCTTAGTCGTGGTGTGTTTTTCCCACTAGCTAACTTGTCATTCTTAAATTATATGAATGGAATATTACTATGTAAAATGTCTATGGGGCAAAGGAGAATCAGCAAGAGGTTTTAACATTGGTTAAGCTGCAAATGCAAAGATGTAGAAGTGTGTCTTAGAACACCTGCAGCAGCAAAACTTTATGGGAGCAGACTATTACACTTACTAAAAACAAATAATGACATTTCATATTATTTATTCAATATGATATTAATTATTTTATATGATCAATATTTTCAAAAATGCATTATGAAAACTATGTCAAATGTTTCCACAAAAATCTTCCCTCAGATTTGTTCACTCACTCTCCGCTGGGTCTTTTGACCTTTCACAGGTGCTGAACACCTATGGAAATTAGATTTTCAGAAATCTGTCATTGGCTATAAGACATTTAAAATTAAAATCTATTTTACATTTAAAACTATTGGTGTATTTACAATCCTGAGACATCTATTGCTTTGAAAGTTTTTGGTTTTCTCAGGCACAAGAGTGAATGGTCAGATTCAAATTTAAAAATAAAACTGTTTTTGGCTCTGAATAATCTAACAACTGAGAGCTGCAGGGAGGGAGCGAGGTTGCAAATGCTGCATTCTGTAGTATGGACTCACAGGAATTAGTGAGTGTGGCTTTGTGGTTTATATTACAGAAAAATTAGACCCCGGATGACCAAAATGAGCTGAGCAGTGATGCATCCTGAGCATCCCACAGCGTTAGGGCATGTTTTTTTTTTTCCACTCACTACACCACAGGTGTTTGAGATTGGTCAGGAAGGGAATGGAAAGAGGAAGGAAGAAGAGAGAAGTGCTTTGGATGTGTTACTGCAGCTGGATTTCTTCTCCGTGAGGAATCTGGCTGAAACGAAGGCTGTTTGAGACATGGTGGTCTCGCCTCGACTCTGCAGACACCCTTGATACTTAAATGATGTTCTGTGGTTAGAATGAGCCCAGGGTCAAGTGTTATAATGTCTGCCAGTTAAATTAGGGCAGCTGTAGGGCCAAAAGTCCAACGGGAAAAGCTTCCAGACACATTTTAATCTGTAAAATAACTGAAGTAGGGGGAAAAAATACACACAGAAAAGAACAAAAGCCATTTTAGAGAATCTCAACCTCTCAGGCAAAGATATGTTTAAAATAATAACTCCTCAGATTTATTTTTACACCTGAAATGTGCTGCTTAAACTGTTTGAATCACTAGTTAAAACAGGGGTAGCTCGGTGTAACACAGTTCACCTCCTCTGACTCAGACTGAAGTCTAGCTACTATTTTTTTAGCTACTATTTTTTGGCTACCTTTATATAGGGTGTCTGTGTTTGTCATCACTCCTCTTCGTTTTCTAATGTCAAGATGAATCATTTTAGGAATGTTTGTAGCAGTTTTGCATGAAACCAGACAAGCTACATCTTATTGAGGTTTTGAAGGTTGTAGGTTTTTTTTCAGTTGATTGACAAAATTGAAGAACTTATTTATTTATTTTTCTCTGAGGAGGAACACTCTGGCTGTGTTTAGCTCACTTTCCTAGGAATGAACTTCATTATTTTCTTACTAGTTTATTGTTGACTTTCTCTCTCCCTGCACACTGAAGTCTGAAAAGAGTATGTAGGAGATGTATTTTAATAGTAGTATTCTTGCCATTTTTAGTAGTTTTTTAAAAAAAGGCAAAAAAGGCAATAACTAGTAGGTTGGAATAGAGCACTGTTTCCCTTGAGACTTCCAAATTTCATGTGTTATACCTCCCGTGGCAATACCCATCTACAAAGGGTCCTGTTTCTTGTTCTAGTGAAGATTCTTACTTGGGAATAGATACCAGTGATGTTTCTGTATGAGATTAAATGTCTTGGGAAATCTAAACATAGATATTGACAATATATTTTCATTTGCTGTATGCTGGGCTCTTTTATGCACATATTTCTCCATTAATTCCAGGAGTTTAAAGTAGATGTAAAATGTTACCACTCTGATCTAATAGCAAAGAGTTTGTTCGCTTTGTATTCATATAAGAACAAGACCTGCAAGAGAATCTTGTCCATGGTCCTAAAATTGATAAAAATACATTTCAAATCTGCATTCTTCTAGATTTGAACTGAATTAATAAACTAGGTAATTAATCTTCTGAATTAAATTTAGATTAGTTAAATCTAAGATTATTATCCATATTTTTTCTTAATCAACAATCACCTAAGCAACACAAGAATAGAATTATAAGTGCTGGTGACTCTAATTCATTTGTTAAGTTTATAAGCATAGCCCTATGTGAGATTTTGTATTTCTGTTCTAGTTTGCTTGTAAATAAAAGTGATAAAAGCAAGTGTAGGGATTTTTTTTCCCATCAAAAGATACAGAATAATCATCATTCAGTAGATTTTGGTCATATACAAAATATTATCCTCATTGCTTTGAATGTGAAACGATATAGAAAAAAAAAGTTAAAATAATTGTTCTAAACCATTTCTTTTCAGTAACAGCTCTTGGGAAAATCAACCAACTTTCAAATGATAAAAACATAGTTGGTTTTTTTCGGGGGCTTCTGCACCCATTATTAAATTTGACAGAATTCCCTTGCTATTTGAGTGTTTGGGCAAGGTTTTTTTGGGGGGTGGCCAAATGCCAGCAAATAACCTATTTAATATAGAGGTTACTACCTGTAATATCTTTCACATTTTTAAAGCTGTAGACAGCTTAAGGTTAGAAGTAGATTAACATAGCTTCACATGATTGTACCTATCTGCCACAGTTAATTTGTGCACTCTTGCATTTTAATCATAAAGCATGTCAAATGAAGTTCATTTTCAGCTCTTCAGATGTAGAAAGAGCTACAGAATTTCATTCAATAATGTTCAACACCCTTTCTTATTACAGACTTTTCAAGTTAATGATTTGCCAGTTTAGCAACCATTGTTTATTCGAAAGAAGAAAAAAAAGAAGCTAAAAAATAAATTGCTTTATTTAAAGATTGGCAAATCTTAACAATTTCTTGTGGGGCATTGTGCTATGAACTAAGAAAAAAAAATGATGGGCAGCGTGCAACTCTTGCCGCAGTGCATTTAGTAGGCTGGTTGGATTATTTCTTAGGGTTCCCAGAGTAAAAGCATCAGGGGGACATCTGAGGACCATTTGCCAAAACACATCTTAAAAACAATTTTATTGTTTTTGTTCACAGCTGCAGAGAGTACATCATGCATTGCTGAGGCCACTTTGACTTTATTTGGCTATAGCTCATGTGCTTATTCTCTTGATTTCCAATTCAAGAAGGTACTTCTCTTTGTGCTTTACTTAAACTTTCTGGCAGAGAAACATCTGCCAGCTTAAACATGTATGAGCTGACCAGAATAAATATCTTGAATCAGTGCTTAGCTGTGCAGTGTTTTAAAGATGAGTTATGGCAAATTATTAGTAACTGCTGCTCAGAGACTTAGATATGTAAAATGGAGTTGAGCATAGCAATTCTCAAGGCTTTTGATGTCGCCTATTGTAATATCTCGCAAGAGGAATTGGTGAAGTATGAGTGAGGTAGGAGGACGATGTTATCCAGGGACTATACTATCCAGGGACCTGTCAAGCTGAGTTTTCAATATTCCCAGCAAGCCAACACTTCTCTGAGCAACCTATTCCAATATTTAATGACTCTTATGTTGAAAAATATTATTTTATGCATTCACATGCACACAGACTATAATACATATATACATTATATTATATACATTAATTATACACATTAAATATATAGATGTGTGCACATGTATGCATAAAATATGACATGTATGCATGTGTGTGTGTGTATTAAGGTTCAGCTTGTGCCCCTTGCTTCTTTTCCTGTAATCATGGATCTCTGTGAAGAGAGTATCTCCCTGCTCTCTATAGCTCCTTTTTAAGCTTTTTAAGACAGTGGTTAGATCCTTCCTAACCTCCAAATACATTCCCTCATTTTTTTTATGTGAGGTTCATAACCTCAAATCATTTCTGTGCCTCTCTGATGGAGCCACTCCAATTTTTCTCCGTCTCTCTTGAACTGGGGAGATTTCACTCCATATAGCCTATACAATTGGTTTGTTTTTTCTGGTAAGATTTAGTAGCACAATAACTTTTTTTTTTTTTCCAGAACTCTCTGAGGAATTCCCATATACTGTTATGGGTATCAGAGTAGGCCTCCTGAAGTCTAAAGAGAAATAAATCTCTTTTTTATTGAATAATTTTTCAAAGTTGTGTAGAATGGAGTTAGTCACAAGAGCAATGTAAAAGATAATAGGATTGAACCTCTTCTGGCTAGAGTCAAGAGTTAATTCTGCCATTAACTTTAAAGGAAGTAGGGAATGACAGAAGACAATTTTGTACATGTGCTGACCTGGGACGTGGCATAGTAGGGCTGTGAAAATCATTCAATCTGCTATGAAGCACAGAAAAAGCTAGTACAGACCAGACTGAAAAATAAACTCTGCTAAAGGTTGTTTAGAGTTAGAGCCTTGCTGGGAGAACAGATATTTGTGTGGCTAGTGTGCTTCTTTCTAATTGAGCGACTGCATGTCTAATTTTCTATGGAGAATTGTCTTGATATTTTGGGGAGATGTGATAGTGCAAACACAAATCTGTGTATCTACATTGATATGTTTTTTCTTTTCCTTTTTTTAAGGCTAAAACTTGGTGAAATGATTCCATCTCTATAGTTCTTTACTACATGTTTTTTATAAGAAAACTTGAAAAGACACACACCTCTGTGTAATTAATAATCAATACTCTTAACAAAGCAAGAATGATCTTAACCCTTCAGGAAAATGAAGCAACTATCAATTGCACTCCCTGTTCTGGATTTGACAAGACGTATACGATATAAGCCTTTTACCTGTGTCTTTGCTGCTAAATAAGGAGAAATAGGCGCTGAACTGCAGCATTGAGACCTGTGGTATCCCAGTGCTCTTGAGATTGCTCTTGGGAGTGCTGGTGAGCATGGTCCAAAACGGAGCCAAGAAGCGGTCTCACAAATGGTGTGGACAATCCAGGGTTTGCTCTTTGGATCCCTTTTATTTTCAAAATAGATGTACTTCTGAATTTATGCTCTCTGTTCAAGATCATTATCTGTCTGTAGCGGCAGACAAAAAATAAGAGAGGAGTGTCATTTGTTGAGTGTTGGATTCATGCCAGAACTTGCACCAATCATTAACAAGTTTTAAGAAATAGGTCAGAACATGGTAGCAATATCTTTCAACAAAAATCGATGGTAATATTTCTTTACAGAAAGAAGTGTACAATCTTTTCTTGGAGAATAACTGTGTGTCTTGTTTATGTGTGAAATCTTTCAGCATATCTGCACAAGACAGTGAGTTTCAAATCCCCCTTAAACTAACAAGGAACAGTACTCAGAGAGCCAGCTCCTTAGACCTTTGACCTGACTTGATTGGAGGTTTTTAGATACCTTGGTGTGAATAAACTCTAAGTGTCATAATCGTTTGTGTTGACAGTCACAAGTAGGTAGCCTCAAGATGAGGATGCAAGTGCAGAGTGGCAGAATCATGGCTACAGTGTGATTTTTATGATGTGTCATGCAATAGGATCTTTTTCCTTTGAATGGGCTAAGCTTTTGCGAAGCACAGAAAAATCTGTCTTATCTAAGGAAAAACAACAAAAAAACAGCAGTTGTATAACAATGATGACCTTCAATAAGGAAAAATATTTCCTTATTTTTTTGATTTAGGGGTGATATGGCAGCTCCTGATTTTGAATGATAAGGGTCAATAAAAGAGGGGATATTTCTGTGCTACTATGATCTTTAGTCATCATTATTGCTGTATAATGCTTAGTTAAGTGGTTGTTTCAAATCACGCTCTCAGAAAACCTCATCCCATTAAGTTCTATTGAGACTTAAGAGCTGAGACTAAACATGTCCTAGGCTTCCCAAACTGTACTGATGGCTGGAAATGATTTAAAAATAAAGGGTGTAGCTGCTTCTGAGATCCTCAGCAGTATGCAAAAGAGTCTATCTTAACAATTGTATTTTGAATACATTTTGTTTTCTTGTTCTTCAGAAATGATCTCTAATATATTTAATATTTTAGTGCCCTACAGATACCAAAGCAACGTTTGGGGTCCATCTTAAAGTGGTAGGAGACTGGACAGGTATGTAGAAAAACAATTGTTTTTTTAGAGACAAATACTTTTATTTGAATTATTATTAGTTTCTGGCTTCAGCTTGATTCTACCTTGATTATGACATATTTTCATTAGAGATCATTCATGCTTGTTTGCTCAAAGTTGTTCGTATTTTTGATGCAACCCTTGCTTTATTCAGCAATGTATTTTTTCAGATAACCCATTTCCTCACTACTAACAGATGTTCTGATTGCAATTTAATAATTTGCAATGTTTTTCAGTTTGTGCCTATTTTTCTTATTTTTAGTACCCTGCTGCCTCTGTGCAAGGCATAGAGACTGCAGAAATGCTGAAATGTGCAGCTCTCAGATAAGGGGATTGTAATGTCTGTAGTTTGGGTGGCTGCCAGGTTAATTAACTGCCATGGTATACAGAGATTACAGGTTGCTTTCATGTTCTTCCATGCTCTTCTATTGCTCTCTGAATGTCCTCCAGATCAAGGATGTAAACCAGGATTCCCCACAGAGCAGAAGGGTAATTTGCTGTTCAGTGTGACAGTGGCACACTCGAGTGCTAGTTGTCATTATTCCTTGATGGCTGACTTTCTTCCTGCTTAGCATAGCATTTCCTTTTAAAGAAGATAAATAAAGATAAATACATAATACCATCTTGTTCATTTTTTGTGAAGAAATGTTTTCCATATTAATTTGTACTCATTCATATATTTGTGGAACTGAGTCGAATTAGCTTGTCACCCAATAAGGGATTAGACAAATTCAGGGAGATTAAGTCTATCAAAGTCTATTCAACTTGTTGGTCCAGCTGCATACTTGGCAATAGGAGTCTCTGAACCTTTAATAAGCAAACCTTGGGAGAATAATGTCACATGCAAGAATCCTATATAATCGTCCTGATTTTAGGCTTTTTTTTCTTTTTTTTCTTTCCTTTTCTTTTTTTTTTTCCTCAAAGTATAGGATATTGGCCAAAGAGAAACTGGATATGGGTCTAATTAGCCTTTGGTGGGAGCCATTATGGTGGTTGTTATGTTATTATCCACCTTCCCTGCCTGGAAAAGGATGTTACTGAGAGAAATTGGCTGGAGAAGTGAGTTTTCCAAAAGAAATAGCATCTCTGAAGTATGAAGTTTTTGTGACAGCCTCTATGGTGTGAATTGGACCCCTATTAGTATTCAAATGTACTTCTCCCAGCTCAGTATTTGCTTCTTCAGTTTAGAAGCAAGTCTGCCGATGCAGGGCTTTGTGAAATTCAGGACACTGTTACATTGTAGAGACCATGCATTGAATTAGTTTTACTAAACAGGAATATCTGTTACGGGGTTGAATGTGCTTCAGGGAATGGAGTTGCTTACCCAGCCCTCTGCTCTGCTATTCTGTGTCTGTACCAGGGAGCCCTGTTTTCGCTCATCCGCTGGACACCATGACCGTCAATGGTCCCTAATCCACTGACTGCTAAAGGGTGATACTGAAGAAGAATTATTGTATTTGCCATGTTGCTTATAATCTTTCCTAAGCATGTGCTAATGGCTGCTTCTGGAGACAGGATATTGGGATGGAGTAGTTTTTATGCAATATAATGTCATTTGAGCTCTTCTCAAAAGATATCTTTCAGCCTTTATCCTATTTATTCTGGTCTTCTTTTGCATCACATTTTCACATTCCTGACAGTTTATACCTGACACCAAAGACAGTTAACAATTTATTTCAGAGAGCTCAATTAAAAGCCCAAATGAAAGGGATGTGAGCCCAGGTGGAGGGTGATGCAGAGACGTTGAAAAATGCAGCAAAGATCTGGTCAGTTGAGAGTCATTTCTCCTCTCCCTGGCTTCTGCTTTGTGCATCCGTGAGATGGATTGAAAGAAAAATGTCCTGCCTTTGGCTCTAAGGACTTGAGGGAGGATACACTCCTTGCCACTGGTGGCAAAGCAATTCTGCAAGTTATGTTTCACGTCAAGTCTCTGACACCGAGTGTTATGTTTTGAGAATTGAATAAGATACCTTACGGCCTTAGTAACTTTGTTTTGTAGGTTGGGAAAGCAACTGCATGTCAATAAGGAAGATAGAAGATGTAATAGAGCTGTCAGCTCCCGACATGAAGGTGCTGTTGCCAGGATGCCATTTATTGCCCCCCTCCCTGTGCATATAGTTTTATATATCCAGCAGTAGCAAGAAATAGATTTAGAACAAGTTATCAAGAACTTCAGAAGTAAGTGTTAGCAAGGGGACAGATCAGAGCTGTGAGATCCATAGATTAACTGATAATGTAATCTTTCTAATTGACCTAATCCTTTTTTTTTTATTGACATCCATTTTGTTCTGCTTCTCTCCTATCTCCTCAGTAACCCTGTTCTCCTTCCGTTTTGGAAAAGTTGTTGCCTGAATATTTACAAAAAAGAGATATTTTGGAGGCTTTCTTTTTCATTTACTGTCTAGTTGTCTTCAGTGCTGTCAGTGATCAGCCTCTGCTGCCTCCATCCTCACTGCCACCTCCAGCACCACCGCTCTTTGGTTTTAAAGCTGCCATTTTGGCTGGTGTCTCCAGGGAGAAATAGAGGCCGCAGGGCATCCCTCATGTGTCCAGCCACAGTGAAGAAAACACAGCAGTGTGTCAAAACCAGGCGTCTCATCCTGCTCTTAAGCCTCTTAATGCTGCTGGAGACATGGGCAAGAACTGGCCACTAGCATGCTGGTTAGTGAAGAGACCCTGAAGCTTTGTTTGCTAACCTCATAAAATTTGAGACAATGTAACGGCAAGAGGTGCAAATTCATGTGGGAAATCCACGTAAATCCAGGTAGGCCGTGTAGCTCGTAAGTACCAGCCTGCATTAATGTGGTGACTACTGGGCATCACCAGAAAGCACCTGCCTCTGCTTAATCCTTTGTGTTGGAGCTGAGGAGAAACATGATCAGGAAGTCGTTTAGGTAGCAACTACCTTATTCTGTGAACTAAAACCTGAGGTAGCGAAGATTGGGCATCCCAAAAGTATTATTTTTAAACTTCGATCATTTTTAAGCCAGTTGTTTGAGATTTTGGAGGCTGACTAAGGATTCTTTTGAATACTCACCAGAAGAAAATAAATATGGTTATTAAGTGGCTCTGAAGGAGACATGATCTAAAATTTCTGGGGTTGGCATGATTTGTTGCATTGGTTGAGAGTACCCGCATGACCTTGATAAGCCCTTGCAACTCCTTGTACAGAGATGGTCTGAAGCAACTCAGAACTTGCTGCTCATTGCTGCATTTAGCTATAATTTATCAGCAAGTAAAGGAGTAGCAAAGAAGAAATCTTTCATTTCCAGTAACCTAAGGGTTAGTTTTAGAGATATTGAAGTAGTGGATCATTCAGTCAGTATCAACTGTGTTGGTAGCAGATCTTGAGTCAGGCTGGAGAAATGTGTGAAGCATAAGATGACAAAGAATAATGTGACTACAGAGTTCGCCTGCAGGATGCTACAAGGATGTCCCAGGACCCCTATAATTGCTACTGAGTTTCTATAAAAATATCTAGTCACTCAAGATGTGTTTGATTTGAGCCTGTTTCTCTCTGTGGTAGTGTGCATTTTGTTGTGTTCAGTCATTAAATGAGATTCTTGACGGGTTATAAAGGCATTAATAATATGGTACTGTGGGTTGTTCTAGAAAAGTGCAGTTTTGCAGTCAGAAAACAGAGATAGAATAGATGTTATTTTCCCTGTTAGATTTGATGGCTGCCAGTTCTCATACTGTCAGTGAATCCCACTTACCCTTTTGAGGAAGACATAGGAATTGAGTACTAAAAAACTTTATTTCTTTTTATATAATTTAATATTAGAAGTAAAATTGATGCTGTCACATTACTGAGAGGTTAAAAAGGGTTAACAATATAATTAGCCAAAGTGTGCCATAAGGAGTATTGGCTTTATTCTTCAGAACCATTAATGTTCATTAAGGTTTTATTAATGACTGTAAACAAGCTCATTAAAAGACGGGATTAAGAAAATGGAGAAAAATGAGGAGAACAGATTTAGCTGAGTGACTTGATGCTGAAAGACCCTTTCCTCTGATTAAGGAATTAATGATGAAAGTGAGTTTACACATACTATTTTTTGGCTCCCAACCTAGATTGCTTTATATTAGTTGAACTCCAGCTGACTTATTACCAAACACAGTATAACTTGAGTCAATTCTCATTTGAACAGTTCATGAGTTTTACCTTCACAGGGAAAGAATCAACATAGTTAAGCCAAAATTTGCCTTGAAGGAAAGTTTCTCCTACTCCTTCTTTCTTCAGACATTTTGTTATTTAGAACCTTCCATCTTTTTGCATATCTCAAGCTTTATAATGTGTAAGCAGAGTATGGCATAGATGCATGATGTAAATTATTTTTTTTCCTTCATTACAACACACACAGGAGGTGTGGATCTTGCTCTTGTTAAGACACTGAGCCAGGAATGTAAGATTGCAAGATTTGTTGCCTCACTTCAGATGTTCACTGTAACCTTATACATTATAGGAACAAAAACCCGAATCATGTTAGTGTGTAGGACACAAATAATGTTTAAAGTCTGGCTGGACTTCGTACTTCCCTTGTGTGTGCACTTTTAAAAATCTCACGTGCTTAATGGTGTCTAGGGAAATATGAAAGTTCACTTCAAGATGCTATTTCCTCATGCATGACATTCCCTAGGAGCAATAGTGCACTCTGCTAGATGCCATTCAAGTTTTACTGAAGAGCCCCTATCAAAATAACTTGTTTTGTCCAGTTCATTGAGAAAAATGCCTCAGGGAAAGAAGAAAAATGTGGACAATTTTTAGACCTGCAATTATGACATCATTTGCTGAAGTATTTTAAAAGTAAATTTTAAAAGTTTCTTTTGGGGACTCTCTTCAAATAGTTTGTAAAAGTTCTGTATTTAATCAGGAAAGTTGTATTTCAAATAGGGAACATTAAAAAGATAGTAATAGCTACTATAGCAACTTTTGATATTTAAATCTTTATGATCAGAAGGGGCAGTTATCTCTGTGTGTTCCCATCTCCTGGATGATGTTTTAGAATTTCATCTAGCAATTTCTGTTTGTAAACTAATCAAAAACCAAAATAATTGATTGAATTGGTTTGCAATTTGTTTTTGTTGATGTTGGATTTTCTTTTTTTTGGCTTCGTCCTTTAGATGTCCATAAGCTCTTTTTGTGTTGTCTGTGAAAATAAAGCTCAACTTTGGGATGGTGCTTTAAGAAGAAAAAAAAAAAAAAACTGTTTTAGGGCCAGAACCACCACTGGAAAATTTATGTTAGTTGTAGATTCCACCCTCCACCCCCTGACCCCAACACACACACATTGTGTGCAAAATGCTTATAGAACATGAACATGGCACCTTTTAACCTTCTGACTGATAAATCTGTCATGCTAAGTCCCCATTTTGAGAACTCGGATACATTTGGCTCTTTCGTTTCTGCCTCCTCTCCCCTTCTAATTTTCCTTTTGAATGAGGAACTGAGACTCCCTGCTCGGTAGATGTGTCATGGTTGATGTGTGCTGTGGTATATGGCAGTGCTCTCTTTTGCCATAAAGACTACAAAGTGGTTTGGCAGTGGTGGCTGCTGATCTATTCAGACCATTACCTATCATGCAGCCTTATTATTACCTTATCCATGCGACCGTGGACTTCAGGAGGGCCAGCTTTAGTCTCTTCAGAGACCTTCTCAGAAGAATCCCGTGGGCTATAGAGCTCTAGAAGGAAGGGGAGCCCAAGAGAGCTGGTTAGTTTTCAAGCAGCACTTCCTCGACACCCAGCAACGGTGCATCCCTGTGTGTACGAAGTCAGGCAGAGGGGGCAGGAGACCTACGTGGATGGGCAAGGAGCTTGTGGCAATGCTCAAGCAGAAGAAGGCGGCGGTATACAGAATGTGGAAAAAAGGACAGGCCGCCTGGGACACGTAGTCAGGGAATGCAGAGATGTGATAAGGAAAGCTAAGGCATGTTTGGAACGCAATCTGAAAAGGAATGTTAAAAATAACAAGAAAAACTTCTTCAAATATATTAACAGCAAAAGGAAGATCGGGGAAAATGTGGGTCCACTAATGAACGAGGTGGGTACCCTGGTTACGAATAACACAGAAAAAGCAGAGTTGCTCAATGCCTTCTTTGCTTAAGTGTTTACCAAGGGCAGCCCTTTAGAGTCCCAGGCCCTAGGGACAAGAGAAGAAGCCTGGGCAAAGGAAGACTTGCCCTGGGTAGAGGAAGATTGGGTCAGAGAGCACCTAAGGAACCTCGATACCCACAAATCCATGGGCCCTGATGGGATGCAGCCCGGAGTTCTGCGTGAGCTGGCGGATGTCATAGCTAAGCTGCTCTCCGTCATCTTTGAAAGATCATGGAGAACAGGGGAGGTGCTGGAGGACTAGAAGAAAGCCAATGTCACGCCAGTCTTCAAAAAAGGCAAGAAGGAGGACCCAGCAACTACAGCCTCACCTCCATCCCCAGAAAAGTGATGAAACGGCTCATACTGGCCGTTGTCTCCAGGCAGCTGGAGGACAAGAAGGTGCTCAAGAGTAGTCAGCATGGATTCACCAAGGGGAAATCATGCTTAACTAACCTGATAGACTTCTATGATGAAATGACCAGCTGGATAGACGAGGGGAGAGCGGTGGATGTCGTCTATCTCGACTTCATCAAGGCTTTTGACACCGTCCCTCACAACATCCTCCTGGGCAAGCTTCAGAAGTGTGGGATAGATGAGTGGACAGTGAGGTGGATTAGGAACTGGCTGGATGGCAGAGCTCAGAGGGTGGTGATCAGCGGTGCAGAGTCTAGTTGGAGGCCTGTAGCTAGCAGTGCCCCCCAGGAGTCGGTCTTTGGTCCAGGCCTGTTAAATTTATTCATCAGTGACCTGGATGAAGGCACAGAGTGTTCCCTCAGCAGGTTTGCTGGTGGTATGAAACTGGGAGGAGTATCCGATATCCCAGAGGGCTGCGCTGCCATCCAGAGGGACCTGGACAGACTGGATAACTAGGCAGTGAGAAATCTTACGAAATTCAACAATTCCAAGTGCAAGATATTGCGCCTGGGGAGGAATAACCCCATGCATCTCCCCAGGCTGGAGACTGACCTTCTGGAGAGCAGCTCTGAGGAGGAGGACCTACGTGTCATGGTGGATGACAAGCTGACCATGAGGCAGCAGTGTGCCCTTGTGGCCAAGAAGGCCAATGGGATCCTGGGGTGCATTAAGAAGAGCGTCTCCAGCAGGTCGAGGGAGGGGATCCTGCCCCTCTACTCAGCCCTGGTGATGCCACATCTGGAGTATTGTGGGCTCCACAGTACAAGAGGGATGTGGAGCTGCTGAAGAGAGTCCAGCACAGGGCTACAAGGATGATCAGGGGCCTGGAACATCTGCCCTATGAGGAGAGGCTGAGGGAGCTGGGCCTGTTCAGCCTGGAGAAGAGAAGGCTGAGAGGGGATCTGATCAGTGTCTATAAGTACCTCCAGGGAGGCAGTGAGGAGGATGGTGCTGGCCTCTTTTCACTGGTGGCCACTGACAGAACTAGAGGAAACAGCCAGAAAATAAAGTATCAAAATTTCCACAGGAACTTGAGGAAAAAATTCTTGACAGTGAGGGTGACAGAGCACTGAAACAGGCTGCCCAGAGAGGTTGTGGAGTCTCCTTCTCTGGAGATCTTCAAAACCTGCTTAGATGCAGTCCTGTGCCACGTGCTCTAGGTGAACCTGGGTGTACAGGGGGTTTGGACTAGATGACCTCGAGAGGTCCCTTTCAACCTTGGGCATTCTATGATTCTCTAATTCTCTGATTCTCTGATCATGTTACCTTCTACTCCTCATTAATTCTTGATCTATCTTGCCATTTCTGCTGGTGTCTTATCTTATGCTTGAATTGGGAAGGACAGGGCCATCATTTGTGCTGTGCTCAGCATGGCATTCGCGATTCAAGAATTTGTGAGAGGCACCCTGCGGTCCCAGCGCTTCTCTGCCCCCATCCTCTCCAGATCTGTCCCATTCAATTATAAACATTATTATAAAGTTTATTAAAAAAAAAAGAAAAACTGTCTCCCATGAACTACATAATTATCAAATGCATAAATGCTCTAGGTGACCCTGTGTGTGCAGGGGGGTTGGACTAGATGACCTCTGGAGGTCCCTTCCGACCTTAAGCATTCTATAATTTTATGATTCTATGATTCTATGATAAATAAAGTTCCTTTGGGGAAAAAAAAAAAAGAGTACACAACCTCCACAAAAATGTTACTTACCTTTTTTCCATTAAAAATAGAGAAAAAAAAAACTTCGGGACTTGCACTGAAAGCACCATGTTGTGACATTGGGCCAACTAGCAGTTATCCACACTTGTAAAAACAGATATTCTAACATCTTTTATAAACAGAAGAGTTTACTTTGAAAGGTTTATGGCAACACTTTTTATGTGAACTTAAACCACACACAAACATACATGTTGTTAAGCAGAACTCTCTGCAGTGCTATGTACTAAGTGATTCCATGCCTGAAAACAGAATACCGTAGAACTGGTATTCCATGCCAGAATACCATAGAACTGAAGAGAGACATGGAGGCTAGTGGAAACTGAGTCAGACTGCCAATGCAACCCACCCTCAATCCGTTTTTTACAAAAAAAGCTTTTCTTTTTTTCTTTGTTTTGATGTCAATACACTAAATTAATTTATAATTCAAACCTTTATTTTACTTTTTTTTTCTTTTTTAATCTAGCTTTGAAATTAAAAAATAAAATAATAAAATAAAATATCATAAAAAGCCAAGACAGAAATACCTTAAATTCCCTAAAAAGTTGAAGAGACTGCCTGGTAAATTTTTAATACTTTTGAATTATGAGCAAAATGTGAAATCGCGCTTGCTCCGTAATGAACGTGGCATTTCTTAAGAAGACAAGTGACTCAGTTGTCTAATTTTTAACTATATGCTGGGAGAAAAAAAAAAACACTTGTGGGAGGGAATTCTTAGGCTGGAAATTGCTTATCCAAAGTGTGAATGGGATTCCGACTTTGCGCGCTGTGATACTTGGAGCAGGGGACACAGTAATGAGCGGTGCCCTGGAATGAAATGCAGCAGCTGATAAGCAGGGCGCAGTACATATCTTGTTTCACTGACATAACCCACATTTCTGCAGCTCAGCCTTGTTTGTTCCTGTTCTTTCTCTTTTTCTTCTTTATTTAAACCTCTCTTTTTGCTAAGAATGGGGATAAAATGACAGAATTTGTTTAAGAAAAGGATATGATGATATATTTTTACTTAGATAATATATGACATTTCTAGCAGATTAGCCCAAAACATACTAAATGAAATAATATGCCACAGGAGATGAGTTTTGTAGAAAGAGGTAATATCTTTTATTAGATCAGCTGAAACAGCTGGAAAAAAAGAAAAAAAAAAACAGATGAGCTTTCAGGCATGCAATGCCTTCAGCACATTTGACAAGGAAGGAGCAAAGTAAAAGCCAAGAGCAAGGAATAAAATAATACTGCCTGTAATTTTTTATTATTTTTTTTCTTTAGAAACATGAGTATTAGAATTCTTTGCTAAACAAACAGAAGATGCTCCTCTCCTCCTAGTTTTTTACAAGTTCATTTACCTCTGCTATGAGGAGCTTTGTTTGTTTTCCAAAAAATCACATGGTTAGAAATGCTTTCTAGAAGCCAAAAATATCACTTGTAAATGCTGCCTTTTAGGATTTATATGTCTCCAGCTTTCTTTATCCTATTTTGGCTGGTTTCCCAATTGAGTGTATATTTGCTGCAATACAACATGGTGGTTTTCTCTCATGGACTTGTTTGATAGCAGATACTGTGTGTCACGTGTAGCTGGGAAAAGAGAGGGACACATGAGAAATCTTCACTGTGAGTTGCATGTAGTGCAACAATTTATTTATATGAATATACATATACACACATCTGTCCACTTTCAGAATTTAATGTTTTGTGTTTTTGTCCACCAGAGATGGACATTTTCCATCAAAATCTGTGTTGTTTTTTATTTTAGAAAAGAGTACAATGTATGGCCTTTCTGCAGTATACATGACTATATACATTTCTGCTATATACACTGCTTATACATTGTGCATTCTGCACTATGTATAGCTTTTCTATCCCAGATAGATGTGGTTTTGTCTGGCCTGTGTGTTGGACAAGAGGTGATTCAGCGAGGGATGGGATTTAAAGAGGGCTACTGATTCATTTTTCAGGGTGGAAAGGGAAGTCGAGAGAGGGGGAGCATCAGAGATTATACGTGGGTTGGGTCTTGCTGAAAAGGCTGCTTTTTTTACTTTTTATTGAACATTTTTGAATATATGATTGAACTTTCCATGATAGCCAGCAAACCTAGAGTCTCAGGGAAGCCTCCCTGAGTTACGGGAAATGAAAATCAATCAATGAACAATTTCAGTTCTTCACTGCAACAGTTTTAAGGACTATCCCATCACATAAAAGTAATGCATTCCTTTATTTTGTTTGTTTGCACTGTGTCATTTCCTCAAGGGAAATACCACAGACACCTGCACATGTTTCCGAAGACAGAAGCTGAGGCACTCTGCTGGTGCCAGCCTGTTGGCACAGGCTGGCCCTCAACATTTAATCTTCCATTGTGAGTGCTAGCCGATTCAAAAAAGGCAAAAAAATATAATGAAAAAATGATTTCTGTTATTTTGTGATTTTTTTTAATGAGTTGAGAGGATTATGGTAAATTTGCCCTATTATGAAGTAGTATAACAAATAGAATTTTGTCATTGCAGCTTCCAAATAAAACAACATTTAATTAATACAAAAAAATGGTTTCATGATAATATATTTTTTAAAGATCTCCCACATTTCTCAAGGCATATGTACCATCACATATCATTTTGCCTGCTAAAGGCTCTTTCCCTTGTGTGCCATTTTATATTGCTGGATTAGTTATGGCACACTGGTGCATTGCCATATGCCAAGCCTGGTTCCTAACTTGAAAAGAATCAAATGTTCAGATAAATACCTAACAATAGCTCACAATTATAAGAATTGGCAAAATCACTTTTTCAGACAAATTCATGTCAAAACATTCCTTTCAATGATAGGAGACAATGGGAACCTAAATCACGGTAACCAGTGGGTCTTTATTCTACAAAATATTTATCAATGTAATATTACCCAGTAATATTTTAAAGATTCTCTTGAATCTTTAGTGCTGGGAATAATTTTTTGATGATTTGAGTAATGTTCTGTAAAAATATTTATTATTTTGTTACATTCATAATGTGGTATTTGAAAGATGGAAATGACAATTCAGTAGAAAATCCTGCTACCTATTTTAGGGAGGATCTGCACCTAGAGTTAGTATGAATCAGCAAATATATCTACTTTAAAAAAGTTAATAATTAAAAACTATAACCCGGACTAGATTATATTTGTATTCAGGGAGGGGGTTGACTTAAGTAAGTTGCTAGGAATATCTAATTCAGATACAAGAAGAAATAGTAGTATTGCTCACAGTAGGGTGAAATTTAACTAAAATTTTGGTACATTTACTGATACACTGTGTGCTTTATGTTTATCACCTATCCAACAGAAAAAGAAAGAAGAATATCTTACGGCTCATTTCATTTGCCAGTAACTCAAATGATTTCCTGCCAAGGTTTTGATATTGCCCTTTGAGAGATGTTGTAAAGAGCCCCAGATATGATTAGATGTTTGAAAAAAAAAGGCGCATTTCTTCCCCATGGATCATCTCTAGGTGCCTATCAAAATTTATACAAAAAATAGGATCCAGCTGAGCTCTGATCGCTTTATCCTGTGTTATGCTTCAGTGCAGCTAGTGCTAGGAAAGCTTTTAGAGCACAACTTGTGTTTACTTCCCTGCAAGAGATGGAAAACAAGGGAGAAATGATTTTCATACATAAATAGAATACCTTAAAAGAGCCTATTTTTTACTGCTTTTCTTTCTTATTGAAGTCTTGTTCCTGTAATTTCTAGTGTTTTGGATGATCAGTAGACAGCGACTGAAGGCGCTTGCCCTGCAGGGTGAATGAGAGGTGTTTTACTCAAGCACTGTGTGAACAACATACCCTGTTCGGTGAGGGCATTCTCACAACCAACTTGCTGGGAGAGCAAAAGTTGTGGTCTGTGTTTTACAGATGCTGGACTGAGATCAAGGCAACTGAGAGCTGTAATATGCTTAATGACCTTACTCAAATTGGTTAAGCCTAAGCAATTAGCAACACTGTCCACAGCTGCATTTCAGGGAAGACAAGTAAAGGACATTCTCACAGCTGCCTTGTGTTGAAAGGCTAGGTGTGAGTGGGAATTAATAAGCAAAATCTTGCTATCTTTTCCAAACTTTCTTCTTCTTATCATTATTTTTTAAACTTATCCCTTCTTTTTACTTCCAGAGATGATCATTAAAGAACCAGCACAAAATAGTGAAATTCATGGTAAAAATACACATTTTTTTTTCCACATCATATAACCAGACTTGCTGAATGTATCAGTTAAGGAAACTTAGTACTATTTTTAAGAAGGCTTAAAAATAAGAAGCTTTAAGAGGCTTTGCAGAGAATTGAAGCAAACTTGGCAGTGCTGTTTCTATAGGGACATTCTTTGGTAGACCAAAATCTGCTTGTACTTCTCTCATGTTCTGTAGTAATGAAATAGGAGTGAAATAAAAGTACAAATCTGTCCCACTGCATATTTTGGGAACACAAAGACCTTTGTGCAAACATTCCCCCTCCCAAAGAGGGGAAAAAAAAAAAAAGCAGTGGCTAAAGAGAGAATTTAATATTAAAAGCAGTGGCTAAAGAGAGAATTTAATATTATCAATTTAAAACACAGGTTATGAGGGATAGCTAAGTATGTAGAGGGACATGTATTCTAAAGGGCCAGAGGGGCTGGAAGGTTCACTGACGACCTGTGTAATAATTAGTTGCTTTCCTTATTTTTCTCACTGCTAAATTAAACTAAAATCTTACTAACGATAGTGTTGCATAGAGGCATGTTCACACTTTATTCACCTTTTTATTTTTATTTTTTTAAAAAACTTTCTGTGAAATGTTTTTCTTTCTCTTAATAAAAATCAGCATTACCTAACAGCTCTGAAAAATTTATTTTATTATTTTCAACTTTCTGACTTTTCACTAGCATTTAATTTCTTGGGTAGTTCTGTAAATGGTGGACTCTAATTAGTCTTTCAAATGACTAATCAAGAGAAAAGGAAATGGTGGTGGAAAAAAAAAAAAGTTAAGCTCCAAAGGGTTTAATGGAGGGAAAATCACAGAAGTTCAGTTTGGTCCAACAGTCTGTCTTTTTGTATTAGCAAAATGCATATGTTCTAGCAGGATTCCAAGATTTATAATGTAATCATTTTGAAACCTTTAGTTCATCAACATTACCTCATCATTATTTTGTTTCACCCCCTTTTAAACTAATGGAGGATATTTGCAGCATGGACTTTCTTCAAGAGGAGAGGAATTTTTTATACTTCCTGCATTCCAAATCTTCAGCAATTAATAATCCACAGGTTGAAATAAAACATCAGCCATTTCCATTTTATGCCTTCTTTTTGCTCATGGTAATTTTACAGTCATTAATTGTCAAAGGAATTTTCCTAAATACTTTTTTTTTTTAGAGGGCACTGAGGATTTACTTATAATAGTATTTCCAAATATACAGGGCTTGAAAACAAGGAAGATTAACAGGTCTGCAATTCATTTTAATTTAGATGGCAGTTGTAAAGAAGCAAACTTAAATATATATTTAATACAGAGTCTGGAGGAGCTATTAATGACTTGTGACATGCCTCAGACCAATCTGCATTTTGCATGAAGTTATGTTTTCACTTCAAAATTGTAGGGCTTGCAAATACCAGTTTAGTGAAGGCTGAAGCTGAGATTTGTGTCTCTAATGAAGGCAGAAGTGCTAGAGATGGCTATAGAAACCTGGTTACAAAATATTCCAAGGCATGAGGATGCCACTGTGGGCAGACAGCGAGCTTCTGGACCGCTATGTCATGTACTTGATAACTCGTGGGACTGTTTCGTTCTCCCATTCCCTGGTTGCTTTCTAATCACATTTCTGTTCATTATTACTAACTATGTTTTAAAAAATAATGCATACAACTGACATAAAAAGTCCTTATGCCATTCAGTCTGTTTTACAGGATTCTCAGTTGCATTTTCACTGCTTGCTCTTCCGTGTGTTCAGCATGATCTGAAGTTGATGGGTATAAGTTGTTGGGGTAAACCACACAGCAACATCTCAGCCTTCAATTATATGCTCTTCTGGCCTGATGAGTATGGACCCATCAGACTATTAAAAATTTGGAAATCTGTTTGTTGAAAGTTCTTGAAACTCACTAGAGTGCTTTTGCTATTATTTCCTGTAAAGTCTTGTATAATGAGAAAGTGCAGGGAAACAAGAACCATAAAACCTGGCTTTTAAAGACTCTGACACAATTGCAGTGCGTGACATTTGGCAATCAAGTTTTGGCATCATCTTGGAAGTGTTAAATCAGTAAGAGCTTTTGGAGCATGACACCTCCCAAGAACAAGGCAACTGTTCTCTGTGCCATAGTATTCCTATCTACAGAATGTGGATAATAATGTGATTTAACTCCCAGGGATATTCTATACAAATTACTTGGAGTTTTTTTTAGCTGTTAAAATATTATAACATTTCCCTTCATCCCTCTTTCCACCTCTCTAATAGTCTATTCTGGCAAAAAATTAACTTGACTTGGTAAGCAGTTTGAATGAAATTCAGACGGCAGTGATTATTACTCACATTATTCTGGCATTTCTTTCCATATTGAGCACATCACCCGTTCTTATTTTAGAATAGCATTAACATGAATCTAAATATTTCAGAGGGAAAATATCACTTGAAATTTATCCTTCTGTCCTTGTAAGTTGACAAGTGATATGTCAGGACATGTATTATAAAGATGTTAGTAGGTGTTTATGATGAGATCCCAATAACTGACTTGTGAATTCTTTGACTGGGAGAGGGGAGAGAGAACGGAAGGGGAAAAAAAGAGGGGAGAAGAACTGTATGTGTGTGAGAGAGAAGAGATATTTATGTGAGAGGAGAGAATTAATCTCTAATGCATTCCATGACAAACTTTCTCTTTACTGTTATAATCCACAGTGTTCATGATTTAGGAAGACAGGGCATAGGACTGTGTTATTAAATCCATCCCCTAGAAATCAGAGGTAATGATGCCACATGTTTGGCTACATATATATGACCCCAGTGAGATTGTATAAGTTTAACTGAGCACTTATGAATAAGAATTTAGAAGGAACTGGTGACTCAGGATGAAAATCAGGAGGGAACGCAGACTCTCAGCATGTTGGAAAGATAAGCTTGAGCTAAGCTTAATACTGGAGTATTCTTAATGTTTGTGAGAACTTCATCTTGGGAGACTAAGTGAAACCATTTCTATAGTTTCACACTCAGAATGCCGACACATCATTTGTGTAACAAAACAATTTCAAAACAGTTTAAAAAATCATTCTGAAACTAGCCAGCACAGGCGTATACATAGACTATTGCAAACTGCTTTAATGACAATTGGAGAAGAGGGTTGCAGGCTTTCAGAAGTAAGACTTTTAAGACTTGGGTAAGGAAATGTTTATGTTTTGTCAGCACACCAAACCAGAAAGCATCACACTTCAGACTTGAAGCTGTGGGAAATGATGAAAAGCTATTCAGTTTTGGGTGTTCCAACATCCCAAATTATGGAAAGGACAAATAACAACAGGAAATATCCTTTAAAATGAACTGATGATAAGATTGTTTGTGACTTGGTTTAGTTCTATTATTCAATTTCTGTCATCAAAAGAATCAGAAAGAATCAAAGAAAAGAATATAAAAATGCTCTTTTAATTTTCATTAGAGGCTCAAATCTTTTTTTTCTGTTGTAGTGGGGATTAGAAGAAAAAATCACCTTCAATTTTCTGAAAAATCATTTCCACTTGGAAGGTGTCATTTTCATTCTTCTTGCAAATGGAAATTGAATCCATAGTCAGTTGTGTAGAAGCACCAAAAGTACATACATTTTGTCAATAACTGCCAAAGCTCTTACCACTTTCATTGTCACCTCCTACAGTACCTCCTCACATAGTCCTTAAATGTGATAGGGTCTTTTGTACCAGTTTGACTTTCCCTATGTGCACAGATACATGTAATATGAGAATATCGTGGACCTAGAAGGTGGAGTGCACACATAATGGTCCTGTAGGAGAAGTGAGTCCTAGAGGCTTCTGTTCAGTGTACCATTTCTCTTAGAAGCTTTATAGGAGACTACACATGCTTGAGGAAGTTGTAGGATGTATGTGAGATGAGGCAGAACGCTACCATTAGCATAAGTGTTGCTATGGAAAAATGAGTAAAGTCATATGGTGAAAGGAAAATACAAAGCAAATACATCTGCCTGGGAAATCTGCCATAGAATGAAGGGGAGAAAAGAAAAAAGAAGTAGACTTAAACTAAAACAAGATCCAGTAGGGAAGCTGTTTAGGCCAGTTTTAGATGCCATAACTTGGCCGCTTTCACTGCAGTACTAGCCAACTCTGTTATAATACAATTCAAAATATTTTCAAGATCACAGCTTGTTGAGTTGAGTCCTGGAATGCATCCAGGGGGTCTGGGTTGCTGCAAAAAGAGTCAGGGAATAGAGGCTGAAGATAGAATATGGCTCCCTGCCTGGGTGTGGAGCAACAGAGTGGGATGATGCGTTCACAGCATCTTGTCTGCCCCAGAGAGCTGCAGGCCCTTTGCAAGGTCTGGCAAACCAATTTCACTCAAAGATGGCATGATGTTGTGCTTTCCCAATGCTTTCCACTGCTGTCATTCCTGGCTATATGCTCTGAAAAAAATAGGTCAGACAACTCAGAAGACATGGAATAAATCCTTACTTAGGATTTGGATCCTACTTACTGGAAGTCAACAATCACAAGCATGGAGGAGAGTAGCATTGTTCAGAGTTTGCCATGGAGAATTTCCTCTTACTCTTCCACCAGGCTCTCACAAAGACTGTCGTCATTCATAAGACGCCTATTTTTAAAGAGTTTCTAGAATGGCACCAGTAACTTGAGTTTTACTGGGAAACATGACAAATCCATTAAGATTCCAGAGGTAGGGGTGGAAGTTAATGTGCTTGCTCTGATACATACATATACAGTGAGATATTTTGCATTAACTAAATCTTCCTAAAGACTTTCACTTCTCATCCTGCTGCTTGCGAAAGTCATAGTGTATCATCTTGAAGGGTGACAGGACATGTCTTATTGCCAAATACTGAATGACTGGGAAAAAATCAAATTTCTATATGCTCCTAAAACTTTGGGAAGAGGTCAAAAAGTAGCTATAACAGCAAGCTTTTTGTCAAGACAATACACAGGACCTTTCTTGCAAGATGCTGATCCCCTGCCCAGTGAGTTTCATCTTCATCTTAATAGTATTACATTTATTCTTGTTACCTACATTCAGACCCCTTCCCAATTTAGGGGAAGATTCTTAACTCCTTAAGTCAGGGACTATTTCAAGTCAGAGTGTGTTGATGGTACCCAGAACACTTGGATGCAGACATCATAAATTTGCAAGCACTACTAGAATGTAATAATAGGTGAGAAATGACATTTTAAAAAATATTAAAAGGATTTACAGGATAGAGTCATTTCCAATATTAGCAGCAGTTTTCTGTGTATCAATGTATGGATATGCTTCCTTATAAACTTTGCCTTGTGCTTTGGTAAATGGTCCTGGAGAAGAGAATTCACTGGCATTATTGCTTGCTTTTTGCTTATTCTTGCAGAGTAACAGTCTGGCTTTTTTTTTTTTTTCTTTTTTGTCTCTTGACAGAAAGATTTCGGGATTTACTGCTTCTACATTCAAGTCAAGATAAAGAGATTCTGCCCATCTTTCAGCAGAGGCGCTATCCCAAGTAAGTAGAATCATCTTGGGGGGAAAAAAGTCTTTACCCATTTCTGGTGAGGGAGTGCAAAGCATTTCTAGCCCTGTAAGTGCTTCTGGTGTGAAGTCCTAAGGCAGAGCTGTCAAGGAACTACACTTAGGCTGAGCGATGCCCTCTCAGCGGTGTCGGGGAAAAGTCGACATGCTCTGCGAGCACTCGCGGCTGTCACGAGGGAGCTGGTGGTGCAGTGCAGACATGAAGCTGCCTGGATCAGTGTCAGGTGGAGCTTTGTTTCACTCAACACTGTGTGTTGAAATAGGCAGATGTTTTGTCAGGCTAATCCCCACTCTTGTCTTGTGGGATTCTGTCATCTATGATGACAGCTTCCCTTGGATTTTAACAGGTTGTCCCTTGGGAAGCCTGCAAGCACTGAAAAACATATTTTTTGACCTTTCATGGTTATATGTGCAGGAAAACCACAACGTGGTATGTGTTTAGGAACAAGCTATACAGCATGGCTTATGTTAAAACTGTAATACTTGTAGGCGATGAGGGTTCCAGAGGTCATCTCCTCCAGGTATTCAAAAGTTTATTGAATTGCATCCCTTCCTTAGAGACTTTTCATGGTCTAAGTGTGGGGTATCCTGGACAAAAACACTTCTTTTGCCAAAGTTAACTGCCTGATTGAAACAATAAATACTGTTTGTTGCTATATGTTGGTTAACACGGTCAATTTCAACCAAGTCCTTGAGGGTCTTTCCTCCTTAGGCAGGGGAAGGAGAAAGAGAAGATAGTTTTCTCATCAACTGTGGCCAGACTGAGCAAAATAAAAGAAGCTGATATAAGATGAGCAGAGTAAGATTACAGGATGAGAAAGGAAGGAAAAGGAAGGATGTCTGGGGCCAGTTCAATAATGCTCATGGAAATGTGCAATTAAATTATTGTTATTGTTACTGTTATTGTTATTATACTGGGTTCTGGAATACATGAGAAGACATCAAGCTATTTGTTAAATATTGTTCTTAAAATCCTGTAATATGAAGTATTTTTTAAGAGCAGACGACAAATAGAAGGGCAGAATGGTGGTAAGCAACTACTTTCTCACTGTGAATACCTGAAAGTTAAAACAGTACAGCTTGAAATTCTGATTCCAGGGAAAGTGGTGAAATTTTTGCTTTGACTTCAAAGGAGATAGATAGGATTTTATCCCCTTGAATTTATTGTCTTCATTTTCCATTGTTACTGTGTTACCAGAGGTTCAGTGTACGAGATGGGAGGAGTTGGTGGGCTGCCACTAATTCACAGAACTTCTGTGAATTATTCCCTTAGTCTTTGTCCTTTAGGCAGCACTGGGATAGTCATTTTTCCACAGTAGTAGGATGCTTGGCTTGGCTTAGAGGATTTCACTTACAGACAGTCAGAATGATCCGAGAAACTAGTTTATCCTCCTTTCTCAACCCTATAAATCATTTGTAACTAAGGTGCCTGATTTTTCCATTTTTACATATAATTTTTGATAGAACTGTGGACAAGCACTGTACACCAGCGATGTTACACCTTGTCAGATTCATGGATCCATGAGTATTTGTTTTCTTCTATTTAATGGATGTTCTAACTTTTTGATGATCAAATAAGTTGAGGTATTGCTATTTGAAATTATAGCAGCCTTGTATCCCAGGAAGACATATATTTTCTGCCACATTACTTGGCAAGATTGACTAACCCCTCTACAATACAAAATCCGCCAAACTTTGGCATCTAATTAAAAAAATAAGTATATGGTTCTATTAGCAATTGATTTCTGTTTATAAAATTATTAACTGGTGCAAAATTGCTTGCTTGTTACAGAAATTTATCATTTATTATAATTCATTTACAAACTGGTTGGAGACTACCGAGGTGTCCTAACTTCTCTAGGGGTTCTCATTCAAGAATAATTCTTCTGTTCAGCAAGGCGGAAAATTCTTCATCTTCATAATTTATTTCATCTTTTGTTTTTATTGCCACTTAATTTTTTTCCCTTCTCTGTGCTGATTTTCAGGGAAAGGTCACTTAACAGAAATCAGGATAATGAACGGATAGATCTCATAAATCATTATCCCTTCATTTACTTCAGCTGAGCAATAGTTGTTTGTAGTACATACGCATCTGAGCGGTAAGGTCATCTTAATGAGGGGATGTCATGGGGCATAAGCTGAAGCTTGTAATGCTTAGAGAAATCCTAAGAATATGGAAGGTTAAAATTAGAAAAAGAACTACAGGAATAACTTATCTAAAAAGCTTGGCTAAGCAGGTAGGGAGACTGGCAATGAAGATATTCAGCATCTCTCAAGATATTCAGAGATTATAGTAGCAAATATCGAAGGTAAAGTGGGAAAACTACATTTTTTTTTTTTAATAAAAACTTTGATGTTCTAGCCTGAATTATTTGCCTGTGCATTTATTCTATTAAGATCAAAATTTTTTCCCGTGGAGTAGCGGGCTAAACTTGGGTATGTGTTCATTCTCAGATATCTGTACTGGGTTGACTAGAGGTAGTTTTTTAGAATATACATGCATGTGTTCAGGTTGTTCTGTGTTTTCTGGGGGTAACCATGTCAAAGAAACATGGATGGTTTGTCTTGTGCTTCATTCATATCCTAGTGCAATGTAACTGTGTATTAGGAAAAAATTTAACTATCGGGAAAGAAGTATGGAAGTATGCTTCCCATAAACACCTCTAGTAGAATTTCATAATGAAGCATCTTGTACTGCACATAATCACAGATTACAGAATGAGCAGGACCAATCTAACTCGGGCAAGTTACTTTCATACCTGAAGTAACTTTTAGAGGATGAAACTCATGGTTCTATTCACTGGAACCATCCCCAGAGTGAAATGTATTGAGGAGAAAACTTATCTTCTAGTGGACATGAAACCATCACCATGCCCATGAGAATTCTTGTTCTTGAGACTAAGAATAAACCTGCAGCTGCTGAACAGGCTGGGGTTTATAGCAGACTTAGAATAGTACCAGCCTGGGAAGAGCCTGTGCACTGGAACCAAATTACAGGCATGTTTGCAGCTTGTTCCTTCACTCACTTGCCTCTGAGCCTGCTCAAGTCCTTGAGGTGAGGTACACCAATATAATTAGTCATGTCAACAAATTAAATTTGTATCATTATATTTGTAATGAGCCATACTGTGCCCAGTCACTTTGACAATGATCTTCAGTGTTTCTAAGCCATTTAAAAACTATTTGGAAATTCCATTCTTAGCATATTTCTGCAGGATTTTTCCTCCGTTGAATCAAGTTGGATCCAAAGCTAATGCTTTCCATGGTTGCCTGCTTAGCCTATGAGGCACCTACTCTTCTTCTCATGAATTTAATCATAAAATGAGACAACAGCTGAAATACTGGCCAAGGTAACAAAAGATTAGTCCTGCAGAAAGTATAGCATGTGACAGTCAGTTTGGTGCCCATAGCATGGGTATAAATTGCGCATTTGCACCACTGTGATATCCGATTGCCTTCACTCCACAACTGCTCCTTCTTGATGAGAGCAAGAGAGGGAGAGTATCTAATTGCCTTGCAATGCTACAGAAAAACTGTCTCTGGTAGCTGAACTTGGTAATGTCAAAAGGAAAAAAAAATGTAAGGGTAATGATAGAAGAAGTGTGAGGATAAGGAGCTAGGTTGGTAGGTTAAGAGGTCAGGAAAGGGGCTGGCACTACAGAAAATCATGCTTAATAAGGATGGACCAGAAATACTATTGGCATTTTAGCTTTTTAGCAAATTTCTGTGTAGATGAGAGAGTTCATGGTACAGTTGTTCTTTCTATTTTCAGGATATACCTAAAATCCTCAAATGTGTATGTGCATTTTTAGAGCAATTATTTGCTTATTTTTTCCCTTCAGAAATTTTCAGTCTTCATTCTTATCTTCTGTAAGTTTGATGGAGAAATTCTTGGATGACTCACAAATTTTAAGAACAGAAAGAACTGTTATGCCTTCTCAACATAAGGCATAGAGCATTACCCGATAATTCCTGCAGCAAGATTCTCGTTCAACCAGAGCATGAATTTAGAAAGTCATTGTTCTTTAAATTAAGACATCAAAAACTGAGAAATTCACAAGGTTTTAGATCCGTTTGTTTCAATTGTTAAATACTTCGCATATGAAACTTCATATAATATTAATTAATTTCTTCATCTTCAGTTTCCAGTCTCAGAATCTTGCTATATCATTTTCTGTTAAACAAGAAAGCCCTGTGCCATCTGAAATGTCTCCTCCATGCAAATGATTTGGAGGTCATTTCAAAACTTATCCTGTCTCAAGCAGATTAAATCAGCAAAACTTTTCTAAAGCATAGGGTTACTTACTTAGAATATCTCTCTCTTTTTTATCTTTTCTTTTTTTCTCTCTCTCTTTTTAAAACACTTCTCCCTTTTTGTTTTGTATGGGGAGGAATATGAATGGGAAATCAATGATGTGTCTGGTAACTGTGTCTATAACATTCATACACAGAAATGGCAGCACTTCTATATGCTAAAGTTGGAAAGGAATGCAAATTGAGCATTATCTCATCACTTAAATGGAATGACAGTGTTGAATTCTGGAGAGAGAAAAAAGAACTTTGAACCTAGTAGGTATAATAAAATAACAGAGTATTCCAGATGCAATTATTTTTCAGCTGTCATAAACTTTCTTTGATATATGTTCTAAGTAAATTAAGGTAGTCTCTTTAGGAGTACAAAAAATCTGGTAATTTCTGTGCCACAAAGAAACAGAAAATACGTAATCCTTATTTTGAATGGTATGAATGTTCAAATATGTATTTTCGAAGGTCATCTTAAAAAGTTGTTGAAAGTTTTAGCACAAACAAAGCCAAATGATGTTATTTCATTCTCATCATGGAGCAGTCTAGACAAATAGGCGGCAGAAAGTTAGTGCCCTAAACTACTGTGCCATCTGTTCTCAATTGCTATTCATTTTAATGATAATGGATCTATGATGGATCCATGCCAATTAGTTTGATATCTAAGCCAAGAAATTTTTAATATTTCATAAATAATAGCTCAGGAACAAAAGTTCTATCTTATTTGCAACTATCTTGAAAACATTTTCATTTTTTAAAATTAAATAATTTATATCTAGAAAAAAGCAGCGAATTCTGAAATACAGAGCAAAGCACATGCAGCATCTGCTAAGACTCCCAATGAATCCTAGATCTAAGCATACTCAGAAGTTGCTACAAGAATTATGGCCTAGAAACCTAGTTCAGTTACCATTAAAAGCCATGGCAAACATCTTCAGCATTCAGTTAAGGCGCAAACTCATGACCCATATATTTGTCACTCAGTCTTCATTGTAACAACATTATTTATTTATTTATTTAAGGAAAAGGGGAAGAACTTTAATGTAGTGTTCTTCTGTGAAGGATTTTCTGTGAAGTGCTTTACAAAAGATGTTCTAAAGTTGTTCTTCATTGTTACAGAGGAGAAACTGAGTCACAGAGCTGGAATGAGCTACTAGCATCACCCAGGAACAAGTTTCCTACAGATGAGCTCCGAAATAGAAATCAGGTCGTTTGCAGGCTTTTCATTCAGTGTTCTGTGCACTAGGTTACATTGACTCTTATCTAAAATAGCATCCATTCTGTTTTTTCACTGTACCAACACTTGTACTATCCATACTGTTGAAATCAGATGGCAAAGTTCCTACTGGAGGAATCCTTCAGAAGTGCCCACACAAATATTTCAGTGCTTTGTGTAGCATTGTACACTAAGCATGAACATTACCGGTTTTGTCCCCAAGATGTTTCAAAATGCAGACTAGAACTTTTTTCTCCAGCAGCACTGAGCCATCAGAAAAGCTGAATTTCAGGGACTTCAGAGCATGTTGGTTACTTATTGAAAGAAGAAAGTTAATGTCATACTCAAGCTGTTTACAGAGAATATTAAGAAATTTATTCTCTCTCTTTTTTTTTTTCATCCCGTTTTTTATATCTGACTTGCTGTGTATCAGCTTAGCTTGTAAAGTTGGCAGTCCAGTACAGGGTTGAGTTGCATATTATTAGAGCCTCCACTATAAGAAAATGGGATTTTCCTATCATCTGAGCTTTTTATCAAATGGCAAGAGCAACAATGGCAATAGGGTGCCATTAGTAGTTTATAAGAACAAACAAGCAAATAAATAAAAACATAATGTTATAAGAGTAATTATGTCCATATATATTATCTGGCTTTTGTTGAAGCCATAAAAATGATTGGAAGGAAAGAGAACAGTAATTCATACAGCCTTCGATGCTGTAAGGATTCATGTGGATACATCCACATATAGGCTAAACCAGTGTCTTGAAATCTTTAGGACTGTACATTAAACTCAAATATTGATCATAAATTCCTTGAGACAGAGACTGTATTTGTCTGTAGTGCCCTACCAACTTTTAGCGTGAATAAAGACTCTCTTGTTCTGTTTCCAAGAGCACTGAGTTCAAGCACTGACATTATAGTGAACTAGTCCCATTAAAGTCAAGGGGAACTTTGCTGTTGACTTCAGTAGAACGCAGACTTTACCTGAAATCTAAGAAGCTTTGAAGAAGCAAGCACGAATCCTTCAGATGTAAAGAGATAGAGGGGAAAACCTGTATCCTCTGGGAGTTTAATGCAGCAACGTACATGCAGAACTGAAGCTCTGTGTGCATATATATTCTCTTTTAAGCACCAAGCATCCAAGTTTGACTTAGCTCTCTGTTTGTTGTACCATGGTTGTAGCTCATTAGAAGTCATGAACTGTTTTATGCAAAACACTGCAACACTCCCAGTTGAGAAGGGGAAAGGACTGGCTGAAAATAAAAGATTCCTAAACCTTTCAAAATATTTGGGAGATGAAATCATTGCTTTGTTCAAAATGAATGGTATAAGACAGAACATTACAATTGGTTTTCATTCTGCTATTTCAAAGCATGAGGAGAGCTCTTGATAAAGCTTGTTGTTTTAATTAATATATACTTGCCTGCTATTGATCTGCAATGTAAGACTGTGGGGAAATATCTGCAGCAAGATGTCTTTAAGGACATTTTTTTAAACATCTCAAATGAAAGTTGTAGTAATTCGATGCAAAAATTATCGGTGATGTTCTTTGATTTATTATGCAAAAGACACTTATATAATGATCCCTTCTGGTCTTACAACCAGTTTTACCACAGTTTTAAAAATAATGGTTTATTATTATTTAAAAAATAATTTAATGATTGCCACAGTTCCAAGCACCAGCTCCTGCAGGGGAAAAAAAAAAAAAAAAAAAAAAAGATACTTACATGCTTAACAAGTGCATGGTGGCTGACAACAGCAACTTCCTCCTTGGCTCTGTTCAGAAGGGAACAGGTCTATTCATTCAGTCCTATACACTATATGTACAGTATATATAGTATATAGACCTGCACATTAGTAACTTGTTTGTTCCCATGCTTTTACCGTTAGACCCCTGAAGCTGTTTTTTGTTATTTAGAGAACCTGTGAAAGGAATCAGCATCTTTTATGGATCTTTTGTTAGAGGGTCTTGGTGAAAAAAAAAGGAAAAAAATGATGGAGATGCCTATCAAATCTACTTTATACGTCATATATGGCATAGGCAAAAACTTTATTTTCTGTTCTCTAATGACAGCAAAAATCTAGCAATACTCCTTGGTGTTCTAGCCCTTCCAAAACAGGGTTCAAAGAAACAGGAAAACTGTTTAGATCAGGATTCAGCTGTACCATACCACATACCTTATAAAACAGCATACACTGCTGCTGCCGCTGGGATATCAATGTCAATGTACTCTCTGTGTAGGAATAGAAAGGGAATTGTGAACCTTCAAGGCCAAGGAGACAGTTGTGATGTTCTAGTTTTGTATAACATGGACAAGGAATGTCTGTTCTCATCAGGACCTGAACCTAGGTCCAGTTTTAACATCCTTTTGACAGGGTGCTCTGTCTGAGTTGGTACAGTTTTGAGTGTTAGACCATTTTGCTGGTGTGAGGGGAGACATGTTTGTAGTAGCCTTCTTCTCCCTTCTTAATTTTGTCTTTCTTGTTACATACAACCATTTGGGCTTTCAGTGCTTGGTCATAACCAGGAGCAGGGGGCAGCCTATGATATTATCTCTCTTCTTTCAGAAACATGAAAAATAGTCTAGCCTGTGGCATACCAACCGGACTACAGTAAAATTGAGCATCCCCAAATAAGGTCATATATTTAGCACATTTTATGAAGGAAGATGGTTCAGCCCTTAAGTTAGGGCTTAACTCAGAAGTACTATCATGTCCTCAAAACTGGCAGCAATAGAGAAACCATCTCACCCCATAGTAAGTTATTTCAGTGGTTAATCATCCTCAATCCTGGGGACCGGAATAGGCGCCTGAGAACTGTGCCCAGTAGGCCAAGCCTAGCCCCAAGGAAAATTCTTTTAAGTCCACGTCAAGTGGTTTGTAAGAATCACAAGTGCTTTTGAATAGCCGGACAGCTAGCAGCTGGAAAACATTGTTAGCAGCTGCAGAGCAGCAACAGCCCATGACAGGAGCTGCCAAATCCATGCTGAGTGTTGCCTAATCAGCTAGCTGAGGCCATTCATGAACAGAATTGGAAACTAAAGTAGATAAGTCCTAACATAAAAGCCAGTGCAATAGAAGATTTGTCCTGAGTTGCTGCATGGAGAAGTTAAATAGAGTGATACTCAGAGTCCCAATCTTTTAAGGGAAGAATTTTGAGGTTTGCAATTTTGACAGAGAGAAAATTACTGGTATAAGTATCTGCACCTTCAGCAAGGCGTTATGTGTATGGAGAGGGATGCCTGTCACTATTTTTTCCATGGTACCATGAATATAATGATATTTTTCTCCCCTGAAGGCAAAGACAGAAGCTGCGTTATAGGTGCCGACTGGAAAGAAAAGATATTAGAATCATTTGCTTTAACGCATAATAGCTTTCATGTTTATGACTTAATTATCCGTTTCTGTCAAGGTATGTCTGCAATATGAGGTTTAAATGATGTTTGTATACAGTAAAGGCTCATTTAGAACCAAGCGCTGCAAGGAACATCCCCATTCCTCAGGGAGCATAAGGCAAATTTGCTGCATCCTCCAAGAAAACAGATGGGTGACTTCTCTTACACCAGCCCCGCTGGACCAGTTCAGAGACATTAACTCATACACAGTTGTTGGTGCAAGTGGTCTCTTCACCCTAACTACTTTAAGAACGTACTCAGAAGTGTCCATGGCTAAATGCCTAAGTACTTGTGAGGGCTGGTGTCTTATTTTGCTCTGTGCGATGCCTCACAGAGCTAGGTACACCAGGATATTATAGCTCTGTATTCCCCACCACTATGTACCAAGTCTTTAAAGGTTAAAAAAGCTTTTAAAAACACTGTTCTTTGTGATTTCTAAGCTTGGAATGTTTTACATATAGTTACTTCCTCTTTTAGATAAATCACCCTAAAAGATTGAATTTCTTAATTATGCAGATATTCCTCTGCTAAACTAATGATGAAGTTCTCAGAATAAATAAAATTGTGCATTTTTATGGATAACTGAATATTCTTACACAATGTTTCACATGTGGCCATTTATTTGCAAGATTTTCAACAAAATAAAGGTATTTACATTATCTTAAAAAAATCCTATAAGACTTTGAAAGCTATTCCTAGTTTATTTTCTGTGCCATACTTTCTATGTTAAAAGGGAAAGTAAAGCAAAGGAGTTGGTCAACGAGTCTTTCTACATCACAGAGTAAGGACAAAAAATAGTGGCAGAATTGGATGCTTTTCTTTCTATGTTGCATCTCAAAATGTATTTTTAACTTGGATAAGGCAAATCACGTAGATGTAATGTTATCTTGCGTAGGAGGCAGAAATGTGATATTCTGGGTGATTGACCATTGTGAAGGTCTGATGAAAGCCTGTGATGTTAAGAATATAGCAAGAGTATCTTCTGACACTGCAGAGTTTTCAAAGGAAACTTCTCTAGGATTACAGCTAATCGGTCCATCAGTATGAGTTGAAGTAAGTTGGAGAGAATCTACTGACTTTGCTCATGGCTAGGAAATGGGAAGCTGATTCAAGCTGGTATAAGATAAATTCTGTCAAAGCTGTGAATTGAACCCAAGCTTTCAGTGAAATCTGAGTCTAAACTGAGAAACATTAGTCTAGAAAGCACCAACATCCATTAGTTAGGGTGAGACAGTAGATAATTCAGAAGAATTCATATTTCTGAGCTGGAAGGGGAAGAGCTACTGTCCTGAAGAGTAATAGCTGATCTGAATAGTGTAAAAAGCATTTGGTAACAGATTTCAGTCATATTGAAGTGCAATGCTATCCTTCCTGCTTTCACTCCAGAAAAAACAAACTTTCCATGAAGGACAATCATTACATGCCAGCCTCTTTGTCAACCTTGTTTTCTTTCAAGGACAGATTGGTCCTTCAATATATGATCACATATATTGAGCTAGGGGAAAAAAATCTTTGCAATTTGAGTTTAGTTTCTGGGTGGCTTGGAAGCGAGCAGAATGATGCTGTACATTGTGTGATCTTGCACTGAGTGATCCTACTGAGTGGGAGGAGAGAGGAAGGAAAAGAGGGAAAAGGAGGACAGCAGGTGTAGCTTTCTGTTTTACACTCTGTCGGCTCATCACATGGAGAAGGATACCTTAATTCAAAAGAGCAGCTTTATCTTATGGGATTAGCAGAACAAAATTTAATGAGCTTGTTCAACTTTATAGCTCTGTGAGTCTAATGAGAGCCTCAGGGCGCTGCTGTCTGAGACAGGATATAACCATATGGCACTGGTATGGACAGACGATTTGAGCTTCTTCTGCCTAGCTTTGGGCAGGAGGGTTTAAGGAATGTCATGCTAATCTCTTCGCTCATTGTGGTGCCCCAGGGGAAAGCAGGCTGTGAATTTGGTGTCTCCCTGGCTTTTCTCATCTGTGCTGCTGTTAGCCTCACTTGAGCATCTAATTCCTAGCTGCAAGCACAGCAGAACGCCTGTTCCATGGGCGCTGCCCCCCTGTCTTCCTCTTCCAGGGATAGCACAAGAGACACTTCCAAGATGAGCAACTTTTCTCCCTTCCTCTGCCCCATCTGGAGCAGGATTTTGTGGTTTGATTTTTTTCTTCTTTTCTGCCTTTGCATTATTAGAGGGCAGTAGTTCACTGGGGAGTAGTTGCTAATTTGGTGGTCCCGTTCTTGAGCTTTAAAACTTTTCTAAGTGCCCATTTATCTCACAATTAATAAATCCTGAAAAAATAGGGTGCAAAAAAAAGATTATTATGGGCTATCTCTCTGAAGTCTTTCCTTAGCAGAATAATGTAAAGAGCAAATTTAGTCAAGTTGGCTGCAAGCAGCTCAAATGGCATCAGTGGAGCTTAAGCAATCCATTAATCTCCACATTTCCTATGCCATCTATATAGGATCAACTATTCCCTCAACCAGTGGATTAACTTTGTTAGCTATTTGGCCCTGTGCTCATATTCTGGCACCAGTAAATGGCATCTGTGCTTCATGGAAGTGTTTTGGCAATTAAGAGCCAATTGAATTTGGCTCATCCTTCTATTCCATCCTTCATGTGCTGCTCATGGACAAGACTCTTACGACTGAAATATTTAGGATCTACTAAAAAAAAAAAAAGACTCTCTTGATTTAGCTCAGATTGGGCCCATTTTCCTCTGCGCAGATGGCTCTTTGAAGGATGAAAGTTCAAAGGATGCACCATGAAACCTGCTCAAAGAGAGAAAAAAAAAAAATCAAAATTGCTTCTAAGCTATGTATTCATTATCACTGGGTCAATAGTGGTTAAAAAATGTTCAGTCAAGTATTTGAACTTTGGTATATCAGGCATATCATATCAGGCATATCATACTCACTGAAATGATCCATTAGAATTAACAAAATTACAGGGCTACTGTCACTATCCGCAGTCATCCTGACCCTGTTTTGTTGTATGTTTAGCTTGGCAGGAGTCCTCTGATGAGATATAAAATTATCACTTAAACCCTTTCTAAATATGGCATCATCAGAGAGATCATCAGTTAAATAGATGACACCTTAAAACAATTAATTTCTGAAAATGCTCCTTTATGTCGTGTTGTTCTTCCTCTCTTTTTATTTGTCTATTCAATAATGTGATGGGGTTTGAGGGACAATTACAGATGAATATATGGGTCTCACAGCCTTTTATTGGCATGCCTGTTCACTGCTTTTCTTTGTTTTCAAAATATAATTATCCCTTTACAATTGCCAAAAGTTCTCCCAAGAAAGACACATGGCAGAGGGTAGGTGTGATCCCAGATCCCTAAGTGCCTGCAGAGTACCCTAACTTCTGGATTCATCCTCTTTTCGCTCTTCATTAAGTTCCTAGTAGAGCAGGACCTGATCTCTAGCACAGTCTCATGATTAGGGACTTTTGGATGTATCCACAACAGATGCAGAATCTAGCAGGATTAGACAACCAGGACAACCAGAAAGTATTGACCTGTGAGCCTATCTTGTACTTTACAGTTTATTTAAATATTATACCTGTTAAAGGATCCCATAAAAGGAAGAGAAATAAATGATACGTGGAATTCCCTTAAACTCATGGCTAATGGATATAGAATAAGCTCTTCAAAAAAGAGGTTTGGTAGATGCACAGGACTTAACAGACTGGAATTGTGTCCACAGTGTACTGGTGTATTGACTAGCAAATATAGGTACTGCTTCTGGATAAATAGTAAAATAGAGCTTGGTAAGTAGTTGATATCTTCTTAATAATACACTTTTCAGTCCTGCAGAATTAAATCATAGTATGAAGGAATTCAATCACAGTTTTTCCACTCCTGTTTTCTGGAATCAGATTTTGTTTTTTTTTCCTTAGACAATTTAGCAAAGTATTGTCTTTCTCTGGCATTTTGCACTCAGTGAATAAGTCTGAGGCAGGTGGTTTTAAATGGGGTGAGATATCAAATATGCAGTAATTTGTCGTGGGACTTGTTCTTTTCAATATATTAACTAAGGGATAACAAGGAAGGAAATGTAAACACCAAGTTAATTAACTTGTCAGATGATATTGGGCCAGGGAGGATAATATGTTTCAGAGCAGATGGATTGAAATTTCAGACTTATCTAGCAAGATTCAGGAGGGGGATAGAAGGAAAGAAAGATGAGTTGTAATATGCATTGGAATATGCAGCAATGTCAGATAGTTCACCAAGAGAAAAATTATCATCAAGGAACACCAACATTGTGGAAAAGAAAAGGTTTGAACCATTCTTTGCACTTTATAACAGTCTTTTGTCTGGGGACATCAGAATATTGAATTAAGCTCTCCCAGGTTTTATGGAAGGGGAGTCTGAGAAGTATTGCTACCGTTCTTCACCAGCTGAGAAAGTGTATAGCTGAGGATTTTAATGGCATTTTATAAATAGGCTAGCACTAGAAGACAGGATTTCTCTTTCTCTCTAATTGATCATAATTAGCATTGGAGGTCAGATCTTGGACCACAGCCCCATGCTCTGCATTTCGCAATGACGAAGAGTATGATAAGGGACAGCTTACCCAGCCTGAAGCTGTAGGACACTGATTTTGTACAAGAAATCTTATGTACTATGCCTCTTTAGAGCAACAAGACCAGTCATATGCAATGTGGTCTTTCTGCATATACACAGAGGAAATTCAGGGGGCTTGGTTAATAGCTCACTGTTAAGTGGTAGTGGACCTATATCAAAAGCCACAGTGATTCGGTATGAGCCCTGATTGATTGTGGCTGGATGTGTTCTGTCTGGGATGCCAGGCCTCTGTTCTCTTCAGTTATTACAGCTGTCTTGCTCTACAGCAATATTTTGCTCTCAGTGTATCAAACCCTCAGGATATTTATGAAAAGTAAAGATGGCAATGGTTATGAGAAGAATTATATAATTAAAAAGCCTGATGTGAGGAATTTAAAGAATTTAAGGGATTAAGAATTCTTTAGTTTGAATAAGATGTTAATAACCCAAGAAAATGGAGGGGTGTACAGGGGATCTTTGTATATGTAGAAAGGTAATAAGAATGACACTATCACCTATGAATAATGATGCCATTATATAGAGCCTTGACATGAGTGAAATAGGAGCACTGCATTCAATAATGGTCCATTCACTGTTAGAAAAACAGAACTGGAAATAAATTTGGGCATATTCAGAGAAAAACAAAGACGAGATTGAGATGGTCGGGGCTGGATTGAGTTCATCTATGATGTAATGCAGTATATTCTCTGCAAGCTTGATAAACTTCTGCATGTGGGTTTGTACGCTGACTCATCTATAGGCTTATGTCAACTTCAGAAATTCCTTCTCCAGGTTCAGTGATCTCACCCTTAATCTACGAATTTATGGTGTATAGTTCACTCCAGCTTTCAGCAGATGTTCTTTCTTTCTGTTTTTGCCTTGCTGGTTTTGTATATTCCTTTCTGGATAAGAAGGTGTTAGCCTAAAGAATTGAGCTTGCCTCACCATCACTGAACATCTGGAAGCCATTTGAAGTTGCCTTCTGATTATCTTGCAGACCTCAATCCGTAGCTGTCAGAATTGTACTTAGAGGAATTCTCGGTTGGCTTTCTGGCAGCTAAGCTTCAATGGAGATGTTTTACAGACCCCCAAACCAGTAGCTCAGCTTCTTTGATTGCTTCAAGAAGCTGACCTGAAGGAAACTTACTCTGTATAGGCACTTCTACTGGCCTGTATAGGATGTGAAACTCATGGAGAACATCTTTCTTTAAAAACAGTGTGATTGTGAGAAGTGATTTCTTAAGAGAAAGTTTTCCAGAGTGTATCTGGACCAAATTACTTTACTTACCCAGTTTGCAGCCAGAGACAGAGAAGACACAGTAATAAGAGATGACAAACTTTTCTTAGGGGTTTATTATTGCATAGATATATATTGAGGATCCCATGTTTCCTCCTGGACCCCAGCATGGCCACCAAGGGCAACAATATAAGCAAGAAAGCGCTTGCCCTAAATAATAAAAAGACAAAAGAGGAACTGTGGTAGCTGATTACTCTAAAGCAAAGGTACTGGTTTCAGTGAGATGGACAGATACTTACTGTACCAAATAATGAATTGGGCAGTGACCTCACGAACTTCTTCTATCTACTTGTGGTTTCAAGTCTGAAGCAGCATGTTACAACTTAGTGTTAGAACAATCTAAACTTTCAAAAAGCAAGTTACAATAGGTGGTTCAGCCACTCTGAATAAAACATGCTTCTGTTCATTTTATTTTATTAGCTGATGGCAAATTGGTAAAAGACAAGTAAGATGAGGCACTTTACAGAATAGATGTTGCATTTAGTAAGGAAATAAGTAGGAAATTGAACTTCTTATTAAAATAAAATTAAATTGTGTAATCTTTTGTCAAAAGAATACCTTTGGAAACATTTTATAAAAATGACAGTAAAAGGCTGTCGTGAAGAAGAATTAACACACCATTAATTAATAATATTAAACGAACAATTTGGTACAGAAAGTACATGTACTTCTTTGAGAGAACAAAGTTGTCTGAATGCATAATTATATGCGATTGTAGTTCTCACAGTGGATTTAAAGAGCTTTTTTAATGCAATAATCAGACGGCCTAAACTGTTGCTTCTTCTTGTGACAAAGTAATGAGTAATGAGTAATAAGAAATATGGGCTCTCCATAAATATATCCGGACAATATTTACACAGTTTTATTCAGTTCTGAAGGAAAATGAACTTTATCTGATAGAAGCCAGTAGTGAACTGCTCTTTACCTTCAGGTCTCTGCAGGATTCTTTCCTAAACAAGGAAGAGCTATACTAACCCAAGCATTCATCAACAATGTAGATCCACCTTTTGTAGATTTCACTTGTAATTATCAGGTTCCTCTGGCCTCCTATATCCTTCTCCTCACCCTTCTGTCCATCTCTATGCAGCACAATTTATACAATTCCAGGTGCTGTAGTGTTCCAGCCTACTGCAGTGCGATCTACTTCTTGCACCTCCACAGTAGCTTACAGAAAGCCGTGGATCCCAGCTTAATGTTTGAGCACAATTTTGCAATCAGACACTGACAGATACATGAGAATTTCTTCTTACTAAAACTATTCATCCTTTTGACACTGACATTTCACTGTTTCACCTTTTTGTTTAATTTTTTTGTCGTCGTCTTTTTTTTTTTTCTTCTTAGTTTTGACAAAGACATGTCGAAATCTGGAATCTCTTAATTGACACCAAGTAGGAAAAACTGCACAGAAGCAAAGTTATGCTTGAAAATAGAGATGTCTGTTCCCCTCTTCCACTTTCTTGCTATTGTCATCATACCTTAAACATATTTTCGCTTTCTTGAATGGCGAGGATGTTGCACAAATGTAAGTTCTGCGGTTGTCGCTGGGCTTCTTGAGAGCATAACAAGCTGAAGAGCAGGTGAATTCGTTTACCTTTGTCCAGCTAAAGAGAAATGCACTGAACAGAGATGTTTTAAAACCAACAGCTTTGCTAGAATTTAAATAATAAAAGTAATTTGACATGTTTCTTTGAGGAGAAAATATGATGATAATTGAATCTATGGGCTTTTGGCCATCTACTCCTTGATAACTGAATGATGTAATAACAGATAAAGAAAGCAAATTTTGTGGAAGAGAGAAGAAAGCAAATTTTGTGGAAGAGAGAAGAAGAATGTTCTAGAAATTGAACGGAAAAATGTGTATAATCAATCAGAAATTAAGCACAAACTGTTTAAAAAAGATAGGGGATTCCTAATGTAATTCGAATTAGAATAATAATCTTTACCTATCTCACTGAAAATAATATATGAAGTTAATTGGATCCACTGGGTTTTATAAGTTTACTTGTTTAAGGAGCTGCTATTTTCTTTAATGAAAACATCATTCTTCACAATGTCAGGATAACACAAGGGAATCTCTGAGTTCACATGCCAGATGTCACGGTTAGTTACACTTATAAGCCCTGAAAGCCATTGTAGTTTGGAAACCTGTCCAAACCAAGGATGATGAGCTGTATTCAATGGTGGTTCTTCTTCTGTAAAAAACTATGGGCATTGCAATTCTGTCAATAATCATAAACGTTCTTGCAAAATAATATCAGAGTATACTCTTATTATCCGAAGTTTAAAAAATGGCATAAAGTATCATGACTGTCTTCAAAAGATGAAACAACTGTCTAGATTTTTGTTGCACAAAATATTTGAAACATTTGGTAGCAATGAATATAGTGCCTTTGAAAAGTAAAATCGTATAATCTATTGTAAGTCGATTCTTATTGAAGCAGGCTATACTTATTGGTTATTGTGCCTCCACTGAGCCTACAATACTGTGTATGGAAACCCTTCTCAGTCAGTTTTTGCTTTCTGCAAGACTTACATGTGTAAGATTTGCATATAAGTTTCAGAATTGTTCTGTTTTCAATATTTATCGATATTGTCAAGGTGCCTTGTAGAGCCAGGACACAATTCTAATAAATGCAGTCACGCAGCAAAGAGACTGTCCCAATCAAATGCATTTGACTTGAAGAAACTTGAAGAGGAGGAGACACTAGATGGATATAGTCCAACAGCAAAATTCAGAGAACAGTGAGACAGCATATGACTGAGCTACAAGAAGCCTAGCAGCAGCCCAACTGCTGTCAACTTTTAGTTTATTGGATTTTAGTTATAACAGGCAAGAGGAGTCATAGGAAGGAATTTGCAGGGAGATAATGAAATAGCTCTGCAGATATTTATGGGGAATTCCTCTCAAGCATGAAGGGCACTGTGGGAGGAACATGATGATGCTTGTTTGAATATTTATCATGTGGAGACGGAGCTGCAGTATTGTGGGTTTTCAGAGGGATCTCTGGTAAATGAGAAATGAGAGACATTGCAGTGGCAGAAGAGCATAAGGAGACAGTTTCAACTACCTGAACTGGGTTCCTTAGAGTTCTCAGGCCATATCCATCATTACAGAGCAGAGCTAAGGTTTTGGTAGGACAAGCTAAACATAAGGAAAGATGTAGAATGGGTTTATTTTATTTTTTATTTTTTTAATATATATATTGGTGACTTGGGGACTTTTATCCAAAACGTATTCAAGCCAATGACACAGGTTCATCATAGGGGGTCAAGGTGTGTGCAAAGTATCTCCACGTATCACTGTGCAATTCCTTATGGAAGATAGTAATATGAGTCTTGAAAGCTGCCTCCAGCCATGAGACAGTTCAATGAATATTTTAGGGACAGCCCTGAATAACGTGTGCAGTTTTACTGTCCAGTTCTATAACAAGCTTTCCTGATGCTTTCTGGTATTTTTCTACATGGCTTTACGTGTACTTTATGAAGAGAAACAATATGTATACCAGATAGCTGGAAGATGTTTTCTGTTTTTTCTGTCTAATTTTCTGTTCTTTTTTTTTTTTTCCGTTTGTGATCTGAGAAATTATGCCAGAATACTTAAGAGCACCCTTAAGACTGGAAATTAATATATCTGAAAAAAAAAACTTTATTTGAATTAGTTTGCCTGAAGGGGAAATTTCTAAACTTTTACAAAAATTCAATTCCTTTCCTTCATTTTAATTAAATTAAGCTGGGGGCTGTGAGTGAATAGTATGGTAGTGTGATATATCTGGGACAAAACACAAGAAAAAGTTACTTCAGCCCTGTTGGCTTGCCTGCCTTGTTATTAAACAAACACCATGAGATTTCATTTGCAATAATGCAAAATTTCTCATTGCTACCAAATAAAAAAGAGGAATATGTTGACAGAGGATGCAGGTTGCCTAATCTCACTGCAAGCCCATGTTTGAGTCACTGTTCTACTTGTCACTAGTCCATTTTATATGGCACCACGAGACTTTATTTCCCACTTCAATAAAAGGATCGATTCCTAACTGAGCATCTTCAACAATGTATCAGAGCCACATTTCTTTTACTTATAAGGTATCCCCTAGTAAAATGGGAATAATATAATATGTTATACATTCAACAAAATCTTCCCATACTAACCTTGGAATCAGTCTTTTTAGACATTCTTGTAGAGTGGGTTAATGCAGGAGCACTATCCCTCCAGCTTTTTTCCTTATTTCCCTTTCCTAAGCTTGGATTTGGTGACTTCTGGCTGTTCTGTGTTGGGCCACATGCAGGCATAGCAGGAGGCACTTGGCTCTTCCAGCTGTATTTGCTGTCCAAACAACCACTCCTTGCCCCCTCGGAGGCAGAAGCAGTGGGTAGGCAGAAGCGTTTGGCAGGCCAAACCTGGCTAACAGGCTACAAACTGGAGCGGTCTGACCAAAGCACATATTTAATTGAAGCTAGTTTCTTGAATTTCAGCCATGGAGTTATGCACGTGCTTGATTTGCAGTGACCAGATGCAGTTTAGCACGTTACAATCCCTGATCACATCAGTGTTGTTCAGTGGCTCTAAGACTTTCCAAGAATTGCTTAGCCTCTTGCAAGATCACACTTCTGAGGGTCCTCAAGCAATCAGCTTCTCAGCAGGCTTAAGTGCAAGTCTGAGTGGCTCCCATACAGTCGCAGATTACTGTCACATCGGCTGGGGTCATTTCTGGAAAATCTGCTTTGCTGGTTTGCATTTGTTTTGTTTGCTATTGTTTTTTTCACCCCAAATGTTGTCTTTGAGTCTGTACATCCAGATCAACATTAGCTGCTTGCACAAAATGCAAAGAATTCCCCTCGGGCCTGTGCTTATGCCCCTGATGCCTTGAGGAGTGATTCTGCCAGATTTGAGCAGCTAAGCAGCATCTGCTTAGGGGAATGCATGCAGGAGAGTTATTCAAGGAATGACAGTGGATGTCAGCTGCTGACCTTGGTGATCCAGTACAGATTTTTCTTTTTTTTACCCTATTAGTATCCAAAGAAACGTGCACCTTAGACCCATAACGTTGGTATACCTGTGTCAAAACAGTCCTGGACCAGATTCCTTTTGAAAATTACCTGCTTCTCTACATTGCCCCTGCTGATTCATTTAAACTAGAGATGCATTTTTCCTCCTCAGTCAAGTATTAGTGCAGTGGTGAGATGCTCTCTTCAAGCAGCTGGTGCTGCACTCCACTCCAGAAGTGGTTTCATTTCATTAGTGAAAAATAAGTACTTGTTAAGCAAATGAGAAAAAAAGTGTTATGTAATAGAAAACATTTCATGAAAAGACTCTCAAAGTTCTATTTGTACGAGCAGTTTACACATGTCCAGTTTAGCTTTTCTTGGCCCCACTTTGCAAAAGAAAGTGCCTCTAAGTTAAAAAAATATGTTATTTTCATCATGCTGATACTACCATACTTGACATGGAAAAAGCCTGAGATTTTCCAAGAAGACATTTGTAGAAAGCTGTACAGACTTCAGGATGCAAAGGCAGAAATAAGAAGAAACAGACTCAGAATGCAGATTGATTAATTGTGAATTTTAGTAATTAATTTTAACTATTTTAAACCTCATACTGCTAGACCTTCTGTTCCTTTCTGATGATAAATGTGGGTGGTCCACACACTCAGCAGGGACAGCAAGAGCCAGGAAAGGGGTTTTAAGATAGGGCATACTTAGGGATCAACTAGTTTGCCTCCAAACCCTTCAGAAAGTAGGTGCATCTACATTTTTTAACAAGGTGGTGTTGGAAAAGGAGCCTGGTATATGAGATACCAAGATGTCAGCAATAGCAGAAGTCTGGAAGAATTTTCCCACAAAGGACCATGTTCTTCAAAGATACCCAGATGTTGTCTTGTTTGGTAAGATGCCAAGGGTCAGAGTGCAGAAATAAAAGCCATGGGATCTTAAATTAAATCATGCCTGAGAGCCAGCCCTCAACAGGAAAGAGTCAGATGAGGGTTGGAAGACCTTGGCTGGGAAAGGATGCCTCTCTTCTGTCTTTAATTTTCTGACTGATGATATACAGGAGAAGCTTGTGCCTTACTAGTCATACAACATGCCTAGCTTAGTTGCATAACTGTACTAGTATGTGTGCACATATAAATATATATGCTGGAGCTTTTCTCTGGAGTCATGCCAAAGGTTGATTTCAGTCAGCCTAGCTGTGAGCAAATAATTTGAGCTGAGCTGGGGAATAAGAGAGCTGAACTCAGTGCTTGTCTTACCACACTGATGCATTTATTACCTACCCGAAAAGTGCTAATTCAGAGAACCAATCCTACACAGAGTGGACCTTGCTTAAATTTTCTTTTCAAGTTCTGTATATGATAGAACTGAACTTATGGTCAGTTTCATTTAAAGGTTTTGAACTTGTGAACATAAGATCGCAAAGAACATAAACAGCTGTAGCCTTCATGGTAATCTTCATCTCCCTCTTGTCTCTGATGACACCATTTCAATTTGCAGTACAGTCCCATGCCTTACTAGAAGGTTAGAGAAGCTACCTCAGTGTGCTGGAAATCTAAATGATGTCATTGCTAAGACTGGGTCTGCACATGAAGCAAAGAAGTGGATAGATATGAATTTATTTTCTCTTTCTCACTGCAGAAAGAAAGATTTCTGTACTCCTTTGTTCACCTCAGCTCTGTCAGATGTTCAGGAGATGGAGCCTTGTGGACACAATTAGCCAAATTTTGGCTTCCATTTATGACTAGCCAAGTTCTGGCTCTAATGTAGCACTTTGCCCTCTAATATGATATATGAAGTGGGTTGGATTAACTGCCTTCCACTTGTTTTGTTAAAAACAGCCTGTCTAACCCTGGAGTCTACCAAGTATTATTTTATAATAATATTCTTTCTTATTGCCTGGGCATTGGTCTTTCACTACAGTCTTTATCAACATAAAGCTCCCCTGAAAAAGGGTTTCCTGGAACCACCGAACTGTGAAGGGACCTCTGGAATTTAGCTAGGCCAACCCCCTCTGCACAAGAGTGGTCACCTAGAGCACATTGCACAGGATCGTGTCCAGGTGGATTGTGAATAACTCCAGAGAAGGAGACTCCACAATCCCTCTGGACAGCTTGTTCCAGTGCTCTGTCACCCCAATTTTTCCTCATATTCAGATGAACTTACTGTGTTTTGTTTTTTTTGTTTGTTTGTTTTTACCTGTCATATTCTGCATCCCAAAAGTAATAAAAAATAAATATTGTCTTGAGAGGACTTTCTCTAAAAGTCTTATTCTTGCTCTTCCTGCAGATTGTATGTGGATGGACCTTTTGGAAGTCCCTTTGAGGAATCCCTGAAGTATGAGGTCAGCCTCTGCGTGGCTGGGGGTATTGGAGTTACACCATTTGCATCAGTACTCAACACACTGCTGTAAGTGAGCTTAAACCCTTTAGAGCCATTTCCCTCCCAAAGAGCCCTAACAGCACATGCCAAGCACCTTCAGAGTGTTCAAATCTTCTATTAGCATGGCATAAATGAATGTTTCCTCGAAGGGAGGTAGACAAATGAAAGAACCTGGGATTTTTATCCCCAAAAGGTTCTGACAGAGTTATGCTGGTAGACACATCAGCTGGGACAGGCATCCCTCACATCACTGACCTTTATGTGATGCTCCCAGCCTAGTCTACTGTAAATTTTTGTTTATGTTCCTAGACCCTCCAGCTAGATTTGTTCCTTTGATTCTCTGTTTAGATGAGACTAGGGTTTTTTAGTCAGGTGTGACAGTCCTTCTACTGGAAATGCAGGCCAGCTCTACTGTTCCATATGACTTTCCATATGACTAAGTGTGTATGCTTAGGATTTTAAAGTAAGAGGCTTGGATTTGGGTTTTAAAGGCTTGTCTTGGATTGGATTCAGGTAAAGCTTAGATACTTAACTCTATTTGAAAAGTATAAATTTTAGGGGAGTCTTTTTTCTTTTTCCTTTTATATTTTTTTCTTTTTTCTCTTTTCTCTTTTTTTTTTATTTCTTCATTTCCCATTTTTCTCTTTCCTTTCTTTTTTCTTTTCCTTTTTTATCTTTTTGCTTGTTTTTTTTTTCTTTTTTTCTTAAAGTCTTTGAAATTCCATTCATTTCTCATTTTTCTGTCACTCAGGCAACATGATTCCCAGCACATTCTACATCCTCTGAAGTAGGGTCACTTTTATGATTGCTATTGATTTTTTGCTATTGGAATGCTGGCTAAGAGCTCCAGTCACAGGTTAAGCGCCCCAGTTTCAAGCACTGTATAAATAGCTAGTCAAGACAATGAGCCTTCCTGAAGTGTTTAAGGTCTTGCTGACTTTGGGAGGGTTTTAAAATGTGTCAATGACAGATTTATTCTAAGATGATCATGCCAATGGCCAGCTATGACTCCAAAGTTATATTAAAACCTTATTTTTCAGTGCTGTGCCTGTTCTTCTATCCTTCATCTAGGCTAGATTGGGCTGAGCACTTCTGAAAGTCATCCTTTGTATCAGCCCCACCGGTCTCATAGCGCAACTCACAAAGTCCATCTTGAAATATCTTTTTCTTTCCTGAGGAAAATCATCCTCTCAGAGAGAGAAAATATGAAACAGAGGTACATTTTTGCCAAAAGCCTGAGGTCCAGCTGGATAAACTGACCATTTACCTCATGATGAATTATCCTTGAGAGTGTTTAGCTAGAATGTCACGTATCATAATGATGGACCAACAAGAAGTAATGAGATGGCTGCCTCTACCTGTGTATATTAGAGGCTATAAAAAAGTGCACAGACGTTGCCTAGAAACTTACCGTCCAAAACGTTCTTCAGTGTCAGACCAATGGGATCCATTTATCTGGATAAACCTACAAATTGCCTTCCAAACAGTCAATTCCATAAGCTGATTTTGTAGCAAACCTTGCTTTGTGCACTGTAATATTATACATGGGGAAAAGTAATGGTCTTAGCCTGCTTTGGTTCTCAGTGTTCATAAACATCTACAACACCATACTGCTTTCCTGGGTGATCTGCATGTTGTTTTTGCCCTGGCTTAGAAACTGATATTGGCAGGTGTGAAAATGCAAACTGACTTATGATGCCAGCATCAAAGAAAAGTGGGAAAATCCTGTTTTTTTCCAAGGATATACAATTCTAAAGGAGATCAGAACACAGTTTACACTGAAAGTCATTTGTTTCGTGCTCAACTGTGTTCCTCTTGTATGAACAAAATTTAGTTCTTACCCCTTTTCCTTTTATTTCATAAAGTCCTTCATTCCAGTCTCCACATTCAGCTGATTTCTAGCAATGCTTCATTACTCCAAATGGTGTTTTGCTACTGAGATAAGCAATTCCATACAAAATTCATTGCATGTCTCTCTCCTTCTATCCTCTGCCTCTGGAAGGCACTTATTTTGCTTGCTACTGCTTATAGTATCTCATCCCATCAGATCAGATTGTGACCCTTCCTGTTGGTATAAGTGATAAGAGAACGTGGAGGAAATTCTACTCTGCAGATCAAGAATATACCAGTACGGGACCTGAAAGACATAATATTTCACAACTTAAGGGACCTTTTCTTCTGTCCATCGGGATTTTATGCCAAATACGAGGAACCCTCAGCTCCTACATGCTGCTAAGTGTCTCCAGCCTGGCTTTTCATGCTTACATTGGAGCTTATAGAGATGAGACAGTCACTGGAGCTGTCCTTACATAGATCCATTAACACAGTATCAGTGTTGAATATGCCAAAGACCACAGAGCTTGAAATCATGCACAGTAGATGTAGTGAGATGGATCATAAAACTTTGCAGATGGGATTGGTTCCTGATATAGGAGTTTGAAGTGGTATTTTCCAGTTGAAAATTATTTTAGGAGACAAAAGAGGAAACAATCGTTCATTAGACACCTCAGTAATACAGTAAAAAAACAACAAAAAACATCACTGGCACCTAAGAAAAGACTGGCTGGATGTTTTTGCTTTTTTGATCATGTTAATCATCAGGAATTTTTTAATTTAATTTCTATTTTCTCAGTTTGTTCTAGTCCTTCATTTCTACTATATTTGTGTTTTGTTTGCATTAGAAACCTGTCATGATAGTCATGTGGGTTTTTTTTTAAATGAAAAGCCAGATTCTGTCCATTACAGCATTTTACCCACCAACATTTTCTGCGGACTGTATCACATAACTGCCTAATACAGTGGAGCCCTTACTTGATTTGATCTTTGTAATTCTAATACAGTATTAATTATAATAAACCAGAGTTTATCACATATAATGTCACAATTTAGTCCTAACATTATTGCATTTGTCAGTATTTTCCTCTTATGAGGCATTTTATAAACCTAGTACAAAACTGACCTAATACACTTGAACTTAGAATGTCTACTTTGCTTCAAAATCATTTGATGATGATGCATGAATCTGTATTTTCATCCTAAATCATTTATACAGCTGGCCACTTTCTAATATAGAAGCAATATCTGTGAATGGTGTTGGTTCTATGCAGGAGAATTTGTATTCACAAGGTAGAGTGCCTTGGTCATTTCATATGTTGTAGCATGAAAAAACAATTTACAGTTGACTTCTAATGGAAATTCTTATTTCCAGTAATGAATATAAAGTATCTTAGTTAATGTTTTTTTTTTAAATGATAATTTTTAATTCCCCAAACATTTCATTTTCAAGTGACGGCTGGAAATGCTACAAACTCAGAAGACTCTACTTCATTTGGGTGTGCAGGGACATTGAATCTTTCCGCTGGTTTGCAGATTTGCTCTGTATGTTGCATGACAAGGTAATGGATGTTGCTTGGAGGGACACTAACAATTTAATAAAAGCAGGATATATCCATACCACACAGCTGGCATATAATAGAAAAGGCAGACTTGTTCAAAGTAAGTTAGCTCCAATAGTACCTCTGCCTGAGCCAACTGACCTAGATTCTGTGTGTGCCTGGAGCAGCAGAGGATGGTTTGCATATCTCTTACCAGCATTTCATTGCCCAGTGTACCAGAAGTCTTGACATATATTCATTAAGTTTATCAGACAGAAGAATATGCAGGTTAAGGAGTCTCAATAGCCTTAGCCATTTGGCTAACAGACAGACTGAGAAGGGAGGGGCATTTACAAATTCAGGTGGATTTTAAGAGCAACATGGCTTTGTAAAATAGTATTTTGTACAGAGCAGGATGTGGAAAAGATTCTGGAGTGCACAAAGGGATCTTATGTAGGTATATCTTCTTCATTAAAAAAGTTTATTTTTGATACTTAAAGCCAAGTGTATTAGGACACTAAGTACAAGTGAATTTTGCACTTTCGTTAAGAGAAGGGATATTATTTCACTAGCTGTTTTTATCATTCTCCCAGCTTTGGCAGGAGAATCGACCAGACTATATAAACATCCAGCTGTACCTCAGTCAAACAGATGGAATACAGGTATGTGGCTAAATGCTGTTTGCAAACCCAGCTAGACCTTGGGTGAGCAGACAGTACAAATTGTCAGTCAAGGATTTCTGCAAATGGTAAAGTTACTGCAGATGGCAAAAACAGGAAATGAGGCCATAAACTCAAAGTAGTTTCTTCACTACTAGGGCAGGATAACAAGTCCATCCCTACAGTGCTAAGAAAAATTGAGTCTAGTAGCCCTAACTTGATTATATGTGGGCAGCAATCCATATCTTCCTTTTCTAGGAAAAAGGTCCTTCCAGGCCAGGCCACAGACCAGACAGCTGGCAGGATTTGATGGGAAATATCTGCATCATTTCTGGGCTAAGAATCAAAACAGAATAGTTCTAGGAGCTTGCAAGCTCAAAGCTTCCTTTAAAATAAATATTTTGAGAGAAAATAGCTGTTTTTGAAAACCTTGGATTTTTTTTCTTTAAATATCAACAAAAGTTAAAGATTTCTTGAAGTATGTGATGAGAAATTGTACTGAATTGTTGCTTATCATATGCTGCCAGCCCCTAGACTGGGCTCATGCAAAAAGTGCCTGGGTCTGATTCTTTATTCAGCTGCAGCTGGAAAGTTTCCTTTGAGCATAGTGGGCTCAGGACCAAGCCTGAAAATTACTACAAGAAGTGAAATTCAGTGGAGGACCCTGTCCAAAGGATTTTCATCTGCCTTGTGTCAGGTGGAGACAGTATAATATTCACACCTCGGTAGGAACGCCATCCAATGCAGCTAAATGATGTAATAGCTACTGTGGTTATGAACAGGGCTCTGAATATTTAATACCTGCGTGATGTCAGCTGGCCTGAGGTTCTTGAAAATACCTAATTGGTGAACCTAATATGTAGCTGTTATGTTAGAATTAAAATACCAAGCAGGATTGCAAAGACATAGCAAGGTTGCAACGATATACAATTCAAAGCAAGTTTTCTAGTATTCTGTATAGAGCAGCTACTGAATTTATTATAGCTTTTTGTTTTGTTTTGTTTTTCCTTTTAAATCTTCCTTTAAAGTCACTTTCCTTTTGTGGTTATTGAGAAAAACTGGCATGATGTGTAGTGCTACTGTTGATGTATCAAGGTGGAGACTTCCTGTTGCATTAAGGTACCAAACCAAGGGAAGGTTAAGCCAAGCAATTGAAGGACATTTGACTAAAAAAAGATGAGCAAGAATGCTAGTGAGTTAGTGTTACAGGAAATGGGTTAGGTTCCATCTGGGGGCAAATTTGGCTGCTTTGCTCTTCTGAGGCAGCTCAAAACAGCTGGCAAACTATTCTCTGGGAGAAATAAAAGATTTCCCTTGTTACTTTTTCAGACTTAGTCATCTTAATAGTTACTTGTACAAAGATAAAAGGAAATTCTTCAGACAGAAATATGATTTTTACATCGGAGATGTCTCTTCCAGCTTAACAGTAAATACCAATGAGGGAATGCGTAATGGGATTGTAGTTATTGTTTTATGGCTTAAATAAATTGGTTTAAACTTAATGGAGAGATTAATGAGCAGCTACATGAGGAACAGTGTACGATGAGCACCAAAGAGAACCACTGAAAAGACAGTGAGCAGAGGTATTGGTGTATGAAATGGCTGCAATTTTAGTCACAACTTTCTAATACTGTGCTGAGGTTTTACACCTCAATGGTACGATAAGTCAGCAAATATCAGGAATGGGAGCCCTGGGTGTTAACAGGCAATCTGCAAATCAGACAGCTTGGAATGCTTTGTTTCTTCCAGAAAATAATTGGAGAAAAATATCAAGCCCTGAATTCAAGGCTCTCAATTGGCCGACCGCGATGGAAACTCCTTTTTGATGAAATTGCAAAGTGTAATAGGCGGTAAGTACAGGTTTTAATGGATTTTGCCTGCTTGAAAGATGGAGATTTTATTCATTTGCAGCTATGTTTGTGTGGAAATGATTTTGGAGTTTTATCTTATAGTATAGCATTCAAGCTACTGATGTTAAAATTAGCTAATATTTTGCTGTGAGAGATGTGAAACATTTCTTTTAGCACTAGAACAGTTCATCTTTTCATGCAGCTGGGATATTCGGTGGCCCAGAAAATAAAAATAGTATATTTCCTCTCACTGCACAGAGACATCTTTGCACCCAGTGCTGCAAATAATATCTGACTTGTGATACATGTAATTTTCATATGCAAAGTTTTTTTTTTTACTTGTTGATGACTTTTATAACTTTTGTTACTTGTAGTGTTGTGTTGCAGAGGCACAAGGAAGAATCTGACTGCCATGTATTGTTTTTACTCAGAGCATATATTGTCCTTGGAGATCCCCAGCACTTCTTTATTCTTTGTTAAGGCTTGGCAATGGCATCTTACTGGGCTAGACAAACACATCATAGTCTAAAACAGGACAGTTGTAAAGCAGAGAAAATGTACAATTATACTGTGAAATGTCTTTTTCCGGATCTCGCTTTGTTGTTTGAGTAAGTTAGAGGATACTGGCAGTTTTCTGCATCAAAAGCATATGCATCATAAGAGAGTGTGTGAGTTTTCCCTAATCCACTTCTGGCAAAGTCAGCGTGGTGGAAGCAAACCACCGTTTTTAGCTGTTTATGGTAATCTGGGTGCTCCAGGTTGAGAAGTGCTCTCACAATCCCTTTCAGCTACAGACTTCAGAAATTCTTCAGAAAGTTGCTCTCCTCTGTTGAAGTTGCAAAGTGAACATCTGTCCAGAGCTTATTGACTTGTTTTTTGATGATGCATATAACTATGGGACACTGATACCTGGGCCTTGGGAAATACTGAGCTTCAGCACATGTCATTGATCTATCTCCATGTGAGTTGCTGACAAGGCAAATCTTGGACTTAGGACCTTGAGGATGATCTGGATAGGGTCTCTATCCCAGCCCAAAGGCTGTTAGAAACGGGCAGCCCCAGTAGGGTTCCCATACCATGCCAACCAGTATGGCTCAAAGAAAAATTTTGCAAAGAGTCACAGGCTAGAAAGGGACATAGAGGAGCAGAGAGGCAAGCTGACACTGGTTCAGACTTGAACTGCTCATCTTTTGTGCTCCACTCTAATGTCTTTTTTTGTTTAACTGTGTGAATCCAGTTTTAAAAGATGAAAATGATTAGGTTTTTGCCATTTTCCTTGCAAGGCTGTAAGTGCATGTAGCATAGATAAAGCTATTAGTGGTAGTCATACTTCTTTTTTCCTTTGTACTTTCCATCACATTACCCCTAATTAGACCTTCAAGTACCATTTCGTCTGCGTTTTCCCATCAGGTCTTTAAATTGTGCCACCATTTCTAAGCAAGGTGGCTTTTATTACTCAAGCAATGAGCTGCCTCTTTGGCTTTTTTACTTTTAGATTATCCTGCAGTTTGTTATCACATTGGCTTTCTCGCCCTTCATCGGGATTTATATATATAGATCTGTATCTGTAGATACAGTCACGTGCAACATGATCTGTAACATGGCTATTCCACAGAAACTTATTTGCTCTAGGTAAATACCCTTCTTTCTTGTTTCCCTGGACAAGAGGAGAACTTATTTTTTTTCCCCGTATACTATAAATCTCCACATTTCTCCATGTCCTGCTACCTTTATTTCAATCCTTCCTATTTGTCAGTAACTTGTCTCCTAAATGACCCTGCTGCAATACATAGATGAAATAAAAATAAAAACATCAGTAAAAATAAAAATAAAAATAAGGGCAGATCAATCAAAAAAAAATTGCAGCATCTGGTGACAGTGTTCAGTCTTTCACATACATTTGCAATCATCCCCTTGGGCTTGTTTATGGGCAGCCAAGTTTTTTTCTGGTTTTTATCTAGTGATCTGTGTAAAAGTTGCACCTAAATAAACATGCAGCTGGCAAACCTCTCATCACTTTAGCATGCGATTGCTTTGTGGCTTGTGTGTTGTTGCTGTTTGGGTCCCAAATAGGGCAAGTGCATTTGTATGTGTCTGAGCTCTGTCTGAGCTTCAGAACTTAACATGGGACAACTCAACATCAGGTTTCTCTTCTTTCATTTAAACTAAGAGCAGAAGCATGCCATCTACTGCTGAGATTTTAAATGACATCCACAGTCCCAAGATTGTGCACTGGGACAGTTTATATAATAAATGATAAGTCTTGTTTTTCCATCTTTCTGCTTGGGGTCTGACCAGCATTTGTGTTTGTGTTCTGTTGCCCTCTGCATGAAGAACTTACATCATGCCTTTGCTATGGTGCTTTCTGAATTTTGCTTAGTTTAAGCAGACACATGATTTTTTCCAGACAGAGACTGACCTAGAAAAAAATACATTAATATCTGTAGGAGGGCAAGGCTTGGAACAGCATGATACATTTCTTGTGCACTGCAAAGGAGAAATTTCTCTCTAGGAATAAGTATGGGATTTAAAAGAGAACATTTCAAGTTCTGGTTCTGTCCTCTCTAGATAGCACAGTATTTTACCTCTTCCTCAGCTCCCACTTTTTGTAAAATGGATGTAAGGATCCTCTGACCTACTAATCCCATAGGAACACTGGGATTTTGCAGGGGTCAGTTATTTACTTAACGCTTTGAATGAATACGATCTATATTAATGCTTATAATTATTATGAAGGATAACCTACAACAGTTTGCCAAATTGTATCCGTGCTGGCGGTATCTGAAAGATTCTCTAACACTGTGCCTTAGCGACATGGAGCTATCTGTTCTCATCCGAGCAAGAAGGTGGGCACTTGACCCAGCCAAGTGACATGCAATTAAAGCCCAGCCACTCAAGGTCAGAGCGTGCTGTTCTGCAGGGCACCAGCTCTCAGCTCCCCGCGTGGCTGGACCTCAGCATCGCTCTAAGAAACCAGCTAGAAGCCAGGTGAGGTAGGCAGGAAAGTATCGGCAAACAGGGAAGTGGTGGGAAGAAGCTATTGAGAAGGTGGGTGCTGAAGTGTGGGAGGTCCTTGATACGTGGCATGAAAGCCAGGGTTGCTGCTCATGGTAGGTACGTAAGGGAAGGAGGTTTGGAAGCCTCTGAGGTTTTATTTAGTGCTTCTCTGTACTTAACTAGATTAATGAAAACAAATATTTGATGACATTAATTCTCTGAATTAAAAATACAGTAAAACAAAGATTCTAGCACATGCAGCCCCTTGTCCACCATGCACACAATATATGGTGTCTCGGCACTGTAAGTGATGGGGAAGCTTATTTACAAACAGTTGGCTTTCTCATTATTTCTGCAAATCCAGCCACCAACACAACACCATTTGCAATCAAAAGCAGTACTACGAGGGCAGGAAAATTTAATGGATGTGTTAAAAGTGAGAAAAGTATCCATGATGAATATTTGCCTTCAATTGATATAAGAAATCATGTAATTAAAGCTGGTGTTACAAGACTGGTGTACAAGGGCTCAGTTACAGTTACCTATAGAGCTTTATGGTGCCTTCTAATGCCTGAGTCATCAACTGTGCTGTGCCAATGTCCCCCTCCAGTTGCATAGCAGGACTGCTGTGCCACTACTCAACTTGCTGCCAAATATTAGGAACAGGTGCTTGACAATGGGCATAAAAGTTATTTCTTTTCTTTTCTTATTTTTTCAATTTGTTAGTGCTTTTCTCTCACCAAATGCATACACTCATAATGCTATTGATTGCCTGCGAGGCAGTTCTAAGCTGTGCATTTGATTATCCTCCATGTGTTAAGATATTTGATATTAAACAGTCACTGGATAAATTAATGAGACAGTCCTGGAGGCAGGGATCAACCTCCCACCTCCTGGTGAGTGCTGCAGATCTGAACGGTTAGAGCCATGTTCCTTCTTGTGTGCTCTCTCTCCATCCCAGCAAATCTTTAAGATTTTTCTGTACACTGGCACAATTTTAGTAGGAAAACGAAGATCTTTTTTATATCATATAGAAGAGACAGTCCCACATCCTCTTTCTCTTCTCTTTCTGTTCTTTTATCCTTGTCTTTCACAAAAATAAATGCTCATCATCATGAGTGGCTCGGTCCTGTGTTGCACATATGCCCTGCTCCGATCCTGGCTACCGCTTTGACCCTGAGTCTAGCTTAAAGCCTGTGTTTAAGGTGAGGAGGGTTCTAAGTAAGGGATGTATTCAGCAGAGTGGCATAAAAAGCTTGATTTATTGAAGAACCTGGGTTGTTGTCTTTGAATGATGATCAAGCGTCATATTCTGCTTTTGGCTTTCTGTAAAGCTTTCCAATACTGCTACTACAAGAAACATTTCAGGGTAAAATGAAATCAAGAATGCCAAAGCAATAAAGCTATCTCGCTGCTGACAGGGTGAATACAAGATCAGGATGGGGTGTCTTTCTAGAAGAACCAAATAAGCAATAGGGCTAGTTACCTAGATTTCTGAGGGCTGCTGGAAGCCTAGCTCCATGATCTAGTGAGCTTTTCTGACTTTAAAATCTGTGCAGAGTTGGCATATGTGTAATAAAGTGAGATAAGAATCCAATTATGTTTCTTTTAAGAAGTTTCTTGCTGTTTATTTACAATGTCATAACCTTCTCCCCTTTGTTAACAGGAAAACCATTGGAGTTTTCTGCTGTGGACCAAACAAAATCTCTAAGATACTCCATAAACTGAGCAACATCAGCAATTCTTACGGGACAAGGTTTGAATATAATAAAGAATCCTTCAGCTGAAAGTCTGTTGTGCTAGCAAGACTCTCCAGAAGATAAAAGTGCAAGCTTTTGTTTGTACAACTTTAAAAATTCAGCTGTGGTTTAAACAGAAATGTACCAAAGAATAGCACATTTTTTTCTTATTTATGATTATTTAAGACTATGGCAAATGGTGGATACAGCAGTATACCAATAACGGCTTAAGCCCAAAGCCAAATGCATTCACACAACATTTGTGACAGTGGTGATTCTTTGGAAAAGTTTCTGTTAATTAAAAAAAATGCAAAAGGCTGAGAGAGACACAGCTTCTTGAAAGCTGATGGAAGAATAATCTATGCAACATTTGATATTCTTCTATTTCAGTCCTCTGGAAAGGGATCAGTGAGCTAAACCCCAGATTAGTCTGATTGACAAATGTAGTGCATTACAAAGACCCTGGGTTTTTGTTGGTCTAAGAATCATATAGCTTTGAAATGGAGACACTCCTTATTAAAGATTTTAAGGCATTGCAGAAATGGGTTCCTATGTACAAAGTATACAATCTTGTTCTCTCTGGTCTGCTTCCTAATGGGAGTTAATACTCCTATCCTGAATGGAAAAGAGATGGCAGTTTGTGGGAGGATGTAAGATAGCCTGTGGAAAAGTGAACAAAACCATGCAACACCCCTGGGCCATGCTCAGCCATGAAGTAAATCACAGCCTTTTGGCAAGCCAACAGCTGTACGTGGAGAATTTTGTATCTTGCACTGACTCATCATTCAGTGACTTTGCAAAATAAATTTGATTTGTGCAGTCAGAAGGAGGGAGCACAAAATGTGCTTAGTAGAAGGAGGCAGGATATGATGTTTTTTCTCTACCATGCAGCAGCCTGGGAATTGTACTCACTTTTGCACTCACATGCACTGAACTTCCTAAACTTTGTGACTGGACTACTTAGATGCTCTTACTGATTAATTTACAGTGCAGCAGCTTGACCAGAGTATCTTCTGCTGACTGTAATGCCTTGGCTGCCTTCACTGGAGCCACATTTGTTTGCACTGATGTCACTAAAAGCAAGTTCAGGACAGACAGGTCATTTCCATCACCATCTATAGCAGAGTAGGAATAAAGCCTTCGTTACTGTGGTTCTTTGCATGTGTAGTCAGAAATTTTCTAGGATCTGCAGTAGGGTTTCCTTATTTCAGAAGATCTCAGACATACAGATTTAAACTTTCTTTCCCTTTACTTCCCCCAGACTGTTTCCCAATCTGCTCATCATTTCCATGAAAAACCAGAAGTGGAATCAGACACTTAAAAATCTTTTGGTCCTGAGCAGCAACATTTTCTTCCCTCAATCCAATACTCTCTTATTTTCTTTATTTCTTTTTTACCCCCTTGATTTTCTTTCCTTTTTTTTTTTAATTTTTCTGATAAGAAGCTTGAATCAGACCTCAATGGCATCAATAGGCATCATTCTAGGGTATCTTAATAGAGCAACATCACTTCACACTTACTGCAAACCTGGCTCAATCCTCAGCAGAAGCTTAGGAGCAATACCCTGTTGTGCTCGCCACATACACAGATGGCTCAGCTCCTCTCATGCCTATGGTTCACCTACCCCTATGCATTGGAGTCACTTGACATCTTTCCAGTTAACACCTTTTTTAGTTCTCATCAGCAAGATTTTAATTTGCAGCTTGCAACGTCACCTCTGTTAAGGGATCTACACATATCAACGTTCAAAGGAACGTGTTTTTCTAGTAGGTGGTTTCCTGGCATGTTGTTTGTGTAACTAGTGGAGGTGAGACTGGTATTTGCTGTGGCAGCTTCTGTCAGGAGCTGGCCCGGGTAGGATAGCAGGATGGAAGGTCATCAGCAAAGCCACATAGGGGACTGCTTTGTCTTTGCACTGAAGTTCTTCGAAATTCATGGGGAAAGGAAGCAGCTGAGATGACTGTGTTCCTGTTGACTAGAATTCTCACAGTAGCCTAGAGGAGCTAGAAGCTAAAATGACACAGAAATGCAGTGTGAGATGGGAGCTTACTTTAGTTTTTTGTTTTTTTCAACACCAGAAGCATCATTATTTTCACACTGAATCTCCTTTGTCTGCCACTGTAAGACTCGAGTATGCAGAAGAAGATTAGTCTCTTTCCAATCATTAGTATTTGTTTCTAATACTGCCTGTGTGGGTTTTTTAATAAACCTAACACTGATGGCAAAATGCATAGGTATGAGATATTGCCTACGCTGCAAGCTTTTTCTGTTTCTTAGCACTTAGCTTAAAACATGATTGAAATCAAGATTGCATCCATTAGCCACAACAACACAGTATTTATTTTCCTGTTGTTTTAGGATCTAGTATCTAAGGATTTTTAAATATGGTTTGGAATCCTCTGATCACAAGGTAGTTTGTGGTTTTGATTACCATATGTTGAGCAGGTAGTTTTGTACTTAGCTCTGTGCTAAGGCAGATTATATTTTCTGTCTGAACTCCTATATGGGTAGTGCTTTATAATTAAAACAATAGCAATAACAATAATAATATGCTTTTGTTCTGAATTTCAGAATGAACTGACACGCTGAGTAGGATTGCTAAATGCCTACTGTTACATAAGGTAGTACTGGCAGAGCAAGATGCAGAGCAACTGTCCCCTATTTCTGCCTCTGTCCTATACCATCCTCAGCTGACCCTCTTGTAAAATAATGCCTTAGGACTATCTAACTTCCTAGGGTTTTATGAGGCTTAATTAATGTTTTGGAATGATGGATCTGCATTGAAAAGGTCTGTGTAATTGCTATACGAGTTTATTTGTGCTTGATTTTTTTAAAGCTTTAGTTGCCTGACCCTTTCTAGTACACTTATGAATAATTCCTAGAGCATGTGCATATGAACAACTGGAAAGACTTGAAGCCTGAATTCCTTTTTCATTTTATTTAATCTATGTTTTTTATAAGAGCAAAACATTTAAGGGTTAGTGCCTGGGACTGGGCTTCAGGAGTGGCAAATATTATTCGTAAGCAGAGCCTTTCTAGAGGCCGATTGCCCTTGAGGATTCTGAGTTCTGAGCTGACAAAACCAAGCAGAGCTCCCTATGTGCAATCCAGTAGCATTTTTAGCTGCAAACCAAGCATACATGAAAATAAAACTCAGTGCCAGGCAAGTAAGTAAAGGCTGACAGTATTTAATTTCACATTTACAGATCAACCAGATTTACGTAACTGAAAGTCTCTTTATGCTTGAAACCTGTAAGTGGGTCTGTCACAAGCTTCCTGCTGCCAGGGGGAGGATCTCACCACGTGTTATGCCACTTCTTGTTCAGAAAGCTGCAGACCCTTCAGCATTTTCTCAGCAGGATCTTCGTGTCTTATGCATCATAAATGTTCCAGGACTTTTATTTAAACTGCAGTGATTTCATGCAATGATTGAAACCAAAGCCTTTCTCTGAGTGAGAGTCCAGCTCTCTCACAGAGCACTCTGAGTCTCAGGGCTTTACATGGCTAGCAGTTGGATTAATCAGATTTACCCAAGCCATCCTATTCCTATAGCACTGGAATTGCTTACATGAGTAAATATTCACTGAACATGGGAAGTCCTGTCAAGGCACAACCTTCAGCTCTGAACTCTCCAGGCTTGTCCTCTCCTCCGTTAGAATTGGGACCGCTGAGCTTGGGGTGTCCAAATTCTGCATTTACTGAATCTCATCCATGGTCTTGCATGGGCAGAGCGTTGAAAGATCACTAATATAACCTTGGATCAGGATGGGGAGAGGAAGAGACCTGGCTGATGCCTATGTGCAGGCATGCACACTGTTGGATATAGGCACCGAGCAACCTGTGAGCAAGATTTGCACTAGTGCAGACAGGTGCAGAATTGTCCTCCTCGATTCTGGTGCTCCTAGCACAAAGGCAAGAAAGCAATTTAAAGCTGGCTGAGAAGGAGTGGATAATACAAAAGGCAAAGAGACTACTTCGGGAATGGTAATTCAGCTGTAAAAACCTAACAAATCAGGGAAGTGATGGTTTGGTAAGAGATTTGTTTTTAGAACAGCAGCCTATGAGAAAAGCCTCTACAAAACACTAACACACCAGGTTATCGTTTCAAACTGCAAGACATTGCTTGAAGAAGATTGCAGGAGGCTCACTAGTCATTGCCTGTAGCAGTCCAAACTCCTTCAGTAGAAGCAAAGACGCCGTTATTAAAATGCAAGGTTTACTTCTTTAAAAAATAAAAGAGCTTCTAGGGAGATTAATTTTCACTTCAGTCAGGCAGTCATTTCACAAACATGCCTGTGTGATTTAAGACAAGCTGGATCTGTTCTTCTTTGAATTGTGCATTTGATTTGTCTGCAAATTTCCCACTCTTCACAAATAAAACCAATTTTTATTTTTTTAACAAAGAAGATTTAACACCAGTGTTTATCCAAAATGCCACTCGCACCCATACTGAACCGAGTTTTCCTGAAATGAGAGTACATTTTTCAGGGATGTATGGAATACAACTGAGGACTTAACTTTAAGTGTTGTTTGGTGGACTGAGTTGTTGCTGCAGTTGATATGTTTAAGGCCACTGTGGTGATGCCCTGGTGAAACACAAGTGGCTGAAATAAGACTCTTCATTCCCATTATGAGCCTGTCTCTGCACAAATCATCATAAATCCCAGAAGATCTGGTATCTATCTCCTTCATAAACATTTTAGATTAGTTAGCCAATGTTGTTTAAGGCTGATCCATGAGTCTTCTGCTAGACTGACTTGTGTAATGAATGCTCAAATGCAAAGACTTTGAGCAACAAATGTTTACTTCAAGGGCCAGATAAGCATTTGAAAGAATTCAATATTCAACTAATCACACCATCCACCTTGTAACACAAATAGGGCCTTTTGCAGTAGGGAGGGAAGCTGGGACACAGTGCCCCAAGGTGCTGTGCATTTCCTGGCAGGTTCTGAACATCTTCAGCTCTTCAAAATTGCTGTGGAAGTGCTCAAGCTTTGCAGTGCCTGAAGCTTTATGCTCTTCTGGGTAACCATATTTGTAAAAAACAGCTCTTAGAGCTGTACTAGCAGCAGTGGATTAATCCTGTTTTTATGGAGGTACCAGCAGGGAAGTTCAAGAAAGAAACCCATCCCAATTGTAGGTTGACAGACCCCTTGGATTTCTAACGGTGTCAGATCTTGAGAAGAATACTAGCAAATATTTTAAGTGCTGTCCCTGCTTCTTCCTGTCAGAATTTGCCCCTCCTGAAAGCCCAGATCTACATATTCTTCCTGCTGTTCTGTGCTGTTTCACAAGGAGGGGAAAACGAAGAATATCTCCTGGAGCTTTAGGTAGACTGTGCTGTCAGCTAAGGAGAAAACTAGGGAAGATGAGAGAGGATGATAAAATTCCACCAATTGAACGAGGTGAAATATTTAGAACCCAGAAAAGATGAAGCAAAGGAGAAGGAGAAAAGCATTCTTCTTGGCTCCTAAACTCTAGAAAATGAAAGCCCCCTTGTCAGGATGTCTGGGGTTTGAGAACCAATATATGCAGAGAAAAAGCCTTTCAATACACAAATCAAAGCTAAAGCATGCAAAACAAACAAAACAAGACAAATGTATTTTAGTAAACACCTTGGAAATGTCTTTTATTTGGAATAAATCCACCATTGACTTTTCCTAGCTTCCCTGTTTTAAAACATCTATTTCATTTGTTTTGGGGGCGGCTTTGCTTGTTAACTGCTTTTGCACCAAAATGTTGGATTATATAGTTCTCTATGCTAACTGTAAACACCTTTAGCAATTCAGTAAATAAATCATTGGTTCAGTGCTGCTGACTCTAGGTAAGGACAGCCCTGAAGATGAGAAGGAGTGTTACATAAATGTCTAGTGTACATAGCAACACTGAGAAGAGAGCGGCTGCTGCATTGTGTCGGTGCATCAGGCACACATTAAAATTCTGTCATTGCAAGGGCAGGTTTCTTGTCTCGTACTCCACAACCCTGGGGAAGAAATTCGGATGAGAGGTAGGAGAGGAAGAGTGAGAACTTCCTTGTTGTGCTGTGACAAGAAATATATTCATTGAGAGCAGGGCATTTCTTTTGGTTTCAAAAGAGCGTGTCATTTCTTTTTCAGGGGTGACAAATTATCTCTCGGTGCTGAGTAGTGATATTTGCATGTTTGAAATGTAGTGCAGTGCTAGCGAGTTGCTTCTGAGCTGAATAAATAAGACCTCCGAGCCTTTTCTGAGAGAAATGCAAAATACCAGAGATCACGGAGTGGACTGTGTCCTGAGCTGCACTCCGCGCCGTCTGTTTAGGGATGCTGCACAGGAAGTTCTGCAGGCTGCTGGGAAAAGACAAGAATTAGGGCAAAGAGAAAAACAACTGTTTGGAGGAGAAACATAGCCAGCAATACGTGATGTGCAGGCAGAAACAAGCCGTGTTGTAACATTGCCTGTCTTGCCTGTGGTGCTGAGTCAGAGTATCCTGAAAGGACAGCTGGGCAGCAGGGAAAGTTGGGGGTTCTCAGACTACGCCTGTAACGTGAGGTGAAAGCAGGTTTGAACACAGCCGGTCTGTCACCAGTTGTGTCATTAGCTGAGGGTGGGGAGCACCCTTTACTTCTCTATGACTTTGTAAGAACACGATCTTCAGACCCTGGGGATCAAGGTATGATATTGTGTCCCATTAGGGGTGAGATGCTTGAAAGCATATAGCATGCCACACACCACAGAGCAGATAAGAATGATAAGTGCCAGGTTCCCCTGGAAAATGAATATACCCTGAGCGTGGTTGCACTGTTGTCACAAGGATTAAATGGCAAAAGCTGGGCTGAGAAAATAAAGTGCTGCATTTTGCCTTTATTATGGAAGAACACTTTAAATTAGATGTTGGCAATATATCTGCTAAAAATGTGAAGTGCCACCCAAGGGATTATTCTTTTGTCTTGCCTAAACATTTGCTCAATCCATGATTTTTTTTAAAAAAAGAAGAAAATAAAGGCTTAATATAATGCCCCTCAAAAAAGGCTTAGACAAGTGTGACTGAGATTTGCAAAAGTTTTCCACCTCTCAGAGAACAGTTTTTGTCCATTGGTGCTGGATGCGTTGGTGCTTTCATTGATTTCCATCTTATCTGCCCATACTCCACAGCAGACTAGTGGGAGCTGAGCTTTTAGCTCCATCTGTTCCTTTCTGGACCCTTGATCTTCATCTGGAAATACGCTTTGGCCTCTGGATCGCTGGAAAACATATGCCTTATTAACTAAAGCTGTGCATTTGGAGATGGCATGGAAGGAAAACTGCCTCTTCTGTGTGTCACATTATCCACCTTTTCTGCTCTTGCTCCCCAGCCTCAATAGACGATGTTATGTCAAAAGGTTTCTCTCTCCCCTGGCTTCCTTTGGCTCAGGAAAATGCCACTTCTGGAAATGCAGAAATATTCACTTTTAGACAAATCATACACTAGGTTTTTGCTGTTTCTAATATACCAATAATGATCCAGTGACATTTTTCTGGTCTCTTTGATCATCTTTAGGCAAGCTGATCAGATCCAAGACCTGATGATACTTTTTAGAATGGGAGGAGGAATCCTTCCACAAGGACAACTGTGTGTGAAATGTGGAAGGCTCAGACAGTGTCAGAATTTATGAGAATGGGTGAGAATGAGGGTTCAAATTTTGTGACACTCAGATCCTTTGAAGTCATCACCAAAATTAAGTCATGTTTCTACTCTCACACTCGGGCATTTCAGGACAGGCCACAGTGATGGAAAGGGTTACTTGTTTCAGTTGCATCCTCTATTTCCATGCAGCTCCTCATTTATCAATTGCGTATAAATTCTTCTTTCCCTGATTAAATATTTCTTTGCCTGGTTTCTTTGCTTCAGGGAGCTTGAGAGCTCATTGTTTATAAAAAGAAAAAAGAAGGATTGGGTTGTTAAGCAGACAACTCCCAACACATATGTTCTACTCTCCATCTTTGCAAAGGAGGCACTGATGCTGCTGTGATTGTAGAAAGGCAGAGTTTTCACTGACATTCAGATGCAACCAAGAGGCTCTTCCAGGATTCATGTGTTGGAAGCTCTGGGCTTCTTAATTATGCTTTTGTTGTTGTAGTTTTTGCTTTTTTAACTACGAAATAAGAAGCCTTAGCTTGTCTGTACCAGGTTATGAAACTCAGGTTATGAAATCCCACTGAGCTTTTCTTTCCCTGTGTTCCTTCCAATCAATTTCAAGAGCAAATTTGATGAAGTACATTTGGGTAAGAATTGCTTTCCTTGATTAGTCTGTGCAAATTTAGGAGAAAAGTCATAATTATGATATTTTTTCCTCAAACTGCTTGATATACAGAAAGATATTTAAATTGGAGCAGCTAACAACTAAATAAATTCCATAACCTGAATGAAGTCTTTCTTTATATATATATATACATATATAGGGTATTTTCATTTCTGAGCAAAATGTCAGTTGGAACAAATCCCCCACATCTTTTTTACTTAGAAAATGTCAGTGTGTCCATCTTGTTTAAAATAAAATAAAATCTTTGGAGATTCTTAAAAGGGGCAAATTTGTGGAAACCAGCATTCTCCAGATTCAGTTGCAACAACTTATTATTTTCTAAGGGAAAAATGTTCTTTGGGTTATTTTTTTCTTTCTAACCTTCATTAGTGAAAAATACTGTTCAAGCAATTAAAATCTCCTAATAACCTGGCAAGTCATTCGTCTTTCTTAAGTTATGAAGCAGTGTGCATCCAAAAGCACTCTTTAGATGGGCTTATGCTTGCATGTGCCGCAGGTGTCGTCTTGAGAGTTCAGGTGCTAGTGTAGACATCCTCTCAAAGCTTCTTGGCTGCATAAAGAAGGAATTATCTCACTGAAGTTCAGATTATATGCAGTATAATCAGTATTGCATAAGGAGGTGATAAGGATGTAGAGTTAGAAATTATCTTTAAAAAGAGGAAGTCAAAGGATGCATTTTTATCTTGCCTTGTATGGATAGAGTTATTCTGTGCTCATAAACCAGAGTTTGATGTGGTAATTCTCCAAGAGCTGAATGTGTTTGTATTGACATAAATATCCTGTAGAGACCTTGCTCTGTGCTTCCACTAGTGGAAATGCTTTGCTGAACCAGGGGGCTACATGGCTAGACAATAATTATTCAAAATCCATATGGAGCAAGGTAGATGGCCCCTAAATAGAATTGCTGCCATCACTAATATTTGGAAGAGGGAATAAACACAGTTCAACTTCCTTTTTTTCCCTTGAGAAAGTAAACCTAAACCTTGGAAATATATATTTCCAGTTAATATGTATAATGTGATAGAAAAGGTGAATGCCCTGTCCTCTGTAGATGCAGATGTTTTACTAATGACCACAAAGGGTGTTTTACCAATGAGCACATTCTCCCCTCACTATTATGAGCTCTTCCCAAACCGCGAAAGACTCAATAAAATTTGTCCTGAATTTCCAATTCTGTAATTATATTACTTTTCTACAAGAGATGAAATAAAAATGAAGTCTTAAAAAAGAAGGTGGCATTAACTTTTTTATCTGTATACAGTGCGCATGACAACAATTTTGGAAAGTCCTACCAAAAATGTCCATGCTTTTGAGCACTGAATGTTCTTTTCAGAGATGCCTCTTTACATAAATACTATTTCAGTCTTTTCTTATGTTTTTATAGATCAAGATATGGTATATTCCTTTGAAAAAGAGTGACTGATTAGTTTCTAGGTGGAACAGAAAGCAAAATTTGGTCCTCATTTTTTTTTCTTTTTTTTAACCCAAGTTTGACTTTAGGAACAAGAATAGTACTACTAGGTTCCTTCCCGTAACAAACCATTCTCTTTTCATATGAAATAGCCCATTTCATGTGAACTTCAGGTCCAACTTATCTCCCAATATGACAGAACTATGTTTCATCACCTGGAAGGAATAAAATATGTCTCTACTACAACAGTATGTCTAGTAAATCACCAGAAAGTAATCAATAAAGTCTTCAACTCTGCTTGTTGCCACTAAATGAAACAAAGCTTTTACCAGCTAGCTGTATAATCAGAGAAATTATACAGAAAATTGATTTTTAAAAAGAACTTTGTTTATTTGTTGCTTTTCTTTTTTTCCTCTCTCACTTTTTATTGAGTCATTCGTAGGATCCTTTTTTACCATTCAGTTATACAGCAGTGTAAGGTAGCTGCAAATCACTGACTAAAGAAGGAAACAGGGAAATATCTTGAACAATATCCCATGTTTTTCTTCAGTTTTCCCACAAATAAACCCCTGCTTAGGATTTGCAAAGTGTATTCATGAAGTTCACTGAGATTTTGATACCAAACTGCATTAAGCTAAAAATCCCATTTTCTGATTGCATACATGATGAGAAGAGATTTATATATTTCCCTGACATCATGATGTATTATTTTCAATGGATCATAGATCTCTAAATATTGCCATACTTCTAATTTATGTTGTTAAATTGCCAGATTCTAGTTGCAGTAGAAAAAGGATACTTCTTGCAAAAAATCCAAGATGAATCAGTCATTCTATCTTAATGGCATTCCTGACAGGTAAACTATTCAGCTGCTCGTTCTGTTGCTGTTCAGATGTTATTGTTTCATTCTGCTATGCTAGCAGGACACCCTAACTTGAGTTTATGTCTTGCATTGTATTCAGCAAAGCACCATACATTTATTCTTCATGTAATTATAGCATTGTACTCTCAAGGTATTTACTTTACAGGAAACTTCATGATTTCAGAATAAACAAGCCTCCCAAGACAGAGTAAAACATGGTTGAATTGCTGTTTGTGGGCTGGTTTTAATTAATCCCATACTGCTTTAATCATTGAAGCATTGTGTGTGTATATATGTAATTGCATATTACTGCCTGCAGGGAAGAATGGGATTTCAGTGCTTAAATGGAAGCTCTTGAGATACTCTAAAGTATTTGAAACATCTGTACAGGATTGGCAGGTAAACCACAGAATTCTGGAATAGCAGCAGGAATCCAGGTAGGATATCCATGTACCAAAATTGTTCTAGGCATCCTCATTTAAGCACCTGAGTCACTCACACGGCCATTTTCTGTGATTTAAATATTAAGTACATGCTTACTTCACATGCTGTCTAAATTTCAAACAAATCCAGAACAACTGAAAGGACAATGTAAAATATATTCCGGCTGTATTTTTTTATGAGACCAAATCAGAAGCAGAATAAATTTATTTCATTCTCATACACAGTCATCCTACCACTGGAGTGCAGAAAAACATCAGTCCTGCATGTCCTTAGAGCACAGTGGGAAAAGAAAACACACAAGTGCCTGACCCTGAACCCACTAAAACCCATGATGATCTAAGCTCCCTCTCATACCAGAATTATATAGAGATTCTTCAGACTCAAGATGGAGGAATAGCACTTGAGATTCTTGCTGTGTGAAACATAATATACCCATTCTGGTGAAGTTTTTCACATTGTGTTTCCTCCAAAGTACCTACTTGAAATGCATTGGTGTTGATAAATCTTAATGATGAGTTGATACTCTGCTGTGATCTTCAAGATACTGCTGATTCTAAAACACAGATCAAACAAAAGTTCCCAGTGACTTTCTTATGTGTCTTTTTGGTGCACTGAGCACCAGGCACCTTCTCAATCTTTCTGAAAGGTATTTCTTGTCCTGGTAGCCATCTACATACTCATTTCTGCATCTGACAAGATTTTTTTTTTTTTTTAATCGGGAAAATTACATATGAAACATATATTAAAAAATGTGCAGACTTCTCAGATTTCAAAATGGCTGTCAAAAGTTCTGCTTAATTATTTATTTCTAAGAAGTAAAGGTATGCAATTAAACTGCATATGTCAATCTCCTTTGTCTTGGTCACTTTATTTTCCAAAGAGGTGTTGATATAATGAGGGCAAAAATACCAGTCTGGATGAGAAGTTTATGATGTGTTGCAATGTGAAGTAAATCCTATTAATTTTCTTATTTATCTTTGGTTATTTGGTTAGAAGCATGAAGAAGAAGTTAACTTCTGCACTTCAGTGAGGCATTTCCTGAGCTGTGGAAGTGGAAAAGGTGTTTGTTTATACTTAACACAGGATTAGTGGCAGGCTGGGCAAAGTTGCAAGAGGAAATATTGATGCTTTAGGAAAAGGATTGTGGTGTTTTTCTTCAAGAAGAATGTCCCTTTCCACTCCCCTTCCCCTGGCCAAGTAAAGAGGTTGAGCAGAATGTATTTTTACTCATGAGCTTTGATTTTCTGTGTCATATTTTGAGAGGTGGTATGGGAAAGGATGTATGTCACAAACACATTTGATTAATGGGAAAACCTTATTTTTTATACAAGAAACATGATATAGGCAAAAAAAAATGGGTGGCTTTTTTTGTCAAAACCTACCTAAAAATGCTAAATCAAGAATTAGAATTTTCCTTGCTCTGAAAAACAAGAAAAATGCTGCATTTTTTGCCTGCCTTTTAAGAGAAGAGAAAAATTGTACTTCCTCCTCCCTACTTACAGTTCTCTATAGGCGTATTTGATCAGGATATATACTTGATTGTGTGATGTGCAGAAGGGCAAAGATGCTCCCTGATGGATGAGCTCTCCTTCAGCCACCGAGGGTAACCACAGCCAGGGACTGGACAGCAGTTGTGCCCAACTTAGGCACCAGCTGAATAAACTGCAATTATTTAATGAGCCAGACCTCCTAAAGTCCCTGCATACCTTTATCGTATCACTGGTGAGGAGACGTGAAAACCTCTGAAGTCCTCCAGGGAGCCACAGGTTATCTGATTTGGACTCCTATACTTCAGCACATCAGATATCTTTCAAAAGCCCTTCCTTCCCCTCACTGCAGGTGTAGGGAACGAAACCTATTTGGGATGATCCTATTATGGATATAAAATGGCAGTACTGGTTAAGTGTGTATAAGACAGGTAGACCCCCAATCACTCTTGAACATCCCAAACAGAGAGTCAGTGCAAAACCTGTGCATATTACAAAGTTGAGATAATAGGAGGAGCACACATATTTGCTTCTTTACCTGTTCCCAAATCAGAAATGCGAGGTGAAAGGGATTGCTAGTGCTGCCAACCTTTTGGAAACTAGGGAGGAGCTGTGCAATCCATTTAGAGCCATCTTCATTGCAGAGCTGCTGCTTAACCTTACACATGCCCCAAACCCCAGTCCATTCACATGCATGTTGCAGGAGGGATGGAAAGTGGGACATTGATATAACTTGCCTCAGTCAGTGCAACATGGACTGTTTCTCCTGAAAACCTGTCATCATTCCTGTATGGGAGGTCTTAAAATAACCTGCACTTTTCATCCATTTTCTTGTTCCAACTCTTCCCAAAGTTAGTTTGCTTAAATTTAATGGCCCCATGATTTATCATTAGTCTCTGATGCCTTGTTTAGTGTATGCATAAACATTAGATTGAGCTTAATAAAACTACATTTTCTTTCAGCTTGTTCTGTCTCTCTTCCCCAAAATGCCTTTTCTAGCTCTCCTGAAAATTCATTTTGTTAGTTCAAAGTTTCTGACCTTTCTATGCATCAATTTTCCAAATGATTTTTTTTCTCCGAGTTTTTGTAGTAGTAGCTCTCCTACGGGGGGAATGGCATCTTAATTTTTGTGACTGCAGTGACCTCCTGATGTGATATCTGTATCAAAAACACTAAACAATTCCTAAAGCAACACCATCCTGCAGCCATCACAGTACAGTGCTCTGGAGTGCCATAGCTCCTAGATTGAGATCAAAGGCCAAATTTTTAAGTCCTGGTACCTAGTCTTGTGTACTTGTATATTTGTCCCACTGAAAGCAACTATAACTGATCTGATGTGGAAAAGTTGCAAGAAACTTCTCTGGTGATAGAATGAATGACAGAAGTGTTTCATTTTTCATTTAGGCACCTTAGCGAGCAAGAGCCTGATTTTCACAGAATGTTAATGGAAGGTTGGCACTTTGAAAAACTGCCCTTTGGGTTAAATAAATGGGACCACAGGCAATGGAATTAAAAGACCACAGTGAATTTTAAAGTAGTATCTCAAGTCCATAGTGGTTTAAAAGAAAACATGAGATCCTGATTCTCTGCTAATCAGAATCTTTCACACTAATTATCAAAATCAAAGTGAAAACAAAACACTGCTGTCCTTACTTCCCTAATCATGTATTTGTTACTTCCCAATATAGGTGTCTGTAAAGTGATCCTCATGGAAGGGGATCGGGAAGAGTCCTTGCAGAGTTTGTCCATAGGCACATGCATGCAGATAAAGCAATGCATATTGCTTTAATCCACTGGGACATGCATTGTGTGCTTCAGAAAACAAAAAGAAAGTACTCGTATATATATATATACACATATGGAATTACGTCAGGAAATAGCTCTGTTTACAGAATACTGTCACAATCTCAGTCATTTAATATTTTTCCAACTATCTAAGCACATATATATTTCATTCAATACAGTCAAGTCTTCTGACAATGAAATCAGTCCACAGCAAGTTTAACAGAGCACCACTAAAGGGATAGTATTTTCCACCTAGGCCCGTAAATTCATGAAAGCCTCCAAAAGCCCTTATTAGCAGATTTTCCTGTAATGTTTGTCTCTGTGACAAAATAACCAGGGCATCTTTCACTGTCCTGATTTTTCATGAAGGAGCTGCATCCAAAGAACATAACCTTTCAACACGCGTTTCCCGAAAGATATTATTTTGTGATGCATATGGGCTATATATTTGGGATGGCTTGCAGGGTGGAATGAAGATAAACAATGTAATTACTGTTGCAAGACAGCTTTTCACCATCAGTCATTAATGGCAGAAACAAAATCTGATTACAAGGAGGCTTGTATTGGTATACAATATCTGGTGAATGGCTCTGCCCTAAGAGTTAAGAGGATCTTAACTCTTACCTTTATTCATATTTATGGCACTGTTGTCCGAAGTGCTTGGAAAGACGTACAATAGTTTGAAAATGTGGCACAGTAAAATGGATCATGCTTAAATTTCTCCAAGAAGCAACGAAAGCAAGAAACATTTTTACATGGTTATGACTGCCAGAAAATGTGTGAAAATTTGCCTTCAGCATGTAATCCACCTGAAAATAACTTATTTTCTTACTATTGCCTGAGCATGTACTTCTTCTAATTGAAAACAATGAGAAAAATCAAGGAGGTGGTTTTATACATGCATGATTTTATAGGTCTATCCCACCGCTGACCCTTAAGGATCCTTTTCCTGATGGCTAAATTGATCCAGGGAGGTCATGTAAGGCTGGATCAAGTTGCATAAATGGAGAGGGCACAAACTGACAGGCCATTTATAGACAGGATCTATAGCTAATTCTTATTGTTAATCCTTCTCCTTATTTCAAGGGGAATTCTGTGGATGTGGAGTGGAAAGACTAATCTCTCCAAATATTTTCCCAGTCCAGTAGATTTCTCCAGCATAGGCACTGTGCTGGAGAATTCTGCATGCAGATACACTGGGAACTACACAGGTTGGGACTTATATAGTTGGACAAAGGATAGCCTGGTGTCTGAAAAATGGTTAAGCAATGAGTTTGTTTTCTGTAGTTATATTCCAACTTCATTTCTAATTCAGTTTATTACGGAAATCACAGGAGTATGCCGTTTTTAATGGCAAAGTCTCATTGATGCCAATTTTCAGCTCACTATGGACACTGGTTCAAAATGCCTTGCATCCCTATACACATTCGAATACACAGATGGTGAAGTCTAGATTTATCTCTATGGAGAGGGCAGGTGCTAAAAATACGAATTTTGGAAAATTGCAGGAGGGAAGACAAAAAGAAAAAGACTCACAGCTGCTCATTGTCCTGCCTTGGCAAAACATGATGACAACCATGGGAAGAAAGAGATTGGCCTAGAAAATGTAAGACTTCACAGAGGTATCACTCCACAATAAAGGCCAGAGACATACAAACACTTACATAGTAGTGAAGCTGCCAGGAATGCCAAAAAAAGGCATTTGGATGCCACCATCACACAATTGCATCACTGTGATGCTGTGAGCATTACCACAGATGCTGAAGCTGGTGGAATCCTGGTCTGAGAAAGACTTTCAGGCAAGCTTAACTCCACTCCCACTGGGGTCAAAGCAATGTATGTCTGCGTGGGCTGTATACAGAAGATCTCCATTTTATAGCACCAAACACCATAAATACTCATTTTTTAGGCATTTCTGCCACTGAATCAGAATCTATGCACCTGAGTGTGCTACCTACAGTTGGCAAAGTGTCCTGTCTCAGGAAGGGATCCACCATATGGGAAGTCAAAGGAAGAATCAGAGATAGAGCTGTGTTTAAGCTCTGATAGTGTAAGCCTATCACAGCACATAGACTCTCATGGGGACTTTCATGTTTTAAAAACCATCAGGGAAAGTAATTTGCTTTCTTCTGAAGAGAGGGGATGTGGAGTTCCTACTCTGTCCTCCTTCCTGCTTATCTCCTCTTTCATCTCTTCCATGTAGGCTGTTTGGACATTTGCCTAGAAGATGAGCTTTGATCTGTGTCTCTGCCTGGTGGCATCCATCCCTCCTCTCAGGGCAGCATCCACAAACAGAGGAGGACCCAGCAGTAAGGATGTGCCCTAGCCTTTAGCTCTATCCCTCCACAGAATCAAAGAAAAGCTTTGAGGTCTCCCTGCAGCTCCCAGTGTTTTTGTGTTCCCCTCTCTTCATTCATCTGCCTGCTAGAGCTGAGGGGAAATATGGGAGTCAGGGATTCCTAGGGAATCTTGACACTTAGAGAAATGCGAACAGTTATATCTTTAAAAAAATATATTATTGTTTTGATCCCACTCATCCCTGTCCCCAAGGATTTTTCCTTTGAAACACTTCTGGTAGCTTTTATTGGATTGGTTCAGAAGAATTCCACAGAACAACAACTGCATAATCTAAATATTTTAACCAAGTCTTGTTCTACAGTTACCAAAGACAAAAGTAAAGTTTTAAGAAAAATCGCTGAGCATGACAGCTTTTGTCCATGTGCATGTCAGGACTCCCATTTTCCTCCCGTTTTCCTCACACTTTAATTAGCTATTAGAAATAGTCCAGAGTAATCAAATAAAGAGCTACTATATGTAGAATATGAGTAGATCCCTCAAACACACAGAAGAAAAATCTTTGACTTTAAAGAAAATCAAGCTTTAAGAAGACAAAATTTAAATAAGTTTTTTTCGTTGATAGTATTTATTACTGCCAACAAAATATTCTGCTATATAATATCTGAGATGACCATTTGAAATATAATCATCATATAATTCCTCCCTTTTTCTGATGCCTCGGTGCCAAGCACACCAAGTCCTTTATAAGCAGTTTGTTTTTCATATCTTCTAAGATGCTGGATAGCATTGCTGCTAGTATATCAGCTCATCAGTCAGGAACTGCAGGAAAAGAAATGGCCCTTTGCAGTCTGGGCATGGAGACTTTCACGCAGGGAAGTAGCCAAACCTTTCACACTTTTCTGCATTGGAGGCAATTTCAGCCCATGCCTTCTTTAATCAGCACAATAGAAGGATTTAATCAGACAGAAAACAGTCCCTTATATCCTGTGGATGGAATATGGTTGGATTTGAAGGTATAGCTTGTGACCTTTCTTCTCTTGATGGTTCAATATGCTGATGGTTTTATTCCCATGTCCCCCTCTGCCTGCTTATGTGACTATTATGTTCAGTCACGGATGGCTGGGAGGCTGCGGATTTCTGTGCTGACTCATGGAAAACAGGATTTCTACATCAGGAGAAAGATGTGTGTGGATATTAATGCTTTGATGTAAGAAAGCACAGAAGCACATCCCCTATACAAACATCTGTTTTCAGAGGACCCTTCACAGCCATCATGCCAGTCCCCCAAGGTATTACACCTCCTCTGCTCGTTAGAGAATTGCTCTTTCTATAGAACAGAATATGATTCTAAAGCAAATCCCCTAATGTGGAAGTGAATCCATCTAGAAATACAGTTGAAAAAATATAAAAATGAAAAAAATATACAAGTGAAGCCTCTCACTGCCCCATAAGAATGCTCACTGGAGGCAGGAGAGAAAATAGCTCATCTGAGAGTTTCTATGGCACTTTTCACTAGGAAAGAGTGCTTAAAACAAGGGTCAAAGTGCAAGTTTCTCCCCCGTTTTCAGATGGTGCCATGTCTTTCATTTCTTTTCCACTCGCCTTCTCTCCTCAGCTATTTCACCACATAACTGCTCCTCACCATCCTTGAGGTGCTTGCAGTGCGTGGGTGAGCCGCATGCAAGGCCATGGTGGCACCAGCTCCCAAGGTGTCATGAGGACAGCGTTCTGTGGTGGCAGCACAGGGCAGCCCGGCAAGGGTGGTTGTGGAATATAGTACCATTAGCCTGAGACATGGTGGGCTGCACCACTTTTGATCTTTATTTTTATTTCAATTCTCTAACTAGTAAAGGAATGTTCCTCCCCCTTTAGGCCCTTTCATTATCCTCTTCACTGCAGCCGCCTAAGCATATCTCAGTGTTTCTGGAAGTTTTGTGAGAAGAAGCAGTATTAATATCCTCTATATAATGGTAGGAACTGAGGCAGATGGTGGCAGAATAACACAGAAATCCTCTATCTGTTCTGGGAATGGGTCTTCAGTCCCTAAAGGCTCATTCCGTCACTTTAAACATAACGCTATCATGTCAGCCCCCAAAAATACTTGGAATGAGCCAGGACTGCAACATTGCCATGAATAGAACAGGTATCTGCAGGAAAAATGTCATGCCTCTAGCCTCAATGATCTGTCAATTTTTTAAAAGATGACCAGGAAGTGATATCTTTTCTCTGAACCAAACTAATGGTACATCTAATTTTAAGGACCACTGTGAATTTATGCTTCTTACTAACAGGGTGCTTTGGAATTATTAAAAGCCATTTAGAGTCACCATTCCCCAAAAGGGGATATTCTTTTGGGTTAAGACTCATCATACTATTAGATACCTTGTTTTGTGACATATGGATTAGTTGTACAGAATATGAGCATATTCTTACTTATTGGAGCACCTGTAAGCCAAACTGAACAGAGGCAGAAAGCAGTGAGGCTAGATTTCCTCTCCTAAATAAATCCTCAGCACACCAGACAAATGAAGAAAAATATAGCAGAATAGGAACCAAAATGCCTGAAACAAGTGAGAAGTGGTTTTTGAGTGCCTGCTTCCTGCTGTTGATGGCCTTCAATCAAGGGTAAACAGGACATTACTGGAGCTGGAGGGGAAGTACTTCCACCTTAAAAGAAAAACGTGTCTATGGATCATTCCCTCTACTCAGAGGTACAGCACATTTCTCTCACTAAATCAAATGGCTCTGTACAACACAGTGTAGCACCGTTTTGGCAGTCAGGCACCTCTTGCTGGAGCCATTTACCCACCTGTGCCCTGCACATTTCTTCATGTGCATCAGGCTGGGGGATTTCAGCCTGCAATTGTAAGAAAGCAAAAAGCAGTGTATACAGTCTGGTTTCACAGGAATATCATTTAATCAAGCATTGCATAAGAAATACATGGTTCCTTGGGTGATATGGTAACTTATGTTGGAGCTGGGAAATATAAGGGATGAATTTGACAATATACTACAACACTGGAGGTTACAAAAGACGTGATTAACAGTACGGTCCAGCGTGCTTATACGGCACACCTCAGCAACATGTTCATAAACATGAATCAAACCCTGCAGGCTTGATTAGCACCTTAGCAACACTGCTGAATTACTGGAGGCCTTTATAAATGGGACTGATAAGACATATTATTGTAATCTTCACTTTCTGTAAGTAAGGGCTGTATCTCTGCAGAAGTTTCTCTTCTTTTCTTCCTGCAGGCAAGAGCAATCCCTGTGAGCAGAGCAGTAATTATGCCACCGATCACAGCTGCGCCAACTAACCAGGCCCAGATCTGACGAGCTTGCTCAAGATACGGGGTTAAAAAGTCCTGGAAAGAAGCAAGTTCTGGGGGAAAAAAAAAAGCAGAAAAAGAAACATCCTTTTATTTTATGTAATTTACAGGTAACTGGCAGTTATATAATGGCTAATACCAGAAAACTCAAAGTGAAAAAGACACTACATTTGGTAACAAATGCCCACAGTTCACAAATAGTTTTGAGCAAATCTTCTTAGTCCTTAGAGTTTATGTTTCCCCATTTTTATTACAAACAGGACCAGAGTTCACAGTATTCTTTAAGGTTTTATCAAAATGGTAAGAACATAACACAAGAACAGATTGTGCAGTATCTCCAAAGGTCCCCCTAATTCAGCATCCTTCCAGCAGCAACAACCAAAGCAGAGTACGAGAGCAGAGTTTAAGAGCAGGTCAAGCATATCCAGACCATTTCACAAAATACTCTCCCAGACTCCACCAATGTGCAGCTCAGGGATTTCCCAAAATATTGGTCGTGTCCTCGTATGTAATAGTCTCTAGTAGATTTTTTTACTATTTTCATCAGCTTGTCCAGCTGCTCTTTAAACTTCTGTCACAATTTTTTGGACCAAGGAGTTCCTTATCTTAACTATATACTGTGTGAAGAGCCACCTTCTTTCCCTTGCTTCGAACTTGCCACCTGCTTGTTTCATTTGATGGCTCTTGGGCTGAGAGAGACAGTAGACAACTTCTCATAGAGGGCTCTCACTTCACTGTGTGACCTCTTCACAGCACACCCCAGAGTCGGCTGGATGGTATGTGAGAAATGGAAGTATGAATCCAATTAGACCAAGCTGGATTTGGAATACACATCTCCCAGTTACTATCTGCAGCTAGCTAGTAGAACAAGAAAAAGGGACACCTATGGAAAGGTTTTCAATTGCTTCTGAACAGCATTTGTGTAGCTGGACTGCTGTAAATGTGCTCAACGACATTTAGTGTGGTGCTGTCCCAGAATGTCTCCCTGCCCATCTCCCAGTGGTGGTGTCAAGAAAAGCGATCCCATGCAACTCCTTGAAGCATGGTGCTTCTGAACACAAGCTTTTGAATGCACTATTCTCTGAAAACATGCTATTGGTTTGAGACTCTAAAAGCTGCATAATCTTAGCACTTGATGTCTGAATTATCCTTTGAGATACCAGTTTAGCCTGAATATAGTTTGCTTTGCCTCTACAATTCTGCTTTGCTTTTGGGAAATGTGCTTTCTATTTCTGGGGTTCTTATTTTCCAGTTTTGTATTCTGAATTTGGACTTGCCACAGTCTACACAGTCAGCCTTCTGCTTCTGACCTCGGTAGACATATAACACTAATGCTATATAACACTAAGAATTATTTTAAAAATAGGTTCTTAATACTTCAAAATGGACTCCAGAAGCCTTTGTATACAAGGCACCTCATAATTTCTCATCTACCAAATGAGGACATCACCAGCCAGTCAGATCCTTTGTACCACGAATATAAATTAATATTTCTGCAGGACTCAGCTTCTGCAGTGGTAGGCACCAAAGAAAAAAGTGTAGGAAGATACATCTTCAGGATAGTCTTTTAAGAGTGTGCAATAAATCATACATTTGGCTACATACAACTTGGCTGAGAAAAAAAGAAACCAAAATTAAGGTGAATTGGATATCTGATTCTTAATGAATTCTGTCTATGCTGTGCAATGTGTGAAGTGGAAATCTGTGGAAAAAGAGTATATACTTATACATAATGCTTATATATATAAGGCTGGAGGGTGAATTATGATTGTACAGGCAAATTTAATGTTGGAATTCTTAATTTTCCATGCTTGACATTGTAACCTCAACATTTTTTAACCTACCACTTTTATGATTTTATTATAAACAAGATGGAATTAGAAACAAAATGGAGGATGCATATGATAACAGAAACCTGATACATGAGAGAAACTCGATACTGTCTTAAAGGTGCTCAAAAAAGAGCATTAACACCAAGTTCTCCTCCTTGCAGAACTTCATCTGGGATATGAGGGATTTCTAAGCGACTCCTTAAAAGCATACTTTATCCTTCAACCATCTCTCTCCTCTATCGTGATTAATTGGAGTTCTGACTATCTTTTCCTTGGTAAAATATAGCATGACTTTGCGACACAGGGAAGTCACAATTCATGACTGGTCCTTTCAGAAGGGATTAATCTAATCCCTTTTTTTTTAATATACATATATATATATATATATATAAAATATAATCTGTCAAAGATATCTCTCTCTTGCTCTCTGTACACAGTTACTGTAATTTGCTCGAAGACCATAGCCACCCCCTGGCATTGACTGCCTGTTTTCTGCTTCTGCTTGATGTGCAAAAGATGTTTGGTGTCTCTATCATGAAGTTACCATGGTTACTCTGGGGTGCCAGGGAATGGAGTATCCCAGGGCTTCCTACAATCTGTAAACACGTGACCCAAACACAACAGTAAACCTACAGCTGTTCCCAGGCTTGTTTGCCCCGCAGAAATCCTGCAAACTGGGATTTTGAGGACTCCATTGCCATAATACTTTAGTCTCTGACAGGGCAAGAGCCATGAGTGCAGTGATGTTTTTCTGATGACTACCTGGAAAAAGTGCTAAGACAGAGTGTAGAAGAGAGAGCTGCTCTCTGGAAGCCATTTTTTGAGTGAAATGAACATGTGGTTTTAGTCACCTGCCCTGGAAGATGCCCTGGTTTCAAGTTATGAAGATCCTCAGTCTATCCTAACACTTGTTCCTGCAGTGAGGAGCAATTCACACGACCTTTGCACTACACTGGAGTTACCCGTATGGAAACTCTCCTGTTTGGAATATCTTTCAGAACGTTGTGTTCTTACAGTTTAAGACTTTCCATTAACACAAGAGAAAGTCTGCAGAAGATGGTGGGCCCTAGTCCTCTATCTTTGGAGAGCAAGAGATGTTGTGCAGTGAGTCTTAATGAGCCATGTATTGTTGTAAATTTAAGCTGTTCCTTTTTAGTCCTGTCTTAAATCTAAGGTGGACAACACAAGAAGCAATGACTCCTACCCTTAAAATCCCCTGCATCATATGGCTATCATATCTCACTGAAAACATGAGAATAAGGCATTTTATAATAAATTTTATAATCATTTTTTCTCAGAGATGAGTTGGCAGGAGTAATCCCTGCTTGTTACTTCTGCACAGTAGCATTGCTGTGCGTTTACACCCACTCACTGGCCACACTGACACATTTGCAGAGTGGATTATAGACAAAAATGGATTATTTTGGTGTTTTGAAAGGGGATAAATCAAATATTCTTGGTATATTTATAGAGCAACACAGTTTGTTGTTGTTTGTTTGCTGTCATAGCTGCTGGATAATCTGAGTTAACACTTGCACATGATAGCTGCTCTTTCACAGTCTGCCTATATGAATCTCCCAAAAAGGAGGTGAGATCTGGCTATAGGATATGTGATACACGCCACCATCACATTACGTGCTACTAGGGTGCTAATACCTCATAGAAAGATAGTTATCTTTTGCTAGGTCTCAATGGAAAAAAAGGAGAAAGCAAACAATCAAAAAAGTGATTTTTAAAATCCATTCTTCAAAAAATGAGAAAGAACCAGCCACACATACAGGTGTTATCACATCATACCCATGTGGAAAAGTCAGACTGTATCTATGGTTTTATCTGTTCCTATATCCAGAAGAAAAAAAAAAAAAAAAAGACTTAGTCCATACCCTTAAATGCAAATGCTTGGAATAACTCTTGCAATAGAGTATTGTTTTGACAGCCATTGCTAGGTGGTGCAATTAGTCTTCCAAATACTTTCTAAGGATGCCAGCAGATGTTTGTCCTCAGCAAGACACGCCAGTTTGTTAGTTTTACAGTTCATGGATTACAAGTCAGGGAGGGCTGGGTGGCTTCTTCACTTTCTGCTCAGATCAGCACCCAGGCAATTAGACTCTGACATGTCTTTGATTCCTGATGGATGGATTTCCATGTATATTTTTATAACAACTTCTACTTCAGGGTTGTCATATGTATGAAAATACATGAAGCTACAATTTAAAAATCCACATACTCTCCTGCACTGATTTGCTTTTCAGTAGAAAGAAGGGCTTCAGGCATCAACTTTTTCCCCAGGGTAGAAAAACATTTTAATTTAGCATTAAAATACCATTTTCTTGTTGGATCCTTTCCCACTTTTTTTTTCTTGTAACCAGGCTCATAATGTTCTGTTTGGAACACTTTCACCTCTACAAAGTTGTTGTGCTCTAGCCCAGAACTGCCATTGCTGCTTTTCCCAGTCACTTGCTTTAAAATCAAGCAAAACCTAGTTTCTTTGTTCATTCCTCACCTATCCATTCTCGCTCCTCTGTCTTTCCTCTTCCTCCCTATTAGAAAGATCTCCAGAAATTCTACCTATGCTCATCACCCCCAGATCTTCACTGATGTTATTTTTCTCATTTTTTTTGACTTTTTTTTCTGCATGTCTCATAGTTCCTGGCTTTCATGCACAGACCAATAGTTTCTGTTCTGCCTTGAGTACATTGGAGGCAGGTCTCCTTCTTCAGCTCCTGTACTAAGAAGTTCCTGTTTATTCTTAAGAAGCAGCTAGCATTCCTATACAGGGAAAGTCTGTGCTTAGGAACTGAAATATTGAGAAATATCCTTATCCGCATCTGAAATTCTAGAGCATTTTCCATTGGTAAACTATTTTTCTTTGGATGAGAAATAGCTCTCTTCCTCTCAACGAGATTTAACAGGAGCTTGAGCAACATCTAAGTATTATCTGGGCCTTCTAAATGAGGCTGAATTTCAGTCTTTGTGTTGATCTTTCAAATAATTAAGGGTCTACTTTCCTATATTAAGAACATGGGCAGGAGTTAATGAGAATTTCATTTTCTGAGCCCTTCATGTTCGCTCTTGCCCAGGAAGAATGAAGGAGGCAACAGAGCTAAATTGTTAAATGGTAACAAGTTTACTGCTTGCTTTTGCAATATCAGTTCAGTTCTCATTATTTCTGATTCTCATGATATTTGGAATTTTTGATGGTATGAAAACCATTCATATCATGATTACATCATATCATGAGATTTGCTTCATTAAAATTAGGTATGTATTTTTCTAGTTGTGATCAAAAATAAAAATATGGATATGTAAACAAATGGGAAAGATAACTATTAATGAAAGCAAAGTATTAATTTTGAGAGTATATTTTAAGTGATTTTGAAATTATTTTCTGTTTGAATAAATGGGGTTAGTCAAATTGTATATAGCAAGCTAGAAGAAAGACTGACTTCTGTCTCTGTGTTGTGTTATGAAATGGCCTTAACAATTATCCAGGTGAGTTAGAGTTTTCCTTTCCTTACATATAAAATAATCAGTCATAAAATGAGTTTGCTGGATGGCTCTAAATCACAAGCTGGATTTTACTTAACTGTAGAATTAAATGAATAAGCTGAATGCACACTTAGACAGTTTATCACGTGTGCAGAATCCATGCACCCTCATTAAGCAAACTCCTTCAGAACAGCAGAGGTGCCCTGGGCATTGTTACCATCTGATAAAGACAAAAAAAAAAAAAAAAAAAAAAAGCAACAAGAATGCAGATTTTCCTAAAATCTCTCTGCTGTTTCTGCTATATAGTTACTATATCTTCAATTCTCAACTGCCTTTTAATTGAACAGATGTTTTTGCAGAAGGTTTTCTACCTCAAACATGAAAAGCAAACATGCCAGTAACCTACTTGGAAATGATGCTTTGCAAAGATGATAACTGCAACTCATATCCAGGATAGATTTTGAAAACAGTGAGCACCAGATATGTATCTGATTATTCCAATAGACCGTATTTTTAATGGATTGGGTCAAAGTATCTAAGAAAGCTTCTGCTCCAGATGACTTCATATCTTTAATAGAATTTAACCCTTCTCTTAGACAAGAAGGATAACTGTGCTACCAAAGTGAATTATGAATTATGAAGTCCTCTGCCCTGAGCACAAGACCTGAGTCTAACTGAGGTTCCCCAGGAGCTAAAGCTCCCTGTCCAGTCTGTGCTTGAGAGAATGTATGAAACACTGAAGTCAAAATATAACAACACAAATCAAAATTGCCAGTAAACAATGCAAAATTGATGAGATTCAATTAAAAAGTGGTCCAGATGCATTATGTACAAATAACCACAGAGCAAGCACAAAGTCAGTGGATCACCTAGTTTAAACTGCTGTACAGACCTTGTGCTGTGCTTTAATAGAGGTGAATTTTATTCTGGGTATTTAAGAGATCAAATTTGTAAACCAAAAAGGCGAAGTTTGGATCTGCCTGCCCTTCAAACAAAGTTTAGAATCTGAAAAATCCACTGGTTTCCATTTATGTTTCACGGTATCACCTGAGCTGGGCAAACAGCAGATTCAAAATCCAGTCTCTTTTCTTCCTAGTGCTGATCGGAAGGTGACTTTTTGGGTCAGACTCTGTTCTTTATGAGTCTGTGTAGTCAAACAGCATAGACAGAATATGTAGGATTGATGACAGTTATTAATTTTTGGTTGCCGCTTTTCGAATAACATCATATTGGTTATATATAAAACTATAAATATATATTATATATAGTAATGTTTATTATATATATATATATAATGAATTATAATAATATATAAAATATTATATATATAAATTGACATTTACTTTGAATTGTAATGTTACCTGGTTCTTCCAGATACTGATAATCATATCCCAGTTCTCTTGATGGAATAAAAAATTCTCCATTTCGGTAAAGAGGGATAAAAGGGACCATGTAGTTTTCTCGGTTGTGCCCAATGGGTGCATTGGCTGCTGGGTAAATTTCTCGCAGGGGCCTGTGTCTTCTTAGCCACCGCTCAAAAATGCTGTGAAAGAAGAAGAATGACTATTAATGGTGGAGATTGTCATAGATTTTATTTCAGAGATCATAGAAATGCAGAATCACACAGATATCAGAAACAGTCAAAGGGGCTTGAACCCTGGGGACAGATTGACACACATTTTACCTTGTGATTCCATAAGTTCAAAACTCTCCACATAGTTCTGGATTAATTACTTCAGTTATGATTTCCTATGCAAGTCAATGTAAAGCAAAGGACTGCAGTGCTGCAGGGTGGCTGAATACATTTTGAAATTTCAGATGCAATTCACTGTCTCAGTATGATCTAACTATATCTTCTGCTCAGTAATTCACATTGTCCTAAGGGATAGAGAGAAGAAGATTGAAGACCGCAGTCCTTCCTCTTCACCTTCAGAACTTGTTATGGCCATTTTTGAATAGACCTGTTCCCATCTTGTCTCGCACTGCTTGGTGCGGTGGTCCCACCAATGATGATTGGTCACAGGCTGAAGGGTTCAGATTCCTCTGTGTAATTAATAATCAACTGTTCTGACACTGATGTTCTCTCAAAAACACGGACCTTAAATCCAAGATCTCTACAGCATCAGGATCTCTGCGTATCACCCCAGAATTTTGCAGGTAGATTTCATCTCCTATCTTTGGGCAGAAGTGTTAAGAAAAAATCTGCTTAATCCATCAAGTTAAAGTTTGCCCACTCTCACTCATCAAAACAGAACTGCGGCCATAATTTCAGTTATTTTTTTAGAATCAAAAGATTTAATAGATGAAAGCATCACTATGTTCATCCACCTTGTCAGCCCTTAACAATGTGGTCATTAATCTTGATTAAATTCTTCATTTGTGGCTCTCATCTTCAGTTGATTTCATCAAACCTGTCTAGAAAGACTCTTATCATAATAAATAATGTTCAGATGGACAAATTTAAACAACGATATCAAGGCTTTAGTTGTAGTTATCACAGGGAAGTTTGAACAACAGCTCTGTAATCAGATTACATCTCCAGTGAATAGCATAGAAAAAATCAGTAATCATTACAAACAAAATGGCGTATAGAAAAAATCAGTAATCATTACAAACAAAATGGCGTATAAAGGAAATAAGGGTCTTAGTTTAGACAGGAGAGAATGATGAACTTCAGTTCTTATCCTGTGTGATCTTAAACCTTGCCTTAGGTAAGGCATTCTGCCCATCATGTAGAAGAAGGCAGCTGAGACAGATGTTTTCTGTGAGACAGAAACATTAGAAGTGCCAAACACTAGTTCTGGGAGTAGAGAAGCATTTCAGGAAGAGGAAAGAGATAGGACTTATATCATTTTTTAAAATTCTGATGATGGTCCATGTCTTAACATTTGAATGCTTAATCTGAGGTGCTTTATAGGGAGTGACTTTTAGAAAATGCTGAGTACTCACATTCAGAAATTCTGAAGCGTTGATGAGCACACAATTTTGAACGGGAAGCCATCACTGACCCGAAATAACTTCGTATGATACCCTGAAATGCAGCATCCTATCTGGGTGACTTAAATGTTGCAATTTCACAAGCAGTTTCAAGAAAAATTCTTAGGATAGTAATCTTTTAAATAGAACAAAAATGCAAACCATTTCCATGGAAATGAACATATGCACTTTGGATTCTTTCATTTGCAATGTGGTTGCTACATAAGATATCAAGCTTTTCTAAGCAGTAGCATGAGTATTGAATTGTCTGTCCTTGCAGCTGATCCTTATGCAATCATATGCCCTTGATTACAGATATGATGAGTTCTGCTGATGTAGTAGCTATATCATACATTTTGGTGATCTGTTTATGATCAGTTCCCTCTCTAGCCATATAGCACCAGCATAAAATTATATAGCCTTTACTGAAATCCATTTCATCTATCACAACGCTATGCCAGTGTAGAAAATTCATAAATATCTCTGTGGGTTTCAGGAGTCATGTTTTCCACCGTTTCCTCTTAAATATCTGGCTCTGTGCATTTATCTTGACCTTCCTTCAGCCACATTAAGATATTAGTATCATATTCTGCTTGCTAACAAAGTGATTGGATGAAGACACATTCAGTCTTTCCAGTTAATGGCTTATTCCCAATTTGTTCAACAGGATGGATTTGTAGTACTAACCTTTTCTTGGCAAGATAAGGCATGCTGCTTAGTATTTTCTTGAGTATCTTCATGTTTTTCTTCTTTTGCCTGAGAAAAAGTGTTTAGAGCCTGACAGCTATAATACATCACTTCTATTTTTCACATTCTCGTCTGTTTGTATTTCTCCTTTTAAAAGGGAGGCACTGCCATTTCCTTCCTTTGTTAAGAGGAGTTACGAGGAAAAAAAGCTCACCCTCCCCTTGTAAAAGAAGTTTCCTGACTGGGTGGGAAAAGAAAACTCCCTCTTGCATCCAGTAAGGAGGAAAAGCTGGGGAGAGGGGGTAGACTTAAGCTATGTCTCTGTTGTGAAGTACAAGTAGTACATGCTGGACACCTTAGGCCACTTCCTATTGAAGAGCAGCATTTTGAGCCTCCCTAGCCGAGGCCATCAGCTCCCCTCACAGATTTTTAAAAATCTTGACTACTAATGTAACCCATGGCTTGTGCTATCAATCAGGCAATGATGTTGGCACAGTGTTGCTGTCCCTTGGAGACTTGCCTTAACTGAAAATATTTTGGTCACAACAATTGTATATATGGAGAAAATAATCAAACTGTATTTTGCCTCGGTGTCCTAGAGCCAACGAATTAAAAATTCTATAGGAAAATGATTTTTTTTTTTTCTCAGCTAAAGTGCAGAAAGAGAATTGGTTCATGATTGAGGAGATAACTGAGAGATTAGAAGAAAAGTTACCCATTTTCTGTTGATCTGTGATAACTGTCATGACTCAATCTATGTATTAATTTGAGGCAATTCACATCAAAAATGCTCTCATTCATGTAATGCTATTGTCTTCTGCAGACAAAGAGAACACATGTGAACATTTAGAATGGTTATCTGACAGCTCGTCCGTGTATCTCAGACTACAAAACCACTACCTCTATCAGATAACTGGCGTGTTTTCCATGGCAAAGATAGTTCAGTACCTCAGTTGATCTATTGCTGGTAGAACTTTTGATTTTATTTTGTAAAGTAAATCATTAGTAAGTTGCTTCATTTTTGTATCTTGAAAATATGTACTTATTTTCTGTATTTTGCTCTGTAGCTACAAACTTGAAAGAGTAGCTTAGGACTGCAGAACTAAAACTACACGTGCACAGATGAATGTGCTCTGATAACCTGATCCCTTTGAGGAGTAATGATGTCCTCTGTAAGAAAGCAAGGTATGTAGCAGGATGGTAGACTTGAACTTCCTGTAGCAGGTGTTTTGGTTACCTTGGAAAAACTCTACTATCGTGTTTTCCTTATATGAACTCCCAGTGTCCTCCCCTGTTCCAGAAACCCTAACAGAGGAAGACTATGAATAAAATGGCAACTAAAGGCTTCCCTTCCTTTGTTCAATGAGACCAAGAGTAATAAAAAAGACACACAAAATCAGGGCCATGTGATATACAGTTTCTCTATGACTTCTGTGAAAAAAGAATAGTGTCAAGCAGAGGTTCATATTAAGGGAGAGATCTATCTGATTCTTACAACAGCCCTGGCTGCTCTTTCTCAGGATTTGGCCCATGAGGTCAAATAGCTAATTATTTATTTTTGTACAAATAGGGGTTATATTCTCCAGACTTGGAGACTTGGAGGCTTTTTTTTTTTTTTTTTTTTTTTTTTTTTTTTTTACCACTGCAGTGCCAGCTAAACTGATGTAATTTGGGAGATGTTGGCAATGTTGAAGAGAGCAGATGGTCCAGAGGGTGGTGGGAAATACAAGGCAGGATAAAAGAGAGAAGAGCTAATCAAAAGGCATTGGGAATTAGACAGAGGGGATGAGAACAGGGAAAGCGTAACCTGGAATCTAACAGGGATAGTCCATAAGCAGTCATTACCAGAGATGAAAAAGGAGAGGGAAGGGGAAGAACAGCTACTGTGTGAAAAGCAAATGTTACCCTTAGTTTGACTAGAAAAAGAAGAAGCAGATATGTTGGTGTCTCTTAGGGACACACAATTCCTGTATGCAAACAAACAAACAAAAAAGACCTTTTGGTCTAAGCCAATTCCTTTCTTATCTTCTTCCCAGGAACAAAATACTTAGGGCTTGTAATCAGCTATCAGGATGCATTTGTATCAGGGAGGTTATCCGCTGGAGTGGGCTATCCTGCTCGGGCTGAAGAAAATGAATCCTATTTATCAGGTCTTTTGGTACAAGATTGGACACTGAAAAAGGAGAGATTCAGTGACTATATCTTTAATTTTTTGCCCTCCCTTCCCCTCATCCCCCCACACACTCCAAGTGCCAAATTATCCAAATCTTCAAGCAATTGTGGTTGGTGACCAGAGCAAATTACCTTGGCTGTCTGTGCCTCAGTGGTTTAAGATTTAAATTTAAAAAAAAAGGGCATGATTAATGTTGGAAAAAATTATATGTATATATGGAATTAATACATCTTAATGGTGTACTAACTATATGGGACTATTATTTCCAAAAGAATGCTGGATCCTTTTTCGTTCCATGTTTGTGGCTTTCATTGACTTCTACAAGAGGCTTAGAGGAGGTTTTGATAGCTATATATAAAAAGGTATTTCCTAAAATGAAGAAGATGTGTAGTGACAGGAAATTGAAAGAGATAGGAGAATGTTTTGAATTTGCAAAACAAACTCTCACATTTAGAGCCCCCCAAAATTTGCTATCTATAGTATATGTACAAAGCAGGAATGATTTTAAGGTTGGGGTTTTATTAAACTAAATATTGAAGGTTTAAGAATTACTGGAGTATGATGATTCAGAATCTATGCAAATAATATTTTTATGATAAAAAACCAGTACTTTAGTATTGCAGAATAGGATGGATTAGACAAATTTAGACTAAAACAAAGCTCGCAGTTTGTATTTAAACCTTGCAACAACTAATTTAGGGACACTACAAATTCACAATCACTTTAACACTTTGGTTCAATCAGAAATCAAGTGCTTGACTCAAAAATAACTGAAGGAAGTAAATCTGATTGGAATTATTCTCAAAAGGACAAAAGAGCCAAAAGTATCACTTTTGCATATTAGACAACTTTCAGAAAGTGTTAGGAACCCCATTTTATTTTAGAGAAAATAGACAAGATGACACCAGATATGCTGCTGTGGAGCAGAATCTCAACTACAGGGCCACTCTATGCCTACTAGACTGTGACGCCTCGAGGAGTTAGATTATATCATTGCAAAACAGATGGTCTCAGTTTCATTTATGGTTTACCACTTCTCTAAATCTATGTATAGATCACTCTGACTTTTAGTAAGCCTAATAACACTTGTATATACCAGCATGGTTAGGTTTAACAAGCTGGTATACAGTAAAGTGCAATAAGGACTGTAAGTATACGGATTAGTACAGTAGTACAGTAGTTTAAATTTTCATTCTGGAGAAGTATACTTCAGCTTTGCAAGGTTTTAGTGTGATAAGGTACTTCTTTTACAGAGAAAATTAAAACCATCTATAAAGAACACAGATATATCACAGCTTCCATCTGATTGCATATAAAATGGATCTGAATATTTTCCTTGTTGTTCTGTTCCATACATACCAAATCAAAAAAGTGAAATGAAATGAGCCTGAGTAGAAAATTAATTTGAAAAAGCTTGGTTTAAAGAGTAGAGTGAAAAAAATATATCAGATTGATTCGAGGATCATTAAAAAAACGCACCAAAATATATTGCTGCATTCATATGGTTCTATGAATAATATATGCAACAGGAATTATAGCTAATGAAAGGATGATTCAAAATAAATGGCTTTATGTTGCCAGTGGGAAATATCAAACAGAGTATTAGCAGCACTGGTGTAGGTAGGCTGGATAACTTCATGCTGTTCTAGCTAGTGTTGTATATTTTGCTATAAGATGTTGCTCACCACAAGGGAAAATTAAAACCTGTGAAAAGTAAAGAAAAACAATTGGAATAACTGTTTTCTTTATGATTTTGGGAAGAGTCTCCTCTAAGAACAGTTTCCCAACAGTGTGTCTCCCCTGTCATGACTAGAGATACTCTTGATAGATTGCAATGAAATAGGAGAAAGCAAAAAAGGAGAAAATAGTGCTATCCTTGTACTAAGCTGTTAACGGAGACATTGACCCATAGTGAAAATCTAATTGGCCATTCAGGAAGATTTTCCAGAAGTTTAAGATAGTTTTTACTCTGCAATTAAGGAGGGCTGGATAGAGGAAAGGTGAGGGAGAAGACGACTATGTACCTGTGTGGCAATTTCACTGCCACATAGCCAAAAGCATGTGTGATACTGCTTGTGTCCCTGGTGGGACAAGGACCATACTCTCCTCCTTACGCAGAAGGTTCATGATCACTTCATATCCACATGAAACATCCTCCCCGCTCTCTTCTACCTTCTTGTCCTTGCTGCTGTTCTGGTGGTTGTACAGCCATACTATAAAAAGAGTTAAGCAAGTGATTTTGTTTAAAACCAACCACCTAATTTCTTTTTTTTTCTGGGATTGCTGAGGTCAGATAAAATCCCAGGCCTGATTCACTATGAGGAGCAGAAGTGGGCACCACCAGGCAGCAGCAGAAGGTGAGCAGGACTGTTTCTTCAGCTGATGATGTGCAAGGTTATGCTGACTGAAAGGATCAGAGAAGCTGTGCCCTTCGATTCTGGTAGCTTGAGCTTGATAAGCCCATACTTCTGCTAAGCATGCACATAGGAAGTAGTAACAGTTCAGCTGCTAGATTTTATCACTTTTTGACATTCAGATATGTACCCGTGTCACTACTTGCACAGTATTTGAGACATTCAGTCCTGATTTACAACTGTGAAAATGAGTCTAGGTCAGGCATACTATGGTAGGAGGAAAGCAGAACAATATTCCTCATAACTTATTTATATCTTTTATTTCAGTATCATGAGATGTGACATTCTGTAAAAGAAATCTGGTAAGTGAGATATATTACCATTTGGAAAGAAAGGACAATGGAAACAAATTGAGGAGGCTAAAGTACCAGTCCAAGGACTATGGCACTTTTTTTGAAGTGAAGTTGTCACTTCAAAAGTTGGCACTAATCACCTGATATGACAAAGTCACCTCAGGTAATTCCCATCCCAAGTGCCTGGGAGTAACACCGGTGCTTCAGTCCTGGAAGAGCTGCTAATGCTGAGGCTGTAAAGTCAAGGCACTGTACTGTTTGCCAAGGTATGCAGTTATATTGCAGAGTCCTTTTCTTTTAGTGCTAAAGACACTACAGAGACTCTCAGGCTCATTGTAAAAAAAAAAAAAAAAAAAAAGTGTGCTCGTCACAGCACAAGTATCTGATTAAAAATTAAGATGCTACCCTCAATTATTGCTAGAAACTTAGCCGAGATCTCCATGGCCATTTCTCCCCCACTGTTGAATCCCTCCTGAGTTTACAGTGCTCGCTCTACATCCCAGACCCAGCTCTTGGGGAGCTTCTAGACTTCTCCAGTCACCTCCACAATGCAGCACGCGTGGGCAACCTTGGACAAAACACTTCTGTCATGAACCCCTGCATCAATGTCCCATCAGTCCAACACCAGTCTCTGGTTCTTCTGCATCTCTTACCCTGTGCAACTTCGCTCTGCTGCTCATGCCCTGTTCAATTTTTATCATTATCCTCCAGCACTTCAGAGTACAAGAAGAAAGAAGGGGCAATTGCACCAGGTCCAACCTAGACTGCTGAGCTACTGCTGTCTTTTGCACAGCTTCTTCCACAACAGCACTGGTAGCTCGCACAAGGTAAGAGGACAAGTACTGGTGACAGCATCTCTGACTGCTTTCCTGAAAGTCTGTGCCAAACCAGCCTTAACAAGGAGGTACAATATCATCACAAATGTGTTACTGTGAATAAAGATCACATCTACTGGCTATTCTGCATTTGTTTGTTATTCACCGTGGCTATGGGCATCATTATTCATATCATACTCCAGAAGGACACCTGACAGGGCTATTTTTTTCCAGGCTGGGAGAGGACTCACCAGTTTTGACTATTTATGGCAGCAAAGAATGGATCAAAAGCCACAAGACACTAGCTTACAAGTTACACTGAAAATGGTCAGTGTGATTCTGGGCTCTGATCTGAGTATTTCCTGGGACATTTTGGTTCTCCTGGCAAGTTCAAATCCCTTCCAACCTAAATACTGCTCATTCTATGCTTCTGTATGTGTTGATATGTAGTGGAACTCCCAGGTAAGAACAATTGTGGCTCCAGGTTCATCCAGAATCCAAGATCTTGGATTGGGTTCATCCAGAATCCAAGATCTTGTCCAGTCCTGTTCAATTTATTCATCAATGACCTGGATGAAGGCACAGAGTGCTCCCTCAGCAAGTTTGCTGATGACACGAAACTGGGAGGAGTAGCTGATACCCCAGAGGGCTGCGCTGCCATCCAGAGGGACCTGGACAGACTGGACAACTGGGCGGTGAAAAACCTCATGCAATTCAACAAGGCCAAGTGCAAGGTCCTGCACCTGGGGAGATATAACCCCAGACACCAGTACAGGCTGGGGACTGACCTTCTGGAGAGCAGCTCTGCAGAGAAAGACCTGGGTGTCATGGTGGACGACAAGCTGACCATGAGGCAGCAGTGTGCCCTCGTGGCCAAGAAGGCCAATGGGATCCTGGGGTGTGTTAGGAAGAGCATCTCTAGCAGGTGGAGGGAGGTGATCCTGCCCCTCTACTCAGCCCTGGGGAGGCCACATCTACTCAGCTCTAGTGAGGCCACATCTGGAGTATTGTGTCCAGTTCTGGGCCCCACAGTACAAGAGGGATGTGGAGCTGCTGGAGAGAGTCCAGCGCAGGGCCACAAGGATGATCAGGGGCCTGGAACATCTGCCCTATGAGGAGAGGCTGAGGGAGCTGGGCCTGTTCAGCCTGGAGAAGAGAAGGCTGAGAGGGGGTCTAATCAGTGTCTATAAGTACCTCAAGGGAGGCAGTGAGGAGGATGGTGCTGGCCTCTTTTCACTGGTGGCCACCGACAGAACTAGACGAAATGGCCGGAAACTGAAGCATCAAAAGTTCCACAGGAACTTAAGGAAAAAATTCTTAACCATGAGAGTGACAGAGCACTGGAACAGGCTGCCCAGAGAGGTTGTGGAGAGGTTGTGGAGTCTCCTTCTCTAGAGATCTTCAAAACCTGCTTGGACGCAGTCCTGTGCCACGTGCTCTAGGTGACCCTGCGTATGCAGGGGTGTTGGACTAAATGATCTCTAGAGGGCTCTTTCAACCTTAAGCATTCTGTGATTCTGTGATCCTGTGATTCTATGATCTTGGTCTTAGTGAGGTGTAATGCCAAAGGGGATCAAGGACTGCTCAGTCCATGCTGGGTGTGTTTCACTGCTAGCATGTCCCCAAAGATTATACAAGAACCTTCTTAATGGTCAGAATGGAGAGAACCAAAGAAGCCCAGCTCTTGGCTTAGGTGCTTTCCAAAGAAAACTTTCCAAGGAAACCCGTCAGAAGATTCAAGACATAAGGCTTTCTCCATCACCTTACAATACCAGGTTATTACTGGGGTGCAACCTGGGGTACTGGGGGCCGCTGGGGTGTGGGACTCATTATGTCAGTGTAGAACATCTTGGGATTGTAAAAGGTATGGGATGTTTAGGGACGCAACCAAAGTTGGGGAAAAGGAGAGGTCAAAGTGGCCTGGGGGGGGAAATGTGTGGGAAAATAAATGGAAAGGGAATAAAACAAGCTGATCACTTATAAACAGGTGCTAGTCAATATGCTTGCCTGGCCATGCCCTGCACCTGGTCAACACAGTCCATCTTCTTACTGAAATCTATTTCTAGCTATTTCCCTGGTGTGGATCACTCTCTTGTGTGTGCCTCTAAGTGTATGGAGGTCTAAGTGTCTGTAAGTGTATACATGTGCATATATATATATATATGCATATATGTATATATATATTTTCTGCTAATGAGTGTTCATCCTGGTGAAAGATGAGAGATCCTGGTGAAAGAGAAAGGAACAGGATAATATGTACCATTTGTGTGAGTGCTGTGTTTCCTGTGTTGAAGCATTTAGTTGGCTATGTATATTGTATATTTATTGTGTGTATGTATGTTTATTAGGAATACAGGCTCAGCCTCAGAACTGACTGAAGCTGGGAACTTTGGCTTTATGGAGCTAATGAACTTGGCAAGTACAAACACTTTAAACAAAGATTTGCACAAAAGGGAGGGAAAAAAAAAAGATGTTTTAGATGCCTTGGCCCCATGGAGCTGCTCTTTCACATAACTGTGTGAGTCTAAATTTTATTTTACGGCATTTATTTCCATGTCGGTGAATGCCATGCCTCTGAAACATGAGTATTCATTGACAGTGAAAGTCTGGTATCTTTGTTTACCTTTACTCCACCTTCTTAACTAAGCAAATTGCTCGCTTTTGTTGCCCACAATGACTTAGTCCACCTGCAATAGTGAGGAACAATGTGCAGATGACACAAAGCATCCTACTTATCTAGACAGATTGACATTGGCTGCAGGCTGCTACCTGAAGGGAAATTCTCTGGATGTGTCATAGCAATGTGCACCATACTGACATCTTCAAACTCATTGCAGAACTGGAGAGGCATGTGGCGTTTAAGGACATTGGCACTGGCCTGCTCACCATCCCACTGAAAGCATCTGCACCTCCTTCTGCCTGCATGCCACAAACTGGAAGCTTGGAGAGATGCAGATAAAGGAAACCAAAGGAAGGGAGAGAGGACAGCCATAATCCAGCATGACCAATCCCATCTAAGACACAACCTCCTTTCTTTGCCTACTTCTGATTCTCTCTATCGAAAGCTTCAAGGTTACTGTGATCACCTGGGATATGAGATATCTTCCCTCTGCTAATGTGATTTAGAGCATTTCTCCCCTTATCTGTAAAAGGCTCTCACCATCCCTCTAGGATTAAGGGGAAGAAAAAGGATCTTCAGCCATTTCAGCTGAAACTGTTTCTCTTCGTGTCAACGAATGAAGTAACTGTAGTCAGTTGGAGAGTATGTGATTGGGTCTCTCCCTGCTGCTCAGCATGCCCTCATGTGCTGCATGTGCCCCCGATCCAATAATAATGTAAGTGGTTTTCTTTTATTATAAAACAGCAGCTCCTCCATTTTCTATTGTGAGAAAAAGCTACTTAGGCGCCTGAATCCAAAAGAGGATTCACATGTGACAACGCTGAGCAGAGAAAGATAGCTGCCATCAGAATAGGAATAAGTGCTGTTCCTCTTACAAAAAAAAGCTGCTGAATTCCTTTCCCCATTTACTGTGCTGACTCCCAGGAATCATATTCTTAAATACCTAAATCTTCCCAGGAAACACATATTGCTTCTTTGATCCCATAGAATGTAGATCTAGGGCCTCTAGGTCATGGCTCCCGGGCAGTTGGGGAGCTTTGTAACTCAGTATTCCAGTCAATGAATCCGACAGAAAGATTCTCCCCTTCTCCCTTTCCAAGAAATGGTGTAGGCTGGACCAAGAAGTACTGAGCACGGCCCATATTTGATTGGTTATTGATGGATTGCAACATAAAGAGCTTTATTCCTACCGGAGAAGGAGATAATGGATTAGTACATCACTCACTGCACTAATTTCAGAAGCTCAGTGTTGGAAATTGTCTGAGACTCTGTGCAGAAAAATACAAATGTGGTCTCATGTGGAACTGGGTGATTACCTAATTGTAATCTAGCTATTGGTAGATCAAGCCAACTCCTGCTGAAGCTTATTCTGCCTTTCCTAGAAAAAAAAAAAAAAAGTGACTTTAGGTCAGACTTAGCTGGGTGGATGTTCAGTCAGATATCTGATCTGAACTCTATCATTTTTCTTAGTTGACTCAGGCTCAGGTTTTTACCAGTGAAAGCCACCAGTGACTAGCTTTGATGCTGGAGAGGAAATATTTATGCTTAAAATAGCTGTCATAATGTATGACATTTCACCCCTTGCTGTCAAACTAAGGGTTTTTTGGCTAAAAGTATTCATTTTTCATTCAGATTTATGTCCCTGATGTCCTCTGACACTGCGTGTGCCCTCAGTCATTTGTAAATAAGGAAATACAAATGCAACGAAGTGTTTCATGAAAAAGAGATATAACATTTTCTGGGCCATGTTTCCTGCGTTAACTTTCTCAAGTTTATCTTTGCCACAGTTTGCAGCTAAGAGGAAAACATCACTTGAAGTAAGAGATAGTACAAATGCCAATTGTTCCAAAGTTTAATAACTAGTTTCCCCTGAAGGGAAAGATAACAAGGAGATTAAAATGGACTGTGGTGCAGGTAGCTGGACTGACTCTATGTAATCCACTCCTGTGTTCTGTAATTCATTTCTTTTGAGAGAGAGAGATTGTCATTATTGAGGTTCACAAGGGCATGTAATATATAAATCACATCTACAGCAGCAAAGTGATCATTTCTTTTGATGAATAGAAGGTACCTACATGTGGGTGAGAAAAGTACCATGTTTTCCTGTGATTTTTTACAATTTGAACAATTATGGCAGCTATTATTGCAGAAGTGCTGCAGGAAGGAAATTCAGGGCTACGCTGGCTGCCTGCATTACAGTTTGTCTTGATCGCAGTATCGCAGAGAGCTTTCTCCTCCCCTAGCATTATAAGTGAAGACTGGTATACTGTTCTTGACAGTTTTCTGGGTAAAATAACCTTTCCTTTTAAAAAACACAAATCACTTGCATAATATGTAGTAGCGGGCAAAATGATCCATTTTGTACCTGCATTCAGTGAACTAAAATCTTGTCATAATAATGATATAAAACATGCACTTCAAATCAAACTATTTGAACTGAGACCCCTATGCTATCATTTTTAGGAGCAGAATGGACTCTTAGAAACATCTAACCTGAATAACAATGTGACAAGTGAGATTGCCAACTCTTGTATTACACACATATTCCACATGATGCCTGTTTAGCCTTCCTTTGCCTGTAGCCTAAAACAAGGTGGATCTGCATCACAGTGGCTTTTATATATATACAGATAATGACAAGAAAGATAACCTCCATAGCCTGTTTCTTGTCTCTGTTTCCTTCTGCCTCTGATTCTCCACAGTCTGTCTGTGGATTACCAGGGCACTTAAAGGAGTGTGGGTTAGTTAAGATGCAACTTTAAATATACTAAATAATCTTGGCCTGGCCTGTCAAATGGACGAAGCAGCAGGAGGGTTGCTGTAAACTTGTTTTTCTTCCCTACCCATCTGTTCCTGGCTACCACTAGAGACATGATAAGGACTAGTTGGACCCTCTGAGGCTGTTCCTACATCCCCTTAGGTGCTTGGGAATCGCCATAGCAGGAGCTCTAACCTCCTTACAAAAATAGATGCAATAGCTCAGCTTCAGTTTGCATTTCTGCCCCAGACATGAGGATATTAAGGAGAGATACTGGGGAGCTGTGTTTCTCAGCAACACCCCAACCTTCCCACTTACCCTCTGTTTTCTATGGATATATTTATGTGGTATTTTGCAGTACATGAGAACTCACTCTACCCACATACTGAGCCCACTTTGAGTGAGTCAGCTCCATCAAACAAGCTAAGTAGCTCTGGTGAATATGCTACTAAGTCTAAAAGGTTAAGAGGGGAGGGTTCTGAGCTCAGGTTCAGTGCTAGTTGAGAGCAGCTGCAGGGCTACACGGGAAGAGAAGCAGTTTGTGTCCTACTGCAAAAGAATTTGCAGGCAGCCACAAAGGGAAGGAAAATTAAAAACATCCTTCCTTGCTATAATTTCTAAAAAATTCTGTTCTTGAGTTTTCCACCTCTTCACTACTGATCTATTGTCCATTTTATACCTCTGACAGGAATCTGTAGGCACCGAGAAAGCAATCCAAGTCTCTTCTGGCCCATCCGAAAATTAAAGGCATTGCCAGATATCAGTTATCTTTCTCTAATAACCCGTAGAACAGTGATTGACTTTGTGATTTGGTGTCTTCCAGCACAACTGCAGCCAGTGCTGAAGCAAAGCGGTTACTCACCCAGAGTGAGAGAGGCGGGATGCTCTGGTGCAGCAGAGACTGTTGGCAGGGATATGTTGGTCATGCTTATCTCAGTTTGATGCTCAGCAAGGGCTCTGCAGTGCATCCAGGCAGGGAGAGAAAGGTTGACAAGCAACTGCCACCCAGGAGGCTTTGCAAGAAATTAATTTCCCCAAGGTTTTTTAAGGTGGGAAAATAACTTGTCCAGACTCAGTTTTACATACACAAGCAAGAACATAAAGTATAATGTATGCTGTAAGAGTTTGTGTTATAGTGAGCTCTTGAGCTTAGGTGGACCCTCTGTTCTACGTACTGTGCATACATGTATGTATAGATATGGGATGGACTCATCTTGTCAAAACCCCAAAAGAGTTCTCAGCAGATATGTTTATACCTGAGCTAGTTACTGGCCTGTCTCTCCTGACTGTAAGTGGGGACACAGGGACAAGTCTGCACAGTGCAGCTCAAGAATAAAGCTTGGCCACGGCTGACTGTTTCCTTGGAGAGAAAGCTAGGTTTCTCTTTACTGCTCTTGCACACATTCAACATATGCCTATGGTCTCACTGACATTATACAACCCCTGTTGATGCCTCCCACTCCAGCACTGGCAACCCTGCTCTACTGTGAACACTGTTCCTCTCCATGGGCAATGGCATTTATATTCTAGATGCTTCACTCCAAAGGGCATTGTAAAGGATGTAGATATTTCTCCTGAGTATGAAATGACTGTCACTCCTAGAGCTTCCACAAGATTTCACCCAGCTGCTGGATATCAAAGAATACATTAGGGAAAGCAAAACTTATGGGGTAAGGTAGGATTTGGGAGCAATAGGGACTGTCCAGGGGCTTTACACACTATCGTCTCAACCTTGTTCTGGAAGAAACACAGAATATTTCTCGGTTACCAACAATTTCCAGGGACTGGTCTTTTAAAAACTGCACTGTGTTATCCCTGGGAAAAGCAGTAGTGCAGTAACGCTGATGCTTTTTCTCAGTGCAGGGACCTTAACTCCTGCCAGGAGTTAACTCCTGCCTCCTTCCTGCCAGGGACAATTATGGAGAAAACTTCACCTCATCGACTGTGTTTATGCAGGTGCTTGGAAGGACGCAGTGCAGGACACAGTGAAAGTCTAGTGGACGTGATGCAGAAAGGCTGTGGGTTTATGTCGCTGTGGGAGGGGTATATTGCTAATGGTAGCCTCTTGACCTTCCTTTGTCTAACAATTTTGATATGGCTACAAGCCATAGTTCATTCATTTCCAGCAAAATATGACTTTTAGTCCTGGGTCATCATTTTTTTTTTTTTGAAAACATACCTCAAAAAAGCAATGAGTGTTGCTGTGCCAATACCGAGAGAGAGAATTAATCTCACTCAGTGTTTATGCAGTGACTTCTCCATTTTTACACTGCTATATTATTAGCTGTACTGCTGTTGCATTACAATCTCCATGCTAGCTGTGCTTAAACCATTTGTTTCTGTGTGCCTATATTTTCCAATTATCAAATCAGGACAATACATCCTTTGCTTCATGCTTTGTCTGTGTTATCTCCAACTGGAGACATTTCAGGGTAGAGAATGATTCTTATTTCATGTATTAAACAATTGTAGAAAGCCAATGTCTCCTTACAAGAATTTCAAATGATCCTTTTTGAATGATTTCACTTGGAATGTTCCAATTTCTTAAAGCAAGTAGTTTTGAACTGCTAAAATAGTTCTTGTTTCCTGTCAACATTTCAAAACAAGAGAACAACTTGCTTTTTCTTGTGCCATTTTTTGGTTTCAAAAACCTGAGGTGACATTTAAGAGAAAATGAAAATGTTCTGTTTTAAAAACAGAGTAAAAATAAGAGGCTTTTATTTTGACATCTCCTGCGAGTGAAAATCAAATTTCTTCTTGTTAGAATATTTTCCCACAAAAATCACTTTTTGATATAATGCTAACTTTTTGGGGGAAGTGGCAAGAAAGCGAGAATATTGTTTCCTCAAGGACTAAGCATGTCCATTCTGTTGAGTCAGAGGATGGGGTGTTGCTGGCATGCAAATCGGGGCATGCAGCTTTGGCTCTCTGATATATTTTTGAATAGATTGTTCCATATATGCTTTTCAATTTAACACTTCACTGATAATCAATGCGATAAGCAACATTTTGTTTTTAGGATCTGGGATACACCAGAGCCTGGCATTTCCTAAAGCTTCCCGCTCCAGCCTGCCACTGAAGCAGAATGTTTTTTTTTAGCATCCTGTAGAGAAGTCTATTGCAGCTGATGTTGCTGAACAGCCCAGAGACACTTGCCTCAATCAAGCAGAATTAGTGCCATTATTATAGGTCTCTGAAGCTGGTATCTAGAAGAGTTTCCCTTGAATCTGCTTGGAAGTGTTGGGTAGCTGAGGGGCCAGTGTCTTCACTCTCTGAACAATATTACCCTTAAACTCGACTGCTTTTGGCAGGGTGCATGTGTGCACATGCACTTGCCTACACAGACAAACACCTGAAGGCTTTGGTCTCCTTAGCAGGAGAATTTAGTCCTGTGCAGCAGTAAGCAGAAGAGTCACTACTGAACCAAGAAGATCAACATAAGTCCGCCCCAGTGTCTCCTGTTATTGCCACTTCATTGAACTGTAAAAGCAGCAATTCCTCTTTCTTATTGCTCACATTACCTTAGCACTTTGGAGTCCTAATCAGCTGATAAAAATAATCACGCTGAATGCTGCACAGATCAAAACACTTGGACAGTCCCTTCATCAAAGAGTTTGTAATACACGTGGACCGAGAGACAAGAGATGGATACAGACAATTGGGGTGAGGACAAGGAAACAACAAGCACTACTGAGTGGCTCACTGGGTAAGGATTTCAGCTCACCGGCACCCTAGTTTTTCTACAGGCTTCGTTAAAACTGTGTATGTTTAGGGTGAACAATTCCCAGCCAAGAGGAGCATGTTTGGATGCTGAACAGCTATAAGGTCAAGGTTAATGCCAAAAGATTGTTGATGGGGTGAGTGAGTTTCACAGCAATGAATATAGGATGATTTGGGGATGGGCAGCGAGGGGCCTTGGAAGTAAAGAGCAGCAATTCAAAGTCTGATGCAACAAAGAGCAAGCATGATAGAAGGTTGCAAACAGAGGGCAATACCAGGTCAATATGAGTTATACTTGGCTAGTATAGCGCATTTGCAAAAGCATTTTGAATGACGTCTGCTTTTAGTAAGGCTGTAGAAAAAGGTGCTGTTGCAGTAGCAATACTTTGATAAAAACTGGAAAGCCACTCTAGCTGAGCAAAAATAGTCTAACAAGACTGAATCATAAAGATGTTACAGAGAGAGTGAAAGGCTACATCATGTTGGGTGTCTGTAAAATCATTTGTAAATTGCTTGCAGCAAAGAAAGTGCCTTTGAAAGTCACCCATACTATTATAATAAACCCTGTCCATTACCGCAGAGCAAAGAAACAGAATGAGAACTGGGGCCCTGCTGTGCTAGCTGCTATACAAGCAGTGTAAAGTTCTTTAATAGCAGCTAATGGCACTTTATTTTCCTGGTTGCTGTTTAGTTATTCTTCCTGTTTGTAAGGAGAAGTGTTGGGGTGGGATGGGAAAGAAAAGCTAAGTGGAAAGAAGGGATATAGAACAAGTGAGAAGAAAGACAGAAGAAACAAAGGACAGAACTGCAGGGAGAACCCGGTGAAGATCCTCCATGGTTATGGGGATGGAGGGACTGAAAGAGTCTCTGCTGTGACTGCGGGCTCTGGCTTTCACTGCTTTTGCAGCTGCCCTTTCCAATTTGAGTGGGCTGACTCCTCCCTTGTTATTCCCTTCTGCTGATTGTGGAGCATATCTGAACGGCAAGAGATTTGCAATTAAGTGAAATGCTTCATGGAGCTAAAAAAGCTTTTTTTTTTTTTTTTTTCCCTGAATGTACATTTTGTTGCATCTCTGTGTTTTTCTGTTGTTGTGGTGGGTTTTTTTTTTAAACCATTTAATTGACAATTGATAATTTTCAGGATGGCCACCTGCTATTATCAAGGACTGGGGCTTAATCCCTTGATTTTCTAGCTAGTAAACAAGAGGTAATTTGCTACAGAAACTGTCCCTTGGGTGCACTGGTACTTCTGCACCGCTGGGAGGGAATAGCTTGAAAAAAGGGGAGTGTTTGTGAGCAAATGCTTTTCTTTTTTACCTGAAAGGTCTTCTCTGATATGCCTCTGCCCAGTCCATCCTCCCTGTGCATCAGGCCTGGTAGGTGAGCCTGGGGTGAGCAGCAGATGGGAGTTGGCTGTTGCTCTGTTTGGAATATAACTCCTAGCATTTGGCTCACACCTGTCAGCAAACTCCATATACACTTGTTTATCCTCCTCTGTACCATATGTTTCTATATAAAACCAGTTCCAATGATCTATTGCCTTACTTCTATCACTCCTATTATGGTCGTAACTGAGCATTTCACAGTCGTTAATGCATTTACACTGACAGTGTCCCTGTTGCGTAGGCGTTTAGTATCACCCACTTTACAGATGGGTTAGCTGAAGCTCAAATCAACAGCTCCTCAAAAGTCTTTAGGCACCTCTTGTTTAAATCAATGGAGGGAAACACATCTCTAGGAGATGTAAGTTTTGGAAAGCAAGCTACTGACTTGATTTCACACAAGAAATCTCAGTGGAGTGAGGAATCCTTCTTCTAAGTCCTGCACAGATGCTCAAAATGCTGAACCGCTCCTGACGGCCTGGCACAGAGAATTTTGCTACCTCCACAGGACCTGGCAGGCCTGCAGTTGCTCATCTCTAATCTTTTTCTTAGGTCCTAATCTTTAACCCTTTGCCAGCCAACCCCTGCTGCACAGCCCTCCATATCCTCACCAAAGCCTGGAGGAGATAGACTGCTAGGCAGAACAGCTGGTTGTCCATCAGCTCAATGCAGTGGTGAGCAATGAGTTAAAAATGCTGTGTCCAAATCAGAAGGGTTGATATGGACCAAAAAAAAAAAGTTTCTGCTGCAGTAGAGACTGTTTCTTCTATTATCCTCTATTCTTTATACTCTTGCTTGCCTCTCAGAAAAGAACTTCTCAGCCCTTCAGATTTAAAGTCTATGTAGGAGAGGAACAGTTTTTTAAAATGTGCTGTACTTACCTATCAGTCACCTACTTATTAATTATAACTAAAAGCATGATTAATCTGTCATGGATAAGACTGCTAAGTAACTCTAATCATGCTAATGCACTTCTGTCACTTATACAAAAGGCAGCATTATTATCAATTTTCACATCCATGTGTACGAAAGCCCATATACAGAGCAACTGCAAATCCCTGCTAAAATTCTATCACAGATGGGAAGAGGCTGCATCATGGCTTTCTACACTGTCCCCACAGCGCCTGTGCATTGATTTATTTCCTCTGCACCAGTAGGATATAATAACATTATCTTTTGCACATAGTTTTGCCCTCTAAAATGGAAAACAATTACTGTTATAGAAAGTATTTCCAGAGGCTCATAACAACTGCAGCTCCAATATCTCTGTGGGAAGGGTCAGCATGAAGACCAAAGTACTACTTAAGCCCTGTACTGAGTGGGAGTTAAGAGATGCGTAGGTCTTATACAAGTATGAATATCTAAGAAAAGCTGTATTGTTTCTATATTACAGAGCATAATGCTTTTCTTTCAATGTCTCTTTTCTCTGAATGTTCAAATGATCTGTTTTTTAATAGCCTAGACACTGGAAAGTTAATTTCCAGGTGCCAAACTTGAAAGCTGGAACCATGCCTGAAACCCTTGTGTATCCAACCTGTTAAGCAATCAAAAGGTGGATATGCTAAACTGCAGCCAAGATATGATGTTTAACTTTTAAAATGTTCTAAAGAAAAGCTATTCACGGAGAAAACCTTCAAAATAGACACCTCCAGAAGACTAATTATACCATGCAGCAATAGCAACAAAGGATAGATGGGTCATCCTTCTAAGGAACCGTCCACAGGCACATAGATGACCTGAATAGAGTGATGCTCTATTTTTAGATGGATAAAGTTTTTAGATGGAAAACTGTTAGGTTCATTGAATATATGAACTGCGGGCAAAAATACCCAGCTTTTCTTTCAAAGCTACAACTAGCTACTATTAGCGTTTTGGTGTGAACTGCCCAAGATAAAGAACATCATTTCAAGATAATGTCTTCAAAATGTAATCTGCATCCCTGCTGTTCTGCATGCCTCCATGGCCCAAATAAAGAAGCCATTTTTCTTTTCCATCTGAATAAGCAACTTAATGCTTGTAAACTAGGTCTCACTCAGTAGTTTCTGAACGTACAAAGTTATGAAAGAATCCACAAAGTTTTTGTCAGGAAATAGTTCTTTCCTGAGTATGAATCTCTCCAGAGCTCATGACATTGAACTTCGTAGTGCTGCTAGTTAACTAAATGACTTGATAAGAAGAGCAGGATGAGTTGAAAAGGATGATTTGGACAGGTAATCTTCTAAAAATATAGGAAGCTTTCTCAGAGGGAATAGAACAAAATTTTGAAGGAGCTGAATATTTTTTATTAAAAACAAACAAACAAATACACAAAGAAACAAAAACAAATAAACAGAACTACAAAATACAACCTGCCTTCCTAGTGCTAGATCCTGGAACAGTGTTGATCTGTCTTACTTTTTACTGCAATTTAATTATGTCTTTCAAATCAGAAAGTCTGCTACCGCCTTCCCAGCTCGCAGATAGAATAAAGGTACAGCACAAAGGGATTGGACAAGAAACTGTTCTTTTTTTATTATTACTGTTCAAAACTATCTGCGCAGAAACTTCACTTAGAAAAATCTAATGAATTTCAGCATAATATTTAAAGTGTTGAATGTATAGCTTTGCAATCTCTTTAGCTAACTTTCTTTTTTATTGCCCTTTAGTCTTCACAGTTTTGTGTACACAGTAAATTGTTGTAGCCATTCACATACATTATAGAGGCATGCTGAAAATTTTAAGATCACCATTAAATCTTGGGATGCAGTTCTATGCCTTAGCATAGCAATTTCTTCTCTTTTTGCAGAACTGCACTCCCCTACTCCTTCTTATTAATAAACATGACATCCCTCTGTTTGCTTTCCGCTCCATCTGCACAGATGTAGTCTTTTATTCCAGCAAGAGAGAGTCGCAGTTTTGTTTGTCACACTGATATATGAATTTTTACTTCTTTATTTATGGATAGCATGCTAGAATTTTCCTTATGGAAAAGAAATTAAAACAGTACTGACATTTGGAATGTAAAGGAATTACTCCAACTGATTATAGTCGTGTTAAAATGAGTCATGCACTTTTGGTCCAAACTCCTTGACATACACTTCCATATATATTAATCACTATGACATCATTGAAAGACTATTTTTACCTTGGTTAAAAAAAAAAAAAAGCTGAATGTATTTGTCAGCTTTTCAAATGACATTTAATCCAGTGAACACACAGACAGGTTATGGAAAGTTACAGCACACCTGCTTTCAAGTAGCAGCAGAGCTCAGTTCTACATGACAGAAAATATTGTGCGTGCCATGGCATGTAAAATCTTTACAGTTCTGATCTGCAGTGAAAGGTACAGTGTAAAAACACAAAATAAGTCAGATTTACCAAGAATTAAACTCACCTGTCAACAAAGGCATGGTGCACTACAAAGATAGGATCATTTGCAGAGCCTTGTACTTGGGACATGGAGCCGTTCATGTAGATGTGAAGTGCGTTATGCAAACCGCTCTGAGATATGTTTGATATTGCAGTGCGTGGATCAGCAAAGCCTGTATGATGAAAAGAAATCATATGCTGATATGGCAATGTGTATAATTCTTTTTTTCAGCAAAACTCAAGATCAAAGTACCTACCTTCTCTTCATTTATGTTCAGCTTATAAGAGAAAAAATCAGGAAAACATATAAAGGAGTGCTAAAACATCTCAAAGGCATAGCAAAAATGACATCAGAATAAGCTAAATTAAAACTCCTTCCATGTAGTTGATGCAGCATGTTGGTAAATGCATAGCTAAACTGATTCATATTTTTAAACTTCTTTGTCCATTCTGTCTAGCTGTTAAAAGGTAACCTAATCTCTGAAGACATTTATGAATACATACTTTTCTCATGTTGAGTAAATTTACACATTTTGTTTTATTTTTGGTGTTTATGCTATGTTCTTAGGTTCTTAAGATAAAACAAGCTATTATATTTCATTATATATTCAAACAATAGTCATCTTTAATATTGTTTAATATCATTTGTCTCTACAAAACATATTCTTTCACTGACAGGAGTCATCAGAGCATAAAATTTAGTCTTTACAAAAGTAAATAGTTGATTAGGTGATTTTTGAAAATGGTGTTAGTCCTCTGTTTAATCCAGGTTCTCCATTAAATCTCTTTAATTTGGTTCCAGAAACAGACTGCTTCTCAGAATTTCTGTAAGCTATAAGATGGGGAAGCATAGTGGGTAAGCATGAAAATATTTTTACAAATTATAATTAAATAAAAAGAGTTACTAACACTGTGCTGATCCTCAGTACTTTACCAGTATGCCTGCATTTTTTCCAGATTGTAAGGCAGGAATAAGAGAGATCTTAGCTCTTGTCTTTGAAAAATGTCTCATACACCTTGAACACCTCCCTTATTCACTTATCTGGACCAAGAAGCAGTATTTTAATATGGACCAGCAGCATGTTTTTGAAGCGAATCTCAAAAGTGTCCATCTGTTTCATGCTGTGATTCATGTCAGAGGGCAATTTCTGACTTTTGGATGAAGTCTGACATGTGCCAGGTGGGTGTACAGTTTACAGAACAGAACTAGAGCTGATTCAAAATTATCCCTTCTACCTCAGAAAAAAACAAGTATGATGGGACTACCTTAAGTATTCATTGAAACCTGACCAGAGTGGAGTCTGGTCCTTATGAGGACCAGGCCTTATGAGTGGAGTCATACTCTGTCAACCTGAAAATATGAGTTTTAGACCCCACTGTGAGTCTGAATGTGCTGGATGAAATAATTTAATTTCTTTGTGCTTTTGAATTCCACCATCAGTCTTTTCTTTGTCTATTAACCCATTTAAAGGAGGAAAAAACTTCCTTAATAAAATGATGCTAATCATAAAGGGCATAGTTGTGACACCTAGGAAGAAATATATCATAATAGCCACACCTATTTCTGATTGTAATACTGTGATAGAGATTTTGAGACAAGGAAAGACATCGAAGAAAACAAAGTATCATGAGAGTTGGAGGAAATAGCATTGGCTTGTGATGAAAAATGCAAGACTTCTAGGAGTGTCAGTCTTGATTTAGGGGAGAAAGAGGAGCTGGTTATTGTCTGCAGATAGCTGGGAGTTTGGCTCAGATATGGAGCAGGATTATTGAAAATGCTGCATAATGACATAAATAGCCATGGTTGAAGATCTCACAGTGAAAAACTTGCCCACAGAAAAGTGTTTGAAAATGTGCTATAAAGAATGATAGGCATTGACAGTCAGGCAAGAACTCACAGGAACTGATGGTAGCAATTTTGGTCTTCTTTGCTGATGGCCGCAGTTTGTGGTCAGTAGAATTAGCTCATGCAGAAAGTCCAGGTGAGCCACCCCTCATGATATGGGGGCTCAAAAATAGCTTTCTGTATTTCAGCATAAAGTAATTATTTCGCTTATATTCAGCTGCAGTATCGATATGGTGAAGGGAGGACAGAACTTTGTACAATCCAACCAAAAAGCTAGAGGTTTTACATTAGATTTGGAATGATTCTTAACATTTCTTAATATGTTGAAAACATTTGATCTAATAATTCAGAAGGGATAATCTGAACACTCCTTTTGGTTTGGGACAACTTTTCATGGAACACCTAGACATGAGAAATCTATCTTAACGATCCAAATCTCTGTAACAGGAAGAGAATTGAAGCCCCCAGCTCCACTTAATTGGAGAGCATTCAATCAGTGTCAAAGGTTTCATCATATTTAACCATATGCTAAATACATCTGAAGTTCTAATACTTAGTCTGCTATGGAAACTCTATATAAACAGTAAACTAGCAGGGATGAAACAATAATGCATTTTTGCTTTGTTTATTTTATTATCCTATGCCTTATTCTGCTTTCATTTGAATTCTTTTATCTCAGAAAATAAGCTCTTTCCTTCTAAAAGTATTTGGAACAATCATGCATCCGGCTGAATTAAAAGCTCCTTGCCTCTAGAAAGGGGAAGCTTCACTTCCTTCTCCTGCCTTGCTCCATGCTGTTGCTCTCCTTTGTGTTAAATGTTGCTCTTGCCAGGCCTTCCATGAGCCGATTTAACTCACTCATCTGGCAGGGAAGGATTTTTTTTTTTTTTCCTCCTAAGGCTGTTAAGGTGCATTATGTCATTAAATGATATGATGAGTCCCAGAGCCGGTAGAAAGAGGAGGATAGTGGCTGACTGGAGGATGGAGGAGACAGCACTGTCCCTGATGGCAGGGAGCTGTTAAATCATCTGGCCAGGACAGGAAACAATCACTCAGACATCCTTTTAAATGCCCATTTGATTACAGTGTACTAGACACAGTCATTGGGTCATAGATCATACATCACTGCAGCAAATGGAAGTTTTGCCAGTCATTTCATTGAGGAACAAATCACATTTTTAAGACATCATAAACCTCATTCTGCTCATGCTCATAGCACTATAAAGCAATGACAGTGATTCAGTGAAGCTGAACTAGCTTCACTGGAGCCAGGCCAAATTAAATCTGATAAGGATCTAACCCAAAGTTTATTATAGGAGGGGCTAATGATGCCACCTGCAATTCAGGCTGTCAGACACTTTTTGGAAAGGTAAATAGGTGGTTCTTATTAAACATGCAGTTGGGTCAGGTGTACGCCTTTTAATAGAGAGTGTTTAATTATATTAACTGCAATTTTTATAGTCTAGCAACAGAGACAAGATAAGTCCATGTGCAGTCAAGAACAGTTATGCATTAAGAGTTGGTAGTGTTTTCCTCCACTCCTCATCTGCCAATGAAGGAAGAGTAGCAAGTGTTGAGCTGATTTCAGGTGGGTGCTGAGAGTGTTATCAGCATTCGGTGCTACCGTAAAGCAGGGAACAGTTCCAATAAGCCTCTCTCCTCTGAATATTTTAGTGGACTGCTTAACGTCACTGCTAACTACTATAACATTATAGTATTAGTGAATTTATTAAAACTCATTTATAATAGCTTTGCAGACTGTTGTAGCTGAATAATTGTTTTTCTTATGAAAGAAAAAGTAGTTTTGTGTGACTTTCTGGGCGTGTGATCTGGACAGCAGTGATGCTGAAGGCCGAAATCTGCTTTGTGTGTTGAATGTCTGAGTTCACCTGACTGTCATACTTATTCCCAGTCTCCCTGGGAACAATTTTTGTACTTTCTAGAAAAGGGCAGGTCAGGTAGATGCACCTGCTTTGAAAGAGAAAGGAAGAGAAAAAGATAATACTTTTAAGGCCATATGCTCATAGGTCTTTGAAGTTAGTGATGTTCTTCTGGCTTATACTGGTGGAGTCTTTTTGCCCTTGGCAATTCTATAGGAATTTTTTCTAAGTTAAATCTTACATATTCTCTCCAGTTATTAATATAATCTTGCTACAGTGAGGTAGCTGCAAGATCTGCAGAATTTGGCCCAGGGGCTGTAATAAATGAAGGTACATGATTATCTAATTTAGACCATGTCACCATCCATATTTTCCTTAAAATAATGCTTGTACACTCTGGTCTGGACTGAACAGCCCTTTCTGTTTCTCTGTAATGACCCTCTGTGACTTGACAACATTTTCTCTGTGTAATTTCATTCAGAGGCTAAAAGTTTGAACTGCTTGAGGAATTTTTTTTCGGTTGGAAAACTTCATTTTGAGAAATGTTGAACATTTTTTGCGGGCTATCTAGATTACAGTGAAAGAACTGAGCAAAGTTTTTCAGAGGAAAATTTCTTATTTCAGGAAAAAAAAAAAAGGAAATGTCCTTTAAACCTTTAAAGTGAAATTAAATTTTGAAGTGTTTGATATTTTGGTCCATTATGACAAAACAGCAGTACTGTTACATAATTTGTGAGACAGTGGAATGCTATGATATGGTTCCGCTTGATACTATGTATCATAAATTAATTCATGAATAATGAAAGCAATATGCAATTTTAGAAATAAAAAATGACATGTTATTTTGTCACTTTGTAAAAAACTTAGAAGACACTGACTTTCATTTGAAGTTGACACAAATATTCCACATTTCATATATGAAATTCTCCCACAAGAAAAAAAAAAAGAGAAAAGAAAAGAAATTCTAAGTTTTTCAGAGTTCTCTTATTCTAAGGAGGTGTCAAAACTGAACTGTATAAAGAAGAAACCCAGTTATTTCACCTGCAGTCAGCTAATTCATTTCTCATCTTACTTGCTGCTGAAGAGATGGATCAATGTTCCATCCTTTTCTTGTGTTCATAAAATCTGATAGTGTCAGCATTGTTTCCCAGTTAGGGCTACTATTCAACAAATCCTCTTCAAAATAGTTGCCTCCATTCCAAGGGACAACACACAATCTATTTAACACATTCCATTAAAGCAGAAGGTCTATCCCTGAGTGTGAGAAGAGTATGCATACTCTGCCCCAGCGTTCCTTATTGGACAGTATTGGCCTTCGCCTTTCATGACCTCTGTAGTTACTCTTACATAACGTCGTTTTGTCAGTATAGCAGCATTTTCTCTTACCCAAAGATTCAGCCTGCACTGTTAACAACTGCTGGTAATAATAATGAAATCTACCTTTTAGATGGGTGAAAAAAAAGTATTGTTTTAGTTTCATTTTACATGGACGTTCAGGCGTAATAGAGCATGTAATTTTGCACAGAAGTGCACAATAACATGCATAGAAATTGAATAGTCTGTTCTCATCTTCTGTTCTAAGTGACACAGGTGTTTTCTTTCACAAAACTGTAAATGGGGAGTAAATCTCAAACAGATGTAAATTAGGAGTCATTCCTTTAGAGTAATTGACTCTGTTCTGGTCATTTGTGACTCTTGAATAACACCACTAAAGTCAATGGAGTAGCTTTGGATTTACTTTTTATTTAAAAGAGATTATAATTGACTTTGTATGTATTGGCACAAATTTTTGTAAACAAGTAAAGAAGGATTGATATGGATTTTGCTTAGAAAAGGACATAAATGTTAGGAAAAGTATGAGTGTTAGCAGGTTTGTGAGAACACCATCATATAGAAGCAGACACTGGCATAGTAAATGCAAGCTGATGGTTTAAATTTGGCACCTGCACACAACAAAAAGCTAGCCAGACCATTAGTAAGAGACAGCCTAATAAGATAATTTGCCTTGGCAGTAGAACTGGCCTAAGAAGTTCCCATCATCTTTTTTAACTTTAGTCATGTACTCTTGGCTTCATATTGTAGTTCACTCTCTTGTTGGTTGAACTGTTGTAAATTTTATGGACCGATGGTATGAATTCAACAGTTGAAATAATTCAGGATAAGAATCCAGTGTTCTCAAAAAAAAAAAAAGAAATTAAAAGCTGTCTCAGAATGGTATTGTGTCTGGAGAAATAAGCTCCATCTCTATGACAATATAGATAAATGTTTCCTGAACTAGATCTAGATTTCATTCAAACAAACAGACCCGTCATGAAAAAAAAAAGAAAAAAAAATGCCCTTATTCATGGAACTATATGGGCTTCCACTCCAACAATTACTGAATTGACCAAAATGTTCTGATGGAGAGAAAGATAATGAGAAAGAAGAGAGAGAAAAGAGAGAAAGGAAACAAGTTTCCTCTAGAAACTTACATTCAGTTTTCTCTGAGATGATTCATCCTGATCCAATATCCTTCAAAAACTGAACTTCAAATTGAACTTTGAAAGTTCAATTGTTACACAGGAATTTGGACGCAGGAAATGGATAAGAATTAAAGTGATAAGATTCATACTAGAGTAGAAAATTTCTCAAAATACTCAGAAGACATGTAGTATACAGCATCCTATGTAATTTCTTTTTCCACGCATGAATGGATTCACTCCATTTAATGGATAAATTTATCTACTGTTCTGAATTTTTCTGTATTTCATAATCATTGTTCCTTTTCTATTTTAATGAAAGAGAAAAGAGGAAAATGGGAAAAGAAATTCATTGAAGGTGATGTTGTAGCAGCTCAATAGATTTTGGAAAAAATATGGTTCTTGTCCTGCTCTTCCTCTTGTCAGTAATTATTTTAGTTCAGCAAGCTAGCTGTATTAAAGTTAATCATGCATCTCACTAGCTTAAGAAAATTGTTAATGAATTGAGAACATACAGAAAGATCCAACCCTGACAATATTTTGAGAACTAATGCTAATGAAAATAATGACACTTAAGGCTGAGAAGCCTTGTGGCATATTGGGCTAAGAAAAGCATGGTTATGAAGCCATTATAATGTCTTACTTTCTTGTATACTACACTTAGAATAAGGAAGTAATTCAAAAATACATATACATATGCAGGCAAAAGACATATATATGTAGAAGGAAATCAAAGGTTTTAAGCTTTTGCTAGAAGTCACTTATGAAAAAGGATAGCACAAAAGTTAGCAATAGGATAGCCATATGGAGCAATGACTGGAAACAGATTTTGTTGTGGAAGCACATGAAGGGAATGGTAGTTATGCTGCAAAGAAATAGTCTATAACCTATTGGGGGTGACCCGTGCCCTGTACATGGCTTAGCTATTGCAGGACCCCAAATAATGATGGTGATGATCTAAAACTTCATATCCTCACTTAGGAGAAAGACAAATAACCACTCCATTTCTGAAGGATTATTGCACAGAACTGCAGAACTCATCTGAAGATAGATTTGATCTACCAAAGGTCTTTTCAGATGCGGTATTGCTGCAATTCAAACTAAATTCGTCCCTCACAACATCCTCCTGGGCAAGCTCCGGAAGTGTGGGATAGATGAGTGGACAGTGAGATGGATTAGGAACTGGCTGGATGGCAGGGCCCAGAGAGTGGTGATCAGCGGTGCAGAGTCTAGTTGGAGGCCTGTGGCTAGTGGGGTCCCCCAGGGGTCAGTCCTTGGTCCAGTCCTGTTCAATTTATTCATCAATGACCTGGATGAAGGCACAGAGTGCTCCCTCAGCAAGTTTGCTGATTACACGAAACTGGGAGGAGTAGCTGATACCCCAGAGGGCTGTGCTGCCATCCAGAGGGACCTGGACAGACTGGACAACTGGGCGGTGAAAAACCTCATGCAATTCAACAAGGCCAAGTGCAAGGTCCTGCACCTGGGGAGGAATAACCCCAGACACCGGTACAGGCTGGGGACCGACCTTCTGGAGAGCAGCTCTGCAGAGAAAGACCTGGGTGTCATGGTGGATGATAAGTTGACCATGAGGCAGCAGTGTGCTCTTGTGGCCAAGAAGGCCAATGGGATCCTGGGCTGCATTAAGAAGAGCATCTCCAGCAGGTCGAGGGAGGTGATCCTGCCCCTCTACTCAGCCCTAGTGAGGCCACATCTGGAGTATTGTGTCCAGTTCTGGGCTCCACAGTACAAGAGGGATGTGGAGCTGCTGGAGAGAGTCCAGCACAGGGCTACAAGGATGATCAGGGGCCTGGAACATCTGCCCTATGAGGAGAGGCTGAGGGAGCTGGGCCTGTTCAGACTGGAGAAGAGAAGGCTGAGAGGGGATCTAATCAGTGTATATAAATACCTCAAGGGAGGGAGTGCAGAGGATGGGGATGGTCTCTTTTCAGTGGTGGCCACTGATAGGACTAGAGGAAACGGCCGGAAACTGAAACATCAAAAATTCCATAGGAACTTAAGGAAAAATTTCTTAACAGTGAGGGTGACAGAGCACTGAAACAGGCTGCCCAGAGAGGTTGTAGAGTCTCCTTCTCTGGAGATCTTCAAAACCCGCTTGGATGCAGTCCTGTGCCACGTGCTCTAGGTGTCCCTGCGTATGCAGGGGGGTTGGACTAGATGATCTCTAGAGGTCCCTTCCAACCCTAAGCATTCTATGATTCTATGAGTCTATGAAAAGCAAATAATGTATTTGGAAGATCATGCTAGGATATTCAGTTATGGCTGTGGGCATTTGCCATGAAATTAGTGTGATAAAGGCACAGCACTGAAGAAGGGGTTTGATATATTAATCAGATAAAGCACTGATTATGATTTTAGGATTAAAATAATATCTACTCAAAATATTCACTCTTCATCTACTAAAAAAAACCCCACTAAAGTATCTACTCAAAAGGTTTCTTTTTTTTTTTTTCCCCCAAACCTCATTTGTTTCCCATTTTCAAAGGTCTATATATACCTGGAGCTGGAGCTGATCAGTGCTTGGAAACTCTTGTGGCTCCATCAGACAAATCCATGTTCTTCACTGTTTTTAGAGTAGAATTTGATTCACATTTTTACCTGAGAAGATTTTATGGCATCCCACACCACGAACAGTATAATACTGAATGTTGCAGGCTTTGATTTCTTGTCATCACATCAGCTCTTTTATTATATTGTTGTGGCCCTTCTAAGCTGCCTTGGAATCAAAATTCCCTGGTAAATTCATGAAAGTACATATACACCAGACATATGGCACATCAGGAAAGCAGTATTTTTGGTAACTATCAATTTAACAAGACTCAGAAATGTTGGTTAGTTAGATAACTCCCCTTTATGAAAGGACATGAAAGGTCTTATTTTCTATAGCCTACATGGTCAATGGTTAGAATCCTGCGTAAGTGAATAAGAGTGTTAGACTACCTCACTTTATGTAGTGCTTCATTTCTTTGCTGTGCCTAGTGCTGACTAGTGCAGAACACAATCTCCTAATTTTGAGGCTAGTCTATAGTACAGATTTGCTTACTGAATTCCTTTAACGTGATCCTCCTTGTATGTTGCAATCTAAAAGGAAGCACAGAATTTCCCTGATTTGTGCTTCATGCAATGATCTCAAACTGTCCAAGGCTTGAATCCCAGAAAGAAACAATTTACAGATAGAAATGACATAGTAAAATAAAACACCTTACCTTCCAAAGTGTTTCGGAAACTATAATTGGCCATTTTATCCATGGTTCCAGATTCATACTGAGACAGTGAGAGGCAAAATTCAACTTCAGCTGAAGATGGGAGCCTTGGTGTCCTTGATTTATCATTATTCCCAGGATTTCGCAGGATAGGCCCTTCACTTGTGGCATTGCATAAAGCCTGTTGGCTGTTGTACTCTTCAGATCGAGTACAAATTACCTATGTAAAACATTTTGTGTTAACAGAGTTGCGGTGGTTATAAAAGACAAAAGTAGAGAAAAATATTAATTAATTTAAAATAAATGAAGTAAGTATACAATGGAATATTTGTTATAAGAAGAGCTATTAATTTATTTTTTTTCTGTGTATGATTTTAACATAAGGTAGGATATTTAATAGAAGATTAGAAGAGAAAAAAAAGCCATAATTGCAAGATTTTATGTGCACACTGTAAGGAGAGAACTCTTATCTTAGGATATGGAAAAGGACACATCATCTTTTGTTTTGAAAGTGTCTGTCCATGCTCTCTTGGGTTAACTGGGCTCAATTTCACTATGTCTTGATGATGCTAAAAGGATAAGACCCTGCTCTATCCCACAGAAATGTTGTGAGGATGAATGTAAAATGGGTTGGGATGCCATGCTGATGAGTATTAGGAAAGGGCCTTGGGTAGAGATAGATACAGATATTAAATATTGTCAGAATCCAGAATGATTTATGTAAAAATTCTGGGTTCACAGGCAGATTCAATTACCATGGCACAACAAAATCACCATTTATCAGATTATCTATGGAAACTGTTAGTCCAATTTGAGAGCCCTGAAAGTGCAAGGTAGTGCAATATAACTTCAAGTAATAGTAAGGTAATTTCAGCTAAGTCAAACTCCTACACATTTGCCATGGGTTGAAAGTGCCCACACGGACTGCCAATATTACTAAGCTGATGTTCAATGTCTTGTGTTTTTTTTTTCAATGTCTTTTAATGTCTTTAATTAAATAACTAACTTCCTCATTGTCTGAGGATGTTGGCACTCTGATGAAAGTTTCTACAGTAGCTCTCACTGTAGCCCCACTTAACAATAAAAGTGATGGAAATAAAAATGTGGTATCTTTATATATCTTGGTTCAGTAAATGCACTGGGAGTTAGCACATGTACTAGCTCTCCTTCCTACTTCATCTTCAAGAACCTGTCTGACATGGAGTCAGGTGAAAGAGGGAGGAAATGTAATGACACAGTGGCATACAGAAGATCAAACTATATGTTTTGGTGGGCCCTTCGAGTGGCACAATTGATGAGTCTATGAAGAACAAACAGTGGTTCAGAACTTCCAGAAGTTGTTCCGCATGTACCTAAAGTGATGCTGGGGATCTGAACCAATACTGGCATCTTATTTGTCTTTTTCGAAGAAAAAACTCAAACACAAATACATTTCTGCAGTTATTGAGTAATTGAAGAAGTTAATTAGAACATTAAATGGAGAAAGAACAGATCTCAATATGCAGTGATGCATTGTAGCAAAGAACACATAACTGAAGCCTAGCGACATCTTTCATTCTGGAGCTGTGTTCCTATTTCGTGGGCTTCAACAAGAAGGTGAGTGAAAGCAATCATATTTGCTGAGTGAAGAACATGAGATTCTGTATTTGTAAAGGCAGTGAGTGGGATGTTCATTTTGCCAGCACTAGCTGTGTACAAACTGTCAGACTGAAGTAACCCTTTAGGCTCTACTTCTATAGTCAATAGACAGGGAAAGGCATCTCCAGAGTGTGATTCAGCCTGCCTAAATCAGTGAGATATCCATATTTTGGGGCACCTAACTCTCTCCACTGGTTAAGCTAACAAAAGGAGATGCATAAAAATTCAATGCAGAAACTGTTTCTGGACTATCGTTGTTAAAGGAAGAAAAATCAAGAGCATTCAGCTAACTCAGTGCTCTGCTTCTGCATTAGGGTAGGATCATGCCCTGGAGACATGGATGTGTCTCTACTGACTAAAACAACTTGCTTCGTTTCCTAACTAACTTTTAAATGATTAGAAGGAGATGAGATGAGTCCTATTCTAAGCAATCTGACCACCAATTCACAGAAAATGTATGACATAGTTGGTAATGTAGTTAGAGTTCTTAAGAATCTGGCATTCTTATACGATAAGATTTCCATGAATATGAATCGCATGAATAAATTATCTTCTTTTTTTTTTTTTCAGGAGATAAGAAAGCTTATCAGAAAAATTTATCCTTCAAGACCATTCTATTAACTGCAATTTGCCATGGTCTGTTAAAACTACTGAGGTGCCCTTGGTAGCTGTAGGTAGGAGTAATCCAGGACAGCTTCACGTGCACAGAACACAGTACCCCACTGAGGGTCACCAGTTGGGCCAGGATTATGCCTCTCAGAGGCTCTTTTCACAAGCCCCACAAGAAGGGAGAGTGAGCAACAGGGAGAGACTTGCAGCCATAAACACAAAGCAGAGCTATAGCTTTTATTATTGCTTTCTCTTCATAATAAAAAAGAGTTCTTGAGCTTGCAGTTGCTCCAGATGGAGAGAAAATAGGGGGTTGATTCAGTGTGAAGGAGATACTCTAGTTATTTTGTGTGCAGAAAAAGTGCTCAGTCCTATTTATCAGCAACTGCACTAGTCAAGAAGGAAGTGTGCCTTGGGTGGTGGATCTCAACCCATTTCCCAGTCTGTCTCTCTGCTCAGAGACTTAACGCACGTAGACTCTCTACCCAGCTCTGTTTTTTCAGAGTCTTATCCAGTGCTTGTTCTGGCTTTTCTGCTCGGCCATCTTCTGTCCTTTCATCCTTCTGTCTACTGCCCTGGGGATATATCCATAGTGTATCCTAAAGAGGAATCACATGTTCAAGATCAGGGGGTGTTTTTTGCTATTTAGACAAGGAATCTTTAAGTATGAGCTTAAATGTGTGTTAAAAAAGAGGAACATTTCCCTATTGTTTTGTTTAATGGAGTTCTAATGGAGTTTATTGCAATGCAGTTTTCTGAGGCTTATAAATGGAGAGAATGCTAGCTTTTTTTTTTTTTCCTTTTTTCTTTTTTTTTTTTCCTCCTATTTATGTCTCAGTGTAGCCTTCATTAACTTGCTAACTAAATGTAGCCTAAGCAGAAGACAGATGCTATAGGGCATCTGGTAACACATAGTCACGCAATGCCAACATAAGGGACAGGAATGAAAATGTAAACTTTGGTCTAAACTAAGTCAGGTCATACAAGTAGCCTCTATGCTTATCCAAAAAGGTACAATTTAGTCAATACAAATTATGGCTCTCTACCTATGTTATTATTTTCTGTTTTATCAGTCTTGTGAGATGTAAGTTGTAACAGCATGCAGGTCAGTTAAATGGTTTACTGGACTTTTTGGATTTGATCTATAAATGTATGTAAAATGGGTCATATGATTGCCTTCTTTTCACTCCAGCAATAGATTTTTTACTAGAAACATACTGTTAAAACACACAGTTTTTTTGTTCTCTTTTTTGGAATAATTTTCTGCTTGCCCTAAACAATAGTCAATACTTAAATTGAGCTGAGAAGCTGCTCTTGAGTGTGTGTAAATGCACGAGGTCCAGGGAAATTTTGAGGCAGCTTCTCTGAACTCAAGCTTATGTAAGCAGACAACAGAGCAAGTGCCAGTAGATGGCACTCCAGAATGCGCAGCATCGCTCCTGCCCTTGGAAGCTCCCCAAAACAGCCCTCAGCGCACTGCAGCTGAGCTCTTCTGCACGGCTCTTTGTATCGTTTCTTAGAAAACAGACTGCAAATGTGTGGAAGCGCTGCTGCTGTCTCGCACCTTTTTGCAAATAGGAAACCCTTTTGCCTTTAAGTTTGTAACAGGCTGAGCGGAGCAGCACCTGAACCCAAAGAAAGCACAGGAATCATCCGCAGGGTTAGATCCTTTATCTACTATTTTTAAATGCAAAGCTTCTGGGCGTTCGGATGGCAAATCCTTTCGGGTTGCTTTGCACTTGTTAGATCGGTGCTTGCAGGGATGTGCAATAAATGCAACACCTGGAAGAGGTGATGAATATTTTTCAGAAGTGCTGGAAGAGTCGCTCAGTCACAAGCTGAGCTGAAGCTCCCCAGTTTCCTAGTGAAGGAAGGGCATGCAGAAGGTTAATCTGCACTTCTGCACACAGCTTCCTTTTAGAGATGATCCCTTGCACTGCATTTTTTCTGAGCCCATGGACCACGAGTCCAGAGACTACAAATGCATATATTCAGACTATTATGCCCCGGGTTAACATACGCTCAAAGAGCTGGTTCAAAGGACAGGCAGAGCAACCGCATGGTTGTCCTTGCTAGTCTGCTGGACACATCCCAGTTCTCCCGAGGGCTGGGATGGGGCATTTCCTGGGTGATGGCATTTCTCTGTATCTTACATATTTCTCCTACATTAAGTCTAGATGTGTGAACTGGCACCCTGGGTCACATCCCAGGGCCAAAAAAGCCTTTGCACTGTTTCACCACTTTCCTCTGCTCTTTTTTTCCACTTATGCTCACCTACGTGATCGGAAAGGCATTGAAGTGCTGCCCTCAAGCCTGATTTAAAACACAGGGCAGTTGCAAAGGGGTCTAACTTTTACTTTTGGCTGCATTAGGGGCATAATTTAATCCTACTCAAATGGCATCCAGAAACCAATTACTCACCAAACTAGGAAAATACAAGGGAAAAAAGAAAGGGAAACAAATGATCTGCAGCAGAACAAGCTGTGCTTTGGGGAGCTTGTTTTCACAGACAGAACTGTAAAAGGTGCTGTGTCTGTAGCAGAACAAAGGATTTTAAAGATACTATGCATATTTATATCTTCTTCATGTACTTCTGAATATTAGCAGAACTGGAAAGATAAAACAGGCAAATAACTGCATAAAACAAAATTTGAAAAGTGAAACTTTGAAGAAATTCTAAGACCCACGTTTTTGCATATATAAGGCCATAAGTTATCTCTGTGACCCTCACAGCATTTGTATTAACCGGGACAGCTCCTACACTCAAGTTTAGCACTGAAACAAGACCAGAACCTTCAAGGTATTTTCTCAGCCCTCAGTAAAACCTAGCTGAGTTTCATCTCTTTGCTCAAAGGTAGCCCAAAGTTATGGAATCATTTACATCCCATTCAGCACCTTAAAATGGCACTGGGATGGAGTGGGAAATTCAGTTATTATTAATTATTGCTGAGATATTCATTAATACTTTCTGGTTTGCCTTCCTGTTGCCAAATTGTACCTTTTTAGTGCTGCTGTCTCCACGTCTGCCACAAATCCTCAAAGGTTTGCTTTTTTGGTGAATTACCAGCAAATTCCATTTTTTATGAAATTCTGTAGCCATTAATTATAAATACTTCTGATTATTTTTTCAAAGTGCAAAACTCCTGAGCAATCACTGCTGTATGCTAGATAACAGCCTAGCAACCAGAGGATACACTGATGCTTTCAGTCACCTGTGATCCCATGAAAATGCTGGAATTGGAGATTACAGTGACATAAAGAGACTGGGGAAGTCCAAGTGTCTTTCTCTCCTTTGCATAGATTCTGATTCCTCAGGAAGTGCTATAAAGACATGGTTCTGTTTTGGCATGTGGAGATTTATGTCTTTGCAATAGGAAATGTTTCAAATTTGTAATCTGTGTAAACATATGTAATCACTAGGAAGCTAATCTTCATCAAGTCTTCTTTGGTAGTTGCCTACTCCATTTTGGCTGTTGTGTTTTAATTTACCGATCTGTAGCTGGCACCAAAACCTGCAAGCAGCAGCAACAAAAAAACCTCAGATCTTTTGTTTTTGAGTTTATAAGATACAATTTTATATTATTTATTTATTTTTAAATGTTTTTTGATATTTTTGATTTTATGAGATATACAGGCATCCACTAGTAGACTGAAGTAGGGCTATGGCTGATTCGCTGCTGTCTCCAATGTTAAAAGCATTGGCTAACACATAGATTAGGAGCCTGCAAAATGGGTTCGGATGGTATTTTCTAACACTTGCAAAGCCTTTGAGCCATCAGCAAAAGTTGACATAGAAGTCAGAGGTAACAGATGGGACCTATATTTATCTCCACATCAGTACTGTTAGAAAAGTAAGTGCTTTCTCCCCCAGTTATAGGTAAAAGGCACAAGAAAAATATGGCTGGATGTGCAAAAAGACTCAAATGTCACAGAAAGTGAAAATTTGAAACATGTTCAACATTTAACATTGCCTGAATAACAACGGCATCAGAAAGACATATCAGGGATGCCTTTCCTAGAAATTCCTTCTCATTTGGGGCACCTATTTGAGAAATAAAAAGTGAAGAGTCAAATTCCCTGGGGCAGAGGAGAAAGCAGAACCTACATCCCTCTCTTCCACCACAAAGATACTGGTTGGAGGAAGCAGCATCTTTCCTACTGTGTGTTTTGTGAGAATATCTAAGTCTTGAAAAGAGTTTAGGATTACTAATGTCATCACAGATGTCTATTTTATGATTTTGAGCAAGATACAGAAGTGTCTGCATCTTGTAAATAAACCTGTGTCCCTCTTCTCAAGCTCCTTGACTGATCCTCTCAGGCTATTCAGCTAACAATTCAGTACCCAATAAACTGTGCTGAGAATTAAATAACAGTATCTAAATAATCAAATTTCATCTTTCTTATGAAGACATATTTTCAGGTAATGGATCTAAAGTACTACCACTTTTCGTTCAGGAGCATTATACCAATTTTATATTTGTGTAAATTGTTTCCCCTTGATAGCAGTTTTGCATTTGTAAGTGGTTCTTCAGGGCAATGCAGAATTAAGTGCTGAGGGAAATTCTCAGTGCTCAGAACAAAGAATTGGCTCCAGGCTTACACCAGGACTGCTGAGAGGAGCAGCCCTCCACACTCTGCAATTACTCCTCTCAAGTTGCTCTTTTAGAAGAGAGAAAATTCAGACCTAAAGTCAGGAGCCTGTTTGCCACAATAGCAAACCTGCAACTACACCTACATTTTATTGCCTTATTTTATTCATGAAGTATCTAGTAAGGTGGAGGTGTGTATGTGTGTGCGAGGAGAGAAGCAGGGAGGAACACAAACCTTTAATGTTAACTCTCAACAAAATCTGAAAGATTCTGCTTTTATCTGCAGAGGATTTGTTTGGATTGGTAATTTCACTGACTTCGGTAATTTCTTCAATCTGTTATCTTGAATAATTATAGAAATGGATTTTTAAAAAATCTCAAAATATCATGGATAAATTCCATCTTCCACCTGGCTTGCTGGAAGTGTATACGGTATCACAGAATTGGTAAAGCATTAGAAGGTGTCATTCAGTCCTAAATAAACCTGTATTCAACATTTGAGTCATCACAAACAAGTAACTGAAAGCATAAGAAAATCCTTCTTACCCACACTAAAGCAGGAACAAAGCAAGGAAACAAAACCACTAGTTTCCTGATAGTCTTTCTTTTAAAAACAGAGGCAAGAATCAGAAGTTTCACTAGATAATAAATGTGAGAAGAAAGTGGACAGCTAATCCACTCAGCTAAGTGGCTGCAGCATCATGTTGAAAAAACTAAAGGGAAAGCTAAAATTTCAGCATATATTCATGGGTATCCATGTTGCCATGGCAACTTCTCAATGGCATAAAGTATTTTCTCCTTTCTTTAGGGATTAAAAAAACCAACAAGATGCTGTTCTGCAAATAGGCACTGTGCCTTTTAAAAATAAATCCATAACTATTTCCTGTGCAAATCTATTTCTGACTTTTACTAATATAGCAGGCGTTACTTTGTTACGCTTTGAAAAGAGCCTTACATTCTGAAAAGGATACTTTATTATAGATGTGTTAGTCAAAAGGTTTCTCTTACCCTCTTCTTTTTATTTTGCATGCTTATTAAAAGTCTGAATTCCTTCACATTTCTGGAACATCTTTTTTCTTTTTTTCTTTTTTTTTTTTTCTTTTTTTCTCCTCTCTTTCTGTTTAGCTACAAAGCTTGGATAATCAGCATATTCTGCAGCAGATCTATGACTGTTTTCTGGCTGAAGCTAAAGTTATTTTTGTTCTCTTTTGATTTTCTGGAGTAAGAGTTTGATCTCTTATTTTGTGCTACTCCAAGGAACTGTATTGACTACACTTTTTGTGCTTTCTGAAGTAAGAGAAATATCTGTTTAATGAAACTTATTCATAAATTTTTGTTTTATTTTCTGAATATATCTTTTGCAATAAATTTGTCTGTTTCTTAAATATATGCATCACTTGATTAAGTAGTATTTATGTACTGCTAGGATGGAGGAATTTAAAGAATCCGGATATGCTTATAATACCTTTGAAAAAGTGAAATTCACATATTATCTGATCCCTGCTGTGCTCTTATAAAATATTATACTTCTAATTGCTTGGTCCTATCTGCTTCCCTCCGCTTTGGTTAGCATATCCAGTATATTGCATTGATAGCTCCACTTGATTGACCCAGGTAACCAGCCAATTCTAGTTTCAGTTTATTCCACCTTAACACTTGTACCATTTTCATGCAATTTCATGTAACTATTTCATTCAGTGTGGCAGAGCATCAGAATCATTTCATTCTGTAAATGCATTCTAATTCAATTAATAGATGTGATCCGTATTCATACTGTTAGAAATAAACAGACCCTTTGAATATAGGATCAATATACATATCCATGGATATATCTGCTTCATGGCTACATCTATATAGTAAATTAAATGTGGTCAGGAACATTCCCGGGTACTGAGGCAAACTGACATGAAATAATCCGTGTCTATGCTAGTGAAACCTTAATCTTCCCAAAAGCGGGGCTATATGCAATGTGCTGGAAATGGATCCTGGATTATTTTAACAGCTCTCCCTTGCCTGGAAGAAAACTAATTGGTACATGCAAAATTCATGTCCTGGAATATCCAGGAACAGATCTGTTTGAATACAGGAACATATTGGGAATGTTTGAATTGACAGGTATAAGCCCAGCCTATATTATTCAGAGGACATCAATGATGACTAAATCCAGTTTAGCCAGCCAAATAACTCCAGTTACTCACTGCTTTGTAATACCAAAGCATTGCAGATCTGCTGGAGCTTGTATTTCTTTCAAATTCCGTTAAATGACTAAAACTGTCCAATCTTCATTTAAGAAGATACTACAGAAATAAGCAGAACAATACTATGTTTACACCAACATAATCATAGACTTCAAAGCCAGAAGGGACTGTTGCTATTGTCATGGTGGAGTATGTCTGTGCAAGTTGAGAGAAATTTGTCATTGTATTTCAGACAGTAGACTGTGAGCAAGTCGCCACAAACTCTAATGAGGGGCATTCCGTGTAAGAAGAAAGCTGTTCAGCTATCTGATATCGTATCACTTATGCAAATTCGTAAAGGTGGCACGATCTCAGATGGTACACAGACTACTTTTGCACTGCATTTAAGCAGCAGAAATAATTACTGAGTTTACTTCTTAATAAACTTTGTAAATTTAATCTTACTTTATCTCTGAGCATAAGAGATTACTTATTATTTTTTGTTTGAACTACTGATGTGAATAGCACAGACTTCTTTGTGCTCTAAAGGTTGCGTTATTTTGGAAGATCAGAAACTAGACAAGTTTAATTCCATGCTTTTTAACTCTTGGATGACTTGGCTGAAAAAAGTTATGTTTTTTATCTCAGCTGGTTCCTTGAGCAGACCCACTGTGCAGACACGTGAGCTTGCCTAGCTTTAGGTTTTTAATTAAATTGATAAGCACTACAGTCACAAAAAGATAGAGAAACAGATCAGAGCAGCTCTAAATGATGATTAAATCAATGTAAAATCTGTTGTTTTTTTTTTTTCCCCCCTCTGGAAATGCTTACTTTCTTTCCAGGAATTTTAAGGCAATCCAGCACGGCTCAGCTCTGTCCTTATGCACCTCACTTAAGCATCTAAAATCGGGATGATTCTAGCATAAGCAACTCTCCCCTTCCCTTTCCCCTCAATCTGTCCTTACCTGCCACGAGGAGAAGAATGATGCTGGGCTGAGTAAATTAGGGTTGGTGGGATGTCTGCCACCCATGTATTCATTGGTGCAGACTTCACAGAATGCAGCATCTCGCCAGTCCCAGTAGGGAATGGTGAAGTTCTCATCACCTGTTATCTTCTGGATCTCACGTTCCCAGAGCAGCAGAAAGGCACGATGCCAAGGCAGAAACCCTGGGGCTTCATGAGCAAAATCGATGTCCCTCCACACATTTGACCCTCCTAGGAGTGTGTCTCGAGAAGCATAATAATGGATCCACACAAAGAGGTCATACACGTTGATGTTTCGGAACATGGGGTTGGAGCCATTGTTCATCTGAGCATAAGTACCAGTAGCAATGACATAGTCCCGGCTGGGGGTGCTCTTTGCCAGGTTGAGGTAGGCGAGGAACTTGTCCTTCTCACTAGTGCTGAGACGGAAGATGTTTCTTCTTGTTCTCACTCGCCTTTCAGTGCAGTCGGCTCCAGAGAAACCAAACTTGCACTCACCACAGTTGAATCCCATGAAATTGCCTCTGCATTGACATGTGCGGTTGTAAAACACTGAGGGCCAGTCCTCTCTGTCATCCACTCCTGAGAAAGGGAACTGGGGCCCCAGCGGAGCTTGAGAGAGAAGGATGCTCTGGCAGGAGCCCCTCCTGGAGAGCTGTCCACATGGGGACCCATCCCCATCCCACGGAGGACAGCACTCCTTCCTCAGCAAGTTCTCAGTGTTGGCGCAGGCTCTGGGGAACTGCCCCGTGCAAAGCTGGAGGATCCCTAGCAGGAAACCCATCGCAAGCAGAGACATTCTTATAGGGCAGCAGGAGAACTTTGGTGGCGTTTCGCTTCAGTGCATGAAGAGCTCCGTCCAGCCTCTTCCAATGTCCTGCTCACGGAATAAATTTCTCCACGCTGCAGGGAGCTTTTCACTGCTGGCTTCTCTTAGTGTGCACCCTGTGATATCCTTCCCCATTCCTACCCCAGGCACATTTACACACAAAATACAGTTCACAACTAATCTGATTATCACATGTTCTGGGTGAAAGCCAAGTGACTTTTCTCCCCACCCCCTACAAGTTTCAGAAATACAGGCAGTTATTATATACGTTCTTCTTCTGCCTAGCACATGACTGCTTTACTCCATCAATTGGGGAGGAAATAAAATTAAAGTTTGGACATAGAAATAACTGTCAGCTCTTCAAATTGCTTGTTTGACTATGTGCATTAGAGTAAGCAGTTATCTAAAAAACAGATCCAGTTGAATTTGATCAGTTAAATAAGCTCAACAAATATTAAAAAACAAAAATAAAAACATTTTGTGGATAAATTATCTCTTTTTAATTGGAAACAAACACAAAGTGGAATCAGATAAGGTGTGAACACGGGTCAGAACCAGAATAAAGGATATGTTGTTGCATTTTTGTATTTCAATGTAAGGTGCCTTTCCCAGACCAGTGTTTGGCAAAGTTAACTTCACAGAAGATGTGCTCAACTTTTTGAAGAAAAACACATCATTGTGTTTCCTTGAAATCCACAAAGATTTGAAAGCTAACACCCTTCCCCAAAAAATTTGAATCCAAATTTACTCTGTAATTTTAAATCTGGACCTAAATTTTCCCTGCAGTTTTGAGGGGAACATAGTCTGCTGACAGGCTTGTGGAAAGCACTTAAAGCAGCCACCTCCTGACCTGGAAAATACACCTTGACTGCTGCCTTTCTGCCATCAAGAAGTTTGCAAACAGCATGTCTGTGTGTTTTACTCAGTGCTTTCCTGGTCAGCCTGCTGACCACCCACATCCTCTTTCGTCTCCTGCATTAGCCTGATCAGGGTTGAGTTGTATGAAAGGCATTAGAAGTTTTTTGTACTTTGAAGCACTGCTTGAAGAAGAGAGATAGCAGTTATTTTACTGTCAGACAAATTGCACAGAAATTATCCAGTTTTCTTCAGCTATCACTGCTATTAGTAAGATACTTTTTTATTTTTAAACATCATGAATATTTTTTCCTTATGTTTGCAGAGAATCTTAGTAGACAACACACAGGCAAATGAACTGAGAACTTTGCTGGGAAATTATGCCTTTGATTGGGATCAGCAGGTCATCACATGGCTGTGCTGAGGAGCACGAGGCACTTTAATCCTGTTGGCTTCCACGCCCCAGATATCCAAAGGGATTATCCCTGAATCCCAGTGCTAGGGAGCCTGCAGTGGGGGCACTTGGAGCAGAAAAGGCAAGGGAAAAACTGCCGTTTCCTTTATGCACAAGCTGATGTTTACACTCATTTGACTGATTCCCCTGGTTTTCATGCTAGGTTTGTAAAATAGATTTAATCACAGAAGTGTTACTAGTTTGATTTATTATTTTCTCTGTGCCTGGCTGTTTGGAAAACCCTGGCGAACTATTTTTTTTAATGTTCCTCTCATGGGGATTAGTATAAAACTAATATATTTGAGAAAAGAACCATCTTTGATTATAAGAATATGTGTTTTCTATTATGCACTAAAAAGCTACAGAGATTGGGAAATGCTTGAGGTAAAGCCTCAAAGTGGAGTTGGAAAGTACACACATATATACTTAGATAGAGGGCTACACACAAAAATACATTCAAAGTCCTATTCTTATACGTTAAAAACATTTTATGGTTAAATTAAAAAAAAAAATCTGAGTCTTGAGCGTTGACATATGATGACTTTGAAGCAGCTGTTTATCTGAGGAATCCTCTGTGAAAATGTATGAATGAGAAACTCTGAATGGGAAATGTGATTGAGAGGTGGCATATCCCCTTCCTGATCTGCTGCTATCGAGCAGAGGTTTGTTTTCATTAACTGTCAATGATTCAGGCAGCGTTTAGAAAATCAAACTTATCATATATCACCAGTCGTAAATGTTAGCCAAATAAGAAAATACATTCTCCTATTCCCTTTTTTTTGTCACAGAGGCACCAAAACATGGGACAGTCACACCTTATATGCTTCATCTGGGCAAAAAGTCTTGTCATTAAAACCTCTCGGAAGATTTTTCATCTGTCTTGTGCTTCAAGCCACCACTCCTACTCTCATTGATTTAACACAACCATATCTGACTCAGTTTGTGAATAAGCTGAATTTATTCATTTTGTCTGAGAAATCTCCCTAGACTGTCAACAACGGGTCAGCACGACTGCGCTGAATGCCTTCAGAGACCCAGTCCTCATCTTTAGGTCATTTCATTTGAGAATGGGTCAGGATTTATTCACTTAAGGCCCACAAAAGGCTAGACGGTCAGTAAAATCAACATGGTTAAGACACATCACTTTCTATATTCAAGAAAATGAAATAGGGCAATCTGGGGAGTGGCTCATGTGGCTTTATTTGACTCCAAAAAATGTATCACCAGGAATTGCTCTATAGTTGGAGCTTGTAGGGGCTTTCTTCATCAGTGGAGTGGCATGGAGATCTAATTTATGTCCCTAAATCTTAACTGCACCCTCAGGTTTTCAACTAGATGATTTAAAGTGCCAGTTTCAGTAATCTTCAGAAAATATCTCTTCCAATCAAAAGATATTGAAATAAATTTCTGTTCTGGGTTGCCATTATTGAACCAGTCTCAATTTCAGGTAAAATTAGTGGATTTTCAAAATTTCCAACACTTGGATGACTCTGTGAAATTAGTAGCTCTCAAAAGTTTTTAAAATCTGTTTGTTTACATTTTTCAGGTTTTCTGTGCTTCTATAGTTCAATTATTCATGTTGAATGAAAAAAAAAGGATGAAAAAAAAAGGGACCGTTTTGAAATTGTAACTATTTTAGAAGTTCAGCATAAAACTGTGACAAACCAAACTGGCAGAGGGAAGATATGATAATCCATTAACCAGATAGAAAGTTTGATTCAAGAAAGTAATAGATTCAAATTATACTCTCTGGTCCACACCTGCTGCTCAGTGTTGCTCACTGTCAGTATCCTCACACACAGTCCCAAGGCACTTGTCTCCAAATGTTTATCCAAGATTTGTACAACTGGCTGTGGCCCTGCTGAGCTTCAATTTCATGCATCTGAAGGACAAAACATGATTTTTTTCTTCTGTCCCATGGCCCGTGTGTCAGATGGAGCTCTCAGTCTCCTCGGTGGTTCTCCAGGAGTAGGGATGAGAGGCTGCATCGTTCTGTAATGGATTTCATCACTGAGAGAAGTGCTTACTCCCAAAGAAGCTGTACTCCTTTCCTTGATTTATCTATCAGACTAATCCTCTGTAGTACAGCTTGATGAGACCTGATGAGGTGTTTGCCTCTGAAAGCTGTAGGAGAATGTGGGCCAGGTTTAGAGAAAGATAGGTGTATCTGAGGGTACAGTTGGAACCATGAGATGGAAAAGAAAGGTTGATTTAGGTTGATGACATTTGTACTTGTCATAAATACCGTGCTGGGGTTAAAGCCAGAATTAAAAATCTGCCTCCTGTTTGCTGATAAGTGGGTGGGTGAAAATTCATGAGAGTCCTGTTTATCATTAAGAGCCATGAACCAGACAGATATTTAGGCATTACACAAAGAAAGATGAAAACATTTAATTTCTATTTACAAACAGTTGTGCATAGTTGCTGAAAAAATACAAGCTTCTGATGGGAAAGTAAGTTACCAAGGTAAGTTACCAAGTTCATTTTTCTTAATCAAGGGTCGAGCAGGCTATAAATTACCACAGGTGATCTTCTTAGCCTAAGGCAAATGCTTCCTCACCTTTTGGAATATTTGAAGATAGAGTTTAAAAATCCATTTGGGCATATGTAAGGAACACAATTTCAAGCTGAAAAATGATTCTGAATGCTGTTAAGTAAACAGTTTTTAACCCAGGAGTAACATACCTAGTATTCAGTGAACACCACTCAAGTTATACTTGGGGACATTTTGGTTAAATTAAGGTCATAAAGCAGTTTAAACAAGTCATTCTCCCCACCAACCTTAGCCCTGGCTTACTGTAGAAAGAATTCACAGGTGTTCTCTTCCACGAAGTTTGTTATCATGATCCACTAGGAGCACTAGTAGACCAATCATTTCCTGGCAGTAATGTGGTATGGACCATACATGAACACCCAGTTGCAGCTCTGTTGAACTAGTCAGAGAAGACAGGACCAAGGATACAGTTTTATGTTGGTTTTATGTAGCCTGCAAGAGGAGAAATGTCTTTTCTGGCAGAAGCTTGTTCTCTGGAGAGATAATATTTGATAGGGTATAAAAAAAAAGAGAGAGAGAAAAAAAGCTGCTCTGTCCTTTTAACAGCATTGAGCCTATGAGTTTTGTTATATGAGAGGTTTTATATGCCAGTGGCCATCGGATTTTTATTCTGATCCTGGGAACTCTAGAGACAGATTTAATGCCTCTGAATATAGGTACTCCAACCAGTCTCAAAATACAGGCTAAATATTACAGGCAATGTGAAGGAGTCTGATAGGAATCTAAATAATAAAAACAATAAAAATAATAATAATAATTTGATTGACTTACAACCCAAAGCTAGGGAGAAAAGAAGCAGATGCAATCAGAACAACAGAAGTAGAGAAGCAGCAGCAAAAGACAAACAGGCATTTTGCCTTGTTTATAGGCGGATGATAGTGTTAAAGTAGTTACCTACTAACTTACATGATTTATGTTTTTTTCTGCAGGTCACACAAAATCAGTCAGATATTTATCAGTCTTGATGACAGAACAGCAACTACAGGGGATGTAGAAGCAATATTATCTATAATTTTATCACACTCCACCTCCACATTCAGCTCTTTGCTGAAGAACACTGCCTGGAGTCCTGGCTTTTCAGCACATGCCAGGCAGCCTGGATATCTAGGTAAGTGTGTTTGAATTATTCCTTTCAAAGGAAAAGTACCTTTTTTTTTTTTTTTTCCTACTCTGTGTGTGATATGTGAATTTGGTTTTAATGGCAGGGCCCAGGTTTAACTAAGTGGGTAATATTGAGGTGGTTCAGGAATTCCCTGACTCAGCTAAGAGCTTACTGACACTGACAGCATGGAAAGTTGTTCAGTAACCTTGCAGGAAACTATTTATATTTTTTGCTGGGCTAGTGTTCTGCTTGTTTTCCAAGGCAAACTGGCCTGCTGAGAGGTCACACAAGTGCTCCAACTGACATAAAAGTAGAGTTGGGAATCACTAGGGGAGAAGCAAGACTGGTCTTTGTGCTTTCAGAGGGCTCCTCCTGTACTGCAAAACCACATCCATAGTCCTTGTGACAGGCACCCCTCCAGCTATGCCTTAATCATCGCTGCCTCTCACTCTTGAGGTTAAACCCTATGATCTTCATCTTCCTTCCCAAAGTAGTTTGATAAACTTACCTCTTCAAGTTGACTGTTTCCCATGCTTCTCTTCAGAAGCAACTTCCCTAATAATTGCCATGCTCTATAATAATAAAAAATCATAGTGACTTCCTATTTTCTGTTTTAGGCTTTAGGTTTTTTTTTTAATTATTATTATTATTCTTATGTGTGTGTATGTCTATGCTGCAGAAAGCTAATAATCAAATAGCATACTAGAAAACACAAGCATGATTTTCAGCACAGAGCAAATCTCAGTAGCTCCTGGTGATACAGCAAGCAGGGCTAAGCAGTGTCAAAAACTAAATTTGGAAGCACAATGAGAGAATCAGTCAAGACAGGTATGTGGAAATAAGCCAGATGGGACCCTCTGAGGCTGAAGTGACCTCATATAACCTCTCATATGCAGGACTAAGCTGGATTCCATGAAGCCTTGCTTGTCTGTGCAGATGGAAGAGGCATTTGTGCATAAGATAGATAGTTCATATTCATATTTTTCTCTGTATGTCTAAATGCACATCATTTTAGCTGTAAGCTGGTTCTTTCAACATGCTACCAAAACAAAGTCCTTTAAATACTCAAAAAATTGTGAGAAGAAGGCTACAATTGCTCTAAAGTGTGTCTCAGAGATTTGCTACGGTAAATAAAAACATTTTGGGTAGGAAAAATAGCTCTTCTATTCATATATATATATATGCGTGTCTGTGTGTGTACATATATATATATATAAGCTTTTAAAATGCAAAAACATTGCAGATGTGACTAAATGTCAAAAAAAAATGCATACAGAAAGAATCAGTTTCACAGATTTGATTCAGATTTTGTCCTTTCAATACTCTCCTATTCTAGAATTTTCTCCTGTGGGCTTGAAGATCACTTTGGCTAAGCTTGCATGTGCCTCAAAATGCTCCATAAACTCCAAGGCCTTTTATTTGCAAGGGGTTCCGAAAGTTCACAGGTTGCCTGAAATTGCTCCATAGGGGTGGAAGAAGCGATTCAAATAAAATCTGACTCATGGAGGCTGAAAGCAGAGGCACTTTCCGTGAGCCAGTGTGGGAGAAGGAAGGCTGTGTTGAGGGAATGCTGCCTAGCCTCCCAGTCCATTACCCACAAACTGGCTCATTACAACCTAATTTTCATCCAGGAGTCTACTGGGCTGCAATGGGTGACAAACAGCCAACCACGATAGTCCTGAACACTGGTGGGAGGGTGACCTCCGTCTGGCTTCCTGCTGGCTCTCCCTGCTCCACACAGCAGAGACCATCGTGTGGTTCTTCAGTGCCAGATCATTGCAGAGAGAAAATGCAGATAATAAAGTAGGCAATTATAATAGCTCCACTCACATTTCTATTAATTTAAACTTCTCCACAGCATAGGAAAGATAAGGGGAAAAGACATACATTGTTTAGAATTGAAAAAAAAAAAAAAGAAATTCTTATTAACCTTCCACAACTGTCTGGCAATGCTCAAAGGCCCTGCTACTGAAAAGACTCAGAAATATGAGATGTATTCTCTGATTTTTTTCTCCCTTCTAAATAATCACTGTAATGAAGAATCAAACTGTAATGAATTTGACATTTCTGTAGAACTTGACTAATTAACTACAGCTAAATAAATATATAAATAAGACCTTGACATTCAACTTCACTTTAATGCAAATAGAAGATAGAAAACTCATTTTTTCATGCTGCAAACTTGCTGAATAAAGAATAAAACATCTTAGTAAGACATTAAGCATACAGAAAAAAAATCCTTCCAAAGTAGTGCACAGTGATTCTGATAATAACTGAAAGTTTTAAGCAACATAGAGAAGGCGAATTGTGGATGATTTTTTCCAACTTTTTTTTCCCCCTTTTACTTTGCTATTAAAATGTAGCATGCTCAAATCATGAAAAAAGAGATTTTTATTCATATGCTTAATAATTAGTCTGTTTGTTAGAATCATCTTACATGTTGTTGGGGAGGTTGAAAATATTCATAGGTTCAAAAACTGACTAGAAAATTCAAGAAAAAGAAATTATCAATGCCTGTTTAGTGCAACCCCTCTATCTTTGGCTCAGCAAGACTGAACCCTAAATTGTTTGTGGGAGAAATGTCACTCCATGCTGACTGTTCTTACACCCTTAATAAACACCAGACAACTTGATCATTTGATTTGACCATTCTCATGACAAAACTAATTAAATACTGCTACACTGAAGTCAATGGTATGTTTAGCATACGTGTCATCACACATGGCTAGTGCTAATCACCTTTCTTATACAAACACACACAAAAGAGCAGTGGATGATGGATTTCAACCCATTTTTAAAGACTTAAAAAATTATTATGTAAGATTATTTTGTAGTCCTATTTAAAAAGCAAACTCTACCTCAATGCTATGAGCTGATACCAGATTCTTTCATGGCAATGAAATAAAGCCAGGAAATTCTTTAAAAGCATTTGCCTGGAGCTTTTCTCTATGGAGTGGTGCATCAAGTTTTCTAGGTCTGATATTTTGGTCTCTCCCAGAACTAGAAGTAAGTGTTAGTTCTGCTCTACTTTTGGGTATGTCTTCATTTCATGGGGGCAAAAATCAATTTCAGTCTTTCAGTGCTTGAAAAACATTGGATTTGAACATTGCTATTTGGATTATTGGTGTTTTTCAAGGGAATTATTTTTAAGACTTTTTTTTCTAGCTGTTATTTTTTCCCTCATATGTCGTGAATGTTAGAAGACTGATAGACAAAATGCGGCTACTCAAAGAAGCATGTCTATTCTTATGCTGCATTTAGAATACAAGCTTCCAGGCATGGAATATCAATGGAGTAAAGGGGAAAAGCCTTATTTCCCTTCACTCAACACTTCCCTATGCCTCATGCAAGCTCCCAGTCCTGTGATGCACGGGGAAGCAGCAGTAAGGCAATAGTCCGGCTCCTTACCTCTCCCTGCAGCTGTATTCTTCCTTTCTGTGTTCAGCATCAATTACACAGGCTGTGAAATTGCTGCCAGAAACTGTCAATACCACAGGGAAAAACTCATAGCTTCTCCATTTTAAAGACTAAAGTGAAAATAAAATCTCACTAGTTTAACTTTTTCCCCTAATGTAGGCCAGGGTATTTCACCCCTAGATTCCTGTGCTGTGCTAAATAATTTGGGGTTGAACTCTGTTCATCCTTTCATCCAGACACACCAAATCAATTTGCGCCTCTAGAGCACTTCAATGAACTCTAGCAGAACTGGGCCAAATATATTATTTGTAAATTCTTAATTCTTAATAATTCTTAATTGTAATTCTTAATAATTAGGAAATCCACAGAAACACCCCCTGTCTGTATCCTAAATTATGCCTAGCATACTGTGAGCTGAGACTGCTTCTACAGAACTTTGACACCTGAATCTTTCCTTTTTGGCCACAGTACATATTAGATAAAATATTAATAGACTTGTTTACTTGAACAAGACAAGGAAAAGCCAATAACTGATCCAACCAAACCAAACCAGTCTACCCACATTGTTCATTTTTAAATTAACTTTGAATGCTTTTAATTTCAATGTGATCACTATGCTTGTATGTGGAACATGCTATGCTTTGAATACTTTATCTCATCCAAAGAACTTTAAAAGGTTAGTGAGTGTGAAATATTTTTAAATATTGACAGGCCACAGAATTAGGCTTTTTGCCTATATTTGCTGGTAAAGAAAATGAGGCAGTGAGAGCAGAAGCAAACTGTCCCAAGGCCAAAAAAGACTACTTTTTGTTAGAGAATTTGTAAATAATAAAAGCAACAACATTAAAACTTCATGAAGATTAAACTGAAGAGGGTTGGTTAGAGAATCAGCACCAGTTTCTCCATTCCCTAATTTGGTTTAGCTTAAGAGTTAAAGAGAGCTTATTTCACATAGGGACACTTCCAGCAAATATTTCCCTCTCTTTTTGTTCAATTGATAATTTGATCTTTTGCCTTATGTGTAGAAGAACCATCTCCTTTCATTGATAGACTCTAGTGAGGAAAGAAAAGATAGTTTTTGGAGAAAATGGATATAGATAAACCTCATCATTGTCAATGGAGAACGCACCCTATGTGTTGAAAACCTCTGATCAAATATAGATATCTGAATCTGATTAAATCATCCAGAGTGCTTTATGGTTATGGGAAAGAAGTCAGAAATTTTAGGATGTATCTTACTTCATCCAAAAGCAAAACAAATACCTATGTCCGAATAAAATGCTGCTTTTCTTTGATTGTAATGGGAGCTCAGGTTGCTCAGCTGTGCAGTGCCTGCGCTGACAGCATTTAAAATTTGTTGAGATGTGTCCCACTCTGGATACTTTATCTTACTTATTCAAGTCTTTCATGTTTGATAGTTGATGAATTGCATCTCTATTTATTCTGTTATCAATAGTCTAACATACCGATATTGACTCGATATGTTAGAAAGGACTGAAGGACTGTGAGACATTTGCTTCTCGACAATAACAAAACAGCACCTACAGTACACTTCATACACACAGATTTATATAGCAGATGTGATAAATGTGTAAATAGAAATGAATGAAACTCCAAGCGGAATTCATCTCCCCAGCCTGAAGTTAGTCATCCAAACCCAAGCTTCTCATCCTGGACTTCCTTCAGAGGAAATGCCAACAGCTCATGAGTGGATACATAGATGTTTAAGATTACTTTTTAGTAGTGCTGATTTCTCTCCACTTGCTACAAAAGAAAGACAAGGTGACCAGCTCAGCATCTGACATCCAAAGTTGGGTAAGAGGTAAGAAGGGTGAATATAACCTCACATTTAACCATGCACTGCATCACCAGAGTAAGCCTCAGTAGCCCTTGAACCCAGCAGAATGCCATGATGATGCCAACTGCTTGTCATTGTTTTGTAGCCAGAGAGAGGGCTATGGGGAACACATACAGAGCTTCATTGAATCATTTTCCCATTTTTAAAACAACAGAAATCAGAACAGCCCTGAATGAACTGCTGATCGAATTGCCAAAGACTTCTACTGCAGAAATGAACTTGTCTACATATTTTTTCAACTGTATCAATCAATTTACATCAGTTTTATACAACCTTTACAATGAAATGGTTTGGAAGAATGTTCTCGCTTTAAATGTGAGCTATGTTGTCAATATACTTCTAAGCATTGACAAATCAGAGGAAACAGAGATTCTGACAGTATCAGTTGTTTCATAATCTTTATTAAATTTTTAGACAACCTTCTGAAATATGAGCAATTAAGGGGCAAGGAGCCTCCTCCTCAAAGACTGAACTGCGTATTTTTCACAGAGAGAATAGCTCAACTTATTAGGTATATAAGCAAATAAGTGACATGGAGTGTTTGTCCTTTCTAAAGGAATGTTGCCGAACATAAAAAGATTTAAAATATAACACCTAATTTTGACTGAGGGAGCCTATAGATATGCCGAATTTAGAACATAATTACTATGGAAACAACAAATAAAAAGGTTATCTTGGAGGGTGCCAAGCTGAAATTCATGCCTGGATTGATTTCAACTCTTTCCTTGCTGAAAAGTACTGAGAAGCTAAGGTTTTCAAATTGAATTCTATAAGAAGCCTCTTATAATGTACCATTTTCATTTCCCCAAATCCCCCTCCCTCTTCATATTGGGACATGTACATCACATTTTTTATCTCAAAGGTTAATAATTTTAAAAGCCTTTGATTTGAGGTATATAGCTGTAAAAACGGATTTCACCTTCAAAAATGACAAAGTAAAAATGGCACGATTAAAGTATGCATTGAGTATTTTACTCTAGGTTTTTACAAAAATTGGAGAGAAAAAGGCAATTTTATTTGCAATATATGTACATATATATATATGACCTTTTTAGATGTCTGCTTCATAACAATCTGAACTGGGCCCTAGAAATGCCTGCTTCTTTCTATTGCCTGTAAAGGGAGTCTATGTATCTAGCGCATACATATAACATAATATACGTATACATATATATAAAAACGTGCAACTAGACATTACCATATTGCCATGTTCCATATGACAGGTAGTAGACACATATGCAGGACAATATGTACATCACAATTTAATTCCCTATTTAAAAACTATGCCAACTTGAAAAACAAAAGGATTGATGAAGAAAATTTCCCAGAAAAATTGTATTAATTAAAAATTAATAATTTGTTAGTTTATAAAAATATAACCTTCCAGGGAGGGTTGTTTACTTTCTTTATCAGTTTTATGATATATTTCACATCTTTTATTAAATATTTTTTCCAGTTACCGGAATAAACATATTAAAAATGTAACATTTTTGTAAAAGTGAAATTACAAATTTTTAATTCATTATAATTAAATTGGGGCAATTGCATTGGAATAAAGAATTAAAGTTTCCAAGATATAGAAAATCTCATGTTAGTTGTCTTAAAAAATATGTAAATGAAAATAGATAATTTTTATTAGAAAACACAGTGTGAAAAGTGATGTATAATCATATTTTTTTTAAAAAAACATATCTTTAACAAAGAATCAGGGAGCTATCAGAGTGTTTTAAGACTTTTTCAGCTGCTATCTACTTCTTAGGTAAGGATAGCAGAGCAAAGTTCAAATGTGGGAAGGACAAACAGTCTTACCTAAAATATAACAATAGGCAAAGATTGAGGATCCTTTTGATCCTCTGTTAATAAATGTTAAAGTTCTATTTTTGCATGTATTCAAATAACTAATAATTACTTTTCTTAGTAAAGCGAAAAACATGAAAAGATAACTTTAAATCAAATTAAAACCAATTTTTTTTCTCACAAAAATAACAAAACCTTCTTTACATTTCTGGTTAAGAATAATATTTAAGCTTTTAATCTTTTCATTTATTTTAATTTACTGAAAGTTAGCCTGAAATATTATTTTTAAATGAATAATGCGACTATTTCATTTAAAATAATTCAAATAACCTTGATATGTCTGATTTTTTTATTATACTTTTATCTGCATTCAAGCTTAGTTTGCTGCTTTTTATAAGTAACTGGCCAACCCTTTATTTATAGATGAAAAATAGATTTTTTTATTTTAAATATTTGTAATATTTGTTCAAAGATCTAAAGACACACAATCTGGTTTCAAAACCAACAAACAAATATTCAAGATCATATGAGCAAAATATTTCATCAGTTGCTAAATTTCAAAATAGCAGTAACAGCTTTATTTTGACATTTCCTTGTAATGCATTTTAGGCTATAGCAGCTTTGAATGGTCTGACGAAAGGCAAAAGTGAAACTAACTCAAAATCGAAATGCATCTGACATTCAATTTGCTTAAGATCATGATGCATGAGTTTACATATCTGTATGCAGATATCTACTTCAAGGCGTCATATTTTAAGTAGGACCTTAGTTCAGCTCCTTCCATAGAAATTTAAAGGCATTTGAGATGAAGCGTGCTAGAAGATATGACTCATGACTTGTGCTTTTCCAGACAAGACAGCTGGAGAACCACTGAAATACCCTAAGGCATTTTGAATGGTGCTAGATGCCAAGCACTTGATCAACTGAGGGGAGCTGTAGGAATCTACTTGCAGGAGAGCTTTCCTCTGGGCCCCACTGGCCAGGAGAGGAATTCAGTTGCGGATGTGAAGACCCTTCATGCCTCTTCAGTCGTGAGAGTATCACTTTTGCCTTTCATCTCACAGTACCAAAATATGCAGGTCTCCCTCACCTCCAGGCCATTTTGCCAGCCCAATGCAATGTCTCAGATGTTCCATTTCATAAGTTCAGACAATTGTTTCCTGTCATAGGAATGGAAAAATCCTAATCCCCATGTCAATATGTCCATACTGATACTTAAACGATGGACTCCTAATTTGAAATGAGTTCTTACCTTAATTTGATTCCTTTTTTATTTTTTTTCCAATGAAGTCAAAAAAAGGAGTTGTGTTTACAAAAAGTGAAAAAATACATTTGGTCTTTGAAAGGCCCTTGGATGTATGCTGTGGTACTGATATAAGCTGAATGTCATTTTTATGTATAAACTGAACTGGAAGTTGGACACATTAAAAAAAAAGTGCCAACTAGAGCTTGAAAACCTTTGAGGAAAAGAGGCAGGCTGAATTTATTTACATGTGTGACATGGAAGCACCAGGGTGAGCAATAAGCATCCCGGCTTGTGAACTCACCTCTCCCCCTGCTTGGCCACGACCTCAGCACTTTCAGCTTGTGCTCCACGGGAGGACTCCCTTGGGCAAGATGAATCTGTACACAGCTAGATCCAACAGTGTTATGTGTAGGGCATAACACATTTAAACCTGTGCTGTGTCTTCAGAGTCCTACAAAACAGAGTTAACACTTTGGGAAGCCAGGTTGTTATTTTGATTTTGACAATGTTCCTATTGTTTTATCTTCCTGATCTGCTTTTCGGTGGTTTATCCATTAATTTTTCATACGCTAATCCCCAAAGCTATGCTCGGAAAGCCCACGCTGTAAATAGCACCCGACTAACACACATGCCAGTGGCAGACAGAATTTACAAGAAACAGACAAACCTCAGAATAATAATTTCATCATATCACCCTTATAAATCTTCCCAGCTGTTCTGACACTTTAATTATAAAGTGACACTTCCAGTCTTAAAGTGTTGTGGCCTGTGTAATAGATCATTTTACTTAATACATATTATGACTCTGGTACTGTAGAGAAGACATTTTTCAATCCATCTCTTTTACTAAGACAGAAAGACAACAAGAGATTAAATGTTGTAACTGTAAAATTCAATAAGCAATGGGTCCAGTCCTGAATTTATTGCAAGCATATAGAAACGCAAAAGAATACTCATTGCCATGAAGAGATGTGTCCTATGCTTGTATGCTATGCTATGCTTCTTACAGTGAAGAGGAGTTTTTGGTCTGGGAGACTGTGCCTCCTAGATGCACAGTCAGGTCTCTTTCCCATGCCACCTTTGAATACATCACTTCAAAACTGAAGGATGTAAGAGGTGGAAGAGGTGGGTTGTTTTGCTGTGTCCTCCACATACTTCCCAACACTCCATGCAAACCTCTCAAAGTAATGCTGGAATGAGCTGGAGAGCCTGGGGATAAGAATTAAGTAAGTGGTCAGTTCCTGAACAGTTTTTACCTGAAATGTGATATTTTCTGAAAACTACTTGTAAATTACAGAAGCTCCACACTTTTTTTTGCTGAGCAGCTTCCAGACAAGGGGCTAGGAAGGAAACCTGGCTCAAGAATAAAGGCTATATGACTTGCTTTCAGTCTAACAGTCTTGACATGACTGAACGTTTGGTGACAGAAAGAAAAGAAAAAGAAAAAAAAAGAAAAAAGAAAAGAAAGGAAAAGAAGGAAAGGCAATCGTGTTATGTGGATTTTTTTTTTCAGTAAAGCTGCACAAAGTATACAATCCAGCTCTTTCCGAGTAGTTTACAATTTTACTGGAAGCCATTTACATGAAAAACAAGATTGGATTAAAAAACTGGAATTTGAAGATGCATAAACTTACATAATGCTACATGAAATTGTTGATGAATTTTCTATTATTTAAAATATTTGAATCACATTTAGAAGTCTGTTAAGAAGAGCTTCTCTTACTCTTACGCAATCCAAATTTACAGGTTTTACTTGCAGAATTTCTGAGTAAGAATCTCTGACCTGTGCTATGCCACCAGTAAGCTTAGATGATCATAATAGTCCTGTCTGGCCTTAAAATCTATCAATTTATTAAGCAACCTGCTGTAATGCTGTAATGCAGAGGCAATTTACATCACTCTTTGATGAGCACTTAATTTAATTGTTTCATTAAAATCCTTTTGAATGCTTTTACATCTTGATGTACTCTGCTTCTGGGTACCTCATAGATTGCATTAGGAGATCTTAGGTCCAAATAGCTTATTAATATCCATCTGAGATGACTTCTGTGTTATGCTGGCTATAACACCATGTTCTGGGGAATAACAAGGCAAGGAGACCTGACATAATGTCTAGTGCTCGTGGGCGGCTCTCCGGTTACACCTACCGCTAGGAGGTGCTTCCCAGCAGCTCTGCTCATTCCTCGTCTTGGCATCATGAGGAATGAGCTCTGTACTGTGTGGGAGAGCATTTTCAGATCTTTCGTACACCTACAGCTTTCTGCCAAAAATAAGATGCAATCATTTGTTTCCTAGGTGATAACCACTCTGAGCGCGCGTGGTCCTCTCCGTCTCTAACATGGGGAAGTGCGCTATGAGCCTGTCCTGTAGTGCTTGGAGGCAATGCAGCAAATGGCCTTGCAAACGGCCTTTCCTGCAGAACCAACAGCTTGTTCATCATCTACATATGGAAGAAAAGTATTGAGGCAAACGTTGTTTGTTTACTTGTTTGCTTGCTTTTTTTTTTTTTCTTTTAGGTGGAGGGAAGAGGTAAAAAGAAAATTCCTTTAAGTTCTCCCTCAAACTAGGTTTCTACATACCTAAAAGACCATTTGAATATTCTTTTTTTTCCCATCTTTCAGGCCATCTGAAGTTGTAGTTGTGTGGAGCTGAAGAGACTCTAGTTCTAAACTTGGTTTCTCATGCAGGTACTGAAAGCGTCTCACTCAGAATATCATCAAAGTGTGTCTCCTACCTCTAGAGCAACTGAATGCCATAAAAAGATTGAGATCTTTGCTTTACACTGCTATTCTGTGCAATAGATAGCAAAGAATAATGTAAGAACTATAACAGACATTTACTGCTATGGTAGAATTTTTGATTTTTTTTTTTTAATTTCCCATACATCAAAATGTCTGCTAATTTTGAAAATACATGAGTTTCTGATTAGATCAATTAGCATATTTTATATAAATAGCTTTGACATGATATATATAATTTTGTAACTTTTATGTCATTAATGCTTACTTTTTTTCCTTTTACAGGCATTTATTTTAAAATGTAGTACTTTATTGAGAGATATATTAAAACTTTTCTTTTTCCTCTCAGAAACATAAATTTGTGCATTTACCTTCTCCTGATGTAAAAACAAAACAAGCAAAAAAGGTACCTAAGATGTTTCTTCTCAGATTAACCAGGGAAGAATTGAATTCTTTATAATCTTTTAATCTTTAGAATTTTGAGTTACAAAAAAAAAAAAAAAAAAAAAAAAAAAAAGACTTCCACACAAGAGTTACTTAGGAAGCTGCAGTACCACTGGAAACTAGCTCTGGATCTGCCACTGTCCCATGGTAGTGCTTTAAAAGTGAGGTTGCAACCTCTTTTGCAGAGATATAACTTTGGATGATAAGTAATTGTCACCAGCTCAATATAGATACTGCGAATCTGCAGACTGAGCTCTTTTTTTTTTTTTTTTTTTCCCTTGACTTAATGGAACTCCTAATTATGAAAATGTCGTTCTGTTATTATAAATTCTTGCCCTCTTTCACTTCATGTGCACTGAAGCGCTGGTCACTGTGTATTCTACCACAGTTAAGGCAAAACGCTAAGTTGCATGTTAAGACCCACTTTTTTTCTTTCCAAGTAATCCTAAGTACCATGGAGAAACTGAATGTGATTTCAGTGTGAAGGCATCTATAGTTCTGGTTTGAGAAGACATAGTTTACCAGTTTAATCTATGGATATCTTCATTCTGACCAGAGACAAGAGCCTAATTCCAGTTGCCAAAAATCATGCTTTCTTACCTAAGAGGGTCTTTAGATTTTTAGACCAAAATTGGAAGAGTCTCTGTGCTTTCCTATTGACTAGTAAAATGAGATTGAAATCCTGATTCTGTAAATTGAAAATGTTCCAATTCTCTTCTTGATGTCCGTGGGGTTCCTTATGTGCTGTGCAGATCCTGCAACATTCAGTTGCCACCTCTCTAGCATGGGGTAGTAGATGTGTGAGTGGGTGTTCTTCTTCCTGATAGGAGTCTGATTGGACTTTTCTCATTTCCTACTTTTTCTTCAAGCTGATGTAAGACTTCCCCTCACAACCCCAAGGAATTTGTAAGGCTGATTGCTGAGCCACAAAAATCTCCCCCACACAAATCACAGAAATAATATGAAATTGAGGAAAAGGCAAGCTAAAAAATATGGAGTTAACTGCTTCTCATCTCATTTTTTTTTTTACTTGGATCAGAATTCTCATTATTTTAACAGGTTCAGAAGAAGGGAGAGCAAGGCAAAAATCTTCAGGGTAGAAAATCTTTAAAGCTTAATTGACATGGACAGTTCAAGTGCTAAAACTCTGGAGGACTGAAGTTCACAGGACTGCGCAGAGTGAAGTTCTGAACCTTAGAGGGCATGATTTTTGAACAGAGAGCTTTTTTGTTGTTGTTAGCTTTTTTTTTTTTTTTTTTTTTTTTTTTAATTACATCTTGGCATCACATCCTGGCATGTCAGGGGTTGTAGAAAGTGAAATGATGGATCTATACCAAGGCTGCCCCCAGTGAGGTGAGACGAATGTGCTTCACTTGACTGGCTAACAGCTTAGATACTATGCTGAATTCCAGAGATAAAGCCCTGAATATCTTGATAGCTAAGGTGATTTTCTTCATGTGTTCCAGAACAATGCTGAAATAATTTGCTTCTGGCTACAAGGGATAGTGTATTTTCAGTCAACACAAGCAACAATCTTGTTATCTTTGGAAAGAATATCTTGAATATGACTGCACAGGAAATTTGGCAATATATATTCTCTAATATTTTTTGAAATTTGAAAATCATGACCAAACTGATTGTACTATGTTCTGCAAAGCAACAATCTGCAGTTGTTTTACTCCGCATTTAACTCTTGCTCTATAGATTCGTTTCTTGACAGAAACTATTAATGGGCATTTTTGGAGAATTCATAAGCATCTTCTTCCTACTGAAAGAAATATGTTGGTAGTGTCAATCTCAAAGACAGGCTGAAAAGGCATTAGATCCAAAACTGAAAAAAACTCTGTATTGATGCATCTTTTGCAATTGGTTCCTTCATTCTATCAGAAAAGCTTTTGCATCCTTGATTTTAAAGATGCTTAACTATTTGATTTGCAAACAAATTCATGTTGCTTTATTTGTAAACAGGAGAACAATGTCAAGAAAACAGAAGTGATGCTGATATTTCTAAATAGCCTAAAAAACTGCACCTGTTTATTGGAAAATAGCATCTAGAATAGAGACGTCTAGTTAAGTCCTGACAAGCTAACTGACCATGTTATGGGAACATTGTTTCTCTGCATCCTTTGTGGACAATGAACACAGTAATGTTTTTAGAGTAGTTCATACATGAAATTTGATTTGGTGAGGGAAAGTTGTCGTTTTTTCTTTCTGTACATCTTGAGATTTTACCTTTGCTTAAAACAATGCTTCTTTGCTGTTCTTGCAGCAACATATGAGCAGAAGTGACTGCAGTTTTCACGTCACATGTAACTAGATGGCCATTTCCAACATAATGTCCTGTATTTCCAGAGAGATGAAGCTGACCCTTCTCTCTCAGTTCTGGTCCTTTATCTTATGGTATTTTCATTTATGGTTTCTTTTACATGGTCCTGACTCAGAATCATCCAAGAAAACAACAGCAGACACATGAATAAGAATGTTTCTGCCTCAGGGTAGGTTTTGGATATATGGATATATAGATATTGTTAAATGGTCCTATATTCTTCTAACTCCGGTGCCACAGGAGGAAGGTAGGGAACAGCAGTGTATTTTGACTACTCCCTTCTAAGTTTCTTTTCTTAACAAGAATCCATCACCATTAAGAAAAGTGAGGGATGCAGGGACCACACAATAACTCTGTGAAAAGGATATGTGCTTCAGGCAACAACTTCATGCAAAGAAAAAAAAAATCACCGGATTATTAAGGATCTATATTTTGAAACAATAGAGAACTGTTAATGCAAACAATGGAAATCATTATTGAACTGGGAAGTCCTTTTTCTTTTTCCTTTTTTTTTTTTTTTTCATTATCCTTATCTACATGCTGCACACATTTAGCCCCCTTTTCAAATCTACTAGAAAATTTGAACAAGGCACTGTGGTTTTCTACTATCAGGATATTAGTTCTGCACCAACAATCTTAGTTTGAAAAAATGGGAAAAAATCTGTTCTACCAAAACACAGGTTGAGCAATGAAATTTTGGGTTTCTTTTTTTTTTTCCTTTTTCTTTTACACTTTTTTCTATTATTTCCCTCAGAGGTGATGCTGTGGCCCATCCGTTAAGCCTTCTTACAAGACAGAATTCTAACTAAAAATTTTTCTTGCATTTCTTTCTTCATACTATTTAAGTCTGAAATTATCTGCCAGAACTTTTTTGGGCCACACTGGGATTTTTCACATGGCTTTTTAGGGTCAAAAAGCATATTGGAAATCTCAATGGGGCCATCCTGTGATAAGAGGCTCTGACATCTCAACGCTGTGGGAATGGCTGCATCAGAAATATGTACAATAGGGTTGGTTTGACAAATGAATAGCACAGAGTGCCCTTGATCATACTGTGTAGCTGAGCTGCTTTAAAACGCAGCTGAATGTTTAAATACAGAAAAAGTGTGGAAGTGAAAATATCAACTTCAGATCCAGAGAGTAGCCCATACTGAAAGAAATCAGGCAGTCATTCTTCTCACTCCCCAAACGGAAATTTATACTTAATGTCTTGACAATTAATTTAATAGCCCATTTTTAAATGCCATTTTTTCTTGTTTAGTGAAAAACGTATCTTATATTCATCTCTGCTAACCGTGAAAATTCATAGCGTAGGTATCTTCTGCTCAGTAATTAGTCTTGCATCCATAAATCAGACAATCTGATGGTAAATCCATGTGAAGCATGCACAAGAATGAGGTTAATCCTATCACCCAAGGACCGGTTCCTCTCCACTGCCTACAGGTGCAGTCTAGGCAATCAATCAAAGGTGAATGTTGCAGTACGGCGGCCTATGTCTGGTGGTCATATACCCACTAGGCTTTCATGACAACACATTGTTGGAAAATAATTTTGTTCCATCAGCAGCGAGATTATGCAGCCAGCATACAAGCACAGCTCTTCTGGTCTTCAGAGGGGACATTGGGAAAGCACTGAGGGAATAAAACTTTTAGTTGGGTTTTCCAAAGTGGCATTGGTGATGAAAGGTTAATGTCTATCCTATTATATAAAGAAAGGTTACCCAGTGTGAAAGCCATTCTGTTTAACAGAGGAAATTTTCAAGATATCTGTGCAGGCAGGTCTAACTAAAGAGAAAAAAGAAGACAACAATATGTAAATAAAAAGAACTACATTCTTTCATAGTAATTTATTTACTCTTTTTTTTCTCGCACCTCTTCCATCTTTTCAGTGAAAATAATGTATTTCACAAAATTCAGAGCCATCTTACTGTTCGAAGTCGAAGTCATATCACTAAAAAATCAAGATGCACCTTCTTCTTCAGGGGGCCATGTATAAATGTAATCTGATCAGAAACAGTAATTTGTGAACAAACTCTGTTCTCATTGTAGGTTTCAAAAAAGTATTCATCTTCAAAATACAAAGGCTTTTTTGTCCATCAATGTTCCTATGGTAACTACAGTAATTGTTTACCTGGGAAAGCAATATTGAAGATTTATCATTTAATGCTTCAGATCAAACAAACATAGCATCTATTGTTTGCTGCTGACTTTACTTCTCTTTTTCTCTTTTGATACTCTGCAGGAAGAGGAAGGGACTAAAATGATTCTGTGTCTATGACCCCTGCCATTTTCACATCCTTTCCTTTTGCAGTTGATGCTTTGCACAGAAAGCACTTTAGTTGAGGAAAGGAAGCTGGCTCCTAGAGAAAGACTATGTATTTTCAAGTATCTTGCCAATCATCTCCTTTGTTCATGGAGGGAATGGGAATCAGATCACAGTGTCAGCAGGAGAACTTGCTGGTCAAGAATAACTAGAAATAACAGAGTTTCAGTTATAGTAATTACTTGCTACCTTCATTTGAAGTCTGGAGTTTTGTTCAGGTTAAATGCGTCACATTTGTACTCTGTTCTGTTTGTTTCTGGGCAGATAAGTCCTGACAATGTCTCTCCAACCAAAGGGAAGTTCTACCCAGAGGGAATGAAATTGAGTCATGAAATGGAGTGTGTTTCTAGCATTAAATTCCTCACTAGTCTGGATCCTTCAATGAGCAAACTTTCTTGGAATAGGTGTGGTGACTTCATAAGATAAGCAGTTGCAACACCATCATCTCCTTGCTGTTTGGCAGAAGATGTCAGCGATGAGTGCAGCCATGGGTAAGAGTCCAAAACCAGAATGGCATCTGACAGTTGAATTTCACCCATTCAGTACCCTATTCTTGCTGCTGAGCAAAGACAGTATATCACACAGCAGCATAATTGGAGGTTTCACATTCTTCCAGCCTTCATTAGAAACACTCCCCCACTCAGATGTGAGCTTCCTGAGTAGAATTTGGAGAATCAGCTTCGGATTTTGAATGACACTAAAGCTCTAATGCACTATCTCCCAGCGCAGAGGAAAAAAAGTCTTAGCAAGGTATGGGGTATTTCCTGAGCAGCTTAGTGTCAAACCCAGTGCTTTTGCTTCAAAAGATGTAGATTAATTTTGTGGATTTTATTCTGTAGTTGTCTGCAAATTTCAACAGAGACTGTCCAAACTGTCCTATTTATGCTTGCATTCTGATTTCAGGTTTGAGTACTTTGCTGAGTGTGTTGAAATTCTCTGATGGAAAAAAAATTATGAAAATGGCACATGAGGAGACATAAAATGTTCATTTTATTTTTTTTTCAAATTTGAAAATGATTGTAATACTTGAAACAAAATCATAAGTGCCTTGAATAATAGGAATAATGCTTTTATTTGTAACGGTAAAATGCAAGCCAAATTTTCTCAGCTGGATATATTGACCCTGAGTACTCCTATTAATGTGAATCAGAGGGGGTCCAATGCTGCACAAGGTCTACTGACTCATTTTGGGAAGTGCAGACACTTAAGAAGTTGCTCTCTTAAGAATAACACACCTACAAGAACCCCTAGAGTAAACGCAGTAATTTTGGTTTTGTTTGTTTGCTTTGTTTTGTTGAGGTGCAATGCAAACTGGCTTCATTTACCTAAACTGAATTTTGCGGAGAACTTCATTATTCAGCCACACCTGATGCACATTTTCTCCCATAACTCTCTGTAGTCATGTATGTGTGTCTCTGTATACGGCTTTTGAATTTATCTTCCTTGTAGCTCTGTATGCTGGTCTTCTATTTAAGGTCTGTTTTCCATCGATGGACAAAAGGAATCAAGCAACAGGACCAAGCAAGGATGTAGACACTTCCAGTTGTAGATGTTAAATCTAAATTTGCCAACTGAAAAACTCTTATTCGTGGATTGCATAGTGGTAAAGGAGCTTTGTAACCAATTTGGTTTCAATTTGACATTTCTGATTTTCCCCATGTACTTAGAGTTCGGTCACTGAATTGCACAGAACAGAAACAGTCTTAGCAGGACTGGGCACCTGCTCTTAACGAGGAGCCAGAGATTAATCATGGATTCCTTCAGTGTACACCAGCATCCTTTAGAATCAATGAAGAGGAGCAGGCACATCTTAGTGACTCTTTCTTCCTCATCCTAAAGTAAATGTTTAAAATAAATCAGATGGTCGGATGACTACAACGGCTTATTTCCCCCTATTGACTCCAAAAAGAACATGAAGTTTATATATAAATTCCAACAATGTAGACATAGAAAGCCAGGTGAATTTGGGCCTTCACATCCCTCGAGGTGTGAAGGGCAGCATCAATTAATATTCTCACAGCAGCACACTTGTACACTGGCAGACAGATATTTTCTTTTAAAACATGTTGTATAAAGTATTTCCCACTTTTTTTTTCTTCTACTGTTAACAGACTTGCTGTAAGTGTACTCGCCTAGCAAGCAAGAAACAACTGACTTGTTTCTTACTATTGCATGAACTATAAGCCTCCCCAGCTTGCCATGTCTCCTCAATCTTGTCTAATTGGGAGTAAAATATTGCATTTATTATGTTCCTGTATAAAATAAATGACACACACATACACCATACCTATTTTTTCTTTCTACTTTTTTTTTGGTGCTCTTCTTTATATATATATATGTATATATATATATATATATACACTTTATATAAGACAGAAGGCATTTGACACATCTGGGCAGTACAATATCACCTTTCAGTCCATTCTCCATCTCTGATTCTGTTGTTAGTGTCAGACAGGGTTTATTCACTCTAAAACTGAGAAAAATCCTAATTAGCATTCCCATAGCCTCTTTTTTTTCCTTCTTCTTCTTAGAGTGGTAGGGTGGTTAGCGAGCTGCTTGGAGACACTGGTTGTCCCTAGTGACTTCTTAGTGCTCCTTCCACCCCTTCAATTTTCTGTATGCTTGAGTTCCTCAGAGAGCAGAGATTCGGATCGTGTTCAGTCTTGCCCAGTGTGTCAGTGTTTTTAGATGCTGCTGTCACAGACAAGAAAAGTGTTACCAATAGCAGGCATAAAAAATGTAGTAATTATTCTCCCCATTCAGGTACTTGTTCTTTTTTACTTACTGGTGATATTCCTGGACGTTGGTGCAGAAAGTTTTCATTTTGTTTTCTTTTAAAATGGCGTCAAAAACAGCAGGAGAAATTTTCTGATAGGAAAAACAAATAATCCACTGTCAGTGGAGAAGAGGATAACTATTTCTATGGATTCTGTAAGATGGCTGAAAAGGAAGGGAAGTGGGAAGGAAAGGAAGAGACCAAGGGAAAATAGCCTTATATATATTTGCATTTGTTGGGAGTCTAATTAGAAGGTCAATAATAGGCAGGAGGGGTATCACTGCCATAGTTCCCCTGTCCATTTAATTTTCTGAGGTTTTAGTGTTTGCTCCACCTGCTCCAAGCATCTGGCACGGTGAACTCTGTGACTCTAGGCTCTGATTTATGGGGAGTCCTTGGGGACATGCATGTAGGAGCAATGTGGCATCCAGCATGACAGCGTCTGCACAGTGCCACTTGTTCTGCTTGTGTGGGCATCGTATCCCTCATCTGCTGCAGGCTACTTATTACCTTCTCAGTCAACTGAGTGTCTCAGGTGCCCAGGGAGAGATGTCTGCTTTCCGATTCCCTCATCTCACACACAGTCCTTGGGGGAGAAGTGCCACGACAGCCCAGCAGAGCATCTCTCTTCTCCCTAGATCCCTCTGGCATTTTTTTTCCTTCCAGGAACACCATACGCTAGGATATAATTTCTCCTTTGATCATGCTTTTCCTCCTTCTACAGACACATCCCTCCTCTCCTTCTCCCAATATATGTTTGTTTGTTTGTTTTTTACAGATGTCCATGTCTTTTGTTTATCTGTTTCCAACCTCCTGACCTTCCAGGAATTTCACAGCCCATGCCCTAGTTGATGGGAAAGGTGATTCTGGAGGCGAGTGTGGCTGTAAGGTAGGGAGAAAGAAGAAGGATGCTCCTTCCCCACCACCCTATGGCAGTGTCAGGAGCAGGGAAACCGGTGGACTGGGCTGGTCTCTTCTCATCTAACTTACTTACCTCTATTCTTGCAAATGTTAGGGTAGATACCTTTGAAGTTGAGTAATGAGAACATTACAAGCACATGCAATCTGAATATATTCTCTGCCCTGGGGAGGCCATGGCCTTGGCTTCAGTTGCTACAGCAGCCAGAGGAGCTGGGGAAGGATCTAAAGCAGCTTCTGACTGAGGGGCTCCCAAAAGGCTTGAACTGAACGAGGAGGTGGAGGCTAAAGAGGCCAGGCTGCACACCTGGTAAGCACATTCTGGGTCTCTATCCTTCATCCTTTAGGATGAAAGGAGCAGTCAAGTTGGTGGAAAAGAGACAGCAGCAATGAGACAGCAGTGGGGAGAAGGGAGGTTAGAAACACGTCTGGGGCTGAAGCAAACACTGTCCCTTTTCCCTGTCCCCAAAGAACTTTACCAAAGGAATCTCAGGTGGGTAGATGTGCAAGAAAGGACACGACAGAGCTTAGATGTGGCAAAGCCTCTGCGGGAGCCCTGATCAAGTGGCAGCTGGGTTTTTGGTCAGTTAGTAGTCATCTGAAGAAAAAAAAACTAAAAAAATAAAAGGAAAAAAGCAAATGATAATATTATAAGCAGCCATCCAAAGTGCGGGGGGTGGGGGGAGGAATAGCAGGGAGTGCCAAGCTGTGGAGCAGCAGCAGAGAAATTCTGTTAATTCTCGAAAATGGATGCGCAAGCTAATCCTTCGCTGCAAATACAGCCTGGTAAATGGTCGGACCCAGCAGCCTTTTAAATGCCAGATCAGCTCTTACTTAAATGACATTTTGCTGTATTTATTTATTTATTTACTAAGAATAGATTTGAATAAAGAGATGATCCCAGCGTGACTGTTGTGCAGTGATGGTTTGTGGTTGTTGTGTGTTCTTGCTGTTGCTGCAGTAGCAGTGCAGGGAGGTGCTGAGTTGCTCGGGGCTCAGACTACCTCAACCCACCTCCTGCACATCGCGATGCACCTGCACGTCCCCCACAGCCCGTGCTGAGCCGCGGTGCTCGGCGCTGCACCCCTGCCCTGCCGCCTCCGGCACCCGTGGTGCGATGCAGCCAGCAGGGTGAGGAGAGGAATTGCTGAGTGTGTGAATGAGTGTTGGGTGTGTAGGGATGAGTGTGTGAGGAAGGAGGAGAAAAAGGAGCCGGGGAAAGAAGGGGGAGCTTTGAGAAGATGCAAAGATGCTGGAGGAGCAGGTAAAGCTTAGGCTGGCTCCAGGAAAAAAGGGTTGTCCAAGACAGGTGTATGAGTGTGGGGGGACACAGGTGCTGAGGGGCTTGGGGCAGGGTGGGAAGCAGGAGAAGGTCCAGAGGGCACCAAGCTTGTGTGCAGAAGGTAGGCAGCCAGGTAAGGTACCTGTGGGTCTGCCACTCTGGGTGCTGCATGTGGAGCTAGGGAACGGCAGCACCTGTGGGTCCAGGGAACCAGGCTGGGCTGGCAGAGCTCCAGGGGATGGAGCCTGGCGGGAAGAGAGGGGTGGCTGCGTGTGGCACCTGCCTCGGAGACAAGCGGCGGGGCTGTCACAGGAGGGTGGCAGCCTGAGGGGAACAGGGCTGGTGACTCGAGCTGCCCTTGGCCAGGGCATCACTCCCATTGCTCTTTGTCCCATCGTGCCTGGTGTTCTTATTCAAGAAAGGGGCAAGAGATGGAGGGGGCAACCTGTCCTCCCAGTGGCGAGCAGACCCTCCTCTCAGCTTGGGAGGAGGCCGCTTTTACCCTCCTTTACTGCCCCCTCGTTGGGAAGAAGCGGGCAGAGCAAGGGGCTGCCTGGCTGCTTGGTGTCCTAGAGGGATCTGTGCCACTTGGTGGCACTAAAAAGTTGCGCGGGAGCCCGGCGCGGTGCGGGGAGCAGTGGCGGGACCGGGGGTGACGGCGGAGCACCCGGGGATGGCAGAGCACCCTCCGCACCCAGGTAGTACCTTTGGGTGACTGCTGCAGCCCTGGAGCGAGGTCGGGTTTATCCCGCTTGCAGAGCGGATGCGCCGGCTTCGCCGCGAGCCTTTCGCAACCTTGTGGGCACCTGGAGCAGCCTCGGCGGGGGCGGAGCACAGCGTTAACCCCCCGTGAAGACAGAGAGGCTGGTGCCCTGTGTGCCTGAAGAGGGAGGGAAGGAGATGCTCAGCGAGGTGGCTCGAGCTGCAGCAAGTATTTAGGAAGAGCGAGGTGGCAGTGGCAGAGAGCGAAGACCCATCTGTTGTTCCACTGCTTGTTTGTTTATCCCCCCCAACCGCCTTCTCAGCTCCCTCCCCCTCTCCCCCTTCCTTAAAATCCAGGGACCATTCACGCTTCTTGCAAATGAGCCTTGGGCGCAGCTGAGAGCGCGGCGTGGTGCGCGGCGTGTGCGTGGATGCGATCCCGCGCCGGGGGGCGGGGAGGGTCCCCAGCTCTCGGCGCTCGCCTGTGATCAAAAGAAAACAGGATGTGCCCGGAGCTGGAGCGGTGACAGTACGAGCCGAGCGGGGCTCACCTGCTGGCGGTCTTTGCAGAGGCATTTGAGGATTATTCAGCTCCGGAAGGTCTGTGCGAGGAAATGCTATCTCTGCAAGTAGGAGGAGGTGCCTACCCCTACCCGCCTTGATTATTGCCGCCGAAAGGACAGCTCTGCTTTACCGTAGCAAGAGGAGACTGCTAGCGCAGACAAGGTAATGCTGTGGGACTGGGGAGGGGGGATTTATCTGCCCCGAATTGCCAACGCAAACCCTGGGGATGCAAGGAGCACTGTCCCCCTCTCTCTCCCTCCTGCCTTGCTTGCCGGAGGATGAGCACGATTCTGCCGGGGAGGTAGCCCGCTGGCGAGTCTCACCTCCGGGGTCTGCGAGGGCATCGGCAGGTCGGGGTCCCGGGCACTCGCCCACCCCCTGGAGCAGGGGATGCGTGATGTGGGGGTGGGGGAGCATTGGGGCACTGCAATACCTGGATCGGTGGGTTTTGTGACACAGCCCAGAGATTTGCCCTGCTGAGCAGGGAGAATGGAAACGGGATGCATTTATTTTCCAGAGACAGCCAGGCTTAGCTCAGCCGTAGACATTCCTGTGTGACCTTGGGACAAATCACTTTGGCTCTGCTCGGCAAGTCCCGTCTGTTCCTTATTTAATAACCGGACCTAATGTCTCCATGAGTAACCATGATTCACGAAGGGCTGAGAGGGGCTTTAATGTCAGTAGTCGAGCAGGGAGACAGACACCTAAGCATCAGTATATGTGCACACATAAACGAATAGCCGTATGTCAGGGCAGCACAGGTAGCGATGCCAGGAGTTAACCTTCCTTCCTACAAGACCCAGCTCTGTCTACCTAATGTGGGGATATAAAAGTGCTCCAGCATGGTAACTGTGACCACTATGGCAATTTTGCCACTGAAAGGATGGTACATGAGGTTCCATTAGTGTTTTTGATCTCCCCTTCACCCGCTCCCGGTGCATTCAAGCTGCGCGGCGGGCGCGCTCAGCACCAGGGACAGCGGCGGCTCCTGCCGGGAAAAGTTCGGGAGGCGCCGGGGCAGCTCCCGGCTCCGTTGCCCGTCGGCAGCAGCTTCTCCTCCCTGGGGGCTCATCCTCGACCTCCCAGACCCCCCCCCCCCTTTTTTTTGGCGAGGAGGAGAACGGTATATGACCGGATCTGGGGAGAGGGAGATGCTGGACATCTGTTCCTTGCAGTCACTGAGAGAAAAAAGAGAGAAAGACCAGAAACCTTTTGGAAAAACACTATTCTTAACCATCCTGAAGGGAGAATGTGTCCAGAGGAGTTAACTGCAAGGTTCTCTTCATTCTCTTGTATTTTTGTTTTCTTACTTCTGTATTTCTAAATATTTCCAGTAGATAGTAATGTTTTGCATGCTCTCCAAGAAGACTTTAACAAGGCGGTAATATTTATGCTGTGTAAAAAGAGATATTATGGTTGATCATTACTGCAAAGGACCAGAGAGGACTGCTTGGGTACCTATATAGGTTACTTGGCATTTCATTTGCTCGTATATGTATGGCTGTTTTGGTAGGGTGGTAGCACTGGAATGCTGTGCTGTGCTTCTCTTGTTGTGATTTGCCGTGATTTGTTTTCTGGAACTGCTGTTGCTTGTTCTTGATCACTTCCTTTGGATCATACAGGTTTGTTAATTAATAAAATGCCTGGAATTACAGCTGAAAACACACCAGAGCTATTAGCTTCTGTATGATCTGGTATAACAGCTTTTTGGTAATAGCAGTAATAAGTAGTGTATTTGAGGGAACTGCAGAGATCATTGCAAGTTTTGGTGACATGTCAATCGCTCACTTTTTTTTTTTTTTTTAATGGTTCATTAAGGTGAATGTGTGTGTGTGTCAGGGTCAGAGTATGAGGAAGAACTGTCTAGGATTGCTGTGGGTCTTCCTGATAAAAATAATATTCTATACTTATTGCCTATAAAGGCACAAGATCTGCACACTAGTTGACTATTTTCAGTGGCTGTTCTGACCAGTTAGGGTTTTTTTTCAGTGTTGTTTATTTTCCTCATATTTTTAAGCAGAACTGGAAAAAAAAAATCTGTTTCGTAGTCCCTCCTGTTGTATAAGGCTGTTCGCTTTGTCTAATGGCTTCATCCAAAGCCTACTGGAATTCAAAGATTAGTGAGTTATGTTAGTGAAATGACTAACAGCTATTTGATTTATTTTAGTGAATGGCTAAATGACAGTAGAAATCTCAAAATAAAGCATGTATGTACTGCAAACTGAGCCTCTTTATAACATTGAGAACTACCTTGAATACCTTGAACTCAGTGCTTAAAGCTTTCAATATCAGTAACCAGCAGACCTAGGCAGAGGCTTAACAACCTCAAGGAACACTTTTTTTTTTTTTTTTTTTTTTCTCAAATAGATTCCTGTTGAGGAGAGCTAGGAGGTCTCTGTCCTTATATAATTGTTTTCCAAGGCAGTTCTATCTTTTTCTATCCACAGCGCTATACTGTAAGATAAGGATGAGGTAAAGTTGCAGGACTGACTCTGTGAACTGGTATTTCAGCTCTGCTTTCTAAGTTTTATCTTCTCTTATGCTGAAATCTGTGTTAGTTCCTTGGAATATAGTGATTTGATTTATATACGGTTAATATCTGATGTCACTGAACTGGTTACAGTATGTGCTGTAAATGAATGCTTGAAAAACATTTCATTGGCAGTTATGTGTCTGCAGGCTGTAAGTAGCATTTGTCATTGCATGCGGGTTTTAGTATTGTGGCTTTTTTCTTTTTTTTTTTTTTTTTTTCTTTTTTTGGGGGTGGAGAAGGGGGAGGGAAAAAGAGAGCAGATTGGAACTTTGCTTTATAAATATGTTATTGCAATATACATATTTTGTTTTGACTCAGTAAATCCTTTAAAGAGATGTTTAACTTTAGGTGAGTCCTTGGAGATACATAACCAATAGGATTCTTCCTGTGCTTAACGCTGACCACATTCTTAAATGCTTTTTAAATGCAGTGTACCCTGAATCCTCACTCCATCCCAGGACTTTTCTGTGGTTCAGTAATCCATATTTTTACTTTTATTGTTTTAATTTGGTGTAAGCTTCAAAGACTTTCAAAGCTTTTTTTCTGTTTCTGAAGTTCCTAAATTGTAGTAAAGAGGAAATCTGAACAAAAATATTGCTCTTGCTCTCTTTGTTTTTTCCTGATAAAAATACAGTAAATCAAAATCTTCTCTTTTATTGGATTTGTACCTTACCTATAGAAGCGCAATCGAGAGGATTCAGACAGCAAAATAGGCAGATTCTTCCCTCTGAAGTCACTAGTGGGCGCTGCTATAATAACGTAAGTCACAGGGGAAACGAATTCTTAAGACTTAAACACAGTTATAGTTGTTGATATAGAAAATCTTAAGTGCCTCATGCATAAAGTCCCAGCAATGCTTATAAAAACTAGCCCTTTCCTGAGCTACTATTTGACTTCTTTATTTTTTGAACAAGCAAGAGTTAATTAATGCAGGTTAATAATAGGGCTCGTTGTGGTCTGTGCAGACTGTAATTATAGAAGTACTTGCTTTTGAGGTTGAAATAAATCGCTTTAAGAACTATGTGATGTTTCATGGAATATTACAGATGCTCATTTTCTGGTCGGTTAGATCTCAACATGAAGTAGCTGGAACTCTGCCCTAAAGGAACAGCTGAGAATTTTTCCTGACAGAGGCTGACATTAAGTTTCCCTGTCAGGGAAAGCAGAGGTTATAGGAACACGTTGGGTCCCTTATCAGATCTGTGAATTCATCACCTTTTCATCATCTAAGAAAACTCTTTAATTTCTTTCTGAAGAAGAGCAAAAAACAGATTGGCAGGATCATCTTTCCTTTTCCCTACTTCTGCAGTTGCTCCAAGTGTGAAGCTAGTGCCACAAAGGAGAGAGTCGTGTGTCATTTATTGTTTTAGCATGGGACTTCAGGATTAATTTAGAGTTAGATCCACAGCTGAAATAAGCTAAGAACCTTGATACACCAGTAATTAAGTGCCTGATTCCATTTTGCCTATGTTGCAGTAAATTAGGAGTAACTCCCTTGATGCCAAAGAAATTGAACAGTGTGAAAGAAAAATTCTGACCTTAAGTGATGTGCAGGTTGATTTGCTTGTCCATCAATGAAAACAAGGAAATGCAGATATATTATTAACCAGGAAACAATTCCCACTACTTGATGCATGGTTTCAAGAGCTCACTGCCTTTGATGCTGTTATTACCTCTGTTCTCAGCCTGAAGACTACAGCATATGAGATTCCCTTTAGGGTTATCCCTAAAAATTAACACAGAGGTTATTCTTAGGCTTATAAAGTTTGCTTAATTCTGTTTGAATAATAATGCTTCCTGGATCAATAAGCTTGCTGTAGCAGGAAATAATGGGAAAAAAATTACGGAGTCCCTTACATGTGATTCTCCTGGGGCAGGGTAGCAATAAAATAAAGTATTTGTACAGTTCCTTTGGCCATCTTTTCAGGAAGGACTGGAGGTGTTCTCCAGGAAACGTAATTAGTGTACCAAACTACCAGGTCTCTGCTCAACCTTCTTTTTGCCCCAGTTGGATGTTCCACATGACTACTCTCATGCCATCTTCTAGTGGCATATTCAGTGAACAGATAAGAGTTAATGAGCACAAACTCAGGAAATTTCATTTAAACACTTATTTGCTGTGAGATTGGTCAAACACTGGAACGGATTGCTTGGAGAGGCTGCACAGTCTTCATCCTTGAAGGGATTCACATCTCAACTGGACACAGCTCAGTGCACTGGCTCCACTGCTAGCCTGCACTGGCTGTCCCTGCATTGAGCAAGGTGTTAGACTAAAACATTCCCAGAGGTCCCCTACAACCTCAGCAATTCTGTGATTTTTATGAACTATGGGAGCAAGAGTAGGCTCATAGTCAGAGACCTGCGTCTTTATTATACAAATCCATACTTAGCAGGCTCACTTAGCTGTCAATGTAAATTCCAGATAATTCTGCTGCATTGTAAAAGTCCACAGAGGTGTAGACTTCATATCCTTCGGACGTGAGTCCTAGACCTGTATCATAAAACAAACAGTTTTCTTGGTGCAATTAACAACAATATTGTAGATCCCAAATGAACTGGCTTCACTTCAGTGCAATGGAGTATCTGAAATAATTCCATTAATTCTGGAGCAATTCCAGGTGAATCTGGCCCCTTCTTGCCCTCTGGATACCATAAAGTGTAAGGATTTGATTGCTCTTAGAATTTCCTTTTTGTCCCTAGGAACTCTGTAGCCATAAGGTCTACAGATATAGTTGAATGAGAAATATGAAGGAGACCTTCGAATTTACTTCTTTACCATGTTATTTTAAACGGATATGGCTGTAGACTAAGAACAGTGAGCATCTGTTCCTTCAAGTGGAGGTAAAAATGGCTTTGCGGCCCCTCTTCCCCACATATCCTATACAGTAATTATTTAACCCACAGACATAATTACAAAGAACAGTTTTGTTAAACTTGACCACAGTCCTAGGCAATGTGTTTTGTAGAATTAAAATAACAGAATCCCAGAATGGTTGAGATTGGAAGGGACCTCTAGAGATCATCTAGTCCAACCCCCCTGCTCCAGCAGAGACACCCAGAGCACGGGGCACAGGGTGGCATCCAGGTGGGTTTGGAAGACCTCCAGAGAAGGAGACTGCACAACCTCTCTGGGCAGCCTGTGCCAGGGCTCTGTCACCCTCATAGGAAAGAAGTTCTTCCTCACATGGAGATGGAACTTCCTGTGTTTTAATTTATTTCCGTTACCCCTTGTCCTGAAATGTTGGATAGGGAACAAATTCACCTGGATCCACCCAAATCCCAAATCCCCAGATCCCTCTATCTGTGCATAGGCAGGTATGGTTATAAGAAGGAGACTCATTTTAACTCTAGTTATGGTCTAACTGGAATGCCTCTTCTCATTCACCCCCAAGACTGTTTACAGGTTATATGTACTACCTTCAGAGTCACAGGAAAAGCAGTTGGAAGACATAAGCAGCAATGATTTTTTGTAATTTAGAACTAGTCAATCTGAATTGAATTCCCTTATTGTGTAGGGTCAAAGGATTGCAGTATTGATAATTTAAGTCTTCATAGGCTATAAAATGTTAAGAGTGTTCTACAGTTCTCTGAGCTGTTTCATTATTGATACTTTCTATTATCATTCTAATTTCTATAAATTTCTATTTGAAATTAATATTACATGAAGCAATTAATTTTACAGGAACTATTTCTGTCAATGTTTTCACTTTTCGGATATTCATTTAGAATTACTCACTGAAGTTCCTACATGAGCTTTCCTCTCTGTAAACATTTTCTCTAATTTATAAGTGTCACGATAAAACAATAAAAAAGGCTATCCTCAAGTAGAAAATTTTAGGTTTGAGTATCTCATCTTCAAACTAAGAACTTTGTTTTCACTGTGGTACCATCTTGAATGATATAGTTGTGATTGGTGAGCTTAACACTAAACTCCTACTTGATTTTGATCCTGTTTGAGCGTCTATCACTTTGTGGTGTCTCAGAATTGTCAGAGAGGTCTTTGGCATCAAAGCCATGTAAAAAGAGACTGCTGGGTCTGGTTTGTATGGAAATTCCTATTTTTATTTATTTTTTATTACAACGAGGGATTTATGTCAGTAATACCGAGATCAGGCTCTGGCCCAGAGTTTTACCATTTTGTCAATAACGAAAGTGGGCATGTGGTACATTGGCAACATCTTAAATTTAAGTGTGTGTCTAACTTTCTGTACTGTCAGTGAATCTGTTGGCAGGAGCAATGAATGATACTTTAATGTACCCAAGGATTAAGACCTGTAGAAACTACTGTTCAAACAACATGCTTGAAACCATAATCAGCCTGCTGCAATCCATTTCTAGGTACAGGGCATTTTCTCGTTCTGTTAACCAGAAACCAAGAATCCAGCAACCCAGAACAGCTGTTTTTTTTTTTTTTTTTTTTTTTGTTATTTTTTTACATCTTTCATCAGTAACAAAGCCAAGTGCATATTGCATTTCAGACTCCTTAAACAGCAGATCAAATATTTTAGATTTTAGGCACAGCACGTCTCTGTAGTGTCTGTGTTGTTTTCTTTCTACCAGCAAAGCCTATATACCTGTCTACAGCAACAGGATTTATTGAAACAGTGGTGATTTTTGATTTAAGAATAGGAAGAGATGAAAGAGATTCCACTACTATGATATTTCTGAAGTGGGACAAATCCATTGCTTCATTACTGAAGCATTCACCATTTTACACAAATGCAAATATTAATTAAAATAAGTTAGGACTGAAAATCTAATTTCTTTGAAGTTAATTTCTCTGTTTCATGCTGCATCTTACAAAACAAAAACTGAAGTTTGAGGAAGATTTGAAAGACTGGATTCTACATTCCTTAAAATATTTCAAGAACAGCTCTACTTATCAACAGCAGTTTCCTAGGGTTTTCACTGTGTAATTGGCAACACAGCTTGGCCTACATTATACTGGTGTGATGTATATATTCATGGTATAGACTGAGTCTGAAAGTAATTGGAGTTATTTTCAAAGACATGCATTAGAAACGGCAACATCATTCTCCTCTGTAATTAGATACCTGTCTGCTTTTGTTTTGTTTGGGCTTTTTAAAACATTTCCCTAAATAATTTCATACAACAGTGTCTAAATGAATGACATTGATTTATAGCAGCAGAAGTACAAGTGTAAGAGTGTGAAGCATTGAATTTCAACAAAATTCTCCTGTTTGAAAAATGATTGAAGCAGACGAATGCAGGGCACTGTATTACAATCATTGAAAGCACTAGAAATAGATGTAAATTTAAAACAGCTGATTTTACAACTCCTTTTAAAGCTCTTTCTCTTATTTATTCATTTTTTGAAGGTTATGAGGATTATGATCACATGTGCAGCTCTGCGTAACTGTCCACTGGGAGATGATGATGATTCCTTAGAGAATATGTGCAAAGTCCTGGTTAACTATCAGCTTTCTGCTCCTTTCACCCAAAAGATTTGATAACTGCTTTTTACCAGATCTTCGTTTTTTGGGTTTTTTTTTTTTTTTTCCATCATGGTGTCTCTACCAGCTTAAATCATTTCCTAAAATGGTCCTTTTGCTGTTCCTTGCAATCCTGTTATTGAAGGAAGATGTCACTGGGAACTTCAGGCTTTTGGTTTCTGCACAGTCCAATGAAAGAAGGGTGGTTGCACACATGCCTGGTGATATTATCATTGGAGCCCTATTCTCTGTCCACCATCAACCAACTGTTGACAAGGTTCACGAGAGGAAATGTGGAGAGGTAAGAGAGCAATATGGCATTCAGAGGGTGGAGGCAATGCTGCATACCCTTGACAGAATTAATTTGGACCCCACGTTGTTGCCAAATATAACACTAGGATGTGAAATAAGGGACTCCTGCTGGCATTCTGCTGTGGCTCTGGAGCAGAGCATTGAGTTTATAAGAGACTCTCTTATTTCCTCAGAAGAAGAGGAAGGGATGGTGCGATGTGTGGATGGATCTTCATCATCTTTCCACTCCAAGAAACCCATTGTTGGTGTCATTGGACCCGGCTCTAGCTCAGTTGCTATCCAGGTCCAGAACTTGTTGCAGCTTTTTAATATACCTCAGATTGCGTATTCTGCCACAAGCATGGACCTAAGTGACAAAACCCTGTTCAAGTATTTTATGAGAGTTGTGCCATCTGATGCACAGCAAGCACGGGCTATGGTGGACATTGTCAAGCGCTATAACTGGACCTATGTTTCTGCTGTGCATACTGAAGGTAAGAGACTTTTTTTTTTTTTTCAACTAAGAATGCCTTTGAACTTCCTTGGCTTAGAAAGCCAAACTTCCTTGGTAAGAAAGATCTGGCCTTTCTAGTGCGAAGCAGAGGAGATCCAAACTGTGTTTTGAAAATGGCTGAAACAGAGTGTTTTCTTGTTTAACATCTGGGCCACAGAGACCTAAATGCTGGGAGACCTGTGGTTCTGGCTAATATTTGAATATAATTGCCCCAGTTATCTGAGAACAGTATTATCTCTGTCCTTCCTATAAGAACCCTGTGAAACATTGTAACCACTTCTCCCATCTGGCCCTCGGTTTTGGGAGTGGTCAGAGAGAGTCTCCATGAATCTTCTTCATGTACCTATTCTTCCTCTGGTATCCAGAAAAATCAAAGTTATGTGCTATATACCTTTCTACTTTTCATTAAGCTGAGATAGAGATCAAAGTTTTACACAGTAGTGAGAAGAGTATATGATTAAAGAGAAGTGCAGTGGAAGTTTATCTGATTTCATTATTCCTTGTATTAACAGTGTTTAATCGGTTCATGTTGCTATAAGTGATTAGAAGCTCATATCAACTTAAGAGGAAGATTCTCTAGTTCCTTGTCTAATGGCAGTACTATTTAATAAGTCTCCTTGAATTAAGTTCTGTAGTGAATTTTAGAATCTCATCCAGTCACTTCTATTCAAATAGATAAACTATGAATAGGAGGCTCTGAAAACCATTTTGGGAAATGAGAAATGTTCCTAGGCAATTGAGTAGTGGTGAAGGTGTTGCTGAACAGCAGATGCTACTGGCTTTATTGCAACCAATAGAAAGCAGATTGTTCTTCCCACACACTGAGTATGCTTCCCTGGCAGACTTCATACTATTCAAAGCTGTTTTCGAGAGGATGCTGATCCAATGCAAGTATGTAGAGATCTCTTTCCTCCTACAGATATGTAGAGAACTTGTTCTGCAATATTAAAAAAAAAATCAAAACCAATCCCGAGTCTTGTTAGAACCTACATGCAGATTTTTGAAAATACTTCTTCCCATCTTGATAATGAAGGTTTGTAAATAGCTGTAGCTTCTTATATGTGGATGCATGAATATATTAGCAGTTTAATGTAACAGTGTATAAATCACCCTACTTCATATCAGGTAGTGCTAACCAATGCCTTTGGCATGGCTTGTGGGCAGCCTTTCCTACACAAATTTATATATGAATAGCATCATGGTTAAAAATGATGCTACTGATGTACCACATATGTCTTGACTATTTTTTTATGACTTCTCTAACTTGTGCTTTGAAAAGCATTTTCCTCTCTGCTTTCTGTGAGGAGATGGTTTTGCAGTCAATGTAAAAATGGTCAAGCTTAAATCAAAGTCTGAATCTGCCCAAATACTTTTGCCACTCCCTGTGGATGCTCTACTTGGAGCAGATGGTAACATATGGTATGTTAATCTTATGGCAGAGGAACTTTGAAATGTGTATTGGAAAGAAGGGACCAGGAACACAAGGATTAAAGGTGGAAATATCTGCTATGGGTAAGGCAAATGTAGTAGATGATGGAGAAGTTGAACATCAAAGAAGAGTAATTGATGAATGATATATCTAGTGTGCTTACTATTGTCACGGATGGGATGGATTACACTTGAAGTTAATACACAGGACCTCATATTATTGCTATCAGATTTACAACATTATGACTTTGGATTTCAGTGAAAAAAACATTGAACTTGTGTTTTGGAGATCTCATGAGCCTATCATCTATTTTCATTGTCCAGTCAAGATGATGTGTGTGTTCTCTAGTTAAATAATATAATGCAAATGTTGTCTAAGAATAGAACAGATGGTCTTTATAATGAGATAAATACAACCTGGTCAAGGTGTTTATCCAAAAGCATGATAATATCTGTTGTTCTGGAAAGTTTCCAAATATTATGGCAGATGCTGCCCCTACCAGGAACACAAAAGTTTTTTTTTTTTTTTTAAAAAAAAACAATTAGAAAAGAAAACAAACAACCAATTCTTAGGTGTGTACTAAGGTGAGAGAATGCAGAAAAACAAGCAAAAGAATTATTATTCTGTTGTTATAGGATACTATCTAATTACCTTCTCTAGATGGAAGGAGGGCTAAAAATGATCCCTCTGCTTAGTTTTGACTTTTTTTTTCTTTTTTTTTTATAGCCATTATCATCTCAGCAAAATATCTGCTTACTTGTAAACACTCTGAATACTGCCCATTCATTTCGTGGTCTACATACATATTAACTAAAAATATGAAAACAAAACAAAAACACATTGAACTCTGCTCCTTGTATTTTTATATACTTAAGATAAAGGCCTGTAGTAATTCTGACCATCTACATCTGGTATCTTCAGGTAATGTCTGTGTATTAGCAGTACTCTTTTGATATACAATCTCTGGTCCTTGGAAAGGATTTCCAAGCAGAAGAAGGATCCTCTCTTTTAAAGCTAGGCTTGGAGATAAAAAGCGAGAGAGAAAGCTAAGTGTTTATTTCATTATTTTGGTAGTTTTAGGGCTCTTTTTGGTCTAGCATAAGAGAAGCCTGGAGTAAGTGAATATCTTTAATGCTTTCCTGTTTGGATCTTCCTTCTGGTACTTACAAATCTTCTGTGTTTTTAGCGCATTAATATTTTGGGTTGCTTTGTTATTAAATACTGATTCAAGACCTTCACACACAAAAATTGACAGGTTGTCATGATCTTTCTTATTTTGACATTTAACTTTAATGCTTTACCTAGGTGTGCAAGTAACCCTTCAAAGCAGCTTTTTCCCTAAGAATGGAAAGGTAGCAAAATTGCTGTCAGTGAAACTCTTGTAATTTAAGGGAGGAATTTTCTGCAATCTGTTTAACAGGAAACATGAGCAACAGATGAAGGAGATTTCTCACCAAGAAATGTCATTTCCACTTAGTGTAATATATTTCACATGCCAACCAGAAAGCTTTGCAAGTTCTAGATAGTAACTCCCCATCCTTGGCTTTGTCTGGGATGACACACAGAGGAATGGCTGCTGCTCTCAGCATCTTCCCTGATTTTCCAACTCTTTGCAATTTGTGTAGTTACACTCTGAACTCATCTGTCTTTAAAATAAACCTTCTTCACCGGTCTTCTCCAGAGGTATGGGTTCTGGGATCAAGGTCCTATTGGGCCCTCCCCAGCAAGAGATCCCTCTTCTCCAATCACTTTCCTATTAATGGTGTAGAACATTTTTCTGAGTCATAGGAGTCTGGCAATGATTAGCCCCCAGGCATAGTTCCCCCATTTCTCAGAGCATATTAGGTCCTTTTTAGTCCAAACATTTACGGTCCAGGCTATGCAGTTGAAGCACTTTTGGAGTTTTGCCTCAACTTTCTCTTGTTTCACTGCTTGGCACCGTGGGAGATCAGAAATGATTGAGAAAACTGGGAAGAAGTTGGCTGGCTACCACCAAAGACAAAGCACTGTCTCTTTATCCCATTTCACATCTGAAAGCATTCCCTAGTCTTCTCACAAGATCAGGAAAATATATAGTTTTCTCATCTCTTAGCCTTTCTATTCAAGGTTTCATTGAAAGTCCACTTGAATTTAACACTCCCCTGTTGACCAAGGTGATATTTGGATCCGGCCATTCTACTCAGAAACAAGGTTAGTCTCTGACAATCTGTCTTTTTTTTTTTTTTTTTGGCGGGGGGAGCCAAGTGAATTAATAATTTCAAAAAGCAACTTTTTTTTTTCAACTTTGAGAACCATTTAACCATTTATTTAGCCACTCTGAATAGAGTGAAGAGGTGGTGTATGCTGAAAAAAGGAGGTGCAATAAAGGGGAAACACAACAGAAAACACACATTTATTGGGGGTGGCGAGGGATAAATTTCACCCTTAAAGGTGTGGCATACTTTTGAACACAGCTTTAAGAAAGAAATCTCTTAGCACTTTCTTTAGAGATCTCTGCAGGTAAGCATCAGATAAAACTCATCATTAGGCCCTTGCTGCTTAATACCACTTTGCTCCATTTAAATTTATCATAAGTGCATATAAAGAGGTGATTCATCTTCATTTCCTGAGGACATGCCCAGTCAAGCATAGCTGAGTAGCAGAGAATCCAGATAAGTTTTTTTTTTTCTTTCTCTCTCTCTCTGTAGATAAGAGTTATTTCATATTTCCTTTCATATTTGTTCAGATGTGCCTGGTTACAAGACTATTTTTGCCAGCATTCCTTGCTACCAAATGAAGAGCAAAATGAAACTTAGTCATACTCTATGAGAAAAGGATGAAGGAATCAACAAAAGAACAGCAACAATTTGACCTTAAACCTGCTGCTTGGAACAAACTGTGCTTATATGATGCTATGGAAATTTTCTTTCAAATTACAGTTTTTTTTCCTTTAGTTTCAAGCAATGGCATATTCGGTAATAGTGTTTGTTTTCTAGAACAGAAAATAATGTTTGAGGATTAGATTCCCTGGATTTTTTAAACTGAGGTATTGTTTTTGTGCTTTGTCTGTAGGAAAAAAAGTCTTAGAAGTGATGAACTAAGAGCGGTTATTAGTATTCCATGAACATGTTTTCATTCTCAATTAAACATTTTTTTTTCACATAAACCTCTCTCTGGAAAAAGGATAATCTGAAAACTGGACAATATTGTTTTTAACTAATTTCCTTTCATCGTTTCACCAAAAGAATTACTTGTTTATTAATTTTTGAAATTACTTTTATGTTGTGTTTTTCAATACTTTTGCAAGTATTTGTTTAAAACAAATATTGAGATCAGGATGATCACAATTTGTTATTTTCCCAATGGCATTTAATCTTTTAGCAAAAATAAGAAAAGCATACCTCCCATTACCTAAAAGAAAATATGGGAAATGTTTCCTACTCTGTTTTATTATATGTTAATTTAATGATTTTTTTTAGGCATGCTTGTTTTTTGATTTTTTTTAATGGGTTTATAGTGGCAAATTACAAATATTTATTCTAGCACCACAATATATATTCTTCTAGCACCACATAATTTCACAATTATGAAAAATGAGCAAATGCTATCATTCCTCTGGGAAACTGAGATAGGAAAGTGAAGTGGCATAAAGTTACAGCTTCCTTTCTTTTGAGCTGACCGACTAACTGGACAGACCTTTAGCACTGCTGACAGATTGGCCAGGCCAGACGTGACCACTGTAAAATATCTCGACATAAAAACACCCAGTGAAGTGTATGCTCTGGAGTGTAATGAGGGTGAAGATTACTGGGAGAAATACCATGACTCAGCAAAGGCAAGATGGTTCAAGATACTTATTGCTCTGAATTTGACAATGATAGAAGGTGGATTTAGGAAAAAAAGAAAAAAGAAAAAAAAAGCAAGCATCTGTTCAGAATATCATTTTGCATTTGCTTAAGGGCTAAATGTTTTGGTTTTTTTCCCTCGCACTCAGGTTGTACTGCTCCTCAGTGAAAGTAATGGTGTCACAAAACTTGCTTTCATTGAGAGCGAACAGCAGGAGTTCAACATTCTCTAGCTTATCCTGAAATTTATCTTTTGCTGTAAGACTGGAAATGGCACAGTTCTCTCGTTGCCATAGCCAGGGTGTCCCCTCCAGTCAGGCAGGGATCTACCAAGTCGCTTTGAATATAGAGCTCATGAACTTTCACAAAGTAAGTGCTTTGGAAACCTTCCAAGAGACAAAGTTATGCTCAACAGGGCCTACTTGGTCAAATCATTTTCATAACAGGTAGGGTCCCTAATACATGCTGTCAGATACATCACAGGGAGAGGCATTGGTTCACTTCCCTATATCTTCCATTGATCTTTTGTCTCTGAGAACAAATGAATGCATGGAGCAGACCTGCTCAGAAAATAGACATTCTGTACAATAAAAATACAATATTTCTGAAATATTTTTCCAGTCCAAGTCAAAATGAAAAGCCAAAATGACACCACTATTTTTAGCAAAATGAAGCTCTGATAAGAGTCAGAAGTCAGTCAAAATAGTTTGCTGGTGTTGTGGTTATATTGAAATTGTTAATAAAGCAAAATGCAAACTCATCATTTAAAAAAGTGTCTATATATATATATATTTGACAATTGTTAGATTTCTTCCACAGTTTTGGTCACAGACATTTTCCTCAATGAAAACTTGGAGGATTTTCCCCTCGGTGATTTATTTGGGCATGTCTTCTATGCCACCAATCCTCTACATAAATATTTTTGGATGAAAGCTATCACATGAATCCAGTATTTAAGAAGGGATAGACAAACCAGGCCCCAGTTAGTCATTATTTCTACTCATTTCTGATATTTTTACATCTGTTCTATTACTCTTTCTTTTTTTTGAAAACACAGATTTTCTCTGTAATGCATATTAACTAGTCGCAGGAAGTTTAGACCACAGATCTCTGAATCTCATTTTTCTCCCCCAAATTTGAAGGTTGCATGTACTGAAGTCACTTCAGTATATTTACAAACCAAACGTTATTGCCTATCCCTTGATATGGATTCTGCTATAGAGGTTTCGGGATAAATTAGGGCTCTGTTGTAATGGGAGACAGGAAATAGAGGGGAGAGCGAGAGACAGGAAAATGTCTATTCGACATCGCTGGAGAAACTGAGATGACAACACAGTTTTACAGAGAGCTTGTTTAAGTCCTCAGGTATGGAAAGACTTTACACAACACCAGAATTTAATTCGCTGCATAAACAAGTAAATGGAACGTGCACTTGACAGTGTATTTATGCATCAAATACTATCACTGATCGTTCAATAGTGCTGGAGTTGGATTAGTGTTACTTCAAAATTGGAGTTATAGGTAAGGAGATGGATAGATATTGTTTGCAAGAGATAACTTTTGATTTATCTGAGAGCTGAGAGAGGCAAAAGGCTTGTGCTGGATCTTTTTAAACTTTTCAGCCTCCTCCAAGGCAGTGCTGGCTAGCTGATATTCAAATCATGCAGGAGACAGTGATCTTGGAGGTGAACCAAAAATTAGAGACTTGGCTTTAATTTAATTTAGAAACCATTGGACAGGGAATAACATTGCATCCGTCTTGCTAAAAACTGATTGCAGACTCCTCATGATGCAAAGACATGGCATTCTGTAATGCATCACATTATATAATAGGTGCATATATATACATTAAGTGACTGGGAAGGCTATTAGCACAACAATTAAAATCTAGTGTTGCAATAGAATAGAGAAAATCCCTTTCACACCCTTGTTTCTAACCTAAAATGGTTGTCACTCTGAATATGGTAAAAAAAAGAAAGGCAAAAACACACAGTGAAGTTTTCCCCTGACTTACCATTTGATTTCTCTGGAATAGTTTGACATCATTTATAACCAACTAGATGCATGATGCAGATGGTATATGTGTAAGCCGCTATGCACATGCAGAAGGTGGTATACACGTGTGGGTATGTGAAGTCTCTGTATTATTACATAGCATTATATAGGTCCATTGTATCTGGAATGGATACTGCTGGGAGTGCCATATGTGAATGCTGGACAAACTGGAAAGATCATAGTTAGGGAGGCTGGTAAATCAGCTCACCAAATGAATCCCATGGCCCAAACCTAACCTAGACAAGGAAAATTATTTGTTCTTAAATTATCTGTTATGATCTAATCAAAAGTTTCTCATTAAAATGCCTCCCCCCTTCTAGACTTGAATTTGTTTTTCCTTATTCTGCCAGAGATGGAACTCTAATAACTTCCTATAAGATGCTGGAGGAACAAGGAGGAACAGCTCCCTAAAACAATGAGCAGAAGTGTCCCTAGGAGAAGGGTGAAAAATTGTAGGAGATAAATCTGTTTGACATCTAGGAAATTACTTAAATGCCACAAATTCCTATGAACAGCACAGTTCAGCAGGTGAGCCAGCTGTCCGTGCTCCTGCTGTTTTGGAGAGCGCTGTGAGCAGGAAGCTTCAGGCAGCTGAGTCATCACCTATGCGACATCGCTTGGAGCCTGGAGTTGGCATCACTGTGGGCATTCAGTGCCCAGCTATAGGAACTCTCACTTAGCACATGCAGCATATGCTCTTGCATCGGTCCAGCTTCTATATCTTTCCTTCTCTGTTTTTAACGAGGGGATTCTCAGAGGGTACCTACTAGTTGAGAAGTGTGATAGCATGCTGCTAAGCCATGAAGAACTGGAGCTACCGTGTGTACAGATAATGAGCTGAGCCAGGGCCCATGAAGTATAAGATCCAATTTAGAGGCAAGTTGAAGGTAAATTAGGGGATGACTTTATCTCAGTGCCCAGAGCAACTTCATGCTATTTCACAAGATCCAGCTGACAGCTCATTGTATTTGTTAACTAACAGCCTGGGCTGAACAGGAAGCAACAACTCTGTCTTTCCTAGTCCTTGTGTAGCTTAATCTTCTGTTATAGCTTCTTCTCTCAGAAGCACCATTAAGATAGATAGATAGATAGATAGACAGACAGACAGACAGACAAACTGATTCAGAATTGCAGAATCAGCAAATATGTTCACTTTTTTCCTGAGCTGACATCACAGGAATCTATTCTCCTTTTAGGGGACTTCTAATCCTTCACTTCTTCAACTTGCTGTCAGGCAGATTTTTTTTCCCCATAAATTGGCATGCAAGCTGTGGTGCTAATTGTACTAACTAATCAATAATTTGTGGTCCATAAATATGTATTGTAACACAACTTTTCCTTTTTTGTCTATCTGCTTCCAGATAACTGTAATAACTCATATACCCTTCTGGATTTCTTATTTACCATTTCTGTTTTTTTTTTTTTTTTCCCTCTTCCTGCTATTTTTTCTGTCTTTTTCCATCTGCAAAGATAATGGTGGATAGGCTTCATCTTGACCTTCTATCTGCCCCATATCTGTCCTATCTGTCTGAATGATTTAATGTGGATAATTACATGAATAAGAATGAACTGATTTATAAATGTGTAAAATTTACATTTTATGTGATCATGATTATCAACCAAAATGACTACCCGAATGGAGGCTATTTATTATTGCACATTTTTTTACAGTTAATTCACCTGGAGAATCCTTACTTAGTTCAGATGCTTTCTAGAGTTCTTTTTTTTTAAAGTTCAGATACTATTTAAAAATGTGATACTAGCTAAATGTAGTCTTCAGCAGTTCTATATTTGTTTTGTCTCAATGACCTGAGTATCACAGATGTTGAATTTGCAAATCTGTCACTTAGTGAAAAACAGCATATTTTTCAGTTTCAAGCAAAGTCTTGAAAGGGAAAGACAAGTGGAATTTCTTGCCTGTTTCACCTTCAAGTTTTTAATAATTTTCATACCAAAGTTTGTCCTCAATTACTCTAGAATAAGTAATTGGTTTAAATACCTGTTGTACTGAAAGAACATCAAACTATGTCACATCCAGACTTGTCTCAACCCTGGTCTGTCTGTAAGCAAGTCTAGAAAACATGGAACATGCTGACATCCACACTCCTGTGGATGTTTCCATGGTCACAAGGAAGTATTGGAGATGACTTATTGCTTCCCTGAACAGGCAACATAGATGCATTCTAAATAAAAGTGTATCTAGGCACAGAAATGAAGTGAAAGAAAGAAGTTTGGAAAGGGATCTTATGCCTTCTGTTGATGAAGGAGAAGCAGTGTAGATCAGCTCTTTTCTTATTTCTGTGCTGGCTTTGCAGTTCTGGGAAGAAAGTAATGATCCAGGAAGCAAAATAAGTAAAATGATGTAGGTTTTGCTCATTTGCTTTTTGGAGGAGAACAGAAGTTCCAGTTGTAGTTGATGGGCATGAAGTTCTTTCATCTTTGATTCTTCACCACGTGAAAATATGTGATTCAAAACCTGTTCACTTCAACAGAAGCTTTTAAAAAGACTAAGAAATGCTCCCAAAATGAGAAGAATAAGTGTATAATATTTGTTCAATATCATATTTATCTGCTTGTATATTTCCAAACATAATAAAATATATAGAACGGGTTTCTCGGTCTTACTTCTAACGGTGCTGTGAGATATGGAGAAGTTATCTTGCTCACTTTCATCCATATACAAAACATAAGCAATTTAGTCTGATGTATTTCCTTCCCTAAAGGGAAACTACAATAGCTTAATTCAAATTTAGGGGTCTATCTAAATGCTGATGTTGGATCAAACTTTCTTATCTCTGACTAGGATCTCTCCCTTGAAAGCTCACTGTACAGAGGTATTTAGATACTTCTTTCTCGGCACCTCCATGCTTTCTGAAATCAAAGGGAAATGTAGATGTTTTATGTCTTACTAGATATGGTCCTGGAGGTTTTGCTCAGTCAGATAAAAATAGTGTGTAGAACTGATTTTCATTGCTAATAGTAGAATCTAGAATGCCCTACTGTAGAGCCATTTATGCATATATAAAACATACATGTAAGCATGCCTACCTAACTCAAATCTGGTAGAGCATGCATTCAAAGATCTCAGCCATATGTGGATTTTGTACAACAATTTGACTTGTTCAACGAGCAAGATAGGCTGGGAATATATGTCCTTCTGGAAAACTACAGAAGATTCAGCCAAAGAGTGTATGCTTTGCAGTCATGACAACATATTGGTACACAGTTTTTTTGAAAAAGTGAAAGTAATTTGGCCTGTCGATTTACCAGTTTCTCTTTTTTTCTTCGATTCCCTTTCAATAGACTCTTCAGTTCTGCGACCTTCCTCCTCCTTCCTCTTTCTCTGGCCTTTTGCCTATTAACCAGAACTGAATCATCCAGGCTAACATAGTCCTTTTCTTCTTCTACTCTCAAGCTGACTTTATCACAGCTCTATGCATTATTCATGTGTTTTCAATGAACAGTTTATACAGACAAATTCTGTGAGACGTTCACAAGCTCTTCAGGCAGGGCTAGACTGTGACTTTAAGCACCACGCTGGGAGGAGTGATATATAAATGGTGCTGACCCAGGAGGCAAGGTGCCGGGAAGCCTCTGAGTCATGCACTGTCTTCTACAGGTCATGTACTACACTGCTGGGTGAATGATGAAGTCTCTCAGGCCATGTAAATGGAGTGTGTATCACGCTAAGCCAAGCTGTAGGGGAGGACTGTTACCTTTGGTTAGTTTCTGTCTCTGCAGATTGAAGACATAGTATTGTCTTTTATTTGAGATCAGTTCAACAACTCTGATCAATGAGTGGGAGACAATTTTAGCGACAACTTAGACTGTAAAGCACTAGATTTTCTTTTTTTGCCTGAAGATATTGGTATGGGAAGAAGGACAATCCTGTGTCTACAGGAGCAGGGAATTTGGGATGGTAGACCTAGAAGTGTGAGACCCCATTCTGTGCTCTCCTGGACTACCTATGTTGCCCTGTTGAAGCAGGAGGGCACAGCCAATGCTGTGTGATGGAGAGACTGCTCAGACACCTCGTGGCACCAGCATGTACCACGGAGGTGCTTTGCTTGAGCTAGTCAGTGCACTAAGCGCATCATGAAAAATGACACTGCTGATTTGGGGACCTCTGCTAGCGTCTCAGGACAACCAGCTTGACCACAGTTACTCTGGGCATGCCTGTAGCCCCTTCCTCAGCATGCCATGGACCTGCCTCCAACCAGCTGCTGGTGGGGCTTCTAAATGATTTTGCAATGGTCCAACATTTTTTTAGGATGAGGACTGGCACACATTGATGTCTTTGAATCATTTCCTGCAGACACTCACATTTTAAATATTTGATGGGAGTTTTGTGTGAGTCAGTGCCTGGAGAGTAAGGGACATTTAGCTACCAGTAATACAGGCCAGAGAAGCCCATGGATTTTGTGTACATGTTCTGTTACCAACAACACAGGTTTGTGGACTGCACATAGAGAAAGTATTAGATATTTTTTTTCTCTGAAATATTAACAAGAAAAGGTACATTGATTGACAAGCTTTTCATAGGAAGGCAGGCATACAGTGGACACCAGAAGTCTAGAAAACTGAGAACTTGAAAACTGATTCCTATTTCTCTCCTACATATAAGCTTTTCACTGATTTTGTTTTTTTCTCCTCTTGAACAGTTGGTAGAGTGGGTGTTACATCCAACACCTCCGTGTGACAAATCTCAGCCTACAAAATACTGCCATGTTACATTTCATTAACCATATGGGACCTAATTATGCTGCCAGTTAAAATACAGGTGTGACTTCCAGAAGATTTAGTTGTTATATGGGCCTAGGCCCTTTAGAACCCTACAGTACATTTACCTACATAAATCAGGGAGCTGATTTGACATTTGCAGCCTGCATTGCCATATCGAGATGTACTGAGACTAAGCTTTAATACATAACCGAAATTAAAAGTTTCTATCTAGATGGACTTGAGAAACAAGATGGAAATTTTGATGGCATGGATGGCATGGTGTGTCAGTGTGCAGATGGGGGAAAGATAAATGAAAGAAATTGTCAAGATCTTTCCAAAAAGCAGTAGTTCCACATTTTGCAGTGGGTCTGTCATACCCATAAATAAAACCAGCCTGAGTCCTTCAAGCAATGGAGCATTGCCATCCTCTGTCTACGGAAAATATGGAACACCACTGCAGAGATCTGGCAGTGCCGTCCTCCCACTGCCTCTCTCACTGTGATGTACGTTCCAAGATCTATACAATATCTAGGCTATACAGCCCCACTCACAACAGCAGAGTATTTTATCAGGTGGCTGCAGAAGGGCAGGAGTGAACCCTGGTCAGATTGGATGTGGGTACAAGCTGGGAGGAATCAGAATATCAAAAGCATAAAGAGCAAAAAGCAAAAGAATAAAGGGAGTATCAGGGGTTAAGAGAAACAAAGAGCAGAAAAGCAGTGATGCTGAAGAACTGCTTTGCTGTGTGGTGCTGGCGTAAATATTGGATCTGAGCATTTAGTACACCCTATCTCCTATTCAGACCATGTCCTCTACAGGCCCTGGCATGCTTCACAAATGAAATGTCATTTTGCTGACAGGTAACCCAGGGACCGAGAACTGACGTGCTTTGCTAGAAGCCAACGGTTCACGTATCTTGGTTTCCAGACCTCCACTGTGTCTCCTGTGCTGGACTTTCTTCCATGGTTATGGTCATAACCATTGCCATGTGGAATGGGTCACACATTGTGGGGGTCAATTCTGGGGGAAGGACACAGTTCTAATGTTGTTCTTCGTGTCATAATTGAGAATGGAGGTACAAGAATGGTGTTCTTATGAGACTAGATGTTGCCTCAGAGATAGTACAAATGAGGGCAAAAGCAAACTTATTGAACACAGCAGTAACTCAAAACTGTGTTTCCATTTATAAACAGCTGATTTTTCCTAAATATATTGAGTAGAATTGATTGAATTTTGCCTTGCATAATGGCTCTTCAAGTCAATCATGTTAATAAGTTCCCCTAGGATGAGGGCTCTCTCCTGCCAGATGAATATGATGGTTTATATGATCCTGGTGGAGGTACTTCTAACTTCTTTATATAAACAAAAATGAGCAATTCAGATTAGTAAAGGAGTTTGTAAAAAAACTCCTTAACTAGAACTAAGTCAACATTTGAGAGATTGCTTTTTGTGTGTTCTCTGGGCTGTTATGGAAAAATATTTTTAACATGCTTTTTATTTCATTTTTCTCTGTTAAAAAGAAAGATTATCATGGAAGGATTTTTTTCTGAAAATGAAAATTACTTTTTAAAATGGGAAAATGAGGGCTTGTACATTGTGTTTTTGTGTGTTTTTTTTTCTTTTGAAGAGTTTGTTATAGTTGTATTACTTATACGTTATGTAGGTTTATGATTGGTGCATGTATCTGTGTTATTATAGAATCATTTAGAAACAGAAAACACATTCCCCCACCACATCCCCCTCAGACAGCTGCAGATTAGATTTATGAGATAAATTAAGATTTCAGATGCCCAAGAGTTATTTTTCTGACCTCTAACAATAGTGACAGTGGCCTTTGCAGTGAAACTATCTTGCTTATCTACATGGATATCTGAGGAGATGCTCTAACTTCAAATATCAGCATTTTGCCTGAAATGTGAAGTTCTCTGAGAGAACGTATGGTGTTCGTTAAAGTTGACTGCTTTTGGTTTAAGTATAATCTAACAAGTTTTTGGATCAATGTACCATGGTAATGATATATCTCACATAATCATAAGATTATGAATATTTTATGTTTATGGTCCCTTTTGAAATCTTTTCATCTATAAAATGTTGCATTGTGTTAAAGTCCACAGTAAAGTTTTAGACTTAATATAACAACAACAATGTTGGTTACTGATTGCTTACTAACTATATATTAGCCAGATGCATAATACTTTTTTATGTAAAGCCAATATTGGCACACAGTATCTTATTTTGCATTTCTATGGCAAGTAACATTAACGTACATGTATGTTAGCTGGTGCCCCTAAGTGTTGCTATAAATAATTTATAAAATTAATCTTCCATTCCCAAATAGTAATATGTGAAATCTGGGCTTGCTTTATCATTACAACCTGTGAGAACTATTTTTTCACACTTTCAGTTGTTTTATTTCTTTAGTTCAGAGAGTACAATAGAATTGGAGAAAAAGAGTGGCAGTTTTCAATCCATCACCCAGCATGCAGGGTTCTGGTTCCGAGAGTGCTCTGGAACCTTTTGCCATTTTATGCCACACAGTTCAAGTATCTGAGAGGCAACAAATCAGAAAATACCCTTTCCTAATCAACAATAGACTGCTAAATGCGTGTTTGACAAGTTTTTAATATTATCAGACAGAACAATATGGATGAAAAAAAATGACTACTTGCAATAATTGCAGATTTCCTCAAGGACTCTTACAATTCATGGTGATCAGTATATTCATTTCCTCACCTGCAATACTTTTCTCTGAGCAAATCTCCCTGACTCCTGAGGCATAAATAGCTATATTATTAATAGCTGATTAACATTTGAAGGTTTATTTTATTATTATTTATTCTATTCTATTCTATTCTATTCTATTCTATTCTATTTGTTATTATTAGAACCATCATGTCTAGAAAATGCTGGTTCTATATATTTGGGTTGTTGATCTGAAAAATGGTACCTCTAAGACACTGATAATTCAAAATTGCATCTGAAAATTATAAATACCCAGAAGCATTTTGGAAATTGTTCCAAACCACTTTTTTCAGATTCTGGTGTCAAGACCTTTTATTCTTCATGTATTTTAGGAATAATTCTAGTATTTTTGAATAATTCCCTTTTGTCAAACTCCTTTTTGTTCAAAAAGAAGAAAGAGAAAGAGAAAGAAAGAAAGAAAGAAAGAAAGAAAGAAAGAAAGAAAGAAAGAAAGAAAGAAAGAAAGAAAGAAAGAAAGAAAGAAAGAAAGAAAGAAAGAAAGAAAGAAAGAAAGAAAGAAAGAAAGAGAAAGAAAGAAAGAAAGAAAGAAAGAAAGAAAGAAAGAAAGAAAGGAAAGGAAAGGAAAGGAAAGGAAAGGAAAGGAAAGGAAAGGAAAGGAAAGGAAAGGAAAGGAAAGGAAAGAAAGGAAAGGAAAGGAAAGGAAAGGAAAGGAAAGGAAAGGAAAGGAAAGGAAAGGAAAGGAAAGGAAGGAAAGGAAAGGAAAGGAAAGGAAAGGAAAGGAAAGGAAAAAGAAAGGAAAAAAGAAAGGAAAAAAGAAAGGAAAAAAGAAAGGAAAAAGAAAGGAAAAAGAAAGGAAAAAGAAAGGAAAAAAGGAAAGAGGAAGAAACTGAGCTTAAGCACCACACCTCCTGCTAACTCCCTCCCTTCTTCTCTTCCGGGCCATTGCAAAGAGTCTTCTGCAAGGCAAATCTGCTGACCTAGTGAGCATCAGACCTCTACAGTGAGTGAAAGCTAATCCATGCCACTTGTCATATCCCTTGTCCAGGGTTTTGTTGAGCACAGGCTTTCTGTGAACATATAACATCAACATCCTGTGAGTTCTACAGATATCATGATTCTGAATTTTCAGTTGTTACACCTGAAAAATATGAATCTGCTTGTTCTTGAAAAGCTGGAACATTTTGATCATGTCACACTTGCTTTTGAATAGTTCATGACTCATACTAAGTTTCCAACTACACCTGGACTTTATCTGGGATAGCTCTAGTCATCGCAAGCTAAAACTATTCCATGGAGTATTCCAGTACCACAGAGAATCATGTAGCTTTATTGAGAAATATTTTCTGGCATTGTTTAATACACTAGTAGAAATATCATGTTTGTTTCCTAACATATATCTTAACTTGCAGGAAGATATTAAAGAAAACACAAATGCAAGTGAAAACATAGACACTCGAATCTTTGTATAGTCTTGTTCATTTAACAAGGATCTTAATTCCACTGTTGCTCCCTACAGTTTGTCAAGATATGTAACAGTTGAACATGTCTTACCATTAAATGTGTTTTAGTTTACTGGAATGAATAATAAGACAGTAAAAGAAGAGCTAGCTCTGTAGCTCTGTGCTCACTCAATTTTAATTAAAAGAATATATTTTATATAAGCTTTTTTATTATTATTAACTGAAAGGGATTTAATCGGAAAAGAATAGATATTTGAGAAATTAAGAAAGATAATGAACTAAATAAATTGAATTATGAAGGCTCAGAATGTCAAATGAAAAAAGGCTGAGCATTCTTTTAAGGCAAAGATAGTTTTCTTATCTTATTTCTTATCCCAGTTAAGTAGATCCACAGGCTAGGATCCACTGATAATGGATTTTCCCATTGGGAATGGAAGGAAAGCCTGCAAAATCCCTCAGAAAGTATATTAAGATTTCAAAATAGGAACAAATTGGAAATCAAACTGCAAAAGTCAAACTGGGCCATATCTCACAAAATAAATTAAAACCAATAACTAAAGGTTCTACTAAGGCTTTATACAAAGTTATGAAGAACAAGAACAGTCTGAGTCAACCCTAAAGGTGAATCAGTCTGGGCCCCATACCAAAACACGTATTTCTTGGCATAGAAGTGGCTATAGTTGGCACAAATGACTCTATTTTCCTTTAGTTCAAGCAGCTAACTAAATTATCCCAGAGATCCTATGCACTCAGTGGACAGCATGATCTCCAAGGGGTGATTCAACCATTCATTTTAGTTAACCTCTTCATTAATGATGTTGAATGACAGCCTTTCTAAGTCAGGTACTTTAGATAAGTCTTTAAAATTACATGTGCTGAATAAGGCCTTATTCATAAAGATGACTGTTGTGAAATATGAAGGCAAAAGCAAGCTGGTTGACAGAAAAGAGGAAATGCAAGTGAAAATTACAACTCAATAGGAAGAGCTCTGGTATCCTAGTCAAATTAAAAGGGAGTGCTGGGTGATTGCTGCACCAGAAGATCTAGAATAGTAATCCATGAAATCATAAACTTGGCAGCAAGGTATTTCTTAGGGGGTCTGAAAAAGAATCTTTTTGAGGGAGTTTTGAAAAAAATATCATTGTTTCAGGACTGGTCACAGAGCAAACACCTGGATATGCTTTAACTCGTGTTTGCGTGGCTGAAATGGTTCCATTAAACCACACAGCTGGTATGTTTTATGTACTCTGCAGCTCTGTGTACTACCATGTCTTTAAAACAAAGTTTGCAGGAAAGGATACAGAAGTAAATGTAACATCAGAATTATTTTCATAGGATTCTTGATAGTTTTTCTTTTTTCTTTTTTTTTTTTTTTTCATAGAGATATGGATGAAATGCAATGCAATCTGGGCTTTCTCTTTCTTGGCTTGTTAAGTAGTGATGGTACTACAGAACAAATTAGGGTAAGAATTTACCTTCACTAGCACTTGGAAAATGACAAGATAAAATTGTGAGGTGGACAGGAAAGTGTCCAGGCCAAAAGAGAAGGTATCACCCTGCATGATGTTCTCAATGGAATTCTTCAATGATCAATATTGGAACTAATTTCATGAATTGCTTTTTTTTTTCTTTTAATAATGGAAGCATAGTGAAATTAATCTGCAACATTTTCTGTTGAAGGCAATTTGTTAACAAATTACAAAAGAATAAAAATACCGTACAAAAAATATATAGTTTTGGAGACCACGCTAACCGAAATTGAACAGGACATTTACGATGAGCAGGAAATTCTTTGTCTCTCTCTTCAAGTATCTAACCTAAATAGTCTGGTCTTGCATAGTCATTCAAGGCTTCTTCTCTAAGTCAGGAAAGGGCTGGTTAGCACTTTGACAGTAAAGAGAGGTGGAACTAACATCAGCAAAAAACATTGTTTACCCCTCCTCAAAGTGCTGCTACACTGTGGCGATATAATTAATGGGAAATATAATTAGTTCATCGTATGGTGGCCCACACAGCTGCCACTCTCATAGTTGAGCTCTCACTTCATGGACTGGATGTGGCACATATCCTCCTTGAGCGTGTCTGGCTTTGCAGTACTCGGAGCCAATAGTCACTGTCACGTGATGGCAGAGCAAAGTTCTTCACACTGACATGTGAGTCTGCTCATTCTCCTGGAACTGCTCCATCTCTGCCTCTGCCCGGCTACTAGATTGGAGGGACCTATTGGGATGACTGGCCTATCTTTTAGGGCTAAAGTTGGGGCGTTCCAAACAACCGTGATTGCACCAAGCTCCTTCCAGAACAAACTTTGTAATGCGAATGTCTCATACATTCCCCTGTGACACTCTTTGGGTTTGATGAGTATGGACAGGCTGCTTGTACAAACTCAAGCTGGAAAATGAGCCTTGATTAATTACGAAGTTCAATAAACCACCAATTTTGATACCTACCAAGAAAGAATCAAGGCTTTAGGGTTTTCCGGAGCTCTCTGAAAATGATCCCTGTTGTTACGTGTGGACCTGGAAGCAATTAAACTCTTGTCATGCATGGACAGGATCTTTTCTTTCCTTACCAATTAATGTACATTTCTCTGATAGCATGTAAGTTTAGTGTTTGGGAAGAGAGAGTGGGAGAAAAGAGCAATCTATATAGTGAAAACGTGAAAAAAATTAAAAATAATATTGAAGCAATATTTCCAAGTAAAATAGAGGGTTGTTTGTCCTACTGTACAGGATTCTACTAAATCATCTTCTAAATATCATAGACTAATAGTCACTGATATATGGGGAAGAGAGAATCAAGGTGGGCACATCTGTGGGAAGCGCTATCTGCACAACCTGAAGAGCCTGTCATGAAGCAGGAGCCCAGAAAAGTTGTCCTTGTTTAGTGGAGCAAAACAAAGTCTGAAGAAGAACACCTATTGTAGTTAAATGCATCAGACAGGATGGTAATGGTAGCTCGAAGAAAAATAAATAAGTATAGGTTGAGAGATAGAAAGATTTTCAGCTCTCAGGTGAATGTAACTGCGAAATAGCTTTGCAGTAGATAAACTTTGTGTCCAGATTGTAGCTCCTTTTGAGATGAATTTTAATAAGCTTACGGAAGGATGTTCATGTTTCAGTGTAAGGTGCTGGAGTAGCCTTGATAGGCTATTTATTGAGTTTACACTTGCCACTCTATGCAGCAGTTTCAGCAATGTATGCAAATGTATTTTGGAAAAAAAGAAGTGAATTGAGGCCTGTCTGAAAGCATATACCCAGAAACTTTTAAAATACCAGCCAAGAGAAGAAAATGATTATGGGAATATTGGAATGTTTAATCTTGATGAAAACAATAAGACATAATGAATTTTCAGGTTAGTTTAATTTCGCTTCCCAGAAGAAACATTGGCATTAATGAATGTTGAAATGAGCAGAGCTACATGGCTACCAATCAGGGAAGAAGAACAATCTATAAACTGAGTGCAGTGCATCCTGATAAATGGAATGGGGGTTATGCAGCCCAAAGTTAAATCTACCCCATCATTCAAATAAAACTATGGTTATGCCATGTTCAAGCTAGATAAGAGGGCAAGAAAAATGGCCCATTATTCAATAAAGGTAGCTGAAGCAGAGGTAATTTCTGTGGCTTGTTATTTATTCTCTTGTTCTTTTTTCTTTTTGAAGTCAGTGTGCAATAAAAAAGAAAACAGGATTGAATGGAATGCAGTTTTGTACAGAGAGGGGGATCTAAATTAAAGGAATGATTTCACGGATTTTTTGGCTATCTAAACTACTAATTGCAAAACTGTTTCAATATAGGAATAGATTTCAATTTGAGACAAACAAAAAACAACAACAACAAAGCACCAAAGGGAAAGAATCCCTGAGGTTTATCACAGTGCTAGACGGAAGCCAGCAATTGGATGTTTTGCAGCTATCTTTATATAAAATTCACAGTACTGATGGGATCAGAGATTAGAATCCACTGGTTCAGGTTAGCACTTTACTCGCAGCTGTACTATTGCTCTTTCCTGGGTTCTGTGGTGTTTAAGCAATTCCTCATGAACAGCTTTAATTGGAGAGCATGAAAGTGCCTCACATCACTGGGTGTTACGTTTCCTGCTCTGAGACGATCTGCTGTTCATGGAAAGCACCAAGGGAAAGGGAAGCTCACTGCTCGCTTGGGGTTGTGGTGTCTGAGGAAGGATACACTCTGCTGATGTGGCCAACCCCGGGCAAAAGTAGGTGTGACTCAGGAGCGAAGAACATCCATCTAGCAAATTCACACCCCCCTCATCTTTATGCAGGTCAAGATCTCTGTAATGTTTTATACTGACTCAATGGGTTAATGGTCAACATAAGGTTTAGTTTGGAGGCCTTTGGGTAAAATCGCTTCCTTGCATTGCAGACATCTATGTGGCTAATTCTAAGACGGCATCACAGGAGAGCCAAATGCCTAATGTTTTGTTTTGTTTTTTTTTTGTTCAGTTCAGTTTGCAATGCAAGAGTTATGAAAAAGAATTCTGGTTAGATATTAGCTGCTGTTTTTCAGTTATATTGCTGTTGATGGTATTATTGTTTTGTTTTGCTTTTTTAACCATGAGGGTAGTGAAATGTTGGACAAAATTGCCCAGAGAGGTTGTGAAATCAGCATCATTGAAACTATTCAGGCCTGAGCAACAAGGCCCTGAGCAACCTAATCTAAATTTTCCTTATACTAAAAAAAGGATTTTGTCAGAAGACCTCTGAATCCGTCTTCTAACCTTTATCTGCTCCCTGGAATAATGACAGAATGGGAGTATATCAAGAAGATGGGCCACAGTGCATTTTGCCTCTATCTTATTTTTAATATTATCTTCTATCATTTACATATTTTCATCCCTATTTCTTGTCAAGAAAAGAAAATATTCAGTTAAGCTGAAAATACACATATAAACCACCCTGCGTTTTGTGGGTCTTTGAGAGCTTTCTTAGATTGCAATCAGTAGTTTAGAAGCTAAAAAGGAACTTAAAAGTGGAAAATTTATGTTGGATGTGGGATAAAATAATAAGTACTGCTAAGTATTTTTTTAAAAAGTAATTGTCTTCTGAACTAATGAAAATTAAATTGAAGTTCAAAAATCCCTCTACTTTTAATTATCAAAATCAAAAAAAAATCTTACATTATGTGTGCACCCATTCATGTGTGCATGATCTGACTTTCTAGCTGTATGGTGTGAAACTATGATCACTCAAGGTCCCTATTCTTAGATGGATAGCAATGTTAACAGTAAATGCTTCCACGAGGAACTATACTGAAGATTTCTGCCACCTTCATATATGTTGTAGTGGTTCAGTGCTGGTGATTTGATTTTTTTTCCCCTGACAAATACGGTCAGACAGCAAGCAATATTTCACTGTATCAACAGATCTAAAGTGGATTCTATCTTGAAAAACTGCTGTTCGCAGAAGCTCAAACATGTGTTTGGATTTCTCTATGATGAGTATATATCAATATTCAGATGGCTGCAGGCTGATTGTTTTTCATGAGTAAGAAGTAGCTCCCAAATTTGTTCTAAGCCCCACTTATTCACATATTATATTCATAAATACATATTCACATATTTATTATGTGAGATAATTATGGACTCTTCCAAATGCCATTAAAATTACATGGAGCCATTTAATACATCTAAATGCAAATATACAAAAGAAAGTAAAAAAGTATATTAGGAATAGGAGGTGCAGAGAAAATAATTATATTCTGCCTAATTCTTTCACCCTCTCATCCACTTTTACTGTTCAACTATACACATCTGGGGCAGAGTTTAATCTTTCTTAGATTGCAGATTAACTGTATGAAGTGAAGAATAAGTCCAGCTTTCGCCCACTAAAGACTGGACCCTCTGCTCTAATAAGAGCAATGTACATGAAAAGATAAATCTGGTTTTCTGTGTATTGTTGAGAACATGAGGTTGCTTTACCTGTTTGCCCTAAGGCAGTGTTGTGAGTTTTTTCATTGCTCCATCAATAAAATAAGTCCTTCTGCTCAGATTCTCAGACCTTCTGCACAGCATAGGTCACAGAATTTTGCCCAGTATATCAAGTATTGGAAGAAATCATTCCTTTCTCTACGGCAAATGTTATCAAGTCCAGGAACTTGTGAGTAAACCAGAGTATATCTTATTTGAAAGACATTTGGTCTAAATGTAAGGCATCCAGGAGATGATTAATCAGCTACATCTTTTAATTATGTTACAACAGTTAATTACTCTTGCTGTTAAAAGTTGTCTTCTTTCCAATCTGAATGTGTCTGTCTCCATGGAGACATTCTTCTATGGAAAGAATAGGACATGGTGACCTCGCTTCACATAGAGGCTTCTGCTGCTTGTTTGCTTGCTTGCTGCTGTTGTTTGTAGATTGTTTGTCTTAATCTCAGAGTACAATCACCAGGACTGATGGATGTATCCTGACAGCTTGGTGTAAATACAGAGCTCTTCTCATCATTGCAAAAGATGTGCTTTGGTTTTCCATGAGTATAAGAGATATCAAAACCCAGCTTTTATGTTTGTGTCTTGTTCTTTATAGATGGCTGGAAACCTTGTATATAAAATGTGCTTGAATTTGGCCTCTTCTCAATCATCTTAGACAAGATTTTCAATTTTGATTTCCATTCAGCTTCAGTATCAACCTTGGAGATTTTCTTACCACTATCATAGATATCACTATCATGAAAGTCATACTGCAGGAAGAAATTACTCTGATTACTCAGCACTTGGTACCAACATCTTGAGGAACATGCTGAAATTAGAGACCTACTCCTTGATTTTATTCATTTGTTTTATTTTCTGTTGGTGTTTTCTTTGCATCACTTAAGCTTATGAATTCTAGGATTCTAAATCAAAGATTACTCAAGAAAGTCTGTGTCATATTCTTACTTTCACTTTCATTTTCACTGGCTTCTATACACAGACTCATACCCTCTTTTCACATCCAAATTGTTGATTTAGCAATAACAGTTAAAGACACTGCTTCTAATGAGATGCCTAGAGAAAGAGATATAACTTCACTCCGAGGATTGTTTGACCCAGGATGTCATGTCACATAGTCTCACAGTCAATGTTTTATGGGGAATCCTCCAGTTGGATATTCTGTGTCCCTATAGGTCTTCTAGCGTCTAAATGTTAGAAACTGTTTGAAGTCATGGTGTAGTCAGCCATGGCATGGAAAGACGTGAAATGGTACAGAAAAAAAGGGCATATCCACTGAAGAAGTTGAGGGGTGTCCCCTGAAGTCCTGTCAGTTGTTTCATTGTGTGTGTCTGTAGTTTATCTAATATCTTCAGATTTCTGTAAAGTATCACAACTCTGACTGTAAATTCTCTACACAAATATTTTTTTAAACTTGTTGAATTCTGGACCCTGATGTCTCAAATGTTAAATATGACATGCAAGGTTTTTCAGGACTTCTCTATCCTTTTGTAATGCTTCTGGGAAGTATAATCATACTGAAGCCAGGAGGACTTAAGCTTAAGCGAGGCCTCACCATTTAGCACGGGTGTAGGTAAATGACAAATCTTAGGAGGAGGGTGATTCCAGTGAACCATTTCCTGCTGCCTGCTGAAAATAAGAGTGCTAAACTCCAGGAATCAGTGAAGAGCTGGTAGGGCAGGGCAGAGTCATCAAAGTGTTTTGGTTATCTGCTTGTTGGCTTTTCTTTCTTTGCAGTATTCAGGTTGGAAAAGAATTGGCCTGTGAGGTCTGAAACTCAAAAAACCAGATTTCCCATTTGGATTTTTGTTGTCTTTCTCTTGACTCCTCCAACACACCAGCCCTAGTTTGGTATCAAAGTGACAGCTGATTCCTCCACAAAAGGAAGAGGCAGCACATGAAGTATTACGTGATAATGTTGCTAAGCAGAACATAAAGAAGCTGCGTTCTGCCTCCTTTTTGCCAGCAGAGGCAAGGAGTTGGGTAAATCTCTACTTTGATACTGATTTTTTGTGGAATTTGTGGAAGCATTTAACATGTTTGTGACTTCTATCTTTCTTCTTGACATGGCTGAAGCTTGCCAAGAGATAATTAGAAACAAACTGACAAATACATCATGTTTTCAGAATAAATCAATCTAAAAGTATTAAAAAATGTTTGAGGGAGAAGAATATGGAATAAAATGTGTATTTTTTTTAAAAAAAGTTAAACTTCAAAGACGTACATGTTGATAATAGACGTACTGATGATAATACAGGCATAAGTTCTTCTTCTGTTCAGATTCATTTGATAATAGTTTAGTCTTTTAGCTGTAACTGGTTTCGGTTTTACAGTGACCAAGTAATCTCTTAGGATCTATAGGACAAATCTTTGTGTTCACAATCTCTGCAAGTCATAAATTTTGTCTTTAGATAAATCAAAATTACTCCCAGGAGTAAGGCAACAAGTATTTATTTAGCCTTTTATATTTCAGCCAGTGCATGCATATCAATGAAAATGCATTGTAACTTCAAAAGACGCTTTTTTTTATGTTGTTTCCTAAATAAATGCAAATAAACTCATCATTGGAGAAATTATTGATATATCATTATATCTCATCTAAGCACTTCAGATATTATACAATACATAACAGAAAACATAAACATGTATTTTAAAACAATATTCTTGGTGGCTTTTGATTGATTTGTATACTAATGGTTTATATAATGGCCTTAGTTTTAAACCGGAAAACAGGAATACCAAAAAAAAAAAAAAAAAAAAAAAAAAAAAAAAAAGCTGCATCTAGAAAGTTTTGCCTTATTTCTACTGGTTAATCTTTAGAACAATGCCACTTTACTTGAAAAAATGGTGACTTTTCCATGAGAACTGCTTCATGGTTGCTTCACACACTTATATTTTTGTACCCTTAAGATATTTTCTAATTCTTTCAGAACTCAAATATATTTTGTGGGAAGACTTTTTTAAAATGTCTCATCTTCAGTGGATTCTATTTACTGAGAGCTGAAAATGCTTGGCAAGTTCTGGAGTGGAATCCATAACAATTAGTTAAATAAAATCTTCCCTTTTATAGGAACATACTAATTATTTTCTGTGTTCATGGTCTGCTTACTCATGTTTATGAAGGCTATTACTATCCAGTGAAGTCAAAGGTAAAAGAACTGAAGAACTGAACAAAAACATCCTACAGTCTTTTGCAATTCAATTATGCCATTCACGACCCCTTCTATTTGTAAAACACAAATCTTACAGAATTATTTTATTTTTGGCGATAGTGAGTTGCGCATATGCTTATTATTTTCCCGATACCTAAAAAATAATATTCTCATCAATGACTTCTCATGTAAGTCCCTTGCTGGGGCTCACTTTCTTTTCTATAATTAGATATCACAACCTCAGGTCCCTAGATTTTGCTTAACAGCTGTGAATGTACTTGTTTTTGCAGAATTATGATAGATGAATTGCTGATTGTTTCTTTTTCCACTTACCTGCTGTAGCAAAGTAAAGATGAAGAACAGATAATACCTTTGGACTCGTATGTGTGACGAAGTTATCAGAATTTACTGAATTACTGAATGATGTGGTAGCGAGCTGTAGTATTAACCTATCATCAATATGCCAAAAAATACACTGGTTTGCGTGTTTTGCATTTTTCATGTGCTCAGTCATGTGCTTTTTCTTCTCACTGCTTGTGTCCATCTGCAGTGCTTGCTAACCCAGCTGCCTGCCAAGACTCTTTATGTCCAGTGCTTACTCGCTTAGTGTAGGAAGTCCTTCCAGCCTATAGTTCTCTCTACAAAGACCATGGGCTGTTCATGAGGTGTTCATGAAACATCTGCTTGTAGAGAGAAGGAGGAGGGCAAATGCATTTGGTTTACTGTTGTCACTGAAATGGAGTGCTGAGTTTTAAACTAAACTGTGTTCATTACTGTGTTCTTGTTTGCGCAGCACATCCATCATGTCTAGTAGGGTGATAGGCACCATCTTTAAAGAGTGGCAGATGCCACATCCATCTAACCTGCAATTCTAGTGTTCAAAAGCAACAGTATAGGAGATGAAGTATAATATCACTGACACATTGCAGTAGGCACATTTTCTCAGTAGAGTGCATTGGACGCCTTGTCCAAAATCCACAGGCTTTTTAGACTCCATCAGACTATGAGCTTGGTCTCTGACCCTGACAATGCTATAATAACAGTTGGGTGGTCATTACAATGTAGCAATTGAAGTCAGCGTAAGAGTCATACAACATTCCTGGGGATTCTAGGAATTTCTCATAAAACCAAAAACCTTTTTTTTTTTTTTTTTTTTAAGTAAAACATGTTTTTAGGTAGTCTTGTGGTCTGGATGCATGCTGTGTGAAATAACCATTTCTCTTTCTGGGCTCTAGAGTATACTGCTGTTGATGTGTTCAACTGTTATTTACTGAGTTGGTGGAGCAATATTTGACAATGTTTGGATGAGGCCAAGAACAGAGAATAATAAAGATTAAAGATGACCTTTCCAAAGACTCCATAAGCAAGATATGTCCCTATGGGTTGGTGCTAAAAGGGACTGAGCACCTTCAGTTTTCTGTAAGGTTCCTTGGAATGAAGGGAGCAAAGCTCTCTTCTTTATAGCAAGTACTTTAGCACCTGCCAGCACACTGACCAAGACACGGTTTTCCCATGACTTCTGTACATACCTACTTTTTCCTGTTGTGTAGATGTGGTTGATACGTCTAGAAAAAAAAGTAATGTAAAAGAAAAATGTCTTAATTAAAAGGGCTACAAGCCCTTAAAGGGCTACAGGATGATCAGGGGCCTGGAACATCTGCCCTATGAGGAAAGGCTGAGGGAGCTGGGCCTGTTCAGCCTGGAGAAGAGAAGGCTGAGAGGGGATCTGATCAGTGTCTATAAGTACCTCAAGGGAGGGAGTGAGGAGGATGGGGCTGGTCTCTTTTCAGTGGTGGCCACCGACAGAACTAGAGTTAATGGCCACAAACTGAAGCACCAAAAGTTCCACAGGAACTTAAGGAAAAATTTCTTGATGGTGAGGGTGACAGAGCGCTGGAACAGGCTGCCCAGAGAGATTGTGGAGTCTCCTTCTCTGGAGATCTTCCAAACCCACTTGGACGCAGTCCTGTGCCACATGCTCTAGGTGACCCCGTGTGTGCAGGGGGGTTGGACTAAATGATCTCTAGAGGTTCCTTCCAATCTTAAGCATTCTATGATTCTATGAGATTTCAGAAACTTGATTTAGGTAGTTGTTTGCAAAAATTCACACTCACTTAAAACTACCTGAATGGAATTCTTGTTTTCTAAAATGGAATTTATACAACCATCCTTTTATCAAGTTCAGGAACCTGTATTTGTAAAAGATTCTGTTTGAAGAAGTTCTGTACCATGAAATCAGCATGATGTTTTGCTTGAGACTGTGCAGTAGACCTCTATCTTTAAATAAGGTCAAAAAATAGGTGCCTTGTGCCAATACTTGACATATGAATACAAGATTCCTGTCAGCACAGATGCCAGCCCCAGCTGCATTTATCAGCTGTTGCAGGTGATGGATGCCAAGTGGTGTAGTGGAACCAATATAAATTATGATCCTGCATATATGAATTAAGTATTGACGAATGTAGCTGTCCCTATGAAGCTCTTGCTTTCTTCTAGAAGACATATCTGTTTACATTTAAACAGTACTTAGAGTTTAGTTGAGGCTTTGCCATCTTTTTATTTTAAAAACTGCCCCTGCTTTCCTATGTGTATGCCTACTTTGTGTACCCTTTTATTCAACCCAAGCAATTGCTACCCTGATCCTGGTTCCAGCCATCCCTTGAAAAATTCCCTGTCTCACATGCAGGTGCCAGAGGAGGTGACGCCCAACTTCCACCACTTGAGGTGAGGGATGCGTGTCTCCAGGGCAGTGCTAGCAGATATCAATTCACAGTGCTAAAGGCTAAGGCCAGAGAGCCAATAAAACATTCCCAGCTACCTGCTCCTGTGCATTATTGATACTGAAGATCATCAGAATGATATTAAGAGAGCTCCCTTCTGCTCCAGCTCACTGGACCAGCAGCTGTAGTATCAGCAGTGCGTGTTTGCTGTACCAGTCAGTCCCGCTTGCTTTTCCCTCATCAGTTTAGCCTTCTCTCTCTGCTTTCTGCTTATGGATGGTCACCGTCTGCGCCCATGACCACTGCTCTGGAGATAGGGAGAGTCACTCAGACACTTAATGCTAAATATTTGCAGCAGCATGTGCAACACTGGACCCCTCACAATTATTTCAGGAGAAATGCTTTGCTTCATTGTGGAGCTGTTTGGAAAACTTCTCCATTCAGTGAGCTTTGTAAGAGCCTTTAGAGTGTCTGCACTCTGAGGTTGCTATACCTGCGTTTTAAACTTTCTTTTTAATGCTTACAGCTTGATTACTTAATTAGAATTTAAAACAGGAAAATAGAACCTGAGAGACTGAAAGAGGAAGAGGTCTGAAAAGCCTATAAAGCTTCCACTGACACAGGAATAGCTCAATTGCAAATTCCAGCAGCAGACAGATGGTGAGTGCAATGCTGCCATCTCTTGAATACCCTTTGCAATATCTATTTTCCACCAACTTCTTTTGCTCACTGAAGCCAAACTAGGTTTGCAGCTCACTGTACAAAGCTCAGCACCATGGGCAACGCAACCTGGATCTGGAAGATGATATAATCTATCTGATATTCAAAAATACCAAGAGAGGGAAACAAGCAGTAAAAAGATAGCTAGGAAATAGGAGAAAGTTGACAGTACCCATGTTGCAGTATCATAGCTGTGAAATTATTTTTTTCCTCTGAAATCTTTTCCAGAGCTTTGAAGTTTTATAGAGTTCACTAGATCATATCGTTTGGACACCTGCCTATTGTAAGGCACTTTTTTTTTTTTTTTTTTTCCTGCACTAGGCCTTGGAACTTGTTATTAGCTGAAGAGGAGCTTCTAGAAAGGTGTAAGATCCTGAAGTAAAAAAATGAACAGATTGAGAACCTCTTGGTGGTTTGAGTTACCCTCATTCTTAGAAATGCATGTGTAACCTGCCTTTGGCCTTGATTCAGCTCCAATTCACAGCTCCAGCCTCAATGTGCCTTGCACTGTTAAAGCCGATGTAGTCAGTATTTTTATCCCTGTGAACTGAGATGCCTCTCGATCTACCTACTGCAAACTGAGCAACTGAGAGTTGGATATGCCATTCAGAGAAAAAAAAAGAAAAATCCCCCAAAAACCCATACAAATCTACCACACTATTCTAGTCACCTTACCACATACTTTCTGACAAATCTTGCTTTCCAGTTCAATGTAGGCACTGTTCAAATGGTATTTTCTGAAGTTTTTCACATACCTGGTCACAGTAAAATAATTATTGTGGTGATACTTAAAATACTGGCAAATGAATTTAGAAAACTTTGGAGTGATTGCCACAGTTTGATACATCACAGCAATTCATTGTTCTCTGCAGATTCAGAAAGGAATTTGCATCTCTGTTACAGGCTCTGAAAAAAATATTTGCATCAATGGTAGTTGGAAACTATCTTTTGAAAAGAAAATTAAATAAAATATTAAAAAAAAAAAAAAAGAGTTTCTGGCAATCATTTCAGAATCTGCCCAGAACACTTGCCTGTGGCTAGTCTTTCATTTTCCTCAGGAGGGCACAGCTTTCATTTTGGGAAGTGCTGTATTAGTGTGTGTAAAACTATTATCTCAATTGTACTTTTCAGTACAAATCTCTGAACTTAATCACCTGCCAGACTCCTCTAGACTTAGCCTGTCATTGAGTAAATAGATTAAGGCTATACACAAATGAGAAATCATTCTCATAACAGTAAGTTTATCTATTTACCTCATTACAGTATCTACTGCTAGAGAGACCTAGGAGAAAAAAAAATCAAAATACATTTCTCAGTGAATTGAATTGACAGTCTTTAACTTTCAAATCTGTTTTCTCTGGATTTTTGGACTTGATCTTCCAAATATTATAATTCATGATTTTAGCATCCTAAGTATTCATTTCACATTGCTTTAAATATTGATCTGGTACAGTTTTATTCCTACACATTAATTCTGCAATGGCAATGCTTTTTTCTGTTGTATGAATTGCAAAGGTGTACTGAATAACATTTCCTTAACATTGTTTAGTGAGAGCAAAAAAAAAAAAAAAAAGGCGTGAAATTCAGATTTTCACAGAATGGTCAAAGGTGGAAGGGTCCTTTGGAGATCATCTAGTTCAACCCTGCACGATCAGGATCACCTAGTGCAGTTGCACAGAATCACATCCAGGTAGATTTGAAAATCTCCAAAGGAGACACCACAGCCTCTCTGGGCAGCCTGTTCCAGTTCCAGTTCTACTCTCGCAGTCAAGAAATTTTTCCTCATATTTTTTTTTTCTTTGGATTTGTGCATTATTTTTCTTAGTTGTTTGAAAATTCAGGAATGTGGTGCTTTCCCCTTTTGTATCAATTCATGTCATAGTGTATTATTATCACAACCTACTCAGTCTTCCTACAGAGCCTCACGAAATATACCTTTTCTTAGCATTTTTTGATATAAAAAATAAAATAGTCACCTGTAAATAATCAATTTCTTTGATAATAAATTTATTGATCACCAAATCTTTGGTTGCTCAACCTCTAAGTGATAAAGTAGCATGAAATCCATAGTTTTCTTGGAGAGATGCAGATTCCTTCAGGAAGTAGGTAGGAGGATACTCCCAGCACCTGAAGAGTAAGAGGTTACAATAACCTTGTGCTCTGTGCAGAAGGCTCTAGCCTTTCTAAGTTCTTTATCTGGTTCCAATTTTTCCATTCAAAAGTTTATTTGAAGTTCCCTTTGAATTATTATCTGGATTTTCTGTCCTATCTCTGGATTTTTTTAACAATTTTTATTATTCCTTTTGTGTATGTGCGGGGTTTTTTGTTTGCAACTATTAAGATCAAAGACATTTAAAATTCCAGGCTTCTGGAATTTCCAGTCTTTGTGCTATTCCTCCCTTCATCCATAGCACTATGTCCTTATTCATAGCACCATATAGTGAGCTTGTACTAACAGATTCGAGCTAATGAGAAATTGCAGTATTACGTACAGCAATAACTTCATTAATCTGTTGATTCCTTCCACTGGGTAATTTTACCATTTACTTTTTAGTTAATAACAAGTTAACTTTTTATTTTAAAGATTAAAAACAGAGAGAAAAAATATCTTACAAAAATTATAAGCTGGTTTTAAATAAGTAAAATCAAACTGCTTTTTGAGGTGTTTACTCTTTTCTCTTTAAAAAGCAGGTTGATAATTAAGTCAAACAAATTATGCCATTGATGAGACTGAAGAAAAGGCTAAGCAAGGGAGAAACGCTCTTCTACGGTGTTGTACACCTGAGTTTTATTTGTAATGTAGTTCTGTGAATATAAAACTTTGGTGTGTATATGGACAACTTCTGAATTATTCATTAGTACTTCATTTTATCTTTAGAGCACAGCTCAAAGGACATGGAGGGCATGAGAAGTTGCAATTCTATTTCTTGGCAGGGCGAGCAGTCACTGCAGTGTCAAACTGTGCATCTTCTGATGTTCTGCCTGAGGAAGTCTAATTCAGCTGGTGTTTCCTTGTCAATCTTTTTGCAAGTATTCCTTAGATCAAGTTCACTTGGAGTAACAATTGCAAGTAAAAGTGACTGTACATTCTTTCATGTGGACTGTGGGTTATTCACAAGCTTGATCTACTTTGACTTGCAAAGTATTTTTAAACTTTCTAGACAGCTTTGGTTTGGCCTCTATTCCATCTGGAGTGCCCTCTCATTGACATCATGGGCAAGACTCCATATTTTCCTGAAAGCAAGTCACACACACACATGACATGTCTTGAAAAACTGATTTATTGTTCTTTTAAAGAATTTGTTGATCAAGCACAGAATTGTTTGATAGGTGCCCTCAACCAGCCTTGGTGACTTGATTTGTTTGCTTTATATATTTTTTTCCACTTCCCTAATAAATAACCTACCTTCTTCTACTCTTTCCCATTGGCTCCCATTTTTGATTTTACTCTCTTTGTAACTTTTCCTTATTTATATTTTCTTATTCAAGAATCCTGGCAAGATAGCATAGTCACTTGTAGTGAAAACCTTTCAATATATTTTAACATCTTTCACTAAAAAGGTATTTCTAATACTCTCATTTCACTATCTCTAAGGTCCTAGAGTTTGCCCTGTTATTGACTTATAACTTTAATTTCATGTCATGGTTGGGCAATGACTTTCCTGTTTCTGTTGTCAGTAATGTCTGGAACTTTCTCATGTTGGGTCTCATTAGTTTGACAACTGGATGGCTGGTCATCCTAAAGCATGTCTTAATGTCCTTCTAAATCTTAGTCATTGACAAATTCAGCTGTGGAATTACAGCATAGAATCATAGAATCATAGAATGCTTAGGGTTGGAAGGGACCTCTAGAGATCATCTAGTCCAACCCCCCTGCACACACAGGGTCACCTAAAGCACGTGGCATCAGTGCCTGCACTATCTAATTAAAGTGCTATGTCTGGAAGTCATTCCCAAAATTCAGGAAACCTTCATTTTGACCATTCACTACCTTGTTCCTCCTTACAGTTTCCCTCCCAAGAATTTGGGGAGTTTTCTGTCTTGACAGATAGAAGCAAATATAAGGATAAATGAAGCAAGCTCCAGAGGCAATGTGCCGCTGCATGTGGCTTTTCTGAGTAGAGACAATGTACACAAAACTGGTAGCTGGGGCTCTATAGAAACAAACTGTACAGAAACACAACACTAAAAAGTTTGACTCCTCTGCTCAACACCTTTCCCACAATTTCCCACTAATGGAAGAGATCTTGGTGTAGAGTGTCTTGTGTTTTGATACCCACTACCACCAGCAAGTATTGTTACATACAGAGCTGAAATATAAAACTTTTCTGAAGTGAAAACCTGGAACATATCACACCCAAGGTCAGAATTACATCCAACAAGATATCTAGTCATTGGCCAGCAAGATAGACAGCTGGCATATGGAGCAGTAAATATACCACAATGGTGGGACTGATGGAGCTGAGTCACAATGTCCATGTTTGCAAACCCAGACAGCTGGTACCCAGGGCCTGACATCAACGTTGTAAATGTATCTCTATTTTTTTTGATGATTTTTTTTTTAAACTTGGGAGAAGCTTTTTCGAATGACCATTTGCTGCTGGAGTATAATAGATATAGCTTTGGATTGCACCTTTGAATTTAGTTCCACATAAAGCAAAAAAAAATGACAAAAGAAAAATTAGGAGATTCACTTCAGAACTGATCTTCTATCCTGAACTACAGGCTAGAAAAAAGCCTGTAAACCATTAAAACATTAATGTAGAATGTGACCATTATTTATTAAGACATATCTGCCAAAAAATAAAAAAAAAACACCCAGTATATTCAGTTGCTTGTGTGTGTGTGCTAGATATATTATTATTCGTACTGTAGGAAATGAGAGTCTTAAATCTCTTTCGTAAGCTATCAAGCCAATCTTGCCTGGAATATCTATTCAGGCACTTTTGATAAACTATCTAGATAAGCTGTATGGAAGGAAGAGAAGTACAGAATAAATATCCATGAGTTTCTTGGCTTTATCCCCAGACTGCTCTCCTTCTGAATTTGCCTATTCCTTTTCTGTGGGGTTCAGCAGAGCATGTTTAGCATAGCAGGACAGATATAGGATAAGAGAGAGAGAACCTTGATGCCAGTAGTAATTCAGCCAAAAAAAAAAAAAAAAAAAGAAGAAGTTTAAGCTCATATATAATCTGTGATTGGTCTACAAAGTCAACTCTACAATCAAGTCATATCCAAAGCAATTGATACCGTAAAGGCAGACTCAAATGGGAGGCCCAGTGCAAAAATGGGAGGCTCTGTGTGAAAAACCAGACTCAAATGGGAGGAGTCTGTTAGGACATTATACTATATAAAAACTTAATTTGTTGTACCAGAAGGAAAACACAGGTAGGGTACACTTTCCTCAACTAGTCTTTCTTACCTTCATACATCTGTCCCTTCTTTGTCCTTTCCAGATATATGACTACTTGATATTAATTAGATACTTCAATGGTTCATCCTCCTTTGGCAGAATATTTACTGAACATTTGGCATGTCCGTCCCCTGTTAATTTTCAGTAGTTTTGCCAAAAGCGGATACAATGAATGAAGCGAATGCCCATCTTTTGGTCATAGGGTCACATCTTGGGGCTTTTCCAGTTTTCTTTATTAGGTCCCTACTCTGCAAACTATCATTAATTTAAGGAGAGAACATCTAAACCAGTTAAAAAAGTAGAAAGTAAAAGGCTGATAAATAGTCACAGAAAACTTGTGTTGTGCCAGCCAGCCCTTAGGATCTGCCTCTGTCCTCCCTATACATGCTGTTTATTTTATGCTCTTTCTTGAAGAAGGTGCCTTATATTATCTTGGCTCTGTGTGTTCTGATACTAATATTCCTGCCTTAACATGATGAAGGGGTAAAGCAAAATGTAGATCTTAATATGATAAAATGAAAAAAAAGTAATTTCATTGCTAGAGAATGGATTTGCTCCATGATATTGAAGGTGCCAAAGTAACAAAAGAAAATAATTGGGGAAATAAATAAATAAACACTGACATGCCTTTAATAGGTGATTAAACCACTGTTTTAATTAGGTTCAGAAAAATAATTGGGGCAAGTTTATCACAAGCCATGAGTGATTCTGGGATGGCTGGAAGGGAGAAGAATGGCTGAAAATTAGCTGTGAGAAGGTGATGAAAAAAAGTAAATAAATTCTTTACTCCAGAGCCCCAAAGAAATTCTTAGCTTCCCTGGTACTTTGAAAGAGATTGGAAACATTGGGAGCTTATGTATTTATGTTTGAAATCAAGATACCTTAGATAATCCTCAGTTTGTGTGCCTGAGATGATCCCTTAAAACTGTAAAAGAAAAAAAAAAGTGATTTGCCTGGCAGAGTATACATCTCCAGTACCAGCTTCTTCAATAGTCAACTGCAAAATGGAAGTTCAAAAGTAGTTTTGGACAAAAAGTTCATTTTGTCAAATATGCTTTTCTAAAAAAAAAAATTCAGAGTGCAAAAGTATCCAAAAGTCAGGATAAATGAGTGCTTATCTAGAAGTCTGAATGGACAGTCAGATCTGGCACCAAGTGTTGGAAAGTAAAAAAGAAACAGACTGGTCTGTGCCAGTTGGTCCCAGTGTCAAAGAATGATTCAGGGCATAGTTAATTTCCATATAAACATTAGCTTTGGTTTCTTTCCAGTCATATAATTTTATGACCCTTATCTTGGTTTACTCTTCTTAGCCTTTGCCATGTTCTCCCATTCTTCTCCTATCTCATTATACCTGATCCCAGTTAACCACTGACTGACTTGTGGCTTTCACTCTGAGGCTTTTTACAGAAAAAAAAAAAAATGAGGTTTCAAGTGACACAGTCATTTAGAATATGAAACAATGCATCCCAGTTATCAGAGGTGTTTCAGAGATCTAACAAAGACATTTCTGTCTTCAAATAACACGGAGAACCAAAGAAAATTGATGTTTTAAAAATAAATAGGATAGTCAAAACGAAAGCTGCACGACATAGTTGCAAAAAAAGAACTGTGATTTTGGTTACATATGTATAGGCGGCAGGTTCTCAGTTACCACTGAATTTCATAGATCTTGATTTCCTCTAATTCCACACGCCCCTCTGCAAAATTTCCAGCCTTTATCCATATTTTTCATATTTTGCTATCTGAAATGTTGTTCCCTTTCTGCTTTTGTCATTGATCTCAAAAAAAGAGAAGAATAAGACCAAATTTCCACCTTTCAATTGCAGAAAGATTATACAATTCTTTTGTTTTCTTTATTTTTCCAGTTAGACTAATTGAAGTTTGTGCTTTAGAGACTGAAGCATAAAACTGTTGTGTCATTGGGAATCTTGGAGTCAGGAAACCTGGTCTACTAGCAAGTTTGTATACATTTTTGCAGAAAGTATTTTCTGACTGAATTGTGGGAACTGAGAACATGGGTTTTGCTGGATTGTTCATTTTTCAGCCTATGGTTACTCTTAATTCCATGAGGTGCAGAATTTTCAAGAGAGACTCTGCAACTATTTCATGCAGTTCTGGTTGCATCATTGTCCTGAATATTTATGCACTGCTTTATAATTTACTCAAGGAAACTTTCCCCCCATCCCATGAAATCTGTCCTCGTTCTCCTCTGTGGAGCAGTTACACTTGCAGCATATGGAATGACTGAGTATAGAGATGCATATATGCAGGGGGGAATGATCTTGAAAGTCTGCAAGAAATGAGCTGTAGCACTGTCTTTTTATCAGCCTAGCTGCTAGCCCTTACTCCCAGCCTAATCCATCAGTTTGGTTCTCTCCCACACCTGAAAGTTATATAAAAATTCTAATTCTTCAGCTGGGTTTGAATGTCTATCTTTGTAAGGATGTTGTGTCAATCTGATCTTCTTCACAACCACGTTCATTATCTCCTATGAATATAATTTCTCCCTTGCTTCCAAAACTTAATAGTAAATTAATTACCTTGCAAAAAGTGATTTATTTTGCTTCAGTCCCTTACACTGACAAAATACACAGTATTATCATGAATTACTAATACTCTTTTCTCAGGTTCTTTTCAGTAGGCTATGGAGAAAAATGACATGACTACAAGGACAGCAGGATTCATCTTTCTTCCTTGGTCTCTTCAGCTATGTCTGTATTATTAAATAAAACAACACAGTGACAATTTCTTTAGACTTTGTATCCATTGGCATGATGCTATTAGCATCTAAACTCTTTTATCAACAGGAGATCACATGAAACTGTGTCCTGGAAACTGTGTCCTTGACTGTAGCAACCCCTAAACCATAGTCATACATTATTTCTTACAGTGTTAATTACCTATATGAAAACTTGATAATGACTATGCTAATTATTAAACAATGGATCAATGCCATGCAAGGCAGTCCTCATACACAAACCCTGGCCCATCCAGTTAGGTAGGATAGACCTAATCCTGGTCATCACCTAAAGATAACGATTCCTTTGTTTTTCTCCCTCTTCTTTGGGAATCACATTTTTCCTGTTTGTGTAATGAAACTCTCCAAGCTAGGCTATATGAACCATATCTGGACTTCATCTTAGAAAGACCGGCTGGCATTAGCCTGTTTTGACTGGATTTTCTATCTTGATTCTTCTTGAGCTCAGACACTTGGACATAGTGCTCTGCTGTCTGGTGTGAAGCTGCCGTATGTATTTGCTATTATTGCAGGATGGTTCTGGATTTGAACTGAGAACTTCCAGTTCTTTAGTTTTTGAGCCATGCTGGAGAAGCACAGAAGGTTAAAGAGGATTCTTAAGCCAAAGTTCTGCTTAATTTTTATCAATTAAATTAGAGCACTTGCAGGGGGGAGAAGGAGATTTTAAAATACACATGATCAGTGAGTCAAGCTACTTGATTTTCTGGCCATCCTCAAATGTACAGGATATTTGCCTGAAATGCTCCTAAGTTTAGTCTAGACATCATTTCTCTTCTTTTTGGCTTTGTTAGTTGTGAAACAATTTGGCAAGCTAGTTTCAAGGTCAAGTCAATCTCCTTAGAGCCTTTGGTTCTGCGGTCCTGAAGCAATCTTGTCTTCTCAGCAGTTCTGCTAGACTGTGACTTTATCCGCCAGGTTGGCCCTCCCAGCAAACTGCTTGATTTAGCTGAAGATATTCAGTAAATAACCCAGGGTTTAATGCAGTGGTCACACAGTTAATTCCAGCAAAAGGGCAAATATATTAGGGAAAAATATAGAAAGATCCATTATAGATTGGAGAAAAAAATGCCTGCAGACCTTTCAGATTTGTGTCACTGAATCACCCATTGACCTCTCACCAGGACAACCATCAAGAAAATGGACATTTATATTTCCGTAACATTCTTCCATTTTCATCATATAGGTCAATATTCCCACTCCTGTTTAGACTGGCAAGAAGTCTGAGGCAAACTTACTTAATTAAATACTCTTTTAGAGGCCACCTAGGCACTAAATCTCCATTAGAACCATACATCCATGCACTTTATCTACTGCATTATGCTTTCGTGTTTCAGTTCAGTTTAGACATTTGACAGGATATAAAAAAAAATGACAGGATATTTCCTATTGCCACATACCAGTGTGAAGCAGCATGACACTGATTTCACTAAGAAAGATTAAGGTCTTTTGCATTTTTATATATAGATTAGACATCTGTGTCATAGTTCTTTACAATTTTTACAACATGCATGTTTACAACATACATACCATCCACCATCTACCAGTTAAAGTAATTGACATGGGGAAAAAATATATCTGGTTACGAGATTTCATTATGAAAAAAGTTGTAACAAAGCACCGTCTAATACTACGGACGCTAATTTTGAAATGATCTTGCATGCATCTGGCATATAATCTTCAATATCTCAGTTAGGTCCAGGTTTTGGAGATGTGTGAGAATGTTACTGCCCTGATGAATCTTAGTTTAAAATTTCCTGGCCTTCCAGGTGTTATAACAGTACTAGAGATCATGAAACACAGAGATGTTATATGAACAGAGACTGTAAAATATCTTAGATAAAATAAAAAGAAGAACATCATTTTGGCTTAGATCTCTGCCAGATTTATGTTAAAAATATACCAATTCATAAATATCATATGTTCTATGAATCAATCTTTTCTTAAGTGAAGAGTGATATAAAGAACTTCAAATGTCTAGACTAGTTTGTATGATAGGGACACTTCATTGTGGAAAAGGCAACCTGTTCAAATCTATCAGAGGGAATATATGTCCTTATGCTGGCAATAGGCCAAAACAGACAATAATTAGTATTTTTAGCTCTTTATTTATAAGTATATATAGGAAATACTAAAATAAGCTCTGTTAATGTCTGTTTTCTAAAAGTCTTCGACCAGAAGAAAGATGTATTTTTTGAAAATTCACTATAAATGTCTGTTGTCACCAAAAGAACAGTGAATTCAAAATCATTTACACTATTTGGTCTTTTCATTTATAGTTTTGTACAGAACTGATTCAATTTTAGCCCCTGATTTTCCCTTCTCTTAACATTTCCAGTAAAATCTAGTCATAGATGCAGGACCAAGGGGAAAAATAACTCCATAAAATGCAAATGCTGAGTTAAATGGAAAAAATAGCTGCAAGAAAGAGAGGCAGCTTATTTTTATTCAGTCAAAAATGCTTTGATGTCAAAACCCTTTAAAGTTAAAATGTTTTAAATAGGTAACCCATTGAAAATTGGGCTTCTATTTGGTGTAAACAAGTTCATACTCATGAAAGTCAATGGTCATTCATTGGTGTGTGTGATTACTTTGGTGTTAGGCTATAGACTCTTGGGTAAAAAAAAGATCTGTTTTTTTTTTTTTTTTTTCCCCCCCATATATTCAGAATTTGAGAGAAGCATACTCAAATTCTGTTTGACCTGTATAGCATAGCACCTTGAAAAGGAGTAATACAGGCAGTTGAGGCTTCACTTTGGTACATAATTTTGAACTGCTGAAGTCTCCTCTGGTTGGTAGCTTTTGTATCCCAGTGTACAAATATTCCCCTTGTGTAGTCCATACAATTTAGATGCTTCAATTAGAATTCTTAAAAATGCCTACGCTTACAAAACCTTTCTGTTTTTCAAATCTTTTTAGTTCTATATTTGAATGAGATCAAACTGGGAGTTATCTTTCTCTGGAAGAAAATTTCCGCTGACGAGTTAAGGGAATAAAGATAGTACTAATTGGTTGCATAGTATTAAAATATCTGGAATGAACATGAAGGCTCATGCTGTTAATTAAGATAAATTGTGAAAATAGTCATACAGATTATAATTTCCGTGTAGAGTTTAAAAGCAAGAAAATAATGATGGAGAATGAAGGAGAAATATAAGGTAATAAATTAATCCAAGAAGCTGATTCTGCTCTGATAGTTTCTAAATCAGCTTTTAGGGGCATGCACTTCTTATAAATGAAATTTCAGAGAGTCCTAATTCCATGCAAAAGGCAAAGCAACGTGGGGTTCTCAGACTTTCTTCTGTCCTCAACACCGTGTCTCTAGGTTTTCTACCCAGAGAAGGGCCTAGAGGGCTATTCAGAAAATTTATACAAGCAATAACTAGATTACAGCTTACGCACTCTGATTCATCTTAGAAGAATCAACCTCTCTTCCAGCCTACCTATGTAAACACAAATCACACATATATGAATGTTTTCTTGCCTTACTATTACCTACATTTTATTCAGTTCAAAGGCACAATTACCAGTTTAGATTATAAGTGTATAGCAATTGTTATAGTTTTCAAATATTTAATAAACAAAGACTGAGTTGTCACAAAACAGGATCAGAAAAATGCATATATCAGCTTAAATCCAGTAACTTGAATTTTTCCTAATTGCTTTCTATCCTCTGATTTATCTCACCTGCCCTTCAGTCTCTCTAGAAATAGAGCTTCAACTACCTCCCTTGGAAATCCAGTTCACTGGTGAGTTGTTATCACTAGTAAACTTTTGTATTCTTATCCAAGTGCCAAGTATTCCCGGAGACTCATATATCACCATAATGTTCTAATGACTCCTGACAATACAAAGTTGTACAAGCACCAGTGGGAACAGGGAGATAGACAGTGTTAGGGTAAAGAAAAATATATGCGTGCCTATTTATTCTACATATAGTGCAGTGCCGATCTCATCCTCTTTTAAATGTACTTAACAAATGCTCATAACAAATACTACTCTTCTAACTGGTATGCACTTATACAGCTATTTCTGTATCTCCAAGTGGTTCAGAAATTAAAGCTTACTGCATGCCCCTGATACAGAGAAGTCATATTATTCTTAATGTACAGATAATGAGAAAGCGCAGAGCAATGTTTCCTACTGGTATGCGAACTGTCTCAGTGAGTTCAGAGAGATTTCAAACAAGGTTGATTTCACAAGGGCAAACAAGGTTCCTGAGCTCACTGTCTCCATTCACATATTCCAGATGTCTTCTCTCACCATAGCAAGACAAGGGTTAGAAAGGAATCTGGTGTCCCTCACCTTTCCCTTCAGAAGTGATGGTGCTGTGATTCAGTTCCAGACATGTTTCCTGTGCCACATTAGGCCAGCTTTGTGTATGTAGAGACTTCTTCTCCATTATGCTGTTGCTTCTTGTTTAGGGTGTGGAACCAGATCTGCTCAGCATCCTCCCATACTAGCTACATGTCTCCTGTCCTGTTTTACTCCTTCCATCCCTAGTCTCACTGCAAACCTCCCATATCCTGTATCTTCAACTTCTAGTCTTGGTACCATCATAGTTCTCTCATTTCCAGTGCACTCTATTTTTCACTCCAGCCCTGTTACAGCATCCCAATCCCCAGTTAGCATCCACTGTTGCCTCCACAACATGGTACTGTCCCAGCCTTCTCGCGTGTAATACCCACTGTCCCTCATACCATGCCCTTTCAATATCCCTTCCCATCCACCAGTCTTCATGGCCTAGTTAACCTCCTACACAAAGTCCTCTTCAATATCAACATACTTTCAAACACATCCACTAGTAATCATCACATGACAACTTCATAACTGCACTCTGACCTTCTACCTATAGTAATATTCCAGTAATTCAGTTCCACCATGATAGATGGAAATCTACTCCCAAACAACCTCGAGTCACCCCTGATGACTCTTCTGTATTGACTCTCCTTCTTTACCATCCCACTGCCAAAACCTAACTCCCAGCACCATCTCTACCACTTTCTGCAACTTCTGCTCTAAGAAAGGCATGTTGAATCCTCTCTTGTAGTAATTTAGGAAAGAATTATAACTTTTTCTATTTGTAATATAAAGCTCATTGGCACAGTGAACTTGTTCACTTTGAAAATGTCTGTTATAGCTCTTTGTTTTGAGAAGTGAAGCGAATTGCTGATTTTCTCAGCTGCATGTCATTCAAAGAGACAAGTCGAGGAACTTATTGGTTATTACACAGAAAAATGAGTTCCCCGAGTCATGGTCCATGACTGCTGGAACACTCAGGATGGTGCATTAATAGAAAAAAAAAAAAAAAAAAAAAAAGACACAAAGTAAAACAATTCTTTGCGGACATTGGAAAGCTGAGGGAGAATATTTCACTATCATGGTGAGCTTGTCTCTTTTTTAATGCCTGTTTTTTTTAAGCATCAGCTTTTGGTTACTGAAGGAGAGAAGCTGCAGGAGGAGGAGTTCAGGTTAGACATTAGGAAGAATTTCTACATGGAATGAGTAGCCAAGCATTGGAACCATCCCTGGCAGTGTTCAAGAAACTTGTAGATGAGGCACCTGGGGACATGATTTAGTAGGCATAGTGTTGAAGGGTTTCTGGTTGGACTCAATAATTTTAAACGTCTTTTCCAACCATAATGATTTGATGATTCTATGAATTAGCTTGCTAGGCACTGATTGCAACGAATACTTGACTAAGAGAGGAACTGAATTTAGATGAGAGGGTACTGGTCCGTTATTGAGAAACTGAACAGTGAACTAGTCTCTTAAATTGAAAGTGCTTTGTGTGGCAGCCAGTGAATGATCTTCAGTGTACTGATTAAATTTATGCAGAAACCTTAAGGTGAAACAGAAGGAATAAACTGTCATTGCCGTGCCATCCATAAAAGATTGGAATGGAAGAAGCAGGATTATCATATCCTGGAAATATAGGCAAATTCCTTAGCCAAACTCCCAAAGAATTTGGTAGTAATTTTGCTAAGTGACAGCTGAGAAATGCAGCTGCATCCTGTCCCTCTGACAAAACCTGTGCTTATGAAGCAGGTAATGAATCAGTGTGGCAACTTCAGCCTTCACTTCTGAGTTTTTTTCTTTTAGTGTGTAACAATGAAAACATAGAAATCATGCATATCTTGATGTATCTGTGCATTCTTATTTGCCACATCCCTGATCATATGAGGAGAAAGAATTGATGGGTCACAATATTTTTTTATGGAGCACCACAAATGGGCTATTCATAGCCAACAGGTCCTGTGACCTGTTTAAAGTCTGGGAACATTCATTCATGCTTTTGTTGAAATCAATGACCAGCCCTTTCCAAGCTCAGTGACGCAGATTAGAGTTCCAAGCACAGAGCATGAGCCATGTCATATGGAAAATTTGGAGTCTGAAGAACAGTAGATGTGAATACTGAAGAACAGTAGATACAAAAGAAGAGGGAGAGTCATTTTAAGTTAAAAACCTAACCTTTTTCATTAAGCCTCAGTAAAACTTTCCTTTACGTGATCATTACATGAGTAAAAGGAACACATCCTTTGGTTTGATTCCAGATTATTAATTACTGTCATTTTTAGTCTACATCTTTTGCCATTACACTTCACTGCCTGATGACCAGAATTTCTTTCTCCTTGAGATTTTGTAGTTAACTCTCTGACAAAAGGATGACCTTCCTTTTGTCCTGTTTATCACCTCTATTTAACTTCACAGTAAATTAGGAGGAGAACAGCATTTAGAAGTGAGATACAGACATTTGTAGTGAATTTTTGTGTTTGGTCTCCAGTCACTGGAGCTAGAGTAGGTGCCTGATATAGCTGGCAGCAGTCCTACATAGGCAGAGGCTCATGTAACTGCAAGGGGTTTTCATGCTGGTTTATCTTCATGTTTGAAAAGATACTTTAGAATAAAAGTGAGAAAAAGAAACTGATATCAACAGCGGGAGTTCACTGCCTGAGCAAGGTTCTGGTTGTTACTGAGGCACCATACAGGTGCAAGACACCTTTTTGAGACAGACAGACATTGGAAGAACTACAGGAGACTCATGCCAAGGGAGGACAGCTGAAGGACAAGTCAGACACTGAGTCTTAACATCATGTTACGGGCAAAAAGGGAACATATCTAATAAGTAGAGCCATGACTTTACTATTAATCTAATTAAAGTATTAGCATTCTAACATACTAAAAAAAAAAAAAGAACTATTTGTATTAATTCATTTATCATGATACTAATCCTGATAGTCTAAAAGGTTTTTCACCAGGAAGAATATGGCAGTGAGGGCATGGGCTTTTTCCTCTTCATTGCTGGTCTGATTTGGGTCATTTTTATGTTTTTGCAATACAATCTGCCTACTAGCTTTGTCCTTCCTAGTTTCCAATTTCATATTATAGTTTTTCTTCTCTCTTCAAAAATGCTCTTACCTCACCCACAGATGCACACCTTTGTGGATCACTAATCTCCTGTTGGGTTTGAATTTTTATTTTAGGATCATAGATAGATAGTTCACTCTACACAGAACCTTTTTTTTTTTCCTACTATCTATTAACTAATATGAGACATTACACAACACAAATTGCTGCCTGATCTCTACACTGCTACTACCACAGTGAAGACAAGCTAAAATCAGCTCAGGTACAAGTACAGGCCAGTCAGCGAGCTTGAGCTTGTGTCTTTTACTAATGATGGCAGAATTACATGTACATGGCTACAGCGTCACAGCTACTGAAATAACACTGCATATCTGTGTTGAGGCTTGCCTTGAAAGCACAAGATGGAATTTAATGAAGTTTTTTTCCTTAGACTGTTGCATCATCACGGAAATGAAGTTATTGTGTCACTTGGCATCCTTCTGTCCAGTTCTTCTCCTTGTGCTGTTCCATCAGTCTCTGAAAGTTCAAACTCTGACAGTCAAAAAACTGTCACATCTGATCTTCTTGATCCCTGAATGCTATTCCATTTCCCTAAATCAATCACTCATGAGCACAAAATCTGCTATTATTTAGGACTGTTAAAAAAAAAAAGAAAAGAAAAGAAAGAAAGAATTGCAGTCCAGTGCACAATCCCATTGCACATCTTGGAATTATCAGAGCCATATTAGATTTAGGGACTGCGGCATGAACAGGCTCCATGCTAAAGTAGGAACTTGCATACCTCCTTTGATGCAGTGAGCAATCCAGACCTGGATTCTCAGACATTCCAAACATGTCAGACTCCTCCAAATGATATGATTTTGATTTATTCAATAATCATTTATTTGCTTGTAGGTTTATGAGCCTCTCAGGTGTAAAAAATGCTTTTACATTTTCCTCTGCATCCACTGGAGTAAGAAGTTTTATTTTCTGAAAGAGGCCGTATTTCTCCTTATAACTCACATGAATTCAGGACAAGGGACTTCTTAGAGAAAAACAATCAGCTGTGACTGGGAATAGGATTTTAGAGTCAATAGTGTTGGGCTGCAGACAGTTTTTGATTTCTTCCCTATCAGCGTTACCTCAGTGACAACTTGGTTTCAAGGCAGTAGTAGGTAGGGATACATATGCTCACCTTCCCTTTTAGTTAAATTGAAAGAAAACTCAATGTTATTATTGGCCTTATGGATGTAGAGAAAGGAAGGTTTATGTCTAGCATTCTGTCAAGACATGGTTGACTAAAAACGTGATTAGTATCAGCTGCTAATAGGACAGGGATATTGTGAAAAAAAAGGGTTACTCCTGCCAAGAAATCTGTTTATACTTAGATGTGTTACTGCAGTAAGTGACTTACAGAGATAGACACAGGATTTAACACTGGTCCTTGTTACCCAGAAGTAAATAAGAAGTTGTTTAAAATAGGAAGCGCCTTCAAAACATCAAGTGTATAAAGCTCTCTGCATAAAAATTAGCATCAAAATGCTGTTTTTATATTTTTGACATTTTTAGGGCTGGTTTAAGTAGGTTTTTCATCAATGCTGCATCACAGCTCCTAAATTTAGCTGATCCCAATAACTTAATCTGCCTGAGAATGCACAGCAAATCTAAACCATATAATTCATATTGACATTCCAATCAAGTGAAGAGAGAAATTTTAACAATTAATTTACTAGAAAATTATTATGCCTTTCTTGGAAGGTGCTTTAACTGCTTTAATTTGTATGATCCTGAAAATAAGCTTTATCAGGAAGATTCAAAAACTGAGATAAGAGAAAATAAAATCATGCTCAAGACATTCAATATTTTCTACAGATAAGGGTAGAAATCATAAGTTTGGTACTGCTATCAGACTCTGATATTGAAATCAGATATCATGTCAAAAGAGCTTCTGTGGTCAATTATTGAACGAGTGAAAAAGTACTATCGTAAGAAGACTTCAGCTGAAGTGTAATTGGAATAACCACATGATTTTGGTCTTTTTAAGCTGCAGCCTTCTTGCTTCTTTTGAACTGAGATCCTAGGTTTTCCAAGAGAAAAATATATCTCCATCTTGATTCCTAGAACCTGTGCCCTGCTTTATGTCAAAGCAGGTCCATGTTTCTATGATGAAGTCCTCAAGGAATAAAAAGCAAGAAATCTAAAATTTGGGCTAGATATTAGGAAACACATTTTCATAGTGAGGGTGATCAAATACCAGAATATTTAACCCAGGGAGTTTGTGGGGGTCTCCAACCCTGAAAATATTTAAAGTTTGAACAAATAAGACACTGCAGATCAACTCTTGCTGGAGCACTCAACTGACTGAGCTCCAGAGATCTCTTCCCAACCCAAAATATCCCGTGATTCTATGAAGTCAGGACTTGTATTAATGGTGAAGAAAAGCTAAACTTCCCCTATTAATTTGTAGCTTGACCCCAAAGTCTAAAGAGATGGACTGAGAAATGCATAGACACGTGAAAGTGCTGGACTTTGATTTACTGCTGCTACACTGCAAATCACCCCAGCACCATGGGGGGCTGGGACAGTGATGGCCTTGTGGCACAGGAGCCAACCAGCATACCCTTGTGTCAGAAAGCAGGGCAGTCTGCATAACAGGGGGGAATTATCAATGGTAAATCAGCACGCAGAAAAATGCAAGGATGCATCTTCACTTCTAAAAGCTGGATCACATCATGAGAGTGTTTTTTTATAACTATGCAGGATGCTAATTTTTCTACCTTAATCAAGGCCTTGTGCTTTCTTTGCCCTGCTGAGGTATGTGGCTCTGATCTGCCCTCCAGCGTGTCTGCCCTTTTTCTACTTACATGGTATAAGTCTTTCAGTGACATTTCCTTTGCTGAATTTATAATGAATTTATAGTTTATGATATAGGCTGTGGGATGTGTTCAAAGCTACTTTTGAAACTTTGTGGTGTATATTCCACAGAATGCCAGTTCTCATTTGATATGTTAATTTCAGAACATAACGATGTTTTAATTAAAATAATATGAGTTAATAATCATAGATTCTGATCCTCAAAAAGGAAGGAAAATAATGATAGCAATTTAATGCAATTATTCAATTTAGTATATATACCGAATGCATGAAGTTTTCTTAATACAGATACTATATTCTGGCTAATTAAAGAAAGAAATATAAAAACACTTGTTAGGGAACTGAACAAAGGCTATTCATATTTCTTGTTTGCAAGAACATGAAAGGATAAGTTACTATTCTTCCAGAGCTCTTGAAGACTAGAACCAAGAGTAGAGTCTGGTCCCTTTGCTTACTGAAGATTTAAATAAACTTATGTAATGGTAACATTAAATGGATATCAATGGTTGTCACTGTGTCCCTGATTCAGAAAAACATTATGCACTTCTCAATTCTGTTATAGTCAAAGAGATGTATGTAGAAATTAAGTGTTTTGAAGAATTAGGACCTAATAACATAATTGCTTTAAGTTATGAAGTCCTAATTCAATTGAGTGTTTAAGTACAGGGTTTTGTTGTTGTTACTGTTGTTTAATGTTAACATTCAGAAAAATAACAGGGTAAATCCTTTTATAAGTATGATTATTTTATGTGTCTCTTACTCAAGGAAAAAAAAAAATGCCTTGGCCAGAAAATGTCTTTGTTCCCAATGAAGTTACTATTGCTGGATCTAGAGATCTGAGATCTTCTTCATAAACATTTTAAGATTAAAGGAAGAAAATTTACCATGCAGTCTAGGATCTATATTATTAGCATCCTGCTGTCTGACCTAAATCAAGAAGTAAGGAGAATGCTGATTGCCAGCAGACCTCAGAATTTCCTGATTTAACTGTGCCATGCGGAATTCACAGAATCACAGAAACACAGAATCACAGAATCACAGAATCACAGAATGGTTGAGGCTGGAAGGGACCTCTAGAGATCATCTAGTCCAACCCCCCTAGAGCACATGGCACAGAGTGGCGTCCAGGAGGGTTTTGAAGATCTCCAGAGAAGGAGACTCCACAACCTCTCTGGGCAGCCTGTTCCAGGGCTCTGTCACCCTCACAGGAAAGAAGTTCTTCCTCACATGGGTATTAAAATTCCTATGTTTCAACTTACACATGTTACCCCTTGTCCTGTCACTGGCCACCATGGAGAAGAGCCTGGCCCCATCCTCCCTACAATCACCTCCCAGAGACTTGAATATGTTGATTAAAATTTGTTGTGTATAAATTGTTTACAAACCTGTAAATGTTCAATCAAAATAAATTCAACAGGCAGCTTAATAAACAGATTTAGTATATTTTAGGGATAATAGGAAAAGCTTGTAGGCTTGACTATTTCTTTTGCTTTTTTGGTCCTGTATTCTACTCTTCTGTTAGTGCCTTGAAACATTCCTTGGTATAATAAACAGAAGGTACTTTATTATAATAAATAGATAATATATTCTACATTGAAACTATTGGTCCCAGAAAAAAAAAAAAAAAGAATATTGTCTGTACTTCTTTGTGATAAAATGCAATTAATACAATTCCCTGATATCTTTGTCTTTATTCCCAGTGATATTATATATAAAAACTAATAGGATTAGAGCCTTGAATAACTGCTAAAGTAATAATGTAAGGAAAAGTGATATATAAAAATATATCTACTTTAAAAAGATCCATTCAATGAAAATGAACAAAACTCCTGTACTATATTTAGTACTCAGACACAAGAAAATGCTGATTTCACCTTTAAGAGATAGCACTGAATTATTTAAACATAATTGCCTATCAGATGATGTGCAGGGTAAGTAAGCAATTTAAAGCATTTGAGCATATTACACTCAATCTCACTTGTAGCTGACTCTACTTTTCAGATTTGTAGGATTTGTGGCATTTTGGTCTTCTTAAATCATGCACTCTTGCTTCTGTGGTGATGAACGTAGGATGGCATTCTTGAATATACAAGCAGCTGGGTCTGTAACCATACAAGGCCTATATGACCCTGATTTCATGGCACGGGAATGTATGCAGCTTCCATAAAGCCCCTTTTTCTTGATATCTTTCAAATGAAGTCTTTGCCTGCCTCCAAAGCAATGACTTCACACTTTGCTATTTAAGCCTTCTTGTCTTCCTTTTCTAGAACTGACAAATTGGATTCAGTCTCAAGAAGGTGAAATATGCCTTATTAGAAGTGGGAATCCAGTGGGGTCAACCCAGGATATTTAACCACTAGATCTCCTGAGGAACTAGAGTAGTATCCATCCCTTGGTGTCTTTCAATAAGCCTGAGTGGGCAGGTCAGACAGATTCTCAGGGACTACATGAAGGAGGTTAGATTCAGTGGCTTGTGTAGTGCTAATGGTGAATGCAGAGGTCAGTTATGATCATTTCTGGCCTTAGAGACCCTTGAGTTCCTTCTTGCTCTACATCTCAGATGCTCAAGCTCACAGAGTGTTGGGAGAGATGTTCCCAATGGTCTTCCATTTTATGCAACCTACTACATAGGTTGCACACCTGAGTATTTCTTTCTCTATTCTCCTAAGACTTATAAGTCAAAATACTTCCTGCTCAGTTGTGCAGCCGCTAATGTTTTTGTGACCAAGACGACTGAATAGTAGTCACAAGTTATTAGTGTGCAGCTACTGTGTTTCTGCAGCTATCCAGCAGGGAGAGAAACTGAATTTCAGTGTGTGTCTATAAACCATAGCAGAAATGTTATGATTTTTCTTATGTGTTCAGTAACCCAGACGATCCTAAGAGGAAATCTTACCTCAGGAAAATTCAAGTGTTGCATTCTTATAGAGCCTCAGCAATAATGCATATAAAACATTTGTGTGCTTGAGAGAGGATTTTCCATTTAATTAGATTGTTGGTTATTATTTATTTTTAAATTAAAATTCAGAGAAAAAATAATAGGTTTTCAATGTGATTTCTTTCTACTCATTCCTGCAGTCGTGAATTCTGCAAACATATATGTTACAGCAGGAATCTCAATAAGGAGCATGCAATTCCTTTCCGGGTTTTGCCCATAATCAGTGTAGAGTAAAGGTTATAATCAACCTTCAAAAAATTAACACATTGAAATTTGTCTTATGCCTGGAATCCAGCAGACTTCACTTTTTAACCGCTCTTACTCATGATTCACAGGTAGAACCCTGACTGGAGTACTCATTTTCCCTTCAGGAATTCTTCTTTAATAAGAAATGTTTTAATATTTAGAAATAAAAATGCAATTTTAGAATGTGCTGCTAGAAGTCACATGGTAAGTATGGCAAGTATTAATTGAGAGATATGTGGACAGCTTTTTACTGTGATCCATTAATGTGCTTTGAAAGAATCCCATGTGTCCTTATTGGCCAAGAGGAGAGAAAGCAGAGAAAGAGTTAGGGACCAAAACTATTAAGCAATTTGGACAGAATTTGGAGAAACATTTTGTTCTACACAGACTAGAGAAAATTCAAATATATTAAAAATTTAATGCATTTTCAAAATAAAACTTTTATTTTTTAATGGCATTTTAGTATCACTGCCCAGCTGACACTGTTAGAGAAAGCACTGCAGGTGTCCCCTGTCCACAAAGACAAACCTGACACGTATATAGTCAGAGCAACAGCATCCAGTCATCCTGCTCTGAGACGTGGTGATCAGGCACAGGGCTGCTCGACTGGCACCCCTGGATAGGCCACGTTTTACTACTCCTTATGTTCTACTTTCCCCCTCCCAAGTTCTTCATCACATTCATCCCTTCTGAAACAAGCAATCTATTCCTGTTTAATCTTCCCATATTAGCCCAGGTTTTGCTGACTTGATACCTTTACTTGATGGCTGTGGCATGGTTGCCCTACTAATTTCTAACTGATGACTAACTGGTCAGCAATTCTGTTAATATGATATCCTCTTCTTTATCTATAGGGATTCTCAATTCTACCATTTCCCATACTGCTATATTACTAGTCTAATTGTGCAAGTCAAGATTAACCATCTGCATACACTTTATCGTTTTACAACCTATAGCACCTTGATATTTCTTGTTGGTATAACAACAAGTAACAGATGGCCATCTGTACCCACATCTTAACAATCACAGTTGACCAAAACCATGAAAAACTAGAAAATTCTGACATCTTGGGTCTAGTCAGTTATTATCTCTGCAGCTTCAAGTACTTAAAGAACCAGTGGTCTGGTAAGGATTACAGTTTTCTAATCCTTGGGAATTACCATGAAATAAGAGTGCTCTTACCTTGGAAAAAGTTTCATAAGCTTTGCAGTAGGAAAACTTTTCGAGGGACATTTCAGTCTGAATAATCTTGTTGCTCATGATTGGATTTATTTTTCAATGTTTTTTTCTTCTCCCCCCTCTTTTTTTTTTTTTTACTACGCACTGTCTTGTGGGTCTTTTTTGTTTTTGTTTTTCCCTGACATAATTGGCAACACAAGTGCATTAGATATTTTTTTCTTTATCATTTTACAAAGACAGATTCTATTTCAAGGAATTATCTTACAAGAAAGGACAGGGAAAGACAATTAGTCACCAAATGGAATAAAATCCCAGTTCTCCGCATGATCACAATACTTTTTTTTAACACTGTGTATCTTCAATGGGAAAGAATTCTTCTTATTATTATTATAAGGAGATGCTTACATACTCAGTAATTCCACTCCTAATCTTTCACAGGCCTTTTTTAAGGAAGACCAGCATTTATTAACTTTTAATTAAAACCAATTTGAGCATTGACTGCAAAGACTGATAAATGACCAGTATCACCTGTGCAAAGAGTAGTAATAAGAGAGAATACTGTTTTATTCATCTGTGTTTGGAAATTCAAATTAAAATTGAATCTGTCAAAATAGGTACAAACCTGCAGATGAAAACAGAGATTTGATTTGGCTCATAGGCCAGCTGTGCTTATGTAAGATTGTGATTAGTTTGAAGCAACTTCACTAAATCCTTCTAAATTTTGTTTTTTGATAGAACAATGCATGCTGTGGAACTTGATTAACCTGCTACAGAATAGAGACCTATTTTGGTGTGGATTAGATAGTTCCAAATTTTTTTTTTCCCCTAAAATGAAAGATTATCACTCTGCTTTGTGTCTGTGGTTATTAAGCAGTTCTCCAGTTTTGTTAATTTTAAGGAACCAACCAAAGCTGTGTTATAGAATTGTTTCTTGCTATACTCGGACTTTGTGATCCACACTATTTGTGTCCCAAATGAGATAACAAGAACCAGTAATGATCTCCAATCATTATGTGTATCTGTGATGTAATTATAAAGAAGACCTAACATAAAGCCTGATCAGATTATTGACTATGATTTTCAATGTTTTCACAACCTTTACCCTTTCTGAAAGAAATCAATAAAATAAATTTGTAAAAAGCAGATTATGTAAGCCTTAATTTGAAGTAGGACTTCATAGCAGTTTGATCCTATTAAAGCTACTACCCTATAATAATCACTCCATTTTAGGACTATCAGTAAAGGTCTGCAGAGTACTCCCACTTGCTGATAAGCATTCACAGCAAACTGTACTATGCAAAACAGCAAAAGATGCTGAGGAAAGATCAGGCTTGCACTAACAGTTTAACTAAGCTTACAACTGTGGCAAATTTATTGGGGGAGATTTCATGTTTCTTATCTTCATTTCAAGTTCTCTTTGAAATTTTTATTGATAAGTAATATGAAATTAAATGTGTCACATATTCTGCCTAGTCAAAGCTGCATCTTACTATGTATCTATACTTCAAAAAAAAGGTGGACAATAGGGCTGTGTCACCAACATTGGCCAAGCTGTTCAGCCTTTTCTTGACCTGCAAGATGTATCATAAGAAGGAGAAGGAAATAATACATTACCTATTATGTGAGGTATTTAAATTATGTCTTCCAAGAAACAAGAATTACAGGCTTCTTTTGGTTAAAGCACAGGTCAAGTAGTCCTGGAAAGGCCATCAGATTTTGCAAATAAACATGACCATGACTTTTGTGATAGCTGAGCAATTATTTGCAGTGACAGCTCTGAGAGTCTGAGAGGTAAAAAGACCTGTTTTTGTTGTTGTTGTTGTTGTTTGTTTGTTTGTTTTGTTTTACAAAACAATACAGAGGACAATATGTAATGGTTACCTTTTCGCACTGACATGGGAAAGACTGGCTTCCCTGACCAGAAACCTGAATTTTAGCTGGATTTGCCATACAGGCAGAAAAAAAATATCTTCTAGATGGAGCACAGTAGCAAACGCGTGACACACTTTCAGAAAGTTATATCTTTTCTCAGACCAATTCCAATCTTGTACTTCTTATACCCAAGACAGGCTCAGTGAAAGGAAAGAGTGACCAGGACTGAGACCAGAAGGGGAAGGTAAAGCAAGGCAAGGCAAGGCAAGGCATGTGGAGGAAAAGGGAAGTTGAACTACTTCATGAAAACAATGATGTGAACCTAGTATAGCCTATAGCTCAGGCATTCCAGTTCAGCTAATGCTGCGCTCTTGTAGTTCATGTGCTCTGCCATCTGGATGCTCTTGAGAGAGCTCCCACCAAGGAGAACAAAGTTTCCAGCTTCAATGTTGTTAATAGTGAAGGTTAAGCGAGTAGTGTAGAACATGTGTCCATCTGAAGACAGAGACTTCCACATCCCAAGGTCTAAGACTTCTATCTTATAAAGTTACTAATTCAGAGTAGTTTTGAAGAGGGAGTGATGCTTTGTGAGTTAAATGAGACCTTTGGTAAGACTTGCTGTGCATGACTTACTTACACATTGCACAGCAAGTATATTTACTATTGTTTAAATAGTTCCTCTCTGAATGTCACAGAGGTGTTTCCAGGCCTAGGTATTTGCTTTCTCAGAAAAATCCTAAAGTAGCAGATAGCATATTTAGATAAGACAACTTATCTTGAATAACCCAGGGTGAAACCATATAGAATTTCTTAGAAAGATAACAGCAAACCACCTCAACTGAAAATTATATAACGAGATTGTTTGTTAACAGAGGCTTTCTACCTATTGAAAGACAATTCGATCTTGAATCAGAAAAAGAGGAAATTTAAAAGACTGCTGGAGCAAAAAAAAAACCCTCCATCTCTCTATCTCTCTTATCCCTTTCTTTTCCTGATCACAAATCAAGTCACACTACTTTTGTTTGATTAAAAATTAAAAATTTGAAATATTTGATTTTGATTGTTGATTGATTCTCTGGTCACATTTGTTATTAAACTTGTGCTCAAAAGCATAAGTTTGATTTTATGCTTAAAATAAAAAAAATCAAAATCAGTTCTATTTCCTACAGTTCAATATTTTCCAGTGAAGAAATGCTCAATTACGTAATTCTCAATCACCTTATTTAGTTCCAAAGTTCCAAGCTACTCAGTGACCTTCCTGGGCAACTGCAGATGCATTGAAATTCATTTGCTAGATGTCACTACAGTAAGAATATATATCATTCCTGTTAGAGTTTGTTTCTTTCCATCAATTTACGTGTCATTTTCTGTCAATTGTTACAGGGAAAGAATGAAGGAAAAAGATACCAGTCTGAACCATGGTTTTTAAAGACAAGTTATTTATTTCTTCTTTGGCAGTTTCTATATGCAACTGAAACATGGTATTTAAGTATAATGAAAATAAATAGAAAAATGATGGAAAACAGCAGGCATTTTCCTCATTATTTCAACAAGTCTTGAAGGCACACATACACCTGTTTCATCATTTTCCCTGTTATGATAATCCAATTCCCTGCAACAGCTGCCACAATCTCCTCTGCTGTTTGAAGTGAAGGACATTCAATATTTAGTAAGATGCTTCTCTAAGACTTTGTTAAAAGAAAATTTGGATCACAGATCATAAAGGTTAAATGTAAATGGTAAATCCAAGTCCCTATAAAAGAGAGTTGACAAACATGTCTCTGTTATTCCCTTCAGAGCTAAGGTTGGACACTAACATAATTAATTTTAATGATTCTTTAAGGGAACTTGTCAGAAATCTAATAACAGCATATAACACCATAATAACATAATAATCTAATAACACCATCTAATAACAAATACTGATGAAGAACATAAGATAGCCCAAGAAGTTAAATATTTCTCTGGAGAAGATCCAGAAATGGTTGCTCACAGAGAGTCTCAGACTTTGGCCAGATTTCCCTGTTACCAGAGAGTGAAACACAAACTGGTAAAAAGGGACATCTCAAAGGGGAACATTTTGGAAGCACTAGTTTTGTTTTGGATGTTTTTCGTGTTTCATTTCTGATATTTCTGAGGTTTTCCTCTTTTTCGGAGGTTTATCAACCTATACACACCTCTGAGAGTGGAATGCAGTGCAAAGGCACTCCAGGACACTAGCAAAGTCATTGTCATGACCTGGGAGGAAGGGATATTGTAGGGCTTGGTTTTCTGGTGGTAGTATAAAGAGGACTATCACACAGATAGGAAAAAGTTTTCCTTGGCCTGAGGAGATTCAGATTTCCCATATCACAGGAAGCTATCCCAAGTTATATGCTGCAAAACATACATCACTCTCCACTCTTCTCATCAAAGCTGGATCACTGAAGAGTCAGGAAGGTGCAAAATCTTGAGAACAGCAATATGGATCCTGATTCTTCATGACTCCTCTAGTTAGAGGACTAACTGAGAAATTTCCTACTTCTCAGACAAGCTGTGTTTTCCTTCTGATGACTATATGATATAAATTACCTAGGCAGTCCTAACAGCAAGAACAGAACTTCTGCTCTAACAAATAGGCAGCAGGAACATGTACTTCTTTTTCTTGTTCTCCATCTAAAAGGTTGTTGGACTCTTGGCTGCAATGCAGCCTGGTTTGCACAAGAAAAAGTCCCCCTTCATCTTCAACTATTTGACAACATTTATCATGTCTAAATTTTGTATAAGTATTATATATTGCAGTGTATACAAATCTATCTTGTTTCTATCTATCTTCTATAGAATTTTCTCCTAAGAATTGTCTCCTACAACAGAATAGTCTCTGAAGAATTTGGAAGGTGAAAAGAACTTTTACTCATCCACTCTTTGCAGTACGTAAATAATTTTAAAGCATGGCTGGGCACTTCCAGCTGATAGATGTTTTAGTCTTAAAAAGGTTTTCAAGGGATACTTGCAATTTGAGAAAGAATTCCAAAGTTAGTTCCAGCTGTGGCAACTATCATGGCAATGGTTCTCCAAAAAAGCCTGCAGGATATACACTTAATATTTAGGCAAAATAGATGACAGAAGTCTCCTTATGTTTAAAATTTGGAATATTTCCCCCTTGAACTCCTCTGGTAACTATAAAACTGTTTCTTAAGTACCGGTTCAAAGGCACTACTTACTTATCCTCAGGAAGAACTCAAAGTTTCATCATCCTATAAGAGGATATTTGACAGAGGTCATGCTTCTAGCTTTGAGTAAAGGCAAAATTGTGAGCTTCTCACATCAGGAATACCAAGTCCTCAGACCTACTGAGTGAAGATGGAAGGAAGCTTTAATTTTTACTTTTCATGTTGTGGGAGGCAACATTTTTTTTCCACTCAGATAATATGAAAGGTCACATAACAGAAGGGATTAATTAATTAATTGTGTTTTCTTGTGCAACTAACTGGGTGTCATGCACACATATACTCTGTCTTACAGAGGGGATTGCTTTTATTGAATATGCCTATATAGACATTTAGGGATTATTTTGTCCTTTGGGCTCTAACCATATGCTCATACTTATAACAGAGCACCCTATATCATCATTTGCTTCTAGGAACAATATGAACAAAGGTATCAACTTCTACTTCTGTGGTTATAATGTTTTCTGTTCACTAAGGAAACAATCCTTGAAATACATCCTGACTTAGCCACGTCCTCTAAAACTGAAAATCAATGGCTCTTCTGTATACCTTAGTAAATTCAGATAAGAGTTTTATATTTCTGCTTTCATAGTGCATGCAGAGAAGATGAGTAATGACTGATAAAAGATGCCACTTCCTAAGTATGGTCCTTCCAGACAGGTAAGCAGCTTCTGTTGCTTATCTCCTTGCCTGAGAGACTCTTGCTGAATCTCAGGATGGCTTCTGAGTTTAAAACAATTAAAACTTTTTTGTTTCTTGCAGATATATCAGATTGAAAATTCTTGTGACATTTCCTGCCTCCTTTCCCTCATGGCCTGTAGCGCGGTATATTTGTCTCATCAAATAAAGACACAACAGGCAGTAATGTTTACCGTTTGCCAAATGCTTAATGTCATCACCAATGCACTTATGCTAATTCCCTATGGTGGAAAAACACACAGATAAATTGCTTTAGAACTGGATTAAACTGACATTTATTTGAAAGATGGAAGAATAGAAGTGTTAGAGACAAGAAAAGTTAGGAAAATCCAGCCTGTCTTCACCTCTGCTGTACTTATTTCATATAAATACCCATTTAATCCATTTTTGAAGAAACATGTATGCCAATTGCCGCATATTTGACACAGATCTTTTATTTCATATTGTAGCTCTTATATTTGGAAAGACGTTTTAACCAACATGATTTAGTACTTGTCTGTCAGCTTAAGTTCTTGTCCCTTCTTGGATTTGATGTTTGCTCAATTAGCCTCATAACAATTACTCTTCACTTTGCAGCTCTGTGTATTAAAAAGCATAAGGCAAACCTACTGATCTATTAGGGTTTTTTTAAGTGTGTAGTTCACTTTGCACCTACTCTGTCTCCATCGCTTTAACTGCTACTAATGGTTCAGAAGGCCTCAGTCTGGCTAGCAATGGTGTTGCATCTCATGGATAGTAGTTGTAACCTTGAAGCTGACAACAACAGCAATTTTTTCAGAGGGTACAGTGTAGGTTGCCTGAGACAGAAGACATTTTATGTCAGCATCTGAGCTCCCTACTACCTTCACTAAACACTGATGTTGCAACTAAGTAATCTCTGTATTGGTAAAATAAATTATTGTTTCATCATTGTCAATGTATGTATCAAATATTTGATAACTCATGTTTTTATCAAAACTTTTTAAAGGGCTTAATTTGCAGATAACATTAAAGGCCGTTTGGCATTGTTTTAATTTAGCATGGTGAGAGCAGTGTCTTGAGAGTTGTATTTAATGATGTGGAGTGTTTCGATTGGCTTCAGGATAAAAACAGGGCAATTTTTCCCCACACTCACAGTCCTCAGGTCAGAGTCAGCAAGAAACTGTCCTGAATGTTTTTGAAAGTCACTAGGGAGCTCCCATCTTTTCAGCTCCCACTCTATCTCACACTTGCCTTTCATCAGTACTGCCCTTGCTATCAGGAATTTTTTATAAACCAGAATCTGAGTTCAGAAACCATCACTTCTGCCTGAGTTGGAGATAAACTGGGTACATTTTGAAGAACCAAGAACCCTTCTATTTGGAGGATACTTTTCTGTTTCTCCTGGCAATGTTCTCTCTCTTGACAAGAAAGTTATCTGCAGTGCCTAAGATCACCCCTCTTGACTGCCTCCTCAGAAACAGTGGTGTGAGATCTTAAAATCCAAGTCTATCACATAAGACAGCATTAAGCTTCCAAACACAGACCACATTTATCTGCAGTAATCAGATCTGATGGATTATTTTGGTAAGTAAATATTATGTTCTGTGTAGAATAGCACCTGTTTGACTTCAGTTTCCTTTATGTCAATCCAATGCTTTCTTTTCAATATTCTATATTAATATATGAAAATGTGGCTTGGCTATCGGGTTTTCCTCATGATTTTGCTGAGATCACACTCTTATTGTTTAAACTAGAAATATATGAAGTGTTGGGAACAAAATGGGAAAAAAATCAACAGCAACTATCTGTCATGTATGTGCTACTCAGTATGTTAAATTAAAACAATGTTCACTTGACAGACAATTTGACATGAAGTACTCTGAAACTAAATAGACTTATTCAAAAGCTAAATAGTGGGCTTTCCTCAAACTGAGGAAAAGACACAGAATCTTAACTAACAATAAAAAAATACATTTGAAAGAGGCAAATAAAATATTTGTCTCTTTCACAGAGGTTATCATGGTTCATAGTTATCGTATGACACTCTTATGCTAAAGGTTTCAACAAGATCTAAAAATGTGACAGCATAGAACTATACTTAATGCAAATGTTATATCAAGACACGATCTGTCTAATCTGTTCTAATAGTCCAAAGTATTTCTGTGACTGTTAATAATGAAGTACTTAGAAATCAGCATTGAAATGATTCACACCAACAGCCATCATCTGAGAGAACAACTTAAATAAGATAATTCACCAGCAAGTTTTTTCAAATTATTATTATATTTTATTTGCATAAAACATCCAAGAAGAAATTGTATTTTCTTTAAGGAGTTTTGGTGTTCTATTTCACTCAATATTTTTGCCATGATTCGTTTATTTGTTTCACTGCACAGATTGATTTCAAACTGTTTGCAGTGAACCCTCACCATGGAAAATTGAGGCACTTAGTTGTAATTTACCAGGAATGATGGACTAGCATGACTTAACTCCCTCCATCTCCCATCAGGAGCTGCAGTGTCTGCTCCCAAGCACATGATAAAATGATAGAGTTCCTTTTCTTAATCTTGAACCTGACCTCAATCTATAATAGCAGTAATAAAAATAAGCTATTATTTGAAATATATCAATAAACTTCTGTTTAGTTTAGTCATGTTCCAATAAAAATAATCATGTATTATGCAATTCACTCAAGCTAGATGAAAAAGGTTTTGTCAGAGTTAGGATGTCAGTCAGATTTATGGCCTTCTCATTCAATTCTTTGTGAGTATGTAATTAAGCCCAGACAGAAGAGCTGTTTTTTGTCTTCTTTTTCCCTTCCCTTCCCTTCCCTTCCGTTCCCTTCCCTTTCCTTCCCTTCCCTTCCCTTCCCTTCCCTTCCCTTCCCTTCCCTTCCCTTCCCTTCTTTGCCTCACCTCACCTTTCTGTTTATTTTTCCTTTATTAACCTGTGCATTTTCTTTTAGGGTGTAGAGACAGACTGAAGGAACATAGGAGAGTTTTGAGTTGAATGGCTCTTCAAAATTTTTTGTTCCAGTGAAAAAAAAAAAAAAGAAAAAAAAAAGGAAAATATCATTTTAAGAAAATCTGTAATGCGACTTTTATTTTGCTTTATTCTTATAACTTTATCAGTTTTACCATATTTCAGTGATATTTCAATAGCAGTAAGACAAAATGATTTATCACATCACACCAGGGTAAGACTTATAAAATTTTATGCCTCTGCTATTCTTACATTTTTTTTTCAAGGCATTTTGGCCCTCGTGAATGTCATCTCAGAATCTGATTTGCATTGGCATGTCATTATGCTCTGCCACTATTTACACACTTTTAAATAACAAGAAAAAATGACAACATAAATCCATGTCAGAGATATATTTTAACAACAAAATATTGTTTGAAGAAGTATTTAATTTTCTTTCAAAGTTACTCATTTTGAAATATTTTCAGTATTTTTATTTTACAGGACATTCTGAATTTTTTGTTTTCATTTTTGCCTGAAAAGTTTCATTTTTTAAAAACTAAAATTTGATACCTAAATATTGACCATGTCTTTCCATCCCAGTCTCTGGGTTTCAGGGTTTCAGAAATTGTTCTTTATTGAAAGGTTGTTACTTCATATTTCCAGATTTTTCTTGGTTTCATTTAGTATAGTTAGGGCCACTCTAAGATCCACATGAATCAGTTAGCCTCCAAACCTCAAGATATTAATAATGAAATTGTAGCCAAACATATCACAAATCAATATCTGGATATTGCAGGCAGTATATGTACTTGTAGAGCTTTTGTGTGGAATTAAGGATCAATGTAAACCCCACAGAACGTAGAAGCAGAACTTGTGAAAGCAGGAGAAGGACTAGGAATCAAGGATCCGAACACACTGTAGTAAACTGAATTTCAGGTGGATAGTTTTTCTGGATTATGTCAATTATGAAGAAAAAGTTCTTATTCTTTCTCTTTTTCTTGTTTATGTATTCTTTTACTTTTGGAACAAGCAAACTTAATGAAAACTTTTCTAGATCCCTTCATCCCAGCCTCTTCTGACTTTTTTTCCTACTCATTGATTTTTGTTCCCCTATTTCATTCTCTAGTTTCTTCTTTCTAGCATGGCCTATTAATTTCACCGAGCTGTCTTGCATACAACCCAAGCCATATTTGTTTTTTAACACATCTATTGTTTTACACCAGAGTTCAGAGGGCGGTGATCAGTGGCGCAGAGTCTAGTTGGAGGCCTGTGGTTAGTGGTGTCCCCCAGGGGTCAGTCCTCGCTCCAGTCCTGTTCCATTTATTCATCAATGACCTGGATGAAGGCACAGAGTGCTCCCTCAGCAAGTTTGCTGATGATACCAAATTGGGAGGAGTAGCCGATACCCCAGAGGGCTGCTCTGCCATCCAGAGGGACTTGGACAGACTGAATAACTGGGCAGTGAGAAATGTTATGAAATTCAACAAGGCCAAGTGTAAGGTCCTGCACTTAGGGAGGAATAACCCCAGACACCAGTACAGGCTGGGGACCCACCTTCTGGAGGACAACTCTACAGAGAGGGACCTGGGCATCATGGTGGACGACAGATTGACCATGAGGCAGCAGTGTGCCCTCGTGGCCAAGAAGGCCAATGGGATCCTGGGGTGCATTAAGAAGAGCGTCTCCAGCAGGTGGAGGGAGGTGATCCTGCCCCACTACTCAGCCCTGGTGAGGCCACATCTGGAGTATTGTGTCCAGTTCTGGGCTCCACAGTACAAGAGGGATGTGGAGCTGCTGGAAAGAGTCCAGCGCAGGGCCACAAGGATGATCAGGGGCCTGGAACGTCTGCCCTATAAGGAGAGGCTGAGGGAGCTGGGCCTGTTCAGCCTGGAGAAGAGAAGGCTGAGAGGGGATCTGATCAGTGTCTATAAGTACCTCAAGGGAGGGAGTGCAGAGGATGGTGCTGGCCTCTTTTCACTGGTGGCCACTGATAGAACTAGAGTTAATGGCCACAAACGAAAACACCAAAAGTTCCACAGGAAATTAAGGAAAAAAATTTTAACCGTGAGGTGACAGAGCACTGGAACAGATTGCCAAGAGAGGTTATGGAGTCTCCTTCTCTGGAGATCTTCCAAACCCACTTGGACGCAGTCCTGTGCCACGTGCTCTAGGTGACCTTGTGCGTGCAGGGGGCTTGGACTAGATGATTTCTAGAGGTCCCTTCCAATCTTAAGCATTCTATAAATTCTATCAATTCTATTTGTGTTAACTCAGCTGTTTTCTTGGCATCTTGTTTTCTAGACTGAAGACTAGAGAACTACACATAAAACTTTGCTTGCAGGTTGGGGTCTCTAGAATAGAGACACTCAACATCTGAGATTTTCCCTCATTCAAAATTCTTTCTGTCGTTCAAAATTCTTATGGCTGGCCTGACTGCCAGCATACGCAATACATTGAGATAGGAACCACCTCTCTTGTGTCCCATCCTTATACTGATGCACGCTCTAGGTAGAATTCTCTTTCACCTTGGTAGATTTCTTAAAATCCTGAGATCCTGGAGACATTGCCCCCATTTCTGGTTTCCCTTTCACCCCCAGTTATGCATCTTAATCAAGTCACCCTTTTTTACTTTCTGACAAATTAAAGAGATTAAGCTTCTTTACTCTGTAGTGCAAGACATTTCCTTGGCCTTTGAAAATACCTTGTGGCCCTTTTACCTACCCATTTGCCAGAAATGAGAATACTGGCATGTAGAAATTAATTGTCTGTCTAACCTCTTCTAACACTGAATAGATATGGGAAATTAATGCTGCAGCAAATACTGTTCTAGATATTTGGGGAAGATTTATCGAATGGAAAGATTTTTTATTTTTATTTTTTTCCTAAAGGTGATCTACTAGACACACCCTAGAATAATTGAATTTTCTCCTTTTTTTTTTCTTTTTTCTTGAAGTGTCACTTTTGAGAAGATTTTATTTTACCCATGACCTGCAACAATCTAAATCTTGTGATCTTTTTTCCCCAGGAAGAACACACTTCTCTATGTTGTTAACTCATGGATGCTCATTCTCTGGGAGAGTTGATGAATAAGCCCTAAGCTGCTCTGAAGAAGCAGCTAAAACTTCTGAAAAGCTAAAACTTCTAATTGCTCCCTCAGCTGACCAGTACCCATCAGAATTAGGCTGGCCACAACCTGAATCTTTCCAAATCATTCTGAACACAAGTGGGACCCCGCATATATCTCTAAATAACTAGCTTCTCTGTCAAGTTACTTGCAAGTCACCTTTAAATGCCTAAAGTGAAGAAATTGCCAAAATTGAACTTAAGCTGCATCCTTAAATCATCCTTATAATGTTATTATATGAAATGTTTATCTTGGCAAAGGATACATTTGAGATATTGATATATGATATCAGATAAGGATAGAACATAAGCCATAAATCCTAATTTATTTGCTTCTCTATGCCTGAGTCAGGCCACAACAGGGACATTTATTTTAGTTTGATTCCCTCATTATCTGCTGCAGGAACATAGTGTTTGTGCAGATGAGAGGGGCTCAAAAACAAGTTTAAATAAACCATGAACATTTTGCAAAATATCCTTCATTTCATCACGGTAGGGTCATTCAGTTTCTCCCTCTCAATCTAAAAAAGTCCTCTCTCTCTTGAACTGGCGCATATCTGCACTGCAAGTCATGCCTGAAGGAATACCTCTTTGACATCGTCTTAATTTAAAATCTAGTAGGGATATTCTCTGTTTACCTTCTGCCATTTTTTGATCTTTGGTGAAAATTGGCCTTCTCAAGGAGAGCAAAAAGGGTGAGGCAGAGCCTGATGCTGACTGGTATGAGATAATATGCTGACAAAATGTATTTTCTCCCCAAATCAAATGTACAACAGTGGAGGTATGTGGTTGCATTAATCTAATTGTTCACACACACACAGGCTGCTGTTGTGAGACAGGGTGTCTTTTAAAACAGAGTAGTGCTCTTACGGAATAGTGAAAGATAGTCAACATTGGAGAACAAAGCTTTTTATATACCAACAGAACAGATAGATACAATAAGTGAGGGGCAATATGATTATCCCTCCAAGAATAAGTCACTTTTGAGTGTGGTATAAAGGAAACCACTTAGAGGAGTGAAATTATAGCTTTTTGATTTTTCAGTCTTTTGCCTGAAGCTGCCAACACGTACACAAATGACAGGACAAATGCAGTGGTGATGTCTCTTATGGGTGACTTATCTGCAAGGAAACTAGATCTTTAAACTCAGCCCAACAGATTGCTATCAGAGAACAATAACTGTGGGTTGATGCACCTAAAATTGGTGTCTAGGCACCCACCCACAGGGGAGTAAAAGGATTTGATTATTTTGCTATTTGCCGCACTAAAATCTTAAAGAAAAGCTGGGCAGAGCAAGAAAAAGTCCACACAATAAATGTGTGAAAATGAAGTTCCAAGAAATCTTATAGTAATTTTAGTCCCTGAAGTGGTTTTATGAGTCCCTTCTTGCAACTCTTCGGATTTACTTTTTCCAGCATCAACCAGTAGAGTAGGAGACAGAGATTTACACAAAATCTTGTTGTAAGAACTATGATTTAAAGATTCATTTAGTTTGGGGATCGTTGCAATTAGATACTTATTCATAATAATAATTCCAATTAGATTAAGTACTGCTGAAAACAAGAAAAATTATTTTATGATATTTTTGTTCAAGCTGATTTTGCATATAATAGCACCATTGTAGCAACATTAGCTTTCTAACAGAATGAAAAAATGCTTCTTGAAGATCTTCTGACTGTTCCTAGAAGCCTTTATGAAATTTAACAATTATTTTATTGTTCATTTTGTTATAATTAAAAGAAATAAACATACCCATATTAGATATGTTTGAGTTTAGTACATAAATTGAGAAAGCTAACAGACAGCTAGGACTGATGCCTCTGTTAAATAGAAACTATTGACTGATGCTAGATGGAAATTGCTATGAAAGTCTTTTAGCACAAGTTTCAGAAAATCCACATGTTCACTTCTATTTAAGTTAAATGATCACTTCGTGACAAGCTTAGATGTAGATATCTTCATGGTAAACACTAAAAGTGAGGTGAAATTATCACACCCCCATTTGCATTTCTTGCTCGATGGTAAGTGAATGAGTTGCCCAAGTTACCCTTTGATGAGGTGAGCTAAACAGATTGGTCTCTCCCACTCTTTAGTTATGAATCCTGTTGTCTAATCATTTTGAAAGTTCTCTTCTGAATGGTAATCAATTTATCATTGTCCTTGTTGTTTTATACAAAGCTGATCTAACAGTTGCAGTTATATCAAAGCCAAAGGCGAGCATTTATTCTGCTTCAATCTACATTTATTCCAATCTATCTCAGTTTATATGTAGCCTTTTGAGCTTAACATTGCTTACTAGCCTATTTTTAGGTATGATTTCTTATGATTCACATCCTTTTCAGGAATCATGAATTCTAAGCACAGAAATTTCCATTCTACAATACAGATTTCCCTCCTTGTTCCAAATATACAAGTTCACACTGGGCTACATGCAAGCATCTTACTAGTTAATGCCCAACTTGTTGAGTAATCAAAGATGTTTCACAACTTTGGCCTGTTTTCCTTAATATTTTGCAGTTCCTCCGTCTTCCTGCTCTTTTCAGAATCAGTTAATATCCCTTACTTTTTTTTTCTTCCCAGCCTTTAAAAGGAAGGCTAAATACCAGAAGCTCCAGAATGAATCCCTTCAGGATCTGGCTACATTACATTCATTAATTCTCCTTTTTCCTGATTTTGAATCAGTCAATTCTTAATTTACTGTTCCATTTCTGTAAAACACTCTTTTTAGGTTTCTTAATTAAAATATTGTGCATGATTAAGTTGAAATGAATCTTATTGACAATATTAACAGCAAACTAATTTAATTTATTTTTAAAAATAAAGTTGGCTTGATAAAACCTATTTTTCATATCATTTTTTCATGATAATATTCCTCATTTGATTTCTTTTCAGTTGGTTAAAGACTGATTCTTTGGTTAGAATTTATATCAAACAGATAGACCTATTATTGGTTGCAATCCCATTCTAACAGTGATCCGTGCTGATGATGCCTATTTGGAAAGAAATGGTTAGACAAAATGGGAAAGACTGAAATGTTCTTCAGCTGCAGTAGACAGAGTAACTAGTCCCTTCCATTTCTTAGAACACAAAAGATCTGCTACTGAAAATTAATATCTATAAACTATATTTTATTGTTATTGTTATGTATCCCAGAAGCCTTGTAATTGCTCCTATAAATTATCTAGAGTTTTAAAGAGGGATTTAAAAGAAGACTTCAATATCTCAAGTTTCCAAGGTTTTTATATTCAGTATGATTCCAGTCATCGGATGCTTGTGTTTATTTTTGGAGCTGAGGCATATTACATATATTAAATTACATTTTATCTGTCACTTGATAACCTAGTTCAAAGCAAATCACATTCTTTTGAAGGATGTTAAGGTCTTTGTTTTTAAAATCCTTCCTCGCTATTTTGGTATTAAAAGGGATTATTTTATGCCTGCTTAAATCGTCCTACTTTTTACTATTTTGCATGTCATGCATGTAATATTTATCAAAAGGTGGCCTATTTTAAATACATATCCGAGTAGCTCATTATCTGTTACAGAACAGAGGTTTCCCCATCCTCACTCAGATTTATTGCATATTTCTTGCAGATCTAAATTTTCCATTACATCTGGGAATATTTCTGTTGCCCAAATAATTCCAGTCTGGACCCCTAGATCTTTTTGAAAAGATCATCACAATGCCAGTTTCACATCCAAGTAAGGGACAGATTGTAAGATGTCTTCATTAGTCTCAGCTCAAAGAAAGATAAAACATTGACCTTTCAAAGAGAAAAAATTACAGGCCAGAAACTAAAACAAATAATAACGATAAGAAAAGGTCAAAGTACCATACATTGACAGTTGATATTATTTTGACACTTTCTGAATTGAAATTTTCAAAATTTTTAGCCTTGGTGTTTTCCTTTTTGCCTGACATTTTACTGATCAATGCTTTTTCAGGATAAGAGCAAATGATTAGTCAAATATTGCCCATGACAGCAAGTCTCACTTTGCTCAGCTCTTACTTCTTGCTTCTGTAAGACATGGACAGTATGTCATCACCCATTAAAATTTACACATGCCTTCAAGTTACTAATAATTCTACAAGATATTAATTTTCTTTTCTTAGGATTTTTTAAAAAATTTGACCCAAAAGCAAGATATTGATTTTAGAAAGATCTCTAAAGGGGGTTAATTCCAGATGAAAATATCCAAATATTCCTGCATGCAAGGGTGCATGTGAGCTGTCAGTGTATACGACACTGACAAAGGTATACGACTAAGCATTTAGACAATTAAATTAAATGAAGATATACAAATTACATTGCCAAGTATCTGTTCCACTGTTTCATCTCTAACTCCCTGAGCCCAGACAAGCCTGCCAGACAAGGTAATTTGATTCAGTTGCCTAAAGCTAAGTATTCGGTGTTATTTAAATAAATTGATGGATATTTCCCCTTGCTTTCTACTACTCCAGTCTCCAGGGGTCTTCTGTGTAGCTTGTCATAAGTCATGTTTTGGATAGACTGGGATATAGAAGAGGCAGTGGGAGCTGGTGATCCATTCTTCAGGTGGTTTTCGTATTTCAAAAAAAGAAAAAGCTGACCTAAAGCCACAGAAACCAGAAGGAATGTGAATAGAATTGTCACTTTCACTAACGAGAAACTGTATAATTTTGAACAATTTTGTTCTTTCTTACTTTTGTTAAAGAGTGCAAATGGTATTCTTCTCATTTGAATATTTATAGTTGATGATATTACATTTATTCAAAGCAAGGTTTTACCTTACATAAGAGTCAACCATCAATGCACTGTGGGGAAAAAAAATCATGAATTAATAAGAAATGGCTAGGCTATAAGAGCAGAAACTGTCTTAGAACTTGGAAGCTTTGGAACAGATTTGATTGGTGAAGCAGTGCCTGACATCAACATTCTTCTATGTGAGAAAAAAAAAGTCATTTGTAAACAAACTTTGAGACATTAGTGATGACATTTGAGAAATGAAATCTGAAAACCTGTCCTGGTGAAACCAAAACAGAATAAATGATTCCCAGTGAGTCAGTAAAGAACTTAGAGCTCTAAAGAAATGAGTCAGAAACCGAATACACTGAGTAGGCTAAAGGCATGAAACAATAACTTTAGCAGAAGTACAAAGATGCTGCAGGAGGCTCAACCTAATTCAGTCAGTGGCTAATGTGATCAAAATATGTGAACCAGTTCATTTGTTTTAAATATGGTCTTGATCACTTTGGGGGAAGTGATAACACTTGAGATATCTTGATCACTCTGGGGAAAGCAGTATAAGCAATCTCCTTGCTAGCAATAGGAATAGGAAAAGTTCCATAAGAAAGGTGAGATCTCCCAGAGAGGAAAGGGAAAACAAGGAAAGAAACAAAGAGGCTCAGATAAAGAATAAATGTTAAGAACTGGTGAAAGTTGCATTGCTCCTACACTGGACCCATGTGGCAGCTGCATCCCTCTGAATTAAGCCATCGATTAGTCTATAACCTGAAGGGCTGAGACCTGTGCTGCTCTCTTGACATCACTGCCAGGTGCTCTGCTTATTACAATATGAATCCGCACAATTACAGCAGTTGCTGTTGTAAACCTGGCACTACTAATGCAATGCCCTTTTCCATTAGAAAGTACCCAAACTAGTGTTTTTGTGCTGTTCATAGCAACTGGAATGGTGCACATAAGCATTTAGCGCATGAGTCACCACTACCTGCCTCTGGTTTCATTGTTAGCAGCTGTGAAAACTGAACATGAAATGGAAGTTAAACTCTAACTAGAAAACATTTTATACTGTTTTTCTCAGTTCTAAGCAGTATTACAGGGCTAGGGAGATTTGGACCCTCAAAATACCATCAGCAGATCATACTGAGCACCTTCCAAAGAAATCCCTGCTGACTGTATTTTCTCCTCCTTCTGTTCATATGAGGTTCTATGGAGGAGGATGTTTAAAAGTAATAAAATACTTCTTTATAGTGAGTGTGTGGGTGTGGAAAAGGAGGAAAACGTAGCTTATGTCCTGCATCCTATTTGCTTTTAAAGACTGGACAGTGTTTAGAAAGAGGAAGAAAACATGTGGATCTGAGTGGCAGAAAAGAGGGGTTGCAAAACCTGCAGAGGTTGAAGGGAGAGGAGTTGATGTTGGATATGGGTATATTGATTTGTACAAAGACAGTCTAAGAACAAAAGAACACAAAGGATACAAGGTAAAGGAAAAGAAGTTATAATCTGGAGACAGTCCGATGAACACCTTTACAGCTATCATTCAAAAACAGATTACTCTTCTGCATTTTTTTCCATTCTTCCTCAGCTAGTAGCAATGAATGCAAAAAGGAAATAAAGTTTAATTAGAGTTTTCTCAGCATTTTGAATGAAAAGAAAAAACAAAACTGGTTTCTTTTTCCTTTTCTTTTTCTTTTTCTTTTTCTTTTTCTTTTTCTTTTTCTTTTTCTTTTTCTTTTTCTTTTTCTTTTTTAAGCTTTTTTGGGGCCAGTTTCACTCTCTGGTTAAAAATAACAGCTGAATTTTCTCATCTTACATGCTGTATGTTTTCCTGCTATTCTCCTTCACATCTTTCTATTGCAAAATATTAAAAGGGTAAATTAGAACAGTCATGTGTCAGTGGAAAGCAATTTAAAATTGATTGAGGGTGCTTTTCTTCCTTATGTAACATTGAGAAGAAATGATCGACCACCACAGTTATATTCTTCTTTCCTATTCCACAGATTAACCATCTATGGAAGCAGGACCAGAGCTGTTTTGTGACAGAACCAGGAAAAAAAGCCTTTGTCATTCATAGAGAAAGAATACAGCAACTATTCTTAGTGAAAAAATATTCTGAAACAAAAACAATTAAAAATTTAAATGTCAATGAGACATGTAGAAATTAGCCTTTGAAAAGGAATGATGGCAGGCATGGTCAGACCTCTAAGCCAGGCATTCCATCATGTATTGTAGGTATCTAGTCCCAAGAAATTACTTAGAGTACTGTTTAGGATTTAAGATTATAACTTAAAATTTCTTTATATAACCAGTATTCCCTTTCCATAGAGAGGCAGTGGTAGTCCTTAAGGAAGTCATTATTGCTGCAGCTAGTGAGGAACATCGCATTCAGAGGTACTGTATGATTTTCGGGAGTCTACCTGAGTCCATCAATAGGGAATATTTTGTCTGGGAGCATCTGAATGTATGTCTCAGTAGGCGTCTACACTTCTGCAGTTTAGGGTAGGTGATCATCAACTGGAGAAGAAAGAAAAAGGTAATAGGCTGTTTGGGGACAACCACTTTGCTGTTCTCTGTCTCCTGGGCATGTGTCTCTAGGAAGATACAGATTCAGAATTACTTTGCTTAGTTTTCTCTTTGGTCTTTCACGCTCCTGCTGGCATGTCTCATCAAGAGAGGTGGAAGTTGTTCCCCACCATAATGGCAGAATACTTGAGAGCAAGTGCATGCACTTGAATAACAATAGCTATGGGTCCTTCTGCAGAGAGGGGATTAAATCTGGGCTTCCTTCTTTCTAGAGAAGTGTTCCTGGTGAGGCGCAAATATAGAAACGATGAATGTTGCTGCCACCAAGAGTGAATGAACTCTGCTCCATTCTCTGGAAATATTCCAGTATTTAAATAATGAAATTCTCACATACATGAAGGAAAATAATGCTCAAATAAAGGAATTTTCAAAATCAGTAAATAAATATGTATGTGGTTAATTTTAAGCTTATATTTCAGGTTCATTTATGGTATATTTATTAAATTTTTCCAGTCATCCAGATGGATACATCGGGATATGAATAACTTTTGCCTATATTTCATGTCATTTCTCTAGAATCCTTATGTTGCATCTCCTTATTGAATAGACTCTTGAAACACAAAAAAATGTCTACTCACTGCAGGATTCATTCAAAAAGTGGAGAGAAATGGGCATTTTAATCCATAGTTCATGCAACTGGTGCAAAATATTTTCTTTAAAATGAGGTGGATTTTACCTTAGAAGTACTTATTTAATTCTCCCATGAAAAGAGTCTAGATGAGAGTACGCATTTGATCAGATGAGTTCCATCTTACATTAATTTTACCTCCTGGTAGTTCCTTTTCAGCATCACATTTCTGTATCAGTTTTGAGATGAGTAACATTCCCACGATCATATGCCAAAAAGTATAGACTCTTCAATAAGAAGTTTTGAAAGTAAGTGCAAGGTAAATGTGTGAAGATTGAGGAGTATTCTGTGTAAGAAGATTCAAACAGCTTAAAAGTAATTACTCTTCAAGAGATAGAGATTCCTAGTGAAGTTAAAATACTAAGAGACTTCCTGGGATCATTGTGCCTTTTAACCACTGATTTCTGAGAGTGAACATTAATGATAATAATAGATAATGGCAATAACACTTGGCAATTAAAGGTGACCTCTTCTCTGATGATCAAATATAAATTAATCTTCCCAGTCTTCCTGTGAAGTCGTATACCCATTTACATCAGTGACCAATATATTGAATGCTCTGATAACCATTTACCACATTCTTACTTTCCTCGCTTTTGAATTATAACCCTTTTTTATGTCTCCATTTAAATTATATTGTAAGGTTTTGAGAGCATAATTATCTCTTTCTTTAATTTGCTCATTGGCAAGTGCATTGTCAGACATTGTCATAATATTAATAGCCACCCAAATTATCAAAAGATTGCCAATATTGGAGTATGAATTGGCACCAGCTAAGAACTCCTTCAGACTGCTTGTATTTTAAAGGAGATTTCAAGGATGACCTAGACAAGTTGAAAGTACGTTTTCCTGATTCTACAGGTTACAAGGTCATAACTCATTCTCAGTCATTGTCTCATGTCATGTCATCATGGTGATGGACTGATACAAAGCTATGTTATATCTCCAAATACCTTATTGCAATGACACATTACGTGAGAGATCATCCTTGTTATACAATTTGAAACGAAGGTTTGGTATATAACTATAATGAATGCAGATGGAGTAATTTGTTTCACTAGACAAATTTATCATCTTGAAACATAAAACTTGTTCCAAGCAATTTTCTTCCATGTAGACAAAATTTCCTACTCTTTTCTTCCTCAGGACTGTGTAGTATGTACCTCCAAGGGTCAAGCTTCTGGCAACAGTAAGGAAAAGGAAGTTGCCACTGCTATCAGAAGGGCCCTGAGAATCTAAATCTTGTTGATTTGTATAGTTGTTTACTTCAGTACAAAATTACCTTTGACCTCTAGAGGTCCCTTTCAACCTTAAGCATTTTATGATTCTATAGAAGAAGCTTGGAGAGAGGAAGACTTGCCCTGGGTAGAGGAAGATTAGGTCAGAGAGCACCTAAGGAAACTCGATACTCACAAATCCATGGGCCCTGATGGGATGCACCCCAGAGTGAGTGCTGCGGGAGCTGGTGGATGTCATAGCTAAGCCACTCTCCATCATCTTTGAAAGGTCCCGGAGAAGGGGGGAGGTGCCAGAGGACTGGAAGAAAGCCAATGTCACGCAGGTCTTCAAAAAAGGCAAGAAGGAAGACCCCTCCAGGCACCTACAGGCCAGTGAGCCTCAGCTCCGTCCCCGGAAAAGTGATGAAACGGCTCATACTGGCCATTGTATCCAGGCACATGGAGGACAAGAAGATGCTCAAGAGTAGTCAGCATGGATTCACCAAGGGGAAACCATGCTTGACTAACCTGATAGCCTTCTATGATGGAATGACCAGCTGGATAGATGAGGGGAGAGCGGTGGATGTCATCTATCTCGACTTCACCAAGGCTTTTGACACCGTCCCTCACAACACCCTCCTGGGCAAGCTCCAGAAGTGTGGGATAGATGAGTGGACAGTGAGGTGGATTAGGAACTGGCTGGATGGCAGAGCTCGGAGGGTGGTTATCAGTGGTGTAGAATCTAGTTGGAGGCCTGTAGCTAGTGGTGTCCCCCAGAGGTCAGTCCTCGCTCCAGTCCAATTTATTCATCAGTGACCTGGATGAAGGTGCTCCCTCAGCAAGTTTGCTGATGATACCAAACTGGGAGGAGTAGCCGACAGCCCAGAGGTCTGCACTGCCATTCAAAGGGACCTGGACAAACTGAATAACTGGGCAGTGAGAAATCTTATGAAATTCAACAAAGACAAGTGTAAAGTCCTGCACTTAGGGAGGAATAACCCCAGACATCAGCACAGGCTGGGGACTGACCTTCTGGAGAGCAGCTCTGCAGAGAGGGACCTGGGTGTCATGGCTGGACGACAGATTGACCATGAGGCAGCAGTGTGCCCTCGTGGCCAAGAAGGCCAATGAAATCCTGGCGTGTACTAGGAAGAGCGTCTCCAGCAGGTCGAGGGAGGTGATCCTGCCCCTCTACTCAGCCCTGGTGAGGCCACATCTGGAATATTGTGTCCAGTTTTGGGCCCCACAGTACAAGAGGGATGTGGAGATACTGGAGAGAGTCCAGTGTGGGGCTATGAGGATGACCAGGGACTTGAAACACCTGCCCTACGAGGAGAGGCTGAGGGACCTGGGTCTTTTCAGCCTGGAGAAGAGAAGGCTGAGAGGGGATCTAATCAGTATCTGTAAGTACTTCAAGGGAGGCAGTGAGGAGAATGGTACTGGCCTATTTTCACTGATGGCCACTGATAGAACTAGAGTTAATGGCCACAAACTGAAGCACCAAAAGTTCCACAGGAACTTAAGGAAAATTTTTTTAACAGGGAGGGTGACAGAGCACTGGAATAGGCTGCCTAGAGAGGTTGTGGAGTCTCCTTCTCTGGAGATCTTCAAAACCCGCTTGGATGCAGTCTTGTGCCACGTGCTCTAGGTGACCTTGCATGTGCAGGGGAGTTGGACTAGGTGACCTCTAGAGGTCCCTTCCAACCTCAAGCATTCTATGATTCTATGATTCTATAACATAATATTGTTCTGACTGAGAAGTGTGTGTTCTGTTAAAAGTAGGAGAGAAAAAAATTGGTCTACTGTCTGTCTACAGAAAATACCAACTAAATCATTTCTCTATATCAATAAAAAATCACCATTTAATTCTATACAATGATCGTCAAAACACTGAATATGAAAACTTTTATGTTGATGGATCTTTCATATTCAGGTTTCAGGTTTACATGGTAAAATATGATTTTTACCACTACAGTAGCTTTATGTAAAATGCTTATTTATAGCTGAATGCTTGGCTTTGCTCCAATCAAATGTTTGAATGTAGATACTGTCTCCTGTATTCATCCACTGTGTCATCAAAACATTGTACACAAGAATGAAACTGAACCCATGAAATATATACTGTGACCTCTTTGTACTATTCCTTCTGAAAGCACATCAATGAAATGGAAAATTTTAGGCTTACAAATACAAAGGTCATCCATCACTTATTTTTGCTTGGGAGGACTTTGATTGGGAAATAAGAACATATTCTTTAACAGGTCTGTATTTCAATAAACCACTTATTTACAGAGCTGCCTACCTAAATTTGCGCTACTTATAAATGAAAAGTGATCCAAATAGAAGAATTGGCTATATCTCAGAAACAAATCAACATGAATTAAAGATTGAACAGATGGACATGGGATGTAATGAGTAAATTAGTACTTCCTCTTCCACTATTCCTGGTCTCATTTACAAGTAACCTTGCACCACTGGTTTTCATACTTAGCACCACACTCTTGTCTTTTCGCGTTAGGATGGATAGAGAAGTGCAAAGACCAGGAGCAGGGTTTTTTTGGGAAAACATTGCCCTACACCCTCAGTCAGAGGTATTTTCAGTAATTGCTCATTTGAGTAATTGTTTGGGAGCATTCTGTACTATATTCTTGTCTTTTCCTCATAGTTACTCTTAGACATGAATTTCTTTGCCTGTGTTCTGTGTCACCTCTCATAGACTCTTTTAATACAGCTATTTTACAAGTAAAAGAAAATAAATTCCAAATTGCAAACTGCACAGTAATGTTGTCTTTGCTTGGCTCTAACACCATGATCAGTCAATGGAATCAAAACTATGCCTACTCAATGTTATTATTTGGAAAAAAAAGAAAGGTCTTTAATTATCCCCAATAATTTAGTTTCATGAAATGCATTTTCCTCTTAAGTGTGTATTTTGGAATGCAGCATTTGATATTTTCATATCCTGGCAAAAGACTGACTGGAAATACATTAAAAGGGTAGCTGAATAATGATATGATTTGAATGATAGATTGCAGATGGGTATTTGTGACCTGTGCGAACCTTTATTATTTATCTCCTGCAATCTAACTCTACTGGTGATTACTATTTATTAACTATGATACAGTATTTCCCAGATTTTTGCATAGAGTTCTGTGCTGTCTGGGCTATGTATCACAAGAACAAATGATTTATGAGGTGGTTTAGAGCAGGTATCTAAAACAAATCAGGAAGGAAGAAAGAAGAAGATAAAAATATGAGATCATAGCATTGCTTAGGTAGGAGATCACTCCTGATCTGCATGGTGTTTGCAATAAATATGAGGCTAACCAGGATGATGGTGGTGGTTGGTTGGCTGATTCACCAAAGACATTGTAGTAGAAGAGATGTAATTGTGCAAATTATACACTTGGTTAGTTCAGTGATATCAATAAAATTGATAGTTCACATGAATAAAAAATTCCTTTTTTTTTTGTTTTTCAACCTAGACATTTATTTTCATTCTGGAAATAATGAAAATAAATCTTTAAAGATAATTGATTCTGGATTAGTCAAAATTGATCACACTGCTGACAATTTCTGTTCTATGATAATGTAGAATTTTATGTATTATTTTATAAATTTGCACTTCAAACTGAATATTGAAATTACATTACAAAAATACCTGAATAAATGTTTCAATGAAATAAAAATATTTCATTTTTATTTTTTTCTAAATGTCTCATCAGTTTTTCCGTTAAAGTTTTCTGTCAAGTCTGATAAGGACAACTGAGTTCCTGGCCCTGTGAATGAATACTCAGCAAGTTTTGGAAATTTGACTCCAGACAGGGAAATCATAATCATAATGAATGATTTTTATTTAAAAAAAAAATGTTGATGAAGTCAGTTCATAGCTTAGTTCTTACTGTTGCTATCAATTCAAATCATAGTTTATGTCCCAAAATTGTCCACTCTTGGCAGCCGTTCAGGCAGGGCGATAGGTTTGGCATGTCCATGGAAACTATTTTAATTTGGAAGTCAATCACTTTTTTTTCCCAGTCTGTACATACATAAGAGGAAACAGGTTGAATGTTCATCTGTTGTGCAGATGCAGTAGTGCAGTAGCAGCCTCCATTCAACAATGTCCCCTCTCCGGGGGTAGGAAGCAACAGGTAGCTGCCTAGAAAAAGCTATCTTAGGTATCCAGAAGTATCCTAGGAATCACCACATGAGTTCTGATTTTTGATGTGGTGAACTAGAGTGTGTGTGAACCAGAGTTCATGTTCCTGGTTATAAGACAGATTCTCATTATTGACTACTCTCCAGATCACGCATCCAGATATGTTCTTCTCTTGCCTCAGTTTCATGTCACCTGTTAATTTTTTGATGCTGACATGACCCTTCTTATGCTTGTCTATGCTCTGCCAGTTAAACTTGCTAATTCTTTCAGGTTGTGAGGTTTTAAAAATCTCTTGAGTCCTTTTAGATGTCATCCACCCTATCTCATATACTCGCTATTGCTCTGATGTTCTGTTGAGTGAATTTTATCCTATTATAAGAGCTTATAGTCCCAGTAAATCCCATGGCCATCTGTACTTCCTTCTGACCATTTCCATCTGTTTCAGGTTCTGGCCAGTTGTCTTCATCACTCCGAAGAGTATCTAAATCACATAGCAACTAAGCCATGTGGCATTATTTCTGTTTGCTGGTGGGAAAGCACCCAAATCTTCCCCAAAGAAAACCTCAAAGTCAATACTCTGGCAAAGCTGCAAAAGCTCATTGCATGTAGATTACCAACTCTAAATCTCTTGATATTTTTTTGAAACAAGCATTTGAATATCAAAAGGAAGTTAATAAAATAAGAAAGGTATACAAAAATGTTACAGACTTTTCTGTGATTGTCTTTGAATATAGGTCTGTGAACACTCTTTAATGGCGATGAAGAGGTCTAGTCAACTTTAAAATGGTTTATATTTTGGAAATTTTATTATAACTCCTAACAGAGTGAAGCTGCGTTTACTTATGCTTTTTTACAAATTACAAACCTAGTAGAAATCCATCTTAAATTTTGAACTCAGAATAACTTTCTTGTCAGTTTGGAACGCGGCTATCTCATTGTAGAGAATATTGAAAACAAATCATAAATTATTTATAGAAGTTTGCTTTTGAAATAATTTTGTAATATGCGACAAGCTCAGGTCAGTTATTTGTGAGATCATATCCCTTTCTTTAAATATGTTTTGACATCTGTCAGTTCATGAAACTTGCCACAAACCCTGAAAAGTTGTGCCAATTGTATCCCATATAATATGCCAGAGGCATATTTTGTATTGTTTTAGTTATGCGATTGGGTGAAAATATAAGCCCGTGTGACTTATGTTGCGCTTGTAAGCAGAAAGTGATTAAGCAACTTGAAATATAACATCCATTTGCAAACAATTCAAGTCATTTTTCTTACAAATCAGTTTATGTTCATAAGTGGTTCGAAAGTTGAAAACAGGCTACTTTTCTCACTAGGAACCCATAAACAATCAGTTGGTTTGTATTTACATATTTTGGCTCTCCTTCCAGTGAAGTATTAAACATTTTATTATATTATTTCCTGGAATCACCATCAGTCCTGGCTTTGGTTGGTTGTATAGTGAAACATAAAGATGATTTTCTTATACTACAAAAGTGTCATTTATTTATATGTCACCATTCTGTCCATCAGAGTCCCATGCTGCTAGGAGATATACAAGCATAGAACTAAAAATGGACTTTCATCTAGAGACTCATCTAAGGGTAGAGTCCAGTCTTCACAATTTAAATTTCATAACTGGACACAAAGTCCCTGAAATTTTGAGCACCCAGCCTGTTACACTCCTAATTGAGGGAGAGAGCAATCCAGTCATGCAGATGATCCTCCTATACATTCTGGGAGAAGCAGATTCCTCTGAAATACTGAGGAAAGCCCACTTGTTTTGCTGCCAGCCCTTTTGCTACTGATTGACTAGTCTGGAGGCCAGTTTAAGGCCTGCCTTTTCCACTGAAATTATGAGGAAACATAACATATACTACATCTTTTTTTTTTCAGTTTTATTAGTATCATAGCAACCGTTCTAGGATCTATTCTTATCTTACCAAACACTTAGTCTCCTTTTTCAGTTAGGCAATGAAGAGTCAAAAGGACTAAAAGGAGCAGGTGGGAGACAATCTCCTCTAATGGCAATTCAGGCTTTCAGCTGGAAGGAGATAAGGTTCTGGTCGCTGAATAACTGGTTTATATTATAATCCAAGTAAAATCTTAATATAAAACTTGCATACAAATGCAGGAAGATGGAACTTGTCAACATTATAGACAACATCATATTCTTACCACTCCGACAAACTCACCATTATTGATCTACGAATGCATCATAGTATAAAGTAGAGGTTTTAAGAGAATAGTCAAGTGGCCTTGAAGATGCTTATGGAGCACTTCTCCCAGAGGCAACAGAGCAGAAAGGTGTCTGTTTAAAAATATCACAGGCAGTTGAAGGAGGTTGACATTACTTGTTGACCAGAGCTGAACCTGTTGTTTCAGTATGCAGTGACAAATGATAGAGTAATCGAGGAGAAAATGCAAACAGCCTATGAAAGGAAACAACCAAAAGATAAGGTAAATAGAATCAGTGGAAGATGTGCTTAAATATGTCTTTAAATGAGAAAATAAATAAACACACTGACTTTACTGAAATGATCTATAATTACCTAAACCACTGGTTTGCTGGTTTGTATTTTAAAATTCTGCTGCAGAATGTATTGTTTTGGACTCATAAAAGGCCAGCTGCCCTTCCAAAATCCATCTTTATGTGATATACAGAAATTTTATTAGAAAATGTCAGCCTTTCTAAATCTTTGCAATGGCAGAAAGGAAGAGATACATTTAGCTGTGATAGATACATGTCTTCATGAATAACCATCCTTGGTGCTGAAGAGACTCCCCAGAGGATGCTATGTCCACATCAATGAAATGCCCTCAGACTAAGATGTATTATCTTGGCAGCTATTCTGAAATGAAACTCTCAATATCTGAGATGGTGACACCTGTCAATACGTTTTAATAAATAACACAATAAAGGCATAGGCAGCCACAAAAGCTGAGCTTAAACAACACATAAGTTTTACTGACTCACTAATGCAAAGTGTGAATGCTGAAAGTGCATCCTGAATTTATTTTGTGGTCTATTATAGTGGTCTACTTGCTGTTAAGGAGGTCAGCAGTTAACAAGGTCTGTGGAGACTGGGAAATGCACATATTTTAGCGAATAATACTTTTATATTCTAGTATTGTCTCTTCCATTTAATAGTTCCTTGAACATGACCTTGAAAAAATTATTTATCTGGACCTCCATATGATGCACGTGAAAAAAAATTTAATCTTGACTTGCTTTATAGAGTTTTAAAAGCATAGTAAAAAGTTTACATGGTTTAACAGTCTTAAATACAAAACATCACATTTGTAATACACATATGTGCAGTCTGGGCTCATCTTTAGACTACATTTATCCATAGACATGCATGCATGTGTGTATGTGTATGCATTCTATAGAAGTTTTTGCATAAAGCAGAGTCCAGACTTTCAAATTCCAATTTTATCTTATAATTTCACACTGAAGTCGGTAATAATTCTTGAAATGAAACTTAATTTTGCCTAAGATTGTAGTAAGGAAACCTTGGCTCTCTGCCCTACTCTGCCACAAAGATAGTACAACTTGACTCATATCATACATGACATAAAGCTTGCTATAAGCATCTTAAAACAAAAATATGATACTTTGGAGGATAGCGGAATTCATATATTGGGAGTCCAGTATGGACTATCTAATGATGAATTTCTGCAAGTTGTTGAAGTGCTGTGGAGTGTTCACAATGTCATTAACAGAATCAGGAATTCTGTTGTCTCTTGACAGTTCCTAGAAAGCTTTTTCCTGCCTCAATTTCCTTGTCTGGAAAATCAAGAAAGGACTTCAGAATGTCCTTTGCTGGGTTTATTGCTATTAATTAGTTCATTACATGCAACACTTATGCTTTACTAAGGAAAACAATAACTTGAAAGGTCACAATGATTTTTAATATTGGTGCATATACCAGTTAAGAATCTTTTTTAAATTTCGAACTAGATGCATAGCATATTCCGTGGAATTAGGCCTCTTTCAATAAGACCTTGTCACCTCACGGAGTAGAGGGTAGGAAAAAATGATCCAAAAAAATACTTGGGTGGAAGATAACATAGACACAGGGTTCTGTGACAAGTGTGCTGATAGGCTGCTTCCTTGCAGTAGGTGCACAGTTGGCAACTTCTACCTCCTCCTGTTATTTTCCCATGTTTTCATTTCTCCCTCCCATCCTGATCCCTGCCTTTCTCCACTTTTGTCTCCTCCCAAACAACTTGTCCTTTACTACTTTTTTTTTTTTTTAAATATAGATTTCCACTTTTTGCTACAACTGTACACAAATTTGGTGTTTCTGGTGTCTTTACTCAGTCATCTCAGCCTTACCTGGTGTTGTCAAAGAAATGGTTCATCAGGCTCTGCTGGCCCTGCCAGCTCTGCTTCTCCAGAGATCCCCAAGGCTTCCCTCCAGGTCTCTGCAAGGTTTGGCCATCTCACATAACTCCCCCACCACTGCCTATGGTATCTGGCCATCTCTCACACCCTGACTCTTTTGTCAACTTCTCACAATGTTTGCCGTCACACCAGCAGTTTCTTGTGCAATGCCCAGTAGTTTTTCATGGCCTCTTCTCTTAGCTAAATCTCAATATACATAACAACACAATGAAAATGAAGGATTTAAGAGAAAGTGGACATTTCAGTTTCAATTTCAGTTCCAAGTGTACTGAAACTCTGGTGAATTATGTCAACGATGGGGAATTGTAGATACTATATACTGAAAAAAATGCAGTTAGCTAAAGTTTTAAGACGATAAATATTTCAATTGCTACAAATGAGTGAATTACGACTGTATGATGAAATATTAGATCATTCAAATGATCATAACCGACCATTTTCATATATGTATATATGCTTATATATATATTTCTAAGAGAATAAAGAAACAATCTGGGACATTAAGCAATACAAAAAAAATGTTTCTCTTTAAGGCTGAGTGATTTTTTCTAAGTTAGGTAGCTAATTAAATTCCATAGACCTTGTCAAATGCAACTGCATGATTACTAACCATGTGAGAAAATCATAGAATCATAGACTGCTTAAGGTTGGAAGGGACCTCTAGAGATCATCTAGTCCAACCCCCCTGCACACGCAGGGTCACCTAGAGCACGTGGCACAGGACTGTGTCCAAGCGGGTTTTGAAGATCTCCAGAGAAGGAGACTCCACAACCTCTCTGGGCAGCCTGTTCCAGCGCTCTGTCCCAGTTTCATCAGATATTGCCTCTTTTTCTAGATATATTCAGTTGTTCAAACTCTATTCAAAGAGGCTTAGAATAATCGCTGCTTTTCCCACATGGCATCTACGAGTATGTCACCTCATAATGTTCACCAAGAGTTTTATCATTAACATGGTATACCACAGGCTCAACAGTTCCAAAACAAATTTCGGTTCTCACTATTAACTAAAAGGAGAAGGTGTTTCACAACTATTCATTTGAAAGTAAATGCAGTTAAATCTCAGGATAGGAAACTTGTTGCTAAGAGCTCTATCTGCAAGATTACTGACAAATACTATCCCTTTTACAGGCAATAATTTTCTCCTGCTAAAGCAAATATGGATCTAGACAGTGCCCACTAAAGTGCATGTTTTCAGCAGTTCCTGTTAGTTTAGCCCTTTGGCTATTATTCAGGCATTTCTCTTTCCCTCTCTTGTACTGCAAAACAGTTTATTTTCATATGCATTACATAGCTGACAGATTGATTAATTATTTAAGGTCCATTGTAATTGATATTTTGGAAGGGCACTTGAGGGCCAGCTGCACATCACCTGAATAATAAGCAGAAATTAACTGCTGATGGTTCTCAGTTTCTGAAATCATGATGCTGTGCTTTGCTTTTCATGGTGCTATATGAATAGACTAATCATGTGCTACTCCATTTTTGAATAACTACATATTTCTGATGCATATTAATGACCAGACTACTGCTGCTATACAAAGCCATAGGTCAGCAGAGATATAGGGGAAAGAGTTCCTTGCCTAAGCAGGAAGAAAAAGAACAATAATGTCTTTTTTTTTCCCCATAGAGATTGTCTAATAAAAAATTATGTGGGCAAAAACTTCTTCATATCATGCATTTTTGTCACCCTATGTGTGCTTAGCTTTTGAAAAAAATCATTATGAATATGAATTTTGACATATTTGTGAAAAGTTGCTCTGAGACAAGGTGTCTCATCGCTCCTGCAAATGCAAAACATCATGTTACACTGGTCTTGGTGGTACTATTAGGTAGCTTGCGCACATGATCCTTATCAAAGATTTATCTAATTTTTGGTAAGGCACTGACAGAGCAAAGATCTAGGAAGCAATGGACTCTGATAGTTTCTGCTTTCTCTCAGTAGCTTAAAGAAGGATTGTGGAGAATTTACTTGATTATATTATGTATCAGTTTCCAAAGCAGAGAACATAAGGAAAAGTTAACATTCATTTTTAACTATCACTTAAACTCTTGGGTGACTCATTCAATATAAATGAAAGGGAAAGACTTGGTATTGTTTGGTATCTTTTGGGAAATAGACTTGGTAACTTGTTTTTTTTCACTTGTTTTTTCCTTTTTTTGGGGGGGGGGAAATTAATTCAGTTCCGTTTCAGGGTGTGGGTTTTTTTTTTTTTTTTCCCTCTGTCAGTTTGACTTATTCTTGTTTCGTTTTGGGATCATTCAAATTTTATTCTGATAATTTTACTTTGCTTTATTGGGTTTCTTTTTAAAGATGTTCTGATGTTCATAACAAAATAAGCAAGGACCAAATAAACGGAGCTTGGCCATAATCCCATCAGCTTTTCAGCTTGAATAAGGATGAAAAATGGAAAAGTGCTCATAGGTTTGAATTATGTTCATAGTCTACTCAGAATTAAGAAATTTTGCCCCATAACAAAATGGCAATAGAGTTGCCCCATAACTCCACTTCTCCATATGGGCTAGATTCTGGAAACTGGGTTTTCAATGGCAGCTTTATTTAGATGGGCAATTCCTGGCCAATGCTAAAATTATAACAGAAATGAAGAGCATAATTTGGAGTTCAAGGATGGGAGAAGGAAGAAAAAGACCCTGAGTAACATCTTCAGAGGTGGTGCTCATCAAACCACGTCTGCTGCGTTAATACACAAAACTATGAGAGAAGGAATCACAGTTATGGAGGCTACAAAAATATCATTTCTTATATAGAGAAATCCAGTGACCTGAAGACAGTTCTCTTCCCACTCCAGCCACTTAATGAACATTGTGCCTTAGGGCAAATGTTTTAGATGTACTGTCTTCCTTTTACAAAGGGCATCACAACACTGCATCAGCCAACTAAAGGTCCAGTAACTATGTCCAACATCTAAAACATTTTCATTACCCATCTTCCACAGTATGTGAACTGCTGACAGGTTGCAGAAAGTTTAATGATTTTCCTGAGCCACTCAGGAAACGGAGTGCTCTGTTCAGACTAAGAACTAACCAAAATAGTAGACACAGCCGTGTAGTAAAGTCACTTCCCCGCTTGACTTTAGAGAAAACATAGTCAGAGGTGTTCAATAGTGAGACAGTTTATTTTTAAAATTGTGTTGCATCACTTTTTCTTTTGCAGCCATTCCCCTTATAGCCCTTTCCCAGGGTAATGAAAACATTCAGAACAGTTATTATGCAGTTGCATAACACACTGTACTGTGCAGACTGCCAGCATATCTTCAAGGCAAACAACTCCGTCGTACCTTGTTTTTTTGTCCACCCACCAGCATATTGTGGTCTTTCAGCTTCTGGAAGAAAAAAAAAAGAGGAGATATGCTGATTTTAATGCAAAATGTGGGATGTTGTTTGTTGATTATTATTATTATTATTATTATTATCTTGCTCCTTATTATTATTATTATCTTGCTCCAACTATTTTTGCTTTTTTTCCAACTCTTGGATCTTTCTATTGTATTGTATAATGAACACTCTGAGACTGAAAATGTGTCCTTCATTGGCATTCACTGTGGTTAGAGCAATGGTTCATGGTCCTGGATTCTGCCTTTTGGGCATCAGAGTGAGGCAAACAACAACAAAACAGCTCTGACTTGCAGCAAACAGCAAATAGTGCCACATCGGAGCCTCCAAACACTAATCAAGTTTTAGCTGCAAAAGCTAATATGGATTGCACACTCTTAACTCCAAAAAAAAAAAAAAGAGTGCTCAAAGTACTAAAACCTAATTTGCCTCCTCATTTTTCCCTTGCTATTTATTTATTTTATATTCCATTATTTTATTTTATTTCTTTTTAAAAGTAGCTCAGAATGCAGATGACACTTTGCCATCTTCCCACCTTCATTAATCCAGGTCTTGTGGCTTAGAGGAAGGTGAAGGACTGCCATGTCATGTTTAAGCAACTGTACGTTACAGCTGCCTTACAGTCAGCCTTACAGTGCATTACAGTCAGCCTTACAGTGCTAGGGCAGGCAAGACATTCTGCCAGACACCCTCCTGGTGTTACATGGACATCTGGTTAGAGGCACAATGCTAGGTTGCAGACAAAGCTAGTAAATTGATATTATTACAACCATGAGAGAAAAAAAAATCATTATATTTCAGTGTTTTCAGATCTGTATGGGAATTTCCCTGATCAAATCTATAAAAGTCTGTTGCTGGAGTTATATAAGATGTTAACAGGTTCATTGTGGATCTTTTGCTCTTCAAAACCTTCAGATGCTGGAAATCAGCTTGGAAATATCATGGGCAAGTTTGATATATAAGTTTTCCAAAGGAGAAAGAAGACTGAATAAAATCTGGTTTCTCTTGGAGATTGTTCAGAAAATAATGTTGTCATATTATTAGGCATTGCTTGCAAAATGGGACAAAAAAAGAATATTTAGTGCACACTACATATATATATCATATGTATTTATATACATATATATAAATCATGTAGTGCCCTGTTTAAAAAAAAAAAAAAAGAAAGAACAAATGTAGATTTTTTTTTCCCTTTGTACTTCAGGAACAAAGTAAGCTCAGCTGTATTTTGCTTATACAATTTCCATCAGGATTTGTTGCTTTAAACTGCTTATACTGAGAGGAAATCAGCATAACATGATTAAGCTTAATGCAGGAACCATACCCCAAAGCAAAATAAGTGTTATTAATATTGCACTATATAGCAGCGTTAAGCTGTCAAACTGGCATGAGCTAGTCTGTGCACAAGCACACAGAGGCACACACATCTTATCATTTCAGAGCAAACAGGCATCACTGTAGAAGTTCGCCACTTGCTGGCCTCACTAATATTATTTTTACTTATGAACCTAATTCGTACAGCTTATTTCAGCCCCTGGTTAAAATTACTCACATTATTCATGTACCTTTCAGAATTACAAATCATTTCACATGCTATGAGGATAGGGAGCTGTGCAAAACAGCTCTTCCTATACCTACCAACAAAGCACAGTGCAAATCTTCTCAACATATTTATTGGAGAATTAAAGCTGTTTGCTTATTACAAATTGGAAATCTGTGGTGCAGAAATATTATGCATAACCTTGCAAATCAGATTAACTGGTGTTTCTTCTTTCATACAATAAATTCCATAGGGAGCATCTGTTCAAGGCAGTGCCTGGCGACCTGGCAGCAGATCAGAAAGCTTGTCTGCTTTCTGCACTAATTTTGGAATGTAGTCCAAGTGGGAGCATCATTACTTAAACTCAAATCTATTTTATACTGAGATTAACATGCTGTGATACCTGCTCATTGTGGTCCATTAGTCCTTGTACCATTTGAGCAGTCAGCTGTGGTGTGTTCAGTGGCAAGCTCTGCTCAGTTTGAAGTGTTAATACATTTCATAGCATCAGCATTCGACACCATGGTTGCTTTTTTACCCAAACACACCATTAAAGTTGATGAGGCAATTAGAAAAGCAAAGAGGTTAGAAAAAGTCTGTATGGAGAAGTTCATTGCAAGCATCCACTTAGTTTTTAACTAATATTTCTTTGAATAAGACAAAGAGATATTCACTTATTATGAAAATGATGTAAGAAATAGTAGTTTAAGACAGAAGATGAGGAAGGTCTACGAGCAAACTGCAAAGAAAGGTATCAGAGTCTTCATGTCCTTAAATCAAGAAAATATTAAAAGAACTTTAAACATAAGTGACTCGAAGTAAGGATAATAGGATGAATTCCTTTTGTAGGCATGTTAGTTTCAGATGCCCTGTTTTTTGTTGTTCATTGTTTTGTTTGATTGGTTTTTTGGTTGTTTGATTGTTTTTGCTGTTTGATTGTTTGGTTGTTTTGTCCTTATAGTGAAAGTGTATTTAAGCTGTATTATATAAGAATGTAGCATTGGTTTGTAATGATGCAGCTATTGGAAGGAAGAAAGATTTAAGTAGGTTTGGGATCTGAATATATGAGTGTAAAGAATCATGTTTGTGAAGGTAACAGAAATCAAAATCATATGGAAATAATAGAATTTTTGATGAGGCTACATAAAATGGAAAATAATTACTTTGGAAGAGTCATCACTTTACAAAAGTGAAGGTAATGCCTCTGTAGTGATTTTGACCAACAGTCCGATTAATTAATAGTTGTTGAAGAGAAAGAACTGTATTTCCTTACTGTTGGGAGATGCTCTTCAAATAATGTCTTTATTTATTTCAAAGTAGAGGTTGAGTGGCCTCTCTTTTTGAGCAATGTGTCAAATCCAACATCTGTATTTCCCACATCAATAATGAAATTCATCGTTGCACTAAAGGCTTCACATGTTTCATGCAGCACTGAGGTCTCAGTGGATCAGAGTAACCTAAGCGGAAAGCCTAAGCTGTTGACATGAACTTTTCAGAGAAATTTGATCTGATAAATTCCCTATAAAACTTAACCACAAATAAGAAAATACACTTTTCAAGTAATAGAGACTTGTCATATAATATAGTGCCTTTGTACTTCAAGAGAATCAATGCCAAGTTTGTCTTAATCTTTTTATTTTTATTTCTAAAGCAGTTATCATTGTATCCTCAAAGAACAATACACTGCTTAAAAATTACTTCAAAATTAAGTTGGGTAGAGTGCATAAAATCTATTTTGATCACATTGGCTATAAGATAAAAGTCTTTAAAAAAAAGAAAAAAAAAAAAAAGAGAGAAGAGAGAGAGACCCAGAAGAAATTCTTCTCGAAGGATGTCAAAAAACAAAGCAAATCATCTCATTCTCAGAACACTAAGTTGACTAAAAATTATTATAACAAAATCCTGGTTGTCAGTTATAAATCTTAAATGGCTTCTAGTTTGAAGATCTGCTTTTCATTTGGCTTCAATGCATTATTCAATTTTGATTTATAGCATATTTTTTTGTTTCAGCAATGAAGAAGATACTAGCCACGCCATAATGAGCAGATCAGATCTTCAGAGTAGGTATTGGCACACAGTCAGGCAGTGGAAGAAAGCAGGCTCACAGAAACGTGGAAGGAAAGTTTTCTAAAGTAACCAGAGATTTTCTAAATATTTCAGTTCTTTCACTACAACCTAATGACCTAAAATTTCCTAAACACAGATTTGTTCCCTGCCTCTATTTTCCTCCTTTGATTAAGAGACTAAGTAGTTTCCTTCATGAAACTCTCACCACTACATGAAATTTATTTTTAAGGATAAGAACCTAACTCTAAATCTTTTGCCGGTTTTAAAACATGTTGCAAACTAGGTAGTCTTGCCTTGTGGGGAACAAGATGGAAGATTTTTTTTTTTCAATTAGATTAACAAATGAGAAAGGAAGAGGCACTCCCATTTTAACCACTATCTCTGTGATTAGAGCACACAGACAGGAAGTGGGAGTACTGGTCTGCTGTTATTCTCTTCTTCAAAGAGTAATATTGTTTTAACAACTGCTTAAACACCATAAGAAAGGGGAGTAAAATGAGTAGGAAAGCATGGTGAAACATTCTTTCTATAAGCATGTTTAAGTGTGAACACAGAAAAGTAATTAGTAAAAAAATGAAATCACTATACTTCTCTCTCCCTCTTTCCTCCTTTCTCTTCTGCAGCTGTGTCACCCTGAGATCTGAAAATTATCCCATGGTTAAGCCCAACGTCAACAGACGTTAACTCTTAGAGTGCACTATGGTCAGACTCATGGGAAAATTGATTACTGGTAGGGTATGGGTTGCTTTTTGTGATCTCCTCTAATATCTGGCATCAATACAATGTGCCAAGTATATGCATAATAAAAAGTCCTTCTTTAGGACTTCTGTGGTTGGCCCTGTCTAATACCTGACACTGAACTCAAGTAGAATTTAATCCCTTCTAAGCAATACTTAAAACTATTCCATAGACTAAGGCTGTGATTACTTTATTTATTTATTTATTTTCTTCCTCATGAAATTTGCCCTGGAGATTTTTATAAAAGAACTTTATAATGAAGAATTTCATTGCGATGAACAATTACACTAAATTCAAAATCAGATATTTAAACAGGTCTATAAGACTGGCAAGAGCCTTGGGAATTAGTAGTTTTGAAAAGATAAGAAAGGCAACGAAGCTTTGAAGAGTCTTTGAATATAGACAGAAAATAAATAAATAAAAATAAAATACTTGAATTTTCTGACTTTTTTTGTGTCTGTAAAAGCCCAGGCAGGTTTACACTTCAGGCTCATTTACAAAAACGCAGAGTAAAAGTCTACTATCATTTTTCAGATCTAATTGTGTTCTTTGGATATAGCTCTAAAGGACATACAACACTACCTAATTTTCTATCCTTCTGTAACTAAGAGATCTATCCTGGAATTTATCCTAAAATATCCTAAAACTACAGAAAGAAAAAAAAAAAAGATTCTAGGTTTCCCTAGCAAATGAAAATTATCCAAAGAAAAAGACTTCAGATTATTAAAATATTTTCCTTCAGTCTATCAAAGAATATTTCATCAAAAGAATATTTCATTTGATATGATAATCTTGATTATTCTGGTCAAAATGTGCATTATTGTAACAACATATATGTTTTCAGCTATGTGGCTTGCATATTCTAGAACACAAAAAAATCTATATACAATATGTAATGCATACATTGCACAATAAAATCAATATTCTATTATTTTGAGCTGAATGAAATGAACCATAATAACACAGATTGACATTTCTGAGGCAATACAAGGAATTTTTCTTATTGAAAAAATATAGTCAAAATTAATGTTTAGTAAAAATTATATCAATTTTTTAAACAGCTCAACCTTGGTATTTTAGAGGTAATTTTCAACTAATTTAAATAACACATATCCCAAAAACATTTCTTCTTTATTTTTATCATTTTATTGTTTAAAGTACTATTGCTTTACCACTGACAATGTTATAACTATCCTAGATCTAGGAATGCTGCAGTGGGATTTTATCATGTTAGACACTGCCAAAACATTAAACTGGAATTTAGTGTTTAAATCTGATATTTTACCATTCCTGATAGTTAATTTTAGTGCTATTTTAGGTAGCGCATTATAACTTGCAATTTTTCTTTTTTCTGCTAGTACTTATTACAAGTGATTTCTATTTGAGTTGCACATTTAAAATCTTTGCATTTGTACCTTATCATAAATGAGAAAATGAGGAAATATTTAATATTTTGATTTTTTAATGATATACTTACTGGACTAATGTCTATGATGACCTGTACCATGTTACAACTGACCATCCTGCTATATCCTGCTATATCATATTTCAGAGCTGATAAGAGCATGCGTAATGATGAAAATAGGATTGAGGCAGTATGTCCAGAAAATGTTCTGGACAGATTTCTGGATAACAGAATTCAACATTCCCAGCAGGGAGAAGCAAAGCAAAAATGTTATTAATGATAATAATATGGACAAGAATCACCTGGAAAAATTAAACCCTAATTGATCCCATTACTAATTACTTTGTGGCATGGTGCATAGGCCACCCACAAGTGCAAAGTGGGCAATACAGATTCCTGGTGCTCAGAAGTCAGAAGAAACTGAGACTGCATTTCCAGCATCCTCCATAAATCCTGTAATGAGAGAATAATACTGGCAGTTGGGAAGGCCCAACAATTAGCTTTCTTTTCCATAAGAAAAGCATTCAGAAAAATACACTTTTTTTTTTGCAAACTGTTTTGGGTGACATAAATCGCATTTTTTTCCCCAAAGTATAAGCTAACAATTAATAAACAAGAAAACAAAATTCAGAGGCATCTCTTGTATATCTATCTAATCAAATTTCATTGCAAAATTGTCTTGCTTTATTTCTATTGTTCCTATTGCCTTTGTTATTTTCTTTCCATCCAGTAAAATATTTTTAACTTAAGTATTCCAAGGTGAGTCTATATCTTTTCCCAACTTTCTACCCAGTCAACAATAGCCTTAGAAACCTCTACAATATTTCTGTATCTGGACTGGCATCTTCAGCATCACCCAGTTCAATGTCATCTGCAAATTCCATTAACATTGTTTACTCCCTCTTCAAATCATTAATGAAAAAGCTAAATATGATAGATGGCAGCATTTAGCACATCATAAGAGGCCTTCATCTTATCTTCACTTGAGCATAACACTGTCAAACAGATTGTCAAGTTCTGTGACCATTTAACCATCTGCTGCTTGGCCACAAGGCTTCTACTGTGCATCCTTCCACAGGAGCCCAGGACTCCAGAATTTCTGCATCCATTTTTTAATACAAACTCCAAGCAAAACTTATTTGCAGTGTTGGTGTCTGTAAGCATTTTGGTGATACTTTTCCCTCCTGCACCTAAGCAGGCTGTGGCAGTGTGTAAAGTGATAGTAATGACCCAAAGAGCATTTCCTTTAGGGCCAAAGACATCCTTGAAATCCTGAAGCTGAAATAGTGCTAAGTGGGGAAATCCAGCTAAAAGAGCAGGATCAATCTTCCTCAATGTTGTGAGTGCTCATTAATCTCATTAATCTGCCATGCCAAATACTGCTATACCAAGTTTCTGCAAATGCTGAAACTTGCAATGTCATGTTGGATGGAAAATACCATCAATTCCCCTCTGCTCCATCCCTGCCCTCTGCTTTGGCACTTGGGTTAAGGAGAACTTTCCTGAAGAAGGCATTTTTACTCAGTTTATGAAAAATATGGCATCGTTCCCAAACACACTGAAAGGTAAAGAAGAAAGATCAAGTTTAACACTCTTGCTATCTTACTCAACACGGTAATATGAATTAATGAGGTGGAGAATGGGAATATCTTCATAGTAATCTGCGGGGCATTTTCCCACACGTGTGAAACAAACTAGCCATTTCAGTCCATGTCAAACTAGATTAATATATCCATTCTTTGTGTTGTCCGAAAGCAGAATAGAGGATTATTTTTCAGCACTTTTTTGTTGTTGTTTCAGTAGATAAATGTGCTATAGGAATTCTTTGTGGCTCTGATACTCTATCAGTCAACTAGATGCCATGGGGAGAACATTTAATAAACTTGTAGCCAAGAGGTAAGAAATTTGAGATCAACATTTACCTCAAAATGACTTTTTATTCTATGATTATATATATTTTTAAAGTTTATTTTACATTATTGTGTATGCAGACAAACATAAAAATAATTTTATTGAAGTGGATTACATAGGCAACTCTTCCCTGAAAGAAAAGGAAGAAATGTGGAAGTTACTTACTGGAGAGTTCATCATCTCCAGCTGCTATTTTCCAGAAGGATTTTAGGCTATATATGATAATAATTTTATCTATTTCACAAATTGGTTCTGAAAAATACATATTTAAGGTTCTTGATATAATAACATAGCTCTGGGTTAGTTACCCAAGCTGTCTGTATAGTGTATAGGTAGAACGAGACATTTCATAATAAAAAAGATGCTCACATTAAAAATACACAAGAGTCTAGAATAAATACAGATCACATCATCTTTGTTTAAAGCACTACTGTGCAGTTGGCTTCCCAGGGTGAAACTTGTACTGAAAATAAACTTTTGTCTTTTCTTAAGACAAAGGTAGAGGAGGAGACTACTATTCTTATAATGTAGCCTAGTAACTACAGCATACTCCCAGGAACTACTGAAAAGTGAGGCCTCACTACTTTCTTAGCCTGGGCTCATTCAAACAACCATCCATCAGTTTCCAGAAAAATTCCATAATCATCAGGGAATCATTTCATGTTTATTTTCTTTTCTTTTTCTTTTTTCCTTTGGTGGAAGAGAGATAATGCATGCAAGGGGAAACCATAGCCTATCCATTCTCTTAAAATGATCTCTCTGATTAAAAAATAATACAAGATTTGGGGTTCTTGAGGCAGAGAGATACATCTCCAGGTGCTTGGAGACTATAAAGAGAGTCATGATAAAAGTTGACATTTTAAAATTTATATAGCAGTTGCTTGGGGGTTTCAGCGTTGCATTTTACTTAAGTACTTAAATTCTGACTATACCATACTTTATACCAGGCTAGAATAGGCATAGAAGTAGTCAGAAAATACAGCAGTTCATAGAATATTTTCACATCAGCTGGTTTATCTACAACACAAAGGATGTTGACTGTAAGAGTGTTGAAGACTTTAATGGTTCCTCTAGAGATATTTTGGTGTATGGTGAAGTTTCAGTAAACTGAAATAAGAATACACAATCTATTTTGAAAGAGAAAGTGGAAGTAGAGCTCAGGCAACCTAATTTCACATTTTAGTAAAATACTGTAACATATAAACTAGTGTCTAAAAGAAATGGACAATTCCTTTTTTGATGGTGTAAAGAAAAGTCAATGTGTGTTCTTCAAAATTAAAACATATCAACAGAATCTAGCACATTTTTCTCAGAGGCTTTTTGAAGAATGAGAGACTATTTTAAAATCAACAAATGTTTTGATTATCTCTCACGGTCATTTCTATAAGCATACCATAGAGATATGATGTTAAATGTAGAATTTCTTATGATAGGTGTACAACTGATTCTAAAGCTTTACTGAAAGGTTATTTCTTACTCATTACCTTTCTAATAGGAAAGATATGCTGAATGGCCTCATTAAGATCTGCCTTGAATCCCTTTTTAATTGCTGTTTCCAATACTACTTGAAATGACGATAAGCCAAGTATGGTTATTAAATCTATAGACAGTACCAAACTGTATGTCACTGCAAGCAGACTGAAAGACAAAATTAACAAATTAGGCTGAGCCAAAATGAAATAAGATCTGAAAAATTAATATATATTTCAGTAGAAACAAATACAAATATCTACTCCTGGAATAATCTACCCCTTACATACTTAGAACAGCTGCTTTCACTGTGAGGAATCACATGGCACCATGTCATTTCAAAAACTGTGCATCCTTTTTGCTGGGAAATATGATGGAAATGGAGATTATTTGAAAGTCAGAAATATGGTAAGAAGTTTAGAAAAAAGGATCATCAGGGAAATATTATATATATATATATTTATATATAATATAAGAAAAAGAAAATTAAGGGCAGATACGATGGGGTCATATTGAGAGCTTCTGAAAAAGTTAATTGGAGAAGCTATTGTCTATGTTTATATTTCATATAATGAAATGCAATGGGCTTAAATTGCAAAAGAACAAATACATTAGAAATTAGGCGACAAAAACTCATGAAACAACTACTTCAGTCTGGAACAAGTAGCCCAAGGAAGCTATGTAAACTCCACCATTGAAAAGAGCTTTTAAAGCAAGAATTACTATGGAATTATCTAATAGTTAGTTATTATTTTGCTCTAGGGCAGGTTACTGTGCTCTAGGGAAGATGTTTGGACTACAGTATACTTTGACCTAAGCTTTTTGATTTTCTGTGGCTAAGGGTCTGTTTCTGGGCTGCCATTAGCTTTCCATTTTGTAAAATGTGCATCTGAAAAAGAGTCTAGCTTGTATGCAGTATTTAAGTTACTACTTTTTTTAATATTCAAATATTTACATTGAAGAAATGCATACATATCCTTATTGCCATATGGCCTTGATGATAAGGCTCACTTTTAGGGTTAACAATTTCTTAACTTGCTTGGAATTTGTGAATTTTGCATTTTTAAAAAATGCTAATAGTTTTTTTTTTAACCATTTTGTACAGAATTGCGGAATGCTAGCAGATCTGTCAAATTTAAAGCCCAAGAAAGTCATCTGAAACAGTACAAATTATTTTAGTAGGATTTAGATCTTGTATGCTTAAATATTAAAGTGCAGAGGTGGGGCAAAAAACTTTCAAAGAACTTTCAATATATATTGAAGGAATTTATGAAATTCTAGAGAGAATAGTTCTCTTCTTTGTTTTCACCCTTGGCCTCTTACTATCTTATCCCTATCCAAGAAGTTGGTGTTAGTAGTTTCTGACTTGGTTGTGTTGTTTGAACTTATTAACAGAAAATCACCTGTATCTCCCTTAGGAATAACTTTGCCATCACCTGCTTTTGCTGCAGGAAATATTAAATGCTATTACTGGAAAAACACTAGATATAGTGTGACTCCTGTTAAAATAAACATGATGGAGTTGTTGCACTAAACAAATGTGAGGTTCTGTGGGGCAAACACATCAGGTTTAATTCAGTTTATTGCTTTATTCGGGGTAAATATGTTACCCTCATTACTGTCATTATTTGAATTTCTCTCGAGATATAGTACATTTCTCCTCCCAGCACCAATGATAGAAAAACATGCTTATCTTCATTTTACATATGAAGAATTAGGGCACAAAGAGGGACGCTTACCAAAAAACAAAAGGGAAGTTAATGGCCTTCAGAGGCAAACTAATGACTTAATTATATACTTATTTTTACAAAATGACTTTTGGTAGTGCTCAGCTACTATCATAACAGAGTAGGGCATAAAATGTATTTTAAAAAGAACAGCTACAAACCATAGAAGAGTTGAGAAATAATAATATATGTGAAGGACACAGATATGTTCTAGGTGGAAAACATGGAAGAGTGATATTCACTTGTGGAAGCAGCCAACCCTTGCCGAGAGATATAATAATTAATAGGCTAAACATAAAACACTATTGGGTCCAAATGTCAGTTCGGGAACTAAAGGCAGTTGCAGTTCATCATTGACCAAAGTTTTCCCACTGTAAAATTCTTTCCTTTTTGAAAAGCATTTATCTCTTATTTCAGTTTAAATACCAGCAGTGTCAGGTGACTTCATTTCTAGATGACAAATATATATATATATAAATAAATATATACAAATATATATTTGTATATTTTTATATATAAATATATATATATATATATAAAATGCTAAAGTGATCCTGCAAATGAAAGAGGACAAAGAACATCTCTGGGGTTACTAAAAAAACTGTGCTTTCCTTGAAGATTTCATTTGGCAATGGAATGATGAATTGATACAGGAGGTATCTAAGGGAAATATCTTAGAGTCAGGTGAAGAGAAAGAGCTACCTCCCAAAAAGAAACTGGAGAAAGTTGTTAACCTCTTCAGAATGAAAAGAAGAAGAGTGGTCAGAGATGGCAGCATATTTCAACAAAATCTGTCAAGCTTAAAATCCTTTAGCAGACATTAACATCACGAAGGACTTCAAATATCATTCAATGAACAAGGCCACAAAGCCCAAGTTGTATCCAGTTATCAAAAAAGATCAAAGGTGATGAGTCTTCAAGGAAAAGTACGTGAAAGATTGTTTTGAGACTCTTCCTGACTCTCAGAAAACAACAGTGTTTTATTAATGAGTCCTTTTATAATTATGAAGTGATCATTTTAAAAGTAAATAGAAGTAAGTGAGGTGCATTAAACTGCAGAACTCAGTCATCATTTTCTTAAAGATTTTTTTCTGAGCGTTGCTAGATGAGGGAGATAAAGAACAGGTATATCTAAAATAATTAACTACAGTTCTGGTATGTGTTGTGTATACTGTGTTGTTAATTCACTAAAAGGATTTAATGATAGTTATTTAAAAGGAGTCCTAGTGAGTGGAGCTATGCTAAAAGGTTTTCCATGAAACCTTTTTGCTGGAAAAAAAGGAAGTTTTTTGTTGTTGTTTGACTAATATTTTTGAGAATCTGAAGACATTTCTTGTCCTCAAATCTAAAAAGTTTTTAAAAAATCTCGAAAAATGTTAGCGTGATGTTGTGGTAATTTATGCTCTTTTATATGGATGTGTCTTTAATTTTATTATCTTCATCTTTCAAGCAATAAATGATGTTGGGGCTCTTTTTCTGTCTGTGTTTTATGAACATTTAGCAAGAGATAGATGCTGATAAAAAATTTACAGTGTGCATAGAAAAGATGAACATAAGACAAGATATGTGAGTTGTGTGTGATCTGGTAAGGTCATAGTAAGAACATAGTAAAAGACAGTAAGAATAATAAAGACAAATTCCTAACTAATCTTGAGTTTTTAAAAGCTTTTTAAGGCCTTAACTGTTATATCCTATACTCTGAATTATTTTAAGGTGGTCTGTGTTCAAGAAAAGCAAATACAGTAGTTTAAGAGTGGAGTAAATAGTTTTGTTAAATTAATCACATCAAATTATTTGTTTCTAAGTCTTTGAGAAACATCCGGCCAATATTACCTGGCAGCTTGCTTACGTAGTCACTTCTCCAGAATAACTTTGCATAACATAACATGATTGCCTAGTTCTACAAAAAGAAAAAAGATGCATCTTCTTGATATGTCCTGGCAAAGAACATAGCCTTGCAGGAAACTACTCTCATCTGCAAATGTTAATTACATATAACAAGCCATATCAAGGAGGTCTTTCATCTCATCTGCCTACCAGAATTCGGTATGACCCTTTGAAGAAGCCGCTTCCTCCATTACGGATTCGATGTGCTGCTCCAAAGGGGGCTCACCATTAGAAACACAAAATAGAGTCACATTGATGGAAACCCAATCAATCAGAGCTGCTCCAGACTTACTCCATTTTACCAGAGCAGCTTTAGGCTGCTTATCTCCATATTCTTAGAGATTTACTTTAAAAGAGAGATAACAAAAAAAAAAAAAAAAAAACAGAATACATTTGCATGAATTAAGACTTTCAGATTGAACATCTTATAAAAAAGAACTTACTGTCTAGCACACAAGGTAATTGAAGTGGAGCAGCCCAGTCTCAAAGCAATTATTAAGAAAAAGATCTAGTTGGAGACATTTAAGCAGAATTTATTTTGAGGGAAAATGATGATTTATTAAAAGAAAGAAAGATATTAGTGCCAATGGCAATCCCTCTTGAAAGAAACCTGTAAAAAAGGCATATTTCAGCAGACTACAGTCAAAATTACTTTTTTATTTTACAAGTTCTATGCAAACTTATATATATAAGTGTGTTTATATATTCCCATTTAAGAATCATCAAAATAAAATATTTTAATAAGATTAAAATGGCTTATAGTTCCTTAGTTTTTAGTACATACAGGCAGCTCCAGGATTTCTGGCACTTTTGATTTGATTTCATGTGATTTGTACCATTTAGAATAAAATTTGCCACCCTTCCCATAGAACAAAACATTCAAACCCTGAATAGTTCTATTTTCAGAGAAGAACTGTATCAGGAAGGCTGTGATTTTCATCTTGTTATCTCAGAGGCATAACATAGTTATTCGCAAGAAAATGAACAAACCAACCAACAAACAAAAAGGATATTGTGTCCTTATTGCTAGCAGTAATTAAACTTCAGAAGGCTCATGCAATCATGGCTGATAAAAGTGGAGAGTATCTCAAAGGTACAGGGTAATTTCTTGTTGTTTTGCTGTAATTAATCTTAAGTGTAATAGTCAAAGAGGCTGCTAACATTCCCATTTGGGAAACCATTGACTTGACTTTCAGGAAGATCATCTTGACAATCAGACAGACTGTTGCCTTTCATAAATTTCTTCCATTACTCCCACATGCATTTTCAACATCATACCTACTTTTTTTTTTTTTAAGATATTTCTGGCAAAGTTCATCCTATTGATGCCAATAAAATCTAATAAAAAATGCAGCTCTAAATTCCCTGTGCTGCTTCCAAAACGTCTTCCGAGAAATTTAACCTGACTTGGCTTTTGTGGGTCTCAGACACAGCACAGAATATTATTCTGTGTTTTGTGCTTCCCTGTCTATAAAAATGATGGTAGTACTTCTACTTCAATAAATATGCTCTGTGATAGGTAGGATTATTACCAGCTAAATAAATGACATAATATATTTCTTCAATTTCACTTGAGCTTCCTCTTTTGCTTTGTGAATTTTCACTGCATGTTGCCTATAGCAATTTTACATCCTAAATCTCTCTGAAAAGCTGGTTCTCATTTATATTCACTGAAACTCTCTTGTAGACTAAACAATTATCTAATGACAATTTCCAGATCTAGATAATGACAAAAAGATTCTTATATTAAAAAAAAAAAGTATGATATTCCAGAAATCCCTGAGTATGAGAAAATGTAGCTGATTATTCTATTAGACTATGGGGATTTTATTACCTCATTTTGATAACCTTTAGTGTAATAGAGCAGATGTCAGTATATTATTTTTTACTATAAAGCTTTTTGTTTTACAGTGAAATGCAGATAAGAACTTAATGGTCTATGTTAAGATAGTTTAATTGACTGGGCAAGAGGAGTAGCAAGGGCAGCCTGCAGTTTGTCTGGCCCTTTTCTACCAGATTGAAGTATTTATTATTATGTACTGTTCTATATTAAGCTTCATCATGAAAGAAAGCACAATCTGTTCTTCTTAGGATTCTTAATAGTTTCTAGTACTGATTCATTGGAAGTGGAACTAGCATACTGTTAGAGTTAGACTGTAGGTGGGAATGCATATGCTTTAGTTTAGAGCAAAATTACAGTGTGAAGCAGGGATATGGATGATGATGTAACCAATGGTTTTTTTTAAACATGCAGAGCCATATGGGAGCCACATTTGAGCTGGGCTTAGGGCCAGAGTTGCAGGTAGGCAACACCCAGGATTCAGGCTGGCATTCTGAAAGAACCCAGCTCACAGTTGCTGATGTAAGTATAGGACATATTTCAAAAAGGCAACAGTTAGCAACTTGGATTTTGCTACCAACAGGCAAAATTTCAAGAGCTGAGGAGCATCCTGTGCTACCTCCTCCAGCAGAACCAGTATAGAGGTCCTGGCTCCCTAAAATGGACGTGGAGATGGAGTCTGGTTGGGAGCTGAAATGCACTGCATTTCATTTCAGTTTTACCTTCTGTTCTTTTGAGTCTGTTGTGATGAATTGGAATGAGCCAACTGAAATTAATTCCTCCCTTATATTTATTTATTTATTTTTAGGATGTCTTATTAAATTTAGAAGCAGAATGGATAGATTTCTAGAAAACAGGTAGCTTTGTCCCATAGAACTGGCAGACCAAGTCACCTGGGTTCTAGGAGAGGGCTTCTAAAACAATTCTAATTTGGAAATGAAACCAAAAATCTCCTTTTCTGAGACTCAGTCCTCCTAAGTTCCAGCCTTGCACATTCACATGTACGAGATCAGAAATCTGTGTTTTCCTTTTTTCATAGACCTGGCTGAAAACTGGGAACTGGCCTCTGGGCAGAATCTTGTTCCTTGCTCTAGCTGTGGAAGTTTTGCTATTGCTGGTGTAGAAAAGACAAACCTCAAGAATCAAAAATCTGTGAGGGACTATACCAACAGCACAGAGGTGCCCTCCCGCTGCAAATCTTCCATCTCATTCCCTAGGAAATGTGATATAATGCAATTCTACAGCTTCCTACTTCCATTCCTATTAATGCTGCATCTGTAGACTCATGCACACACAAACGTTCTTCAGAAAGATAGGTCAGAGTAAGATAAACGGGATTTTATAGAAAAGAATTTTTTTTTTTCCATCAAGGAGTGTTCATTATCCCCACAGTATAGCTTGGATTAAATATACATACCTCATCAAACCTCTTCTACAACCAGGGAATTCACTATGAATAATTAATTAAGTAGAGTTTAATCAGCAACGATCATGACAAGAGCTCCACTGGAATATTTGTATGAGCATCTTGAAGCAAAGCTGCTTTCTGTTTTCATCAAAACTCCCATGAGCTGGTGTTGTGCAGCTCTGGTTTTCCCAGTAGGAGAAATCAGCCACTTTCAGATTTAGAATGTCAGGATGTTTTTCTTCTGAATGCTAAAAACAAAGCACTTCTTTGTTAAGTAGCCTTGGTATTTTATATGCTTCCTCTCATTTTAGATGAGGCAGTGCTTTCTATGTGGTTTCACAAAGTATCTCTGCCTTGATACATGATAAGATCACATTATTTGTGCCAGAGCAGCATTCACTTGATTGTAAAAGAGTTAATGCATTTCTTGTTCATTTCAAGAACAACTACTTATTTCAGTATTGTAATTAAACCTATTCTCAGCTTTATAGGAAGCCTTAGGGTAACAGTTTGTACGTTCATAACACTTTTAAACAAAGGGTTCAGTGTTTGGAATGCTGCAGAGTTCTAGTTCTGTAAGTTAATTAGACCTGACTGAGAATTTTCCATTGATATTTTTTGACAGAAAATGAAGCCTTCAGAATTTCCACTTCTTGGTACTATAACATGGAACATTTTTACATGAAAATCCTACAAAATGCTGCATGGCAAAGTTCGATATGCTGCCTTTTTGGTCTTTTCTACTTTTTATTTGGAAAGCCAAACAAAATATTTAGCATTGATTGAAATGGACCGAAGTGAGAATATTTTTAAACAAAGCAGTGATTTTCCTGTCAAACAGCTTAATTTTAATTTAGATGGCCTCAGGGTCTCATGGGAGTTGTAAATGACCAACCTGAATTTTTCCTTCATTCTGAGTTCTCAAGCTCTACTGCCTCTTTCATGATGTACCACATCCTTGCCCTCTGGTTGAACTGTTTCAGTCTCATGGGAATCACTTGATGTGGATGCATCACAGGAAATGTAGCTTGTCCTCGAAGCATGACACATAGGGAAGCATGGGGAATCTGATTTTCAGCTCCCAGGAAGCACTGCAACAACTGTATTTAAAAATCCTATGGCATTTTGTCCAGGCATGACAAGTAGTAATGGATTTTCCATCAGGCCTTATCACAGCAGAGAGGAAAATGGAAGTTGGTGCAGTTAGCTAAGAGGATCAGCATTCAGATTGCTGTTCTGGTTGAGTACCACGGGGAAATCTCATAAGGTCTCAGGGATCCATCCCTGATGTGAAATGAGGAAAATGGTATTTCCTTTCTTCCACTGTTGGTCTCTTTTGGACTATTCACATGGTAAGATCTTCAAACTGGAGGCAGTGTGTTTTATGTTATATACAGTGCTGAGTCTAATTCGGCCTCTAAAGTCTAGCGCCAGAGTAAAAGGGATGATTTCACAGATGGGCACACAAAGTCCTGGTGGATTCAATGCCCGAGTCCCCAAAACAGTTTAAGACTGACAGAACCAACTCTTCAGGTCTCACTACTTTTCACTGTCAGTGCTTTTATATTCTCACGCTTGTAGGAAAAGGAAGTTTTCTCTTACACAGTTTCTTTTGCTTAAAAACTGACAAAAATAAGTAAAGAATAAGCAGTGCCATATATCAGGCCTTAGCAGTCCAGTCTTATTAGTCAGTCTTATTAGTTTTTATTTCTGTGGAATACTGCTCGGTGCTTAAAATGATATTTTGGAGAAAAGAGAGCTTCTACCCTAAAGGTCTTCTGATTTAAATGAGACAAGAAACAGATTTAGAAAGCCAGATGGAGGAGCACAGGGAAGCAAAAGTACAGTCTTGGTCAATGTGACTGTCAGTGGTATCACTATACCCACTGTTTAAGCACTGTGATTTTTCTTTAGGCCTGGCAGGGAAGAAATTTTCTACAGTGACATAGCATAAAAAAACAATAAGTGTAAATATTAATTGCTAGATTTTCTGGAAAGGAGAAATAGCTTGAAATAAAACATGAAGATTGACCCATTGCATTGATTGACATTTAATTAAAAAAAGATAAAACCAAAAACAAACAAAAGTACATTTAGTTGATCTGTGATCCTTTGATCTCAGTAATACTAATTGTCAGTTTTGCCACACATTCTCCTGAGTCACCAGAAAAAAATTCATCAAAGGGTAACTTTTACCTTTCATTGTGCTTAAAATATCGTTGTTGTGCAGACTGCATTGCCAAGTGATTGTTTTGTTTTGCATGTATTCAAAGTGCTGTACCTAAAAATAAATTCTAAATATATATTTTTAGTTTTGGGGTGTTTTTTTTTAAGCAAACCCCAGAGCAAATGATCACTTTCAGTCAAGAGACTCAGAAGGGCATATGTAATTTATACATACACTATTGCAGACCAGATATACACAGATATTCAGGTGCCTGACAGCCTTCGGTTTCAAGAGAGATACAGATAAGTAATCACGATTGAGGTCCCTAAGAAGCTTTGTTGGTCTTGACTTAAAAAATAGACAAATAAGTTAAAATATTAACGTTATTTTGTAAAATATTGACATACTGATTCCTCTGCAAATGAATTATGTATCCTTTAAATTATTTATTCTTTCTGAAGCAAGCAGAATGTCTGCAAACCTTAATACCTGCCTATATGTTTCCATTTGCATTCAGGAAACTATGGTGAAAGTGGAATGGAAGCTTTCAAAGACATGTCGGCCAAGGAAGGAATCTGCATTGCACATTCCTACAAGATCTACAGCAATGCCGGGGAGCAGAGCTTCGACAAGCTGCTGCGGAAGCTGCGGAGCCACCTGCCCAAGGCCAGGGTGGTCGCCTGCTTCTGCGAAGGGATGACTGTGAGGGGGCTGCTGATGGCCATGAGGCGCCTGGGACTCGCCGGGGAATTTCTGCTGCTGGGCAGGTGAGTAATGCTGTGTAACTACAGCCGGTCTCTTTCCCAAGTAGTGCAAAATAAAAGTCCAGGCAAGTATGCATAAAACATGTATTCGTCATCTCTCCTAGACACGCATGTATCCAAAAGATAGAAAGTAGCAGTGGGCATCTCTTCGTGGTGCATATGCAACAGGCATGCATCTCTTGCAAAGGTGCTCCAGAGAAACACAAGACTGTTTAGCCAGTTCTAGTAACAACACTATGTAAGGCAAGACCAACACACAAGTCTTAGATTTATGTCTTTTCACTTTATTTGCATCGCTTTAACCCACATCCTGAATACCCACTTTTACCCATGTAAATACACATCCTGAAGCTATATCTCATTTGAGGTACATTATTTTAAGAGATGATCTGACCTCGGGGTTAGGCCTCTTCAGACAGGTCTCTTCAAAAGGGAGAGACTGTTAACTGGAGCAAATGTGCTGCTTTGCGCCTACCGCCTTGCAGGTAATGCATAGCTGGTCTCTTGTCTTATGTGGAGCTTAATAATAATAGCATGTTGTGACTACAGTTGGTCCTTGGTTTCCTATGAACAGGAGAGAGGTAAATTAACTCAGATACATTTATCCATTGAGAAAAGACTCTGGTATAGTTTTGAAGAGAGAGAAAAAAAAAGTATGCTTTTTTTTTATTTCCCACATATCAGCAGAGGGACCCTAAGAGGAGATAAGAAAAAACGAGTGTCTCATCCACAAAACAAGCCCAGCAGCAGTCACCTTATGTGCTTTGTTGATTTTCTGGTAGTAGATATTAGAAGGATGAACTTGTGAACAGTGCAGGAAAAGGAATAAAATGGTGTCAGTGAAACTAGCTGCCTTTGGTGGGAGACTTAGTTCAACATGTAAGAAATGCAGCTCTGCCCAGCTGGCTGGGCAGCCAGGAAGTTCAGGCTCTTTTTGATGGTAGCCTCTGTCCACCAAGCAGCCTGTGGTGCCCAGGTACCCTTCCACCCTGTGCAAAAGAGGAAGCAGTTGCCATTGCTGCCCTGCTTTTCAAATGCATTTGCTCTGCAGACTCTTCTATGGATTATCTTGATCTTTTTCTAGCCTGATTTTGGAAGGGACTTCAGAAGTCCCTTCTCAGCCCTTTGTTTCAGAACCACCTAAATATAGTGAGATACCTCCTTTTTACATCTTTTCATGTGAGCTAGTTGTCATGATTTCCATTATAGTCAAAGAAGAAAAATAAGGCTTTCTTAGGCATTATTTGTAATAAGAATGTTTAAAGCAGCTCAAAGAAGTCACATTCTAGAAAAAAGGCTTGCACAGAGACTTTCTAGATGACCAGCTTAGTTGGAAAAACAATCTTGCTAGCGATAAAGAGCAAAGTGTAGCAAATGCTACTCCACTATATCAATCTGGAACAGCTGCCAGCTGAAAGACCTGTGCTGTCTTCTTCTCCCCTAAACACAAGGAGCTGTCACATCACTGCAGCATCAATTCAGAAGTACCAAAGTATCATTTTCAATATCTATGGTGGCTTGCAGATTCCGAAGCACACTTAATTTTGTATGGGATTTGCTTATGCACAACTGCTAGAAGTAGTCCTCAGAAAAAATTTTATGATTAAGGACTCTGAATAATACTGGAGCAACACAGCTTAGAGCTCTTCAAAATAAAGCAGGGTCTGGAGAGAACTGTCTTTTTTCAATGAAAAAAAAAAACCCAAAATGAAATAAAAAAACTCTTTTTCTAGCTGTAGTGGAAATTGCCATGCTTAATTATAAAGAGAATTATTATTCACTACGTGACTTTCAGTCATCATATTGAAGTTTCTTTCAGAAATTAAAAATCTAAACTCTTTGAAGTTAAAACAGACAAATAAAAAATGTTTACAATTTCACTGGACAAATATATGCAGATTCTAGTCTGGGGCAAAACCATGCAATTTATTTGTCAGAGGCATTTCAGGACATAGAAGTGTTCAAAAAGAATGAAAAAAAAAAGAGGTATAGGAAGATCCAGGATCTAGAAGCATTGCTTCTTCTTTCAGTGATTTGTTCAGATCTGGTATCAAAATCAGCAACTAAACATCCAATTTTGCCTGCTAAGGATTTTGCTTTTATTTTAGTCACTTATGCAGAAGTGAAGGTTTGTTTCAGTTCAGCAAGACTCGTGTGGAGTAGAGGAGGTTGTAGAATGGTCCACAGAAATTCCACAGAAACGTTCCTTCTATCAAAAGTGTTGTCCTTTTGCCATGGGAGAATTGCTAGGAAGAAAAAAAATCCAAAGCAAACAAAAAAAATAAAAAGCAGGCAGCTTGCAGAAAAGCCACCTGACAAGGGTGGGAGGTGCGATGTATGACCGCAATGCCTTTGCCTCCTGAGATCCTGCAGGGATATAGAGCTGCATTTCCCAGGATCTAGACATGCTGAGGTGTTTTTTTTTTTTTTTCCAGTTCTTTGTCTGGCCCAGAGCTAGGCTGAGTTTGTGGAGTGAAGCTTAAGGCACTCACCTGGACCTGACACTGGAACTAAGATAAACACAGCCAGAGTATAAGGAGGACTTCTTTGGGCATTATAGAGGGGCTTTTAGGAAGAGTTTGCCATGAACAGATTATTCAAATCACTCAGAGGAGAAGAAGCTACATCTAAATAGCTCAATAAATGATGGATTGTGCAGCTAATTTCTCCTGTGAAACTACCCAGGAAAGGGAGTAGTATAAAATGCTCTGATCTTTGAGTTGCTGCTCGTTAAACTAAGATTAGAATAGGACACTGGCACTAGAAGAGGCACTGCCTATGGCTGGATGAAGTGGAATTGGTTCACACAGAAAACTTAATCTGCTAATGGATACTTATTTGGTTCTCCACAAATTCATTTTGCTCCCATTTTCTTCTGTGAAATTGAGAATTATTATTATTATTTTTAATGCACTAAGTTCCAAAAGCCACACATTAGCTTCATGGTTTGACATAAGTATTCAGGTTTTCCACTTCTAATCTTTTTCTTCTTCTTCCTTATTTCATTTTCTTTCCAACTATTTCTTTCTAAATATTTTCACCTGAGGCCTTGCGCAAATAATGATAGGCTTGAGGAGTATAAATTTCATGTCACCTGTTTTATGCTCCGCTAAACAGAAAATGGAGTGGCAAGAAGTGTACATATCAGACAAATCTAGACATTAGTAGAACCACAAGGAGACTAGAGGGAGGAGAAAAGATATCCTTCAATGAACTCTCCATTCTTGCTGTGCTGAAATTGCATTGCCTGCCAGTGACAGAGATGAAAGATAGTGAGCGATTAGTGACTGCAGACATTTTTGACTCACGGAAAAGATTTCAAATGTTCAGCAAATATTTACCTCATCCACCTTGAGGAATTGAACTTAACCTCAAATAGAAAGGTGAGTGTGTTGATTTTCAAGTGTGAAGAAAAGTGCTTTTTTAACCTAACCATTTTTCAACTTAATTGGACAGCAGGCTGCATCCATCAGTGCTTATTACTTCTGGCATCCACAGGTCGCATGCCAGGAGATATCCTTGCAGATAAAGTTGATTAAAGAATAAATAACACACACGCACAGAGCAGCATAACTGACTTCAGAAAATACTTCAGAAAGGAATATGGAATACTAATTGTGGTAGATACTTTGTTTTTAGTAGATTTTTAGCAGTTTCTCATTGTATTAAATAGTTGGTTCAGACAACTACTAGTCCCAACTGAGCTTATTGATATTAACTAATCTGTGTTGAATGAAATAGGGTCAATGAATAGACTGAAGTAGTGGATACTTTTTGATGTGCTCCCTGGCATTATCTCAGCCTGTATCAGCTAACACATCTGACAGGACCCAGACGTGGTGCTGGTGACAGCACTGTCAGGGATGGTTCCCATGAGGCAGTTCTGACATAGATCCTCTTTTCTGAGGTCAAAGAGAGTTAAGATATAAAGATGCAGGCCTTGCCATGCCTTTTACCTCCAGACCTGAGAACTGTCCTTGCTTTGTTTTATTTAACAACATAAAAGTAGCTATTGTATGAAACTACAGAGCAAGAGATGGGATCTTTTGCAAAGGACGTGTAATTCTAAATGGGATATATATCTCCTAACTTAAGTAGAGGAGAGGATGAGAAAAACGAGATGGGAAAGTAGAGGTATAGGAAAAATTAATTACTCAAGGTCTTCAGCTTCCAAACAACATTCAAAAATTAAGCTTGATCAGCAATGAACTACTCAGAGTTACTTTTCTCTACATATTGCATATTCCAGTGTGCTTATCACGCATCAGAAAAAAAATAGAATTAGTTGCCTTGCTTGGCAAAAGATAAATTAATTAGAATGATTTGGAGTTTCTTCTGTATAAAATGACAAAATGAAACACATAGAGTCAAAACATCCAGCAGATATGGAAATGGTTCCTTGAGCTCTGGTTCTGATTCTTGTTTTCAAGCTTCTAATTGATAAAATATGTCCAAAATTTACCAGTCGGAGTTATTTTGTGAATGGCTGTTAGATATTTATTCAATCAATCAATGGCTTCTATAACTGTTACTATACCAAATGTTTGTCAAAACATCTGGAGCAGAGGTATGGGAAATCCAGAATTACAGGTCATCTCACAGAATTTTTATACTACCTTGAAGAGCAATCAGGAGTTGGTGACCTCTTCCATATATGCTCTTGCAAAATCTAAGGATCATGTGGTGCATTTTCAGAATTCACTGGATTGGCTGCTAGGCTGTTAGTGAAGATAGAGAAATACTCTTGAGCATGCTAAGGTGGCAGAGGGTGCCAAGCTGAAGATGGGTTAGGGGAGGACCACCTATTCTAGCAGTGTGGTGATCACAAGCAATTTAAGTGTGATCCTGCAGGAGCACAGGAGGCAGCTTGATGTCGAGCTGCACAGTGGCAGTCAGAATCAATCAAATATTAGGAAACTGTACTCAGAATCAGTGCCCATTCTTCTCAAAACATCACAAGTATTCTCTAACTTTCACAAATTGCTTCCAGAGTCTTGGTTTTCTGCTAATAAAAAATAGCTATTTAGCTCCCATGGAGATAGATTGGAGGAAATTATTATCGATTCTGAGGCGCTCAGACATTGCAACAAAAAGGACTGAGTAAAAAGTGAGTAGTAGGAATGTAGATAAGGAAGAAGAACAAAATGCAGAAGACCATTTGTTCCAGAAAGTCCCAAAAGCAGTTTGACTTCAGGAAACTCAGCAATGTATGAATAAAATCTGGTTAGTAACTAAAAAGGGCTATTGTTGCTACTGTTGCTGAAGGAAACTTCAAGATACATGGGAAATGATGTTCTTCCAATAATTTAGAAAGAGATCTTCAATGAGACTTGCAAAACTACCTGTTGGATGAAGAAAGATCTAATCACAGAGGACTTAATAATTTCCCTTCTGAAAGTGGTCTGGTTGGGGCATGTGAATGTGCTGTAGTTAACATTACTTTTTCTGTGTTTGTACAACTCCAACTGTTGTGAAATCTCTGAAATAAATGAGGGTATGAACCTCTGCAAACTGAAATATGCTTTAAATTCGGTTTTGGATATTTCTATTGCTTCAGGGAAAAATAATAAATCAACCAAAACTCTTTTGTCTAGAATATTTCTAATGGCCTCTTGCCTTCGACAAAAATGTGGAAGCTAAACACAGTATGTGTATAGAGATTTCTTTTTTCAGACTAACATAAGCAGGTACACTTTCAGAGAGCAATCAAGTAACTTTATCTCTATCCCAAGTCTGCATGAGGTATCTGCTCCCTTTTTGTTAAATCCACAGTGAATAGGGGATTGCTACAGGCTCACCCAAATGCTGTTGCCTCTGACACAGCTCTCTGCAGCCCACTCACTTATCTCTTGAGTTCTCTTGTTCAGGCATCAATGTGTTGACAAGAGGCAGCTATCATATTATACCTAGTAATTAAATGCACTGTAATTAGCAATATTAAGTCAGAATCTTCCCTGCCACCCCAAAGGCAAAGTAAAGAGAAGGTTTGCTTTTCTACAGCTGCAAAGATGACTGGGGAAGTGAAAAGCTGTCTCTCCTCCTGTATCCAAACAGTGTCCTTAATCAGAGGTAAAGAAGGGTAAGTGCACATACTGGAAGTTAAAGACTGTCTTGGCTGTAACGCAGCCTTATAGCGCAGAGACCCCAAGTTAAGCAATAGTATTTCCCTGCTAAGTTATGCTGAGGAAGGAAGCAGCAGAGTGGCTGGCTGAGACCATTTGCCTAGAAAAGAGTATTCACTGCAATGCAGGTACTTTTAGCACACGAAATATGTCAGAAATAATACGAGCAGCAGAAATTCTTTTTTTTTCTGGTATGAGCTACAAAAGATTAACACAAGTAAGCATTCCCACAAGTTAACACTTGGGAGATTTCAAACTGAAGCAATCAAACTTATTTTCTTATCATAACCTTTTCTTTATTACTTAAAATATGTTCTTTTCACAGCTGACATTTTAATAAATAGATAAAACTGGGAGGTGGCCTATAGATTGAAAAACTAAACAGACAGGCAATCTCAAAGACATTTCCACATTGCAAATGGACATATACATACATCTAGTACTGTGGGAGCTGGAGTCAATGGAGTTCTTGGAAAGTTGTGCCCATTTGTGGGGATATAACTATTTTCCCATAAGATATATATGTTTATGATTTTACCTTCGACTTAGAAAGACTAGAAGTAGTTCAACTAAGAATATTCTCTTCAAATTCATCTTCTAAGAGAGATAGGAAATGTTCATTGTGAATTTTCTGAGGTGAACCCATTTTGAAGATGAAAGGGACTCTTAGAGTAAGAAACTAAAAATATTCTTCAAATGATGAAAATATTTTCTTTTTTAGCTTTTTTTTTTTTAAAGTGGTTCTTTCTTCTTTAAAGCAAGAACTAAAGAGATTAAAAGAAATTTATTGCTCAGATACCAGCATGGTTATTCTACCATTTTGTGTAGGCTACACGATAAAAGATAGCTATTTAAACTTCAAAAATAAGGCTGAAAATATGATCCAGTATATATACCTAGAAATATTTAGAGTCATTCTGAGCAGGATGAGAGTTCGCTTTGGCCTTGAGATTTTCTGATCTTTAGGAGAGCAATCACAGACTTCTGGTTAATAAGATAAACCTACAGCGCTCTTCATTTAATGCTTGCCCTTATGTTTTTCTAAAAAAATAAGAAATAAAAATCCCCAGAAATTCTTTGTGTAGGTAAGTAAGAAAAAAGCATCTGTCATAGAATGGAAAGGAAGTACTGGATTGTTAGAACAGTATATACTTACTTGTTTTAGCTTTGTAGCTTCTGTTACACGTTTCTTTTTTTGATTGGAGAGGAACGCACGAATTGGGAAAACAGAGAGATTTTTCTCTAATTTTATTTTTGAGATGATTTAGGAGTACCTAAAACACTTCAAAGATCTGAATGCAAAAACATTACCTACACAGCAAAGATTTATACTGAGGAACCCTAACATTTCTGAGTGACTATAGAAGGATTTTAGTAAAAGTAATGAAAACTTCTGATCTATAAAATGGTGGTGCAATTCCTTTTTCTGTCACTCTATTAAAATGACAAAGTAACACATGCAGCAAACACATTTCCAGAGCACTATAGCTGAATTGATAGTTTCTAGTGAAGCTGTTGCATCTCTAGAGGTTAAGGCTGAAGGCAGCTGATAACGTGGATGAAATACCAAAATTCTCTAAACCTCAGTCTTGTAAAATTCAGCTTACTACAGCCTTGAAAAGATATTATAAATCTTGGCAAGAAACTACTGCTTTCACAAGAAAAAATAAATAAGCTATTTCAAGGAATAAGGCACAAGTTGAATTCTACTGGTCTTTATCTTATTAATTAAATACTCTGTAATAATAAATGGGTAAAATGAACAATATTTTAATTAAGGAGGCAAAGATAATAAAGTAAAATCTGTATTTTCTAAGGATCCACATCCTTCAACCTTTACTCATGATAAATGGTATCAATAAAGAGTGTAGGGACTAGCTGAATTATTATAAGTGAATGATCTCTACCCTGGGAAAATGTATAGCTGTAAAACAGGATGGTTTCATACATTTAAATCAGAATTCTGTTAAATATTTGTTGTCCCTGAGGACTGATATACACAAACCACTGTTAACATCAGAAGCTAATGCTTGCTAACCATGATTGCCTAAGCTGATTTTTGATACAGGTCTACTAATCAACACCAAAAGCAAAATTATGTCTACCCCAGCAACGAAAAAAAAAAAAAAAAAAAAAGGCAATTTAAATATGTTCGATGAATTTCAAAACTGTGCATATAACTGATCTCAGAGTCTGGCTGAATCATTGCACTTTCTAAAGCCAAACATATTCATCCCCTAGAAACTATTTGAGGAATAAAAGGTTCATGTTAACTACTCAAACACTCATTCTAAGTAAGTATTCCTGAAATAATGAAAATTATACTGTAATTTAGTGTCAGATCAACAATATCATGAAAAGAATGACTGTCACAAGATGCAGAACTTCATGTTAGCTGTACAGTTAATACTGATTTTGTGTTTTTTAACCAGAAGTATATCACATGTTATTTAGCTGCTTGCTGTGACTGTTAGATATTTATACAAAGATCTAGAAATGCAAGCATCTAGAAATTCCTGGATAGCAGTGAATACTCAAAAACAAAAAGACACAATATGGGATGGTCATTTGGTTTTATCTACATCAGATTATTTGTAATGCTCTCACACAGAAGGGTAACTATGAATACATAGTTGTTTTTCTTTAAAAAACATATGAAAGACAGAATTGATACTATTATTTCTTAACTGAAATTTTAAGAAGATTTATCTTTTTTATTATAATATACATAATTGATATTATTTAGCAATAAAATAGCTTAATTACTTATTCAGTATTGCTCTGACAGGAAGATAATTACTTCTTGCTCCTCCATAAGTCCTTGTTATGGGAATCTCCCAGTACAAGGTCTTGAGTAAAGGTAATTAGTGTTTTATAATCAACTCTTCCCCCTTATTTTACACTACACTCAGCTTAATATGCCAGTTGTAGCTACTGGTAGACCGGAGGTCTGTGGTGGATTGGTGTTTCATTCTGGTTGTGCTCTTGTAGCCAGAAGACTAAATGATTCATACTCAACAAAGCATTAACTCCTATTTCCCAGCAGCAAGCGGAAGGCCAAAGAAGCACCCTGGGAACAACAGCAATAACAAACAGTAACAAATTCCACTGATCCTGCATTTTGTTTAAATATAAATAAACCTTGGCAGTGAAGATGAACTGTACCTGCAGAAATGCCTTCCTGATAGAGCCCTGGAAACCCCATATCTTCCTTCTCAGGTTGCCTCTGAAGTGTTCAGGGATCTAGGTAGGGTCAGGATATAGACTATTATCCGAGGTAGGAAAGCAATTTTTTTTTTTTTTTCTGCATCTTTCCTATTACAGGTTGTATATGAAAGTCCTGTTTCTCAGTGAGGGAAGATCACCTTGAGCTTGAGATGTTTTAGGAAGAAAGTTCTTTGATCTTCTCTGAGATGGGTATTGTCTGACCTTTAAATCATACAAAACACAGAAAAGGTCTTATTTCTTTCCTAAATAAACCAGTGGTGGGTTTAAATTCATATCCTCACTCTTCATTCACATAAGTTTATATCTGGACCTTTCATATCACTAATGGGTATGAGAAGGATTAATATCACCTAAAGCCACCCCCAAATTCTCATGAGCTTACTTAATTAGACAGTGCAAAAATACAGGCATGTGCATATACAATTCAGATGTTACATAAACTGAACTGCTCTCTGCTGTTGCCAGTAAAGGGACTTTGGGATGAATACGTCCTAACATCCGTTACGTGCTGAGAATTAGGGCAGACAAACCTTGACCAAAGTATCCTTCTCTCCTGCTACCTCTCATCAGTGAGATGGTGTTAAGGCTTCTTGGGATACAAAGATGTCCTTGATAATCTAGTGGGTAAGCAGATGTGAAGTGCTTCCTCAGGTACAGGCTTTAATAGACAATTTTTCTTCAAAAAATAGTCCACTGAGGAAGTCTACTCAAGAGCAGGATCTTACTCAAGTTCGAGAAAGAGCATTCCTTACCTCAAATTCTTATTTTCAGAAATAAAACAGCATTATAAATTCAGTTATATTCATAAAGTCGACTACAAGCATTAACTCCACAAGTAGACATCTGAATCTCCAAAACAGAGACAGAGGGTATCACCTCCAGCTCTGAGGGTTTGAGTGTCTCAGAATATTTCCAGATTTGGGAGTTCCTGTCCCAGGTGTTCAAGTACTGGAAGTTTGAATCAGTTACAATCTGTGAATCTCAAAAAAAGAAACTTTGAGGAAGAACTTTGATGTCTGCTCTTGATTCTAGCCCCACACTGATTCTGTCTGCTTCTGGGGATGTTTTAGTCTTTTTTTTTTTTTTTTTTTTTGGTGGTGGTTAGAAGTTCTCAAGACCGGACCAAAATGAATGTGGATGCATTAAATTACCAAATAGTTGCTAACATACTGCCTGTATGTGGCAACTTTAGTTGTGATGCTCTCCTTCAGGGCTCTACAAGCAGAAACTACATTCTCATACATAGTCATTGTTTCTAAAAGTTTATAAGCTTACGAGCATCTAGTGACTATCTGATATCAAAGAGAGTTACATTTTAAGATTTGTCATAGACTCTGGCAGATTGCCTACTAGGATACTCTTTGAACTCCTCAGGTTTCAAAACGAATTTTATAAAAAGAGTGTAAAGTTGTATGTGGTTGTTTTGTCTCTACAATCCATAGCAATGACCAAACTGGAAAACTTCATTTGAAGCATCCAAAATAGACCTCTTAATGAAAGAAATTTGCTGATCAGTATTCATTAATGAAAATGTTTCAGAATTATTTTTGAAATTTTGCGATCCACATTTTTCTGTGAAAATATTTATTTCATAAAACATTAGAATTCTTATTTTGATAGAAAATGGCATTCACATGAGAAGTCTCCAGTTCTAGTAAACTGTGTACCATAAAAATAAATATAATTCTCCAGTAGTCAACAGACCCCCTGGAGTTATGCAAATTAAATTATTTTCAGTGCCACAACTACAACACTTTTCCACCATAGAGTTTAGTGTTTAATTTTTTTCTTATGTTTGTGGACATTATTCCCTCTTCTTGTGATTTGAACCATTTCATTATGCTTGTATCACATTAGGGATATATTCTCAGCACTACTCTAAAAATGGCATATAAGTGGGCTCTCAAATTAGACATAGCAGCTGTAAGCAATATCAATAAACATTTCCATTCTTTGACTGTTTGGCAGTATTTTTTGTTATTGATATTTTTTCACTGAGAGAGAAACTCATTTCAAATTAACTGGTAAGCTTATTCTGTGTGAAACATAAGAAATAGCAACAAGTAACTTCTATGAACTGAAGTTTCTGTGCTTGAGTATTTAGGGAAGAGACATAATTTATACAAAGCATTTTTTGCCATGGCAGCCCATTATAGCTGGAAACTGCTCCCCATAAATGTGCAAAAAATATCTTGACCTCCTTTAAATCTCTGAATATCCTTCTCCATGCAAAGTATGGAAAAAAAAATAGCATACTAAGAGCATCGCCTATCATGTTCCCTCATATTTCTTCTTTGTATTCCCCGTCTGGATATGTGTATATATATATTTTTTTCTTTCATATTTGCATTTTATATGCTTTGCACCTACAGAGATACTAACACACTAGACCTCCAATTTGTGCATGAAACCTATGTCCTAAAGTAATACTAATAATTAATACTATTTAGTGTTTCTGATAAAATGTAAAAAGTTACATTTTTAGGTTTCATTCCCTACCCTTGAGACATTTATAGTCTCAACCTCCCTCAAATGCTTAGGAAGATGTGGGAGTTTGAGCATTCAGAAGACAGCTGAAACAGTCATTTAAATCAGAGAGTGTTCCCAGACAGTCCACATATAAACAATTCCAAGCCTCAGAGCTGCTGTGCAAAACATAGGGCACAATTTGTCTTTTATTTCAGAATTATCACCCTAATTGGCTATCTTGTTATTAGATCTCAGAGAAAATGTTCCACGGTCTTTGGTATTTAATTAAGATATAGTAAATGGTCTTCTAAATTTAATTTTGTATTCTAGTAGATATGGTTATTGAAAAAATCAATTGAATGGAAACAAGTGTTTTAATGAAGAGTTTTCTTCTGCATTTTGAAACAAGTCCTGTATTTGTGTTAATACTGATTAAAGGAAATTTCTCTGGAGGTTTGAATTATCTTAATCTAATAAATCTAATAATCTACTAAATATTTTCAAACAAATATAGACAAACATAGCAATTTCTGTATGCTTTTTACCTAAAGATAGTTTTATGAAATTACAAGTTCCTAATTACAAGATAGTCATAGATTTCAGACCATCCACTCGTCTTTTTTGCATGATATGCTCTTCAAGTGGAGGTTAAAGAGCTGAGTGCAACCAATTGGTATCCATTAGAAACCGGTGATAGATTATTATTGATTGGGTAAGGGGGTTTGCTATTTAGCAACTCATTGCCCTATTTCGATAATCTAAAAATTATGTTGATTATTGTTGTTGTTATGTAAGTTACTGTTTTGAACATGCCAGTCTCATTCATTGTATTTATTACTGGGCTTTTTTAACCAGCTAGATTGTATTTCACTCAGCTTTACGTTTAGAAATATTAATCTAGAGATTATTACATCTTCTCAGCGCTGTGTGAGAATGTGCAAAATGAGACCATCCCTTATCTTTATAGAGGGAACATTTAACCTAAACATTGTTTTAAAATATTTCATCCAGCTAATAATAACACTGGAGATTTTCATAACTTCTTTTTCCATAGTTAAAAGTCCTAGAATTGAATTTCTTCTCTGTAAATTTGGAATTGGAAACCAATATAATCTGAAATACTACTTGTTAAATGCAACTAAGTTATTAAATTCTTGTGTGTAAGTGCTGATTATGCTTCTTTCCTCATAGATCAACACACTGTAAGACTGTACAATAATCTGCGCTAATAATTTTCAACCTGTGTTTTGTAAACCTTTAAGATTCGTACACTACTTCAAGAAGTCCACAGAAGGTTACTAAAATCAATGATCTTACATTTGTTATACAGGGTTCCATGTTTCTATTAAAAAAATTTTTAAAGTATCTGATATTAATACACAAGCATGCAATGAGATTCTGATTTCTGTGCATATGAATCTTTCATTTTGCTCCTTAAAATCACAGAAGGAATTCTGCTGGGATTTAGTGAGATACTTTTAGAAGTGAGGCAGTTTTTCTGAAATGTTCTTCCATAAATAATGATCTGGATATCCTTGTACTTAATCTACTAAAATGTATTGAAAAAGCAGTTAAAGTATGTGCAATACTTTAATAGCAGAAACAGTTTGCTCAGCTTCCTCTTTAGAGGAATTATATGATGTCTTATACAATTTGCATGAAACGAGGTCAACCTCCATTGCATCTTAGGACCTTTCAGAGGCAAAAAAAAAAAGGGGGGGGGGAGGAAGAAAAAGAGAAATCAGTTGACTAATAACAAGGGGCTTTAGGTATGCACAGAAGAGGCATTTTAATCTCCATGTGAGGAAGATCTTCTTTACTGTGAGGGTGGTAGAGCGCTGGAACAGGCTGCCCAGAGAGGTTGTGCAGTCTCCTTTTCTGGAGATCTTTCAAACCCACCTGGATGCCACCCTGTGCCCCGTGCTCTGGGTGTCCCTGCTGGAGCAGGGGGGTTGGACCAGATGTTCTCTAGAGGTCCTTTCCAACCTCAAACATTCTGTGATTCTGTGAAATTCTATGTCTGGAAAGTGCGTCGATTATGGATCTTAAGGGACTAACTTTATTGGAATAGGGAGGTCCTTTTCTCTAACCATGGTAAAACTCATGGTAAAACTGGATTTTTCCATTCTGTAATGCTGGTACCAGTTCTGTTTTTGGGTACTTGAGGCATATACATGTCATTAATAGTTTTTCTCACTTCTAATGTGTTTTCTTTGATTTTTGCTTATGCGCATCATCTTTCTGATGACTTCAGTGTCCTATAAGAACAATAAGTATAGTAATTGAGAATTATCATGGAAATCTATGTCAGATGATAAATAAGCAATTTACGAATGAATATCTCATGATGACACTGATTTAAAAAGAAGCTCTCTCAAATTGCACATTTTGTTATGGCAGCTGAACTGCTGGCACATCAGAGAGTTCACAACACACAGAAACTTCAAGCAGTTTGAAAAAGCCAGTGAAGGAGACAGTAGTTTAAAAATACCAGAGGGCTTTATTCCAGCGTGATGTATCATTTTAAGGGGAATGGAGTGTGTTGGTTCTGAACTAAGCATTTGGACTGCCCACTTGTTTTGCAGAAGCACTGGGATGGCAATTGGGAGATAAATTTTTCTGGGCTTCATGTACAGTGGAGGTTTATTTGTATTCTGGTCTCTAATCTGTCCAATTTAACACACTTTTTTTTTCAGACTTCCCTGGTGCTGTCTTATCATTTGGGGAAACATATCTGATGTGTTGGGTCCGTCCTGTGACAGCTTGAGAGACCATAGTCTTGGGCTTCAAGTAGGGCAGTGCCATCTTGATATCTGTGCTTGGCACATGGGTTCATCGACTCTGAAAATACTGCAGGATGTTCTTACCAATGATAAAGATAGGATTTCCATCACATTCTGTCCTCTTAACAGATAATAGCAAAGAAAATGATCTCTGAGTATGTTTGTAAGACCAACGTGAAGCTCGCTTGTATGGAAGATAGACTGGGTAGTATTCATGCTGTATATTTAATGCTTGGGTGGGAACTCTATAGCTCCCTCTATAAATAATCCCCTCCATTGTCTATTAACCAGTTAGCTTAATCACTTAACGCTAGCCCCTGAAATTGGATGGTGTGAATATTCTTTAGAGCTTCTAAGACCTGTAGTAGGGGGAAGCACATTTTCATATATTAATTCAAATGCATTGTTGTACTTTATTTCTTTTATAGCTAAAATTATATCACCTAACGGGCAATTTCAGTGCCTGAATGAAGTCATAGGTCATATTAACCATGTAGGTAAATTCCACAGTTCTGATTTACACCAGATAGGCTCTAATGAAGGGTGTATTCATGAAGTTCGATACTAACCTGGCATGATGGTCTTAAGTTGACTGTATTTAAAAAAGTTAAAATGCAGAGAGAGTAGCTCACATGTATCCTCACGACAACTACCTAAATAACTTGTTCAGTCTCACATAGTAGTGCTGGAAATCAAACCTAGATTTTTCATTTCCTAAAAAGAAATCCATTCGCTTTTCCTCATGTTAAAAATCTCTTCAGTGACCTGCCTCTTCTAGAAAAGTTTATGTCTTTGGATAACTCAGAAGACATTTGCATGTCTTAAATCAGTAATAAATAAAATAACATGCAAGATTTGTTATATATGTGACATTTCCCCTAACCGCAAAGAACCCAAAGGCATTTTCTTTTTCTTTCCCTTTAAAAATGTCCAATCAAAGAATTTAGATTTTCTTTGATTTGAAATAAATGTCATGTTTGGACTTTTATTCTTCATCCTGTAACTAATTATGACAATTGCCTTAAAATTATTTGCAAAATTATGCTTATAGGGCCATCATAAAACACATATTCCAATGAAATATATGGATTATGTATATATTTTAAAGTGTGAATTCAGCTGAACATCAACTAAAACTAATAAGATATGTGTAAATTTATTTAAATAACACATTAACCTTCTTTCCGTTCTCAAAAGCCTTAGAGATAAATCAGAGAACCATAATGAGGAATCAGTAGTTGCATACTAGTATATGGGCAAATTAAATCACTGCTACTCATTCACTGACTAATGATGGATATGGCTTCCAATATTTAAGGATAAATGTATTATGAAGGAAAATGGAGCTAATGGAGAACAGAGAAAAAGAGTGTATGTTAAAATGGAGGAAAAATAGTATAATAGCTTATTGGAAGACAGGGAAGCTTAAGCTGAGACGATACCTGAGAGATAGTCCTGATGATAACATAAACAACCATAAATTGAACAGAAAAAAAAAAATGAAGAAAAGGGCAGAAGATTTATGATATTGAAGAATGAAAAAAGCTATTGTGATAATGGACAAGGTCATCAGCCGTGACCCTGTTTGGAAAAAAAGAAGCCTTAGAAGAAAGTGGTAGCTTCCCTTAACTCCCTGGAGCCGTTCCTATCATCCCAGTTTCATCAAAAAAAATATACTGAAAGCTGACAAATGTGCTCAGCAAGTATAATAACCCCTAATATCTTCCAAAATTAAACTGGATGTATGAAGCAGCTTCTACTAGCCAAAAACAAGTCTGAAGCCCTCATTTCTTTTGCATTCTAGATATGTGACCATGTGACCAAACCAGTAAAAGTTTTTAAAATTTCCCTTTAAAAGACTACCTGAAAAACATATAATACCACTTCATTTTTATCAGTCTTTTTTCTTAGATAACTTCTAGAAAAGACATATTTCCAAAAGACTTAATTAGCAGTAATCCTTACACGAAGACAAACATTTTAACTCAAAGACAAAAGGAGATGTGCTTTGGCATACTGTTTCTACTTGTGCGTGTTTGTGAGTGTTAATTAGGTACTGCTGAAACTAAAATTCCCAGAGACCTTTATCACATGAATTTTGAAGAAATGTGAGTATAAAACCATACTCAGGACTTGAAGCAGATCCAAGCAAAGCCATTACCTTTAAGATGCAGTATTAGTATTCATGGCAAGGCAGCACATCCTGGTCAATGCCAATGAAATCTTTTGCAGCTCAGCTTGTGATTATTTAAGTACAAACATAGAAAAGTGGCAACATCATTTGGCTTCATAGTTACTGTCATTTTACATGAGATTACAATAGGAAGCACAGACAGCTGGAAAAGTTTCATCAAAATCTGTTTCATTGTACTTCATTATCACTCAATGGCATACAGAGAAAAGTCTGTTGCATTTTGTGGAAACACTAAAAGAAAGTGGGCAATATGAAGATGCATGTGACCTTGAGGTGGGGTAATTTCAAAGCTTCTCAGAAAGTAACCATGCATTGGCTATGCAGAAATTTTCTGACTGCTTTAGGTACATGCAGTTTTCACAGAATGGTTGATGTTGAAAGGGACCTCTGGAGATCATCTAGTCCAGTTCCGAAAATGGAGCACCACCAAACTTCAACTCTCCATGTTTGAGATGTCCTATCTTACCCTCCCTGTGCTCCAGCTGCTGCTGCATAAGGACTTGTCGTCCTGTGTCATATTACCATTTTGCAGATGTCTCACGTGCTATAAGGTGATTTAAATGAACTAGACACCTGTACATGGGCAAGGGGATGAAATCCTACTTGACTAGATATCACTACATAAACAAAATTCAGATGATTTAAAGTTTAAGAGATTACCCTTATCCCTACCATTCTAAGCATCCACTCCCCAAAAAAAGAGGACTTGTGGGTTTGTGATATTCAGAAAAGCAATAGAAAAACTCATTTTGATATAGCACTATTTGGTAAAAACACTCTAAACTTCATCATCAAAGAGAGAGATTCAAAGATTTCTTTTATCTTGAATGTTATGTAAGGTGTATACTAGAATAAAATCTGCACGGTCCCAAGCACCTAAGAAAGCTCAAAGCATAATGTCAAGTAGAAGAAAAATGAAGCAGAAAGATATAGAGTTAACATCCACCATAGTAGTGAGTCTTTTCTTAATGAATATTTATAATTTTCCATTGTGGATCTGTTTACTAAGTGTTTGGAGACTGAATATAAAGATAGAAATCTGGTTAGTATAAACAGTATGGTTACTAATTCGCCTAGAGCCTAAAAAAGAGAGCAGGTAAGGACTTAAATCAAAATATATTCAATAACTACATTTCCATGTGGCTCTGTATTTATCAGTGGCTTTAACCCAAAAAGTGAGTGAAAGATTTATTTATTTATGTTTCTTTGTTAGCAAGAGGCCTAAGTCAAAGGAATAGTGCAGTTCCAGAACTGGGCATACTTACTGCACTATTCTTTTGCCCAATGTGTGTGGGCATGGGGAGTTACACATAGTATTTTGTATACATTCAATTACTTATTTCTAAACATTTATATGATTTTAAGCAAATCGTACTACTTATTTCAGTTTTTGACATTTTAACACAGACCTTGAAAAGTTTGCTATTCTGCAGATCACATTTACCATTAATAATACACATAAGAATTTTCAAGATCAGTGTAAAACTTTTTGAAATCCTTCATCTTTCTCTCCTTTTTAAGTAAACCTTACTGATTTTTCTATGTGCCAGGGAGACACCTATTCAGATGTCTGTTTTCCATCACTGACTACTGCTAGGTGAAATGAATCTTGGCTTCTGGGCTCTACATGCCTGACTTGTTCTGTGCTCCGTGTTCTTGTGAAAGGGCACTCTATAGCAGCTGTAGGACAGCCAGAGGTTGATGAAGCTGTTCCTTTTGTTCAGGCAGGGCTAAGGGAAGTTCAGCGTGAGCACTGCACTAGACGTTTATGAAAATCATCATTGCGTCTATAAACATAAGCAGTTTTCCAGGAAAACCTGTTTCACTCAGTTTCATTTTCAAAGTCCTTTAGACCTTGGCTATTCAAATTTATATTAGGATACTAGTAGTAATTAATGTAAATAGAATATTACGCATTCCATTTGCAGGGATCTGCATTACCAAACATTTGCCATAAAAAAAAAAAAAAAAAAAAGTTACTGCAAGATGTATTGAAAAATAATAGGAATGTTTATTTTCATATTAAAAAATCTCAGAAAAACTTTAAAACCCTCAAATGTAATGTAGTGTAGTAGTCACCCCTGAACAGTGCCAAATATTTTCAAAAGATCTCACCACACATTACTGGAGGATGCGCCTTAGAAGATCAATGCTATGTTAATTAAGGAACAAACAAACAAAAAAAACTCATCCGGGTGGCAAGTCTGATATAACTTTCTAAGACATGCCAGTCAGAAATAGTCTGTTCAGTGCCTAATCATGGACTAGTTTTGCCCAGTATTTATCTAATTCCTTTATTTGACTTATTTCAAATAATTTGCAATGAGGGAAAGCCAAGCTGCTTGTTTACCCTAGTAAAAACATCTTTTAAGAGTGATATGGAGCAGAGCTTATTTTATATATATATATATATATATATATATATTTAAGTTCCAAATATATCTCCCAATATCTACCCCAGTTTCCACCAATTTCTATATTTTAATACTTAGAGGTAATAAAGTAAAAACAGGATTGGGGCATTGTTGTTTTAAACTGTATAATGTGTTTTATCCCTATATATTTATACCTAATAAGAAGGATTTCACAAACCAAAGGGGAAAACCACTCAGGTTGTTATTCAAGTCTCTGTTTGTCCTGATTCAACAGGAGAAAAATGAGTGCAAAATTAACCTGAAGTACTACATTTTTAAAAGAAATGCAAATTTTGTATTTGTCTTCATACAATTTTGATTGATAAGAGGGGATTCTTCAGATGGAGTCTCATCAACATTTTTTTTAGAATTATGCTACTTGGTGAAATATGAAAAAATAGCTTGACAGAACTTAGACAACCTAAGAAAAGCAACAGCAATGATGCTCTAGGCCATGCTGGTCACAGTGCTAATCACTTATTTTAAGGATTTTCCTCAGGTGCATGATTCTGCCTGAAACAGCACAGACCATGCTGGGATGCCACCCACCCTCTGTTGCATGGGGCTTAGGTAAGATAAACAGTCCTAGAGAAGCTGGGAGTCTGGCCTAGCATCTTGTTTAATCAATGATTTAGCCCATTTGTCCCATCTTTCCCCAAGCTCCTGGCTTGCTATGCTACTCCAGGGACTCGTCTGTTTTTCTCAGTTTCTTTATTTTATATAACTCTGTTTCTGTGGATAAGCCTATTTGCATACTTTCAAATGCGTCATACGGATTGTTGCCATTTCACCAAATTTTGTTACTGGATATTTCTCCCCTACAAGTCTGAGTGCTTCAGACAGTCCCAAACCTCTGGCAATAACGATAAATGCAGTGTGGTGTAAGGCAGGATGCAGACACATCCTGAATCTAGCCATGATGCGCTGTGACTCAACAGTTCAAGTGGATAACGGCCTTCCTTGCCATTCCCTCAGCCCTGGTACACCTAGTTTAAGGCAAGCGTGCCCTCAAGGCAATTTGTGACTCCAATCCTAATGAACTATGCAATTTTCTAAAAGAGGCTTATGAAAATAGTTAATTCCTCCAGAGTATAATCATACATTTGTGTTACTAAGTAACAGAAGTTGCTGCTATATCTTTTAAATTTAAATAATGATTAATCTCCACCTACAGTAGATGAAAAACAATAAGCCATAAATTTACCTAACAAAAAAGAAACAATAGAAGCAGTTACTGGGACGTTTAAACATATGGCCAAAGGTTAGCTTATATTTAGAAAGAATGGCCTTTATTTCATAATCAGAATGGAGTGGGTTTTCCTTTATATTTTTCTGGTTTTATGGATATTTCTGAGGGAGAGAAAGTGAAGCCTGGGTTTATATAGTGGAAAATTTTAAAGGATTGAGATTTATTTTCTTCTATTGTCTTAATAACCTTCAAATATAAAAACTGATGGAAGATTTTTTTTGCCTAAAGATAAAGGTCAACTATAATTACCAATAGTTTTGAAACCTTGCTAACAAGTCATTCTGTTATACAGTAATTCTCTTATATTTACAAGTACAGTTATATCTTATCTATAATTTATATACAGCTACAAATAAAAGCAGATGATTTTATCTAACAGTGTATATTGAAAGCATGGGATGTAGCCCCAGGACATCTGCAACTGATTCTTTAATGCAACCAACATCGACTTGAATCTGGAACTCAGCTAACCACACTACCAGGTATGCCTTTGGTGGGAGAGAGGAGCTCTATAGAAAACAAAGTAAGGAGGAATGATCATCAGAAAGGACAACTGAAACTAATGCAAGATTCTTCAGTGACAGTACAGAGTACCTAGAGATACTGGTCCAGGAGGTGAAAAAAAAAGACATTACATGAATAACAGAGCTGGCATAAACATACCTAGCATAAACACTAGAGAAATTATGAAGTGGCATAGCAATCACAGTACAGAGTACCATTGCTAAATGGCATAATGTTCAGGAAAATAGATGGGCATGGGGCAGTATCCCAAAATTAAAGCTAAGATAGACTTAGCTTTTCTCTATATATACATATAGAGTGAAGAAGGGCTACAGGGTATGTTCAGGTTAAAATAACTTTGGAACGCCAAAGAAGTTCCATTAATTTATTGATAGGTAACTATAATACTTGGAATCAAGAAATAAACACCACCACAAACTAAGTCATTATGTGAGACTTCAACTCACTAGACACAGGATTGAGATTATTAACATTAATAATTACCTTTCTGGCTTCTCCAAATATAGAGCAAAAACAAAAATTATCCGACAATTTTCTGAAAACAAGCAGTGATTTTTTTTTCACACACAAGTTAAGAAGCTCAAGGATATATGAAGTTGCTATGCAGTTGGAATGGGATAACAATTAAAGATAATCTAGGTATCATACAAAAAAAAGAATGCATATTTCTCCCTCAGTTTTCAGAAAGGATGAAATTGCTACATATGGAAAAAAAAAAAAAAAAGACATATATGGAACTGGTGCTAAGCCATTTGAGGAGATGGTGAAACATCTTCAGTTTCACGTTCATCCTTACTTAAAGGCTATCCTTATCCTTAAAGGCTTATCCTGGTGTCAAGAACCAGATTCTTCCTTCCAGTCTAGATTAGATGGACTATTCACACAAAAGCTTGCAGACTCTGGAGGGGTTAGAACACAATATTCAGGGCACAGAAGAGGATTAACAAACAGCTGAATGTGCCAGGACATGCCAACTTTTTCACGTCCACCTAAAGCAGTCCCGTGGAGCAAACATATGCAGGACATTGAGATGACATGGAGTACGCTGTTCATACTGAAAAGTCTTCCTTCAGCTTGATTCAGATGTGACCAAAGACCTCAAAGCAAACAGTGATGCAGACCAATTGCTTCTCATCCTAGAATATTGCTAGAAAGTTGACATGTGAAGTTATGAGACCAGTAATAAGATTTATTAATAAATGAAATGCCATATTTAAGAAAGGGGATGTAATGCAGGCAAGCAAAGGCTTGTTATTTTTGCTCCAAAGTATGCAGAGATCAATAGAAATTGGAATAAAATTAAATAAAATGCAATGTGCTCATATGAGGTAGATTGTATAGCACTTACCTGTTAGTTTTCTTTAGTAAGAGAAGTAATTCTCTGACCACAGTGAATGACTGGGTTTAAGTGAGACAGTTTACAGCGTTTGCTCTCAATAAGAAGACTTTCACTATAAGTACATAAGGCATGTAACACTATCAGCTAATAAGAAGTACCACAGGTGAAATGCTTGCATATACAAAATCATCATAGACGACTGTATTGAATGAATCTGCTGCTGCTCATTTTTTAATGTTCAGAGAGAACCTCAGCAATTTATGAAAAACCTGTGCCATCAGGGAGCTAGTAACATCAGACAGTCAAACAAGAAAACTCACCCAACCCTATGTTTCTATGTAGGGGGGTTGGACTGGATGATCTAGTCCAACTCCTAGAGGACTAGAGGACAGCTCACACGACTGGAGCGCTGCCATGGAAGGCTATGTGCTCTTCAGGAAGGACAGGCTGGGAAGGCGAGGTGGTGGAGTTCCTCTTTATGTGAGACCGCAACTGGAATGCATGGAGCTCAACCTGGGAGTGGAGGATGAGCGAGCTGAGAGCTTGTGGGTAAGGGTTAAAGGGCAGGCTAATGTGGGAGACACTGTGGTGGGTGTCTGCTATAGGCCACCTGATCAAGACGAGGAAGTTGATGAGGCCTTCTATAGTCAGCTGGATATTACCTCATAGTCACAGGCCTTGGTTCTCATGGGGGACTTCAACTACCCTGACATCAACTGGAAGGACAACACAGCCAGGCATAAACAGTCCTGGAGGTTCCTGCAGAGCGTCGACGATTACTTTTTGACACAGGTCATGGAGGAGCCGAAGAGGAGAGGTGGGCTACTGGACCTTGTACTAACAAATAGAGAGGGACTTGTAGGAGATGTGAAGGTGGGGGGTAATCTCGGCTGCAGTGACCATGAGTTGGTGGAGTTCAGGATCCAATGAGGAGGAGGCAGGGCTGTTAAGTAGCCTTGCAACAATGGACTTCAGGAGGGCCAACTTTAGCCTCTTCAGAGACCTCCTCGGAAGAATCCCATGGGCTAGAAGGAAGTGGGCCAAGAGATCTGGTTAGTTTTCAAGTGGCACTTCCTCCATGCCCAGCAACAGTGCATCCCTGTGTGTAAGAAATCAGGTAGTGGGGGCAGGAGACCTGTGTGGATGAGCAAGGAGCTTGTGGCAATGCTCAAGCAGAAGGCAATGGTATACAGAATGTGGAAAACAGGACAGGCCCCCTGGGAGAAATAGAGGAACTTAGTCAGGAAATGCAGAGATGCAACAAGGAAAGCTAAGGCGCGTTTAGAACACAATCTAGCAAGGGATGTTAAAAATAACAAGAAAAACTTCTTCAAATATACTAACAGCAAAAGGAAGATCAGGGAAAACGTGGGTCCGCTGGTGAATGGGACGGGCACCCTGGTTAAAAAAAAAAAAAGCACAGAAAAAGCAGAGTTGCTGAATGCCTTATTTGCTTCGGTGTTTGCCAAGGGCAGCCCTTTAGAGCCCCAGGCCCTAGGGACAAGAGAAGAAGCCTGGAGAGAGGAAGACTCGCCCTAGGTAGAGGAAGATTGGGTCAGAGAGCACTTAAGGAAACTCGATACTCACAGATCCATGGGCCCTGATGGGATGCACCCCAGAGTTCTGCGTGAGCTGGTGGATATCATAGCTAAGCCATTCTCCATCAACTTTGAAAGATCATAGAGAACGGGGGATGTGCCAGAGGACTGGGAGAAAGCCATTGTCACGCAGGTCTCCAAAAAAGGCAAGAAGGAGGACCCAAGAAACTACAGGCCAGTGAGCCTCACCTCCATTCCCGGAAAAGTGATGGAACGGCTCATACTGGCTGTTGTCTCCAGGCATGTGGAGGACAAGAAGGTGCTCAAGAGTAGTCAGCATGGATTCACCAAGGGGAAATCCTGCTTGACTAACCTGATAGCCTTCTATGATGAAATGACCAGCTGGATAGATGAGGGGAGAGCGGTGGATGTCATCTATCTCGACTTCATCAAGGCTTTTGACACCGTCCCTCACAACATCCTCCTGGGCAAGCTCCGAAAGTGTGGGATAGATGAGTGGACAGTGAGGTGGATTAGGAATTGGCTGGATGGCAGAGCTCAGAGGGTGGTGATCAGCGGTGCAGAGTCTAGTTGGAGGTCTGTAGCTCCAGGGAGGCCAGGGGACAGTCCTCGGTCCAGTCCTGTTCAATTTATTCATCAATGACCTGGATGAAGGCACACAGTGCTGCCTCAGCAAGTTTGCTGATGATACCAAATTGGAAGGAGTACCCAACAGCCCAGAGATCTGCGCTGTCATCCAAAGGGACCTGGACAGACTGGACAACTGGGCAGTGAGAAATCTTATGAAATTCAACAAAGACAAGTTTAAGGTCCTGTACTTACGGAGGAATAACCCCAGACACCCGTACAGGCTGGGGACTGACCTTCTGGAGAGCAGCTCTGCAGAGAGGACCTGGGCATCATGGTGGATGACAAGTTGACCATGAGGCAGCAGTGTGCCCTCGTGGCCAAGAAGGCCAATGGGATCCTGGGGTGCATCAAGAAGAGCGTCTCCAGCAGGTCGAGGGAGGTGATCCTGCCCCTCTACTCAGCCCTGGTGAGGCCACATCTGGAGTACTGTGTCCAGTTCTGGGCTCCACAGTACAAGAGGGATGTGGAGCTGCTGGAGAGAGTCCAGCACAGGGCTACAAGGATGCTCAGGGGCCCTATGAGGAAAGACTGAGGGAGCTGGGCCTGTTCAGCCTGGAGAAGAGAAGGCTGAGAGGAGATCTAATCAGTGTCTATAAATACCTCAAGGGAGGGAATAAGGAGGATGGTGCTGGCTTCTTTTCAGTGGTGGCCACAGGAACTTAAGGAAAAGTTTTTTAACAGTAAGGGTGACAGAGCCCTGGTACAGGCTGCCAAGAGAGGTTGTGGAGTCTCCTTCTCTGGAGATCTTCAAAACCCGCTTGGATGCAGTCCCTGTGCCATGTGCTCTAGGTGACCCTGTGTGTGCAAGGGGGTTGGACTAGATGACCTCTAGAGGTCCCTTTCCATCTTAAGCATTCTATGATTCTATGATTCTGTGATCTCTAGAGATCCCTTCCAACCCAAATGCTTCTAAGATTCTGTGATTCTATGTGTCAAGATCAAAAAAAAAAAAAAAAAAAGAACAATTGCAGGGTTTTGGTGTGGTTGCTGAGCAGTTAATGATTCAAAGGCTTGCCTTGAAGGTCTTCTAAACTGCCTATTTGCAGCTCGGCGGGAGTAAGCCAGAGACCACTCGTTCAAGTACTTCTTCAGCACAGTTTCAGAGTCTGGTCATACATTTACATCTATCTTAAGCATCACATGAGAAGAAGCTACAGGAAGTCATGCCTTTCCTGCAGGATGATGATTAACACTAATGCTTGAGGGACCAAAGCCAGTAACCCTTATTCTGCTGTTTCTACTGCATTTGCGGATCATGAGTAGAAAAAAAGGCATCCTGCCAAGCAATGCAAGGACGAACAAACAGAGCTATCTAGACTACTTAAGTGATCCAGTAGAGGAAGAGATTAAAATGTTTGCAGCGGAAAAGTACATTTCAGAAAGAAGTGGATGAAGGAGAATAGGGCTGCATTCACAAAGCAGAGGAATAAATCTGATTATAAATTAAGTTATATTGATTAGACCCATAAATTAGACCCCATTGATTAGATACCATCAAATTTACTTACAGTGTTCCTTGTATGTTAACCAAGTTGTCTTGAGTGTGCAATGTGCATTGCTTGCAGCCATATAAAGCCAGAATGTTAAAGTTAGAACCTCTGGTATTTTTCAGAAGTGTTCTCGGCTACCTTCTTCCAGTGTAATTATCCTGCTAAATCCATTACCTGGAACTATTAAAATATGCAGAATGAAATAAAGATGTGTAAATTAATGGATTTGGTTTGAATTTGGTCAACAAATTATAATTAGAAAAAAATTTGTAATCCTTTTTGTTGGAAAACTTTTTCGGAACTGAATAAATTAATGACAGTCTTTTCTATCTTTTTTTTTCCACCCTAAATCTTTCACGGTGCTGAAGAAAATAACTGTGAAGTCAACTGAAAGGTTCATATTGATTTCAATTGATTTCAATTTTGTTTTTTAAAAATCTTGTCCTGTGTTTCCCATTGTGAAAAAAAAAAATTAGTATCCTCTCCTCCTGTAATGCACTGTCTATATTGTCTTGACTTTGCCATGCTGCATTTATTATATATTACTTAAACAGAGTTCATCATCAGAAGAATGACAATTTACCAAGACAGATTAATCTAATTCATCAAGAACTAAATTTTCCTATTATGAATGTGATAGCCATGTCCTTTTTACTCCAGGTTTTAAGTTTGTTAAAAAGACAAATGTTAAAGTATTGGTCTTGTTTTAATCAAGTTGTTCTACTATAATCTACATGGCATCTGTGCGTGATCTCAGTAGATTAGTAGGGGGCCTAAGGGTAGGATTTATCCCACTTTGCTTGCTACATGCTGGCTGTCTTATCTAATATGGTCATTTATTTTCTCAGTGTAGCTGGTCTAAAGGAGATGGGAAGGTAAATTGTGCTCAGGGCATATGGGCTTTAGTGCATTTCTTGTCAGCGAGTGATTCAGCCCTCTTCATTGATACAGTAAGTTTTTTGGCAGTTTAAATAAGGTGAGATAATCCAAGCTAAAAACTAGACTAGAAACTTTTGAAAGGTACTCTTTTTTACCTACAAGAACTTACCTAATGACCCTGCGTTTAAAGGTATTAATGTCATTAGAAATGCAAGAAAGGATTCAACAGTTTTCCAAAGCTAAGGAAGATCCTCACTTGATTCCTCCTAAAATTCTAGTCTCACCCTCCTAGTCTTATTAGTCTTTACAATCTCATCTCATTTTTCTAGGGAACTTTTAAGAAGTACATCCAGATATCCAGTTTACATAGTCCCTGCCTTCTTGTATTCTAACTTGCAGTCTTCTTGCAGTTCACTCATGAGAAAGCAGTATGCTGCAAAGACTTATGAGTCAGAGAGGAAACCGAAAATCATATGATGTATTCTTCTTGAACAACATGATTTTGATTGGAAATAATATTCAACTGTCAGGCTTTATGTTCCTGTTTTTCAGTATAAATGATACTTCAGAACTAAATAGGATGACATTTCTAAAAAAGGTTTCTTCTGGTGTTCAGGAAGTGCTAGGCACTTTTTCTATGAGAAAGAACACACTACAAAGTCTCAAGCTGCCCTTTGGGCATTACCATAAAATTTCCCTCCTCTCTAAGTAGCAAACTCCTATTTGGGTGCATCAGTGTCAACATGCATCATCATCAGGATAACACAGGGTAACACTGCAACAGCTGCCTTGCCGTAAAGATTTCATCACAAAGATTGTATTCACTGTGATACTAGCTGCCCGTCTCAAATCATGCTCATTTGGCACCTTCTATAATGCTCATGAATCAAAAAAGCCAAGCAAATAGGAGCGCATTACCAGCCTCATAAACAGACATGAATGTGGGAAGCCAGGAGACCATCTGTGAGTATCAAATGTGCCTGCCACCAGTCATAAGTATCATAGCCAAGAACAGCCCTAGTTTCCATATGAGTTGAGAGGCTGTAATAACACACTTCCATCTGAATGACTAGATACACCTATTAAAACCAACTGCTGCAGCTAGTCCAAATCAAAAAAAAAAAAAAAAAAAATCTGGTCTTGCTGAGTGATGTAGTAGCTTTCACTTCAGGGCAGAGAATAAAATCTTCACAGATAAACATCTACCAAACTGTCACACTTGTTCCCATTCCAGGTTGATATCTGGAATGCTTCCTTGTCATGTTCTCCAAACTGGAGTTGAATACCAAGGGTGGGATTCAACTCAGCTAAATTTCAGTCACTTTAAACTTCTCATCTACCTGTGACACTTTTCTTCCCTTTGAAGGGTAAGAGGAGTTAGATGTCTCTCCTGCTATCAGGTCATATTTACATAGTTAAATTTTGATTATCAATTTTTCATTCAAGCTTCTATCAGGATAAATTACAGATGCAAACATTTTGGGAACATTTTATTGATGAAGATTCATTCATTTGAAGTTTTCACCTCGACTTTCCCACACATGACTTATAGAACAAAATTTTCATATAGGATAAAAGACCTAGGCAACACTACCCTAACATGAATTTCTTCCTTAGCCACGACTGACAGAACATCTAAGTAGAGATGTCCCTCCCAAGCGGAGGTGGGTTCTGTATTTCACTTGACACCTGCAGATAGGATAAGCAGGAAAAACACAGACGTATCCTGTTTTAATTCGCTGGAGTACATAATAATGAGGAATTTGGTTTTCTCCATTAAAGGGAGAAAACAGAAATTATCTATCTTTTTAATTAAGGAGAACAAAATGAAGAGGAAAGATAAGTACATTCATTCTTGTCTTAAAGATTTCTCGAAAACACCGTGGAAGGGATGAATTTGATTCCATTAGAAAGCAGACGCAGTTTTTTTGGTGTGGAATAGCTCACCACAATTCAAAGGAGTATTTTAAAAGAGAGGAATCTCAGGACGACTCTCTCTGAGTTGCATTCTTGTGGTTTCATATGAAATTCCTGCATGGCCGACATAAGCTTACATGCTGTTGGATTCAGCATGCTCATGAATTTTGGAGGAAGAAACTTCTTGATCAGCCTGGATCTGAATAACATAAAATGGAGGTCAGAGTTTGGATCTGAAACAAGTCTTCTTTACAACTTTTTTAAGCAAAATATACATAGTCTTCTTCAAAAAGTAGTATTTTAAAATCATTATCTTTTCTTAAAATTGTCACTGGGATTTAACTGCCATCAAGTTAAAATCATCATGTCTTTAAGACATTTTTTCATATGCAGTCACCTTATCTTTGTATTTTTTTTTAATTCCTAATGGGTTAAATGCAGAAATTACAGACTATATCCTCTCAGAATATATGATGCTAATTATTTCATTAAGATTACTGATCCATAGGGCAACATAATTGAGAAAATTTCTCCTGGGCTTTCATTCAGAAGAAAAAAAAGCCAACCATTTGAAATATGAGAAATTACAGCCTTACATTAGGAACTGCATGTATTATTGATGAAAAAATATGATGCATTTTCTTCCGTTTCTTCACTGGAAATATTATATGCTTTATTCCAGACCATAACAGAATAAATAGTGTGAGAATGTGTACCATAGTGTTGAGTAATCCTTTGATACTTCATTAAAAACTCTTGCACAGCTTCAGGGAAAGAAGAAATAACAATGATCAGAAATACAAAAACATGTATGTCACACAAAACAGGTTGATTGAATAGGCTACTTTGTTCTCCATTGCTTTTTCTCATTTCCACAATAGTAGCATCAATGCCAATAGCAAGAGCAACAATTTAAACAATTTACATTTCTATAATAACTCTTATTCCAAAATACATGGCAACGGATAGGTCGAATTTTGATGCTGGTTATGTGACTTAGTAGATGCACAAATGCTTTCATTCTGGAGTTGCACCTGTTACTAAAAGCAATTGCTCTTTACATGTCCCAAAGAGTGATAAGTGACAATATATCTCCTGGCTGGGATGCAAAAGAAGTGTGGAAACACAGTGGGGAAAACATTTTTTCAGGACTCAAAGAAACCAATTGAAAACCCTAGGCATAAATTATACCTGAAAATGTGTTTCATCTCTAAAAAGCCTACAGCAAAAAGTAAACATTGGTGGTTCATAACAGCTCCTCCTTAAATGACTTATATCACAAAGCCAGCAATGCAAGCATTCTTGAAGGACTGAATGGTACAGGCATATCAAGAACTCCTAAAACTAAAAGTTAGCAAATGTAATTGTTATATAAGCATAATTTCAGCCAACTTCCTGCTCATGAAGTGAGCTAGCGAACACTCAAAGGTATCCTGAGAGCCATCAAAAACTCTTTTTGTGTTATTTAGGAGTGTTTCCTTCTGAGCTATGCAGTATATTTTCTGGAAATCCCCTCCTATCCATGCACTAAATGCTTGAAACCTGCTTACTGACTGGTTAAGACCGCAGTAAAGTCCAATGTCATTCCTTCTCCTCCACAGTTGGCAAGATTTCCGTATCTGGGCTCTCAGCCTGGATTTTGCCAGAGCAGGCGGTGAAGCTAGCCAATAGCTTTTTGGGTAGATAGAAGAAAATGCTCTTTTCTTTCAGATTACGTTGCTTTTCTGCTTCAGCTCCAGTACCCATATCACTTTCAAATAAACATAGAAGAGCTGATAATGCTTCTTTCTGCAAGAAATTTTCTCGCTTCAATGTCTTTTCTTCTTGTCACACTATCATGATCCAGAAGCCAAATGCTTTCTTTTGTTGTTGTTGCTGTTGAAATGGAAAGATTGTCCAGGAGCATTCCTAGCTCAAAAACTTGGCTCCTTTAGTGTGGCAAAAACTCCAGTCCTGGAAGACCAGCTACACGCTGCTTCTGAGCAGACATTTTCCATCCTAGTGGATTCTGGAACTGACAGGCCTGTGTCCTGTGTGTCTTTGATCAATGCCTTAAATATTATTGTATAATCACATAAAATGGCATTATGCACAAGTGCATTATGGAAATGGTTCTAAAACAAGCATTTTTTTCTTCATCTTTTAACCCTTTCTAAATGACAAATGCTGGAGTACAGACGTTCAACCTACAGTTGACTAGAAGACATGATTACAGCAATTAGGTGCTATTATAACTTGAAATGTACGGACGTGAAAATAAGGTTTATCACATTTTGGATAAAAATACATATAACAGAGTATTTTATCTGTCGTGGTAAATAAGGCACAAATGAGTAGAAAAAGAAAGTTATGTCATCAGAAATCAGAGAGATGAGCCCTGAGAAAAGCTTTCAGATATAATTAGTTCCCTTCCAAATGCTTACCTTTTAATAGATCTAACAATCTCACCCCAATGCTATGATTTGTTTATGCAATTAAGTTTACCTCTTGTGAGATTGTGATTTTATTGATTTGTTTTCTGTCACTTAATAGTGGTCATGTAGTAGATATTGATCTGCATCCAAAGCAAAGCAACAAATCTGTTTTCGTTCAGATGGTAGATATCCCCAGCCTGGAACTATCTCACTTAATGGAGCACTAAATGATGTAGCTAAGATAAAGAAAACATACAGGGTGGTTAGGCTTATGACTTGGGAATCTCAAAGAAGTTAGGAGAAATTAACAGGGCCATGATGTCTCAATTTCTCAGTCAATAAAGTCAGGATAATAAAACTCAGCTTCCTCATAAGAGTGAAGTAAGTTAATGTTTCCCTCTGAGTTAAAATATTTTTTCCTCCCGAAGACAACAATAGTAATTATGTTTTAGCCTTCTTTGCAAGGAGCACAGAGAGGACCCAGGGGCAAGTGCTGTCTATTCTGAACACTGCCAGTTTGTACTACTAGACCTTGGGGCCAGGCAAGTCCCTGACCTTGTTTTTTTATGGATATAGCCTGAGACAACAAGTTGTTAGAGACACTGTCTCTCTGGTTTCTCTTCTGCTATATTATTCCTGTGGTACCTCCACAGCATCTCTCCTTACAACACCCTTTGAGTAAAAGGGTCTATCAACCACTTTTAACAGGTGGGAAATAGATATTCAGATAACTTAACTGGCCCACATGAATATAGCTAGGGACCATCTCAGAGCTATAGCTCCTCAATTCCCTGGTTATCAGTGCAATAGTTGAACATCAATTCAGCCCATGGAAAACTAATCTTTAATTGGTCTTGGGAAAATGACCTTTTCTGAGGAAAGTCCCATTGCTAACTCCCAGCACGCTGAGCAGGGGAGAAGAAAAAGCATCTTCTATGGAGGTAAATAGCTGATAATACAAAGCAAAACCATATGAAACCAGAAGTCTGTTTTATTTGCTTCTTTCCCTGTTTTTCTGCAATCTAGAGCCAAGGCCCACCTCCTGGTCCTACTTGCATATGCATATGGACTAGCATTCAAAATTAGATCAGAAAACTTATAAATACAAACTGAACTATCGGATTTTCAGGTCACAAGAGTCATCTAGGCAGCATAGCTAGAAAAGGTAACAGTACAAATGAATTGTATAACAGTACAAATTGCCAATTATTTCTTGCTTGAATGGTAATAACTGTAAGCTTTTCTTTTTCATTTTCTTTTGAAGAAAAGCAAAATTTAAGTCTTTGATAACTAATTGCAATCACAGATAGCCATGGTTATAGGCAGAGCAGAAAAGCTGTATTCATAAAACATTTAAGATATGTAAGCCTGGATGTGTATCGGTAATTGCTTAGTAATTAGAATTTCTCACTAAGTGCTAGATTTGCTGGATAGAAGTAGATATCTGCTTCAACCAAGCCACAAAACATATAAAGAGTCCCAGTGCTGGCTCCAGAAAGTGCTCAGCATGTGCAGATCTATAGGAAGTAATCGGCATTAATCCTTGCAAAGGCTCATGAAACCACAGCATTAGCAGAAGGTGAACATCTTGTCCTATTTCACTGCCTACATTGGCACTTCAGGCACCAAGGAACTACCAATTATTTTAATTATCTCCTGTCTGCTAACAATAGTGCTTGACTTCTTAGTTTTTTTAAGATCTTTTCTGGAAGACAGATACTTTGTAAAAGCAACTACTAATCCAGGACAGAATCTAAAGGTTTTTTTGCTCACATCAAGCAGTAAATGGTGCTGGAAGTAGTTCTGCTAATTATCTCAGAGAAAGGTTAGCAGCAGAAATGATTTAAGGCGCTCTCTCTGAATTACCACAGCAAAAGGTAGAACTTCTATGGACAACAGCAGAAGCTTACAGATGCTTACCATTTAAATAACATCTTTCAATAAAGAATATATTTTGAATATCTCACTTTGAAAAAGGTCTTGAGCAAATACATCTGCAGGGAATAAGAATGAAGCTTTCACAAGCTTCTCAGGGGTGTGAGGAAATGAAAGTAATAAGTGGACCTAATCATCGCTGCTGTTGGTGTAACTTTAAAAGTAGCACTTACCTAGCACATTGGAGGACATAAGAAATTGAACTCAAATGGTTTGATTAATTTTTGGGGATTTAAATTGACCAAACACCAAATTAAACACCAATTGACTTGGTGCTTAAATTAGAAGAATGAATTTCATAATATTAAAAATCTGTGAAGTGTGCTGATCAATGTGCAAATATTGAGGGTCCTGGAAGCTGCTGTGTTTTTTTCTCATTTTTGTGGAACTCAGGTGAAGCTCTTGCTGTTGTGATCACTAAAAGATTCCTTGTTTTTCAACAGACATGAGCTGAAATAATGTCATGACCTATAAAAATTAAATCTGCAGGGTTTGACCTCTGCTCATGCCTTGATGAAGTAGACTTAAGCGCTAAAATGTCAAAGGCCATGTGGAGCAGAATCATCTTAGAGCAGTGTCAGTCTTGGGGGGTAGTAGCAAGTATCTTCCACATTACCTTACTTACAGACAGCAAAAAACCATACAAGCTTGCTCCTGCTCAGGAAGAGAATGCGTGCAGGATGTTATTGAAAGGGAAGAAGTGGAGAGGGGCTAGTGGAGAGTGCTGAAGCCTGGAAGAAACAGGATGAGGAGAAGGCAGAAGGAGAAAGTTTGTTCTCTGTGATAGTACAGACATTTTACATGCACACACACACACTCTTGACCAACTATTTTTCTCAGACATTGTGTTTCACTAAAAAGTTAACTGCTTTGATAACTCAGTTTAAAGAGGCCTTAGATTTGGAACTTGTGTCCCCAAGTTCCTTATGTATTTGGCATCACCATGTCTCAGTAATTGCAATGAGATCATGGGGTCTGCAATTGCACACACATCTCCAATTCCCCTTGTTTACTCGCCATACTGCATGCATGTACATAGAGGCATTTGAGCTGGGCACCCAGTGTGCCTCTCTAGCTGGGCCAGCTGGAAGTTGACCATGGGGACTTTCAGGAGTTCTCTTATTTTCCCATCTAGCCTCTTCAGGTTTAGGACACCCTACACAGGCTATGGAGTTAGGTGGCTGTGAGTGACTTGACAGACCATTGCCTACCCCATAACCTGCTTCCCTGATGATACCCCCTCCCACCTTGAATCTAGTTTAAAGCCTTCTCAATGAGCCCTGCTAGCTCATGTCCCAGGGCTCTCTTCCCCTTTCGAGAAAGATGGATCCCATTTGATTCCATCATGCCTGCCGCTGTGTAAGGCTTCCTGTTACCAAAAAAAAAAAAAAGTTGTGACGATGATACCAGCCACAGAGCCACGTGTTAATTGAGCATATCCTCCTATTTCTTTCTATATTGCTGCCAGCACTGGTAAGATTGGAAGAGAATATGACCTGTGTGCCTGAGTGCCCCAATTCCCTAAAGTCCCTTCTGATTGCCCTCAGGCTGCATGTTGCCGCTTCTTCTCCTCCCACGTGTAGGACCAGCAATGGGTAATAGCCAGTGGGTCTAACCAGGCTGGGAAGTTTCCGGGTAACATCCTTAACCCGGGCCCCAGGAAGGAAGCAGACCTCTCTTAGAGGGGAGTCATGCCTACATATTGGACCCTCCGAGCCCTGAATTGAGAAATAATAACCTGTCTTTTCTCTCTCATATCTGTGATAACAATACATGGGGTGTATTGTGTCATAGATGTCATAGAATAATAGCGTATAAAGCCCACTCTCCCTAGGAAACTGGATATCCCATCATAAAATTTTAAAGCAAAAACCCTATACTTTCAACCCTAATTTTTAAGGCAAGCATTACAGAGATATGAACAGAGCAAAAATTTGAAATTAGGGAAGTTAGAAGCAGAGAAGTTTGCCTGATCTGCAGAACCTGGAATAAAAAAAAAAAAAACTTCCATGGTTTGTCAATTTTCATCAAGTATCTGCCCCTGGGAGATACTGCCCTTTTTCATTATTGTTTTTCTCTTTTTGTTTGTTTGTTTGCTTGTTTGTTTGTTTGTTTAGGGGAAAATTGTATGCACAATATAATATGACAGTGTGATTCACTGATAATACATAAAAATGCAATCTGGTCCTTTGCCAGCATGTGAATTTTATACTCAGATCCCATTCACAGTTACAACACTGCCACGCTTCTCCTTCACTACTGCTGTAGGTATATTATTCCTTGTTCTGCTTTATATACCTTTATTCCTGTAAGACTTGATTTATTTCTCCCTCTGACATATTCTATATCTCTTGTCATTTTTTTCCTATATTGTTTCTTTCTGATACTTCTTTCCTATTTTTGGTTCCACTTCTTCTTTTTATTGCCATCTCACCCTCCTCATGCAACTTTCACAAAGGAGAACAGTTAATAAAAAATTATTGTAACATGAGAGAAAATGTAGAGGTAGTGATCTCTTCTTCCAGATCATGCTCTCAGGATGATAGTGCTGGACATAGCTCAGCTAAACTGGATGTGGAAACCACCCATTAAAACTTGACTTTGATACTTCCTTCTTCTTACTGTGGTCACTTGTCCTTGAAAGTATTCATCCTGGAAAGCAGCTTTTTGGACTTTCCTTCACCCTTTCTTATATCTCGAAGTCCTCTCTCTTCTATGTGTTAGATGCCCCATTTCTACTGCTTTCTCTGCTTTCACTGTGCTTCCACATATACTGGCTTCCATCCCTGAAACACACACTGTTGGAAGCCATAAGCACCCTAACTTAAAGGACTACTTTGAAAGATGTTAATGTTTGAGCACAGCAAAATATCATATATTTATCCAGAAATCTCAAAGGATTGAGTGAATTGATAAAAGGAACTGATACACACAGATTCCAATTCTTTACCAGGTCTTGGAGAGTCATTTTTGAAGAGTCTGCCCTTGTCATCGAATATTCCAGATTCTTAGACTTAGACACTAGGGTGGCTTCTGTTTATTCATGGATATCGTGATGCTGTAGCTCACTTGAGGAAAGATCAAGAGCCTTTTAAGAATAAAGGAGACATAAAATAAATGGAAACAAATCTGACTGGTGGCTCAGAGGAAGATATTGTTCAGCTGCTTCATTAATATAGCCTTAGCTAAGGAGTGACTTGGTGTGTACATGAAGTATTATAAATATGTTATATTACACACTTGTAAGATTGTTTGTGGAAAAAAAAATGAAAGTACCTCCTGCACTTCTGAAACAGAGTAACAATTTCCCCTCTCCTTTGAAAAAATCCTGAAAAATTGGGGAAAAAATCATTTTTGTCATTATTTTGTCTTTTCTTTCAGTAGATGATAGCCAAGGATTTTGGAACCCTGGAAGAACAGAAGGTGATTGGAGTTTATATATGTAATTCTCTAAATGAGCAATTTCTTAAGCTTAGACCAAGAACAAGATGACTTCAAATCTGAACTTTCTATCTGAAAAATGAAAGGTTCAGTACAGAGATTTTTGTCTTTGATTTAACTAGATGAATAGTATCCGGATATGAGTAATCCTTTAAAAGACAAAAGGCCTAAGAAGTTGGTTTTGAAACTCTTTTAAGTACTGCAATATATAGATCATGAAAAAGCACCTGAAAATCACCTCTTGACAGCAACTCATAGTTGTTAGAATGACTTTGAGGATAATTTAATAGGACATGTCAAATCACAGATCGTTTGACATATCATAAAAAATAGCTCTATGGATTGTTTGTCCCAGAAATAAATAATAGAGGCCTCTTGCTTTTAACATGTGTGCTTTGGGGGCAGACATGGCTCCAAGAAGACAGATAATTTTTCTAGAGCAGGATTTCTTTGAAGCAAAGTATTGATACATTGGGTAGGTCAAAACCTATGGCTACAGGTAAATGTGCCTGTCTCTTTTTATTGAGCTGCTAGAGAGCAAAGTGTAAGCCAAATCCCCGAGAGAAGCCAACTTCCCTCCTAGAGAGTCGTACTAGTTCATTCAGAGCAACATACTAATTCTAGGCAAGGGAGACTGAACAAATGTCTGACAGCACCAGACATGGGAGGGATTAAAAACCCCAGTCTTGATTTCTTCTGAAATTTCAGCTTTCCCAAACTCTTGAGAGAAGAAAAAGACAGAATTATGATTTGGTTCCAATGACAGAAAAAGACACTTGTAATTATCTACAGTCACTCTCTGAGAAGTTGGAAAGAATTGTACATTGTTGGTGATAGACCTAACTTTTGTGTCTGCATGAGCCACAAAACTCACCTTTTGGGAACAGTGTTTTATGTGTTTTTTAGCAACACATTATCTAACGGGACATGGTTGTTATAGGCTACATATCTTGCAATAGCATAAAAATGACATCCAATTCAAGTGAGCTCTGTGGAACAAATAATGGGCCACTTTTCTCTTTCTAACTGTGTGTCTGGGCCTAATTTGCACTCCCCCCTGTTAAAAGACAGTGACAGTGAGGGTAAATCATTCTACCCCCACCATCCTTTCATGACTCATTGTCATAGTTTTCCCCAGCAACAGAGACACAAGAACAAAGAGAAGCAGGGAAGAGGGCAGGCACACAAGTATTGAGGTAGTGAGTTTAGGTCATTAGGGCAAGAAGCTTATTTATTTCATATGTGATATAGATAACTGACCCTATTCTTAGTAATATAAAGGTAAAACTGCAAATGTTACCAAAGGCTTTAACAGAATCCATAAGTTCAGTATATCTGGAAGACAAGGTGCTTCCAATCCTGGTCATATGCATAGAAAATTTAAGAGTAACTCAGATGCTTTCATATTTTAAAAATATTATTACTGTTGCTGATAGACTTTCTAAAATAAATGAAAGTCTTATAAAATCTCAAAGGGGAAAATGTGGATAGATTAATCTCATGCAAGCAAGATGGTTTCTGCTAGTACCCGTGAACTAGATGTAGAACATGATTTTCTATTTAAGATGAGATAGTTGTTCCCAGAAGTTTTTTAAGAGAGATAGATTATTTTCTCTGTTTCTATTCAATGACCATTAAGGTAGCCATTAATCAGACACTGACTTCTACTCTGCAGATATTTAGTAAAATAAATCAACACTATTTCAGTGACATTGATGGGTCAATATCACAGCTCTAAACTGCTGGAACATTATTTAGGTAACGCAGAAAATATTAAATAAATCATGGAAAAGATTTAAAAAGTATATTTTTCTCTTGTGTCTACTAAAGCAGATTTCAATTTAGGTCAACAATTTTACAGAATGAATATTTGTCCACTAAAAGATAGAATTAGACCACAAATGTGTATTATGTAATATAAGCTCACATATCTGTAAAATAATTCCTTTAAACACATCTGTCAATTACCATTTTGCAATCCGTGGGTTGGTTACAACATTTGCAATCCAGTAAGTCATCCAGACCCCTGTCAAGCATATACATATCTTGACATACAAAAATGTATGTCCATATGAGTGTGTGTATGTATGCGTATACACAGCATACGCTAAGGACATCCTCACGTAGGAATATATGACCCAGGCTTTACCAAGAAGATCTAATTTTTGCTGAAGGAAAAGCTGGAAGATGGTGGGATTTCCTCAGGCTTCATGCTACAGACCTACCTGCTTATGCCTCGGAAAATGAATTATCCTATATAGGTGTGTAGTAGGAAAACATAAAAGTAATGGAAGGTCAGAAAACATGGAGACCACTTCACCATCCTAAAAGATGAGCTAGATGTAAAAAGTTTAGTTCTATTTGAGGTGTCACTGGTTATTCTGCCTGGCCCATATGACCATTTCTGATGAGTAGAGGTTTCACATCAGCCCTATACTGTCCCTTTCATTCCCATAAAGATGTGTAGAGAGCATTTAAAACAGCAGAAGAGGACATTAATATAATTAAAATTTCCATTCTGAAATCTTGAGACTCCTATATAAGGCACTAAATTCTCAAGCCCTGCCCAACATTGATCAGGAGCACTTTTTGCTGCATTGTGAAAACTGTTGAGATGTCATAACAAACCCTAGGGAAGTGTCCAAATCACAGCGCTACTGACTACTATGGTAGAGATGCAGAGGATAACCAATTTCTCTGGCAAGACCTATTTTTATTATCAAAGTATTAAATATTAATTGTAGGAAATACGATCTCTCAGGTGAAAGCTCTGAACACTATAAAATCATATTGACTTGATCTCCTTTCCCGGGATCATGAATGTGTATGCCTTTTTTTGCAGGAAACAATCTCAGGCACATTTAGGCACAGTGAACTCAGGGACAAGGGCATTTTTTTGAATATCATATATGATATGGGAAAAGACAGGCTCGAATTTTTACTCCATGTCAAGAGTATGGACATAAATCATGATGTGCCATGCCTGAAGAGAATTCCTTAAACATTGGTTACTGAGAAGTTCTCTTTGTCTCTGACCTGCAGAGTGGAAGTCAATCAATCTTTCCTATTGAAATTGAGACAGGAAAAGACTTCCCAAAGAATATTGTAGTCTGATAAATTACTATTTCCAATTTTACATAATTTTGCTGGAAAATTACCAAGCACCTTATCTTTGAGTATCAAATCTTGGCAGATGTCCGTTTCCACTGTTGATGTTTTCAGTTCCCTCCGGGAGCAATGATAGGAATAATCAGTGACCAGACAGACTCCTAGGGACAAAAAAAAAAAAAAAAAAAAAAAAAAAAGAGGAATTCTGAAATCTGAAAAGTCAGGCTGTCACTAGGAAAGCCTTCCTTGTCAAATGACCTATCACCTTTCAGCTGAGTCTAGTCATCTTTTTAGCCATCTAGTCATCTTTTTAGTCTGTTTTGTTTGTTTTTCTTGCAGGTCTTTCAGAATCAAGTCAATTCAGTGGCACAGAAAATCTTTATCTTACAGTTTTATAATACCCCAATTATCCACCAAGACAACAACAACGATCATAAAATTACCTCATCTGTATTCTCACATGGTTACATGCCCCCTGCTACTGCAGAACATCCTTGTCTATCAGCACTCCTAAAGCAGTGCATATCAAATATCTGTTTCTTTTGTTTGGTTTTTGTTTTGTTTTGTTTTATATGTATATATAAAAGAAGTCGTGCATAGGTATAAAAATACATAAGGTCAAAATGCTCCAAATAACAAACTAAAGCGAGCAATTTATTGGAGCACATAGACTATAAACAAGAAAAGGCAAGGAACAAGAATTGAAAGAGGAGACTTAGGAAACCCAGGGATTGCCATGTTTCTGCAGCTATTATAACTGGCACTGACAATTGCCACTGGCAATTATTTTACAGACATATTTTTCTATCTTATATAAATGTTGCTTTGCTTTCTCTATAACTTGGGAGCACTATGTCATGACAATACCACCAAGCTGGCAGGACCAGTGTATGTCACTGAATTACATTTGTTAATATCAGATGCAGAGTTCAAGGAAATAAAATAGTAAAATAATTTGCCCTACAGTGGCAGACTGATTTTACAGGACAAATAGACACAAAGTCTTGTTTGTAAAATACCTATGGAAAACAATAGCCAGGAAAACAATCTGAGACAGAAAGGTTGTGTAAAAGTTTTCTGTACACAATAGTTCAAAGCATAGGAGCTGGGTAGCCCTGTGCCCACACTGTTTTCATATGATATTCCCAGGTGACTAAGCTTTTTCTGAGTGAGTTGTCCTTATAATCCACTCCAATCACTTTTGTCATACAAAAATATTAGGGACTAGCAACATTTTAAAATGCTAACTGTGTTGGTTAAGCAGTAACTGTGAGCACAATAAGATTGGAAATATTTGAAGTACAATATTTTCACCTATGCTTGGAGGCTGGAGACTTGGACCAAGTGCTGCACCCCTAGTCAGAAGGCAGAGAGAAGGAAAGGATGTTACCAAAGGGCCCATTGCACTAGCAATAGATTCTCTGAATTAGTTAAATCACAACCCCATTTCCAGTGGCTTTTGCCAAAACCGCCAAAGAATAAGGGGGACTTGTACTCTTCCTCATGAATGACAGCCCTGTTTAGGTTGCATTGGCTGCAGTCATACAGGCACAGCTGGCAATGCCAGATGCAAGCTCTTTAATTCCCTTGGCATTGCAGCAGCCTTTCCCCTCTATAGTGAAGGAACTAGGATTTCACAGGCTGGCAAACAGCCCCAGCCCTGTGAGCTGCACACCAGAGTCTAAGTCATAACTCTTACAATTACTTTAATAGTATGTGTTTTTATATTTGGTTACCAAATAAGTATATTTCCTGAGACATAGGCAAGCTTTAAATTAGAACTGGTATTTCCTCCATTGATGCAAGGAGGGAATTCTGTTGCCTCAGCTACCTCACCCTTTGTGTTGGAAGGACTTTAAATGTGACAAAAAGGCAAACTTTATCTTCAGTAGAAGTACTTCAATAGTCCTTCCCTAGGAGATACTCCAGATGAATTGTAATCCTTATTTTATTTAATGAAGCTTGGTGCTGTTTAAAAGTCATGATGTGTGTGCAAGTTTTAGGATACACATTCTCCCTACGTCTGCAGAAACACATATTAAAAAAACACCCAAAGCATTCTGGAAGGGTAAAATCAAATGGAAAGTTTAGGAGCTCTTGTATGATTGGCTGCTGATTTGCTTTCACAATTGGTGAGTACCTCTAACAAAGGTGCGGTATCATGTTAATTCCCAGAGCAGTTGGATAATAAATTGGGTACTTTATCAGAAAAAAAAAATAGAGAGAAAGAAAATAAAGGACTTTTTAAAAGCACCTGACTAGTATAAATATCCATCTCATTTTCTTAACCATATATTTAGTGTGCCACATTGAACAAATGTGTTGATTTTTCTTTACTTTTCTGGGTTGATAGAGCATATGCTAACAGAGACATGATATTCCTGGCAGCTATATTTTAATCTCAGCACTTCAATAGGTGATAGCTGTCAGGTGCCCAACCTTTTACCTCTTAATTCTATGATATTTTCCACTAAAATGAAGCAGGATTAAAATTATGCTTAGGAAAATAGTACCAGAATTCCGTGATCTTTCTGGTAATACTATTTTCCTGTTTGAGTTATGCCAGGGCAACCAAGTATGCTTACAGATCCTTACATTTATGTTGCATTATGAACAGCACATTTACATTTTGCTCAGAGAATTTTTCATTTTAGAAATTTCTGTTGACCAGATACTCTCTGTAGCTGGTATGTTCTGCCAGTGATAACTAGATATCAATTGTTGGCAAGATATACAGTACAACTTCAATCTGTTTTTCTCAAAAGGAATGGGAAAGTAATGAGGTGTGTTATAATGAAAGTGAATTGTATTTCAGAGTTATACAACTTGCTGTGTCAAGCCTTGATCTTTCTGTTGCCCACTGATTTGCAAGCCTGTTCTTTGTGTCTGGTTTGCTTATAAGAGAACATGGGAAAGGCTGGACTGCCCCGGCTTTTACAGGAATTAGTAGGACTGCTTGCAGCAGGAGAGGACATTAGTCCAATAAAAAAGGAAAAGTGGGTTTATGATTTCATACTACTTGATTTTCATGAACTATCCCCTGGTTTTCATTGCTATGGGAAAGTGGGAAGTGAGAAGATAAGAAATGAATGTTTAATAAATAGACATTCTGTGAAATAAATACTATATTTATGCAGAATAAGCAAAAATATCAGTTCTTATTGTTATTTTATTGTCTTTTGTTTAAATGCATTAAGGATGTCTATTTAGCTTTCTATATAGACAACTAATATCTTGTCATGCTCCATGATTACCCTATTTAGCAAACACATAGCAGCCTCACCTAACTCTTTATTAGCATATTTATTATTTGGAACATCTAATTTGCTGTTATTCTGCATAATTATAAATTATTTTGTGATAGTTTTATATAGATTTGTTTCATGAGAAACAAACATGGTTTCTGGACAGCAGAGAAGTTGGTGCAGGATTGCCCACTGGGTTAAACTCCATGCTGACTTGTACTTTGCACATTCTCTGTAGCTTCCATATGTATAGGGAAAGGTGTGTTTACTTCTTTTAATTTAGCATCTGTTTCTACAACACAGTGGACCCTTCCACTCATGCAGAGTTCTATTTAAGCCACAGGATTTTCAGCATAAAGGTCTTGCTAACAGATCGCAGTGCAAAAATGAGGCATGATTACATACCATATTAGTTTATGCAGTAAGGAAGAATATTTAAAGGATGTCTCTGCTGGAAATGAAGGATCAAAAATGCACCACTGAGCTTAATTTTTTTTCTAAAATTGGATAGCGGATATTTGGCACATGAAACAAACCTATAACAAATCTTCTACAAAACATTTTGGACCTCTGAAGCTAAAAACTGTGTTCCTTTGTAATGCTCTTTAGAAGAAACAAAATTCAAAGGCTAACAAGTAGTAATTGCTTTTTAAAAGAACACTGGTTAAAGGAAGGTTATTTTTGTCCGTTTATAGTGTGTACTGCATTTTCTAGCTAATTATAGAAAATTATATGCCATGATTTTCCTGTTGCCTTTAACTTGCTTTATTTGAATCTCACAGTTCATCTTTGATATTATTTTGTTGCATTGTATCAATTGTATTAAGATTACAAAAAAGTTGTTCCCAAACATCCCAGATCTATAATAATTATCTTTTACAGAGACTAATGATGAGCAAGCTATTGTCTTTGACATAAAACTCTTCAGAAAATCAAGCTTCGTGCTTTTTTTTTGGCTCTGCTATCTGCAACACTGAAAAATAAATTATGTTCTTTGTGATACATTGTGGTGGAGCAAAAACTAATGTTATATCACAACCACCACCCAGGCTGAACAGGCCCAGCTCTCTCAGCCTTTCCTCATAGGGCAAAAGTTCCAGACCCCTGATCGACATCCTCATAACTCTTCACTGGACTCTCTCCAGCAGCTCCACATCCCTCTTGTACTGTGGAGACCAGAACTGGACACAATACTCCAGATGCGGCCTCACCAGGGCTGAGTAGAGGGGCAGGATCACCTCCCTCAACCTGCTGGAGATGCTCTTCTTAATGCAGCCCAGGATCCCATCGGCCTTCTTGGCCACAAGAGCACACTGCTGCCTCATGGTCAACTTGTCGTCCACCATGACACCCAGGTCTTTCTTTACAGAGTTGGTCGATCCCCAGCCTGTACTGATGTCTGGGGTTATTTCTCCCCAGGTGCTCTTGCCCTTATTGAACTTCATGAGGTTTCTCACCTCCAGGTTGTCCAGCACACAGACCTGGAGGTAAGTTTGACCTGATTCACTGTGTTAGTTCTTATGTTTCTTTGATAGTTACTCTTACTTGCCTTTTTTTTTTTTTTTAACTTTCCTTAAGCATTGATTGAGGGTTTTTTTTTTTTTTTTTTTAAGTTGTAACAGCGTTCTGCTTATTGGCATGCAAACAGGCACTGTGAAGATAAGGGAACTTGAGAGTTAAAGAGGTTTGCTGTGCTTTTTGCTTGCCAGCAGACATAACACTTTCCTAAACAAGTCAAGCTATTTTATTGCTGTTTCTATGCCTTTGCGCTAGGAATAAACAAAAGCATGGCGGGGTGGGAGGCATTTCTGTGTCCCTGTAGTTCTTTATTTCTGTGTGGTAAGCAAAGGAGACAGGAGAGCCTCTACTGCTCTCAATAAGTTGATCAAATCTGTTTTTCTGACATAAAGAGAAATAGATTTAATGAGAATATGTGTAGCATCTCATACTGAGTATCACATGAATACACACACACCCATAGGTATATATGTACACATACACACACACATTCACACACACAGATATGCACTCACACAGAAACATGCAGATGTTGAGATACTGTCAGTCCTGATGTGAATGAACAGAGCTATGCTCAAAGCAATGCTAGGAGATTGGTTTTCATCCCCAAGGATGCTGTCATGTGTCCTGTCAAATCGATCTGCTTCGTCACCCGTGTTGCTCAACGTTTGTAAGTCGCTTCCAGATTTAGGAAGGAGGATGGAGGAAGAGGACTGAATTGTCTTCTGTCAGTCCATGTCTTCTGGCCTTGACTTGCTGTCTCATCTGATGGAAAGAGTTCATCTGAGTGCATTTCCCAGTACTGTGGCAAGGTTAGGATGAGGACAACTGTCAGCCAGGGAAGTCCAAAACTAAGGAGACAAACATGCTTCTAGAGGCTTAAGGGAAACTGCTGTAGGACACAGTTGCACTTGCATCTCAGCCCTTGGCTGAAGATGTCTCTACATCAATGTTCACAGCTTGGGTGTCAGATTGACACCTTCTACACTAAGAAATAGGATCACTGAATATGTTGTGTTTTTATATGCTGCTGTATGGACAACACTCTATTTCTGTCCAACTCAGTCCTACATTTAAAAGCTCTAGAATTAATTATTTCAGCATATATGGGGCTAATACTTTAAACTGTTCACAAACCTTCAGCCCTCTTCAGCATATTTAATTGACACAGCTTCAGTCCTGCCTCATCAGCTTGAACTGTCCAGTCTGCTTTTCATCCACTACTAGAATAGAGGTAAGTTAAGAGCTTTAATTGAGAATGCAGTAGCTCCTAAATGAAAATTCTTCCAGTTATTGATTCTTAGATTTTGCTGTCTTTCATTTACCTCTTCACAATACAGAAGGATACATCATGCAATACATGGAGCACTGAGTGATATTCCCTAGTCACAGGCGTTCTTTGGTGCATCCTTCTCATGGATCCATTTATGGATCTGCAGTTTTCCAGATATTAGGATCTTGCCCTAGCCACTGAGTATCTTTCATCCTTGCATTCTGGTCATAAAAGACTTGAACATGCCAGCCTTCAAGGCTAATCTTGATGGGGGAGAAGCTGTGGAAGTTTTTCTTGCGTACCTACAAGAAGAGATTTGAGAGGGAGAATTAAATCATCTCCCAGAAGTCCTGTACCATTTCCAGTAGGATGGTTGGCTGGAACTTTGTTACCAAATTCTTCATTTGTTTTCAGCTTATGGAGTAATAGTCCTCCGAAAGTTGCTTGGCTAGCACATTTCTTGCTAGCATGCTTATCACAATTATTTCTATGATTCAACCAGTACTGTCCACCTCCATTACTTGTGAAAATCTGGGGTGTTCAGTTAAAGCTAATTCTATTCCTTAAATCAATGTTCTACATTTTTCTGATGAAAAAAATATTTAAAATCAATACTCATCCTGAGTCACTGGAAGCAGCTAGTATAATATGTCAAAAGAAGCAGTGTTTCTAGGTTGTTTCATCACAGCTGTTCAAATTCCCATGTTTTTTCTGTGTTTGCTTTTTCTAAGCATAGAAAGCAAACATAAAAAGTGAAACTGCAAAAAGAATTGTTTTATTCTCAAAGTGCAGCACTGAGGTATTCAATTTCTTCCATTTTTTTTTTTAAACTTAAACAAAGGTATCCCTGGCAATTATATTAAAATGTCAAGAGATATTTGTCATATATAACTAACAGGAGAAATGTTAGATTTTATATATACAACAGGAGGATCAAGAATTATTCTGGTTTGAGATTACTAGTTTGTGCAAACACACCCAAATCCAAAAATTAACGCATAGGGGTTTTTTTTCCATCATTTTCCTCCAGCTTATTTCACTGACAGCTCAATTCTCAAGCATCTACAGCTGCAGTCATATCTCTTTCAGTCTGAACATCACTTACAAGTGTGGTATGCTAGTTTCTCATCTGAAATTCATATACTAAGCAATGCTAGAAATCTCATTTATATCCTGAAAAAGCTGCCAACAATATATCCTTCAGCATAGGACTGCATGAGTCCTTTCAAATGAAGTGTGAAGAACTAATATGCAGTGTGTTTCTGTTCCAGATAAAGGTATTTTCCTCGAGTTGTCTAATTTAATGTATCAGATATAGAAAACATTCTCCAGAACTCCATAATTTCATTAGGAAGAATTGAGGATTTTTCATGGATGTTATTTTTAAACAAGAGAACTAGGCTGCATAGATTATGAAGTTTCATTTTGTAGACAGAAATATAATTGATGTTATATTCCAACAAAAGAATAGAAGCAGAAGCACAGATATGGAAATCTGAAATAAATGGAAAATGTCTGCAGTATATTCATACTGAGTGGCTGTGTATATAGAATCATAAAATGATACAGGTTGGACTCTGCAAGTCAGTTGATCTAACCCCACCCAAAACAATGCTAGTCTAGATCTTGTTACTCAGGTTTTCTGGTCATATCAGTCAACTTAAAGACATAAAGAGGGAGCTTATAAAAGTTTGTAAGCAGAACTCTGTTGTTGTTGTTTGTAAGTTTGGTAAACAAAGAATGAAGGCAATTGGCAAAGTTCCCAAGTGATAGCGCACAGTATATATGCCTAACAGTAGGAGAGGTTGGAGAGGGAACATCTCGAATCTCTTCCTATGACTCTGCTCCAGGGGAAATTGAACTGGAATGGCTGGTGGCTCAAGAAAAGAAAGTAAAAGGAAAAAAGTTAGAATTCACCACAGAAATGAGTCTCTTGTCATGCTCAAAAGAATTTAAGATACGCTGTTTAACCTTGTGACTGGTTCACCTTGAATCACCCACTGTGTGGAGAGCTGTGATTGCCTAGAAATACTATAACTTCTCAAGGTTACTTCTCAGACACTATTATATTTCACTGTGCATACCCATACCTTTGTATCTGTTTAAGTTTATTGTAGCTAAGCAGGATAATCTTCTATAAGTAACATCATGCAGAATTGCCATGGGAAGAGAAGAAAATCACTCTAGTGAAGAAGTGAAAAGCTGGCTTCCTATGAGAGTGATACAACCCTGCATCATAAGCAGGGACAAAATTTTCTCTTTGGCAGAAAACTAAGTTTGAGCCCTAGGTAGAATCCAGTATCAAAAAAGGCTTGTCTTTTTGAAATGGCTTAACTGCAGACCAGGAAGGCAATCTACCATCTGCAGAACTCAGCTACCACTGTAAGATAGCTGAGAAAATGCAACTTTTGCTTTGAGCTTTGAGTTTTTGGATGATAATTGCCAGAAATTTGCATGAGACTAGCAAGCAGCTGTCATGACCATAATATCATGGAATTCTGAATCCTACTAAGAAGGAGCAAAGCAAATAGTATGAAAACAATGCTAGCCTCCAGGAGAGCAGACTTTGGCCTGCTCAGGAATCTGCTTGAAAGCATCCTATAAGACTCAGCCATGGAAAAAAGAGGGGTTTGGTAAATCTGGTAGATATTCAAGGATCACCTCCTTCAAACTCAAGAATGATCCATCTTGATGTACAGGAAATCAAACAAACAAGAAGCAGAGGACAAGTGACTTTTGGAAGAATATAGAGATACTGTGCAAGCATGCAGGGATGGGTTTGAAAAAGGTAAAGTCCACCTGGAGTTAAATCTGGCAAGGACAGAAATCTGGAAGAACAGCAAGAGGGGCTTCTAAAGATACATCGGAAGTAAAAGACATATGAAGAAAATGTGGAGACTCTGCTGAATGGAGCAACAGTCCTGGTGACAAAGAAAATAGAAAAGGCCAACAGAATCAAAGCCTTCACCTTAGTCTTTAATGGTAAGACTAAGGAAGCCCACCTACCTGCAGGAAGCCCAGGTGCCTGAGACAAGAGGAAGAGACCCTTCCCTTCCCTTCTTTTTTTTTTTTTTTTTTTCTCCTGCGATGGTGTTTGAATGTTGGAATAGGTTACCCAGAGAAGTTGTTGGGTCTCCATCCTTACAGATGTTCAAAACCCCTCTGGACAATGTCTTGGAACTTGCACTCTACTTAGAAGGAGATACTGGATGAGATGAACTCCAGAAATCCCTTCCAGCCTCAATAATTCTGTGTGATTCTGTGTGATTCTGCAACTCCAATGGCAGTTAGCATCAAAGTGGCAGAAGGCATCAAAGAACAACTTGGAATCCATTCTAAAAGATTCTTTCCAAATCTAGAAGGTAAGAAAAAGTTGTGTTTGCCGTGTTTTATGTCGCTTAAAATTCAGCATCTGTTCAACCTAGTCCAGTAGAAACTTGGTGACAAGGATTGAAATTCTACACTGGAAACAAGAACAGCATCGGCTCAAAATCCATGAAGACGCATTGACACAGGCAGTGAATCAAACCATACGGTGAGAAGTGTGTGAACAAGCCTTCTTGTCTTCCATCCAGAAAAGTTTATGGCAACATTCTTGACTGCAAATACGTCTCACACTCCCCAAATCCAAGCTGACAAATGCCACAGTATCATGCAGACAAGATCAACGGTGTTGACCAAAACAAAGTGTTTGTGAAAAAAGCTTCTCAACTTAGGTCTGCCACATCTAAGTACAGCCCATACCTGCTAACATTTAGCAGGATTGTATTGCCATAAGAATCACTCACATCATTTGCCTTAAACAACATGAGTCAGTTCTCACTGAGGCATGAATAACTCTATTCACCTTTTCACAAAGGAAATTTATAGCAATTTATTCAGTGATGAAATCAATTGCGAAAGATTTTTAGATTGCCGTGAATGTAAAAACAACCAAATGGAAAGACCCAAAATTCACAGAGGACTAGGTAGTAAATACTTCTGATGCCAAGTGCTATTTATTGACTTCAGCTGGATTTGAGTAAGCTCCAAAGAAGATACTGATAAGCTAAAATCTGTAATTTCCTTCCCAGAAGCCAAAGGAATTCCAGTAGAAACATGAAGCACCGGTGTACTGAGGCCTAGGTGAGAATACATCCACTGCTACTCACCTGATTCAACAAAGATTTATTCGTATTGGAAATAGTGGAAGATAATTGAATAAGTAATGAAGGTCATATGTTACAGAGGGCTAAAGTAAATCATTTTGCAGGGCAGAGAGAATGGGAAAGGATAGAATTGTTCTCTTAAAAAAAAAAGAAGACTAATGTTGCGTGAGACAGAGAAGAGGAAAAATAAGTAACAATTATAATGGAGGAAAAGAACAATCATAAAAAAATTATCATCAGTTGGCTATGGCTAAAAAAGAGCTAGAAATTAGAAGGATTTTTCTTATGATGAAAGCACTGAGAGTCTGGATCAACCTTGCAGAAGGAAACAACAATATGTAACTTTTTAACTACACTAAAGACATAGTGTGTAGTCAGAAGTATAGGCAACTTGCCTGTGCTAAAAGCCAATTGAATAGGAAAACTCAGAAGGTCCTTTCACTAGTGTGCTTGCACTAGTTATGAAACAAATTTAGGCTCTAATACCACTGTCCAGACTGTGGTATTGGAAGCACACTCTTAGGCATGACTTTGGTCTGAATCCAATAGCACTTTCCTGGACAGGACAGTGCTTAATGCAGTGGCTTTTGCTAGCAGTGGTAGAGAATGACTGCAGAACTTCTCAGAAAAAAAAAAAAAAAAAAAAGAAATATCCTTCTAGCCCTGTATTCCTGATAACACAGCCAGGCACAGTGCCTGAGCCGCAGATTTTCAGACATGCAGGCTTTGGATCTGTCCAAATAGAACAGATATGCGTGAACTATCATCCTAGTGCTGCAAAGAGATTTCCAGCCCATCATTTACACTGACCAAGAGCTATCTTCAGTTTATGTTGCTAAGATAACTGATATAATGACACATTTATAATTATTTATGCAGATGACACATTTTTCTTTTTTTTTTCCTTCATAAAATCTCCAAATCAGTAATTATCTTTCTCCCAGTGATCTCATCAGAGAGGCTGGAGGTCAAGTATTTTGCTCTCAGTCTTTAAACTCCTAGATGCAGATTATCTAGTGTGAGATAGAAGTGCTTTGGTGATCTTCCAGCTCCTCTTTGAGTGATTTTGTAAATCTTTTGTTCAGGACAACTCTTGTTAGCCCTAAATTTACACACACAGACTCTCCAGATGGCCTTCTATGCATATAATAATAGACTGAAGAGTTTACTGCAGTGTAATTCCAATTAGCTATTTAACAAGTATTGTGTCTATTTACCTTTCATAGACAAATAAATCTTTTCATGTAATTAGATTTTTTTCCCCTTTACTGAGCAAAACTCTCAGCTGATGCAGTTTTATCCTGGGGTTATTTAATAATCACTAATTTTGCATAGGTTGCAGTGTTCTCTATTTTACAATTTAGGTTCAAATTCTCCTTTCCCTTAGGCTGGAATAATTTGAAACTAGTTCATCAGAAATCAGGGAGCTATAACACAAATCATGTTTATTTAAATTGAAATAGAGTTTGGATCATAAGATACTTGTTACTTGCCCAAACTATCATGTAAAGGGTTCAGACCTAGATATTCTTTATATGTTTATGATTTGGCAAATACTTTATTGCAATTTATATATATGGACTGAAAAGGAGCCAAATTTACTCTCTTTGGTTGCTTTCCTTGGCTAAAATGTAGACAGTTGAGGTATGGGGCACCTTCTAATTTATTACAGCTACCCGAATACTAATTACTCTTTTACCTCCTGGTTAATTCTTTATTACCTTAACAGATACATACTTTAAATAAATTAGGTCTGAATCCCTGAAGAAATAAAGGAGACAAGCTGACTGAGATGGTGGAGCCAAGCAAAATGAAATTTAGAGATTTCATGTATAAGTAGCTGATTTTACAAAAGTAGTGGAGTCTGCCCTTAGATGGTTTAATGATCTGCAGTGCACCAGAATGGCTGTTGGCAGGTAACTGAAACACAGAAGGGACATTTTCCAAACCCATCTGCATTCATCCATCTTTATAGTTTCTACCTCTTTGCGCAGACTTATTGTTCTTTCTACGAGGCCACTGACCAGCTTCTTGGAAAGCAACACTAAACTGCATACATGACAAAGTTCAAAAAAATGTTCTCAGTTTGCACTGCCTCAAAACAAGCTGTGGAGACCATTTGGAGACATGCTAGCATCCCAAAGAGCTTACCAGAGCAGAGCTGGTATCATGGCTTTATTACAGACTCCTTTTCAGAGAAGGAATCCTACCAGAGTTGACTATGTCATTTAATTGAACTATATATGAAAGACTCCTAATGTCAGTTTAGTAGCATGGAAAAAAAAACTGTACAGGAGTGAGTCAAAGTTTTAAGTTATGATTGTCCATAGATAGATAGATAGATAGATAGATAGATAGAAATGGATGGTAAATAGACTTGAAGCAATATTCTTTTCCATTATTTTTTTTCTTTCTTTTTTTTTTTTTCTGCAGCATAATGCTTCCTTGAATCCCTAACCAACAAAACCCTTTGGTCATAGGGGTGTACAAGCAGAATTTAGCACTCCTAAAGATCTGAATACACTCTTATGATATCTCATACACAAACTATGGTTTGCAAATTGTACATTTATGTGCCTGAATATCTTCACAGGTTCATTCAGGGAACGTGTCATAGAAAACCTAACAACTACAGAAGTGCATTTCCCAAAAAGAACACAGTATTATCACTTTCGCTGGCTTGAATAGTCAAAGACTATCTCATTGCTTCATGCAATAAATTATTTGTTATAGCACTTGACCAAAAGAGAAACTCGCCTTCTGGGCAACTTCTACCAGCTGGACTGAAGTTGTAGCTTGTGTGAAATCATCATATTAAAAAATGAAATTAGGGACCAACAGACTTCTTTTTGCATAGTGAGCACCTCTTCACTAGGTCTCTTTCTGAATCTGCGCACTGGCTACTTAAAATAAGGGACAGTAGAGAAAATAACTTGGGCAGAATTGCAGAGATATAATGACTTTTCTGAGTTTGGCTATCCCATCTCTCAATACTGTAGGCAATTCTTAGTTATTTCATGCCTTAGAGGTCTCTCTCATGAACTGAGACTCCACTATACCCTACAACAAAACAAAAACCAATAGGACTGTCTGTCTTTTAAGGGCTAACAAAGGAAAAAATGTCTGCTACAGAGTTCTCAGAATCTGCCTTTTTATTTTTTTTTTTTGATAAAATGAAACAGATTTACATGTATTTTAATGGGATTGATTTCTAAATATCTTACTCAAGATCACTTCTTCCTTTTGTTCAAAAAAAATTGAACTTATGCTTCATTTTTCAATATCTCAAAACACACTGCTAAATACATAGCTTATGTTATTCAGATTCATCTGGTGCTCTGCATAGTCCATCATTTTATCTGATTACAGTTAATGTTTTAGGTGATGGAATAAAATTAACATTTTATTCATCTTAAATAACTAAAATGAGAAATTTAGGTCCCACACTCTGAATTAAGTTGATATAAAGTAGGCAATCCTAATTACCCTTCAATTTAAAACAAATGAAATTACAATTGTTAAACTAAAGAGCCTGAAATGAAATACATGGTACTTTAGCAGCTGGTTCTACAGAACCAATGTCTCACACCTCACACATCTATGTCAGCAGAAATTGTTCTTTCAAGCAGAAGGGATCATTGAGACAAAAAAGAGAAGAGCTGGTTTATTAAAGATTCCCAAATCCAAGGATATCTGAACTCCAATAAATGTCCAGCTTTCAGAATCCTATCGTTCCCTCCTGTTTTCATCTATGCCACACAAGCTATTCAGGAACCATCGTTCCTGAATTTTTCCTGTTTTGTTTTGACACTGCGGATGCCCTCTCGCTCTATTATTACATTCACAGCTGTGTGTGTGCTTTCAAAGCCAAGATCTCCTGCCCTGAAGAAATACTTTGATGATCAGCAAACTCTAAATTAAAACGAAAGGAGAACTCTTTGCTGTCTTTCCAGGAGCCACTGGCAGTTCTGAGCTTAAAGCCAATGCAGAGACCTAGAAGCATAACATGTTAATTGTATTGGTTTGGTTGGCTGAGTCAAAACTGTATCTTACAATGTTAATTTTGTTCAGGGAATCATCCGAGTGCTGCCAAACACAGTTCCATGAAAGCAACCCAAGATTGTTGACAGTAGTCTGCTGGAAGATGCCGAGAAGGACATAAACAGAAACAAATCAAAAATAAAACCTCCCATGTATTCCAACTGCTCTCTGCCTTTTTCCCTCTCCCACTAGCTGGGATCAAAACTTCATGTTTTATTTTGCTGTCAGAAGTTTCTTAGTTCCTTAACTTCTAATTTGCTTTTTTGCCAGAGAATTATGATGTTACCAGCAAATAAGTAGAGCCTACTGAGTAACATGGGAATGTCGTGCATACAGTGTTCTGCATCAATAATGCCCAATTTTTATGAGCCAAATTTCATTTCCACCAGGATAGATCCCATTGAGAAAGTGTACATCAGGAGAGCATGTTAGTTTGGGTTCTCTATATGTAATGCGTTCAGACCTCATGACTTAGTAACTGCTGCCACAGATTATGAAAATAGCATCTATATTCATGTTTTCAAAGGTCTTTTATATTCTTCTTTAAAATAATTTATTATAACTTTAAAAAATCACTTTTATAAATCAAAATCAAGAAAGTCCTTTGGCATGTTTAATTACACTAAATGTGAATTTGGCTCTTTTGGGTCTCTTTTTTTTCCTCTCATAAATTTCAGTGAATTAATCTGTTTCCTTATATAAAGTTTGTTTATTTTAAATTTTGAACAATTGTCTTTATTTGTCTTACAAGGTCTTGTTTTGTAAGGCTTTTTTATTATTTTTTCCTGCCCAATTCTTCCTTAGATAAATGTCCTGGAGTTATTAAAAATAAGTGTGTTTTTCAATATAAATTCTCTGAGAATAGTCACCTTAGGTAGGGTAGTGCTTTTAGAAGTATTTCTGTAGTGTGAAATTCTCCCTTAGAGTACAGAGCTAAATTCCTGTAAAATACCTTTACAATCTTTTGGCAGAGCTTTAGAAAAAAAAAAAACTCTAGGCCATCAAAAATCAAAACATTTTCAACTGTATCAGGCCCTGATACAATTGAAAAAAGTTCTCACTAGAAAAACCCTTCTGATTTCTACTTTTTTTCCTGAAAGTATTGGTTAAGACACTTTGCTTCTTTCAGTTCTCTGTTCCCCCTCTTCTTCCTTTTTTCATGAGCTATTCAAGTGATTAAAACATCTATAAAAATATGGGTGGTTAAGAATAGAGATGTGTGACATATAGTCAAGCATGAGAGTTGGATTCCCAACCAAGGCAGAACTGTAGCTCCTACGTACTGAGAGCACTATGATCGCCACTAATACTTTTCTCATTTAAGATATAAAATTTATTATTCCCTTAAAAACAATGAAAACAATTAAAATTTCCTTCTTCCAACTCTCTACATAAAAAAGACTGTACAGACCACAGCCTAACAGAGATTTTTAGGAACAGAGATCAAAGTAAACCCCTCAGATTTCACCAAATGCCACTGGTACTCCCTCATGTCTCCCATGGTCCCTGTGTTTGTGGCTGGACAAGTGTCAGCAGACACTGTGGTTGGTCTGGGTACCTACTGCAGACTAGATAAGTAGCACTTACGTTGCATGATCAGAAATTCTGACATGATCGGGGAAAATATCTGCTTTTCCTCCCCTCAATAGATGGCTTTCACAATATTTGTCCAAACTTCATGTCTTTAAGATTCCTAAGATTTGGTTGATTTTGTTTGACATAACCCAAAAGGCTCGAAAGATATTACTGAGAGAAACTGCTACACAGAAATATAGGGTAATGGTAGGAGCCTTAGATCTTTGGGAAATAAATAATAATATAATAATGTGTAGTAGAATTAAACATTTTGACCTGAAACAAGTCATCGTTCACATGACTATGGTTGTGATACCCTTAATCACTCTGAATTCATAGACCTGACTCTGAATTCATAGACCCTTCGTGTTCAGATCCTCTCTCTGCCAGCTCCATGTAGAAACTGAACTGATAATAATAAAGAAACAGACACATCTGTTGAACATTTGTTCATTTTTCTTAATATTATATATAGGTCTTATACAAGGATGATTAATAAGATTAATCCAGAGGGACCAGAGGGACCTGGACAGACTGGACAACTGGGCGGTGAAAAACCTCATGCAATTCAACAAGGCCAAGTGCAAGGTCCTGCACCTGGGGAGGAATAACCCCAGACACCAGTACAGGCTGGGGACTCACCTTGTGGAGAGCAGCTCTGCAGAGAAAGACCTGGGTGTCATGGTGGATGACAAGTTGACCATGAGGCAGCAGTGTGCCCTCGTGGCCAAGAAGGCCAATGGGATCCTGGGCTGCATTAAGAAGAGCGTCTCCAGCAGGTCGAGGGAGGTGATCCTGCCCCTCTACTCAGCCCTGGTGAGGCCACATCTGGAATATTGTGTCCAGTTCTGGGCTCCACAGTACAAGAGGGATGTGGAGCTGCTGGAGAGAGTCCAGCACAGGGCCACAAGGATCATCAGGGGCCTGGAACATCTGCCCTATGAGGAAAGGCTGAGGGAGCTGGGCCTGTTCAGCCTGGAGAAGAGAAGGCTGAGAGGGGATCTGATCAGTGTATATAAATACCTCAAGGGAGGGAGTGCAGAGGACGGGGATGGTCTCTTTTCAGTGGTGGCCACTGATAGGACTAGAGGAAATGGCCGGAAACTGAAACATCAAAAATTCCATAGGAACTTAAGGAAAAATTTCTTAACAGGGAGGGTGACAGAGCACTGGAACAGGCTGCCCAGAGAGGTTGTAGAGTCTCCTTCTCTGGAGATCTTCAAAACCCGCTTGGATGCAGTCCTGTGCCACGTGCTCTAGGTGTCCCTGCGTATGCAGGGGGGTTGGACTAGATGATCTCTGGAGGTCCCTTCCAACCCTAAGCATTCTATGATTCTATGATTAATAACATCATCCAGAAAAAATCAGGCACGCTTGAGATACTCAGGCTTCAGTCTGAGAGTTGGGAAGGTAAATACATGAACTTATTGTCGAGGGTCACTCTCACACCAAGTGCCAGGGCCCTCCCCACAAGCCAGAGCAAATAACACCTCCACACAAAGTGAGGTCAACTCTGCTCTGCTGTTGTCTGTAGCAGGGCTTTATACCGGTGCAGGTGGGCATGCGCTGAGGAGCAGCGCTCATTGGCTACAGGCTCCCAGCTGATTGGTTCTCCTCCAGGTGTTCGGTTGCTAGGCGTCAGTCCAGTTCCCCACAAACTCCACTTTCCTATATATTCTTACTAAGGCCCCAACATCTCCCCCTCTTTTTTCCAAAAAACAAAAATTAGCAATAAACATTGCAACATTTACAAAAAACAAATTAACATAGCTGTAAACCTCAGCATTTCCCCTCTTTTTACAAAAAACAAAAATTGGCAATATCATGCATCAAATATTACAAATAAAAACATAGTTGCAAACACAAATATAATCATTCTGGTCACGCTTATGATAGTGTTTCATTTTTAAATTCCCAAGACAAAAGAAAATGGTCCCAAAGGAATACACAATTTCATTTTGCTTACAACCACAGAAATTCTTCTTGGGAAGGTAATTGTGCTCTTCATTTCAGCAACAGGAGAAGGAAAAAAATCTTGCCCTTTGGAGTTGGGGAGGATGGGGGTCCAAGTTAGTATGGTCAGACTGGATATGCTATCATTTTTAGTTTTCAACCGTTGGAAGGTTCTTCCAGTCACGGAGTCTGTCGCTCTTTTCAGTTCCAGACCTTGAGGAAGCTGTCCCACGATCCTGTTGCTACTGCCATTCCATCATCAGTCACACCTAAGCAACTGACACGGTTATCATGATCCCAGACATTGCAGTTGAAGTTGTCATAACCAGCTAGGAGGAGACGTAGCCGTCCCAGATTATAAGCTTGCCATCCTGGGAGGCACTGACTAGAAGCCTGGAATCAGTCCCCCAGTGCATTGCGTAAATTTTAGCCAAGTGTCCCCGGAGTGTTCTTCTAGTACGCATTTGAATTCTCCCCACGGGGTCAATGTTGGCTGTGATCTGAGCCAAGGTGGCGTCAGCACATGCTTTCCTAGCATCCCTGATTTGGTTTTTCAGTTGCTCGGCCTCCTGGCATAACTGGTCAAGCTCACTCATTTTCCCGTGCTAAAGTTGCACTTCACTGCCACCTCTGAGAGGATCACAAGTCTGCCCTTCCGTCCGCTGCTCATTACTCTGTCCAGTTCGTCCGCCCGCCCTGGCCTGCTCCCAGTGACACCACGGCTCAGGGGGCGGGAGAAGAAGGAGAGGGTGGTGGTTGGGGGGGGGGGGTCGCTGGCTCTCAGCTCCTCCCCAGGGGACCAGTGCACATCAATTCTAATATGTGCACATCAGTCTCTAATCACTGTGGATTTTGCCACAGAGAGGTTGACTCCTGTGCTTCCTCGGGTTGCAGCGGAGAGTTCACAGAGGCAGCCATCGTCTGGGGATACTTGTTTGCCGCGTCCCTCACAACGCGGCGGCTCCCGTTTCCCTGTATTGGCATGCCGTTCTTGCGGAACCGTGATCGGCACTCCGCTGCCTTATGCCCGAACCTTTGACATCTTGTACAGGTCCCATTAAATCCTCTCGGGCCCATATCCTCCATCCTGAATCTGTTGGGACACTTCCTCCTCATGTGTCCTAATCGACCACATAGGAAACATGTCCCATGGAATCTCTTGTCTTCCTTTCTAGACATTCTTTCTCCTTTAATTGCTGCGGCCAAAGCCGCACCATGTATTTTTGCTTTTTGTTCTTCCTCCATCAATGGCGCTCGGGCACAGGTCTCTATCATTTGGACAATTGAAGCTCCTGGTGGCAAAGTAGCTAACAGTTGCTTGCAAGTTTGGTTTGCGTTCTGAACTGCTAGATCCTTTGCCAATATTGCTTTCATTTCCGCAGGCACATTAGGTGCCATATCCAAGGCTTCCTTCAGTCGATCAACAAAGTTGAAAAAAGACTCATTCGGCTTTTGTGTTATTTTTGTGTATGGTAACTGTGGCGTTCCTATTTGTGGTAGTGCAAGAAAAGTGGCTAGCGCTGCATTTTTTGATTGCTGTAGTATCCTGGGGTGGAGCGCTGCCTGGGCCTCGGTTGCCCGGTAACGCCCATTGCCCATCAGTTGATCAAGGGTGGCAACCCTTAATGGATCGTCCATACTGCGATTTAGATTCTCCAATTGTTTTTCCTCTAATCTTTCCTGCCATTTTGCTAACCAAAGCATGTAAGCGGTAGAGGAAAGCAGGAGCTCCATTATCGCTCTGCTATCCGCAGGTACCATATGGGAATATTTAAATAGGGCAGAGACCTGATTTCTCACCAACTTATTGTCGTGCCCATACTACATTACTGTTTTTTGTATGCCTTGAACAAATTTCCAATCGAGAGGTTCCCACCTGGGGCCCTGGGCTCCCGTTACTACAGGAGCTGCTAGTGGTGTAAATACAAATTCTCCTTGTAACTGAGCATTCTCTATGAGCCCTTTATACCGTGCTCCCGCATTAAATGTTGGATTAACAGGTGGCATTTCCTCATCATTACTTCCACCTGCAGTGGAAGTGGCTGGGAGCTCCGGCAACAATCCTTCTTCAGCTGGGTCACTTGCTCCAGCTGCTTTCTTTTGAATCTTAGGGGCATCTTTTCGTGCCTCCCACTGCTCTAATTGTTTGTCTACATTTTCCAACCCTTCGACTATAGCCCTATGGGCAGCCTTATAGGCTGCCTTCACATCTCTGGCCTTGGACCCACCATCTAGTTGCCACATTTGTTCTAATAATTCTGTCATTTTCTCTGCCTGTCCCCGAAGTTCTTGCCGCATTTTTTGAACCACGGCATTATCATCGTCCGATCCATCTGGGATCGGTGCTTTAACTGGGTCCACTTCCATTTCGGGCGCTGTGGGGGTTGGTCGCTTTTCCCCCTCCCATTCGGGCGCTGTGGGAGGTGGTCGCTTTTCCCATTCAGGTGCTGTGGGGGGTGGTCGCTCCTCCCCCTCCCACGGGGGGAGATATTCATCCACTCCCCCCCATACTTCTCATTCCACCAAAGTTACCGGACATGCCTGTTTAGGTGAGGTTACCTTTCTCTTATTATCTATTTTCTTACACTGAACTGGCTCAGTATTGTTGGTACATTCAGAACTTTCAGACCCGTTTTCCTTTTCTTCTCCATGGAGCGCTTCCCAAAACGCAATAGCAACTAACCGCTCAAACATAGGCCATATTAGACGAAATGTCTTTGTGAGGCGCCACGCTTCCTCCGAGCCTAATTGTACACCGTCCCATAGTTCTCTTCCTACTCGCTCCCATGATTCAAATTTATATGCTTGGGAAGCTTCTTCTATGATTTTTCTCTTCTTACAAAATAGTAATAAATCAGTTAGCTCGGTTTTCGAGACCTCAATCTTAGTTTTTTGAGCAAGCCTTACGAAGCGTTCAACAGTATCATGTTCCATTGCTGTTGCAGCAACTTTCACTCTAGATGCGCCAATTCCCATTCTGACTCACCAGGTCGTGGTCACAATCCGCTTTTCTCCAGTAAGATCCCTCGCGTTCTCGCACGATCACGTCAGGGTCACCAGATGTCGGGGGTCACTCTCACGCCAAGTGCCAGGGCCCTCCCCCACAAGCCAGAGCACACAACACCTCCACACAAAGTGAGGTCAACTCTGTTCTGCTGTTGTCTGTAGCAGGGCTTTATACCGGGGCAGGTGGGCATGCGCTGAGGAGCAGCGCTCATTGGCTACAGGCTCCCAGCTGATTGGTTCTCCTCCAGGTGTTCGGTTGCTAGGCGTCAGTCCAGTTCCCCACAAACTCCACTTTCCTATATATTCTTACTAAGGCCCCAACAACTTATTCTGGTTTGTTCAGAATATTCTAGATAGTCATTTAATGTAGAGTAGAAAAAGTAGTGAATAAAAGAACTGTGAACTTACACTAAATGCTCCACTAAATACTTACATTTAAAAACTAATCAAATAAAATACTCAGTTGAAATAATCAATATTTATTTAATTTTCACAGAGTAGTACTGAGGTTGCAGGCATTTAAAAGATCAATAAAAGCATTTTAAATATCAAGCTGTGCACGTCTGCATGCTTTGACCTGGAGTTCTGCTGAGGAGTTTATCTGGTAATAAAAACCATAGCAGCTTTCATTGTAAATTGACTGGGTTTAAATGGTCCAAGCAACATATTCTAATGGATTTTGAAATGAAAATGAGTTAAAGAAGTTGGCATGAAAGTTCTTTCTATTAAAGTTTAAATGTTTCTCTAGTGGACAATAGTGCAGTGGATTTATTTATTTATTTATCTATCTATCTTCACATTGCTTCCTTTCCTCTGCTCCCTTTTAAGTCACTGAAAATGTTAGTATTGACCTCAGTGAGAGCATAATTGGGCTACATGGAGCAGTTTGAAAAGTTCTTGTGTGCTTTCATTGAGAAGGTCAAGTAACTCCATTGGTTACTATTGTTAGGTACTTTTGAAGATTCTAAATGGTGTAGGATTAGTCTATGGTGGAAAAGATGTGTGGGTAGAACAAGCAAAATAAACCATTTAAAAAGGTTCTGTTTTTTATTAGTATAATCCTATTTACACTAGGGCTTCTGCCAGCTCAGTACCACAATTTTTAAATTACTGTTTTACTGTGCTGAGAAAACTCCCACTTCAGCCTTGCCATCGTGACCACTAATTCCCATGTCACTCATTCAGGTTCATGCTCCCAAAACATTTAGATACCATAACTTTGTTAATATTATTCTTTTTCAAAGCCTTTTCTCTCTTTAATTTATCTTTTCCATGTTTTCTGCAGCTAGAAAAACAAGTCCATGACAATTTCTCATTCATGCCAGCGAAACAGAGCAATGTCTCTTGAGGGCCTTATTCAGGAAATCTGTTCAAGAAAATCTGTTCAAGGTTCAACATGGTTTAACAATCTGCCATGACATGAATCTCATCTTGACTGAAATTTCTTTTCTTATTTATATCTTGAGTTCTTAATCATAAACTGAAATCCTGCCCATAATATTGTATCTAGTTTGGAAAACTTACTTTTCATTTGACAAACAGATCAGGTTTCATCATTATTTGTACTGTTATATTAATGTTCCCATAACCTCTTATGAAATACTATAATATTGTAGTCACCGAAATGGAATTATTGATCACTGACCTAGACAACTGAAAAGATAAAATATAGAAAAGCAAATTATATAAAAAGAGCTTGTATTGCTGCTGGTTATGATGACTGATGTCAATCAGATTTCTGAAACATATAGTAGCTGCACATAAAAATGAAGCCATTTTTTCACCTCAAACTATCTGCAGTATTCAGACTAGGTTTTGGTTCGGACCCATGTTAATAGTTAAACTAATGGAACTACTCCCATAGGAACAGTGTTTGTGTTGCCCACACAGCCACAAATGACAAATTGCTGAAATCATTATGAGTCTTCCCCTTGACTTCAGTAAGAACCCTCAATGAAAGCCTATTAAATGAAAATGCATATACAGCATATTTAAAACATGATTTTCTTCCTACAATTATTGTAACCATTTAGAGAAGATAAGCTACAAAATATATTACTGTACTTGAGTCACATAATTTCACATTTTAGTTAGAGACCTGTAAATTATTCACCTGTCACAGGAAGATCTTGCTATGTATTAACTGATAAATCATGATAGTTTATATTCTCTTATCATGTTATCATTGTTTTAGGACATCAAAAGTCTATAAAGACAAGGAAAGCACTAAAAAATTCCAGATGGGAGCACAATACCTCATGCTATAACTTGCAGAGAGTTTTGAAATGTTAACAAGGTGCTTCCCAAATATCACCCATCAAAGATCTGTGAAATATGCCTGTAATTTAGAAGTGCATGCACTCTATGAGGTTATGATGTATTTTACTGAAGGATCAGGTTTTGGTTTTGCATCACTATTTTCTAAAACTTATGTTATCTGTGTGCATCTGTGCATAGTTCACTTCCGGAATGCATTTGGGAATGTAATTTTTGAAAGATCTGCTGCATTATTATATTATAAAATAAACATCTATGTTTTCCAGATAACGCCAAAATGATGGTATCTTTTTTGTAAACCATTAATTCTCATTTCTTTTCTATGCCTCTTCTATCAGACTTATAACCAAAAGTAATTTTAAAAAAACACTCAGTATTTGCAGATGAACTTAGTTAAATTGAAATACCTGTGTTGCAGGAGCAGAGGCAGAGGTACTTAAAAAAATCACATCCCACATTCATTGGTTGTTCACTGTTCTGAAATCTTCAGGGCTGACTACGATGTCTTAAGGGCTTTGCGTGGGTGTAAGCATTGTCTTCAATATAGTTTCTCTGAAAGGGGGATGAGTTGTAGCCTAATCTTTTCTTTATTACAGATTTTGACTTAGACACCTATAAGATTAAATGATATATTTTGGCTTGCGCAATGTCTCTTCATTTTTTTTATATATTTTATTTTTTGGCTTTTCCTCTCAACTATATTCTGCATATTGCACTTGATTTCACCTTAATGCATTGGTTACTGCAATATTTAAGCAAATTTCTTATAGGGAAGGCAGTTAGAGATTGAGGGTGCAGCTCACCCCTCTCATTCTTATTTTTGTTACGGCCACTGTCTGCCAGTTCTGCACAAGAAAGGAGCCATAAAATTGCTGATCAATGAGAATCAAGCCCACATGAGCAGAGACACCATGCAAAATCTAATGGTCCTGATCTAATGATTTCTTCTGGTCTTCATATCTGAGAGTCCTCTCACATTATATTAAAATTCCTCCTCCACACAGGTCATTGAGGGAAGACTAGAAATGAAATCTCAGCAATGTTTATTTAGAGAAAGGTTAAATTTTCTGTGACATACCAAAACTTCAAGAGATGGAAGAGAAGCCACTGACTGTATGTTTAGCTTTTCCTGCACTCCCATATTTTAGAAGTAATTTAGGAAAAATAAAAGCCCTCTAAAACGTGCACTCTTTACTTTATCCCCAGTGGGAACAATTTGTTATGTCTAAGGCACACTTTGAATCAGACTGCTATTGCTTTATGCTACTGACATAAATCCTCACTCGGTGAATGGAACCGGTGTTTGCAAAATTCGTCTGAATGCTGTTTTGGTATTTAATCAAATGAAAGAATTTTGTTCTTAACACTATCAGCAAGAGTATTCTGGATTTGGTGGGTTCTGGTTTTAAATTAGTAAAGTAAGTTCTGTGTGCTTATAATACTAAATCTGTCATGATTGTGTGTTGGTAACACAGATATCAAGATATGCCCTACTGCTGCAGTTATGGTCACTTACTTAAAATGCCTAATTCCAAGTACCAATAATTGATTTAAAATGAGTTGAGTGTATAGACACACATTTTCTTTGAACAAGATGTTTGGAGGAAAAAAAAAAGAACAAAGAATGAAGAAAAAAAAAGAAAGAAATACAAGCTGCTCTAGCAAAAGAAAGCATAAAGCAGAAGAAACACTCTGTTTTCTTATTACCTTATGCCACCAAGATGTGAACATACTCCTACTGAGACTTGCTGTTTGTCTTGGTATTGATTTGTGATTTGCTGCAGCGAAGGATGTTTTAGTCAAGGTTTCACAATCTTCCACTGGATATTTTGTAGATTAGCCCTGCCATTTCAGCGCATTTATTATAACACAATATTTTTCAAGATGAAGCTGGCTCTGAATGTCATAGAGCAAGTGATGAAATGCTTGGATTACAAGGCCTTTGACACCATTTCTACCAACAAGAGTAAACCTTTCTTGTGACGCTCCTCATCCAATAATCATTAAAATGAGTGTCAAATGGGTGATGCAAAGGACTTCGCGTTTACAGCCGATGGCACCTGAATCAGCAGACTGAGTTTTAGAAGGTGAAATACATATAATACTATTCTACAAAGGGATGTTAGGGGTAACAATGAGTGATACCAACAAGAGCACAAGCGATGAGTTAGCCATCACGTACTGAAGGCAGACACGGAATTAGAGAGAAATATCTTCATCTGAACAGAGTTAGGAAGGCAGTCCTGAACAATGTCAGTGAAAAACTTCAGGTGATTTCAGCAGGACCAGGATTTCAGCATTTTTCCCCTTCTTGGCTCCTTATAGAAGGTCTGACTTGGTTTCCTTTGTTGCTTTTGTCTCAGTTTGAACAACGGGATTTTTAAAACATTAGTGATTCCCAAGGGAACTGCAAACATTAATTAACTTATAATTAAAAAAAAAAATTGATTAAAGGGATGCTGATTATTCCTTTGATGGCTTGAAATGACTTACTCTTTCTCTGAAAAAAAAAATTTAAAAAAATAACATTTGCCACTTTACAACCTTTGCACACACAGAATTTGCAATCTGCTGTAAGTCTGCAAATTTGCTATTGGTCTCTTTAGACTTGTTATAGAGAAATCACTGATGTCTGGAGATTTAAGACGTGTATTTATAATCCTGAAACATAAGCAGCTGCTTAGCTCTGTCTATGTGCAGTCTTTTGGATCAATAGAATCTATGCAGGTATATATGGTTTTAAAATTAGGAATAAAAACAAATACAAATAAGACTGTTAACATATCATTCGCTCTGTTTTGTTCTATCTTCCACTTATTTTGTTCTCACAGAGGCTGACAAGCTACACATTTCCCCACATCTTCACACACAGACTTTTGCAAATTAAAAAAAAATCAAGAATTGCATTAAACTTCTACCCTAAAACTTCTGATTATCCATAAATCATCAAATACTCTCTAAAAGAATGGGAAAGTTGCATATTAATATATGAATTATTATTAAAAATAGTTGATGAGATATATGAAATATGTGTTCCTTGAAATTTAATTTCATATAGTCTTTTTACAGAGATAATTTCGCAAATAATTTTACAGATAATTTTAACTGTCTGTGCTTAATACTTGTACTTGCTCAGAATACCTGCATCTGTACAAACATACTGCTTTATCTGTATCTTTATACATTCAAAGAATATATATATATTAATTAAAATTAAAATTTAAATTGTTCCTCTAGAGAAATAATTAGATGCAAAGTTTCAAGTGCTCTTTCAAATTACATTCATGATGTTATAATAGGTTTAATAATTTCACTAATATGTGCAACAGAGTACATATAATTCAGGATGTGTATATACCAGCTATTATCTAGAGCAATTTAATTTTCATTTTCATGAATGGTTTCAGGAAAAAAAATGCTTTAAATACATATGCTCACAAAAAATGAATATGCCCACTCATATATGTATAAAAACACACATATGTATATCTATAGGAATAGTGACTATAGGAATGTTTATTATATTTTCAGTCAATAAGTTCATTTATATATATATAAATAAAACACAGAAGTATATATGTATATTTTATCCATTCCTGAATTATTTTTCCAGCTGTTAGGCTATCTCAAGTATCTGTTCGTTCCTGTGACTACATTTGATCTTGGCATAGATACTCTTGTTTCATGTTCATAAAAGCTGTGTCTGGCTATCTAATGGAAAATCATTGCATAGATGGCAGCCCCACTAAATCATTGCTTCTGGAAAGTTCTAATTAGGGAATAAGCTATTTTTCTTCTGGTGGACAAGATATAATGAAAAATTACCTTAGTCAAGGCAAGCAAAGTTAATCAGGAAGAGAAAAATAGCATTGGTTTTTATTTATGATCATGTTGTGCCACTGTGGGACAAGCTGAGGATGCTCCTGGAGGGTCATTAGAGCTGTTGCTTTTTCAGGTGGATTACCTGCAGAGAAAATAGCTTTGTATTATTATCATTTGTACTTATCATTTCTACCAAGTCCTATTCATCTACGTGGTCCTTTCATGGCTTTTCATTATATAGACTTATTAGGTACATTACATTGCAATGAACATTATAGTGCTGTATCTGAGAATCTATATTGAAGACAGCCATACTGAGGAAGAAAAAAAAAATCCTCATTTTCACAATACAAGTACATATTTGATGGAAACGTTTTCCGGATGAACTATTTCTTTTTCCTGTTTTTCTTTGCTGTTGCTGCTGCTGACATTACGTAACTGGTGTTTTTTAGACTCTCAGTGTGAGAAATTTGCATTTGGAGAAGCTTAGAGTGAACTATAATTATGAGTCAACAGCATTAATATTGTTGGAAAAAAAAGTTTCTGCCCTATTTGGCCTCTTACTTAAAGTACGTGTGGTAATCCTTCTATACTACAACAAAACAGTGATGGAAGTAATTTTGGTGTCCATTTTGATGAAACTGGATAGGAAATTTATGATTAATTTGCAAATGTGTTTTAGCTTTCCCTACTGTACACCTTAATTCCATTGCCTTTACATTTTCTTTTGGATGTCCTTATCTAATGTGAAACTTGAATAAATGGCTTATCCTCTTTTCCCAAATCTTCTCTTGAGAAGGAACCATCTGTCAAGTCCCATTACTCTTCCCACCCCCTTTTTAAAGACTTGGCACCTTCTCTTGATTAAAGAACATGAGCTTTGCATTAGACACTAGGAAAATATAATTTGAAGACCTTATAAGGTTCTCTAGGCATCCACAATCTCTTTATTGTTGGTAATATATCAAATATTTACCTTCTGTTTGCTAATTATTCAGGAGTTAAGAGTGCATGATACATAGGTTGAATAACTGTGATGTTTTGCAGGTGAGGTCCAGGTAGATTACTCTTTAATTTATAATGTAGCCCAAATAATTTATATGTACAGGTATAAATAGCCCATATAAATCATATGTACAAGTATAGCAACCTCCAGTCATGCTTGTTAGCTACAGAAGATGATTTACTTTAAGAAGAGGTATCATGCACTTGAAACTGTCTCTTTGTAGAGTGGATGAGAATCAGGCTGAACTACTTTGCAGATGTGAACTACAGATGCAGCCAGCTGCAAAATTATTTGTTTTGTTATGCAAATCAGATGTTGCTATAGGCTGCCACAATCTTGCAAACTGCCATCACAACCTTTCTTAGCCAGGCAAAATCTGGATACTCTAAAGTAATTAGCACCAACAGTCCCCTAAACAAGGCATCTGCCAAATTCCCTGCATAGCTACTCCTGCTAGATATCATCTTGCAGAAAACTTAGTGTGTTGTACTGCCTAAAATAACAGTTTCATTTCTTTCCCCTGAATTATCCTTAAATACATTTATCTTTATAATCTGCCTGAAAAGGAAGACAAAGATGAGCAATTACAAACTAAAAAAAAAAAAAAAAGCCAGGCAGAAAGACAAGAATCCCTATTCATTACACGCCCAGTTATTATAAGATGAATTCATCTAAATGCAACAATTTACAGCTGCTCACCAAAAGCAGATCCCTTTCCCCACCTTTTTAACAAAAAAAAAAAAAAAAATCTACATTTGGGAGATTGACAGCTCCTTGCAGAAAAGCCTGAGAACCCTCTAGTGTTTTTATAGCTTTTAAGATATAGAAAAAGACCTGAAAGGGTAGTGAAATACAACAAAAGGTAAATTAAAGACCACCAGTCAGTCAACAAACAGCGGTGGAGAAAATTTCTCAAATGCTGTTGGTCAGATTTTTGTCAGAAGGATGATTACATGTAAGCAGAAGGGCAGTTTCCATCATCTTTATGTGGCCTGCAAACAGATTTTTGCATAACAAAAAGAGCAATCTCCAGCCCAAGGAATAAACTCATTAACTGGAATACCTTTAGCTTGAACATTCCCTTCCCCACACTTACATTGAAGTGGGGAAGGGAATTGAAAGAGAAAGGAGTAATCTGAACAGATCTCAAGATGCTGCTGCATTTTCAATATAGAAAATAAATGGAAATGCCTATAAAAGGGAGGGTGGGGGTTTATTTTTGTTGCATGCACATATCTCTTAGCATTTTGTTTGTATGGAAGCAGTGGGTGGATGGATGAACTAAATATCCCAGACAGTTTTCACTGTTATCTCTAGGTAGCTACTGCTGACTCATGGTGTTTAAGTGACTATAGTTTGTCCAGAAAGTTTAAAGACGTTTTTGGTGTAGTGAGTTACTTACTGGATGAAACTAGGGGACATGTCCATCTTTCCACACTGTATCACACCGTATTTCTTCCCAATTGTCGCATCTGAGCTGGACACAGAAACAGCAGCCATCAGCCCACTTTCAATCTTTTCCTCTTCAGTAAGAAAGTTAAGTGGTATCTACAGGAGTCTTAGCTCTAACATGCAAAACTAGTACTAATCTCACTGGGATATAGGTGTGCCAGAGAGGCATAACATCGCTTTTCACTGTTTAAAAAAGTTCCCTAGGATATTTCACTGAAGGAATATTCCAGCAATTTTTGTATAACACATGTAGAGAGAGGGAGCTGTCTCTCCAGTGAATGTCATGGAAAAAAATCTGTGCCCAGACCAATTTAACATATTAACGTTTACACTTCATCAAGTATCATTATTTTTTAGTGAAGCAATTCAAATAATTTCGCAATGCTACATATCGTGTACGGAGGAAGGTTTCACATCTCAGTGTATCAGGTGCTTGGAAGGCATGACGTTCACTCCAGACCTTTCCCCATAAACCTCTTGACAGAATATCCATGATTAATGCTTTTAGAGCGAGGAGCTAACAAAAATCTTGCTGCTGGCAAAAGGCTATATTTGGCAATACATTGGTGTTTAACTTATTTTAATACAATTAGATTAAAATGAGCTTAGGGTTTAAATTTCATATTATGGTGAGATTGAAAAGGGCTGAAATCATTCTGAGACTGTGGAATTGCACTCTATTATCTGGCTGCATTTTTTTTTCCTCTTTTACTCTCCAATACATGTGCTTGTTAAGTTTTGAAGCAGATTATAAGTAAAACTCTTCAAGGCACAGGTTGTAGATCTTTGTATACCTACTCTCAACACAATAAAGTTCCAGTTTTGATTAGTAGTATCAGAATGTGACACAGACAGCAAAATAGATAAAAGATTTTCTGAAAATATTCATTGAAGTCCATATCATAAAATAAAATCTGAACCTTCTGATTAAGATCTAAGAAACATCAGAAACAAATAGGTCACAAGCAAAGAAAATGTAAGGGCTGTGCCCAGTGAGTAGGTAGCTCAGTCAGGTTGTTCAGTCACTTCAGAGCTGTTCAGATCCCATATCTTATCAGGGTCTTATTGGCATTAGAGTTTCAATTTCCATCACTGAAACAATTTCATCTTGAACAATTTCATCACTGAACAATTTCAATTTCCATCATTGAAACTTTCAATTTTCCATCATTCACCTATGACAGTAACAGAACTTGTGTGTAGGGTCAATAATGCAGAATTTGAGACTTGAATATTCAAAACTGATGGATGGCCTTGAACTATTAAACCTGTGCTTACTTTAGACTCTTGACCAAGTGTCCAAAATCTTTTTTTTTTTAATAAAGAATTATTAAAATAGCCTGAGTTTAAACAAAAATGAATAAAAAGGCAACCCATACAAAATATTTCTACTTTAGAAAAAAAAAATCTGAATTTAAAGCATTTTGACTGTGTGAAATGTTAGCCAGCTCTAATTAGGATAAAATTTTACCCCATTTCTCTTGCCTTGTGCAGGAGGAAGTACTTTTCCAGATGGTTAACTTCAGTGCTTCCTGATTCCGCAGGGGCACAAGCATGTGACCAGCTTCACACTCCTGAGTCGCCTTATTGAATCAATAGAGCTGGTTGTGTGTACAGTCAGACTCATGATTAATGCTTATACAATTTTTGTTGTCTGTGGGTGTTTCACATCCCACTGAAGGGAGAGAAAAGATGCAATAGTAAGAAAACAAATAAAGGAAAATGTCATAAGAAGCTGGGGAAATCGTGAGATAGGTACATTTGTTCTGAACAATCCTTTTCTTTCCTTTTTTTTTTTTTTTTTTTTAAACCTAAATTCCCAGGCATATCATAAACCTTAATATAATACAAATACAGTGCTGGAATGGACCTCGGGAAATCAAGCAGCCCACCATTCTCCTTTTGCCGCATATACCAGGCAGATATTTGACTAATCTGTTTTCAGAGTCTCCCCAGATTCCCTGAGCAACCTCTTCCAGCTCCTCACACTCCTTATGGTGAGGAATATTTTCCTGAGACCTAAAATGAGTGCTTCTTCTCCTTAGTTCTACTAACTCTTCTTATCTACCATCGAGATTGTAAAGAGATTACGATCTTTTTTGCAGGAGCTTTTAAATGTGCTTGAACAGAGTTGTTATCCCTCTCCTGGTTTTGGGTTTATTTCTTCCAGTTACAAATTTTCAACTAATTCCATTCAGCCTGTTTTTTAGATCACCTTCCCACTTCTTGTTTGGGACCTAACCTGTCTACCTACAGGTTTTAGGCTAACTATTTGCTTTTCCTTTTGTTAAGTATTGTTTTAAAATATGCTCTGGAATTGTATTTGGAGTTTCTCCCTTCTTTATCTTCCTCCCTCTACAACTTCGTAAGGCAATTCAAGAACTGCTTAGTGCAACTTCTGATGTACCTTGTTTGTTGCATTTTATTTTGTCCAGTATGGGTTTTTTTTGTTTGTTTTCCATGCTGCTCCTTAGGAATCTGAGCTCGCTTTTGTTTTTTAAATATTACTACTACATTTCATATAGTCACACTCCTGGTCTTACTGTACTTTTAGCCTTCCTCTGCACAGCAGTAGCTTGCACCCTAATCTGATGGTATGAAATACTTTTTAACTTTTCAACTCCTTAGATTATCCTTCCAGCAGATTTAGCTTGGAAATTTTCTGGGCTTGATGAAATTTGCTATTAATGCTCTTTTCTTCTTTTAAGAGTCAAATATGCTATTTTTTTCTGATTGTTCTCACCCGTGTTGCTTTCTATCATAATATTCTCAAGCAGTTCCTATCTATGGGAAGATATGTATTTATTTATCTACAGAAGAGCCTGCTCTATCTTGTAACTAGATACCAAATAATGTCACCTGTTCATTCCAGCTTGCTAGACCATCTTCAGCATTCTTCTCCCTAAGCACTAAATCTTTTACTGTGGAGAATGAATGAGTAATTGCTCAAATAAATAAATAAATAAATAATAAAGTACCTTACCCCCATTGTTTTCCAAGTTTGATTATATTAAGCAGATGTCTATCATGAAAGGGTCCATATCTTTGTCACTTGTAAGCATGTCTTTCAATAGCTCTAATTCCTTCCATGTTCTGTGTCTCTGCATAGGGGATGTATTGGGCAACACTTCTTCCTTATTCCCTTTGTCTGAACCTACTATTTTTTTTATTTTGTCCATTCCCTGATGTGTGCCTTACGACCCCTTTTGAGCAGCCGTTGCTTCATGTGACTCTTACCAAGCAAGTAAAGATTTCCATATTCTGTTATCTAACTGAAGGTGGAAGAAGTTCTCCTTTTCTATTTTGTTCACGGTGATGTGTAACTCTAATAATTTGGTAGTCCTGCAGATGGTGTAAAGTACACCAAGTAAAGTAAAGCTCTGCACATCTCCATTATCCCATACCATCAAACTGACCTCAATAGCATGCTGTTGATCTTCATGCTGTACATCAAACTGACTTGGAATGTTCTTGGAGAAACGTCCATCCTGTCTTTTCCAATACATTTTCCAGAAGTAAATTCTTATCTCCTCGTTGACAGAGAGTGACTAACTTTACACGTTTGTAAATATTTTCCAGAAAAGTTAGCAATTTCTTGGCTGCCCTGTATGAGCTAAAAGGAGACATCAACATCATGATGAATTGTCTTTATAGTCGTTAAATATCTTTCTGTTTACCTCTTAATACTTCATCAAGCACGAATTTGCTATTGCAAAAACTGTACTGCTCTTCATTTGAATGTTCACCTTCCTCCATGGTGACTCTTTCCAGAAGAAACCAAAACACTTTGTTCAAACACAGTATATCAACACTTTCTTGCAAAGGTTGCTTTCCCTTCCCCTAACAAGTCCTAAGAAGTCCATGACAACAGTGCCACCCACCCAGGGAAGCAGCTGTTTGGACTATTTTATATGAAAAATGGTAAAGAAAATCGATGAGAGAACACATTCAGGTTTCTTGTATTTTTATTGCAAACATAAACCTAAAAAGTTCACACCTTTACTCCATGAATAGCTAGGGTGACTGGGGGAGAGAAATGGAGTAGGATGTGTCACATACTGTTGTCACAACTGTGCACCCCGGTGTTTAAAAGGGCTTCCTTTGAACTCTATTCATATTACAAACAAACAAACAAAAAAACCTGTTTGTACAGAGATAACCTAAAACATTGATCATTTATATTGCATTATATGTTTATGCATTATTTCCTATATTTATTCATTAATAAACATTGCAAATGTTGGGACTGTGCTGTCCTTTTCATGATTGAATCTTTTCATGATACAAAATCATGCTGTGATTTATTGTGAGTAAATTAATCAGACCTTTAAACTAGAGGCAAAATCCCATCCTTCTGTCTTCTGATAAGTCTATTTTAGACTAAATTCTCCATCACCCTGACATACCCTTCAAAAATCATACCTGAGGCAATGTAAACATGCAAATAAGCTCTAACGACAGATAAGGAGCATTACGATAATCACCCTCCTATTTCAAGCTCATCTATTGCACGTACTGCAAAGCATAGTTCACTTTTCCCCTTTTCCTTCCTGCTATGGTTCTTTATTCTTTTTTGGTGCCTGAGAATTTTCCCGAATTATATAATTTTATTTTTAGAACCATCCATAACAACGATTTTTTTTTTTTTTTTGCTAGGGTATGGATATACATAAGGAAAATGCAACAAGCCTTAGTGTGATAGTCAAGGGTACAAAAGAAAAGAACTGGACAAGTGGAAAACAAGTCATGATCCTGAGAAATAATACCCCACAGTGTTGAATGGCAGAGTAATATTAGCAACAACCAAATCTGCATGTGTCATAGGCATCTCACCTTATTGAAAACTTTCTACTCTGACAAGCTGGTGAATGAGATAAATGCATTACTGCACACACCTGACAGGCGTATGCACAGTGTGAGACTTCTACTCTTGGTGCTGCAGCTGTGTAACTGCTACTTTCTTTCACAGGGAGATTTCTTTATGCACAATCTTATCTTTAAGTCCTAGTGATTTTTTCAAGGCATTTGCTCATGGGTTAAAAAAGAGGACATATTTCGGGTACATGGAAGAAACAGAGAGTAAAGAATTTAAAGTCTGGTGCATGAAAATCTTCATTCTTCAATTCTGACGGAATGTTTTCCAGCTTTTAAGAAAGGTGTTGCTAGGTGTTAGCATTAGAGTATCTGTTTGCAAAAGCTGAAGCTCCAAAGCTGTTGAATTGCCTCAGTTCCAATTAAAGCAATGTTAGAACTAATAAAAGGCACATAAGAATATAAGACAATGTTCTCATACTCATTCCAAGTATTTCCTTTGCCATTGGAGGTAACCCTCAGACAAAAAACATTGCAGAGAGGTAATAGAGAGGGACTGGGATGGAATCCAGGGAAATGTATTTTTTCCTGACCTATAGGAGTATATTAACTTTGGAAAACATTTATTTCTCTCTTCTTCTTATGCTTCCCCCGTATAAAATGATTCAATACATACAATTCTTATCCTGACAATTTCTGCCTTTATAAGTATATGTGGCAATTACGAAATTAAGGATAAATGTATGCTGCATTGACTGGGATATCAAAGAGAGAACTTGGGTAATACTCAGTCTGCTTTTCTTCTCCTTGATAAAAAAAATAAGAAGTAATAGGTAAAAACTTCAGTAAGAATCATTATGCTAAGCAGAAAAGAGTTTTATTTTTGTAGATAGTTAAGTACAGGAATACATTGCTCAAGAAGGTTGATGAACTGGAGGCTTTTATGTACAGTGTGGCAAAATTCTTTCTAGAATGATATCCATAAAATTGTCCTAAGGTTGGCAAATGGACTAGGTATTGCCTGTCTCCTTTTAAGCCCTGTTTCTCAAGTTACAAATCCAGTTTGCAAACGTCCCCAGCAAGCCTGCGAAAGCACAGACACAGCTGCCACTCTTACTGAAACAGTGGAGAATGTTGCGCTGTGCAATCCTCCCTGTTGCTGTGAGCATCAGACCTAACTTCTAAATTCAAGCTAGTCTGTAAATACATCTTACAGCAGGCAGCATTGGAAAACTCATTCAAATAAATAGGCTCTCTCAAAACGGTTCTATATTACTTGTAAAGACAAAACGCAGTGAAGTGAAGTGAAAGGAGAACCCAAATCCTTATTTCACATGTCTCTGCAGTACATGTGAGAATCACAGCAGGTCTTTGCAGTTTGCCATGATGCCAAAGACATAGGTCATGATCAAAATGATTAGTGCATTTGCTGCTGTGCTGAAAGTAGAGGTAAAGATATTAGATGCCTTCAAAGAACATTAATTTATAATCATATAAGGAAAAAGAGTTCAAAGAAAAGTCAAATGCTCCTGCTACGAGCACAAATCCACTCTGCAAGAGGACATAAGTGAAAAGCATTCAGCTCCATAAATCAGAATAAAATTGTATTGTCTGTGCTGACGCGGTGGAGAAAAAACAAGCTCATGTCGCTACTTATAAAGGATATTTGCATTTGCTTTAATCTGTTGAAACTCTTTCTAACCATTACTGGAGCACAATCCACCTGGACTGTTTTTACTACTTATGAGGAAACTCTTCTCAACCACTAGTTTACCTGAGCATCCTACACCTCCCACTGCTAATGCAAGAAAAAAAGAACTCTGTCTTTCACCAATACGGTCCTGTTCTTCGTCAGTGATAGATAAGCACCTCACAATCTCTGTGGGCTATAGGGGAGGGTATGGTAGAGTTCTGTTGTAGCAATTTCTTTCTCCATTTGAACATCTTACTCCAATTGAAACAATAGATTTTAATGATGGACGATACCTTTTTGAAAGGTTCATGGTACAACCACCAATCGTCTAAAATTATATCACTGGCTATTGCATTAAAATGTAATTTTACATTAGGAGAAGAAAAAGTTGAAGAGGAAAGGAGTGTCTGTGAGAAAATAAGCAGATATCTCCCTCTCTGTCCCTTTCTAACTCAACAATGCACCTCTCAGGGAGTTCATAGGATGGGACTGGTGTAATATCACAAATATTTGCATAGTAATTGCAATATTATCCTGCTCCACTTTCATTAGCTTTTGAATATTAATTGAGCATATTATGAGATATTAACTTGCTTTTTTGGCTTGTCCATCTGAGGTGTTGCACTTTGATTAAACCTTACACATTCACCTCCTAGCAGCTTTTGACACAGAAGACTAAGCTGAAATACTTGTTTGAAGAGCAACTCTATTGAATTAAGATGTCCTTCCATGGAAAAGTTGAGAAGAAGGACGTGCGATTTGAAACTGTTATTTCACTTCTTTTTAATAACTTAACATTATAAAATGGTATCGTTATTGCAAATCTTCTTAGGGAGGATAATCATTCATAAAATAATGCTATAAATTTTATGGCACTCTGCTGGATTAGGTCTACAAGACTCTTCCTTTAAAAAATGATGAAGAAATTAATTACTGAAAAACAGTTCCTTCTGAAGTTATTTATGAGACAACTCATAAAGCTCACATAACCACAGCACAGATCTCATTCTGGTAATTTCTACTCATTATTATTTTTTTAAAGCCCACAGAAAATCTATTACTTCTTGCATTCGTAAAATCTATCAAATTTTATGAGGAAGGATAAAAAACGCTTAAAAACTTGCCAAAGATTGAGGTGAATATTTCAAAGGAAAGGTTAAATCATTCCTACATTTTAAAAACACCTCTGTGGCTTTTATCAGTAAAACGACCTGTAAATAGTTCTAATTCATAGACCAGTAAATAGTCCTGATATAAGATGGAGTGTCTGAGACTCCTGAGTGCATTTGGGAACATTATTAACACGTGTGTTCATCCCTAATTGGATGTAAGCTTGAAGGTAAATTTTCAAAAACTGCTGTATTTGAGCTGAAAGCCAGGGCTCATCTTTCTCCTTTCATTAATGTATATTTTATTCTTTTGTGCTGAGTAAAGTACTTCACTTGAAATCTGAAACATGTTTAATAGTCCCTTTATTTTTGTTCCAGACACTGGATATTATTTTTGCCTCTGGGGAAGCTACTTTTACTGGCATTGCTGATGTGCTAATAAGATACAGTCAGATTCCAGGCTTCATAAAAACCATGCCTTGTGCAGAAGGAGTCGCAGTCTAAGATCTTGACTGGTGCAATGTGCAATGCCAACAGAGTCCCTAAGCAGAGAAGAGGAAATGTGCTAGGGACAGACTTCATGCATATTCTGAAGCATAAGAGCAAAGCTGAAACCAGACGGCAGACAACCTGAATAGAGCAACAGATTGATACAGCTAAAGGTCACCTAGATCAGTTACAGTACAACTAATTTAAAGAGTTAGGGCTAGCTTTAAACAACTCAAGAAAATTAAAAATAATATGAAATAAGATGTTTTATTATTATTTTTCAGTTATTTAGCCTTTAGGATTTTAAGGGTGCTCTATGTAATTGTTAACATCAGTGCTTTTTACAAATATATATAAATACTTTTGGAAAGCAGAAAAGGGAGAAGGAAAGGGAAGGGGAGGAAGGAAGTAGGGGAGGAAGGAAGCAAGAGAGGGAGGGAAAGAAGGAGAAAGGGAAGGAAGAAAAAAGAAAGAAGGAAGGAGGGAAGGAGTCTGAAATTCCTTGCAAGTTTTAAGACATGGAATCATGGGCTACTAACTCAGGCCATGACAAAACAGTGGAAATCTGCTATGCTCTAATGAGATATGTATGTTTTTGGCAGAGTTGAGCAAAATTTATAAAATGTCAGTTTGTTCAAGGAAATCAATTATCAAACTGATGTGAGGGCAGAAATTTTCCATGAGATATTTGTGATGTTAAGGTTTTAGCCTCTTCCGTTATCTATTTTTAAACAGAATGTTGCAAGCAGATTGGCTAAAACAAGGGGATTAAAATGCTGCATGTAGAACAATGTTTCATGAGTCTGCAAACTCCAGACACCAGCAACCAAGGCATGGTAGCAAAACATTACACCTGCATGATGCTCTGCTCAGCTCCATCAGTCCTGTCTGCAGCAAGGATTGATTGGTACCTCTGCTTGAGCAGTGTCAGTTTATCTTGGGGCACTTCACTCCATGCTCCATTATGCTGCATAGACAAGGCCTAGAGCATGACCCTGCTGGTCCTCCTATCAGCACCCAGAGCACCTACTCTCAAGGTTACCTCTTCTTAGACATGCGTAACATCACTCTGAGGTCAGTAAAACACTGAGTCCAACTTTTTTTCTCTCCAGAACTCAGTGGGATTCAGTGTGATGCAGTGATGATGCACCTGTGTACAGCAAATTTCAGGACCCATGATTTCTTAACATTGTTTCAGTTACCTGAAGTGGAGGACAAAGAACATAATATGTAAACAGAAGGTTCCAATTACAAGAAAGTGTAAGAAAACAGAAAAAAAATGTGAACACTTCTAGGGGTATTACCAATGTTTTATAAACTCTGCTCTGAAACACAGGTGTGGGTGTGTGCACTTAAGCTCCTAATGTTATTTTCAAAAAACAAAAACAAAAACAAAAACACCTTTCCTGTTCTTTTGAAAGGTTAATATTGTCTCTCTCCTGTTTTTCCCTGCAGTGATGGCTGGGCAGACCGGTATGATGTGACAGACGGGTATCAGCGTGAAGCTGTTGGTGGAATAACGATCAAGCTTCAGTCTCCTGATGTGAAATGGTTTGATGATTATTACCTACAGCTTCGGCCAGAAACTAACCACCGAAATCCTTGGTTTCAGGAATTTTGGCAGCACAGGTTCCAGTGCCGACTGGAAGGGTTTCCTCAGGAGAATCCTAAATACAACAAGACTTGCACGAGTAAGTGCATTCATTATTTCTGCTCTACAAATCTGTGCAACTGAAAGTCTGGCGTAAACAGCTCAGGCAGACTGGCCTGGTTGGACAGGGAATGGGCTGGAGCTGCTATCCTGCTTCTTCCCACAAGAGAAACACTAGTCATAATATGAGGGGAAACCAATCTCAACCACCAAGGTCCCATGCTTTGGCAATGAACAAAAGTTGTTTTAACCAAAATTAATTTTTGTTTAGACTTCTAAAGAAACAAATACACAGTTCCTTAGCACCTAACTCATGCCTATATGTCAAAACTTCAGGCTACTCTACCTCCCTAGGCATTTAAATACAATTTTAAAATCTTTTCCAAGACTCAGTACTACTTTTCCAAAATAAGGGTAATAATATTGCTTTACCTCACAGAAATATTTACTAAAAGTTATCAGAAGTTCAAAAGGTCAAGTAATGAAGATTATTTGCATGTTTCAGATAGAAGGATAAGTGCTTTAAAAGATATCCTTAACCAAGTTTTCATTCAGACATGAGTCATTTCAGGAAATCATGTTTTGACTAAGCTGATATTTTCCATGAAATTGTGTTCATTTTAGCAAAAACTGCCACAACATTTTGTCATTTTTCCAAAACAGTGGCAAAAATATTTTTATTCCAAAAAGCTATGACATTTTTATTATGTCTTCTATTAATTTCTCTTTACGTCATGATGTGCCCAGCAGTGCTAGCACAATACCCTTTTTTCTTGCTATCTAATCAAAAGCAGCAGCTTTGGAGCTCTGACTGAAATACTCTCCTTCTTTCATTTGTTAGAAGTAAGTCTTTGTGCCGTAATGAAAGTGTTGGATATTCTCTGCAACATTGGTACCCATGTATGGGAGCTTTCACTGTTGGTCTTATGGCACAAAGAAAATAGGCATAAGACCCTAAGACCCTACAAAAAGGCATACGGTGACTCTTTCATAGGTAGTGAATCTCACTGGATGAATAACCAAATATCTCCATGCCTGTGCGGAGTTCTGTCAAGGTTTTCCTCTGCTGTTTAGATGATTGCAACTTACAGAAAAAAAAAAAAAAAAAAAAAAGCCACTTCAGATGCCTGAGTCTCCAATTTTATACAAAGTTGCAGGAGATTGTAGCTGAGCTGGAAATTAAATCCATGAATCCCAAAATCTCAGGGTACACTTTAAACATGCAACTGACTTTCCTCATATTTACTCTGTCTTATTCTTCCAATACGCCTTGACACAGATTTTATTTGGTCTATTGACAGGTTCTGCCTATGGAGCTGTAAAATTCATTGATTTCCCCGCAATGATGTAGATCTCTTTCCTGAGATGTCAGTACAGTGGGCATGACTGGATACAACCTAATAAAGACCTATTTTCTATCAGTGTGCTGCATTACCAATGACATTTCAACTTGATTTGTCTGTGTATCTTTTTTATTTGCTTTTTATCCACACTGGAGGAATCTAATTTTAGTTTCATATGAAAGGTTGGGAACAGTGAAGTGTGGGTGTCTAGAGAGACTTTTATAGTGCCTAAAATACAATTCACGATAGCACAAAATTCATCTCTGGGGTGCAGGGAGATGTTATTTTGAACATTAAGTCACCCATTCATGGAAATAAGAGAACCTAATCATAAAGCTTGAATAGCTCATTTTGCCTAGCACTCATTGCTAGAACACTTACCACAAAGATTCTGAATGAACAACAGCTCAAATAGGTTCCTAAAAGGTAGAAATTTCAAATAAACAAGGAAATGTCTAAGAAATGTCTGCTAATTTGCAATTCATGAAAAGGGCCATTTTTTCAAATGCATTGTTTGAATTATTTCTTTTTTTCAGCTTTAATATTTTATTCAGTGCAAGGACATTATTACCTAGTAAGATGGTGGACTACGTTGGCCTCTGCAGAGAGAAAATATGTTAATTCACAAGTTAATTAAGTCAGGTTTAGTGACTTTATTTTCTTTTTTTAAATACAAGCTATCCATTGAGAGTGATGAACAGGAAACATTATGAAATGAAAAGATAATTTACTGAGATACCCAAAACAAAACTGTGAGAGGAACATGACAAAAAATCTGAAAAACAATCCAAAATTATTTTCTCTCCACTCATTTCTATCAGCTTCTAATAAGTCTCTATCCCTTCACATACAATTAGTTCATGCTGAGGTGAAAATTTTAACATCAAATCCACTTTTCATTTGCAGATTTGAAAATACTTACTTAATCCAAATGGGTGTCACTGCTGTTGCTAAGTACATTGATTTTCTTCCCAGCTGGAGCACTGCAGAAAGTGAGAACTTTGTAGACTTATCTGACTTGATTTTCAATGTAATCAGTTCCATGTCACCAGAGAGCTGATATAAACCACCTCCTAACACCAAGAGTCAGAGCAAAGGATTTAAAATTCATCTTTAACAGGAGACATGTAATGCCCTTGGAATACCAGGGATTTTACAAGAATTGGATTTGGCTTCCCTTTTGGCACCAGTCAAATTTTTCTGTATTAACTAAGGCCATGATTCAGTAAAGTTTGCAAATAGGAGTGCCACTTGAACCAGATGAGGAACTCCACTGAACAACCCTCTTCGGATCATCGACAGCTAATCCAGTCCCTTGGTATTGATTGTCTTTGGACTAGGTGCAGATGTGCCTGCTTTCTCACAGCCAAGTTGCCCCATCAGAGCCCACATGCCTCCTGCTGGAACTCTACAAGTGCGTCTTAGCACAGCACAGAAACACAATTGAACACAGGCCATCAAGCATGTTGGGAAACTCTGGCTCACCTGACCTTAGTAGAAAAAAATTGTCCTCAAAGTCAACCAAAGCAGGAGTTTACTTATTATTTTCATCAATCTGCTAAATTGCTTTTGCCTGCTTTTGCCTCTGCTTCAAAAAAAAACTGTTTTTTTCCACTGTTTTTTCCATAGTGCCTTAAAAGCCAAAGATATGGAAGCAGTGAAACATCTTTAGCTTACCTGACAGAGGCTACAGACCTCTGTAAATTGATGGTTTCATGTAAAGCACAATGAGGACAAGCACCTGTAGGAGTGTGACCTGTAGGTCTCACTCTGGTGCAACCGCACTGTGTACAGTTCTGGGCTCCCCAGCACAAGAAGGACATTGAGCTTCTAGAGAGGGTCCAGTGTAGAGCCACGAAGATGATTAAAGGACTGGAGCATCTGTCTTATGAGGAAAGACTAAGCAAGCTGGGCCTGTTTAGTCTAGAAGGCTGAGATATTTGATTAATATGTTCAAGTATCTGAGGGGCGATTGTAGGGAGGATGGGGCCAGGCTCTTCTCTGTGGTGGCCGGTGACAGGACAAGGGGTAAAGGGGTTAAGTCGAAACATAGGAAGATTAATCTCCGTGTGAGGAAGAACTTTCCTGTGAGGGTGCCCAGAGAGGTTGTGGAGTCTCCTTCTCTGGAAATCTTCAAAACCCGCCTGGATGCCACCCTGTGCCCTGGGTGTCCCTGCTGGAGCAGGGGGGGCTGGACTAGATGATCTCTAGAGGTCCCTTCCAGCCTTGAGCATTATGTGATTCTGTGGTTCTGTGGCAGTCCTATAGATATTTAGATTAAATGTCAGAGTTCAAAAATCTCTCAAAGAGAGGTCAGTAACAGACAAAATGTATATGTGTGTGTGTGTGTGCGGGCGAGGGGGCACTAAAAAAGGAGATAGACAATATATGTCTGATGAGATGGTAGGGTGTATAGGGAAAAAGAACATATTCAAAGAAGTGATTAACAGGGGAAATGTGATTTGAAGCAGTGTTCTGAACATGTCCTAGTGGGACACAGAATGCAATTTGCCTGTTCATGATTTAACTGTGTATTTTCTTCAGAGTTTTTTTTTTTTTTTTTTTTTTTTTAAAAAAAAGGGCTTTTAAGCTTTTTTCAACTGCATAAAAATTACCATAGAATAAAGAAGAAAAGTGACCAACAATTTACCAGGCAACTTCTGCTGAAAGACTTCATTAGCAGAAAGGGAGAGTTACGGAGTTTTAGGATAAATATGAGCAAAATTTTGCTGCTAAATATACAGAAAGACATGTAAATTGTACATGTGAAACCTATCAACCTGTTCATTGAATCTCGTCCAGCTCCAGCTACTTTTAATGAGGACAAAAAGACCCACAGAGAATCCTGGATTTTCAGCTGAACATAAATTTAGCTTAACAAATGACTCTTCTGGGTTTCTAGATAGAATTTAGGAATAAAACATGACTGCCTGAGCTTTGCAGTGCAGCATGCTGATAATTATTTGTCAGTTAAATCTAAGCTCAGATGCCAAAGTGGGTTTAGTCAGACCCTAGATAATAAAAATAAAGTGTCATAATACTTGTCAGAATGGACAGTCCATTGTGTGTATTTCAAGGGAAGTGTTACAATTAAACCTCATTTTGCTCAAACATTTGGCATTTCCACATTTTTATCTTTAGATTGCATTTGAAGACAAATTAAAAAAAAAAAAAAGTACATTCTACACAATGAATTAAAGGGCATTTTAATTCTCCTGAATAGAATCCTCATGTCACTCAGTTTTGTACTTAGTAATATACTGTGTCTCATGTCAGGCTGAAGTTTAACTCTCATTTTTACAGCCCACATTTCAGATCTTGATGCTCAGCCACAGGTTTTCCCTGCCTTTACAGTAATGCTTGTCCAGGTTCAAAAAATTTCCAAAGACAGAGGAGCTATGAAGCAGAGATCCAGACCTGAATTTTCTAGAAGTCTGATCCAGTCTCATATCTGATTCAGGGGCCTATATAGATATGTCACTGTCTTTTGACTTACTCAGAGAAAGAAGCAGAATGGCAACGGGAAATGTTATGTGCGCAGTTATAACTAATTTGAAATATTTTTTTTTCATATGTATTGATTCTGATTTTAACTCATTTATAAGGTAAACCATTGAATAACTTGTCTTTTCACTGCTGTCTTTTCACTGTTTCCTTAAACTTCTCTGAAAACTGACTACAAAGATAGGTCTATTTTTCTTCCACTTTATGCCTATCCTTCAAGAGAGAGAGTAGAATGATACCATTCTACCATGATTTTATCTTTTAAATTAACTTTCCTTCTCACTTGCCTTTCCAAACCTTGAAAATTGCCTACAAGTATTAAAACTATTGTACAAGTAGACCATGTCTCTCTAGTTTTAAGAATAAATGTAAATTATAGTTAAATATATTCAGATTATACAATGTTTCTTGTTAGGTTGATAAATTGGAGCAATTTCTTTTCTTTTTTTTTTTCTTTTTTTCTTTTCTTTTAGTTTCTGCAGTTCAATTTCCCACATAGATTCAAATGATTCATGCAAGTATGTTTGCAAGTGCAGAAAGGTTCAAGCCAGCATTTAATGTGCCCTTTGATACATAACAGTTGTGTAATTTATGATCAAAGAAACTGAATTCTATAGAAGGTGAAAGGATAATAACACTTCTAAGAAAATGATGGGACGAGCTGGATATTTATTTACTTACATTCTGAGTCACGATCACTGTGACTCTTTCCATTGTTTTTATTGAACTTGACGGTAGAAATCTGGCTCCTATTGGTACATAGACATGCAAAGGTCCACGTGGACTTTGAGACAGATTTGTAAAAACTATGGAGTCACCTGTCAAGTAAAGTTAACTAGGCACTTCAAATATTTTACTGATAATCCTCACATAAAGAGGAATGTCACTAACACTGGCTTTCAGTTGCAAAGAGTGAAACTTAGAATTGTTCCAAAACATTTGACGAGAAGTTTGCAGCCAAGGATATTTGCTTGTCAAACTTGAAGTGTTTCATAGTAACATGTTGATTCATGACACTTTGAAATAAAAGCTTTGGAATAAGTCAAATTTACTTCCTCATTTTAATAACATTGAAGTGTTTTGTTTCAAGTTTAGAATTCACTTTTACATTGTTTCAGTGTTGTGCCTCAGCGTCAAAATGACATTTTCCAGTACTGCCAAATTACATTTTTTTTTCTCAGAATTTCTTTTTCAGAAAATATAAAAAATATTGTTGAGTTTTTTGTATTAATTCTGAGTGGAAAATGACGTTTGAACTATTGAAATTTCCCAGAGAACAGAAAACATCTTTGTTTCACAGCCTGAAAACTTACAAGAATTAAATTAAGATAAATAAATAAATGATTAGATTTATGAGAAAAAGTACACCTGAACTTTACAAATAAGAGAGAAGTGGATGTTATTTTTCCTTTCACATTGCTTTAATAGTAAGCATCAATGACAGATTTTGGAAAAAAAAAATTTTTTTTTTAAAAAAGCCTTTTTTCTGTCTCTTTAAAACAATAGGATTGAATTTGATGGGTCCTAATTTCTCATATTTTCATATGCTTTCCACTGATTCTTCTGTAAAGTCTTTCTTTCATCTTATAAAATTCTTTTGATTTCTTCTCCAAACAGCGATGCACATTTTTGGGATCTAATTTTGTGTAATGCCACACAGCACTGCAGCTCTGTGCAGAGTTGCTAACAGGTTCCCAGGGAGCACTGTTGTTGTAGCAGGGACCCACTGCAGACCCAAACAGTCCCATCTTTTAGCAGTATTCCCATGGACACACTGCTACAGAGCCAGCCTGGTCAGAAAAGGGTCAGGAGCATCCCTGTACCGGCAGCTGAGATGCCCTGATCTCCTCCTTGCTTTGGAGATGTTAATTCAAAGCAAAAAGAAATAAAAACAAACAAATAAATAAATAAATAAGGATTGGACTGCAACTACTGCTAGCAAAAAGTGGTACTTACCTGGTTGTTAATTTAGTTCTCACAACTAATTGGTGAATTATTTACAGGGAAACATTACAGGATATCTGGGATTCCTAGCCTGTATTTCTGGCTGCCCCTATGATGTCCTTTATGATTTGCTCATTGAGAAGCATCAAAATAAAAGGATGTAATGCAATCAATTTGCCTTTGCCTTTATCTTAAGCTTTTTAATTCTAACAAACATAGCCCTCACCACTTTGGAGGAAAACAATCCTGCATTTTCTCTATCATGTCTTTCTCTTGCTTCTCCTCCTTAAATGAAATAAGGAGGCTGCCCGAGATTTGAAACTTTTTTACTCTTCTCTTTATCTTTTTCTTCATTTTTCAAACTTCAAAGTAATGTTAGCTCTGGAAGAGTTAGAAAGCAGCAGAAAGCTTATTGAACCATGGTAATTTGGCCATCTTCCTTGGGGGTAAAAGGTAGAAAAAGGACTGGAACAAAAGAATTTACATCAAAAAACACTGCAAAGTAAAGAACTCTGTAAAGAATACTTTCCAAAAATTTTATTTGCATCGTAAGTAGCAGAAGAAACCATGACTTTTCAGAATTTCCCTAGAGATTTTCTCTTTTTAAATTGAGTTTGGGGGAGATATCTTTTTTTTTTTTTACTTTGGGGCATTGTTTGCTCCCCACCAGCGGGCCCTGCACAGCACATCCAGCAGGTGCCTGGTGCTGTGTCCATGAGGTGGAGCCCATGAGGTGCCACAGCCTGGCACTGTACTCCAGAAAGGAGCCGGAAATGTTGGAGCATGACAGATGTGCTGCGGTTCCCACACAACGAACCACCTTCCACTGGGAATATGAGTGTCCTTAAGTGCTCTCTTGGATCGGGGCCCAAAAGCTCACTAATTGTTTTTAAATAGAGGCAAGAAGCAAAGTATTGCCAGGTGCAATTACTTTTGTGGTGGAAGAACATGTTTCTTTCCTATTGTCTACATGCTGGATTTTGGGGAAGTGACAACAGAAAAGAACAAATTTGGGTAAGGAGTGTTATCCCTTGCAAACACTCAGGAGTGTTTGCAAGGGGCCAAGGCTGCTTTGGGGACAACCTTGTCTATCTGCCCAGGCAGAGCTAGCAGGTTGTCTCAGCTGGAGGGCAACACCTGAAGACCCCTTTGGATTGCCCCAAGCCCTTCTTTAAGGGGCTGAGTAGCAAAGCAGTGTAGGTTTTTAAGCATCTCTTCCAGTAGTGGGAAGTTACATATTTTCCACTACATAGAATCATAGAATAATTATGGTTGGAAAAGACCTTTGAGATCATCAAGTCCAACTGTAAGACTCTCAACACCACACCTGTTAAACCATGTCCCTAAGCACCTCATCTACATGTTTCTTGAACACTGCCAGGGTGGTGATTCCACCATTTCCCTGGGCAGCTTGTTCCAATGCTTCACCACTCTTTCCACGTGAAAAGGTTTCCTAATATCCAACCTGAACCTTCCCTGGCACAACCTGAGGCTTTTTCCTCTTGTTATATTATAGATATCTAAAATGATAGAGTAACTATTATAACTATATCATATCTATCATAGAGTAACTAGAATAAATGATACAGTTATTTTTTCTGTGAAATACAGAATAATTTTATCTTCATTTTGGAACTAATCCAATAGCATTGAGTTGATAAGAATGCTCCTTGCATGGTACACTGATGAGAAATGCCAGATAGGATAAAAATATTATTAGAAGGGAAACTGAAGCTTTGATGAGTTATTTAATTTACCTAAGAAGGCACAGGCTTTGCCTGTGTAATGCTTTGCAGACTGAAATGCCTACGCAGCTTCAGACCCAAAACTGCCTCATGATCTGACAAGAGAACGATAGGATAAGCCCTTATTTACTTACCAAAATTGCATGGGTGTGAAAGACTGAGGAATAAACACAAGAGAAGTCAAAGATATACTCAGATGTTCTGACTATGCAGATTACCTCATTTCTCCTCAAGGTTTGCGTTCATATTTTACTCTGAAGGAAGGGAATTCTGCAATATTTGATCTCTCCTGGTGTTGAATATTGCAATCCTTTCCCCATTCTGGCTGTGTGTGTGATTTGATTCACCCTGCTTTCCTCCATTGTCTTCTACATCGTAACTGCAGGAGGCAGAATTATTTATTCCTGCATTATTTAGCATGGCAGATCTGTAATATTTATTGTTCTGAGGTATCACAATACAGATTACTTTCTGTAATCATTTGGGCATAACCACCAGATTCAGTGCAGATCCCTAAATAGTTTGGCATTATCCCAAACAACAAATAAGCTCTGCACCAGAAAGAAATCCCTCAAGCCTACCACAGCATAGATACTTAAGTCTGTCAAAACTGCAATAAAAATCCACTGGAGACCTACAAAATGTAACATTGGGCCTGGTCAACACACATTGCTGCCTGCATACATCTGTCTCCATTGACTGACAAATTGGCATCACACTGGCTCTTTCTAACCCTCAGGAAAAACAAAATATCTTTAGTTCCTCCTTTGTAAATTCTTCTGCTATGGGAAAGTGCAAAGAGGAGAAAAAGAGATCTCTTATAGAAATTCTTCTCAAATTTAACCTAAAATATGATTCTACTATGCATATGTTAAACAAGCACATAGGTTGCAGTGTGTATTTTTTTATCCTCTGCCTAGTAACTCTGTAGGAACTCCCCAACTTCTCTTAGAACTTTACATTATTCTTGATTAAAAGTTAAACTACAAAGTCAGTTTTATCAAATGTGATTGACTTCAGGATGACTAAAGTCATAACTGCTACTGGTCAATCTCATGACAACCATATGAAACAGGAAGGTGTCTTGACTGCAGATAGCACTTGGGAATGAATTTAAGCATACAAATTTGGATACCAGAGAAGACAAGAGGAGCTAATTCTTGTTTAAGTGAACTAGATGTTGAAGGCTGCCAAATGCATACTTACTGTAGAGAGCAATTTAAAATATTTTGGCATTTTTTTCTGAATCATAGGTTACCTCCTAATTTGTGAATTCAGTCATTACTTAGGTCCACTGATAAGACTCCTGAGGTCCATATAATTATTTATATACTTCAGAACATTGAAAAATTGGGGTTGAAAACTGTTTTCAGATAGATCAAATGATTAAATGATTTATTTTTAAACACTAGATTTTTAAAGATACCACTGTTGTACATTAAAGAGCAAAAAAAATATCCTTTAATTACAGAGTCTTTATGTACTGTTCAGTAACAGTCTGATTTGGCAGGTTCGATTTGTGCCTGTTGAATAACGTGAGCCAGTTAGTATTGAAGGGTAATATTTTCTTCAGCTACAGAAATTACATTAAAATTCTTGCAAGGGCTAATTCCCTTACAACTCCATTGACAATTGCTAGCAGCTTCCGTGAAGAGCGAAAAGCCTCATTACAAATTATCAGGTGCACTGAATAAGACTGAATGCTTAAAGGAAGTCAGAATAATAATTCTCTAAATCTGAAGCACAAGGGAGAGTGTTCCTGTAAGAATTAAGTTATTAAATTTTTAAACAATCATGTGAAATAAAACAGCTGAAATATTTTTTCATAATAAATACTATTGCTGATGCAAATCTGATTCATTCTAATGGCTACTATAATTAACTGCACTGTTTGTGAGCAGTTAATTTTGAGGACGAATAATTGGTTAAAGTTTTGTGTGTTGCAACATAATATGCTTGTTCAATTTTCCACTTAATTTCAATTAATATTAGTTTTACATGTACTACATTGTTGCAGTTTTTATGCCTATTATTTTTAATTAGGAAAAAAGCCATACCTTGCTAGAATGGAACAGATGAGGAACATTGTGTTCTTTCTGAGTTTTTATTCTATTATAGATCCTTGCAGCTCATATCACTTGAATATTGAAAGTATTAATCACTGCACCTGAGATGGACTGGAACTGTAAGTGCCAGTTCTAGCACCAAACCAAAGGAGATTTTTTTTTTCCCTCCTCACTTACTTAATTCTATACAGTCATTTTCAATGCTAATAAGGGCTGCGCATCTCTGCTACCCTCCAGGCTTTTTTGGCACTCCTGGATGTTTCAAGTGACTAGTTCTGCCTGGTGATGTTATCCCTCATTCTCCAAAAAGGGCAGCTTATAGATGTACCTAGTTTCAACAGAATCATTCGTACTGGACAGTCTTATTCATCTCCACTGAAGGTGCATAGAAATCAGACAAGGTGCTTAACTTCGGGATGTAGAGCAGTGTATGGCATCAGGGCCAGGCTCAGAGTTGTGTGTTAGTCTCTTTCTTTTAAGAAAAAAAAAAAAGAAAAAAAGAAATATATTATCAGTACACAGGTTATTATGAGAAGCAACTGCAGCTGGCAGATGAGGCAGAAAACCTCCAGCCTCCTTTTCCTGAGTGGGACCAGTGCTGCCAATGGAGTGAATCCATGTCATTAATAACCTTGGCTTATAAAAGAGCCCTTCAGGGTGCTGCTGAAGGAATTTTTACTGTGCATTTCACAGGTGCTTGAATTAAAAACAGGAAGGCAGAAATAATATTTGAAAAGCCAAAGTAAAGTTAACCTGTTCTGGCTTGGACAAACACAAGGCACTGGAGAAGACATGGCTGATATTCCCCACATCATCAAGCTCTTTGTGTACATTTGAATGTATTCCCCTGAATCTCACTGTTAGCCCCATTCTGCAAATGGAGAGGGACAAGGGACTTAGAAGTTAAAGAGTTATTAGCACAAGAAAATTTCAGTACAGCAAAGAAGCTGTGCCTTAGTCAGAGTATTCACACAGGATTGGTTTCTCATATCTCTCAAATGAAAATATGATCTGCAAGATTGCTATTGGATGCACCATCACTAAGATTTACACCTTCAGTATTCAGCAGAAGAAAATTCTGAGATTTAGGAGACCTCTGCAAGCTATGATGAGTTCCTGGCATCCTTGAGATGCTGCTTTATAGTAGTAGTGATAGATTAAAAAGAATAAAAAGGACAAGAAGTAGCTGGAAAACAGTGTAAATGAGGTGTGGAGTGGCACAGAGAAAGCTTGATAGGACTGCATTTTAAAAGTACTTATTCTTTCATTTCTTTCTTAAAAAAACGTGTGGGTGCTAATGCAAGTGTCACATTATGACCTTCTTGAAGCTCCTAAGAAGACATTTTCCACCATTCAGAACCAAGCCACCAGCTGTCTGAAGAGCTGGTGACTAACCCACCAATCTGTCTTGTTCTCCACAGGCCAGATGACCCTGAGGACGCAGCACGTGCAGGACTCCAAAATGGGCTTTGTGATCAACGCCATCTACTCCATGGCGTACGGGCTGCACAACATGCAGACCTCGCTGTGCCCGGGCTACGTGGGCCTCTGCGACGCCATGAAGCCCATCGACGGCCGCAAGCTCCTGGAGTCCCTCATGAAGACAAATTTTACCGGGGTCTCTGGGGACATGATCTTGTTCGATGAGAATGGCGACTCACCAGGAAGGTAAAGTTAATGTTGTTCTAATATTTATTAACCGAAATGTTAATTCTACTTAACAGATACCCACAATTAACGTCAGAACTAAGATCTCATAATTTTATTGCAGCATTTCCTGGCTTGCTTGTTTGATTGTCCAATATTAACTATTTTGAGGTGTATTTTTGCATGATGTTTATAACTATGGTTGGAAAAAAACAGACATGAGCAGTGAGGCCTACGATCTGCCTGCACAGATTTACTTTTTAAACTGTACTTTTTAAAGGTATTACGTCTCACTGGAAAACAATCTTTGTGTTTATAGATACGTATGACTGTCTATAAACATATTTTTACTTAGTCAAATATGCAATGGCTATATACAGTCAGATCTATGACCATATACGTATATGACTGTCGTATATATATGACCTTATTTTCAAGGGCTGTGATATATGACTTAATTTCTATTTATATGACTTTATACTCATAGACCTTGATGACCATAAGATTGTTCTCTCTTTTTAGGTCTTTAAGCACATGTGTTTGAGTGAGTGGTAAACAGTTTTTATATGAATAATTGCCTGGACTTACTTCATTTATTAAGGGAAAGCTAGAACAATACTGAAAACATACATTGATTTTTATGGGATTTCTTTTTCCATCTTAATTATATTATAAATCTACTTTATTACCTTCCAGTTAAAGCCTTTTGCACATACATTACAGACTAAGCTATTGATTCAAATTGTGTTGCTATGAGCCAAATTTTAATGAAACGAATATGCTTTGCTGATAACTCACATATATGTATGTATAATATGCACATATAAAACATAGTGGAAGTTCTTTTTTCATATGGAATATGCATATGCTTTGTCCCTACAAAAATATGTATTAAAAGGAATAATAAGTCTTTTTTCTAGGTTTCTGCTTACTGAGCTGTTAGCAAATGAACAGCAAGTGTGATAGCACCCAAAGTATACTTATTTGTTCTCACAGTTCAGTGGGTGGATCCCTGTCTCATTCACTGCATTTGCACCAGTTTGACTGAGGTGGCTCTTTCTGTCCACATTATTCGGAACATTTTAAATAACTTCCTGATGAAATTGTGTAAACAGATGGTGAGAGGGAAAAGTGTCAAATGCACTCATTATTTAAGTTTGGCTTCTCCTCCTAATATGAAGTTAAATGAAAATATTAACTTCAGAATAGAGCTGGGCAGGAGAAGGTAATTCCCTTGACTAGAATATTCTGATATTTGAAAACTGATTTCTTTTTTTTTATAATTTATTTATTTTATATAAAACCCTGTAATGTCAGCATTATCCCCAAAAGATAACAGGGCACTCACCTGTAAAGCAGTCTGGATGAACTAGTTTTCTGGAGACCCACATTTTAGAAATCTTCAGGACTCCGACTTCAAGGAAGCACACTGAGACTTTATTTGAAGTTAATTTATGTTTTCAGAACTGGTTTGTTGAGCAAGATTGTCTTCTCTTAAATGTCTGTATTAAAAAAAAAAACTGAATTCTTTGAAAAAAAGAAAAAAAGCTCAATCTAGATTTTTCTGAACAATATTTTTCAAAGGCTTAAACCCCAACTTCTGACAAAAGATTTCTATTTGGTTTGAAGATGGTTAAATGCAGTGGACTTTGTCCTACATTATTCCTCTCTCTGTTTCACCAATTTGTGCATAGTAAACAAATGGTTATGTGGAATGATAATAAACCAATGAGAACACTTACATGTTGCAAACAGACTGTTAATTTTACATCTTTCTCAAGTCTCACATGCTTAACAATAATGGTTTCATTTCATTTGTTGCAAAGAATTTAACTGGTTTTGGGGTGGGTGTTGTGTTGCTTTTATTTAATTTTAAGAGGATAATGAAGGAATTAGATCACATACTGTCACTTGCTCAGTTACAGTAGAGCATTCAGCATTTCAGTGAAGAGCAAATGGACTCTCCACTGATTATGCACCACCGGGTGATATGACTTTCAAACAGCCCAGTCTCATGGGAGATGCAGTAGTGCTCTGTGCGCTCAAAGTAATTCACTGTGCATGGGGACAAAATTCTCACAAAGCTTGGTTACTTTTGAGACGTTGGTCTGTTGTCTTATATTTCACAATGATAGACACATCATCAAATTCATTTTAGTCAAAAATCTCTTCAAAAATCACAAAGAAGGCTTTTCAGGGAGCTCCATGCCTGATTCCCAAGTTTTGAGTACTTTCTAGTCCTCTGAGTGCTGTCAAATGCCATTTGCAGAAGCTGGGAAATGGTGCAGTCACACTAGAATAACCCGTCTTCCCTGTTCACTTTTGGGAACAGTAACAGCTTTGAAAATGGAAATTGAAATCCCCACAGCTATAATGTGATATTGGTGATGTTAAGAAGGAAAAATAAAAAAAATGAAGAAAGAAAGAAGAAAAAGAACCAAAAGAAAAGATGAAGAAGAAGAAAAAGAAGAGGAAAAAGAAGAAAAAGAAAGGAAAAAGAAGAAAAAGAAGCAGCAAAAGAAAGAGAAAGAAAGAGAAAGAGAAAGAGAAAGAGAAAGAGAAAGAGAAAGAGAAAGAGAAAGAGAAAGAGAAAGAGAAAAAGAAAAAAGAAAAAGAGAAAGAAAAAAGAAAAAGAAAAAGAAAAAGAAAAAGAAAAAGAAAAAGAAAAAGAAAAAGAAAAAGAAAAAGAAAAAGAAAAAGAAAAAGAAAAAGAAAAAGAAAAGGAAAAAGAAAAAGAAAAAGAAAAAAACAGGCTTTTTCTGACCTTGATATCTCAAGATTTCCATGTGTGATAAAAGGTTTTGATTTTATATACAATAATACAACTGATTGTCAATGCCACAAGACACTTCAAATTCTGTCTCTATGCCAAAGTCCTTTCTGTGTGTGCTTAGCTTTAAGCAGACCTAGTCTAGTGGAGGGGCTCCTTTGGGTAGGACAAGAGACACGGAAAAAGCAAATAAATAGGGAAGGAAGGAATGTCCGTGAGTCTTGTTTTGTTTTGGTTTGTTTATTTGTTTGATTGATTGTTTTGGGGCGGGCAAGATAATGTGTAATTATTACAGATCATCTAAGGAAGAAATTGAGAAGTCCAGAAAACATATGAAAATAAAGATATTAATATTTTGGTTATGTGCTACTGATAAAATACAAGTTCTCAACAACTTCATAGCACTTCTACTTTAAAAATGAGTTGGCAACAAGTGTTTCTTCACTGCGATTAGGGCCCTGCTGGAAATGTGTTTTTGCACCATCTGGTGTCTCTTGTCCTAAGGCAGAAAACTGTCCCTGTGGTATCTCAAAGTAGCCTCAGGGAACCAGTGACTCATGAACCTCCAATGCAGCAATGGTCAATGGATTTATCAAGCCTAGCTTTTACTGACAGTCCTCTAAACCGGCTGCCTGAAGAGGGCTTGTGAGAGACACAATATATTGAAGCAATAGATATATTTAATTTGTTATTTTTCTTTCCAGTATTCCCCATGGGATGTACTCATGGAACTAGATTGCAGCTACTGGAGAGATAATAGTTTTCGTTCTAGCAGCCTGTTAAACATTGGCAGCAATTTTGTTCATCTGCCCATAAAACTCTGAACTGAAAGATTTAACAGAGAGACACTTCCAGGAGTGTTAAAATGTTAGAAAACAAGGCAAATAAAGGCTCCACGGGGGTTTCTAGGCTCATTTTTTAGTTAGTACGTTTAACCCTGAACAGACTGTGAACCACAAAGGAAAAAAAGAGGGTTATTTGATAATGTCTAAAACTGACTAGTTTGTTTGTGTGTATATGTTATCTGGAATTAAACTCGTTTGTGCCAGTCTGGCACTTATATCTCAAACTTTCAGGTGCACAAGAGTCTCAAAGGTGTAGACATTTCCTACTTTATACAGAATGGAAATTTTTCCAAAACACAAAGCTTCTTCCTAGCTGTTCCATTGCTTATTTCTTATCTCTGGAAAACTCAAGACCATGCCATACCACCCATCCAGTCAAGCTCTACTTGTGATACTTGTCATAGAAGAATTTTATTGTTAATCTTTTCATGACAACCTGGGAAATATATTAACATTAGTGTGCCTGCTCCTTGCCAGTTCCTGAAGAATTTCCTCAAACTTAAAAAAAGACACTATTTGATTTATAGTGCTTGTTCTTTAAGTTAAATGTTTATTGAACTTCACACATTACTCTGATAATATAAATCTTTATCCAACTCTGTCTCCGAGCTTTGACCTGGGGACTCATTTGGTGCCTGCTGCCAGGAAAAAAGTTGGCTTCTCATTTGTAGATCAGGCAGGTGTTTAAACGTATGGCTGTGTTCTACTTTTTGGTCTATATGTTTGTTTATTTTTCATCTGTGAACCTTACGTGAAATGTTGCTTAATCAATTTACTTCAAGAGATGCTAAAGAAGAAGTAAGGAAAATGATGACACTATCATTTCCAGACCTGCACAATTTTATCAAGCATCTTTTACAAATAATTGCTAAAGGAAGTGGCTTTTAGGACAGGAAAGACGGCATAACTCATAGGAGGCTTAGTGAGTTAGACCCCTTAGTAGCACAGCAGTGAGGCATCTATATCTTCTTCCTGTCCCTTCCATACTGTACTCTATGAGGAATTAAGTGTGTTCTTCTCCATGAGGTATCACAGAAAAATGCAAGATGGGGAAAGGGGTGGAGATAGCATTTGTTGCAGTTAAAACAAAACAAAACAAAATAAAACAAATGAAATGAAATGAAATGAAATGAAATGAAATGAAATGAAATGAAATGAAATGAAATAATAAAATATATAGAGGGATTTTCTGCTTCATTATTCAAAGAAAACCTAGAATCCAGCTCAAGGTTTAGGCTTTTGTTCTTAGTAAGAAAACCCCTCTGAGATTCCAGCAAGATGCAGGCAGGTGGGATTTAAGATGTCCTGTGACTGACTAGGACTAGAGGACATCCTGCTACCCCGAATCCCGTTTGGATGCTTCCCATGCAGCAAACAGTGAGTGTGTGCCAGACTGCTATGTGGATGCCAAACCAAATTATATCATGAAGTCTTCCAGCACATGAAGTATTTTTGTTCCCTCAGACTTAGATCTGTTCTACCTTGTTTTAGGACCTCAGATGCCTTCAGATTCCCTCTTTAAAGAGAGTAATAACCACCTGCAGACAGCAAGAAGCACTTGACAATGGGAATTACCTCTGTGCATATACCTTTTTCTGCATTACCTGTAGAGGGAGTCTAGAACAACTCAGGTTCATTGCTTAAATGCCTAAAGTTAGGCAGAATAAATCTTGTCTGGGCCACTTCACTGCTTTCCTTAAATAAAAGCACAATAGTTTACAAATAATCATTTAATTAACCCCAAAGTTTGCACAGCACTTTCAATTAAAATACAAAGAAAAAGGAAGATGGCAAAATCGCAGGAATTATCAGAAGAGACTCAAGGACCAGCATAACAAATGGAATTTCTCCTTGTTTATTTTAATCAGCTTACTTTTGACTGTATAATGTTCCCTCAATTCAAAATATTTAGTGATATTTTCCTAAAATGATCTATATCTCCACTTTGTGTTTCCAAAGGTATGAAATCATGAATTTCAAGAAAATGGGGAAGGACTATTTTGACTATATCAATGTTGGCAGCTGGGACAATGGTGAGCTGAAAATGGATGATGATGAAGTATGGTCAGAGAAAAATAATATCATCAGATCAGTCTGCAGTGAGCCATGTGAAAAAGGCCAGATAAAGGTACACATTTTCTGCATTTATTTTCATCATGCACGATATCCACAGCCTTGAAATTTGAAAACATTTTTTTCCTGTTTCTTACATAAAGAGTTTCACACATCTACATTACAGTGAACAAACTCATGTATATATTTCTTACTTGTATCATGGTCATCTTGCTATTTTCTTGTCCTCCTACATCTGTGAAATACTGCCTCTATTTAATATTTATATTCCAAATACTTTAGACCAGGGATTGTTTGTGAGGTTTTCTCAGTGTTGCAATTTTTTCCAGAACTTGATTCAGCGGAATCCAAATCTGTCACTGGGTCTTGTCAGTACAGTTGTAGGTAAACCATAAATAATAGTTGATAATGATTCAGTGACAGATATAACTGGAAATTGTAGCTCGGACCTTAAGTTTGTGGTGTCTTCAGAAAACACATGGAAACTGCTGTTATTTAGAACTTCTAGAAAAAGTAACATTTTCAAATCATGTATGTTTTATTGCTTCTTTTTTTCATAGGTTGTCTTTTTTTTTCTTTCCTCTGATTATATAATTTCAGTAAAGAAAGAGGGTAAATGTATATCTTTTATATTAATTGCACTCTGTTATTCTGGAATACATAGAGTGAGTTCATCTCTTCAGTCTGAGTCTTCCAGAGCTTTAGGATGCTAGTACCATGGTTTATTCATTAATTGGTCTTTGGCAGTCAGCAAGTGAGTTTCATCAGACCAAACGCAGATGTCTTCAGTGTAGGCATCTGCAATTATGTTATATTTCCAAGATTTCTTTATAGTTAATGGAAACAAATAGATTATTCCAGACCATGAATCATCTCATCCTAAAATAGGGTTTGGAAACAAGTAAAAGGAATCTTGGCCTAGAGACACTTTTTCCTTTTTGTATTGCAAAAAGCATACAGCTGGGATAGATAGTTCGAATGAGGACATCCCTCCTGCAGACATGTAAAGGTAGGTGAGGTGAATTATGCCCACAATAATCAATCATCAATCTACTGTGAGCCTGCTCCAGCCACAAAGTTATTCATTGAGAGTATTGAGATGGGCAAACAGATATTACTTCAAAACTGAGTGGTGCTGATATCCTTTATACTCAGTTTCCATATTACAAATGATGAGGAGTTTCTTGGGACCTCCATTAGCACAGTCTCTCACTAATATCTTCTGCTCAGGGACTTTACCAGGAGGATTCTTCAACATGAAGTTAAGACATTGAACACTTACTTAGGCACCTGCTTGAAATCCATTCAGCAGCATTTGGTATACCCATCGTAAGGATTTGATAAAACCCAAACACAGTCAGATTATAAATTCGAAACAGTGTGAAGTCATAAAGTTATTTAAATAGATGCTCAAAGGATAACATAGGAGATAAAAGGAGGGAAAATGATATTTGTTTTAAAGAAGATTACTTTGGTTTTTTTTTTAAGGCAAATGAATAGATTGTTTTACTCTTAAAACTTCTACAACAAACAATTGTTCAATAAATAAAATGGAAATAAAGGGAAAATATGTATATCACTAAACAATTTGGTAAACAATTTATTTGGTGAAAAGTTTAACTGAAAACTGAAAAAGAATTCCTTTGATAAAGAAGAGTTAGGTTTTTTATAATAACACCGTTTCCTTTTTGCCATTTTGTCATTTTCTTGAGTATTTTATATATTGTAAAATGATGCATCTTTATAATGCATCAAGTTTAATAGAATCTGTGTCTCAGGTATCATCTTTTCTGGGAAAGAATATTCTGCCTTTCAAGTAGTTCCAGTCTCAACTCTTGCTGAGAAAATAACTTATTTTCTACTTTACCTTTCTGTCAATTTAGCAATTCAGGTGATTTTTTCTATCCTTTCCTACTATGTAATTTTAAAAAACAAAACTAAAAATTGAACTTTTAAAGTTCTCATATTACTGATGAAAATGATGAAGTTTACACCTTTTATCTCACTGGAGGTATAGGAAGAGCAATTTAACTTCTTTTGTTTACACACTTTGGATTTTTCCATTTATTAAAATTCCAATAATGATGTTAGGTTTTGAAACTACCTTCTAAATTTATCACTGTGAAAAATACATATGTGAACCAAGTCTGCATGCTGAAATATTTGTTTATATATTTTTGGAATGTAATGAGCAGAAAGACTGAGAATATTTCAAATAAAACTATAGGTTTTCTCATCACTCTTAATATATGGACAAGAAACACAGATGTTTTCCGTGCTCAGACATGATAAATAAAGATTTTGAAAAGTCTGCATTTGAATATTTGACAGTAAATTGTAAAATGGGAAATCAGGGCAGATGTTAAAATGGTTAGACATAGCATACTTGCTATTAAGCATTAATTAACAATGGATGAGATTAAATGGTTGCAAAAAAGGGACATTCAGTCTGCAATAATATCATTTTATCTGGAAAAGCATCAGTTTTAGCAAAGCACTCACAACAGCATGAAGAAATAAGTGAAAAAAATCTTTGGGTAATGAACCCTTACGGAAATGCTGACATGGTTCTATGTGCAAGGTATGAACCACGGTGGAATGAATTATATACCTTGAATATCACCTACTGGCTTCTGTACTTTGCCCTCTGTGAGGTTTTGAACTTTGCAAACTGTCTTCTAAGAGAGGGGAAAAAAAATAAAGAAAAAAAAATATTGTAGTTCTGAAGATCCAGCTATACTTCTCATGGTCTGAAGGTTTCTTTCTTCTAGTATATCTATCACATAAAAATGAGATTTGGGCCACATTTTGTATCAGCAAACATATCATGATAGAGATTTTATTTTACATAAAAGGCTTGTATAAAAAAAAAAAGAGAGATGCTGAAATTATATTAGCAATTGCCACAACTTGAATGCTCATTTATACTGCTAAAACAAAAGTTAATTTTTGCCTCAGGTGATCCGTAAAGGAGAAGTCAGTTGTTGTTGGACCTGTACTCCTTGTAAAGAGAATGAGTATGTCTCCGACGAATACACATGCAAGGCCTGTCAGCTTGGCTCCTGGCCCAATGAGGAACTTACAGGTAAATGAGATGTGGCTCTGCCCATGTTGCTAATGAAAATATTCATCTGCTGAGTTGAAAACTCAAGTGAGGGATACAAATCAACAAGAGGACTGTTTTAGTTAAACTGATCCTAGAGATAAACTTGAATAAGACTGGTATTTGTCATCTTGCCTTTCTACAGACCTGAATTACTAGATCTACAGGAAAAAAAAAAAAAAAAAACTCTTTGTTTTGGATTTAACCCTGACCTGACATCAAGCAGGGTAGTCAACATGGATTTACTATGGGAAAGTCGTGTTTCATCAACTTGATAGCCTTTTACAACGAGATGACGGGCTGGATGGACGTTGGGAGAGCCCTGGATGTTGCTTTCAACACCATCTCCCATAACGTCCTCATAGGAAAGCTTAGGAAGTGTGGACTGGATGAGTGGACAGTGAATTGAATTGGCAGAGCCCAGAGGGTGGTGATAAATGAGGCTGAGTCTAGTTGGGAGCCTGTGGCCAGGAGTGTCCCACAAGGGTCAGTACTGGCCCTGGTGCTCTCCAACTTGTTCATCAATGACTTGGACTAGGAGACAGAGTGCACGCTGAGCAAGTTTGCTGATGATACCAAACTGGGTGGAGTGGCCAACACTCCCGAGGGCTGGGCTGCCATTCAGAGGGACCTAGACAGGATGGAGAGTTGGACAAAGAGGATCCTCATGAGGTTCAACAAGGAGATATGCAGGGTCCTGCATCTGGGGAGGAATTACCCCAGGCACCAGGACAGATTAGGGGTTGACCTTCTGGAAAGCAGCTCCACAGAGAGGGATTTGGCAGTCCTGGTTAACGACAAGTTAAGCATGAGTCAGCAGTGTACCCTCATGGCCAAGAAGGCCAATGGGATCCTGGGGTGCATTAAGAAGAGCGTCTCCAGCAGGTCGAGGGAGGTGATCCTGCCCCTCTACCCAGCACTGGTGAGGCCACATCTGGAGTATTGTGTGCAGTTCGGGGCTCCTCAGCACGAGAGGGATGTGGAATTTCTAAAGAGGGTCCAGCATAGAGCCATGAAAATGATTAAGGGACTCGAGCATTGTATCATATGAGGAAAGACTAAGCGAGCTGGGCCTGTTTAGTCTGAAGAACAGAAGACTGAGAGGAGATTGATCAGTCTGATCAGTCTTGATCAGATTGATCAGTGATTGATCAACATGTTTAAGTACCTGAAGGGTGATTGTAGGGAGGATGGGGCCAGGCTCTTCTCTGTGGTGGCTGGTGACAGGACAAGTGGTAACATGTGTAAGTTGAAACATAGGAATTTTAATACCCATGTGAGGAAGAACTTCTTTCCTGTGAGGGTGCCAGAGCCCTGGAACAGGCTGCCCAGAGAGGTTGTGGAGTCTCCTTTTCCGGAGATCTTCAAAACCCAGCTAGATGCCACCCTGTGCCACACGCTCTCAGTGTCCCTGCTTGAGCAGGGGGATTAGAGTAGGTGATCTCTAGAGGTCCCTTCCAACCTTAACCAGTCTGTGATTCTGTGATTCTTTGTAGCAGCCAAGCTGGTGCGACACATAAAACAACTCCCTAATATCACGGCCAAGCCATGTTGCTTAGAAGGCCTCACCCTTTTTCCTTAGCCAGGCATGAATTTACCTGGTAGTATTTGGAAGCTGAACTCTCCCAAAATCTCTGTTAGTGCTGCTGATACATGCGCTCCAGGTACCGAGATACTTGTCCTTGTAGCACCAAGGCTGGTTAGTCCCCACCTAGCTCCCTTTTCACATCATGGCCAGATTTGATCTTACTTAGCTTTAATCAAAACCAGATTTTGAAAAGTCTATTCCCAGCTTATCCATACAATATACTAGGCTGTATTGTTTTATGATCATATTTATAGTCTGAAGTTTTGCGGCTTGTAAAGAAAATGTCTCTCAGTCTAGCCTTGTTTACAGTATAAGGTTTAGTAATAAATGTGGATAAAAGTAAGGAGAGGGATTTTGTATTCTGGCAAGGATATTTCCTTTCAGTTTTACAAAGCATCCACCTGTCTCCTTGAAATGTCCCTGCTTGTGATTCTGCTGTACACTGCTAGATAAAGCCATGTCTTAGTTAATGTCAGCTCCACGAGGCTACACATATAGAAAGCTCATTGGAATATGACTTCCTTGCAGTATCAGCTTCACTTGAGAGTCCCTGCATCCTGTAAATCAGCCATGCACCTGAAAAGCTTTTCAATGTAGAGCAGAACTTACTGCTGCTAGCCAGAGATCTGACCTTTGATGCAACCATTTTTAAAATGCTTTCTTGGCTAATGCAATAAAATTTTGCTCCATCTCTCGTTTGCTCAATGACCAGCACAGTTTTTGTGCCCCAGAATTCGTTATGTAAAATGCAGGAGGGAGGATTTTGCTGGCAGAAATGAAGAGCAGCATTTATCCTTTTATCCTTTATTTTTAATCTTTTTTCTTTTTTTTTTTTTTCCCAGCCATCTGTGGGATGTCAGAATGAAACAGGGAGGAAAGGGAAGGGGTGTAGTATGTGTAGAAAAACAAAGTTATTCTCAGAATAGAAATACACTATCTCCATCTAGAAGTGAATCTGAGGCTAGAAAGACAATATTATGTTGTCAGCTTCCAATATTGTGTTTCTCTAACAATTTCAGCTGTCTCTTGTGCACAATATGTTCCCCAGGTACCAGGCTCCTCCCTGAACAAAAATCTAGCCTTTCTGCTTTTCTATTTCCCCAAATCTATCTGTACCATCCTTGCTGGCAGGCAAACCCTTTTCTTCCTCCTGATATTTTATCAAGATGTATTCTAGTCTCTTCTCCTTCCCCTGTGCATTGCCTTAATGACACCGCTACGTTAGAGCACCCCTTTCCAGTATGGCTAATCCAGTGAAGAAATATATGTTAGAGATGCAACACAAAGAGGTTTTCTCACCATGCCTGATCCAAACCCCAATGCAATGTTTTTGTTGGTGGAGGACCTTGTGGTTCTCCAGGAGACCCAAAGCGTTTTGAGGTCATAGCCTTAGGAAGACCAGGTAAATTTTCTGCATCCTCCCAGACCTTTGGCATTTGCTGGTCATTCCCTGTCATTCATGGATAGGGCTGAACACCAGAAGTACATAGTTTTTATTAAAGTTACAAAAAATACACTCTCCCGATAAGGTCTTCCTTCTCATCTTCCTGACTGAAATTGCCAAATAAGAGATCGAAAATACAAATGAATGGAAAGACTCTCTCTCTCTCTTTCTCTCTCTCTTTCTCTCTCTCTATATATATGCACGTATATATATTTAAAGGGAGTCTTTGGCACCACAGATGCTGTATCCCACAGAACAGCTGGATGCCTTAGTTGTAAATGTAGCAATGCTTGGACTCGATGGGTTTGTGGATGGGTGGATTGTCCCCTCCTCCGGTAATGTGTGGGTCTGAGCTGTGCTTGAAGCCACCAGTGTCCCCGGCACTGGACTAATTTATCCTACCCACTGGAGAGGCAAAATCATTCATATCTGTACTTGAAATATTTTTGAGCTGTAACCCTTTGTCACCAGCAAACTGCTTTTTTATATCAGCACTCGTAATATAGTTACAGACATCAGTAATTTCAGTAAATGTCTGACACTTGTGGCCATGAGGCAGAACAGAATCTAGACTGGGCTGACATTGTTTTTTTTGCCACTGAAACATTATTAAAATGTTGCTTCTAACCATAATTTACATAGCTGTAATTCAGGCAAAGGGCGGAATGAAATATTTTTTATGTGATTGTTTTTAGCATCATAAATATATGTCAGCAGGGACAATGTCAGATTTTCACACTGATTTTCTGTGCCTTGCCCTTTGCCTCTCTCCTTTTTTTAATCCCAAATTAAATTTAATCATTTCCATAAGCCACTTTCACAATGGCCACTTGAAGAAAAACTGATGAGGATGAGTTAAGGGTTTAGCTAGTAATATTATAACCAAATCTCTGTCTGTCACTCCCTTCTCTTCCTTCTTGCTTAGTTTGTGGGCTTTTCTTCCCTCAGTTGTTTGATCCAGGTAAGATGATGCTTTTAGCTTCAAGTCTGCTTATATCCCAGGTCTCCAGCTCTATCCACACAACATTTCAAGCACAAATGAGCTGGTTCAGGAATGCAGAGCTCACTGAGGAGCCCTTGGAGGGCCCTGGACTGGATGGAGACTGGTCAAGAGAGGCTATGGGATTCACTTGTGACTGTGCCTTAGCTTTAGATAAGTTTACCAAACAAAACATATTCTGAGAAAAACATTTACAACAGGATTTTCTGGTGAAACTAAAATCAAAACATCAAGGCTAACATGAGGGTGGACCTCTGCTCTAATTCTTCTGTTGTTCCAGACACTCTGTTCAGCTTCCTTATTTGTGTATTTAAGGAAAAAATCCCCATGTGGTCATAGAGTAACTTAAATAGATTATTCTAGGATTCATATCATTGTCCTTTTCTACAAGCCTAATATAATACACTATACTACTATACTTTACAACAATGCAATATATTTGCACTATGTGAGGTTAAGCTCTTGAGCTACAGATGCCCCAGCTGACAAAGCTCAGTGTGTTACTGATTCCAATCCCTGCCCTGTGGAAGTGGCCAAAAAAAAAAAAAAAAAAAAAAAGGCCATTCCTCAGTTGCTTCCATTGACTGTACAAATCTACTTTTTCTAACTTTTTTGGTAAAGGTATTAGCCTGGGAGCTGCACCAGCCAGAAAGCAGCTTATGGTCACTTCTCCATGACCTAGTAGTATGGGAGCTATGAAAGCTCTTGAGTGAAGAGGACAGATGCTAATAGTTCAAATTACTGTAGGTGAAACCATCAGAATTTAATACTCACTTCAGCTGGTGCTTACGCCATGAGAGGTCTGGGTGCTGATGTTCCCTGGTAGCGCTTAGGAGACAAAAGATTAATTCTTTTTACTTTGGCTTTTCAGACAGGAATTTTGGATTCTATCTAAAATTTTCTCATTGTTAAGAAAATTTCCCTGCCAGGTTCAGTTAGATTCTGATTCTGACTCCTATCTTCTTGCTTGCTCCATATGTGAAAACCCAAATACCTAATCATTTCCCTTCTTCCATTCATCGGAATTATGGATAGGGAAACATTCAAAAGCATCAATATAACATTTACTTTGAATAATATTTACTAAATCCTGTGTGATGTTGCTGAGATGTTGCTAGATTAGAGTGGCTTTAGCCTTGCTGTTTGGATTTCTGCTGTCTTTGAAAAGGTTCTGTGAAGAGTTACCAGGAAAACTGAGCCTTTTGTCAGGACATTTAATACATTGCCAGGAACCCTATAACTCACTGGAAAATATTTACCCTTCTGAAAACAACCTTAATTTTCAACCAGTTTTAGTCTCTAAATGCAAATTCTGTGAGCTTTAGCCCGTGGTATCCATAGATAACACTGAATTCCCTTTACCTTCCTTAGGATGACCTGTTCACAGGCCTTAGTCTGTCATTTTTACCTTAGGAATTGGTTTAATTGCCTGTTTTATTAAACTAACATGAACAGGATTTTCAGTGCTAAGCTAATATAGTTTTATGGATGTTGAAGGCATGCATGGTAAGGTCTCTTAGCTGTAATAACAATAAATTTAAAAAGTGGCATGATCAAATCCCCAGAAAAACAGGGACCAATAGTACTTTGCTCTGTATCTGTGAACTATTCCACCAGATGACCTAATTTTAGATCAATATGAAATAATGAAATATGGGCGAAAAGTTTACAGAGAGAGTAAAGAGTGGATTAGTACAAAATAATAGTGGAGCTATGACAGTGGTCTAACCTGAAAGTGTTCCCTGTCTTCATCAATAGCAGAATTTGCTCAAGCCTTGGAGTATCCAAATATTTTTATTATTTCAAATATTTTATTATTTCAAAACATAAGAATTTTTTTATTCCCACATAAAATCCTTAAAAAAACTCTGTATTTTATTGCTTTTTGTTCCTTTAACAGAATCCATGCCCAATGTATTCAGCTAATGCAATCTAGATCTTCCATTTGGACTTCCTTTCCCTAGCATGTTAAAAATGACAAATTTTTTATATCTCCTTGTCTTGCTATTCGCATGTTATCATTGTAGTACCCTGTTCCTTTTTGCAGTATTTCTGGACTCAGGAACATAGAGGCAGCTTTATGTCGATTTTAGTAGACTCCAGTGCACTCTTGAGCCAGTGCCCTCTTGAGCACAGAGTAGAACAACTCCACACCTGCTCCAAATTGGACTGGCTCCTAACAGCCTTTCCACAAGCCAAATATTGCCTCAGCACACTGCAGGGACCAAAAGACCCGGCTGCTGGCTCTGGTCCACTATGTTTCTGAGCCAGCCAGGAAAGAAGCCTTCCCAGGTGCTTGGAGATATTGATGAAGTGTAAGAGGTGGGCAGGATCTGATCCAAATGACTATTAAACATATACATATTTCTGTTACATTCTTTTTTAGCATTTGCTTTGGCCTAATCTTAAGCATCTTAACACATTTATGGTGTTATTTCCCCATATTTCTTTTAATTGATCTAGTTGTCTCTGAAAAGCACTATTGTCAGAAACCATCAGCTGCAAAGCTGTTACATGAAAAACTCACCAATTGTTACTTTATGAAGAATACGCAGTACTTAAATCTTAATTGAGGAATAAATCATTACACAATCTTCTCCTTGTAAAGTATACCTAATGATGGAGAAAAAAAAAATGGGTCAGATTTTCAACTCTTTCCTCAGGAATTTTATTAAGGAATGTAAAAGAGGAATAAAGCAAGAAAGGCATGAAATAGTCTGATACTGATGATAAATTGGCTATGATTCACTTCTGTTGCAATGTTAGGAACCACATGAAAGTCAGTCAGTCTTTCACTGTCTGCACATAAAGACCAGGTGACAGACGAAGGCCTCTTTTCTTCAAATTTCCTGTTTAGGACTCTATAGCAGTATTACAAGCTAGTAAAAAAAATGGCAAAATACACAATTGAACTTTGGTAAAAATTGAAATGGATTTGGAGCTTACTTTGTCATAAAATTTTTTGGCACAGAACCCACATGGGGGATGTCTGCACACACCAGGACATATGCTTGTGATTTTGACCTGCCTTTCCACCACTCTTTCTACTATAATATAAGGGTTTTAATGGTGTTTTTGCTGTGCTATCTTGATGAAATTAGAATTAAATGACATGTCTCCCTCACACTGAATAAGTAAGCCTTTTAAAGCCAAGAGGTGTCACAGATATCTTTAATTAATGAGAGTATTTCATAAAAATCTAAATGTCCTGGTTGCATTTAGACATAGCAACAGCTTTATTATCTCAATGGAAAGCTTTCCACACCAAAGCAGTTTAAATTTGAATGATAAATTAACTTGCACTTAGTAACCAAGAGCAAAATTCTGCTACTCTTGAGTGAGCTCATATCCTCTAACTGCACCAATGTGAAATATCAGGTGATTTTAATCCTTCTAGAACTTCTACATGTCTAGAACCGTCTTCCTGCTATTTTTGCCACATAATCTATTGTTTATACTTCCATATCATAGGTAATTATATTTTGACAATATTCATTGATATTCATTGTAGAGAAGTGTACTTTTGATAGGGAGGGCAGTGGGAGAGAGACGAGTTAGGACTAATATGAACTAATATAGCACTTTCATGAAATTATTTTTATCTTAAGAACATCAGCAATATTGAGATCTTTAGGGAAAAAAAAATTAAAGCCCAGTAAGATCCATTGAAATTCAAGGAAAAGGTAAAGCAGAGAGAAAACTTGCATGTAGGAATTCCCAAGCTATAGCCCTTATGTCTGTTCCTGCTCACCAGGTCACTGAGGTTCCAGGCTCCTTAATTAATTTGGATCGCCTGGATTTCAGGCGCTTGACGGTTCCTAGACCTGATTACTCTCAATGCTGAGATATGCTGAAAACATGAACATGACCCATCCCTATAGGATGAAGTCACCTGCCACCACTCCCCCAGGGTCAGACTGACCTGCCAAAGCCAGAAATCTAGACCTACGCAAAAGTCAACAACTTGATTCTGACAGTATTCAATTATAATGTCATTTAGATTTTGAAATCAAATAAACTAGAGCTATGTGCAAGTACAAGGGAAAGAAAAGACTTTGGCTGCACTCTGTACTTGCTGTCACCTCCTTTCAGCAGGACCTACCCTGACTGGCAGGACTTGTGCCTCCTGTTGCCAAGAAGTTGCACGCCAGAGTGACCGGGTCTTCCATCCCTTCCTCCTTTTGGCTTCCAGCATTACCCAGGCTTTACAATGCACACAGGAAAGGAAGGGTGGAAGAAGTACGCCAGCAAGAAATTTTCTGCCAATATTTAGTCATCTTTATTGCTTTGTCTTTCTATGAGACCTGTACAAAAATGCTTTACTAAAACCAATGCCTCAACTGTAAACAAGCATTCTTATAAGAGGGTACTCTGTTTTAATTCAGGTTTGACACCTGATTTTTTGACATAGTTTAATTTCATGAGTAAGATTAGGCTTTTTTTTTACCCCTGCCCACAGACATGAAATAAGTACTAATACTCTTCATAGTATATGATACAATTAACAGGATTGACATCTGCTCCTTGAAGTGCATGTAGTATACAGATGACTATGCAGTATTTTGCAGCAAAGTAATGTCACTTTATTATGAAATTTATTTATAAATTATTACATTTAAAATAACTTAAAATGAAAATCGCATAGTGATGAGACATGGCTTAATCAATTTGGTCTTTTTTTGCAATCTTCTTAGACTCCAAAGAGATGACCTGTCTTCCTGAAATAAGTTGTGATGGAAAAATATTTATTGTGCCATTTTGCCAGCATCATCTTAGCCTGCATCCATGATAATGGCGCATTCCTGAAGGAGAAAAAAAGAGAGAAATATCAGGAGTAATTGCAACTGTATCATTAAGGAATATGACTTCTACGCATTTTAATTTATTTTTTTCTTTCTCTTTCTATAGGATGTGACCTCATCCCAGTCCAGTATCTCAGATGGGGTGATCCTGAACCAATTGCAGCAGTGGTTTTTGCATGCCTAGGTCTGCTGGCCACCTTGTTTGTTACAGCTATATTCATAATGTACCGTGACACTCCAGTGGTAAAGTCATCCAGCCGAGAACTCTGCTACATCATATTAGCTGGTATCTGCTTGGGTTACTTGTGCACTTTCTGTCTCATTGCAAAACCTCAACAGATTTACTGTTATCTTCAACGAATCGGCATTGGTCTCTCCCCAGCTATGAGTTACTCTGCTCTAGTAACTAAAACCAACCGCATTGCAAGAATCCTGGCTGGCAGCAAGAAGAAAATTTGTACAAAGAAACCCAGGTTCATGAGTGCCTGTGCCCAACTGGTTATTGCGTTTATCTTGATATGTATCCAACTAGGCATAATTGTTGCTCTCTTTATAATGGAGCCACCAGATATAATGCATGATTACCCAAGCATCCGAGAGGTCTACCTGATTTGTAACACCACCAACCTAGGTGTTGTAACTCCCCTTGGATATAATGGATTATTAATTTTGAGTTGCACCTTTTATGCATTTAAGACAAGAAATGTCCCAGCTAATTTCAATGAAGCAAAGTATATTGCCTTTACAATGTATACCACCTGCATCATTTGGCTAGCTTTTGTGCCAATATATTTCGGAAGCAACTACAAGATAATCACCATGTGTTTCTCAGTGAGCCTGAGCGCCACGGTGGCCCTTGGCTGTATGTTTGTGCCCAAGGTTTATATCATCCTTGCTAAGCCAGAAAGGAACGTACGGAGCGCATTCACCACGTCAACTGTGGTCCGCATGCATGTAGGGGATGGAAAGTCATCTTCGGCTGCAAGTCGCTCAAGCAGCCTGGTGAACCTGTGGAAAAGAAGGGGATCATCTGGTGAAACTCTTAGGTAAAGTTTGCTAATATATGAGTGTGGGGAAGCAAGTGTGATCTTCTGAGACTTAAATAATATTGCTAACAGTGAAAGGACAGAAGGAAGTATAATAATTTCCTTCATTCTGCACCGGGAGATGAGTAAGTCTGCTCTGTAGCACTTTCAGGTGATGGCTGATTTAGTTAAAAGGCTGTGCAAAAACACAACATAGAGCGATGAGCAAACAGGGCTGTAAGCACCCAGGTGTGTCATCTGTAAACTTGCAGGGAGGCAAACAAGATTTTAGGAGAAAGAAAAGGAAAAAAAAAAAAAAAAAAAAAAGAACAAGAAATATAACTAATTGCCTTGTCCTTAATGTACTCATTTGAAATCTCTTTCCCTTGAATGAATTTCATAGCCACCACGATTGCCTCTGGTCACAGCAGTAAGATAATAGGGTTGCTGCTAATGCTGTAAGGTGAATTGGTCAACACAAGTAGCATCATGAGCAGCCACTCTCAGGCCTCCAAGGATTTGTTTCATATGACTCTTTTCTCTCCTATCCCCTTGATTTTCCTTTTCTGTATTAACTCTTCATACCTTCTTTCGTTGTGTTCTTCCTATCTTCTCGTCTTTAGCTTTCTCTGATACCTTTTGCTATCTTCATCCTCCCAACTCCATTAAATCTAATTGTTCTCAGGCCCCATTCTTGACACCCTTCCTGACATTGACTAGAAATTCCCTTGCCAGATACTCCTTTCTTTCTTCCTGAAGAAGAGTTTGAATTTGGTGGTCATGAAGACAACATGTATATTCAGGATAGAAAAATTACATTAAGAGGATTTTGGAGAGACAGGAGACCTCTGGGGTAGAGATATTGTCCAGCTTCAGCGGTAGCATTTGAATGAGTGTGCTTAGTCCAGTGGCTTAGTTTCTTTTTAAAATCCTTTTCATGTTTCATGTGGATTGTTATGAGGATGATTTTGCATTGTTTAATTGTTTGTGTAAATAGGGAATTCTGTCAATATGAAAGTAGTGAGATTTACAGTTTTGTCCTTCTTCAGATGTGTATATCTGCACTGGAAGTGAAGATAGCCAGATTTCATTCCTCACTGAAACACATGTTGATTTTAGGGCTGATAACACGAACATTTCTAGGCATGCCAATGGCTCATGGTACAAGAGGGGATTTATACCTCTATTTTTTCATGAATTGCAATTTACATTCAGGGAAGATTTAAATAGTAATAACTTCAGGATGAGATCATAGATCATGCCAAAATGTTGACATGTCTTTGTCACATTTTTACTAATGCTTCTCTTTCAGAGAACTTTAATCAGTACAGAAATGGCTATTTTGTTACAAATATTTCACACTTATGATCTGTAAGCAATACTTTTTTTCCAGACAGTTTCCAGATGCAGATTAGAATGATATTTGAAAATGATGAATTCTTCGTCAGTTTAACTGATGGTTACCTGAAATGTCCTTGTTTATATCCTCTGTCTATATGCCTGAGCTGACCTGAACAACTAAGGCTACTGAGCTGGCTAACAGAGCATTTTTTATGTGTCCTCAACAGCAGAACATTCTTCCTTTTTGAGATCACTGTTATTTTGCCTCACTTTTTCTGGAGATCTTATTTTTCATCCTGTGACCTTTACCTGAACAAGATGAAGTTATAGATGATGGGAAGATCTTGGGCTCAGGAAGGATTTATTTGAAGGACCTCATCTGTTTAGGCCCTGTTTTGATAGATATTTCTCTAAAATTTTTATTTTGTTTTGAAGACTAAGGAGTGTAATCTGCTATTAAATATCCTAAAGGACAAAATGTATTTTCTTTTTGGTGATAAATCCATTTCCATTTCTCTATATGCCTCAATGTGTAGGCAACACCTGCAGTCAAGACAGGATTAGTAAAACATATTAGATTAACATCAACATTGATGTCTTTTGAAATAGCACTGTGTTGGAAATGTGTCCAGTCCTGAAGAGCATCCAGAGTGTCACATGTCTAAGTGTAGGAAAGAAGACAGCACAAAGCTCATATATTGACATATTTACCTACCTAGAAAGAGCTAAAACATTTAATTTAAAAAATGGAGAAAATCTTCCACATCATTAACAGTGTTCATCAGTATTAATAACCAGAACAGAGGAGAGGATCCTTAAATGCGTGTGTCTAGACCCTCATTTGTTTAAATTGTGATGGCACCAGTGAGGTTAGTGCTCAGTCACTCCTGCCTGAAGGGCACAGGATTCTAAGAACAAAGCAATCCATGCCATTAGTCGTAAGGAATCTCTCTAATCAGTTCCTCTTCATATTTAAAAAGCTGCTCAGAAGTTCACCTATGTCTGATGATTTCATCTCTAAGAGAGAATAGAAAGCCATTTTCAGCCTTAGTAACTCATGACCAAATAGAATATAGCCATTTTACAAAATATTCAAGCATTTCTTAAAAAAGAAAAGTTGGTGTACAAAATAAGGTATTTCAGGGGATTATTCAGCACTAGGTTCAAAAGCTTGTTTGGATAGTTATTTAAGTAAACACTGAAATACTCAAATTCAAAGGAAATATGCACTAGAGCTACATGACATTATTTAAATAGCACAGAAGGGGGTTATTTAAAAGAGCATGAGTCATCGTTGAATTTTAAAGAAACATGCTATTTAAGTCACCAGTGCGTAGAGAGGCTCCTATCTTTAACATTTTGTTTCTTGACACTAATTTATAGCACAGTGTAGTATTGCATCAAATCATTGTCAAGCAGATAATGCCAAGGCTCAATTCAGAGCTTTCACATCAGCTGCAAAATGACAGTTAACAAGGCTGCTCTTGCCTAAATAAAGTAATGCATTTTTTAGAGTCCTGAATGACTTCTTCCATGGAGTGCTCGTCAATTAAGAAAACTCAGCACACTGTGGCTGTGTGCTGGGATGAATCTTCACATGCTGAAATATGTAGGGGGAGAGAGTCATTTATTATCCAGTGATATGAAAACCTTTTCACAATGGTTATTGTGATTCAGCAGTACTCACCAAAATGTGTTCCAGGCTCATTTACAACCAGGCTATCAAATCAGGAGTGAATAGAAGTAGCTCCACAAGGAACCATGAAGAACACTATGTTACTGCGGTCAAAGCTTCACAACCTGTGCAGAGGGGCTTCTGGACATTCTGCTTCCCGTAACTTTACCAAGTAATTTCATAGAGACTAGGAAGGTCATAAATTAGTTGAGCAAAATCTTAGCCTATCTTGGCAATCTGGGCACTGGAACATGTGTGATTAAACTCCTTTGGAAGAATCCAAAATACAGGGTTGATGTGTCCTTTCTTTATTCTCCAGCAACTCAGTGCCCAGGCAAGATCAGGACCATGCATATTCTTGCTACAAAAGCTGTGTTTAGGGTATTTCTAGCTATGATTGTATTAAAAAAAAAAAGTCTCAGTCACAATACAGAGGAACAGAACAAATGTTCCAACTTTTTTTATGTGCTTCTAATATCTTAACCCTGAGTTGTGCTGAGTAATTGAGCCAACTGCTGCAATTGAGTTACCTGCTCTGGGCCATGTCTTTAAATGGTCAAACCACATATGTTCCATGTACGAAGCTTACATATACTGACCTCCTAAACATGTACATCACTCTCCACCCGTGGAAAGACTTTCCTTTAAGGTAGGCAGTTATTCATTCTGAGTTCTCAGAAAGATATGAAAAACACCTCTTTAAACACTCTGCCTCACACATATGTACTAAGCCTTTCAAATATGCCAGTACTTTTCTCTCTGCTCTTTAATTTGTTCCAGTCTTCACAGTGTTCCTCCTGCCTCGTTCTGCCACAACCCACAGTCCCATAGTGGGTCCTGTCTTAGCTGCTGCTTTTGAAGCAAGTGGAAATAGAAAACACAGTTACCAACATTTTTTAAGTACTGGTCGGCCTTATTCCATGTGATGATGGAGGCAGGATTCCTGCATTCTCAAAAGACAGAAGATGGTAAGCACCCAGTACAAACCAAAACCAAAGCAAGACTGATGTTGCCATCTTCCACATTTTTCAGGATCACTGAAACTGATAATTCATCTAATCAAAAAGGCTGAGTAGCCCCTTAGATCTGATATCTAAGTAAACAGATATGATCACTCTCAGGAGACAGCAATGACCAGCAACAGTCAGATGAAGTTCCAGCTACACTGAGTGTTTGTGGCACTGTGCATATTTCCTCCATCTAGGTGTGAAATAGCATAATATTAGACAACACAAAAGGGATGCAGATCAGTTTCTGCATCTTGCCCAAAGACGCTTATCCACATCAACATGCAGATCTCTGAGATTAAAGTTTAATAGCCAAGTGCAACAGGGATGTTTAGTTCTACCTGGACACACTAGTTCATTACTGGTCCATTATGCAGTATTTCATAAATGATTAAGCATAAGCTCTGTTCGTCAAAGTAAATTACCTACTCATTTGTTAATGTATGATCTTGCCCTTGTAATAAGTTTGTTCGCTGTGGTGTGACTGCTCAGCTGGGCATTGCTCTACACATCTCTGCAGAGCTAATAAGAACGACAAAAGTGGGAACTGCTGCAGGGAACCCACTCCCACCTACCCATGCTCTCCTTCCCCTGAAGGACACAGGGGCAGAGAAGGCTCAGATGGACCACTAGAATTTTTAGGGTCTTATAAGTCACTCTCTCCTTTATTTTATGTTGTTTTTTTTTAATATGATTTAGATACAGCATGATGTGGGCACACTAAGCTGGTCAAGTTTACTTGCTGCTGAACAGCCATTCCCCATCTTCTGCAAGGAAAATATGGGTGAGCAAGATGGGTTTTTTCCAGTGCGCTGGATCCAGCCCACAGACCACTTATAGATTCTAACCATTGTTTATATCAGAATGTCTCATAATGAAAAGTATTGAAAACAGGTGTCTATCATCACACAGTGACCTCCATTTTCTGCAGCTGACTTTTGACTCTCTTCTCTCTCTCTCTTTTTCTCTTTCATGTCTGGCTATATCTGTTCTGTTACAGTTCAAACAGGAACTATTTTGATGGACTAAATAAGAAAAATTGCTTTGGATCACCCTAGAAGCTGCCCTTCATGATTTAAAGATATTGCAGTGAAAAACATGCCATATCTCAGCATCAAATCTTTAAAATGACCTTTCAAAAGCTTGGATTGACTTTTTTCAAAAACAAACAAACAAAAAACTCTTTTCACAGGAAATTTTTCAAACATTAATATTCTGAATCTGACCAAAATCCACTCAAAGCATTGACAGAACAAGGAAACTGAGAATTTCAGGTGCAAACTTGAGAAATCCTAATAATTGCAGCAATATTTGAAGGGTCTAATTACTGTTTATTTCCTAATACTGTATTATTAGGAAAGCCCAGAGAAGTCACTGAGTTTCTAGCCAAATGGGAATCCTGAATCTTGGAATAAACCTTTGGTACTGTAACATATACAAATCCAAGATGCTCTAAGATACAGTCCATACAAACATTAGAGCAATCCCTACTGCCCAGATGTCTAATTTTGACTTGCTAAAGGTCACATCCAGGAACAGCTGGGCAGATTTGGAGACTCAGCCATCAAGATATGATCAAATATTTTTAGAATACATGTATGTGTGTATATATCAGCATGATGAGTCAAAGACAAATGTAAGAGACCCAAATTCCCTGTATCTCAGGGAAATGAGCTTCCTGAGAAATGGAGACAGGGCTGCCCTTTGGCATGAACCTTCCAGTCATGTAAAAAATAGGGTTATGCCAGGAAGTTTTGCAGCCTGAATATGAGAAAACTAGAGATTTTTGCTGAAAACTAAGGCTAACTGGTGTTCCTCATATGTGTGCCCATCGAGAAGGATTATTGATTGTGAGATTCTGCTGCAGCATATTCTATTGGGGCATATCTTACAGTACTGGTGCCAGTTTTGTGTTCATTTTTATGCAATGTGAACAATTTCTTTGACACATTTTGAATGATGATAAAAGAGCACTATGCTTTTCCTCCAAAATTTTGTTTGAAAAACTTATTGCTTATCAGGTTTTGTCAAGGAATGGATTATAGGCTCATACTCACGCTCTTTACAGTCAAAGAACTGAGAAAGTCCTGGTGATCAGTGTGGGCATCAGGGCACACAAAGAATAACACTTCATCATGTCCTTTGGCCAGCAAAACAAAGGTAGACACAACATTCCCCTTCCATAGAATAACATCCACAGACCTCATATAAGTAATTGGTTCTGCAGATTTTGGAGCTAGCTGCAGTGTTTTTCTTATACAAATGTGAAGTAATATATATGAGGTAGTAAGCTAGTTATATTGAGCTCAGATTTAGGGACTCTCCCATCGAGTTACATCAGCCTGTCAGTTGTGCCAGCGTGATTGCTCTCCTATGGAAGCCTGTTGAAGCCATCCTATTTTGATAAAATATACACTGACTGGAGAAGTCAGAGAGTTATTTTTTACTGCAGTGAATAGAGATGTCTTCCTGTGTTAGACTAGAAGAGAAGAGATTTCAGCCTGGGTCTCTTTCACCTCTTGCACTCAGAGATCTCTACAGTTCTGATTTTTATCTCATTGAAAATAAATGGAGACATTTTTTGAAGTCAAATTTGAAATTTGAAATTTTATGGTATAGGCAAATAATTCCTTGATGACTTTTAGTCATTTCAGTTAGTTGATTTTACAGCTGCAGTTTAAAGGGAAAGGGAACTACAAATATAAAATGCACAGCAGTGTTTAGATGAATTTTAACTATGAGATGACTAATGTGGAAGAGAGATGGGCAAGGCCTTTACATGATATATTGTCATCAGAGCAGGTGAAAATCTGCATGAGCTGAAGGTCTGGCTCAAAGGATATTGCTGCTTTTTGGAAAAATGAAACCTGGCAATAATAACTCATGATGTTATTTGTTTGCTTCCTAGCCTCTCCAGAAAAGAATTTTGATGCATGCAGGAAAAAAAATCTTTGACTCTTCGGAGGAAGTCATCATTTTTTTGACTGATTAGTCTGCATTTATTAATGAATCAGTTCCCAAAAGGATCATTCTGACCTATTTTAATCTAATATGCTACAGAAATTTAGATTGTGACATTACTGAATGGTTTGAGTCCTTCATTTTTTCATAGTAATTTACTCCAGGTGTCTTTTTGGACAAGCTTGATACTGTGATTAATTAAACTTCAAATATTGTGAAATGACTGGAAATATTTTATGAAACTCAGTGAAAGGTATTAGGTCGGAAAGATTTTGATGAATTGCTGCTAAAACATTCACCTGTATAATGAATTGATATTCTTGAATGCCCCGATTACAATGAATTTTAATTTGTGTGCTGTGCTAGTGTTTTTGTTTTGAGTTCTTTCCCCTCAACCTAAATTTAATTAAACTGCTGATTGATTAATATTAATTGTTTGGCTGCATTAACTGAGCATGTAGATTCTTCCCTAATTTTTTGAATTATTTAAATTATTAAGACAACATCTCCATCTTTTTGAATCAACTATCATAGTAGAACTGTGCAGATTAAATTACAATGTCAACAATTTACTGTCTACTCTAAGATAAATATGCCCTAGCAAGCAAAATGCAGTCTTGTCATTGTACTACCAAGAGGTAAAGGAAGAAGAGTGAAGATGAGATCTGGCAGTTTGTTTGTTTTTTAATATTACAGGGAGCAGGATATGAGGAGAGCATTTGTGATTTTTTAACAGTAATGTCCAACCCTTTATTCTTTTTTTTTCCCCTCTTCAAACCTGTCTCCTGGATTTCTGGTGACAAACAAATGACACTGTCTGCTTTAACAGCATTGACTTTATCAGTCGTGCTGAAGAATACCCAGATAGCTCATACAGACTGTCTCGTGTCTGTTCTGCAGGCAACATGTAGATCCTGTTGCAAGCTACCCACTGGTCTGAGCATCAGGCTTTCCATAGAAGAAACTTTTGTGTCTTTGCAGAGAGAATTTTGATATGAACTGCTATTGTACCTAAATATAACAACCAGAATATTAGCACTCTGCTCCTTCTTCCAAGCTCCAAACAACAGATGAGCCAGTCTGCTACTGTGGAAATCCCTGTTTGGATTAAAAACCAGTGGTGTTTCTACTGGAATATTGCAAGCTGGTGCAGGCTGGTGGAAGAGGTGACGACTGGAGTTTCTCTCAGCAGAGAAAAAGCAACTGTTTCTGTTTACAGATGTTTTATAATAACTGTGATTGAAATTCAAGCCATGTGCTAAGTAAATGATAAAAGAAAACTCTTTTATTTTGCTATAGTCTTGATTATAGCATTACATCATGAAGTGACTATTGAATATATTGCTAGTCAATGGCTTAAGACACAATCATAACTTGACCCAAAAAAAAGCCATTTTACAGATTACAATCCAATGAGGTAGCAAATAAAGGCTAAAAAGCTAATAAACAAACAGCAAAGATGAAGAATATTAAAAAAACAAAAATAGAATAAATATGCTAAACATACAGGATAGCATCTAAGTCACCTAAGTAATTCAGATCTAAGTAATAAAAATCATTAGAAAGAAGAAACTTATTTCTTTCTTACAAAAAAAATATTTATATGTTCATCTTTTCATGATTTTTCTAGCTATAAATATTTTGTGATTCCAAACACCAAAAAAGATTGAAAATGTCATGTAAAGCTCAAATACAAGCTGTGGTCTCATAAAAAGAGGTCCCCATTTATTCATTTCACAAAGACTATGGGATTTCAAGCATTCACAATACTTCCAAGTAAATAAAATGGAATTTCCCTTTTCAATATAATGACTGAAGTAATGAATAAAGTAATGAGACCTTCTTATGGCATCTGTAGTTATAGTAACTGCTATAGTTATAATAACTAGAGAAGACAAAAATTCAGCACAGTGAATGGGATGGGATACAATAACACAAGACACTACTGTAGAGAAATTCTACACAGTGTTTTGTCCAAGATCTCAGAAATAACCCTTCCAGAAGCAGGTAAAAAAACATATTGGTAATATTCTGGTTTTTGCTCTATTCTGTCTCTGAATCAGCATTACGTTTCATGTACCATTTCATCAAGAAAAATAATTTTAATTTACCAGTTGCAATTAAATATGATTGCTTAATTAGAATAAGCTATAAAAAAGACGGATTATGCTGAATTTGAACAAAGAATTAAATCATGCATTTGTTTTAACTTTTTTTCTGAAATTGAGCTATTAAGCAAACAATTTTTATATTTTGATTTTTTAAAAAGTAAAAAGGAGAAAGTGACATACTTAAAAACATATAATTTATTTTTGCTAATTTATAAATGAGAAAACATCACACGACAAGCTGAGACTCCTTTCAATTAGGCAGCACAGTGTGTTGCACAATCAAGATAGGATGACCAACCTTGCAGAACTGATTTTTAGGGACATATCATGTTTGTAATTCAAAGTAGCCCATGCAGTAACAATACAAAATATTCTACATATTTAATTTGTCACCTATTTAAAACTGCAGAAATCTTAATTCGTATATTCTCTTCTCTAAAGGTTAGTCCTAACTCTGCTGCTATTAAATGTAGGATTTTCACCATTGCTCAATATCAAGACCAAATTATATTGCAGGTGAAAAATACTGCTTATATATAAGCTCTAACAATTAAAATACATAACACGATCTGGAAAGGAGGATAGTTTGGTGACATTCAGCATCCTGTTCCAGGCATAAGCACATTGAAAGGACTCGTGGAAAATTTCAGAAAACAAAGGACAATATCTCATCAGTATTCTGTTAAGATTTTCAAATCCCCAGATTATATATATGATAGGCCAGTTAGGCTCTTTGTTTAAAGGTGCTGAGAAATTAGGGAGCTAAGGCAGGTTTCTGCTTTATAAAAGGGCATATTCTGTATGTGCAGGAAGGATTTACAAGAATCAACTAATAGGATGATTATTCAAGAAAGCCAAACTTGGAATTCCATAATATACAGAGAGCTTGAAAGATTTTAATACTATATTTCAGTTTATTTTAGCCTAATCCAAAAGCAGAGCAGAAAGGTTTTCGTCTCCTCTCTCCTCTCCCCTCCTCTCCCCTCCTCTCCCCTCCCCTTCCCTCCTCTCCTCTCCTCTCCCCTCCTCTCTTGTCTTCTCTACATCAATCTCATTTTTCAGGACTCTCAAATGCAAGCTTCATGTTCACTTCAAAAAAGACAAAATCACAGTATGTGTTGAAATAATATATGTTACTCACTTTGATTTTTACTAAAGTGTGGGCAAAGCTTGATTCAGAAAGTTTTAGACATGTAATGCCATCTCAGAGCAAAAATCAGAATCCCATTAATTAACAAACCTTTAGGCCCTGCAATGATGAACATAAGTACTCAGGGCAGGATTAGCTTTTGCCCTCCAAGCAGATTTGGCTCTAAATCCTCCCCTATTAGACTGTTCATATTGAAATGTCATCTGTTCCATACTTTCAAGGTACAATTTCATGAAGATGTTATTCCTGCCTTGAACCAGAAAAAAATATGTTGATCACAGCTACTCTCTTCTTCTGTGCCTGAACAGTGGCAATTGGCCTTTTTATGATCACTAAATAATAACATTTCTGCACAGCAGAAAAATTTAAAATATGGCATGATAACAGTTCTCCATCTCCCACACAACAAATCTTCTTTGCATTGCACTGCATCAGCAATAGACTAACTCCTTCATTCAGACAAGGAACTCCAGAGACTAGTGATGAGGATAATCTGGGATTCTGGAAACACTCCAAATTAAGCAGAGATACAGACTGCTCTTTTTTTTTTTTAGCAAGAGATAGGATATGACAGAGCCTATGTCATCTATCACTCTCTCCCCACAAGGAAAAGCAAGGCAGGTTTGAATACATGCAAGGAATTTAATGCATAAAACAAAAAGCTTGAGCAGAGTTTTTTGGTTTATCTATTTTGTGGTTTGGATTTTTTTGCACACAATTCACTATTAACAGAAGGAACTCACTGCCACAAGAATCATTAACCCCAAAGACCTGAAGTTATTCCTCACTGAAATAGAGCCACATTAAATAACAAAAGCATGCTGAAGTAAGAAGAAAAGGAGAAGAGAGGAGAGGAGAGGAGAGGAGAGGAGAGGAGAGGAGAGGAGAGGAGAGGAGAGGAGAGGAGAGGAGAGGAGAGGAGAGGAGAGGAGAGGAGAGGAGAGGAGAGGAGAGGAGAGGAGAGGAGAGGAGAGGAGAGGAGAGGAGAGGAGAGGAGAGGAGAGGAGAGGAGAGGAGAGGAGAGGAGAGGAGAGGAGAGAAAAATGCCCCACAAAAAAAAAAAAAAAAAGCAGACAGGACAGACTTTCCCTCAAGCCAGGAGTAGGTTCCTGTCTCTCTACTGATGCCCTCTGGGGAGCGCAGAACTCTGTTGTGCAAGGCAGAGTGATGTGACAAAATATTTGTCAAATGGACAATCATTCCAATGACTGAATTACTGCATTATTTCTCAATTTTCCCATCATTGGTGCTTATAAAACATGTTAGGACGTATCATTAAACACTGTTCTTAAGGAAACTCCTTCTGTGCAAAAAAAAAATTAAAAAAACCTGACTATCCCACAACCCCACACCGCAAGTCCCCGAAGAAGCCCTCAAAATGACCACAAATCACTTAAAACCTTCAACAGAATTTGGTAGTATTGATTCCTGAGCTGCCCCTCTGAACAAATGCAAACTCTTTTCCCTGTGATTTCCAACTAATATGTTGTTTAGGTTTGGACCATCAGACAAAAAAATTACCTGCAAATACTGACACACTGCAATGTTTTATGGCTGTTCTACATACCAGCTGGAACATAAAATCACTTTTGTATTAGCATTTGTTATGATAACTGTAAAAAAGAAGTTTGAACTTGCTCTCTCTCAAGTTATATCATTTAAAGAAATTCTTTGATTGTAACAAGTAGGAGAGAGACAAACTAACATTTTTTTTCTCAAGCAAAACTTTCTGAGGAAATATTTTATCCTTCTCGGAATGCTAAGAGCCCTTTATTATTTAGAACCTCTGATATTCCCTTCCAAAATGTCTCTCAAAGTAATTCACAGCCTCTGTGCACAGGGTAGACACTTTCCTCATTCAGAGGTGGATTAGATGATGCTCTGGCCACTATTTTCATAGCTGGATATTTAGCACTAAATGAACAGCCACGGAGCAATTGTTATGGTCCAAGGCTTTGAGAAAATCCCTGACAGCTTCTTCCAATGGCGTAATTTGCTCTTCAGTGGATTGCAATAATTGAGAGGTTCCTGTAATCTTTTTCCTGTAGCCCATTCTGATGATCTTCATGGCAGTGGCATTTAGCTTAATAACCAGGGAACAGGAACCTGGGGAGGATTTCTTTGTACCTGGGTCTCAAGCGCCATAATCAGGTGTTTGTCAAGAAGGAATCGCAAAGGTCATTCACTTCTCCTTTCCTCCTCCTGGCTACTTTTTATTTCTTACTTTCACTTTACTTCTGTCTCACTGGGTACACAGTACCTGTTTTGGTTAACAGGATTAAATGTAATCCAAATTTTCCTCTCACCTTTCCTAAATGTGACCTTCTTTGATGATATCTAATGCCTTCATTTGAACTTTATCTCCTTTCTTTCTTGTGAGAATTCCACCCCTTCTTTGCTCTCTTTGCTCTTTCTTGCGACTCTGATAGAATTTTTATGGTCTAGTTTGAATTGCTTTGTATTTTTTTCAGTGAATTTATCTACACTCTAAGACCTTCCACTTTCTCCTTTACTATAGGAATCCACTCAATTTAATATTCCACGTGAGCTTCACGACTTTTGGGAGCACTGCATAGACCACACCCTGGATTGCCTTAAAAACCTTGATAGCCAGTTGGTAAAGTTCCTCTTCCTCCTTTTAGTAAGCTTAGCATCTGTAAATGAGAGGACTTTTCTGCACTGAGCACATACTACTTTACTGTCTCCAGTTCACTCTTGAGTTCACAAAGTTTCTTCGAAGTTATTAACTTTAATACGTGTTGCCTCTGAGTATCTACTCCAGCTGCATCCCAAGTTCAGCCTTGCTCCTTTTCTGCTCGGGCTACTTCTCTTTTTGAGGGTTCTAATCTTCAAGATACATTTAGTTGTCTAGGTCAGCCTAAAAATAAGCACTTAATAAGTTGTTTATGTTATATGTTTATGTATTATGTTGTATGTTAGCAGCGTTAAAATAAACAATCTCCCCCATAGAGTTTTATTACATAAACATGATCAAGACTGTAGCATCTGGGAATGGAATATCACAAGTAATATTTGAAAAGGAGGAATCTACTGTGTGCATTTTGTCCAAATTTCAGTCAAGAATTTAAATTGGTATTTCAATAGCTATCAGAAAAAATTATATTATTAGGATGAAATTCACCACTGGGAAGAAAGCCAGCATAAGACCTCAACAACGCTCCCATCTCAATTAAGCACTCAGAAAGTAAATGATGACCAGGTCTTATGCTAACATCCTACCTGGGGATTAATTAGATCATCAGGTATTAAACTTTATCCAAGTGAATTTCTCTTCCAAGTGCAGTGTGGATATTCATGTAAGCATTCACTGTGCTGAAGTGGTCTCTGGGATGGGGCTGATTTCAGTTGCTTTTAATGTCCACCCCTCAGAGAGTCATCTTGCCTCCCTTATGGAGAAAAACAAGCACTTTTGGGATATGTGCCATGAACTGTGCCTGAGAAGTCTGTTCATCTTCACTGACTTTTAAGAACCATAGAAACCAAACCTGTCTGTGGACAGCTGCTACATCCACAATAACTCAGTCAAAGTGTATCCAAACATGCAGCTATTCAGCTTCTTGCTTTGACAAACGCAGAGGAAAAATCAAGTGTGACATAGGTGGAGGACCAGAGAGAAAAAAAAAAAAGACCTGTAATCCATCAGCAGATTTTTCATTGCTCCTTAATTTACCTGTTGTTGCCCTTAATCTATTTGGCCTACACATCTTGGTCTACCTCCAAAAATATTAAAGAGAAAAGTTTGCTTAGTTACTTATTTTGTATAAGGTTATGTAGCTCCTCCTGTGAATATAACATTGGTGAGCGCTTCTCCTGCAGCCCTGTTTGCTTAAACAGAGGTCTGGGTTTTATGCAGCTACTCCACCTCTCCTAGGGCAGCTTTGAGCCATACCCCAGCCCTGCCTTTATAACACCCACGTGCATGGCACTTTGCACAGCGGCTGTCACCCAAGGCTGAGCACGCAATCACTTCTTTCTGTTTGCTCCTGTTGTTGTCGTGATTTATTAGGTACAAAGGCAGGAGACTGGCCCAGCACAAGTCGGAAATAGAGTGTTTCACCCCAAAAGGGAGTATGGGGAATGGTGGGAGAGCTACAATGACCAGGTAAGCAAAGAGCAAGTGGCCTTAGGGCAGTGTGGTATGTCTGTGAGCAAGAGGAGCATCTCTGGGAAAATGCCAGCCCAGATCCTCTATCTGTAATATCTGTGTAACCCATACAGTATGTCTGAAAAAAAAAAAAAAAAAAAAGTAAGAAAAGAAAAGAAAAGATTTGGCCACTGCTGATTTCTGTGTTCCATCTGACTGCAGGAAAAAAAAAAAAAAAAAAAAAAGAGAGAGGAAAAAATACCCTGCACCATGTTCATTTGTCTGTGTTATGTTGTTGTAATATGGTGCTTTGAGTAGGAGAAACTTTAAACCTGACTTATTTAGCTGATAGAGCTGATGAAGAGAGACAACATTCAAACAGCCAGTAAACAGCTGTGGAATTCCTGTGGAGTAATGGTCCTGCTACTAAGAGCTGTATTAATAAATATCTTATCATGTATTTAATCAGAAGAGCTTTTAAGACAGTCAAGAAAAACAGATTGACAGAAATGTTTCTGGTATAAAACAAATGATTTTTTTCCAATAAAAATGTCTTGTGGGAAAGTGCTGAGCTCTGTCATGGGTTTAAGGAAAGGTTTCAAACCGATTTTAAATAAATTGAGAACATTTTTTTTCTATAACTTTCTCTATTTCATCTAATTTAGATATTTTTGTTTGATTTTGTTTTTGTCATCATATATTATACATCTCATCTCATTTTAAGTCTGGATAAATTTCTTAACGTTGGACTCTCTCCTAAGACAAAAAATTAATTTCTTCAGACATGTTCATAAATTAATAAACTCTATGTATCACAGTGGGTTGTAAATCTTTTAGGAAAAGGTAATCTAAATAGGCATTCTGTCAAGATGTTGGATTGTATTACAAGCTAGAACCTGTCTATTTACTACTTATTAAAAGATCTACTCAATCATTTTTGACCCCTCTAAATGTAACCTTAGAACACAAGCGCGTACCTTTATTTTTCCCAGGGGTTATATCACAGGTGGATTTTATCATTGCAGGAGGGTGCTCAGTGAAACGCTTTCACAGCATTATATGTCCCTTTCACTCATGCATGCAGCTAGCAACCTTAACATTGCCCTGTGGAGAATGCACTCTGGGAATTCTTACTATTCAAATAGTCAGGAGCATTCATTGCTGAGTGTTGTTCAAAATATATCAACATATATGGACATCATTTTTTCTCAGGGCAGATTCTGTTTCTTGTCTGTCTTGTTTGGACTTTTCTTTTTCTTTTTTTTCATTACTTTGTCTTCAGAAATAATTATTCCTCCTTTAAAAGCTATTTGGAATCACTATAAGAGAGTTTTGAAGAAGAGGCAAGTACATGTAAATGTCAGACAACTGTATTTCATGCTATATTGTTCAACTCTGTATTCTCTTTTGGTTTTGCCCATTCATATATATACATCTGAAAAAACTCTTTTTTATATTTTATATCTTCACAGTGAAGAATCTGTTTGCATTCCAGAGTGTAATCGATCTGAGTCAAGTAGAGATGAGAAAGAGATCCCTGTTAAAGAGGATGCCTTAACAGTCAAAAAGACTGGAAACTGTGTCAGTCTAATGGTTCCACAACCAGACTGTCAGCCGCAAGACCTACTCAAACAGTTAAGAATATCTGGTGCTTAACAGAGAGTGGCATTGCATTTGATGGCTGTGTTTTGTTGTCTCCAGCCATAGTGTCCTGACTAGTGGTCTTGTCAAAGTCCATATACTAAGGAGAGGAGCCACTGAATGGCCTAGGAACTGCCCAAAGACAGTGTAAATGTTGCCAAAAGCAAAGTAGGTGTCATTCTTCTGCCCAGTAAAGTATCAAACCAGTGCTTGAATTCACTGTGAGGAAGTGCAGGTGGAAAAAAAAAAGACAGATGCAGGACTATGGCCATATGTGAATCAGGAGAAGATCTCATAATCTTTTCTCATTTTCACTGCAGGGAAAATGAAGAGTTCCCTGGTACTGAACAAATCCTACTTATAGCATTTCAGCCTAAAAAAGTCTGTGTGATTTCAGCTGAACGGTGTTGTTCAAATCCCTTGTACAATTTTACTTTTATATTTCAACCTTCCCATAGATTTTTCTCATGTTGGGGCTTAACCATCACTGTTTATGTCTTGCAAATGGCTTGGGGTTTTTTAGGATGAAAAGTGGCATAAAACTGATATAACGGGTATACCATATGATGCTTTAAAAGGTAATTTCTGATTAAGAGAAGTCACTATATTCTGTGTCATCTGTTGAACACTTCACATAGAAAAAATTAATTACAGAATTGAAGGCAGCATGCTGTCACTGTTAGGGTTCATCATTTAAATTACTGGTTTGATTAAACACAGCAAATAAGAAACTGATTAATAATTTTTATGAGTTATTTTTCTGCTGATAAATCCCATGTGCATAAATGCTTCTGCAGTTATTTCTTGCCTAGAGATAGTTCTCGGGCATGCCAGATGCCTGACATTCCTCCCACTCTATGTGCTTTGCAGAGGATGGAGTTCAAATCAACCCTTGTCTCTGGAAATAAATCTAAGATAGCTAACTTTTTTTTTTCTACTTTTGCACTGTCTGTGCTCCTAATGTCAGGGTGAGAAGGAAGTGGACATTTCCTATTTTTACTGATTCAATTGAAATCATTTAGCAAATTTTCATAAAGTCCGCTGAAACTAGTGAAGACTTCATGTCAGTAAGCAGTGTGGAAAGCATCTTAAAAATACGGCACCAAGAAGTAACACTGCCAGGTCCAAAAGAAGCCTTATTCTCTCCATCCCATGGATATGATGCTTCAGCAGCAACACACCCTGAGCTGCCTGAAGTGACATTTTTCTGATGTAAAGTAAGACATAGAGCCAGCTGCCTTAATTAACAATCACAGAGAGGCCTCAGTGAGAGGGGAAAGAAGTTACATCTGGAATTAAAATCATATTTGCATTTTGGGTCAGGATAACAGGCCTCCTAAAAACACTTCGTTCAGACACCAGGCACTTCAATTCCCATTCGGAGCAGGCATGCTGCTGAATGAGCTGCGGGGATTACTGTCACTGGTGGCTGCGCTGGAGGTCATTGGCAAAATTTCTGTCTACCAGATCTTTGTTAGTTTGTAGCTTCTTTCATCCTTGTGGAGAGATGAAAGTCATTCACACAAATGTCAGCTGAGATTTTCAGAGCTCTTACCACGCTCAGATGCCTGCTGACTGCTAAAACTCCTGAGACCTGAGAATCTTGTCTCCAGTTATGAAAATGCCTGCAATGAATTGCTGCTGTTCTGGTTATATACATGCACACATATATACATATGTATGTATTTACAATATATGGTAGCTGGCAGTATAGGGAAGCGAAGTAAAGAGAGGTTATAGTTCTAGGAGCAATATGAGTAAATATCCTTACTGTTGTTGGCAAACCAAATCTTCTTGTTTGCAATTAATCTCAAAGGAGATGATTGTTTATGTTGTGAACTTAGGACAGGAAAAAATGAGCATTTGCCCTGTGTCATTCCTCTTTTGTGTTTAGTAGTTATTTATCTCTGCAGAACAAGCAGCATGAGAGTAATTTAAGCTGCACAACTTGAAAGATATATTGCTAGTTGGTTATTTATGTGTGGCAGATTTGCTCTCCGTCAGGGAGACAATTATATAGGCATGTAAATATTTCCTTATTACCTATTTAAAATGACAAAAAGTGCAATAACATAAAGAAACGATTACAGCAGAGGAACTGACCTAGTTTAGCTACTATGCCTAGTTTTAGCCAGTCAGCCAGGCTATCCTACAGAGGAGAAAGTGCGCACAGGTTTGTTAGAGCTTTATGAATCGACTGCTTGTTTCATTCCAGTGCCTTTAACACACTGTGAAGCATTCGAATTTTCACAAGGGTCAATAACTTGGGTCATTACAAGCAAAATTTTTATTGATCTGAGATTGACTCAAGTTACAAGACTAGAGAAACAAAAAACACTTGTTCTTGCACACATCACAGGCATATGCACAGACCTTCCTTATGAAGAGTCAATTTTTAATTGAATCTACAGACAGTACTCAAATCCTTTTCAGGCAGAATAATTATATCATTGAGTCTTTAATAAGGTTTCAGCAAAGGACTCTGAAAGGACAAAGGTTTCTTATCATTAATTTGAATAACAAGAGCTCTCCTCAGCATAAAGTTTTATGAACTGAATACAGAAATGTATCCTGCTTACCATATCCAGTCATTTCTGGCTGAAAAAAGAAAGAAGGAATTCTCTCTTAAGAGGAGAGTCCTTAATAAACAGGTTTGATCTTCATAACGTTGGAGCATGAACATAATATCAGCTACCTAAAAAAGAAAAGAATATTGCTTCATGCAGTACAGTACTTTAGATATTGAAATATCTAAGCAGAAATTTACCTTCAAATTTAGCTCAAATTTGATCAAATATTCCAAAATATTCATGTCCACTCACACTTATAAATAAACTTTAATTAATTCTTTGTCATATTTATATCAGTATTAGTTGCATATATATCATATAGATCTTCAGCAAGATTATGTTTTCCAGAATATGTTTTCAAATCTAGAAACAAAACGCTGATATTGGTACAACTTTTGAATCTTAAGGACAGAGAACAAGAGTTTCCTTAAATTTTTCATTTAAAATTGTGTTCATCCCCTTCATAATCCAGTTTACACTAGCAAATAATACTAAATATGCAGTTATATATTCATAACTAATTTTCATAATTTATATTAAATATCATTAATATAATTATTAATATAATTATTGATGTAAATATCATAATAAAATATCATGATATCGTTATAAATCATAATTTTAAACAGATTTGCATATTTCAGAGGAAAGATATTAACAGGTAAATAAGTGATGTATCCTCAAATTACATATGTTTTCAGTAACTGCCTTGATACTAGTCATACATTCCTGCCTGCCTATTAAGGACTCTTCATCAGAATTCATTTTAGCAGTTTCAGGTAATCCACAAGAACAGCACACTTGCTATAAAATGGGTTTTCAGCTACTCTGACAGTCAGTCCTTCTTTCTATTTTCACTTCAGCATTTGGAAGAACCTCAAAAAACCCTATTGCTTTAATGGCAGCTGGCTAAAGAAACCCTGATAACACTGTGCCTTGAACAACCTCATCAATAGTCATACCACTGAGCAAGAAACTCTGGGAAGAAAGAAAACAAAAAGGACACAGTTATCTATTCTAGATAACAAATAAGGTTGTGTAAAAGGGTAAAAGGGAACATTTTCCTTACCACCGAAGTAGATAAAAAAGCAGTTAATAAGCATTAAGAATGTGGAATAAAGCCTTAGAGGCAAGTGACTTCTTTAAAGAGATGGAGTAAGGTAAGAAAATGAGGAACACATACAAACCGTTATTCTGTCAGCAACCGGACATTTGTAGAGGAAAGAATGGAAATACCAGTCTTCAAAAGCTCTCATTTACACCACTTTCATTCCTTATACTTATTATTGCATAGCAAGTCTATCAGGCTGCAAAAAGACCTAGCTATAAAGAATCAAAGCAGCTTTTAGTAAAGAACCTGGAGAAATAATTAGTATGACTGGTTCTGAGGAAATCCCTTTTGTACATAAAACTGAACCTAATTAACCTGTAGTGAAAGGAAATGAAAATATGTGCCAATCTAAAGATTTTCTTTCAAAAAAAAAAAAAAAAAAGCTAAATAGCTTGCTAAGATTTCAGTTTGGAAATGATGCCACTGCTCTGAGTTTGTTCATCTTCAGATCTGACCTGCATACTGTTCTCCTCTACTTAGTGCAAAAGAGCAGAGCAGGATAAAAATATGTAACCTGCATTCAGTCAAGCTTAGAAGTGAAGTTCCTTTAGGAACTTGCAACTGTAATTTTGCTGCTCTCATCTGAGGGAGCTGAATCTGTTTCTAAAGTCCAAAGTATAAGTGATGTGAAGTTTCCCATCTCTCAAAAGGAAATGGCATACCTGGGCATAATAAATACAATTTTTTGATCATATTCCATTAACAGGCATCATAGTCTATATCGTTGATGTATCTTTCTTTTTAAATAGTGCACGCAGTGCCGTTTTTTGGTTAATTTGACAGAATAGCAATATACATTTAGAGTAGAATCTTGAAGTACCATCCCTGGAAAACTAACGATGCTCTTTTCATAGAGATGATAAATGATTGCACACTCAGTCCTGTGCTGTTTTTGCATTTGTGAGTAACATAGTAAGTGAGTACAACATGATAAAGTAGATGAGGCATTCCTGAAGTAACAATTCTAACTATTGCCAGACAAAATATGAGAATTTTTATTTTGGGGTTCATTTTTTATGCATTGATTGCTGCTTGCTTCCTACCAGTTTGTTACAACAAGAATTTTGCAATGAATAATGGTCAAATTCCCTCTCTTGTCTAAAATATACATCAAACAGCCACTGGGACTCCTTTATAGCCCCCGAATTTCCTTATGGCCACACATACGGTTTGATTACATTCAAGCACAGGGTAAAGGCAGTGAGTAATTGCATCAGCCAACAAAGAGTGACCCAAAACCAAAATGGGATTCAGAGATTCACAGGTTTCTTGGGGAAAATGTTTATGTTTATGTTGGCAGGTCCCCCATGCTAATCGTCAACAGTTGGCATTTGTCTTGCCTTTGTAACAGGCAGGTAGGTCACAAATTCCTCTGAGTTAAGAACTTGGTGGGAGTAAAGGGATCCCACTGGTGGGACATGCAGGAACTGGAACTAACAACCCTCCTTTTCCCAGATCAAGGCTAAGAGTGTAAGTCCACTCAACAGGAGCAGGGAGGAGGTCTCATCATCATTATCATACCATAACTGGAGGCAAGATCTTGCCTCCCACAGAATCCAAATTCTGCTCTTGCATCTGGTAATGAATGCAGAACTCAGTGTGACCAAGGAGCCATGTTTCCCAAATAGCTCTTGGCACCCACAGAGCATCCCATTTGGTAAGAGGAGCACTACATCCTCAGAAGCATTCATTTTCCTCTGAAAGAGGCAACTAGTCCCAGCTCCTGCCCAGTCAGAACCACCTCTTCACATACACAGAGAAAGGCCATGGAGATGCACTAAGTCAAAATAATTTGTGCTACGGGCTAGATTTTGCTCTTCTGGCTTGATCTGTTAAATCCTCAGTTATCATGGAAGTATAGCAGAAAGAAGAGATTACTTTTAATAGCAAGGTACAAGACATTTATCCTCAGCTGTTCTATCTGGTATTTTAGGAGTAAACTCTGGATCTTCATGTTTGCACACAAAGGTAACTCATACAAAGTGCGTAGTGGTTATTTCTAGGATCCCCAGAACAGTATAAGGATAAGAGCAATAGCAAACCCTTATGCACTCCCAGTCTAGCCCTCTTAAAACACCTGGTGGCTTACGTTGTGTTTGTCGGCTGGCCTCTGTCACACTGCTTTTGAGGAGGAAAGATGTTGGTGCGTGTTGTGTTACGTGATCCATTGTAGTTCTGTGTAATGTGACCTTGGATGTGAACCCACAAGGTTTTGTTCATGCTCAGCAGGCTACCTTTTTTTTCGGTGACTGGAAGAGCTATCAAACTGATAGCGTGCAGCGAGTCTCCTCACTGAGGCTGGGGTAAAGTCATCTGTGTTTAGTAAACTGTGTCTCTTGCAAACTGTTACACTGCAGGCCAGCATGTGTGAGTACAATTATTTCAGGCTTAAGAAGAAAAGAAATGAACATCAAATTTACGATACTTTGCCAGGGTGTTCAATATGCTTGTCTTTCCAAAAATCTAGATGGCTGTAGCAAATGTTTTGGCAACCAAAACGAATTGCTTAAAATTCTGTTGTATTATATATCTATAAATGATGCCTGTTCACATGTTTTTACTGTTGAAATCATTTCAGAGTCATTGTTTTTTTTTCATCTGAGAAATATTGCTAAATGGTCTTTCTTAATCCCAAGAACCAGTAAATGCATGTATGAGCACACATCAGCTTTAAAAGAGAAAAAAAGGAAAAGGGTGATTTTATACTGTGTGTATATAAGCTTTGCAGCCAGACTTTTTCTTAGGCAGTAAGAGTAGAAAAATAAGCAACTTTGCTAAAGAGCAAGTGGCAGGAGTTGTAGAGCTATGACGCAGAGAGGACTCATTTTGGAGGAGTGTGGAACAAAATGTTTACTGTTCTCTTCAAGTGCAGGCCACATGGAGCAACTTGTTTAGCATTTCTTTCCTACTAGGAAGACAGTATTGTTCTCTGAGCTGACCTGCAATTAAAAAAAACCTTTAAGATAGTGGTGGCTAACTTGTATCTTGATAAGTATCTTGATTGAGATCAGCCATTACAAAAGTCTGCCCACCCAAAAGCAGTACCACCGCACTCTGAGCACTGCTGCAGTACTTACAGGTACTGTGCTATAAATTGATTCTTTTCCAGGCATAACACTACAATTTTCCTTCTCCTAGTTTTCACTCCCTGCACCACACCCAAAACCCATGGCCATCACCTTACACCACAGGTCCCTACCATCAAATGTCCCAAGGCTAACCCTCATATCGGCTCCCTGCAAACCAGCCAACCCAGAACTCTGACCCACTTACTTCACACATTTACCCTTTCCTCCCTCCTTCACAGACTTCTTCTTAGTCCCACAACCTCCCTTCCTGATGCTGATCCTTCAGGAGGGAAACCACCAAGTTGCTCCCTCACAAGCACTGCCTATGACCCAAGTGGTCAGAGCAGCAACAGAGAGGTCAGCAGTGTCCATGAACTAACACAGAGCAGCTCATGATTTGTTCTACAAATGGCCCATGAAATGAGCCCACCATTCTTGCCTTCATTATAAGGCTGATCTCTGGCTAAATTGGAAATAGACCACAAGCTCTGTTTGCCTGGGCACACCACCAGTTTTTTTGACTTAGCTGCCTTTGAGAAGCCATGTAACCACTGTGGGACAAAAATGTCCTTTGTGAAGCTGAGTCATCAGAGGAAATGGCCACCCTCTTATTATGCAAATGTCTATATCACGAGTGTCAGGATTCAGACTGATTTTTGCTTTTAATTTACTGAGGCACAAAGGCAGCACTTCTTCCAACCTCTTGTCAAAGCAACTAGACAGATAATGTGCTTAGGATTTCTAGGTCAGCAGCTACACTGGCCAACAGTTTAAAATGTTTCAGATATCCAGGCCAAATTTTGCTCATCATGGCATTGACCTACAGGTCAATGTGATATTGTGAAGACAAGCACCATTTGAACTACTTGCCTCGATGTACCTTTCACTTCATCAAGTTAGACATGAGTCTGTTTTGTGTTATTGGAACATCTAGATAGAGATGAAGTTGATATAGACAAGAATAGGCATTGATATATGTAGATAGATATAGGTACAGATAAAGATACAAGGATAGATAAATATAGAGATAGAGATATATATCAGTTTTCTTATAAGTACAAGCACTAGATGCAAGATACTCATGGTATACATGAAGTGATTCTAGTTCTGACTTTGATGCAACTTAAGTTCCATCTTGTTTCTGTTTGCAGCTCTAATGGGAAATCCGTTTCCTGGGCCCAGAATGAGAAGAGCAGCCGAGGAGCACACCTTTGGCAGCGGTTGTCAATCCACATCAACAAAAAAGAGAACACCAATCAAACTGCAGTGATCAAGCCTTTTTCTAAAAGCACAGATAGTAGCCGACACGGTAGCAGTGCTACGATTCCTGAGACCAGTGCCAAAACGCTTTACGATGTTTCAGAAGCGGAAGAGCAATACCCAGCTCAGTATCGACCACAGACTCCCTCACCTATCAGCACCGTAAGTCACCGAACTGCCTCTGTCAGCCGAACAGAAGATGATGTCCCTACCTTCCAGACAGAGAATGCCCAGCGAAGTAGCTCCTCTCAAGGCTCTCTCATGGAGCAGATCAGCAGCGTGGTTACTCGCTTTACAGCCAATATCAGTGAGCTGAACTCTATGATGATGTCAACAACCACTCCAGGGGCCACTACTCTCTGCTCTTCATACCTGATCCCAAAGGAAATCCAGCTCCCTACAACAATGACCACGTTTGCAGAGATCCAACCACTTCCTGCCATTGAAGTCAATGGCGCTTCACAGTCAGTGAGGAAACCTTCAAGTGACAGTGTCAAAGAAGGCACCTCAGAGATCCCTACGGCAAAGCAAGACCTTGAGGAGTTAGTAGCTTTAACTCCTCCTTCTCCTTTTAGAGACTCCATTGACTCTGGAAGTGCATCTCCCAGCTCTCCAGTCTCTGAATCAGCTCTCTGTATCCCATCCTCCCCAAAGTATGACACACTCCTCATCAGAGATTATACTCAAAGTTCTTCTTCGCTGTGAATGTAGTTCAAGGCAACATTGGATCTCAACAGCTACAAACAAGTAGTGAGGGGACAGCCAAGCCTTCAAGATCTCCAGTGTTTATGCGGTTAGAGGAAGAGCTATTGGGTCATCTTGTGAGAAAAAAAGAGTAAGAAGCAGAATTACTTCATGAGTGGAAACATCAGAATTATGCTGTTTTAAGACAAAATTACTCTTGGCAGATTTTTGTGGCCTTAAAAAAACATGGGCTTTTCAGAAACACTGCATCTATTTTTGAGGGCTTATAAGGAGTCTGTTAAATCAGTTACATACCAAGTGCTTTGCTTTAATATTACAATGAACTGTGTGTACAATATATGGGGTGGGGGAAATAGATTGTAAACAACTGTACAATGGTTTGTTTGTTTACTCTGATTCCTTACCCAGAAGTGAACCATGATCTTTTATCAAGAATAGAAGACCAAACATTGAATGTACATTTTCTAACAAACAGACTCAAATCTGGGGACCAACCTATCAAGCTTTCTTTCTTTCCTTTTTTTTTCTATGAAGATCTCAAAAACAGTAATGTATGTTCAAAAACAACCAAACTTTCTGCTGAAGCATATTGTGTCTGTGATACGTTATACGTGGAGAACACTAAGCTGAGGCTTTGCAGTGAGTGACTGCAATATGGAGGGCTTTACAAATGACTTCTCAACCTACACATTTATTTATGAAATTCTCTTCTATCACTATCAAAAAATCAATTTGTTAACATTGGATTCACCTTCACAGCAACAAAACCCAAGGAAGATTTCCTGACTATTTCACCACGTTGCCAACTAATAACGAAGTAGCAAAAAATATTTTCTGGAGTACTGTTTTGTAATTCCCTTATCAGGGCAAGTTATTGAGGTGAATATTCTCTTTCTAGCAGCACTACCAAGCTATATTATAGCTGTACTCCCTAATGAAATTAACACATTTTTATGGACGTTCTTAAGCTAACATTGCCAGTTAAAATACTTATCCAGCTCCTGTAATCTTTGCTTGTAAGGAACAGGTAAACACCCTAAGGATTTTCTCCTTTCTTTGAATGACAGAAATCTAAGAAATCAGTTTGGATTATGATGAATGTTAACTGTTAATAAAAAGATTGTCATAATCATAATTCATCGATAAGGAAAAAAGAACTGTGTTAAAATCTGCTTAGAGGTGGTTTAGCTACTCTTTAATAAGCAACAGTTTTATCTTTATTTAGCTGCTATGCCTTGCAGCTATGAACTGTGACAAAAAAAAAATTTCCAAAGCAATACAGAGTGAAGAGTAAAACAGAGAAGATTTAATAAGATTGAACCGATAGAGTCTTTCTTTGTTTTTTTAGCAGCTCCTGGAAGAGGCAAGGGGGTTATTGATATTTTTTTCTATATTGAAACAGTACAGTTCAGTGCACTTCATATCATCATGGCACTTTTTTAATACAGAGAAGGGATTCAGGTTTGAATAGAGACTAAATAATTTTTGATAGGTATAGTTACGTAGAACTCATAAATCAGGCCCTAAACGCACACCATATTGGCTCTCTCCTTCACGACATAGCTATCCTCAGGTGCCAAACTTTTGCAGATTTGTTTTGTTATATTTAAGGATAGTATAAAGTGATGATGATGTACTTCAGTTCAAAGCTGAGTTGATGCAGCCTTACACAGAAGACAGCCTTATGAAAGGGAGCCTTGAAATAAGGCTGCTGTTTTTCATTTTTTAACCCCCTAGATCTTATTTCTTCCAAGATTACAAACATGCCCCATTTTACTCTCCCATGTACCAAATAACATATATTTGATGAGAAAAAAAAAGGCAAAAAAAAAGATGAAAGCACTTAGCAAGGCACATTTTCTATTCCTTTTGGAAGGTAGTTATTCAATAGCAGTGCATGGACATGTGTATTCTGCCAATACTGTCACTTACTAGCTATGCCTATAGCCTGAACCAACAGGTCATATGTCAGCTCTGTTCTGGAAGGCAGTTAGATACAGCAAGACATGACCATAAATCCTTCTTACTTTTGTGTCATTCCTGCCTCTTTGCAGGACTGATTAGCACAGCCTCAGTTCTGTGCAGATTTATGGTTTCCAGAGCAGAATTTGTTTTTGCCCTCCTTTACAGGACTAGGATGTCTCATGATTTGTTAGCTACTTGTGTCTATAGGAGAAAGCATCTTCTTTCACAGGTTACAACCCACATTTTAAGAAGAGCTGTGTACAGTCAGTATTTGTTACAAACATTCTCATTTAGAGACTTGCCCACTTGAAGGTTGTTCATGGAAGATCTATGTGATAACGTTTCCCATCAGTGTAATATTATTTTGATTTATTCAGAGAGTAGATAATTAGTATTCATTTCAAAGGGATTCTATTACTGTCAGCTTTCTTAAACTTTACGTCATTAACCAATCTCATTATTAAGTCCTTCTCCTAAGAACTGTGGGCTTCACTGCACAGAGAAATAATCAACAGTAGAAATAACGGTTATACAGATAGACTTGAAAATATTATGTTGAAAGTGGATAAAAAGAAGTGTGGAGTAGAAACTATCACTATTCTGCATAAATACAACCCTTGGACTCCTAAACTGTGATTCTGCACAATCATAACTCTAGCTATTGCTGAGTTACTGTCAAGATCATATGTGTGTGCTCACACACACACCTGCAAGCCTCAAATGGACAGCTGAATACATGTTTTAAGAGACTACCTAAATTTTAAACATTTCTTGGGTATTTTCACGCACGGGAAATGTATGACTCACAAGTCATGCATCTTGTACCTCCATCAGCCAGAATAAAAGTTTTACCTGCTCAAGGAAGTGCGAACTGACCCTGCTAAGATGGTACTTCTCTGGGTGAGCATCTGTAGTCTTGGATGAAAGAGAGGTCAGCCTTCACAGTAGGTAAAGAGGGCACAGGCTCATATGTGCTCATATGCTTGCAAGATGTATTTGGATTGTATTAGAAGGAAGAAAGATTTAGGGGGAAAAATAACAATTATGTAATGATTGTAGCAGTAACTCAAAGGGCTTAGAATGAGTATAGTGAGAGATCTCCAGGACTGGAAAGTTCTCTGAAAGAAACCAATGTGTTTGATACAAGAAAGAAGAAAATTATAAATGCAAACATTATAATTTCATTATGTTGCTTGTGTGCTAGTCTCCTTTTTAGAACATTAAGTTATAAAGTTTGAGTTTTTTTGTTCCCAGTCTAACTAAAGAATGTGCAAGTCCTAAATGAACTGCTTGAAATTTCCTTCCAATTTAGTGCTGCTGCCAGAAAGGGAATTAAAGCAGTTGAAACTATTGTCATTCTTGGCCACAGGGACCTCAGAAAATCACTTGTCTCTTGTGCTCAAGGCTCAACCCTGAAGATGGAAGGTATAACCATCTTTGGAAGCTGTTCTTTTAAAATAAAAAGTGAACCATTCTAGCAGACCAGCTGGGGAGAAGAGCTAGTAAAACTAAAGAACTGATTTTTTAAATGGCTCTGGAGAATAATAGCATGACTTTGAAGATGTGCTTCCTCATCCTTCTATTTATACATTTGGTGCCTAGACATATGCAGATACCTTATACTGGAGATTCTTGGATCATTGTCCACTAAGCACTTGCTAATGTTTATGGAAGCTTGGCTGATCACAAAGTGCTGGTTTCTTCAAAACAGGATTAAAATGTTAATTACAAGTTAACTGTTAAAATTTCTAAAAGCATAAAAGCAAAAAAAAAAAAAAAAGGCAAAAAAAAACCAACCTAGCTTGCTTGGATTCAGCTGCTGTGTTTTAAAATATATATATATATATTGTCATCAAAGTGGGAAAAGAGGAAATCCTAAGAGTGTAAAATAGGATGGTGAATCCATGATTGAACCTGGATGATAGTGCAGTTCATCTAGGAATATTTCCTTTAGAGAGAGACTTTAAGGCTAGACCGAAAGAGATCATAGCTGCAGATGTAAACTCTGTAGAGGAAAGGGGCAACTTTGGCATTCTGATTAATAGATCAGTATTAGGTGAGCGGAAACAAAAAAGACAGAGACAGATACCAAATCAGAAATGTCAGTTCCTAAGGGAAAATAGAGCACTATATGCTCAGGATTAATAATGAGGCCATAAAGTTTTCTTCTTTTGGAGTCCCATATCAGAGCTTACCCAAAAAAACAACTTTGGTGCATAAAGTTAGGACTTCAGCAGAATTAAATACAGACATTCAAAGCTTAATTATAAATCTTCCACTAAGTTAACATTTCACTTAGGCATCTAACATTACATCATTGTGTATGCTCATAACTGCCCTGAGTGTGACACATCTAAAGATCTGAGCATCTAACTCATGCTAAAGCCCATCAGGAATCCAGAAACAGAGGTTCCTACATTTAAAACCTTGCATATCCCGTGAGTGAATACACAGAGCATACAGAACAGAAACTGACAATCATAGTCCTTAGAAAATAGAGAAGAAGCCATCCTTTGTTTTAAGACTATGGTTCTAGTTATACTGCTGTATTTTAGCATTTTTACATTTTTTCATGCAGCAAGTAAAAAACCTAAGTTCATGACCTGCCATTGCCAGAGGTAGTGGAAATCTTCCTCCTGGGCAGGAAAGTGCTCTAAAGATTAGACAAATCCTCTGTTCATCTCAATATGGTAACTTCACAACACAGAAATGCAGTCAAGAGCCCCAGATGCAAAGAGTACAGTTACTCAGCACTTTGGTAGGAAATGCATTATATGGTAAGATATGATATATGAACATTTGATTAAAAAATAACACTTTAAAAGTTACTGGGAGCAGGGACAAGGTGAATATTTGATCTCTGAAGATTGGAATTGTCATTTCTTCTGTTCTTGTGTGGTATCTATTGGCTAAAAAAAAAAGTTCCTGAAAAGTGCTTTAATGATGAGAGGATGTGCCCATTCTTACCTCTGTGTCTGTAATTACCTTGTCTTCCAACTGTAGTTCTCACCATTCTCCTTGGAAAAGGAGAGGCCAAGTCTTTTTGGGCTGATGGAGGAACTACTTGGTTTCTGAATTCTTTTCTGAGACCTCTGCTAAACTACTGTAGAAAAAAAAAAACAAAAAGGGAACCTACTTCCTTTTCCTCCAGCAGCCTTTTGCAAAGGTAACTAGACTTTGAAACAAGAACTGTAGCCATCTGCAGGAACAAGTCCTAGGCTTTGTATTTTCTATAAATTTCTTTTCCATTTTGACTTGAGTACACTAATATCAGACATCATTTTCCTTATTACATTGCCTTCCTCCTTCTCACACACTTCACGGTAATATCCTGGCCTTCAATTTAGAGGTAGATAGTAAGTTAGATATTGCATGTCATAACAGTAGAGTTAAGTCCTTTACTGGCATTGACCCTATTGAGCTCAATGAAATACTTTCAGATTTATATCCATATAAACAAAATCTAGGTTTTAAGGTGGCCAAGCTTGTCATGATTTTGACTGCTTGACTCAGCAGGGAATGATAGAAAACAAGATGTCCGTTCCACTTTCTCTGAAGTCAAACAACGCATGCATAGACTCATTGTTGACGCAACTTTTTAGGCTTGTGGGATAGTACTTTCCTACCATTTTGCTGTAACCATGCTACTCTAGCAGATATTCCAATTGGAAAAATAGTACTTTGACTGAGTGTGTCCAGGGATGTGAGATAATATATCCAAAAATAAGCTACAAGTCACAGTTCTACAGATTCATGAATCTCATAAGAGGAAGTCAATGCTCCCCATGAGCAAGGAAATCATTCATCTGCTATCCATCTCCATGTGTACTGCATATATGAAAGACTTTGGTTGAAATATCTGAGTTCTCTCTCTCTCCTTTTTTTTTTTTTTTTTTTTTTTTTGCTATAGTTTGGTATTACTCCCTCTATTCAAATCTACAAAATTATCACTTACATTTTTATGCTGTGAAAAGAAAAAAGATATAGGTCAGTGAAGCATAAAGGTAAGTAAAAAAATATATATATTCTAGGTTAAAAATTGGTGTATATTGCTGGTTTTGTCACATCTGAATAACAACAGTACAAACACTTAATAATCACTAAGTCGTTCTGATCTGCCAAATGGGAACAAATATACTATGTATATTATATGTACTAATAGGATTATATGGCAGCTGCTGGTGGTATTTGTAATTAGAAATCTATATAGATTATAGATGTTTTAGAGAGACGGTGCCAATTCTAAAAGATTTGTGTGGGCTACAAGTGCTTGCATTTTTTTTTAATTTGCTAATAACTTATGAAAAAAATGTTTTCAAACATTCTGTGAGCGTTTGTTCTTTTTTATGTTGTTGCTGCTTATACTATTAAAACAATAGAGAATGTAAAGTTATTATTTTGATGTGAACTGAAAATGATTTTTCATAAAATTTAACATTTTTATCAGCTTTCATTTTGCTTTCTACTTGTACAAATGTAATTTATTTTAGCATTGAAAAATACATTTGCTTGTTTCTCGAATGTCTACATCATGTTGTAGTTGGTGTTTATGTAGAGTCAGGTACTTTTTGAACAGTATTAAAAAAAAAAATCTGTGATATGACCTAAATCTTGATTATTATTTTTTTCTATGTAATATTTGTAGTTATATTTCCAACTCATTTTTCAATAGATGAGGTGCACCTGGACTCAAATCCCTGAAAAACAATCTCTTTCTTTGCAGTTTTAAAAGATTAATTCTACATCCCTAAATAATAGTTATATAATGCTCAAGTATAGTTTGATATTTTCCTTTTAAAATTGACCATAGTTTTATTGATGACTCATTCCTGGATTTTAATATCAGGAGGAAACAGTATAATAATCTAGTCTGGAATAATGCAAAGTTATTCACCTAAAAAATCCTATACTGAAAGTCTATTTTATTGTTGTCCTTGAAAAAAATATATATTCCTTCTATTGAAGAGTCATAGAAAATGTTAATATGCTAGAAATCATCAAATGTTCATAACTGAGTTTCCAGTGCTCTGCCATTCTCATCACTAGCAACCTAGGCTTTATCTAAAACCGACTTAACTACTGTCCATTTTCTAGCCATGTATTTCTTCTGCCTTTTTAACTGCTAAATAAAGAAAGCCATTTCTGTTTAGAAATTCTCTCCATTCCATTCCTTCTCATTCCAAAATTCGACTCTTAATTGGATTGGCATAAATCTGGATTAATGGCAGTGCATGCAATGAAGCAGTGAAATGCAAACTGAAGCCCCTAGATCGAAGACTCTCACACAGACTACTTTCTAAATACATCTAAAGCCACTCTGCTGGAAGTTTTTATTTGATGTTTAAGAATAAGGAGGAAGAATTTCACCATGAGATGGGTAGTAAGGTACCCATTGCTAGCTAAAATAAACTGAATTATTTTTCTGTCTTTGGAACACCTGAAAGTCCAAACACAAAGCAAATAAATTTAGTGCAGAATTTCATTGTCATTGCATTAACAAAATACATTGCTTTAGGTCAAAAATTTTTTAGCAGAAGAAACACACCACTAAAAATATATTGCACTTTGGAAACAAACATTTTGAAAAAAAAAAAAAACATGCAATCATTTGTTTCATTGAAATATGTCATTTCAGAATAACATAAAAAAAAATCAGTCTGTTCCACTGGATATAAGTTTCGCTGACAAACATTGTCTGGTCTTTCTCATATGTGTTAGGAGGATTGTTCTCAAAAAGCAAAAGACTTCAGAGTTGTGCGTGTTTGGTTGGCTACTGGGCAGGTTTGGGTACATTTGGAAAAAAATATATATATATATAATATATATGTGTGTGTGTGTGCGCGCATTGTCTTATATACACTGCAGCTTGAATATTGGCCCTAAAGAGAACTTGTCGCTGACCAACCTCCAGCTGAGACACTACTCACAGTACCCTGGCGCTTGAATTATGAATGTACTTAAATATGCATGTAAAAAACAAGGATGTCAGTAGAATATCCACTGAGGAATTAGACCTAGATTTAATTAACTCTATAGATCACCGTTGATGAATCTGCAGAGGCAGATGAAAAGATGCTGTGGACTCCTTAGATGGCCAAGCATAGACTAAGTTTCTTCAAAACATTCCAAGGTTTCAGAAAAGGCAGATTCTCGTGTCCACTGGCTTTACTACAGGATAGAAAACAAGGCACAAACATTGTCCTATTATAAATACGTTGGACCTCAGGGACCGCATCCTGAAATAAAAAGACGGAATGGTCCTTTTCCCCTCTCTATCCATCTGAAACAAAGTATATCCATATACAGAAAAAATATATGTCTGTATATCAACAGTAAAATAACTCAGAAAGTATTCTTGGATGGGCTTTGTCAGTGCAGAAGTCTTACATAACAGCTGGTCATTCTAAGATGTCTTTACAATCAGTGAAGAGAAATAAGAATTTTTAGGGCACAGGCCAGTTCATCACAAAATAGGAAATCAGAGGACTAAACAAATAAAAGTTCCCAATTTCTCTAGCGTCTCATCTAGAAACTACCTTATCTACAGCAAGCCTCTGCAACTCTATTCTGCACATATATTTGGCTAATGACACATTGAAAGACTTCTGAACGCTACATATAAACCAAAGGTGCCAATGACAAGGCAACATATGAAGAAGAGATGTTCTATAGCTATGGAGAAAGAATAAAAGTAGCATATGGAATGTGGAAATCAGTTGTCTGAGAAAACATAAGGAAAAGGACACCAAAAGCAAAATTTCAAGATTATATTAGGTGAAGAGCTTGATGAGATATTACTAGGCAAAAAGAGTAGTTCTGAGACTATGAATTCAGGAAACAAATGAAAAAGCTTCCACAATTCTGGATACTCACCTGAAGAAAGACTGATCAATAGAACTAAAGACCATGTTGCCATAAGGAGCATTAAAGAGCGGGAAAGAAATCCTAGAGCGACCTTTAAAAGACTAAATTTCTGTGCCAATGTCATACTGAGATCCTGCCAAGACCTATGAACTATGTGAGACACCTGTATTTCCTCCCAGATTAACTTATTCTGTTTCCTCTTGTGAGTTTTTTTCTTGTTATGTTTTTCCCATAAAGACACTGGAGAATTAGCTAATTACTAAATAAAAATCTGGCATCAAGATAGTGCAGCAAAGTTGAAAACACACTTGCCACATCCTTCTTTCAGAAGATAAGGCTGGCAAGCACCACCCATATGTAAATACCAAAAGCCAGAAAGTATTCAGCCAAACAACAGGCTTCACCAAACACCATCTTAAAGCAGTATAACAGGATGCCTTGGCTTGTGGCACCTACAGTTTATCTCAGCAGCCTTCCAAATGGTCCAGGAGGTTGGAATTCCGACTTCATTGGGATGCAATATATTGTGCCTTATGGTTAAATGGCTGTTCTAACAACAAGTAGCATCTGTTCAGACTGGCAGAAAGTACAGCCCTGTTTTAACAATACACGTGTGACTCCAATGAACTCACATCCCATAATTGTAGGTGAGAATCCACTGCAAAAGTCAGGTCTGCTACAAATTCCTACAGAAATAAAGAGGAGCAATGACAGCTTGAATCTAAACGGAGCACATTCATTTCATGCACTGTGCAGAAAGAAATTGTTTATCTGTGGCTTTATCAAAGGAGGCTGAATGCGAAAGGAAAGGGAAGAAAGTGTATAGGATTGCACAGAAAAGGCCAACTCTGCTGTGATGGATTACATAAAAAGTAGGAAATCTTTGGCTCTTTTATTCTCTAGTTACGTGCTGATAACAACCCATGAGATGGCGAGTTTCTAATTCCTTCATTATCCTTTTACTAGCCCAAACAGAGAGCAAATTCACTGCATGATAACTGACGGAGTGTATTTGATCATCTGATTCTGCACTGATGGCAGTCGTCTTCAAAGCAGATTGGGTGATATAAGGGTGATAAGGGATATTGGGTGATGAGTCAAGACAGGCTGGGGGTGGGGATATGCAGCCAGCTAAAGCGAGTAGAACACCACATGTTTTAGCAAACAGCGTACAAAAAATGAGAACCAGATTACAGAAACATCAATCTTGAATAATTTCACTGAAATTTCTGGTGATGAGCGTGAATTAGACCTGTGATTGTGTGCCAGATTTGAATCTGAGTTTGTTTAGAGTGACAGAATTGCACTGGATGTGCTCTGTTCTTCACAGAAAACATCTGTGGACAAAGTTTGTTAGAGAAGTTGAAGCTTTGTTTTTAAATCAGTATTTGTTTTCCCAACTTTCATATTTGATCATTTCCAACATTCATTTGCTGGCTGTTTCTTGGGTTTAAATTTTCCTCAAAACATGATTTATAGAAATAATACATCTGAATTCCACCAGAAATCTCTTAGAATAAAACCTGTTGCTTTTGTCATTGTAATCAGCTCTCAGAAAATTGTAATTAATACTGTGTATACTGGATATTTTTAGCTGAAACTAAATAAAATAAAATAAAATAAATCCCAGTTCCAATAAGTGATGGTTCAGCCCTAGAGTAACTTGCCCTATTGTTTCTTGTTAATCTCAGTTATTGGAGGAGCTGACAGCAGCACTTAAGCATCAGCATTCCTGTTAAATATGAACGGGGGAGACGTCACAAAGCTTATAGATTAAGAGAAATACAGTTCCCTCTTTGCATAAAGACTGAAGCAAAAACATCCTTGTTCCTCCTTAAATAAGATGAATGGAAACATTAGCAACACATTCTCTTCTCATAGAGCTTCCACAACTATCTTAAGTTGCCCATGAACCTGGAATCATGTATCTAGAAAATATACAGCAAACGCAACATAATGCATACCTTTTTGACTAGAAAAGGATAGGAGTGTTTTCCAAAGGGCTCTGATTAATCATCATTAAGACTCTCTTGCATAAGACCAACTTATGTGTAGTGGTGTATCTTCTCCTGACCAATTCCTTCCTGTTACCAGCAAAGTTGGTCTTTTCCAGTACCACATGGCACAGAGTACAGATTCTCCTTTGTATTATCATCCATCTGAATGCTGACAGTTAGGCTGGCCTAAGCTCTAAAGCCTACAGCCACCTTGTCCCAGTTATCTTCACCTGTGTAAAGGTCCTATAGCACCCACAGAGAATGTATCCTTTTAGGCAGAAACTCAAGATTGTTCTCACTTTGACTGAATCCCTAGAACCTAGCTAACCTCTTGGCCTGAAGTATCAGCCTTTTGCAGCCATACCAAGTTTTGTTGGAGCATTCAGATATAAATATTGGTAACTAAACAACATTTCACCTGAAGATTTGGGGAATATAAAGACACAGTTCAAAGGACTCCAGGGCCTGCACTATGCTATATAATTGGCTAATACCTACTTGTTCACATGCCTCTGGAGCAGCTCAATTTGTTTTCTATTAATAGCAATTACAGATGGTGTTCATCTCATCCAACTCTTGATCAGCCAATACAGTTAAAAGAGGAAGAGAGATACTTTAGAGCATTTGTTCACCTGACTTTCTTCATATGTCTCTGTCAGATCTTGAAAGCAAGCATTTCTTCCCTTCTAAAGGAGAACTCAGGTGATCATTTCAGGTGTAGATGTCAACTTTGTTACGTCAAAAGTTAGGTGACATTAGTCCTACTCTTATCAAGGAGCAGATTAGTCCTACTCTCATCCTCAGGTATGCCCTTAAAAGTATTTTAGACCTTAACATAAGAGTACTGAAGGTATGACATTGTGAGTGACCCGGGAAGAAGCACAGACTCCTGGCAAGGCTTCATTTCAGCTCCTGAAAATATTTTTTTTTTGCTTCTGCTGTCTTTTGCCATAGAGTCAATGGGCAGACAACAGCTCCCAAAGACTCTCAGCATTAGTCAGTTCAGCAAGATAATGTCCACATTCACAGCAACGTGATCAGCTACACTGCTAAATTGTTTTCAGGCCCTTCTTGTCAGCACTCTTCCAAATAAAAACTCAGCTGTTCTTTGGGCTTAGCACTTTGGGGAACAATCCCAGCTGGTGATGTAGGCAAGGCTTCATGCATGGTCTCAGCAGACTTTGTACTTTTGCACATAAAATTGTGAAAGTAAGCTTCTTTACCTTCATGCTTCTAGCTTTCACAAGCCACAAATAACACTATACTACAAAATAAAAACCATCAAGAGGATACAAAGAGACTTTCCATCACTTGATGGGGACTGAGAACTGGGCGGGAGAGCTCTGTAGTGAAATAACAAGGAAAAGGAGGCATTTGGGGTCCACTTGAAGCTGGCAGGAGGCTCTAGCTGGGGTTCATCTTCCAGGAACTTTCCTAGAATCGGAAGAATTCTGCTTCATGGAGATCCCTCCTTACCGCTTATGATAAGTCAGCACGGCAGCTGGATGAGAGATGTTGCAGAAGTATGTATGTCCAGCACTGCCATGAGATTTTTAAATCTAAGTCTAATTCTTTAAGTCTGTGCCAATTACCTTTGGTACAAAACCAGTTTTCTGGGAAAATGAGTTCACTAGAACAGTCAAAGGCTACATCATGCAAATCAGCCCCACTGTCCAAAAAAGCTTCCGCTTATTTTTAATTTACTAGACATAAAGTCTAATTCTCTGTTTTAAGACATATTCAAATATGAAGCAGGAAAAGAATTTAAAGAGGGGAACATTGAGGGGTCAACATAATTGAATCAAATCTGAAAAGAAAGTCCTCACGCATAGACAAAACTTTCTGAATTTAAGAAATTTCAAGCCTCATCTCATGTTGCATCTTGCTGGGGAGAGAAGAAATGCTCCAAATCAATATTCAGCCCCAGCCTGATAGAGTTCCTGCTGCACATACTGGGATCTCAAATTTCAGTCATTAAGTCTCATATTCCTCAGTGATGACAGTGGTTTCAGAGGACTTATCAGGCAGCAGGAGGGTATTTAATGGAGTTAAACACACATCATTAACACCTAATGCCCACTAATTAGTTAAAAAATATGTACTACACCTAGATCCACTAAGGGGCTTAGTACATGACTGGTCAAGATATAATTTCATGCAGTTCTCAGCAGATGTCAAGGGCTGCTCTTTCTCACACTCATCTTTCTGGAAATGTCATTTTTGCAAGCAATAGGACTGACTTTTCCTATTTATATATACATATATTTTTTACACAAGCTAGCAGTGTAAATATTCTAATTGCTCATTGCCTTTGTTTTCCTGTTTCCCCTTACAGCTTCCTCCCAGAGCAGATCTGTGTCTCTGCCACTGCATTTCTATAGCATGTCAGCTCACACTGCACAGCACCTGACAGGTGAAGCATGTTACCTACACAGGAAAATAAGGCTGTGGTTTTTTTCCTCCACCCACACACCAAAACAAAAGTCACAGCATAGGTCAAATATAATTACAGTTTGTATGACATGGCTTCATACTTCAAATATTTCTGTTTTTCAGGTGTCAACTTAAGCTTGGCTGACAATAAGAGAGTCAGGTGTCAACTTAAGCTTGGCTGACAATAAGCCACTATGATGCTATCTGTACTCACCAGGTTTGACATTTGCAGAGATTGATTGTATTCTTACTTTGCTGAATGACTATTCATAAAAAAAATATTGTATGAGAAGTGGAGCTAAGACAAAAATTGGATACCTTTTTGAAAAGTCCTAAAAAGTTTTAAAAGAACCTTTAAATAATCATTTTATTAGTATCTTAGTATGTATGCACTTATTATTTCAGCATTTTTGTGGTACTAAAAATACATGTCTCAGTCATGGTAATATAAAGGTTTTAGTTTAATTTAAGAGGCTCTAACTATCAGCCTGGATGCACAGTTAGGTGCATTAAAATTCCCATCTTAGCTGTTGCTTAACGAGAATAACCGAAAAAAAACCTGCAAGAAAAAACATCTTTGCAAAGCTCTTTTTGAGGGTTTTATTTCCAAATGGGGTTATTTAAGCACTCTTTTTCTTCTTCCTAGCACAGCCCTACTTCCTGATATCAGAAATCCCTTTGGTGGAGTGAGGAAGGCACCGCTTGTCAGCTCTGTGGATTTTACTGTCTTGTCACATCAGAGATAATCCTATTATTTCTTCCTTGAACTTTCTTCCTAAGGATGAAAATGAAAAGCCATAAACCAACAGACAGAAAAATGAAATAAAGCCTTCAATACAAGGTGGAGTAGAGAAAGCTGTAAATATGAGGAAATTTTGAGATGATTCACTTAATTCCAACCTGCTCAGTTCTTTTTCATGCCTCATTACTTGCTCAGCTGATCCTCAATTTCAGCCAGTCTTCTCTGTTTTTAAATCAAAACTTTGATGACATACTGTAGCCCGGAGAGATTTCCCTCAAGTCTTCTGTGATTTCTATGGGAGAACAACGACTTTATTTCATTCATCCTGAATTCTATACAATGCCCTTAAAGTACCTTCCCTTTTCTCACCCCAATAAATAATTAATCCTATGGTTCTACTTCTAGGTTGTTTCGAGCCAGAAAACAATTATTAACAAATTCCCCCTTATAAAAATTGCTTTTACCAGAATGCATTTCTAGAGCTCACCATTTAAAGTTGGCAAAAAATACAGCGGAAGTCCTAAAAATAAATAAATAAATAAATAAATAAATAAATAAATAAATAAATAAATAAATATTTTTCTTATGATCACAGCTCTCTGTCTCCATCTTTTATCTCTTTTCATCCACTCCTTCCCACACATACTTGTTATGCCAGCCTTCTTTGTGTACTCTGGAAATATTACACTTTGCTGTGCAGAAAATAAGCTTGAGCTTGAAATTTTTCCACATGCATCGGAAATACTGTTAGGACCCTTTATTGACCAAATACATTGGTCCTCCCAGGAATGTATACATGTGTAATTGCAACCTAGCAGAGCTACTGCTTACCTATAACTTTGTTCATTTTTTCTTCTCATCATGTCTCCCAAAGCTGAAGAGAAGAAATCTAACCTTTAAAATTTCACTTGGTCTTCATTTATATAATGTTCAAAATAATTTGGAATTATACAGCTAAGAAGACATCTGCTCTTTAGTCTCTACTAAGTATCAGATGGTTTTCAGATTGAATTAAAAGCATTCCTACATAACAGCATATTGTTCCACTTTTTTTTTCAACATTTGTGAAATTGTTGGCAGACACGGGCTTCGCTGTGGACTGGTGCCCCTTTTCAAATTGCATCAGCCATACCGAGTTAATGGACCGCGTTTCAGCAGAGCGGGTGGGAGGCAAAACACACGGAGCTATTTAGCATTCAGGGAGCCTTTTCTTTCTTTCTTTCTTTCTTGTCTAAAAATGTTACTTAAGCTTTTGCAGTTATCAACTAGCAAGCAACCCTGGATTCTGATGGCTTGCCAAAATAAAATGGAATAAAATGGGGCAAACAAATGAAAAAAAAAAAATAAAAAGGAAAGTTGTCCCACCAAAGAACTACAGATCCAGCTTTGTTCAAGTGATACTCCTTGTTTTTGTCAGGGATGCTTATTAGAGAGGCACTGGATCAAGTCTGTAACTAGGGTAAGTGGCATAAAGCCCTGCTGAATTCACCAAAACTGTATTGATTGACACCAGCTGGGTAATGGAGGAGGAAGTGAGCTCAGTTTTGCTAACAGTCCTAGTAAGCAGCAGCTTGGATTGTGTTTTCTTGTAAGCCTTTAAAGACACTAGGCTCTAAATAGGAAAGTCAGGAGGAGGAATAGAAAGCTCACAGCAGGAATGTGCCCACTGTCACAAGGCAGGAGTGCCCTGGGGAAAGCACTGAGGCCCCACACGCTCATGGCACTGAAGCACATTTGTATATGAGAAAGCTTTATACCATCCAGCCTGGGGGCTGGTAGCAGGTTGGCAGAGCTGCCACAGAGCTCACTGCAGGATACACGACCCATGGAGGCCTTAGTAAATATTTAGACACCGGTCCATGCCGAATTTCTTGTTATCACAGCTAATCTGGGATTATAACTGACCTGGGTTATCCAGGGTTAGTACCAAAAGTTGAAGGCAGATAACTTAGGTGTTCAGACATTTAAAGTCATTCACGGTCTATGTCAGGGTCTATGACAGGAACAAAACTTGATGTCTGATTAGCTTTAAAAATTGATTTGTGAGAGCTTTGAAACTTCCTGTCTCTTCTACCTCCACACAAGTTCATCTGAAGGAGACTGTCCCTCCTTAGTAAAGCAAGACATCTGAATACCAAGACTGAGCTCCTTTCCTAATTGGAACAGCAAATACTACATCAACAAACAGGTTGCTCTCTCGCCTGCAACATTTTCACTCTTAAATCCATAATAAGTAAGCCATAAATCCTATATCATATGAACAATCCAAGATTTTTCTGCCGAGTGTTTCTCCATACCACTTCTTTTCCCTGGAACCATAGCAGTGCATAATTTCATCCATGACAATCTGTTATCTCACATCTTACTACCTCCATCTGCTGTTTTGCGTGTGCACTATCACCCTCACCTTCAAAGTCTGAAAAATGTGATTGTGTTTTGACAAATAACACAGGTAGATCCCAGATCTCTGGCAGCAATGGCTATTTGTGGAAGAATTGTTTGAAAGCAGGAACTAAGAGGAAAACTAGGGCCCAACCGACGTTTTGGCATTATACACAGTTGCCACTTCCAGGATGGTTGGTGCGCAAGGACTCTGCTCCTCCATGGTTCCCTGGGCAGCACAATCTGCCCTCCTCGCAGCTGCAAAAGGGAGTAACGGAGGATGGAGCGGAGTGAAGACACCGCGGCCAAACTCTGTTGCACTCCCTGTGCTGGGCTGCTGATAAGCCGCACAGTGGCTGTCTAATGGGAGATATACAATAACAAGTCCAGTGCTGAGCCAGCAAAGGCGGCAAATCACTCCTTTTGGATGAACTTTGCTCATTATAATGTGAAAACCACACCTCCATCCCAAAAGTTACCCGCCTCCGAGGTACGGCCACCCCTCACCGAGCATGCGCTCTAGATTTTCGATTGACTGTACCTTTAAATGAAAGCGAGAAACTTTTTCATCAATCAATAACAATATTAGGTATGACTCTTGTCACTCAAGTTCCACCTGAATGTAAAGAAAAGTATAAAAGGTGAACTAAGGATGAAAAGGTTTGGAGGGGGGAAGAAACCATCATAACTCCTGGGTCAGTTGACAGTTTGAGCCCCCTTCCCTCCCCTCGCACTGGGACGCTGCCTGAGGAGACTAAGAAGTGAGAGGGAAGAATCCATCATAAATTCTGGATCAGTTGATGCGCTGATCCCCCCTTTCCTCCCCTCGGACTGGCGCGCCGCCTGAGGAGACTCGAGACTGAGAGCCCTCTTCCGTCTTCTGGGGTGAGTGATGATTGCACATTTGTACATCAGAGCTAGCTAAAACCTCACGCTCTAGTAGAGAATTTCCTGTACTAACATCCGAAACCTGTTTTGTAAATGTTGCATTTGAATAAATCATACTGTTTGTGAACTCGACTACTTGTTCGGGGGGAGGCGATCGGACCTACAGTCGACAGACTGTTCGTGAATCCGATACTGCCAGGGTCGAGCTTATAGTTGATCACACTATTTGGGAACTCGATTCGCTCCTAGGAAGGCGATCGGACCTACGGTCCACAGACTGTTCGTGAATCCGATACTGATTTGACATCTCCTTCCCCCCGCCACCACCACTACCACTACGGCTTTCAAACTACAACATTTCACACTATTAAAACAGGATAGGCAACACTGGTACAGGTTTGTCATAAGAGGCCTCATGAGACTCAATAATATGCTCTTAGTTTTTTTTTTTTTTTTTTTTTTTTTTTTTAATTTTGAGCAAATGCAAAGATGAATGGAAAAGGACTGAGCAGGACAAAAAAAATCACTTGTCATGATTAAGCTCTGATTTTATCATAGCAGCCCTGAGATATTGGAGTCTGAATAAACTGTATAGTTCTGCAGACTTTTTCCACATTTCTAATTTGTTGAATTCCATACTTTGTATTAAAATTGCACATCATGGCCAAGCACCAAAACATACTAGTGGAAAAGTTTTCTAGTTGTTGCAAGAACACAGCATGAATATGCACCTACACTCTTCAGGAAATGAGATTGACAAAAATGCAAGAGAATACTATTAAGCTGAAAGTGTGGGCAAAGCAAATAGCAAAGAAAATGTCAAACAGAGAAGGAGAACCTATCCTACATGGTGGCCACAGAAATGCTGGCATAGGACCCAATGTGCTTAATTCCCTTAATAAGCAGCTTTAAAAACAGTTTCCTGTGACTCTATTGGAGTCAGCTTTGAAGGTCTCCAGAAACAGACCTCGGCCCCATAACATGGATGTCTAAACTAAGGCAAAAAGGAGTTCCCTTCCTGCAGTCTTTTAAAAGCTTTTGTCTTCTTCCAAGACTTACACAGATATGTAGAAGCTTCATTAAGAAACCTACTATGTAGACACAAACTAGGTGCTTGGAAGCATCCATGGTAGTTACAGAGCAAGTTCTTACACCTAAAGAAAAAAAAAAAAAGAAAAAAGAAAAAAAGAGTCATAAATGACAGAAGTTGTCTCAGAAGAACTGCCTGGAAAGATATCTGGACAATACTGGTTGTGTTTAGATAAACTGAGAAAAATGTGTTTATCAAAACTTTCTGAAATTCACAAAAATAAGCTGGAAGAGATGTTGCACAGTTGTCTGGGGCTTAAGCTTACTGAACATGAGAGACCAGATGTTCAAGGCCACTCAAGTCTCAATCCTGTAACATAGACTTGTTATTCTTTTGCAGATGCCTCAGAGTAGAATTTTATCTCTGTTCACAGAACTTGCCTGCCTGCTTGGAAACCATTCATTCCAAAAGAGCAGTGGTGGAAACAGCTCCAAAATGTGAAAAATGTACCTGTTTGGTTTAGAAATTTGGCAGAGGAACTTTGAGAGATGTTAACAATCTAGCTGAAGAAGTCACCACTCCAGTTTTCTGTTCTGCTCCTCTGCTGGAGGTCTTGTTTCTGCTTTAGCAGAACATGTTCTCATTCCTCAGGCACCGTCTTTCAGTGACACATCAGCCTGAGATGCTAAGTAACAACATCTTTCTCAGTAATCACATGGTAGCAAAGCTGATCTCAGCCTCTCTGTTTCCACACCAGGATCTTCTGGATTTTTATGGATATCATTTGGAGAAGAACATGGGCAGAGTTTTATCTCTGTAGCAGAGTATGTAGTGTCCTTGAGCAGGATTTACTTCATCTAACTTTAGATGCTGAGACACTTCAAAACATAAGCATGCTAACTAAATGAAACCAAGCTGTTCCTTAGGAAGCCTTTTCTCTCTGTTGACTATAAAAGCAGCCAGAGTGACAATCTTAGATGGAGACATTTACAGTACAGTAGATAATAGGAGCCCTATTTCCCCGTGGAGCATCAGAAAGCATGCAGCCATTTCAGCAGTCTGTTCTTTCCCCAAGAAAAATACTGACTCTTACCATTTACAATAAAACAGATTCAGAACACAGTGACAAATGTTTTCATCAGCTTTGCCAGATGGATCATGGTTAGAAAACAAGCAAGCCAAGGTCTTGAAAAAATGGAAATATACTCCATCTTCACATCATTGCACTGTCAGTTTATTCTACGCAAACAAAGTACTTGTTCATAACTGCTCTAAGTGTCTTGAGCCTAAATTAGAAAATATTTTGCCAAAGATCTTGTGTTTGATAGCAAACCAATTTGATGGCTTCATCAGTATATATTTTAATGTGAATGGTTTAAACTTTACTGAATTCTTTCGTTGCTAATTCTTTGAGAAGTCTGTTTATTTCTGTTAACATTGAAGGCTATGAAAAGTATTTTCTTCTTACTATGACAAATATAGCACCAAGGAATGACAAAATTACTATATAATTTGCATTAATTCATAATCAAGAAAAAGGTAGCTTAAAAATTATACTTTTTTTTCTATTATATAAACTAATATTTAAGTAACCAATCCAGCAACAAATTAGTAATAATCAATTTTTAGCTATGAGTCGATATTGATAACGACAGTAAAAAGGTTATTTCTTTAAAACTGCAGCTGTATGTGTGCTGTATGTAATTCCAAGGGTTACCATAAAAAGGGATACTAGCTGAGGCTCAAGCTGTCTAGAAGGCTCAATCGTTGCATCATCTTCTTATTTTCTTTAAATTTCCTTATGTCATGACACTAATATCGCAGAGAAAACTGGTTTTGTCCAATAAGCAAGGAAACATTTGTTACAGATTGTTGGCTTGTTGTTTTGTCATGCCATTAAACACAAAGCAATTCTTCATTCCAGCTACTAGGCAACCAACAGTTTTCACAACAGTCATTTCAATTATTCACAGAAAGAAAGAAAGCTAGTGAGGAGAGATGTTAGATGGCTGTTGCTTATTTCATGCTTAGCTTTCCATTGAAGAAATATAAAGCAATTAAAAAAAAAGAAACAGAAATTTGTAGTTGTCAATTGCATCTCTAGAGGTCCCTTCCAATCTTAACGATTCTATGATTCTATGATTGTATGTGTTGTCATAAAATAATTCATAGGTGTCAGAAAAGTTATGAATGTAACTCCTTCAGAATTTAAATGCAGGGAAGATAAACAGGTAGTATGTTCCCCTTCATAAATATGCTTCATAAAAAATATAAATCAAAGATAATCAATAGTAAGAAATACTAGTGACAGATTAGGAACAACAGCATAGTGATGGAAAAAAAAATAGCAGTTTGGAAACCAGCCCAGCTGGATGTTTTAGAAAAGAGATTTTAGAGTACTTTTGCTTGTTGAAAGTCGCGCAAGAGCACTTGGTCATGACAGATCAGCTAGACAAGCACTGGCCCATCATGGAGATTTGTACATTAATAAAATTAACTTTAAGGAGGAAATCAATAGTAAGTGACAAGAAGATATCAAATTTCTTAATATTCCTAATAATTCTAAATATTATTAAAATAAATAAAAAATGTATCCACCTCCCTTATAGAGCATTAAAAAATATTAAATATTTGTAAAACACTCTGAAGCTGAAAACTCTTATATAAGAGCACTAAATATACTATTGCCAAAAATAAATAAGACTTCTTTTATATACATCACATTATAGAGATCAAGGACAACATGTCTGAGAATGTAATTGTATGGAAACATGACAATTATTTTACTAGTCTGTCAGTGTTACAGCCAACCTTACTCAGAATATAACATTTTAAGAGCATTTAAGACTACTTGATTTTGTGATCTAGCATTTTGCATGTTACAAACAATATACCACTCAGGTAGAGAATTAGCTCCTCTCCATTGCACATCCATAGATAATTTAACTCAGCCTTGGCACTGATGTCTGAGAGCATGGAGAAGAATCATACTTTGTCTATTTCTCTCCTTCAGAAAGAACCTAAAAAGATGGTTTATATGGGATGCCTGGCTTTTAGATGTGCAAAGGAAAATGAGGTCCTTAACTTAAATCCCATCTTTTGAGGTAGACTGAGGAAAGGCAGAGCAGTAAAAACTTCATAGCACTACTGAACATTTGGAAAAATGCTAAGGATAGGTAACAGCCAATGACCTTGTTCCCAAGACTGTATTACCTACCATGTTCTTCTTCCTAAAATTATGACAGTTATGCTTTTTTACTGATCCTTAGTGGAAACAAGGGAAAAGTTCATATTTATTGAAATGACACACAATGTGAAATGGCGTTCACTTAGGAAGCTCAGTTGAAATGACACACAATGTGAAATGGCGTTCACTTAGGAAGCTCAGTTTAAGGATATGCTCTTTAGAACACTTAATGCTGCTTTTCTTGTCTTTCTCTGCCCCGCTCTCAGATCTTTTTTGCTGGTGGGGAAGCATAAAATTTGGACTACAACATATTCAGAAGATTTACATGTTGTTCTAAGTAGTCAGTTATATACATAGTCAAATGCCTAAATAAACTTTATAGCAATTACTACTTCTTGAATTGAGAAGAGAATGAATCAGAGCTGCTGACCTTCCCCTAGAAGCTTTTTGAAGTCATTGCACTATGCTAACAAATATTTTCCATGCCAAAGTCATGAAAGCAGGAAAATGCATGCTGGACATGTATTAGATGAATGTGATATGTCTTCATTACAGAAGCCTGCCATTTCTGCAACAGCATCATTTCTGCAACACATGAACAAGTTGATGAACTCTTCTGAATCAGTTATTTATTATTTTAACCTATCAAAGTTTTATACTAATGGACTTCTCAAAAAATGATAATATATAAAGCTAAAGTGGATATAGCTGATGAGTCAACATTCATCATAAGCAATATCTACATCTCTGAAAATATGATAGGCTAGGTAATATGGGAAGTGCCATATACTGTGTTCATAAAATGGACATGATTTTTATAAGGAAAACATACTTATTTACAGAGGTGCAGCAACTGAGCATTACTTTTAAGCCATGTGCAAACCTTCTAATGCCCTTTGGAATTTATATCTGTCCCAAATTCATAGAGATTCTGATCTTTACTCTTCTAACAGTTTAGTTGATTTGTTAGTAGTTCAAGCACCAGCTGACTTGTTAAGGGTCACTAAGGTACACCCACAAAGGGACTTGCCTGTTACTGTGATCTTTAATCCTTACCAGGATTCATAGCCCTTCAGGTACGCTGTTAGTCTTGAGTATATGACGCCTTTCTTCCACCAAATTTGTTAACACAAGCAGCAGGAATAAATCCTGCTGAAATCTGGGTCGTTTGGCCAATGCTCTTTATTTTTGAGAAAGCCAAATATCTAGCTTGAAAAATAAATATCTATCCTCAGTTTTGTCTCCATTCTTTCCAGAATTTGCATTTTCTTCATCTGCTGTGCATCCCGCAGTATTTGGATGGCTCAGTTTTTTATTTGAGGTCATCCCCAGTGTGCATGGCCTCCAACTCTCCTTGACAGTAAAAAACCGTCCATCATGTGAAGCTGACAACCAGGGCACTGATTCCTATGTTTTCCAATACAAGCGATGAGCCAACACTGTCTCTCCATTCTTACCTACGCTGTCATTGCCATCAGTCACTTTATCATCAATGCCATTTTCATGTCATTTTATGAGTACACAGAGCAGGACACCCTGTGCTTTCCATCCTATGTGGTACTAAACTGATTGAATTTTGTGACAGGTTCTGTGACTCACTCTTTCTTTAGGTTGTCTGGAGCATGCTGACCCTTGCTGTGCATGCCTTCAGTTTCCTGAGTCCAGCTACTATCTAAATGATCTTCAGCAGTCCACCCCTGGAGCACTGTTGTGTAACCCACATCAGCATGTTGTTCTTTTTCTCATCATAAAAAAAAATTGCTGGTAAAAATCTTGATGCTAAGTGAGGGAGTTTATACTGACCACCTCTTGGAATAAGATAAAATCCAAGGACTTTCTTACCCAGCTATTCCTGTTCCAAGATTTTCAGAGGACTAGGACACTTGAGTTGCTCAATATAGCATATCTTTTCTAACTTGGGTAAATCTAGTGGTACATCTTTAGCAATCATAATAAGTCTTTAATACTAAAAAGAAGCACTGACGTCTTTTACAAAATATGTTAAGTGACTTTCAACCAATGCAGTTCATCTGACCATTGTTACACTACTGTCACACTCAATGCTAAATTCAATAAGCATTTATACGACATCTTGCAGTCTTCTCAAATCCCTTCAAGTTAATGGAATTGTGCAAGCCAGGGATCTCCAGGACGGTCTATGAAGTTTTAACTTAGACTTCTGTTTGATCTTTGAATTTCCTCATTGAATCATATATTAAAACTTTGGCCAAATTCACCCCTGTCTCCCTGATCTCTGACATGAAGAAAATTTTAGTTACATTTAGAGCTTGATGAGGGAGTTCAGCTGAAGTCACATGAGTCTTGCACTTGATGACATCCTTCCATTTCCAGTCCTATGAAATACAAGTATCTGTGTTCATCGTTTCACCTCTATGTTTCTTTTACTAACAGTCTGCATTTGTTTGTCAGCTTCAGATTGCATGTGTTGTGTGTGCCCTTTAGTTGGTTACTGCTTTCTCTAGTCTAAAATTGGCTTTTATCACTTTTGCTGGCTGATATTATGGCTAGCTGCACAATCTATCAGGAAACAAATTGCTCTTTAATGTAAAAGCAGAAGAGAAATTGCAGCATCCTTCTTTTTCAGTACAGGCTTGAAGGAATTGCTCTCTTCCTCATGGTTAGTGCAAAAAGCAAAGTTCTTTATTCTACCTGTATTGATATACAAAATGGCTCTTTTTAAACTTTATTTACATCATTGACCTTAGCTTAGTAATTTTTACTCTTGCTCAACTTCCTTTATGTATAAACTGGATTGTGTTATCTCGCTTCCTGATCCACTTGTTTCTGTGTGAAAAAGGTTTCTTTTATTAGACTTGCAGCCCTGTTCTGACCTAGTGACTACACTGTTTTCAACATTGAATTGGTAAATTCTTCTGTCCTTGATAGTAAGTGAGAAAACAAGGTTTTTCTCAACAATGTGTTCTGAAAAGTGGAACCAACAATGTGGCCTTACTGATATAACAGAAAATGTCTCCAAAGTTCCAAAAGGGTTCAAGATTTCTTAATTTGGTAACACAGGTATATATTCCCCCTTCAGCTGCTCATTTTTTGCTTAAAAAAAAAATCTCTTTTGTCTCATTATGGTCAATGACACAACACTCACAAACATGACTCACCAATCACCCTATTGGCTCTTGCAACATATTACAAATTATTTTCACTTCTCATTCTTCTTCTCCAGAGAAATAACAAAGTTTAACTTTTCATATTTGTTATTCACTGATAACACAGTTCAATCCTTGCTTCTTTTGTTTTCTCTTTCATGCTACAAGTTCTTCATCTTTAAGAGTCTGAGTCCCTTTGTGCCTCTTCTTGAATCCTTTCCAATTGATTTCTTTTTTTTTTTAATCATGTTTCCATTTCGGGTGATTTTTATCACTGGGTTCCAGATATCACATATGTACTGACCTGTGGACTCCACACACATAAACTAAAACCGAATCTTTAGCAAGTACCTGGTGACCCAACTTCAACCAATGTTCAAGACATGCCCATGCACATCAGCGGCCTTGTGTCTCTTCTTAGGCCTTTCCCCTCTGTTTCAAATGCTACTTTCTAAATCCTATAGGGATGATCACTCCTTGTCTCTTCTAATCGGAGACCTTTCCACAACAGGAGCTCCTGTTTTCACTAGCTTTTGTGAAGAACTACTGACGAGATCTCCATCATAAAAATAAACCCACCAAACTCATCCTTACTGGAGAATTAAGAAGGATTGTAATCTAACTTGGCAGAGATATTATTATTTAACTCAGTCAGGATCTGAATCTGAATAAGCCATAAGATACTGCCATCTGCCAATTTATTTCATTCTAGGAATCTACAAAACAATTCAATTCCAAATAAGAATTAACAATTTTTAGGAATATTCTAGAAATCAAAATTCTGCTAAAATGGCTAGAGAACTAGGCAGATTTTTTTTATACTGAACTACAGTATTTCATGTTTACTAAAATTATAATTATGAATAGAAGAGATGACATATGACTTATCTTCATCTTCTATTAGGTTTAACATTTTAAAAGCTCACTGCTTTGAAATGAATGTATTTTCAAAGTTTATTGTTATACAGCAGGAAAAAAAAAAAAAAAAAAGACTCTGTGTCATGCATAGACAGTTACAACATAGCCTGTTCTCAGCGCAACCAGATGACATTCTCAGTCACGGGGACTTACCGTGGAACAAGAACCTTAAAATCTTGCTAGATCAGGAAAAAGATTTTTATAAAATCTCTCATAATAAATGAAATTACATATACAGAATCACACAGAATTGTTGAGTTTGGAAGAGACCCCTAGAGATCATCTAGTCCAACCCTCAAGTAGGGACACCTGCTCACTCCTGCAGCACATGGCACAGGGTCACATCCAGGTGGATTTTGAAGACCTCCAAAGAAGGAGAGTCCACAACCTCTAGTTCTTGAATTTAAGAATATGGATGATTGAAACGGCCAATACTGATAGCAATAATTTCAGAGCAACATTTCAAAAGATAAGCAAAGAAATAAAAAAAAAAAAATCCATGCAGAAGTCACAGTCCAAATAGCTGCAAATCAATCTCACCTCTCAGGGGTGACTGCTATTCTTCGGACCATCTGGAAGTATTATGATTACGAGTAACTGAGACATTGAATCTCACACTCAGATCATCAGATGCTCACCTGGCTCTATAGAATGAAAGATCACAGAATTACAGAATAGTTGAGGTTGGAAGAGACCTCTAGAGATCATCTAGTCCAACCCTCCTGCTCCAGCAGGGACACCCAGAGCACGGGTCACAGGGTGGCATCCAGGTGGGTTTGGAAGATCTCCAGAGAAGGAGACTCCACAACCTCTCTGGGCAGCCTGTTCCAGGGCTCTGTCACCCTCACAGGAAAGAAGAAGTTCTTCCTCACACAGAGATGGAACTTCCTGTGTTTCAGCTTGTACCCATTATCCCTTGTCCTGTCACTGGCCACCACTGAGAAGGGTTTGGCCCCATCGTTTTCACATTCTTCCCCTTTCGATCTTATCTTCTCCAGGCTAAACAGGTCCAGCTTGCTTAATCTTTCCTCATACGATAGATGCTCCAGTCTCTTAATCATCTTTGTTGCTCTACACTGGACCTTCTCTAGAAGCTCCACATCCCTCTTGTCCCTGCACCCAATACTCCAGGTGCGGCCTCACCAGAGCTGAGTAGAGGGACAGGATCCCCTCCCTAAACCTGCTGGCAACGCTCCTCCTGATGCAGGCCAGGATCCCGTTTGCCTTCTTGGCCACAAGGGCACATTATTCATGGAAGATTATAAAAGATAGTACAGTGCCACCAGTGCCTTGAAATTATTATCAAAAATGGTAAGTAAGCCTTCTAAAAACAAAGAAAAATGTTTACAGAGATCTAAAAAAAAAAAAAGCCTACCTATGAAATGCCTCAATATGCCTAAATATGAATTACATGCCTAAATATGAACTACAGTGGTAATTTGTCAGTGGTAAAATCAGTGGTTGCTCCACGCTACAGAGAAATCCAATAATTGTATGCCTGGAATCCCCTTTGGACAATCAAATTTCCCATTTTATTTTAAAAATCCTGTGGAACTGAAGAGCCCACAATTATTTAAAATTAAGACCATGCAATTGTTAATTATAATACCAGAAATCAAATTCAGCCTTAAAGGGTTGAATTTGATACAGGGTATCAAATATCTGTATACCTGTATATATTGTCACACATGGAACACTCTCAAGAGAAGTATCTGCCAGTCTGTTATATATTGGAAAGATATTCACTACTTTGTACATGAAAGTTTGATTTCTGAACCAGATAGAAATGCATTAAGTTATTTCATTTTTATGTATTAACATATTCCAGTTTTATCTGCTCTAGAATTATATATTCCAGATATGGCATATCCTTATAGTAATGGAGAAATTTCCTATAATGCTGACCTATAATAAGAGATACTAAATGCAGTATCATGCATTTATGTAACATTTAAATGGATTTATTCAAATCTGTAAAAGTATCTCGTTAGTTCCTCAGAATAATGAACTACTAAATGTTATATTGACAAAAACTTATAGCCTTTTTGTGTTAATGCATTCCACTCTCAGTCCACAGGGTAAGAACATTTTCATAGCATTTCCTTGCAGATCAATTGATCTAACTACAGTTAGGGCTCTTATCATTTCTCTGCCAGAGCTGAATTTTGCTCCTAATTATGCTGCAATTGGTGCAACTGTGAGTAGAGAAGATCATGCTTGTGATTACATGGTCCTGAAGACCCCTGTGGGCAGAGGAGAAATGGGACAGCTAAAAGCAGTGAAGTAAGCATATAGAAATCTGAACACATAGAGAGCATCTCTTCTGATGAAGTCTGTATCTGATGACTGTCTAATGACAAAGCATTACTAAGTTGTCCCTCACATTTTATTGGCATGTGTAGATGCTGTTAGATCAGAGTAGCCAAGGCAGTAAGCAGATATCTTGCTGCTGCTGCTTTGCTCTCATTTACTGCAAAAGGGTGGGGAGATGTATAAGAGGAGGGACTGTTCACCACAGTGTTGATCTGGGAAGGAAAATGGACTTCAAAGAATTGAAAATCCATGCCAGTGGTTTGGATCAAGTCTCCATCGTCTGGAAATTTGACCTTATCTCCCCCTTGGCCCTGTCAATTATGACAGCAGTTCTCACTGGCAGCACATTATTCTGTGTCAGTGGAGCATTAGTGGTGTAAATATAGTTAGAGCACTTTTTGTGTAAGAGTGGGAACCATTTCACTGCATCTGTTTAAAGTTTTAATTTAGTTTTCTGGACTAGCCAATGTAAAAAGATATCTACTCCCAAGAGGAAATTCATCCTTCCATGTTAGATAATTACTTAGATAGGGAAAAATGCTATCTGGAGGTACTTCTCTCTCTACCTTTCCCTCTAATAGGAAAAATACATGATTAGCAAAGACTAAAAAGTTCGTCTGTAGACATCTGCCATTAGGTGAGCAGCATTATTTTCACTTGATAGTGATAGTGATCGTGTTGTCATTCAGAAGAACCTTAAGCAGCTGGAGAAACAGGTGAAAAGGAATCTCATTAAGTTCAGCAAAGGGATGCCCAGCCTTGTACATGGGGAGGAGGAACCTCAGGCACCAGTTGGGGGGCAGCTGACTGGAAAGCAGCTTTTCAGTCAAAAACAGCCAAGAAAAGAAAGCCAACAGCATCTTGGGCTGCCTTAGAAAGAACATTGCCAGCAGGTTGAGGGAGGTGATCCTTCCACTCTACCACAGCAATCGTGAGGCCACATCTGGAGTACTGAGTCTAGTGCTGGGCTCTTCAGTACAAGAAAGTCATGGGCAGCCTGAAACATGCACAGCAAACAGTCACAAAGATTAAGGGACTACAGTATCTGTTTTATCTGAGAGATCTGGGACCATTCAGCCCGGACAAGATAAGACTCAGGATGATCAGTGTGTATAAATCCCTGATGGAGGTTGTGGGGGAGGACAGAGCCAGACTTTTCTTACTGGTGCCCATTGACAGGACAAGAGACAGTGGGCACAAACTGGAACATAGGAAATTATATTTAAAGAGTAGTAGAAATCTTGTTCAGAATTATTGAATACTAAAACAGGTTGCCCAGAATGGCTGTGGAACATCCTTGAATCCATTTGGACATGGCCCCTGGCAGCTAGCTCTACCTACCCTTGTTTTGAGTAGGTTGTAACTAGATGATCTCTAGAGGTCTATTCCTACCTAAACTACACTGCGAGACTGTGATGATAGATGTATAGAGCAGAAAAGATGTAAGGACCTTTTCCCATCACTTACACCATAGTATTCGAAGTGAAACTCCCCTGAAACAGGCATGTTAGAATCTCTGGAGATCTCCTAAATGCTGCTAGAGACTAAGCAGCCAATTATGAATAATTTGGCTTATCTCTGTCATACTATTGAACTATCTACTAATGTCAGTATCATTTCTACATTCTACATTTTCTTCTTTATACCTAAAGTTTTAAGTCTGATAAAATGCTCTTTTTATAGAATGATTCATAGCTTGATTAAGCCATGCTACTTTCCCCTTTCCTTCACAAACTTTCTTAAAATTTTCTCCCTATCATCATCTTTTGGCTGTTAAAAACTCAGTTGAAGAAAGTACTTCTGGGAGTCTTGGTTGCATGCTGTATTTGTTTAACTATCTGTTGTTCATGTTCACTATGTATCATTGGTACCTGTTACACAGACAAAATTGTTCTTCTTGTACCTAGCTTCAGCACACTTTGAAACTTATCCCTCTAAAAAAGCCAAAAAGATTATTTGATTTATTCACCTAATAGAGCTCAATTACTTTAAATTCAATTAGTCTCAACTTCAGCTTGTTTTAATAGAGTCCACTTTATTCACTATACATTTCCATACTGTCTAGACAGGCTTTCATGCTTTCCCAGATTTTTTTTTCTCTGTGTGTTCATTAGATCTCTGTGATATCCAAATGACTCTACAATTTTTGTTACTTGCAAGACTAGGATGTTGAATTTAGTCTTTAAACAGCTACTGCTCAGTGCTTGCAATGACTGCAGATAGATGCAGCTGTTTTGTTCCCTGCCCCAGGGTCTCAGCTGTAGAGTCCTGTTTGACAAAGGAAGGAGCTGTGAGGGTTTTTTAACACATAGTTTATGTGGGGAGAAAAACAAACATAACGATCATGGAATTTTTGCTGATTTGTTTCTTTATTTTTTTCTAGTTTTTCTGGCAAAACTTACTTTAGCAGTTTCAGAGGATTAAGGAATAGCAAGGAGCCTTGGTATCCATTTGCCTCTTGTAGGGAACAGGTCTCTCCACAGAGGATACAGAGGGTACCCCATTGCTCTACCACATTCTATCCATCACATTAGATAGCACATATCTACGAAGTTTAGATTTAGCTCATAGGTGCATGTAGAAGACCTGAAGGCATCACTGTCTCAACCCATCAACCAGAGACTACCTCATCTCTCCTTGAGTTAGCCACCTTAGCTACTCATTCAGTGACCTGCTTTTGTCAAAATGATGGGTTAACTAATTAGCATATCTTTACTAAGCCAGAACATTTTTAATTGCAGCAGGCTAGGGAGCAACAGCAGTTAATTGGACACATCTGAGAACAGTAACCTTGGAAGACCAGCAGTAACTAGCTGAATGCAGTAATCTTGCTCTCCTACAGGGCTGAATACAGGAGAAGACAAATATCTATGGTTGAAAGGGCTTGGTGTGGATCTCTGTACCAGGACAGATCAGTTATTCCATGTCACTCATACAATTAGCTTCCACCTCCTAGTCACCTCCACAGACAGTGCTGTCACCTGCATTTACAGCACAACATGATTTTTATTTTGTTGTATAAATTTTTAAATAGCAAAAATATTACTTGATACATGTGACAAGGCATACTATCAAGTGGAAAAAGCAACCACAGTGCTGTCCTGTAAGGAGGAAATATGTCTCATGGGGTACAACACCCAAAGTAAGTTCACTGGGAGGCACTGTTGGTCCAGATTTTCAAAAAACTTTGTTACATTGGATGTCTCCCACTGCAGCTGACCTATCAAAACACCAGCTCACAGGTCAGAGGATGTAAAAACTGAGAGCTCTGTCAAGAACCAGGGGGTTCTTAACGTTTCCTTTATGCCTCCTGCAAAACATTAGTCTTTAGTGAGTGCAGAACAGAGAAAGTTGACAGCGCTCTTATGCTATTTTTTCTGCCCTTACATATATAAAGATGTTACTATTGAAATTGTGATAACAAATTGAAAAGGAGAGTGAGGTCCAAAAGCTGCATTCATTAATGACCTGTAACATGTCACACATTTCTCTCTATAGATACATGCACACAGATACCCATTCAAAACCAATGGTTGCAGATTTTTTTCACTATCAAAATAAAGACTATGAGGCCTCTTGCAAGTATCATAAGATGTTTTAAAGTAATATATATATATTTTTCAATATTAGATTAGACTCTTTGGGAAGTCACGGTAGGCTTTCAGCAAATAGCCAAAACTTATGAAAGATCCTTTCTCTGACCAGCAGCCCAGAAAATTCTTGTTTACCCTTTTGGTTCACGATAAATTCAAAATCAGTCAATGAACTGTCCTTGAGTTCACTAAAAATTTTGTTAAATTAGGCATCATATAATTGTGTCATAATGCCTAGACTGCTTTGTCTTTTTCATGTCATCTTACAGAGTAGATTTGAACATCTGGAGCTTCTCATTTTTAATCAAGCATAATGACCACAAAATGTATTAAAATATTGTATTATTACCTCTTCTGAACAACTAATGCCTATTTTGTAGCTGATAAATTCTCTGGGCTAAATTACACCCTTGGTTAGGAAACGGCTATCACAGAAGCCGAAGGGAGCTTGACATGGTCATCAACAGGTGATAAGTAACCCTTAGGGATAAGAATATAAACATATTATCCCTTCTACTACTTGATCCGACTAATTAAAAAATTAGAATGTGATAAAAAATATTGATGGTGAACAGATGTATTTACTGAATGGTTATTGCAAGTCTGGTTTCTAAAGCTAACATATACAACAGAACAAAGCACTCAATACACTACCATGAGCTTTAAATGTCTAATGTAAACATTTAAGTGTTATTATCAATTGTCTGTAAATCATCAGAAGTGTAGCAAGTATTTTGCTAAAGGTCACATCTACATCTGAAACAGTTTGTATCTAACTTAGCCAAAATACAAGTAATAAACTAATCTCATTGGTACATTATACTCTCCCCATCTGTTGTGCCCACATTTTTTTCTCTTATATCGTAAGTTCTTCAGGAAGAAAACAAGACTGCAAATCCAGCAGGCTCAAACACCATAGATGGGATTAACTAAATTTAGACATCTGTGCTATGAGAAAGTGACTCCAAATATCTCCAATTATTCAGCAATCTCTAACACACAAACCATCTGTGACCAATTTTAGGCAGTCAAATTTCATTTTGGAGAATACTGGGATAAAGCTAAAACCATAACCACATTCATCAAATAAGTTAGTGACTCAGGGGTTTACAGCCTCCAACCAAGTCTCTTTGGAGTGCACAATGACTTTTCAAACTTGAATAGGTCATCAAAAAGTTATAACCTAATCTATAATAGTTATATATTCAAGCCTATTGCATGTAAGTGGGATTCATTTGTTTGTCCTGCTATAGTCCTCAAAATGTGTCATAAATTGATATTATCCCTCCGAGTTAGTTATGCACATTTCCTAATTTAGCACGATCATCCTTCTGGGTTTTTCTTTCAAAATGGGTGCATTTGGAAGCATAATCTGTTGCTCATTTGGGAAAGTCAAAATTTTAGAAAGATTATTCTGTAGCTGAAACATGGAAGCACTGGGAACAAAGTGCAACACACTTCTTCCTCCCACTGGTACATATCATTGTCACACAGACCTGTGGGCTTGACACAAAAGAAATCATCTTGCTTTTATAAATCTAGCTCAATGGGAAGGATTGCCATTGATGTTTGCTTTGCTCACCAGTGTATTTAACTGCAAACTTCAACAAAAATATCTGTCAAAAAACAGCGGGAACATTTTGAACACCTGTGTCCCAGGACAGTGCTAGAATCATTGATGTCGTTTTGGGATATCTTTACAAGGCTTTCTCTCAAGCCATCAAAGGTAATTTTATAGTAAAGGAAACTTGGCCTATATGCAAACACTAGTAACATTGAAAGTGAAATTTGTTTTAATTGTTCAAAGCTGAAGGAGTTGGAGCCAACACCTTCAGTCATGATGGTCTGCCCAAGGCTACCCAGTGAGGACTGAGATAAGATCGCCAAGCCCACAACAAATCCACAAGTTCTTTTTTTTTTCCTTCCAAACTGCCCAAAAGCACAGGGATCCTGTAAAGTACCACCTCACCGTGTTCAAGAGGTAGTGTAAAATAAGTTCCAGATCCACTGTGTTTGGGAATTCATTTTGTCATGGGACAATGCTGAAACAACCCTAAATGCCATATAATATTGCTGTGTTAGCCGAGTATCACCTTCTAGGAAATAGTGGTGATATATAAAATTACTTCTGCACATAATAGCCTCTTCAACTAGTGCTACAATAGTTTGTTTCTGCGCTTTGAAATAGGCATATTTGAGAGCATTGGTGGAATAAGCCTTTGAAGAATAAGTAGCTGATATATAATCCTATTTATGTAATTTGATTTAGTGTTAGACTTTAAGATAAAAGGTGTCACCAAAAGGTGAGGTACCATCTTGGAAAACAACTGGCTTAGGATAGAAGTACTCTGTCCTTATACAGTTTTCCTGTGGTCTTTCATGTTTTCCTCTGAGCTTGCCTTTATCCCCTCTAGGTCAGACTGAAAGCTGAATATTCTAGAACAAAGAAAATTAATGACAACTGCATATTGAGATAGACTGTTGAACTCATCCAGGCAAAAAGCTTTTCATCTCAGACCAAGCTCATTAAAATACTTCTATTTGTTTGAAATTGTTCTCTTATTTTCAACAGAGCTCACCTACTTTAGAAAACAGTTTCCTAAAAATCAATGGCTTTAGATAATCTGAGTTACAAAAGTTACTTGTTGGATCAGAATTAGCACAAGAATAAGAAAATGCAGATCTTCCTAAAAAAAAAAACAGATTTTTTTGAGAAACATGGACAGACTTTGAAGAATCAAAAGTTGATTTTTTTACTTGACCAGGGTTGTAGTAATCCATTATTTATGCATCAGCTGCCTACTCAGCTGCAGAAAATGAGGTGAGTCATTCCAAGGCCTCAAAGGCTTCTGTCCACTGGAGTCATGTAAAGTCCATAGAGAGTAGCAACTGCTCTTGACCAGTGGTCTATATGTCTGCATCTTATGTGCCTCATATCTCCCCTTTCTTTTCAGGTCGGCCCTGAAGAGCAGGTGGCTCTGGATAAACTGGAAGTTCTACAAAGCGGGTAGACTTAATCACTTATCCCTCTGTTAAGGTTAATAGTAGTGAACAACTATATTCTTCAGAAGCATTATAAGCAGAAAAAGGTTTTTAGATCTTCTTGGCTCAAGCACCACTACATATGCACATGCTCTGGATCTTAATGTTCAGATTAGCTTCTTGTATTTTCCAGTTACAAATGCTAATCTATAAATAAAAGATTTTTCTGGCTATCACTAGGACTTTCTTATTTTGACATGGCTTGATCCACCATCATCCAGATTTACTAAAAAAACCCACATTTATTAAAAAGCCAGAAACTTGGCCATTGTGCTCCTCACCATTTATTTCTTGCCATTTAGAAAGTGTTTCTTGATTTAGCATTTGGGTGGACTCTCACTATAGACATATTAGATTCTGTTAGCTAGATCTGTCCAGATTTAAACACGGGGATAACTGTTCTGGCTTAAACAGTAGCACATTATGCCAAAGAGCACAATATAAAATCACTTAACCATCCTGCTGCCTTATTGCCCTGCTTATAGCACTGGTGCAATTTATACTACATAATATATCTCTTTCAATACAGTATTGAATATTTCTACCCTTTAACAGAAAATGAGGTTCTCTGGTTCATGAGTTTTACTGGAATCTGTACAGAATTCTTCTGATAAAATTGTCAAGACTTGTTTTACACAATAAATTGCAATTATGATCTTAGTGTTTTCAGTTCTGATGTGTATAACCAGAGTTTTTGCAACTGCATTAGCTGTGGCTTACCTGGAAGCTGAATTCTTCTGACTGATCTCTGATGCAGCCCTACTTCTCGTGGGAAATGCAATGTTACGAAATCAAGATAAAATTGCAGTCATTTTATACATGTATAAATACCTGCAAAAGACATGTAGGAGTGAAGAGAGTCTGGCCCCATCAAACATGAAATCTCAGCAGCTGCAGTAGGCAAGAGTATTAGGTCTGTGCTGCACTTGCAATACCAGCCCTTCAAACCCAGCTTTCAAAATGTTAAGAAATGGGAGTTGCCTTCACTGTTTTTTTTGTTTCATACTTACCTCTTCTTCAAAGACTTGTCCAGATTTCCAGATCCTTCCCCTTCTTTACAGCATCACCAGGGTCAAAGAGGAGCTCTATCTACACATGGACGGAGTTGGGTCCTCTGGTTCATTTTTCAGGACAGAGCTGAGTTCTGGATACTTTATATTTTCACAGAAGAGCTTTCCATGGGAAAGTGTAGTTGAAATCGAAGTGTGTGTGGAAACAAATGTTGTTAATTTTGATGAAATCACCAAACAGCAAAAAGAAGAAATGGCTCATTATGTTCTTCTCTTTTTGTCTGATAGTATTTTCACCAATATTTTTTATTACTTTATCCTGAAAATATTGTATTTCATTATGTTTATAACTTTGAATGATACATTCAAAGTAGTATTTCATAACTTCATATATTTCAATGATTCAGAAATGTAAGGATTTCAAAAGTTTAATTTTATGGAAAAAAAGGAAAAATTTTGGAGTTAAAAAATGTAAAATATGAGAATTTCTTGTAAATCTGAGTTCTTTTTCCAGTCAGGCTTCACCAGGATTCACACCATGAACATTTTGTTTAATGTTTGTTGGTGCAATAAACTTCTCCAGCTTGCAATAAACTTCTCCAGAGTGACAAAAGTAGCTGATAAATGCAAGCTAGATGAGGGAAAAATTATACAAAGACCAAAAATGATTCCAACAAAGTTTCTAATCTCCAAAATCACAGAATTTTCTCTCTTCCTTAGCCCAGTACACTAGAAGAGTTCCCAAATGAGTTCACAAGTTAACCAGTCTCCCTAGTAAACTCTTCCTGAAACACGATTCATCTCATAAAGATTATTTTGATGCAGTTCTCATGTTCTAGTAAACAACTCTGTTTTTTCTGGCATTGCAAGATTTCTTAGACAATATACTGATACATTCAACCATCAAAATGAGCAAAACCAGACGTGAGATACTATAAAATACTTGGCTAGAAGTATACCAATTCAATCCAATTCAATCCAAATCTGTGTGAGATGATAGAACCCAAAACAGAAGCTTTCATGTTGTTATCTTTCCATATGATAAATACAAATTTGAGCAGAGCTGAACTGTGATTTGGCAGTTTTTTTCTTTGTTAGCTCTAGTCCTATTTTCAGAATAATCAGCCAAACATTACCAGTGTTTTTCTCTGGGTTCCAAAATATGAATGTAAAGCATGCAGATCTGGATGGCAAATAGCTAATCCTTGCAAACATGACAAACAAATTTTATATGATTTGTGGATGAGTATTTCCTCTACATTTGTGTCTGTCTACTGGTTCTTTGTCAGGCCATTTTGAAGGTCTTTTTTTGAAAAGGTGAAATTTTCACATTCTAAACAACAGACCTTTAGACCCAAGCACACTACCTAAAAAACAATTAATTCATGAACCATAACATCATCACATTAGCGATCATTTCTTTATCTTACAGCTAGGGACCTGGAGCAATGACAGGCAAGATTTGGAGGGCAGACAGATCGGAAAGATGTGCTTAACCACTGTGATGTTTCCCTTATCTGATCATTGACCGATGGCTAAAAGATAGAGAAAGATGTGATTTGTACAAAGTGAGATTCTGCAGATGCTATTCTTATTCACTTCCCTATTTTATTGTAATTTGATGTCCTATTCTAAAAATAGTAGATCAGGCTATATGAATAATAAATACTAATTTCCCGGGGTGAGCTAGAAATCTAGCAACAAGAACTGCAAACTTCATGTTAAGTTGAACTCTGAATCATGCATACCTGTAGTATAGAGAAAACAAAACAAGAGAAGAAAACCCTTGATACACTTTGCAAATGATTTTTTGCAGATATGTTTTATGCTACTAGTACACAACAATGAATACATTTTTTTTAAATTCTTTTTGGGGAGGAGGTGGGGTGAGGAGGGGAGCAGATTTTCTTGGTGGTGTTGTGTTTAATATTTTGGTTTTGTTCCGCCCTAAACATGCAAGAAATAAAATACATCAAATAAAAATTGTCATCTTCTAGATATTGGGGCAATCAAGCCAAAATATTTTAAAGTCAGCAAGAAAGAGGCTAATTGGGCCCCTCAAAAGGGCCAAAAGTAAGTTAATCTTTAGAAATGAGACAGAGATCTCATGAAAATGCATGAAGCTGTCTGACCTCAGAAGATAAGATTTTAGCTGAACTTTGTCCTTCTTAGGGGGGAAGATTAAGGACTTAATGATAAAAACAGGTGATAGAAACTGCTAACAAAGGCAAAGTGAGTGAACAATAAGATCACCAAATACCTCACAATAAAAGCACTGATTAAGACTTCTCTTGTTCTTTCTCTGCTGTGTCACTCCCCTGTTCCTCTTCTCTTTGAATTGTGGTTGCAGGTCATGCAAAGGCAGCTATAAGAGCCTTATCAGCTCTTCAAAACCAGAACAGCCTCGGGCTTCAAAGCAAGAATAGAAACGTTTTCTATTGATTCTTATTTCTTCACCAAATATCAGTGGGCTAAGTTTGTACTAGCTTCACTCTGATACGGTACCTGTTATCAGGCACTGCTTGTCTTTCAGTGACTGACTAGGTACACAAAGACAAAATGCGCGTTCCAGCTGATTCTGCAGAGGTGCAAGCATTACTCATGTGGGATCCACAGGGAATGTGTTCTGCTGGCCAGCCCAGAATCACCAGGAACAATGATCAGATCAAAGCTTCAGGCATGACGTATTGGGAATCCCTTACCCTACATATCTCACTTAAGGATATAAATTCCTAGCCTGCTGCAATCTGCCCATCCACTATGTTATTTGTAATATACCAGCAGCATATAAATATCTCCCCATTGTACTGATGGTTGCTCTTCATCAGAACTACTGACAGCAAATTCCCAGGAGTGGATGTACAACTAGCTGCCAACAGTGTTTCCAGTTTTGTGTCCACTGATAAAATTTAAAAAAAATTAAAAAGCAGTGGTAGTAACTTGGGTCATGAATAAGGTGAATAGTGAAATTCTGTAGCATAATTTGTGGGAAAGCTTGTAAGATATGCACTATCTATCCAAGAGCACCAAGGGCAGAGCACTGCATGTCAATATCATGCAAGAGGAAGTGGCTGTAGTTTGCTGCTCTTGCAAGGATGAATCGAGAGTTAATCACCCTCCTCAAGTCACAAGACAGTGTGCAGTGGTTTGAGTACTGCAACTCTCTTTTGTGAGCTCTTTGTTTCTGTCTGTTTCAAAGTCATTTGACTTTAGGACTAAAATTCCATGTTGTTAGCTCCATGGATAGTAAATGCAGGGTTGGTAGGATGCATGCATCACTTTTATTTTTTCTTGTTTTCTTTGAACAAAAATTGCAAATCTATCTGAAGAAGAAACAATAACCTCTTTATTACATACACGCAATTACCCTGCCTCCTTTTTTCAAGCTTGTTACAAAACCCTAATTTTGCAGAATGACTTTAATGAACCTCTGCTCTTTATTTCCTGTTTAAAGCTTACCCCTTGCTTCTTTCTTCCATCTCTGTTATTACCCTGCAATGATCATCAGCGTGTACAAAGGCAGTTACCAGTTTCCAAGACATTTTTGCTGTGTAGCTAGGGTCGTGTATATGCATGAAACATTCATGAAGGAGTAAATTTCATCACCTTTATGTTATCACAGTAAAAAAACAGCTGAAGGCATTGGTGAAGGAGTAAATTTCATTGCCTTTATGTTAGCACGGTAAGAAGAGAGATGAATATTGTTTGAAAAACAAATACCATCTATTAAAATTAGTGAAGAGGGATGGCTGGTGGAGATGGTGCTGATGAATGGAACTTGGCACTTTCGCTATGACTCTAAATGCTACCTGTTATCTCTGGGAGGTACAGAGGTACAGGCTGGGCTGTCAGCTACATGATTGTGCTTTTGATAGACGATTTATATCATCTTTACATCTTGCAAGTTTTTGATTCTCAAGTAATATGACGAGTTCCCAGCATTTCTCCCTATGTGGGACCACCTACAAGAATATCTCTACAATTACTTAATTTTGGCTCTTACTGCTCCCATGCTAAATTGAAAAAAAATTAAGTGCTTTCCAGCCTCACAGGCAGGGAACTTGGATGCTGAATGCTTACATGTGAGTTGGCCACAGTCACATGTAAAGTCTGTGACATGACCACAAACTCAGGTCGCTTTCACTGTCCACCTCCCCACCTGTCCAAATTAAATGACTTCACTACAAAATTACACTTCCACCGACTCCTATAGCCTAAACAAGAGTAGAATTTGACTCTCCACATACAGATTATTTATTTAGCTACACACAAATGTGTAGAAATAATCCAGTGTAAGTAATTGCAGGGCACACGAGCGGTGCAGACCACCCGCCACTCTTACTAGGCTCCAGGTGCTGCCTTGCACCCAAACATCTAATAGGAGAAACAGATTGCTGGTGGAAAAGACATTTCAGACTGAAGGATCCCGGTCACCTGTGCAACTCAGTGTGACACCAAGGCCGCAGAGCAGAGGCTGAGGCCCTCCAGAGGAAGTTGCCATGGAAGCCACAGGCTGCCAATACATCTCTGTGTGTAGCTCTCGCTACTGTGGATGAGACACATGAAGGCATTTCAAAGGAGGAAGAGATCCCCTGAGGTTTTATCTTCAACTTGTTTTCCAAAATCCAAATGACTCTCTCGTTTCACTATAGCATGTTTTAGCTGCAAACTAGTTCATTTCATCTTGAAAGGCTTGGTTGGCAGCTTTAGAAAAACAGGAGCTCATACTTATTTCTGAAAATTAAAACATTTGAACTATATTTAAGCTGAAAACAGCCTTCCCCAGTATGGAGCACACTGGTACCAGCAGATATTGCATGTTGTTAGCACCTAGGAAGTCAGCAAGACCCATAACTGGCAGTTTAAGTCCAGCTGGTAACAAAGATCCTCAAGCAAGCAGGTGCCTGAGGTCTACCTGTGTGTATCAGCAAAGTCCTTGAACTGGAAGGCATAACCACTTTGCCCTCTGACTCTTCCCTAGATAAGACAGAGGGATATTGGCAGGGTTGCAACAGCAAACTTCACACCTAATTTTTTGCAATGGGTACCTAATACCCACAAATGATCCCTCTGTGTCTAGTCTTTTGCATTTACATTTGAGCAATATGACTACAAGATCTGTGTGGATCTGTGTTTTATATTCTTTCTGATGTAAATAAAAAGCATATGAGAATCCAGTCGGAGCGATTTTTGGTCTGTCAGGTCCACACCATTTTAAAAACACACTCTAATAGATCAAATTATTTCATATTTATAGGATATGAGTTTCATTTCCTGAACATGTGACAGAACTAAACTTGCATGTAGTATGCATCAGGAAGTAAATGCAAATTAGTACTATAGCTATAACATGTTTGCTAGGGTCCTGTGTAAATAATTAAAATCTCCACTGCTGGACGAAACCAAATATTGGAACATATAAATCTCAGTGGGACTAAGGATCATCACAAACTTCTCCACTCTTCTCCCAGTTTCCAGCATCCTTTATCTGACAAGTGCTGAGTATTTTTCCCTGTAAAATAAAACAACACTCTACAAAAACAAACATCCACTATTAGGCTTCATGCCAGAGGAACGGAGATCATTAGAAAGAAATAACAATTTGGGGGAGAAGTTAATTACATGCCTTCATGTACTACCAAAAGAGTTCAGATGTTATAGTATAAATAGCACAGATTCTTCGTCCTTTGACTGTTTCATTTCTAAGCTCATATTTGATCAAATATCCTTCCAAGATCCAGTCTGTGTAGAAAACGTTTTGGCAAGATTGTACAAAATAATGTGAGAGAATCTTAAATTCATATAATTTTGAATTACTAATTTTTGTGTGTACAAAAAGAAGAAAGAGAAAGGAAAAAAAAAAAAAGGTTTCAGAATTAGTCCTCACAGTGAGATTTTTTACTTTGTGGTAATGAAGTATTGCAAGCCCCTGTGCTTCCTCCCACACACAGAGCAAATGTTAACTTACTGTTAAGTGAATAGACTTTGTCCAGCCTTGCTGCTAAGTAGCAATAGCTGCTTGCAAGCCAGGAGCACAAAAGCGGTGGGTGTTACAGGAGGAACTGTTGCTTGGTCCCTTTCATCAGCAGCTCTCTCCGCAGCCGGAGGGCTGTATTTTAAACCCCATGCACTCGGCTTTGACTGAGACTTTTAAACAGTACTTGGCACCACGCTGGTGCTTTAGCGTTGCCTGCGCCAGGCTGTTCTCTCCAGGCACAGAACAGGACAACATGGATCAATTCCCGTTAGCTCCAGGTGCGACATCTCCTGGGCCGGAGTCCACAAGCCGCCAGGAAGTTCAGATCGTGCAAACCTCAGCTGTGCAGGGCAGCTCAGCCATTGGGCTGTCCAGAAAACTCAGGAATTCAAATATCAAGCATTGATTTTGTTTTTCAGTCAGTACAACACAGGTTTTTTAAGGAGAGAGAGCTGCATACCACAGTTATTGGCTGCTTTAGGACAGAACGTACATGTCACAGGCACTTGCTTGAGAAGCAGGATTATGTTGATCATTAAACACAGAGAAACCTGCCTTGGTTTCCATCTATTTCTAAGGTTTAATCTAACCTAACAGGCTGATGAGATGAAAATTTTAGTGTGTGCTTAGATATGCTGGTGGAAAATGGACCTACAGCCATGCTCCCTTCTTCCAGCAGCTTGTGGCTTGCGCTCGGCCTTGTGTAATCCTCCTCCTCCACACGTTCAGCTCTAGCTCCAGCTGATATCCCAAGCAGTGGCCTCTTGCATCGCACATATGTATTGGACATGTCCCTCCTCTTGAGATGCTCACATTTTAACCTCAGCAAGATCTGTCAGAGCCCTAAGTTGCATCTTTGTCTTTTTTTTTTCCTCTCTCTCCCTATAATTTTTCCCAAATGTCCTTTTAGGCAGTGAGGTATCCAGGCACAGCATTTTGCCGGATTCTGTCAACATATTAGTGAACAAGCGCCCCTAAGGGTTATGTTCAAGAACAGAAGTTGCTGAGCTTTTGTTTTCCTTCTTCTTCTGTTCTCTGATGTAGTTTCCTGTTTTTCTTCATTTCATGCCTCATGAAATGACTCAGATCTTAACTCTAAATTTTCCCCACCATCCTGAAACCTCAAGCACAAGCTGATAACCAGACAAATATGCAGATGACCAGTGAAGGAGTTAATTCAGGGCTCATAATGCATTCTGTTTCCATGCATTATGATTTTTTCCTATACTCGCTTGAAAACAAAAATCAGAACTAAATCAGAGTCTAGAAAATAAGTGAAGTAAAAACACTGAAATCAAAGTCATGTGGGGAGCACACATTAAATAAATTATGAAAATAGACAAAAGTTTGCAATATGATTTTTTTTTTTAGATTTCTTGTTCAATTGGTAGATTCCCTGCTGCCTAGAAAATCTCCTGTTCTTTTCCTAATAAAATGAAAGTGGGTGTTGGGGTAACCATTTTTCCATGGATTTTAGCTTCTAATGCTAATGATTAACAAATCCTTGGTGAGGACTGTGGTAGCTATCTCTATTGCAAAAACAATCCTGACTGCTTTAATCTTTTAGCATTTCACGCACGCACACATCACATTTCCAAGTTAACCTCCAGCTTGCTACAGGATTTGACATGGCCACGCACACAGGAGTGGAAGACTCTTTGCTCCAAGACTCACTCTGCGTTCAGCATTTCTCCCTTGAGCAGGGCAGCAATGGTCCAGAAGAAGAGAGGGTCTAAGTGGGAGAGATTGTGAAAACAGGAGGCAGAGAAATATGTAGCAGAGCAAGAATGAGTATGAAGAGTGATGGATGCAGACTTCACACTGGGAAAGAGAAGTTAAATTTGCTGCTCCTATCATAGATAGGCAAGGAAGGGATCCAACCACTTGACATATGCCTGGCATTTCTCTGGGGAGAAGTGTCACTTATTTTTGTAGGATGAGGTATACAACAGTGTTCAAGTCCCTTCTGCTATAAATGAGACTTTTGGAGAGTCCATAGATTGTGTTTTGCCTGTCCTGCAAATTGAGGGGGGATTTTCTTGCGGTGGGAATGTTGCCCCAGGGCCGGAGTAGTGTGGGCACAGTTTGCAGAACTGCTGCAGACTGGTTGTTGCCAAGTCTGCTATGTCAGGACAAGTGTCTCCTGGCCGGGGTTTCTTCCTTCCTCTTTCAGCTGCATCCCATGGAATTTTAACCTTTCCTTTCTCAAACCCACAAAGCTGCTAGCACCAGTCTGCAATGTGGGGTGTGTGTCTGTGTCCATGTCTCTTGAGCTTGTTCTGCCCTCAGCGAAGCAGCAAATTGTGGTTACACTTCAGGCTGCAGGTCCCCACAGCTCTGTCCCACTTTCGCTAGATACAAAACACCATCTTGCTGGTTCCTCCTTGAATAAATGTTGATGCTGCCCTGTAAAGCGTTAAGGAGTGTTTAACAGGCCACAGAAGACAAAGTCAATCTGAGGAATCTTAACTTGATTCCAAATTATCCCAAATAACATGAAAATGTGAAGGTTCCCGTCCAAAAGCCACTCAGCATAGCAAAAGGAAGTCATTTTGAGAGTTTGCTTGCAGTATCGTGGACTGCCTGGTAAGTCCCAGGAACCTGGATTGTGATTGTGACTGCACAGGACAGGGTTCAAAAACAGAAAAAAAAAAAGAAGTTTGCTTGTCTTGGCTTCATCAGTACTCATAGAAAAAATCCTTGTGTTTCACAAAATAGTGTCAGTGGTTGAGAAAAAGTCATTGTTTACCATGGTACTTGTGAATGTCAAAATCTGCTGTGGTCTTGGAATTACCATAGTGAAGACATGATCACTTTTTGTAAGTAGTCAAGTGTTATTTGATGCATCCCTGGAGATGTTCTCTCCAGCATCTCCCCCAGACTTCCATTTGGAGATTGCACGAATGCATTCTCCGTGTTGTACTTCTCACCCAAAGTGACTGTGTCCTGTGGGGCAGTGATGAGAGAAGATGACTGTATGTTCGTATGAATATGTTCATATGAAGATGAATATTGTCTCTGAAATAGATAGGCTGAACACTGTTCCTGATTATAGCTTCATTTACTATGAAAATGTTTCTCCAGCTCAAAAGCGAAAAGGTGGATTTTCAGTCTCACAAAAGCCCTGCTATGGCTTTTTCAGGGCTGCTTGTTGTTGCTTAATAAATTGCATTCTGACAGCCTTCAGACCACTTTTGTTTTTTAAATAACGTATTGTTTATATTGTGACAGTACCTAGGAATTGTAGGACGCCACTGGGGTAGGTCCTGCACAAATATAAAGAGACAGCCCCTACTCCCTCATGCTCTTTCCCTCTTTTATTATCCCTATGCCAGACAAGAAAATACCTGGAGTCAATAGATTGAGAGTGCAAACAAAGACATGGTGAAAAACTAGCTCCCAGCTTCTTACCTAAATTGGAGTGAAGCAGTCACACCACTTTAAGGTTAATGCAAGTCAGTCCTGTGGCTCTGTAATATACCTGGTATTGTTTTCAATAAAGTAAAAATTGCTTGGAAGAGGGAACAAGCAGAGGAGAATCAAAGGGGAAATGAGAAGGGAAAAAGTGAGAATAACAAGACAAAACAAAACAAGAAAAGAAAATACAAAGGATGGAAGACAGAAAAAAAATGGAGATTGTTTTTTCAACATCTTTAAGGCCCAGATATTGCTGTGGTATGTGATTCCAGTTATTGGCAGAAAATTACTTGTTTAAAACACAATTTTGCCTCTGTTTATAAAATATCAAATACATAAGGCAGAGAACAAATGCAAACAGGTTCAGTCCAGGTGGTGCATCTGGTTTGTGGTGATTAAGACCTGTCTGGTGCGGCACAGAATGCCAGAGCGAGCAGCATATCCCCCTGCTCTGGATGTGGCACCACTTACTCCTGCATGAGCTGGCATCCCTTCGGCATGAGCTGGAAATGAGGCTCAAATGTGCTCCATCACTGCCCTGCCAAACTGATTAACACTGCTGATTTTAACAGATAGTCTTCATGCTTTGATGCTGTTTTTCATGTTTGTGACAACTAAAAGTTATTGCAGAACAACTTTGTCTCCTGTTAATTATCTCATAGCGGCACAATACAGGTTTTCAAATTAATTGTATTACAAGATAATTCACCTTTCTATCTCTTTGAAGAAAGAATAATAATCAGACTATTGGATAACAGAATCAAAGACCCTAGTGCAGGGCCATATATTAGCATATTTACCGTATGTTTCCCCTGGGAAACAGTAGAACCTGAAAGAAGGAGCCTTCCTCAAAAGACAGTTTAAAGCAGGAGTATACCTAATGTGTGGTGCCTAAAGCACTCTTGGTATGTTTTTTACATATGTTTACTTATTATTCCTGCAGAGCTATGAGATTGCAGGTGTTCCCTGCAGGTCGCTGATCTCATTGTGGCCCATGGCAAACACCACACCACATAATAAAAGTGCTCTCAGTTCTTCCCTTTGCTTGGGATAAGAACCTTCTTCTAATTTCTGAACTGAATTTTGACCTGGCCAGTGTCTGCTCATCTGCTGTTCTGTTTGATTTATCTTCTTCTCAGGTGTCCTCTCCTGCTGATGCACTAACAGCCAGCAGTGATATGCATGGATTTCACAATAGCCTGGATATGAGAAGTGAATGACAGTGGAAAATAAAGTTCTTATCTTCTTTAAACCAAGACGACCAAAATGCACTTGCAAACACATGAGATTTGGGTTGAAATCTGATTACATCTGTATTTCAAGTGAGTTGAGAAACAAGTTTAGACAAAAAGCTTTTTAACTTCATATATATATTGAGTGAAACTGGAAGAGACCAAGACAGAGTTCACTTTATTTTATTTATTGGTTGCCCTAATATCAAAGGAGCAAAAAGCAATTGTAGACTAAGCTCAGTGATAAACAGGAAGGTAAGTACAGAAAGTTTTTGGGGAGGTGACATTACCTTTCTTTCTGACAAACTTCAGGTCTGATGGAGAAATGAAACACTAAGGCTTGGCAGGATTTCAGGAAAACCATTACAAACTGACAAGCTCTTGACACGTTTTAAAATGTATTATTCGTATAACACAACCTAGAGTAACAAGCAAAGAAATAAAAGTCAAAAAAAATACAGAAAGTATCTAGTGTTTGTTTTCAAAATTCAGGGTCTAAAAGCAATAATGAATATCTGGTGCAGTCACATGGTTCTTCAGTACACAAAGAATTTCCGTGGTGTTTGGCTTGAGATCACAGCACAGGTTTAATATACATATTCCCCCTATGTGCTACATAAATGCATCTTAAAACATTTAAACTTTAAAGTAAGGTAGGATTTCAGCTGAGAGAAAGGCAATAATAATAGAAAGGATGTATGCCCAGCGGTGTTATAATTGCAAATGTTCTGTGTTTTTAATTTGTTCTCAAACAGAGTACAGTGCCAGAGGCCTCTTGCAATCTGCGGGCAGCAACACATAGCAATAAAATGGGAAACGCTGGTATTTGGCTGGGGGTTTACCCTGCTCCTTCTTAACTGAGCAGTTGATAAAACACAGCAGTGGCTTGGGGTGCCATCAGCTCCCCAGTTGCCAGCAGGTTTGGGTAATGGTTTGTTGCACGGTGAAAATACCTTTCCACCTGCCAAGGAAATATGTTCTGCAGGGCGTACCAGCCCCTGCTGCACTGGAGGTGGCTTTGCCACCAGTTCCTAAGGGTGGCTGACTTCTGGGTGATGCAAACTGCCAGAAGTTACATGGCTGCATGCACAGAGCACCCGTGTGATAGGACCAGACCTTACACTGCTGTGACTGAGACAGGGCTCAATTTGTGGCACAAAACCGGTTTGGTTTCATAACCCATCAGCAAAGGGCAGCTGAGTCTCCCTTCAGGGCTGTGGTGCGTACCCCAGCTTCGGACTTGTGGTCTGAAATTGCAGGTCTTTGAAAACCAACGCTTTTGGCAAACTGCTGATTTGCACCTCAAAATAAGAAAATGTGACAGAAGTTTGGAAGAAGTGAGTTAGATCATTAATAAATTAGTCCTAATACGGAGCAGAACTCAGCATTAAAACCAATCCAGCACTGTGAATGACGCTGCAGTCCCTCCTCCTCCCACTCCTTCCCTCTCCTCTCTCGGTTTCTGCTGGCTCCAGTGACCATCTACCTGCAGGTTCAGTGGAGCAGGGAGTTGATGCACTAGAAAGTTAGTCTCCTTTTGGCCTGATCAGCTTGCTCACCTGTGAGCACTCAGGCTCCAGACCTGCTGCCAGGAAAGCCCCAGGAGCCTCCCACCGAGACTGGGGGAAGAGAGGGAGAGAGGCAGAGCCTGTTATTTGCATTGGCAGCCTGCAATTACACGAGATAAAGCATAAGATCAAACTGCAAAGAAACACTTGGGAAGTGAAAGGGATTAGCACTTCGATTATTTACATATTTGAGAGTTGACTGGAAAGTCTAAACATCAGGGATTTCACTGTTTTTATTTCATTGTTTTGATTGGCTTAAGATGATACAGCCGTGTTGCTGTCAGGATTTCTATTTTTCACAGCCATCCAATTCCTCAGCAGAATGTACACACATATCCTAACCTGTGGCACATATAAAATGCTTCAGGTTAATTCCCTGACTTACTTTTCTCAGTTCTTAACAGTAAAAATAATAGAGCTTGCCTACCCAGTGTGTGGATAACTAATTATTTCAGTTCTGTAAAACCTTTGAAGACTAAAGTGTTTGTACCTATCAAGCACTCGGATGGAGAAGCTGTCCATATAGGTGATCTGCTCATTCTGAAAAATGGCATTTCTGTCCAGTGGAGGCAACTCTGAGACGGTCACCTGAATATTACAGTCTGTTTTACTTCCTTTTACAGAATCATGGGGCTGGAAGGATCTCCAAGAGTTTGTCCAGTTCCCTGGACAAGATCACCTATGCCTGTCTTTCCCCACAGATGTTTGTTCAACGTGTTCTTGGGTCTCCAAGGACCCAATTCCAGATTCCTCAACCTCCACAGGAAATCTGTGCCTGTTCTCTCTCATCGCTAGAAATGTTTTCCCAGTGTCTGACCTATTACTTCAGGGTTTGGTGCAGGCGGATGTCCTCCAGGATAGGTTGGATGTGCTCAGGGGAGATTCTTCTGACCCTAAGCAACTCAGATATATGCTTCTGGGAGCGAGCCACCCAAGGCTGGACTCAATCATCCATCTAAAACCCTGTTAGTGCTTTGATACATTCCATATTCTATAGATTTAAATACCTGAAGGGATGCAGACTTAAAACTTGGCTTCCTCTATATTAAAACTTACTGAGCTCCAGGCAGTTTCGGCGATAATAGAATTTTCATGTTACTTTAGCTACAGCTATATTTTCTGTTACACTGCCCTAATTGTAGCATCATCTGGATATTTGAGTAGTGGCTTAATCAGAATGGAATTAGCACGGTTATTTTAATGGTCATTACAATAGCCAAAGCAAAAGTTTCAAGGAAGCCTCCACCTAAATTTCCCAACTTTGTAACAATAGCTCAAATTCAACACTGCTGAAATTAAGAAATGATTTTTCAGGAGCAAGGGGAATATACACACATGCAGAGAGTCCATTTAGTCAAGTATTCTGTGTATCATCTTTCCGGGGAATAAAAAAAAAAAAAGGTAATAAATCTTCAAAGGACAAACGTCAGACAGACTGACTGAAAGGTGATATTTATACCGGACTCCTGGGATCAGATTCCATGATGACTTGTGTCCTTGCACTGGTGCGTAGGAAAGCCCAGGCTCCGCTGACCTTCTTCGACAGCACTGAGCTTGAGATGCTTTGGAGGGGTGCAAAGGCCCAGCTCAGTGAATTCACTCAAGTTAAAGTATTTTCCCAACCCTCTGCTTTTTCTCCACCCACTTCCCTCCCCGTTTTTTTTTTTTTTTTGTTCACCTTTGCATGTCCCCACACTGCTCTGCAGATGGTTTTGCTAGTGCATGGGGAGAGGAATGATGCTCTTGGTCAGGGAACACACCAGATCATTAAACCACCCTCAGCTTGTGCCAAAATTCCTCCTAAATATTATTGCAATTATTATTACTATTATTTAGGCTTTGGACAGTTGTAGCATTTTAGAAAGCTAACTTTTTGAAAAGTAGGACCAATTAAAAAATCTGTTGAACAGATTTGAGGAAATACACTGGCTGTTTCCAAAAGGAAACATGTGAGTAGACTTCTTCCACATTTCTCTGTTTATTTTATTATTAGTTCCAGCTTCAGAATAAAACATGTTTTAAATAAATAAATAAATAAATACGAAACAAAACAAATAAAACTTCCTGGAAAACACTTGTTTCCTGACCCGCTACAACCTTCAGTCATGTTTTTAGACACCCTGAGCAAAATGTTTTCCATACAATTTGGATAAATAACACAACAAATTAAAACGGCAGCAGTTAGTATTGTCAGTGCTGACAAGTCGTGGTCCCTTCTCTACATGCCTCATATATACACTAGACAAATCATCCCGATAGTTCTGTTTACAAAATTAGTTCCTATAATTGCTAGCAACATTTTGAACTGTTTCAGGCAGCTTAGTCTTCACTTAAATTATGTTTTTAAGGGTTTAACAAATACATCTTAACTACCTCCTCCTAGAAAACATCCAAAAGAAAGGCTCCATGGTAAATAGGATGAGTTCAGTCACACATGAAGGTATATAGTGCCAAGCTGGTTTCAGTACCCTGCAGTAAAAGCACTGCTTAAAATTTACAGTGAGATAATGACTGTGCATGAATTAATGCTCTGGAAAATAAGTCTTTGACTACAACTCTTTGCTTTTTACAGGCATGTAATTATCATGTTGCTCTTGCAGAGAGCTATCCACAGAACAACAAAACAACTCTCAGTCAGGAGTTAATATCAGAGGCTACAGAGGTCCAGAAAAATGCAAACATTTTTGCATCTTCCCAAATTACAAAGTAGATAAAAAAAAAACCCTCTCAAAAGTCTCAATTCCACATTATGTTTGGGTTCTGTATTTGTTGCAATTATTTCTGCTACACTGTACTAACAGTTTCAGTTGCAGTTGGGAGGATATGCTGCTGTGGGCTGCACAGTTTACAAGAGAGATCAGTTTTTATAAGATAGATATACCTGAAATGGTTGTTAGGCTTTTGTGCACAAGGATCCTTTTTCAGTTCTCTGTTTTCCCTAAAACCAGCTTTGTGTGAAGCAGTCTGGACACATCACCATCACTTTGTACTTTAAAATTGCAGATGGGCCATTACTACTCAAGTCATCCTTAGCTCCCAGACTGGGGAACTGGCCTGACTGATTAACAATCACTTTTTGTTTGTTTTCTCACAAGATTGTTTCCGCAGCAAATCTTTTCCTTACATAAGTCCCCATATGGTCACACAAAACTTCTACCTTCAGTGGTGGGTCAAAGTGGCCAAGATTGACAAAGGCAAGAGATAACTGCTTAATTTGGCATGATTGCCAAGCATTGAGTATGTAGGGAGCTAATCTAAAAGTTTATCACTTGCCTTACAAAAGACAGCAATGAATATCAAAGCTTTGGCAGGGCTAGTACCAGACCACTCCCTCTCGGAGACAAGAAGCCACTGAAGTGACTTGACCCCTCTGTAGGACTTCGCCCCCAGTCTCACGAGACTGCAAGAATCTACAAACCAATTAAAAATAAAAACAACATGTTTTTGAACAAATGACTGGGGGCAGTGCCTAAAAGCCAAAATCAAATACTGAGGTTCAAAGCACAGTCCACATGTGAACAGGCAGGAACATCCAGCTAGTGTAATGGTGAAGAGATAACGATACCAGACATTTTCTGTTCCTGCATATAAAATGTGAATAATTGAAAGACAAGACTTTTCCCTACGATTTCTGGGAATTCTATTTTTTTTTTTTTTTTGGAGAATATAGAATTAATAAAGCCTTGCTGGTAGAAAAAAAAAAAAACAGACAGGATCATACTGTGTAGACACTTCTCAGTAGATAGACTTGGTCAGAAATAGGAAGGCACAGGCCTTCCTACTGCCACTCTAGCAAAATGTAGTCAGGGTTGGGGAAAAAAAAAAGAAAAAAATAAAACAAGAAATAAAAGAAAGCTAAACCCTAGAGCTGTCTTTTGATGCTTATAACAACACTGCCGGTCAATGCAGTTTCACTGAAGTGAAACAGTATTAGTTTTCCTGTCTGTAACACAGTGGAAATGCTACTTACTCTGCCTATCAAGTTAATGCTTCAAGATACTCTCAAGCCTGTTCCAAAACAAGTGAAATATATTTTTTGTATCTTTGCTGCCTTGAGCAAGATCATATATTATCTGGTTGTTCTAACATTCAGCAAGGTAACGTTAGACTAATCCCTCACTGGAAGTTGAGGGAAAGGAATAAAAGCAAAGTGACGGCCCTAAATAAACTTGAATCACTTGAAATTCCTCCAAGTTACGGATGCAATTCCAATCTTCAGAGTCAAATCACTCTGTGGATCTGGTGTAGCTCAGGAGTGAGTTAGTTAAAACCAAACTTCTGAGGTCAAGATAAGAGATTTTCACCAGTTTAAGAAGGTTAAATTTCTTTTTGTAGTTAAACTAATGCATTATTTTCACAGCCAATATTCTACATGTACATGTTGTTCCCCTGAATGGCTTTGCTGGTTTTTTTTTTTTTTTTTTTTGGTCTCCCTCTCCCTTTTAAGCCTTCTTGATCTTGATCATATACATTATTTTGGGGTTGTAAAAGTAAACACATTTTGAACATGGAGACATAGTGAAACAACAAGCACTTCTCATGTCCACTCAGTCGTGCACCGGCTTGCCCTTGGAGGCTCATACCCTCATTCATGCCAGCAGAAACATCTCTGCCCTGTAACAACACTTGTCCTTTGCAAAAGACCCATGATCTTGCACGGCACCAGGCTTCTTTCTGCCTTCTGGGGGAACTTTGTTTTTCACTCAGGAAGTGGCCTAGGGGTGGTTGCCTCTTTGCTAAGGGGGTTTGATACCGTCTCCGTGCAAGAGCAGCCCCACGTGATTTCCCAGCCATGACCAGCAGCTGCTGTGGAAACTCTGAGTCACTTGGTACTGCTGAAACCCATAAGAAAAAAGAAGAAAAAAAAAAAAAAAAAAAAAAAGGAAAACTCAGCTTCTTCTTCCCCTGCTGCAAGATGGTCATCCAAAATAAGGTGACCAACCCCCACCCACCTGCCTCTCTTTGAGGTTAATTTCTCTGGATACGGAGACAGGTCTAGGGCTTTCTTTTAGTAGGCCAGGAGTTGTGGGGATGCCCTTTGGCGTTTGGGAAGCCCCACAGACAGCAGGACACCTTGGTGAAGAGGGTAACATTCAGAGGGATATTCTGGAGGGGAGAAGGATGTTCTTCAGAAGAAAATGCTCTGTGAAGAGAGTGGCCTTTGGATAGGCTTGCCCTTTTGGAGGGGAGGACAACTTTCAGGAAGGAGAATGCCTTAGAGAAGACAAACTTTGGGGAGGTTTTCAGAGGAGGATATCCCATGGGGTGGCGGTGACCTATCTGACGGAGGGTGCCATAGGGAAGGAGGACACCTTTCGGAGCGAGGATTTGGAGTGAGGACACGCTTTGAGGAGGAGGATGTCCTTGAGGCAGGGCACAGCCTCAGGAAAAGGTGCCCTATGGGGAGGGAGACGGACTCCTTTTCCCGGGGAGAACATCCCTATGCACTGTGCAACACACACACACCACCACCCCAGCCCAGCATGGCCTCCTCGCACCGCAGGCAGCCAGGCCACCAACAGTGCGGGCTGGACTCCCATAAAACACCCCGTCCCGGCACCGCCCGCTCGGCCGGGAACGGGGCAGCCCGGGCCGGATCCAACCCCTCCGTCGCGGACGAGGGCGGATCGCGGGGCGGGTCCTCCCCGCCCCCTGCCCTCTTCCCCGGCGCTCGCGGCCGTTGGCGGCCGTTGGCGCCATGGGGCGGTGGGTGCTGGCGGCCGCGGCGTTGGCGGCGCTGCTCGGGGCGCTGCGGGCCGACACGCCGGCCAACTGCTCCTTCGCCGACCTGCAGGGCACCTGGGAGCTGCGCGTGTGGCGGAGCGGCGGCGGCCGCCACAGCAACTGCTCCCAGCCCGGTGAGAGCGCGGCCGGGCCGCGGGGAGGCCCGGGGGAAGGAGCGGGGCGAGCGCCGCTAACGCTTCCTTCTTGCGTTTAGCTACTCACTGCAACGCTTTGCTTTTGCTTTTTTTCCTCTTGCAGGAGCCGTGGAAAGAAAAGTGGTAGTGAGTCTTCAGAAATTAGATGTGGCTCAGGACAGCCTGGGCAATTATGGCTTCTTCACTCTGATCTACAATCAAGGCTTTGAGCTTGTGATAAATGACTACAAATGGTTTGCCTTTTTTAAGGTGAGTTAACTTGGCGTTTGCTGTGTCGCTGCCTGTTGGGAAAACTGCTTGTGCTCAGGCTTTACCCTAGTCACTGAAAGCCAGAGTGGAATGGTTGGTTCACTTGGTTCTGCTTGGCTTGGATAGTGAAACAAGTGACCTACAGAAAATGTAAGCCTCTGCGTAGGGAGAAGAGGGATGGAATAGATACTTATGTTGCACTTACAGCATTTTCTGAGGAATGTCACAAATGCTGTTGCTTTCAATTCTGTCTGTGTTTACAGTGGTTGAAGGCCTTTGTGAAGCTAAATTTTGCAATTGCTGATGAGAAAATACCTTTTTTCAGTTTTATTCCTGGTATCTGAGACCTAATTGAAACATTGCTTTAAGTCTTCTTTCTCATTTTGAATTAAATTACTCAAAACCAAATTTTTCTGAGCAGTGTAGTGAGTATGATAAAGATATAGGAGGTAATGCTAGTTGAGGTTTGTTTTTTTTTTGTGTGTTTGCTTCTTCTTTTTTTTTTTTTTTTTTTTTTTTTTTTTTTTTTAATCTTTCTTAAAAAGTGTTCTCAGGTACAGGAGAAACATTTTCACTATAGAGAGGCCATCTGAGAACTATTCCAAAGTTGTATCCCCAAGTACTTTTATAATTTTTCGAGAAATTTTCCTGCCCCTAAAATTATTATGCTTTACAGAGGTGTGTGGCAAGGCAGTACAGACCTCAGCAGTGTCTGTGAACAGCTGCTTCTCTGTTTATTTTGTGACCTGATCTTGTATCTAGTTTCAGATGACCTGGTAGTGGTAAATGCTCCAGTTTTGTCCAAGTGTAAGACCTGAGCTATAATTAGTGGCAAGGAGAGTGAAGAAATGATTCTTCTTCAAATTGGCCTTCTAGGAGCCACAGCAGCTATTTTCAAATTGCTGTTTTCATGTATTAGCAGAAGTAAATGATATCCTCTCCCAGGAAAACACAGTGATAGGAATGATAATACTATATGAAGCTCTGGCTTCACTGCAGCTACCTCCTTCTCTGTTAGAGCCCATTAAGCTGAAGGGGAAAGGGCAATGTAGGTTGTCATTTTATAAGACTAATAAGACTAAAGTTATAAGACTAAAGACTATAAGACTAACGTTGCCTGTGTGCACTTACCACAGAAGAATTTTGATGTAAGAGTTCTCCATTAGAGAGTCTTGCAGTTAAACAAGAGGAAAGTTTGCGAACACTGAAGTTCCTGAATCTCTGCAAGGTAGTGACGCTAAGTTGTCATTGTGGGCTCTCCTGATAAGACTGGGAGATGATGCAAGAAAAACTGCAAATGCTTGAGACTAGTCTGGAGAGATTACCTCAGAAATTTCTTTTGCTGGGATACTTCCATAAGCTTCCATAATTCCCCTATGTAGGAGCCATGCTTCAAGAGCAGTGAGGTATTGCTGCCTCTCTGAGAGTAGTAGAGCACTATATGTTCTAGTGTTATTTGTGAACTCAGGCCTAGTGTCAGCTCTGGTGGGGGAAATGCACAGTCTTTGCTGTGCTTGGACTTGGGAGGATTGCTGAACCAATAAGCTGGGAATCCTCAGATTGCATTTCAAGATAAAATATCAAAGTTGTCCTACAAACCAAGAAATGGACCAACTGAGGAAAAGTTTTGATTATCAGACTAAATCTTGAACACAAGGAATTTAATTGTAGAAATGGCAAGTAGCTTGCTCCAGAATACAGAATTGTTTGCACTACATTGAAGACAGTTCAGGGGCACTGCAGGCCGTATTGCTGGCATGTATCCATTGCAAAATTAATCCCCAGAGGTTCAGCACTAAGTGACTGATAAGCACTAAGATGATATCATCTGTGCCTTTGAAAAGTGGTAAATGCATTGCCATGCAAGAGTGCTATTAAATAATGTATGTTGGAGAGAATTTCTGGAGATCACTTAATCTAGTTTACTGTTCAGGCAGATATTTGACTCGCTCTGCTTTGAACAACTGAAATTGATAAGCAAGGCATTCTACATGTCAAAAAACATGTCTTCCATCATTTTCAGGTAAATGGTTTCATCATTAGTTTTGCAGTTGATATTGGAAAAAATAAGTGAGCCAAACTTGTGAGTAGCAGGGATTCCATCAGAAAGACATGCTTGAATTAAAGATTTATTTCCTCAAAGATTGCACAAGGAATATGGCCTAAGTCAGTTACCTTCAGTAAAATCTCTCCTTTATTCTGTAAAGGCGATTACAGATTATGAAGGTACAAGTGGCTGAAAAGCACGGGGAAGTGTCCCAGAATTTAATAAATGCCTTGTCCCCTATCCCCGTTCCTTCAAACTACTAGTTGACTTTGTTAGGTAAGAGCTTGCAATGCTGTTAATCTGTAAAACTGCTAATTTCACAACAGTCAGAGGGGCATGGAGGCAATTAAATGGTTCCTTATAACTGCTTAACCTTGCAATGTGTTTAGATAGGCGCGTGTTTGCTTGTAGCCGAGTAGTTCTTTCCTGCATTGCACAAACTTATTTCCAGCTAGATGACTTTGATATTTTTCCTAGAAAGTAGCTGTTTAACCACCTTGTTAGTCGATACCAATACTAATGCGTGCTTTGTCGCTAAAAATATAAGCTACAACCTGATTGTTATCTTATAGTAAGTTGTTAGAGATCTGTTTTTTATCCACTTATTTTTTTCCTTAATCGTTATTTGTTTTCCACTTGAGCATGATGCCAGTTGAATTAGAGGCCACATCCTCTGAAGTGCAGACCAAGAAGTAGTTGGGTAGGATAGGATTTACTGCTGTGCTAGCAAATGTCTCTGTTCTACATAAGTTATAGTCTCTTTACACTGCAGTACAAAAAGGAAGGCCGGAATGTGACCAGCTACTGTAATGAGACTCTACCTGGATGGGTACATGATGTACTTGGCCACAACTGGGCTTGTTTCAGTGGGCACAAGATCTCTTCAGCTTCTTCAGGTGTTCATACAAATGAGCTGCCTTTCCAGAAGCCTAGGGGAAGGTAAGCCAGCAGATGAGTTGCCTGTCACTGAAATAAGACTTTTAGTAACTCTGCTTCAAGATTCATCCCAAACCCTGCAGATCAGTTTTGTGACTAGCTGAACAAAGTTAATATATTTGACCTGTATTGTATAAAAGAGACCAGAGTTGTTGCATTGTGAGAGCAAGCTCTTCCAGGCTGTAATGAATGATATTCAAGGTTAATCCCCAACAGTACCACTGTGTCCAAAGACAGGGAAGGATATGCCTGCCCCTTCCGTCTCTTGTTTCCAGCAGTTTCTATTAGTCTGGTCACAAATGTGACATTTCTAAAGGAGGTGATTGTATCTTTCTAGTTAAAGGCTGATGTAAGTGTCAAGAGTCTTGCCTTGGGTCCAGTTACTACATTTCTCTTTATTAGTAGCTACTGTAAGACTCTTTCAGAATTAATGCTGTTGGCAAACACCTTTGTATTTAGGTTGGAAAGCACTTATATATATGTATACATATATTTCCTTCCATCTCAGCCCTTCTCTTATTGTTTTGTTTGATTTCATTTACAGGCTTTCAAGCAGACGTTATGTGCACAACTTTGACTTCGTAAATGCTATTAATACTCGCCAGAAGTCCTGGAGAGCAACAAGATACAAAGAATATGAGAACCTATCCCTGGAAGAGCTAACCAGAAGAGGTGGAGGTCTCTATTCCAGAGCTCCAAGGTACTAAGGCCTCTCACTTTGCTCTAGACCTACAACACACTGCCGCAAAGATGCTACTGTTTGTTCCAACTCTTCCTACCTGGCTTTTTGACTTATGGTTCAGATGCACAATCATGTTTCAAGCTACTCTGGCTCGTTTTGCTGGAGTGCCAACCTATTTCACTGTTTGAATGACTGTCCTAAGCATCTGTTATCTCAAGCAGATGAGATAAATGGGATCATTCAGCTTCTCATCATATGTGCAGCAAAGAGGTAGGGACAGTCTCAGCTCCCATCCTGCACACCTGTGTAGCTATCAGCCGCTTGCCATAGCCGTAAGTTGCCTTGGTTCAGTTAATTCATATTTTCAATTAAAAAGTGGTGAAGCATATTCCCTTCTTAAATATGAAGAGTGAAGGTTTTCTGAGGAAGTCCTTGGTTACTATTGCAACTTGCTTTGCCTGTGACCGGGGTCCTTCTCTGACTAGAGCAGAGTGGTTTCTCAGCTTTTGTGAACTAGTGTGAAGTAGCCCTGAAAGGTTATTCTTTCATGTGCATAGTCCTCTTTTACATCAGTCTGAGAACTAAGGGTTCTTTCATCTGAAATTTCCTTTCTTGAAAGCAGTTTTACTTTTGCTTCCCCTGCTCTCCGGGCCTTCAACCCTGATACTGTTTTCGGTAGGAATGCCACCAGCCTTTTCAAATGGCAACAATTTTATGCTTGTACAAGAAAGTCTTTTGATTAAAAATTCACAACTGCATAAGAGTATTATATAAACTATCATGGCTTCATCCTACAGAAACATATTTGTAAAGATAGTCTCTAATGCATAAATTCATTTGGAAACTGTGACACTGTGCAGCACCATAACTACATCTTTTCCTTCCCTCTGCCAATGCTTTATGAAGAGGCAGCATAGCTGCTGTCTGTGAATAGTACTTGACACCTGACTGGAACAAGCATTGGGTCACGTGAATGCCTAATGTAGGATTCTCCCATCTTGCTGATGTATATAAGCATTGCTTGGCTGCCAGTGGTAAATGAGGATTAGTAGCATTCAAAACTGTTGAACTATCACAGTAAAACTTGCTCCAGGCAAATCTTCTGGGGAAGTAAAACTATAATTATTGAAGTGTTGATGTAAACCACGTCACCGTCTGTGTCTGCAGTTAAAGTCTTTAGCTGCTGTCAATGCATGCTGCCAAGGCAAGGTACCTTCTGCAATCATAGATACCCTGCATGTTTCATACTAGCAGAGAGGTAAAATAGCTCCTAGAGAGTCTTCCGCTGCAGTCGGTGAGTTACTTCAAGCACCTTAAATTAGTTCAAAAGTGTTTTGACCTGACCAATTTGTGAGTACTTCATAATATAGTTCCCTCTTGAAGGGATTTGAAATTCAGCATTCTGCTGAAACTAATCTATTGAGATTGATACCCACTCAGCATGGATGGAAGCTATTTGAAATTGTGTAGCATGAAACTAAGCAACCAGCAGAAGCCAGAAGATGCCCAACAGAGTGAGTTTTTTTTGTGATTTGTTTCCTTCCCTGGTGTGTCAAATGTTACTCAAAGTGTATTCTCCTTTTTAGACCAAATCCTGCACCCATAACACCCGAGTTGCTCAACAAAGCTTCAAGTTTGCCAGAATCCTGGGACTGGAGAAACGTGAATGGTGTCAATTATGTCAGCCCTGTTCGGAATCAAGGTAAAAATTCAAAACTCTTTAAATGAAACTCTCTAGAGCTCCTTTGATGTATTCTGTAACTTGCTGTTAACATGAAGGCTTTCCATCTCACCTTGCCATTGACAAAACCAGATGGGCTTCTGGCTGACAATGCCATGCCAGAATAGTAGGTGGTATTGGCTTATGCAAGCAGCCATGTCTCTTACTGGGCAGAAAGGCAATTACTGCAGTGCCCTACATACAGCCATTAAGTTTTGACCAGTCTGTCATGCCTGTCTGCATGCTGGCTGGTTGCATGCTGCATGTATGGTTGGTTCTTCCAGTTGTTCTTGTTGATAACAAATTATCATGGAGCTTAAAAGTATTTTAATGGGTTTATTTTTATACTGTCCTCAAATTTTATCACTCCAGTAGCTTCAGGACTGACTTAAATGACTAGCTGTAAAAGGAGGTGTTGGGTGTTATGAATAGTGTATACTGGTAACTACTCTCCCAACCCACTTTTTCCTGCAATAGGAAAATATTTATCTCAAGTTAGACCAAGAGATACCATTTTGGTGTATGTTTATGTCCTAGAGATGGGTGCTATTACAGCATGTGTTATAAGAAATACCTGTTCCACTTTTGAATCAGCAAGCTCTATCCTAGGAACCAAGAGTGTTCCGTTAATATATCAATTCTCCACCATTTCCAAATAAATTTGCCTCTTCTGTAAGTTTTTCAGCTAGAAAAAGAAAAATTAAATCTGCCAGCTAGATTTTTGGTTATAGAAGAGGCTTTTGGAGTTGGAGCTCACAAGTTGTCACTTCATGTCACTTCACATTATGAAAGATGTCAGCAAGAAGTTATGTAGTCCTACATAGGTACAGGTCTTGGACTTGTACTTCATTCTGATGTGAACTGTTGATTCCAACAGCCATTTTGCCCGTTTCAAACTACAGGAACACTTGATCTTCCTACCATTCTTCATACCATTGTTTCAAGCGTCCTTTAAATGAGGAATGGTATGTTCCTTCCATTAATAAAGCTGCCTATACTTTTCATGCAATCTGAGCATCTAAGCTGAATAAGTTAAAACACAGAATATTCATTCTGCACTGTTAAATAGGAATTTTGCTTTCTGTCTCTTGAAGAAAACCCAAAATTGATCTTAATCGTTACAACAGCACCATTTTGCTTAAGTTTTGCTTATTTTGCTTTGTGTGATTTGCTAAGGCACTGGATTCTGATGCTTCATTAAAATTATGGGATTGAGATTTTTTTTTTGTTACACATTTTTAAAGTTACTGCTAAATGGAAAATGCCGTGGTGAAGAAGACCATAAACAGTACGGTGCAAGTTGTCTGGTCTATGTGGAGAGAATTGTATGAACTGGAAGATCATGCTTTCACAGATCCCTTGCATCTTTTTGGAGTCACTAGTCTTTAATATCTTAAGACAAATTCATTTGAAGTGCTTGAGAACTACAAAAAATGTACACTTTTCCTATAAAATACTTCAAGGTGACAGGCTTCGTGCAACTTAAAGGTTTTGATTAAATTTACTAATACTATGTTAGCATCCCTGCTAGCATTTCCTATAGTCAGGAAAGCACCAAGTTAAGTTCAAGTTCTTTATAATGCAGTGACTGCATTATAGTAAAGCAAGCCTCACAACGAGAAGAAAAGAGAGTTAACAAATTCTGGACTTTCTGTGAGACAAAGGGATGTTCTTTGAAGATGTAGGCTTGTCGTTGCTTGTTATCAACTTTGCTGTCTCTTGCAATTACTGGCTCCTGTGAGCTTTCTGTGCAGATCAAAGTAGGTAGGAAGACTTGGTTCTTCTCCAAGTGGTCTGTGTCCTATCGTTACAGCTCATAACATAATGATCCTGTTCTGGAGAGTCATTTGAAACTATTGCTGCTGAAGCTTTAATTGACACTAGAATAGTATTTGTGGGAAGCCACAGAAATGCAATTATGCTGGTTCTGTCTTGATAGTTAAAAATGTACCTGTCACATTAAAAGCCTCTCATGTACTATAGTGGTGAAGGCAAAGACATCTCAGCATGTTAACTGATTTCAGAATGAAAAGGTTGCATTAATTTTTTTTTTTTTTTTGGGGGGGGCTTTTATTTTTTTTTTGCACACAATGCAAAAAAAATGGGGCATGGCTAATCTCAGATGCTGAGTGGGAGGCACTTTTTGTGATTTCAGTCAGCCCTGCTGGGCAAAGTGTTCATGTACCAGCTGGTTTTGCCCCTTCTTTTCAGAGATGCATCTAACTGAGGGAAGGTATAATTTCCAAGTCCTGCTTTTATAATAACTCTGGTTTTACACGCCTACGCAGTTCACTAAAAGTATTTTGTTTTGTTCAAGCTACCCTCCTTTTCATAGCTCTGCAATATTTGCTTACCTGCTGTCAGGAAACATAAAGAAACTGGGCACCTTGGTGACAACCAGTAGATAAAGTCATCTAAGTAATTGTCCTTCCCTGTGATGCTTGCTATTCCACTTTGAAAGCTTCTTAATGTGTTACTGGAAATTCCCAGGAAGTAGAGGGGCATAAAACTAAGAAGCAAACCTTGCCCCAAAAGTAAGGGAAGTAAGGAGTAAGATAACAGAAGGAATCAGACAACAGAATGGAAACTGCTTCTGAAAAGCCAGTGTACAATTAAATGCCCCTGATAAGTAAGGGGAACGGGGATGAAACCCCTACGTTAAACCTACCATTTAAACTGCTAGCCTCTTTGAGTTATTTTAGAGGTAAATTATGGAAGTAGTGTGGGTTTTTTTGTCGTTGTTGTTTGTTTGTTTTTTTGGGGGGTAATATAAAATGCACTGTTAAATTTAAACTTTGTAGAGCAACAGTCACATCATTAATTTAAAATAGTTCACTGCCTCTTTGCAGATTTGTTCTGCAAAAGGCTGTAATCTGAGATGGAAAGTTATGAGCTTTCTCTGCTCTTTACCTGTAGGCTCATTCTGAAGAGGTAACATAACTCTGAAGTGATACAACTAGGGTATATTGAAGAGCCATATAGTCTCATAGTCTCTTGTTCTGAAATAAACTCAGTGTTATTTAAAAAGCTGCTAAGATTATGTGTTTTAAATGGGATTGCCTATGTATATATTTAAAGAGGTGGGGATTTATTTATTTATTTATTTTTCCTTCTTCCTCCAGCGAGTGTGTAACCTGTTTGCTGTAAGCCAGTGTGGTAGACTGTCACTTTCTACAGTGGACTCCCATAATATTTGCTTTGTATGGAAGTGACCTTTCTTTTTTCTTCTCTCCTCAGCCTCGTGTGGCAGCTGCTATGCCTTTTCTTCCATGGGCATGCTGGAAGCAAGAATACGTATCCTGACAAACAATACTCAGAAGCCAGTGTTTAGTCCTCAGCAGGTTGTGTCTTGCAGCCAGTATTCTCAGGGTAAGTCCACTAGTATGGAAAGGGTGAAACCAAATATCCTGGAAGCATATGCAGAGGGAGGAGGAATATATGGAGAGGGAGGATGGCAGAAAGAGCAAAAGCAATGACTAAGGCTCTTCAAAGGACAATATGCATTTGTGACTTTCTTTTTTAACTGTGTTTATCTGATTGGTGTAGATGATGGGGTGTCGGGAGCAAATGGATGAGGAGGTGGTCCTTGCATTATAGTATTCCCACTATAGCTCTCGTGATGAACAGATGTGTTTTATGTGGCTGTAACTCATCTGGAATACTAAGAATGTCTGAATAGCTGCAGTTGGCTTTCAATACTGTGTTCCAGAAGATTTGAGTGGGGAAAATCTCCCATCTCAAAAATAATTACCAATGATATAACAAGATATTTTATCTGTTTAGGGTGTGATGGTGGCTTTCCATACCTCATTGCTGGAAAGTACACCCAAGACTTTGGCATTGTGGAAGAGGACTGCTTCCCTTACACGGCTGAAGATTCTCCATGCATTTTCAAGCGCAACTGCTATCACTATTACACTTCTGAATATCACTATGTTGGTGGTTTCTATGGAGGCTGCAATGAAGCCCTGATGAAACTTGAGCTTGTTCTGCATGGGCCAATGGCTGTTGCCTTTGAAGTTTACAATGATTTCATGCTGTATAAAGAGGGAATCTACCATCACACTGGGCTGCAGGATGACTTCAACCCTTTTGAACTGACCAATCATGCTGTCCTGTTGGTGGGCTATGGTAAAGACCCAGAAAGTGGTGAGAAGTTCTGGATTGTGAAGAACAGCTGGGGCACCTCATGGGGAGAAAATGGCTACTTCAGAATCCGCCGTGGCACCGATGAATGTGCCATTGAGAGCATTGCAGTGGCTGCAACTCCTATTCCAAAGCTATAAGTGCAAAGATTCTCATCCAGTGCCTTGTCTGAGAAGAAAATCTCCAGCTGTAAAAACATACTGATTGTTAAAAGGAACTGCAGGTAACATCTGTCCCCTATCTTAATCAGGAGAGCTTTAAGAAATTTTCTGCAACAGAGGAAGCAATTTCCCTCATGATAAGTGTGGACATTGGATAACTTGAATTTGAACACTGCAGACTCTTTTTCTGGAGTCTGACAGTAAATCACCTAGAATGCAATTGCCATTACAGTAACAGTGGTGATGGCTACTCATCACTGGATATAAGCCCTCAGTCAGCAGTTGCATTTTCTTCCATGGACAACTTTGAACTTTAGATTTCATAGATGATCATGACAATGGCTTCTGCATACTCTAAAGGACGCTATAGTGCCTTCTCAAAAATCAGGAAATTACTGATATTTAAAATACAAGTGTGCATGTGGGTGAGGGAGAGGGAATAAGCAATTATACTGATTAAAAGGAAATCTGTAAGGCTTTAAGTGTTGAGCAAAAACTGCATGTCAGGCCCTTATGACCATAAAAATTAACTCTACATCTTGGACTGTTACTAGATGTTTCTGGTCCTGGATTTCATTGCTCTGCTTTGTAATTGATTACCTCAGAGTTCAATAAAAGTTACCTAACTCCTATAGGAGTTAATCTGTGCGAACATTTGGTTGTTTATTTCTGTGACCTGTTCAGATTTTGAACTTCTTGAAAGTTTTGTGGAGAATTTCGGCTTAGCAGGATTTAGGATAATGAGGAAGGATAATGAGAAGAGAGAAGAACCAGGAATAATCCAACTGAGGCCAGGCTTTTCACAGCAAAGCCAAGTAGACAAGTGTTGCAAAGTAGTAGTCTTTGTAGTATATGTGTAGCAATTCATTAAGTAAATTGGCTAATTCCCCAATAGTCACACTTAAACCCTCTGTTCATGCATTTCAAGTATGCAAGGCAGAAGGGTGGGGTTAGAAGAATTGAATTACTAGAGTTACAAATAGGGAGCTGTTTCTTCCTCCATGAAACTGTAATATAACAGAGGACTTGGTTAAACAGCACCATTTTTGCTGTTCTTTGTATAAATGAGTAATAAACATGTAAGCAGAAGTTGAGACCAACTTCATGGATAGGAGACACTTCAGTAATTGTCTGTTAAAGTAGCAATAGTACTAATTAGTATTTTACTGTAATGGGATCTCCTCTTTGGGATGAGTGGGGTTGCCGTTACCAAGAAAATGAAGTCAAAAAGAGCTCGTTGACGATTTGTAATCAAATATGCTATGTGTGTGTAAATTCCCAAAATGGGAATTTCAGAAAACCTGCCTGTCTCTTGCTCAAGTTGAGGGGTATGGGATGAATAACTTGATATTGAGTGCCCTTTCACAACAATTCATTCTTAAAAAAAAATACCAGAATTTGTTTGGAAACTTTTTTTTTTTTTTTTTTTTTTTTTTTAAGCTGCTTCTGCAGGCAGAATTACTGTGCACTTGATTTCTTTAGCTGAGGGAATTGCTGGAGGAAACAAAGAGCAGACAACTCTCTCTCTCTTCCTAATCACTTTATTCAGTGTTGCTGCAAAACTGGGCTCTGTCCTAGGAGGACTTAACCTTTCAGAAGTTGTTGTAGTCCACCATGAAGACACAAGGGGGGATTTTTTTCTGCCATACATCTGACTATATTGCCTGCACAGCTGCATGCACAACATTTTTTATCATGTATTTTCTTCTGTCCATGATCTCTTGCCTCTTCACTTTCCCAAATCCATGCTTGGGGTGGGGTGGGCAGGAGGGAGAGTACTACTGGAGTGGGAGAGAATATTGCTTTTCCGTGGTTTTTTTTTTTTTTCTTTTTTTTTGTGTAACAGGGCGATTAACTATGAGGGTGTTTCTTTCCCCAGACAGTGGGGGCTTGGCTAGTGTATGTTGTGTTACCATGCCTAATAATGGTGTGGTATTTCATGTGCTGATAAACAACCCTCAGTAGGCCACCAGCACTCTATATCCAGGCATTGATTTTAATTATGTGAATAAAATTGAAGCTGAAATTGCTTAGAACAACACAATCTAGTATGGAAGAAATTGGTGTCTGTGCCGTTGTTGTAGAAGATGAGACTCTATGTGCTCTCGTGCCCTGCCAGCAGCATCCTTCTTACCTATGCTAGTTACACAGCTTGACATAATTTGGATAATGTTTTCTATATATGGGCAGTCAGGGTGACACCAGTATAATGCCAGTAAATGTAAAGCTGATCTTGTGCATAGGGGTGTTCTGCAGACTTGTCCTCCCACACTGGGAGTGCCTGTGGCTTCCACACACGGGTGCAGTGTTTTCTGAATATCCCATATATCAACTCCTAACAGATCTTTTTATATAGTTATGGCTTTCAATGAAGGCACTAGGTTCTTGGATTTCTTTAACATAAAGGCTGTCATTCTTCCTATTTTACAGTCCTTTAGCCACTTGAAAATGGGATCTTATTTGTTATGACCAAACTGCTACTGACACTCAAGGCCCTACTAATACAGAAACCTACTAATACAGAAAGACAGGCTGTTTGCTGTATTGTGTTAGTGGCATTAGTTTTTAAATAAGATTTTATGTTACTATGTTAGAAATTCCGATGTCTGCCTATGTTCCTGTCAATGCTTCTGTGTGGCAGCTGTACTGGTGCTAAGGTGAGAATGAGATGAGCTAGTAACGTGGCCAGCGTGACCGTCTTGGCTTTTAAACTTCAGATGAAGAGCCAAATGCAGAAAAAGTGCATTGTGCGGCTACAGGCTAAAGACTGCATAGAGTATTTCTTTCCCTGAAGCTAAAAAAGGCCATAAACTTGGCTACAAGGAAGCATAGAAGATTCTGCATGTAAATTGCTGCTCACAAATAAACAAAATGGGTAACTTTAGTTCACCTTTTGAGAGACTATTTTTTTTCTAGGCACTTTCTACCTGTAAGCCAAGTGTTCCCTGGAGTAGCTTAAAGTGAGGAAGAAGCAATCCTGCAGGAGATAAGGCATGCAGTGAACAAATAGGAGCCTTCTATTAAGCTTATCCAAAAAAGGTTAATAGGTAATGTCACAATTGATAAATACTTACAGAAGAAGCATAGCTGATAATCAGCCCAGCAAACAGATACTAAAAATTCAGTGTTTTGAGTTCATATAGTAGATAAATGAAAATAACTGTCTTAACAGCTCCTGTGTTGCTAAGGGCTGTTAAGGTGGTGAATTCTCCATTTCTGGGGTAAGGTCCATCACTGGGTGTCGGGAGTTCTCTAGATCTCTTTGCCCTTCAAACTAGAATTACTCAGAGAAATCTGGTTGGTTTACGAAAGAAACCAGATCAGATGGTCATGATTCCTTATTGTTCAAAATACAAGGTGATTTGACAAGGCTTTGCTCAGGAAATTTGCTGCATTTAAGATAGATGAGTAATTATTTTTGCCTATTTGTGTATTAAAGGGAGAGTTAGATAAGCACCCCTAGTCAGATCTCAAGGGACCTGAATAATTGAGAGGTTTCAGCCTCTCTCGTGTGTGTCAGAGCACAGCGTCACTGAAGCCCTCGTTACACCACTTTGGTGGAGAGCAAAAGCACTTCAATGGTAAAAGAAAAGGTATTAGCTAGGATAGAAAACTGTCCTAGTACCCTTGTACCTAGACTGATTGACATGTAACTCTGGTTTCCCCTCACAGCAGGGTGTTATATGGGTAAATAGATGTTTAAGTGCTCTTGAAATATGGCTCTCGATCTAATCAGTGGCTAGCAGGAAAGTCCAAGTGTACTAAAAAAAAAAATCCTGGACTACATGAGTAGTGTGATAGCCAAATAAAAGTGGGAATTTCCACTCCAATATGAAAGATAAAGATGTCCTTGACTACCTGTTCTGAGTAAGAGGTTTTGAGTAACAAGACCCCCACCTTCTTCATCAGCGACACAGGATAAATAGAGTTGTTAGAAGAAAGTGTCTGAGTTCAAGCAAGCTTAGGTTTCTCTGGTTGCTATGGTTTCTGGAAGTGATAGTAAGCTGAGGTAGTGTGTGCTTAAGGTTTTTTAAAGCAAAACAGAGGAAAAAAAAAAAGGTATTTTATGGCAGCTGGGAAGTTATTAGTGAAATGAAAAATCAAACTGAAGGGTTTCTTGCCCAGATGGTCAGGTGCTATTATTAATAGAAATATATTTTTTATTGTTTCTCTCAATTTCAGTGTTAGGGGAGGAGGAGGGGAAGCTGAAGTCTTTCTTTGTGGCCTACAAGGATATGGGCATGAGCATATGCAGAAATGTTCTATTTCTTTAATAGGAAAGACATTGACATATAGTTCTGCCAATTATTCCTAATCACTTCATTTGGATCAACTGATTTTATCTTGCAGATGCCATTTAATATGAGATGCAAATGCTAAAATAATCTGTCTCATAGAACATTTTATTAGCATGATTGCTTGCTGAAGAAAGAGTTAAAACCATCTTTGATATTTGTACTTCAAGACATTAATGCCTGTTTATATTTCAAGTGGTCTCCAGACCTCTGAGCTACTGCATTAAATAAAGAATATTTTTAAGGATACCACTTTAGCAGTGCAACAAGTTATAAATCTAAGCACTGTCAAAAGCATCAAAGTTGTCACATTCTTGTCTTGTCTTGTGAGGGCTTCAGCAATTCATAAAACATTCTTGCAGGTCTAGCAATTCCTAGCATTTAGGAATTAGAGCGTGATGCTCTAAATGCACGAAATGCATTTCTAAATGCAAGAAGGCAACATTTTCCATTGATCTTAACTAAATCTACAGAATCCTTGGGATTATACTTAATGAAGATGATACAATCTATACAGCACGTGTTTTTTTTAAAGGTTTAATTATACGTTCCATTACTCTGTTTACTTAGCACTTAATAGAACAGTAATAGAGTATAAAATGACAACCTCTTCTGTTGTTTTGCCTAGGTGCTTAGCCAGACTGAGCAGGTTTTCGGGAGCCTGAGTACCCATGAGATTCCCTAGGATATTTTGTCTCATTTGCATTGATGCATGAAGGAAACCAAGTAACTCTCCAGATAAATCTCCCCAAAAGCAGACGTGGTGACGTCGTGGTGACATAGGGAATCGACTACCTGAAGCAACAATCTCCTGAATTTCTGCTCGCAGTGCTGCTTTTGGTTCCATCCTGCCACTTTGTAATTGCAGCCCCCTTTGCAAGCCCCACTTTTTCATCACAATTTCTGTAAATCGCTTGACCCACGTAAAATCATGTTCCTAGTTTGGAAATCTCTCACTTAACCTGCAAGCGTTTAGGCAGAGAGAGACATTTCCAAGAAGCTGAACATTTGCAGAACGGGTGACTAAATTTACGGTCTTTGTTGTGTTATATTGTACTGCCACTTGGTACAAAGCTCTCTTTTCTGAAATTCATACATCAGCCAGTTACACGTCTCCCCCCTTTCCTGAAGCCCTCCATTAACCTTGGGATTATATGCACAGCATATTGCAAAACATATTTCAGCAGTATAATAATTGCAAAAAACTGCATCCAGTCTAGGGGGAAAAAATGAACTACAATAAATTGACTAAAAGGCCAAATCAAATAGATAAAAGTCAGCAGTGGAATGATAAGGCAACACTTGTTTTCACAGAACATATTTATTGTCTGTGTGTGCTGCCCTGGGGAAAGGACTGATTGCTTCCTCCTAATTTCTGGAGGTTGATTTTTCAGCTGCAACATTAAAAGCTTTTTTTTTTTTTTTTTTTTTTTTTAATTAAAGAGGCTGGCAAAGCAAAACTGATGCTGGCTCTTTCTTATCCATTAGAATTGCAGAAATTTGTAGTAGCAGCATTAAAGCTGCTCTAAATGGAAAAGGAGCAGGTCTGTGTGGATGTGGAAAGCTCTGGGTCTATAGTGTGTACAGGAATGCTGGTGCTGATGCCACCTAGGTTAGCAGGACCTTAGTTCTTAGTGCACCTACAGGAGCCTGACAGGACACCCGTATTAGGAAATGGGGCAGCCTAAAGCAAGGAACATCTTTAAAGAAGGGGCAATCTAAAGAAAAGATGCTATTGATGCCTATGCCATTAAGAGGTGACGGTGAGAAGGACAGAACAGACCCCATCAATACAGATGTATTAGTAAGTACATCATAGTGCTTCACGGAGGGTGAGACAGAATGGAGGTCTCAACCATTGCCAAGTCCTGAAGCCAAAAACAGCAAAATGAGATGACAAGCACTGGGCATCCAGCATCCCTTGTCCTTCGTGTTAATGCAAGGACATCTGGCCTGTACACTGAGTGCCCTGGTGCAAAACGCTGGGCATTTGGCTACTGGAACACAGTTGTAGCCCTAGTAGTAGCTGGATGTTGCCGTGTGATTTACAATACATCACTTGCACTCCAATGGGTCTTGGCATTGAGTTTTGCTGCATTCTTGCTACAGTGGTGCAGTGTTAATTGCTGCAAAATCTCTTAGCTTGAGAATTCAGCTACAGACCTCTGAGTACTGTTGTGTTCCTGCAACATTACCTTGTTTTATATTTTGATTCTGTATGCTATTGCATATGGCAGAGTTCATGTTCCCTTTCTATTTTGATTATACCCTTCTCTGCAATGCTACTTCCCCTAGGAAACAAAACATTGGCTCTTCTGTGACAGTCAGTGGCTCTCTCACAAATATTATAAATTAAAGAAAAAAAAAGAACTGGGAGGCTGGTTCCCAGTGGAAAGAGCTGTTTGGTCATCATTAAAATGAAGCCCAAACTGGCTAGGGGCTTTTGTTTGTTCATTTGAAAAAGCACAAAAATCAGGAATAAAAAGGTCAAAAATATAAGGCAACACATTCTAGAATTTCCAAATTATTTAGTAGTTTTTTTCTTATTTTGAAATGTGTTTACAAAAATGTAAAAAAAAATGTATTTGGGAAAATGAAGTTTCAGCTGCTCAAAAACATGCCCTATATATTACCATATATATACACACACACACATTTTTTTTTCCTTTTTTCTTTTTCTCTTTTTTATTTCAGAGCTCGGCCAAATATTACAATTTGGAAACTCTTCCCCAGACAGACTGAGATCTGCACAAGATTATTTACACTCCTTATGTCTAACCTTTGCTCGTCTTGCCTGTTGAAATAAGCCTTTTAGACCGAGGCCTGGCCACTATCTAGAGCCTGAATAATGTTCAGCATGCAGGAGCCTTTCTCATGGAGCCCTGACGTGCTGCTCGGAAAACCGGCTGAATAATCAGCAATGGAAGGTGGAAGGAGTTCAAGTTCAGTTCTATGTTTATAAATGTTTTTACTGGGTCTTATTCTTTGTTAAAAATTCTGTCTCTGGGCAACAGGAAGAAAAGCCTCATGGTTGCTTTTGGGCCAAATGGATCATTCCGGGAGAAGCAGCAAGTTGTTCCTTTCCTGGAGCATGAGAAGAGCGTTCGGAAGGAGACGCTTCAGAAAGGACACATGGGGGAATAGAAACAAGTGGTGAAAGGAAGGCAGCAACCGTAGAGCCTGGAGGATGTGTGAAAACCAGTGAGGAGAACAAAATGCCCCCAGTACAGCCAGCCCACAGGCAGGACAGGAAGTAAAGGACTTCTCCTGTTGTCCAGGCAGGGGTCTGCATGAGTTTGCAGAGCACATACTAAGCTCTAAAATTTGCTGGGCAAATTTGCTGCATTTTAATGTCTCCCCAAATTTCCAAAGCCATGACCTTGTTCAAATTCCTTCTGTACCAAACCCTACCTATAAGATCCCAATTTATTTTGGGGTGACGAGACGTGCAGACAACAGTGCTTAATGTAGCCAGCACAGGAGTCCTGTCTCACACCGTGGTCAGCTTGGTACATATTCCTGCTTTGGAGGAATGCACAAGCTCCACTGGAGGAAAACCTACTGCGCGGAGGCTCTTGCGGGTCTCAGTGCAAAGTGAGTTGGTTGTGGGGCAGAAGCTTTGATGTAGCATAGATGAAATACATCCAGTGAGAATCTGCCTTTTTTAAGTGTGGCTAATTTTAAAGTTTAAATACAGCATATAACCTTCTCTCTTTTGGGCAAAAATGCCAATTGATTTTAAAAGAAATGCCTGCTCACAGCAAGATAAGGCTCCCCTGGAGGTTTGGCACTTAACGAGCGTGTGCTGCAGTTGGCGTGAGAACAGCATTTGGCCAAGGGAGAACATCATCTCTGCATGAAGCCTGAGCTCTTTAGTCTGAAACAGACTGTTGCCTTGTCTGTGTAGGACAAGGAGATGTTAAACCTAGAGAAACACAATGGTTTTAGTTTCTGTTAATTCAGATGAAATCCTGATTCTGACTGAGAACCAGTATGACAGATTTCTGGGTCCTGCTATGCTATGAATAAAAATTGCTGTCACAGGTGACAGTATGGACATATAATCAGAGCTTGGACATACCTCTTTATGCAAGTGAAATGCTATGGCAATTCACCCTTAATGTTCAGCAAGAAATGATTCTTTTTATTAACAGTACGCACTAGCATACATCTGTGTTAAAACGTCCAGGATCACTAAACTTTCTTTAGAAAGAAAAGACAGAATGTATTTTTTAAAACCTTCACCTCTACAGTCATAGAACAATGCATTTCTGTCTTGATCTTTCTCTTGCAGGGAGCAATAAGAATATTTCAGTTGCTTCTATGAATGGTAATGTGATGTGTCCCCAAAAAGTAATAGGTATGCAGTTCAGTGTGTCTCTGCCACCCTGCAATCAGTAACAGGGGAGAGGTTGCTGCTTATTTAGAAATTCTCTAAACTAGGTCATTATTCATGCTGTATTTTACTTGCCTGCTATGCTCTTGCATCTTCATATTGGGAGCTGCTCTCTAATAAAATACAGTAAGTTAATGACTGGGTACCACAACCTCCAAAGGTGCTTCTGAATCCTGAGTAACCATGGAAAATTCTTCTGTAATCTGGGGTGAATTTCTGCAAATAGTAAATTGTCAGTGGAGGAAAGAAAGAAACCAGGATGGAAGTATTGGAAGCAAACTATATATTCTTTTCCTATAACTTCTGCATTTTTCTATTTTTTTTTATTATTCTTGAGCAGATAAATATTACTTATAATGAGCAAACCCTTACTCCCTGAGCAGTGACACCAATTTCAGTGAAACTACTCAGGTCAGAAACCATCAATCTTTATGAGTAGAAGGGTATGATCTGGCCCTCCCTGTTTGGGTATGCATATGCTAACAGACAGGAGAAGTTTTTTAAAGAGCATTTTTGGTATATATGATAAATGTTGATAGGCCTGTCTTTCCTTTTTCCTTTTTTGCCTTTTTTTTTTTTTTTTAAACACATTGCTGGTTAGGGCTTCATTTGGACTAATGTCACTGGGGCCTTGGAAATAGGAAGCCGATAGTACTGATCTTCCAGTGTGTTCTCTGATGGCCATACATGCTGAAGGCACCGCAGAGATGGTGGAAGACAGGCTGCCTGTAACAGCATAAAAGCCAAATGGATCATTCTGGGAAATGCAGCACTTCCCGTAGTCCCACCACCACTTCTGGTCTTGCAAACTCATGTTAGTAGTCCAGGGGACATGGTTCCCATCACCTGTGATGCAAATTTGATGAGGATTTTGCCATTAGTTGCTGTGTAATGAACCCAGAGCTAGATGCTGCAAGGAGTGTTATCAAGCCAGCTGAAATCTCTGCTCATTTTTCCACTGCTAACTGTGTTGGATGTAACAGCAACTGTGGCTGAGATAAGGCCTAAACAGTTTATCAGGACTCCCTCTACTCAGGACTGCGGGAGTCCCACGTAGGCATTCAATTTTTCCTGGAAAAGAAAGAATTACTTGAAGAAAAGCCTTGATATATCCCTTCAGGTTGTGTTCTGTTGGCTGTTTGGCAAACCTGGATGTTGCCTGCTATAGGGAGTCATTAGAAAGAGAAACACACATCAGAAAGAGCAGACAAAGAGGACTATTGCAGACTTAACAGCAGGTGATTCCTTACCAACCCTGCCAGTTACTAAAAATGACATTTTACATTGATAAGCTGCCCAGCATACTGTAGGACTTTAGAGCTGCACAGCTCACTTTTGTGCTCATGAAGAGGAATCTCACAATTAAGCATATCCTTGTGCATGACTGCATTTCTGCCTCTTCAGAAGCAAAATGTACTGACACTGGAGTATGACCTGACCATGGTATAAAGTACCCCATAAGCCCTTTACACCAATTATCTGATTAATTCAGCCTATTAGCCAGTGTATTATAACACTGTGAGCTAGATACCTAAAATGTCAAATCTCCCTAACTCCACAAGGTTACTTCGTGTAGAATACTTCATGTCTTCCATGAAACATCAAGACCCGCATAGGCTGAGGTCCTATGGATATGTTATTCCATCAGCAGTTATTGTATAGCCTAATCAAGCACAATAAAGCTCTCTAGGGGGATTCACTGAACATATCAAACCATCTGAGACCCGTAAGCAGGAGACAAACCAAGAGGATTGCAGCTGACAGTTCTTTGTGGATAAACTGCTTGATTTATTTTATAAAGGGCAACTATTGTAAGGCTCCTAATCTATAACAACCTAAATAACAGATGAACCTGTTCAACAAACTGAGTACATTCCTGAATGCCTTTTTCCCTTGTAAGGAGAAACATCCTTACCTATCAAGGCCTTCCGCAGAGAACTGGAAAAATCTCACATTTGCAGGTCCTGGTCCTCACTGAGGGACTCTAACTATTTCAATATTCGCTGGAGGGGCCCAAGGAATCTACAGCACAAGCAATCCAGGAGGTTTCTGGAGGGCACTGATGGTAAATTTCTTACACAGGAGCTGGAGGAACTGATGAACGGAGATGCTCTGCTAGAAGAAGAACAAGGAAGAACTTGTAGGGGATGTGAAGACTGGGAAAAGCTTTCATTGCAGTGACCGTGAGACGGTGGAGTTCAGGATCCAGCAAGGAGGGAAAAAAAGGAAAAAGAAGGATCACAACCCTGGGCTTCAGGCGACCAGACATTGGATTGTCCAGGGTCTGTTCAGAAAAACCCGAGGGGATACAAGGAAAGCAGTTTGACCTGGATGGAAGTGTTATCCAAAGGAGTTGGTTTATTTTCAAGAATCACTTCCTCCAACCTCAAAGATAGTCCACCCTGATGAGCAGAAATCAAGCAAAGGTTTCTGGAGGCCCGCATGGATTAACAAGGAGCTCCTGAATAACGTCAGACACAAAAGGGAAGTGTATGAAAGGTGAAAGCATAGACAGAAGACCAGGAGGAATATAGTGACACTGTCGAAGCATCTGCAGATGGAGTGAGGAAAGTCAAAGCCCACCTGGAGTTGAATCTGGTGAGGGACTTGAAGGAAAACAGAAAAGACTTCTATAGGTATCTCAGCAGCCAAAGTATACAAGGGAAAATGTGGGCCCCCTGCTGCATGGGTCAGAGGGCCTGGAGAGAAAGGACAAAGAAAAGGCCAAGGTACTCAATGTGTTATTCCCCCCAAGCTTTGCTAGACAGATCAGTCTTCAGGAAATCAGCCTCCTGAGACCAGATGGAAAGTTTAGAGCAAGGCCCTCCTACCTTCTATGGAGGAGGTTCAGATAAGGGAACGCTTGAGCAAACCGGACAGACACAAATCTGTCTGACAGCACGTAGTCATGAGTGCTAAGAGAACTGCCCAATGCCATTGGGGTGCCACTTTTGATTATCTTTGAAAGGTCACAGAATCACAGAATGGTTGAAGTTGGAAGGGACCTCTGGAGATCATCTAGTCCAACCCCCCTGCTCAAGTGGGGACACCTAGAGCATGTGGCGCAGGGTTACAACCAGACAGGTTTGGAAGGTCTCCAGAGAAGGAGACTTAACAACCTCTCTGGGCAGCCTGTTCCAAAATCATGAGAGAGGTTCCTTAGTACTGAATGAAAGAAAATGACACTCCTGTCTGGAAGACAGTCAAAAAGGAGGATCTAGGGAACTATAGGTTGATTAGGCTCTCAGCCTGGGAGCAGGTGAAAATAATCCAGGAATCCATTTCCAAACATTTGAAGGACATGAACATGATCAGGAGTAGTCAGAACGGGTTTATGAAGGGGAAATAATGTCTGACAAAACTGGTAACCTTCTTTAATGAAATGACTGGCTCAGTGAATAAAAGGAGAGCAGTGGATGTTGTTCATCTTGACTTTAATAAGGTTTGCAGTGCTGTCTCCCATAATATTTTCATAGACAACAGAGAAGTTTGGGATAGATAAGTAGAGAGATAGATGGACTGAGAACTGACTGAACTGCTGGGCTTGACAAGTTGTGATCAGCAGCATGAAGTCCAAGTGGAGACCATTCACAGGTCATGTATCCCAAGGCTTAATACTGGGAGCATTACAGTTTAGCCTCTCAGTTATGTAGGTGATGGGAAAGAATGCACCCTCAGCAAGTTTGTAAAAGATCCAAAATTGGGAGGAATGTTTGATAGACCAGATGGTTGTGCTGCCATTCAGAGGGACCTGGAAAAATGGACTCACAGGAACTGCTGTACAGGAATAGTACAAGCTGGCCCTTCTGGGTGAGCAGCATTAGAGAATGACAGCTTTCAAGAATCAAATCTACTTGAATTTTGATTTCAGAAAAATCTTCTTTAAGCTGTCTTCTTTAAGAAGATATTCTCTTTGGAGGACATAGTACTCTGGGCTCCAAGCTGCTGTTATGAAGTTTGTCATAAGGCATGATGCAGATAGCTGACTAATTTCTAGTTTAGTTTATACACACCTATCAGCAGCACTGGAGCTGCCTCTATCCAAGTCTCACAGTAATTCACAGCCGTTGGAGAAGGATAAAACGGCCATATGGTCAGCTACTTCGTCCAGTCTGGTTTTGGTAGCTTGTAGTGGCAAGGTAGCAAAAAAACCTGATGGTTCATTCTACAACTTTAGCAAATGTTCTTACACTTTGCTTATTGAATCTGCGACCCAAAAATGCTCATTTGGAACTGGCACATTTCAGACTAATTGTATGCTGTATGATTCTTTCACTGCCATCTCGCCTCAAGAAGAAGATATTTTGCTTTCCCCAGTGTGTTACTGACCTCATGTTATTAGATTTTATCTATGACACATTCTGTTCCTTCCCCTTGTTGCTTTTCAATTGCATTGGGTTCATGTATTGCCAGGTGACTGTTCAAATGCACTTGATGCCAAATACAGTGCAGTCCATCTAAAATTTTGCTTCAAGTTCCAAAGGATAGATTCTAACTTGAATTTTATTAAGTCTATATGAATATATAAGAAAATAATAATAAAAATGATATTATAAATTTCTTATTTTTAGAAGGTGTTTAAATAACTGTATTTGGGCCCTGCTACTAGAATTTCAATCATCCAGTAAGGGGAAAAACATATCAGAATTCAGCCAAGATTGAGCAAAGGCATTTTAATCTAACTATGTTTTTTTGAGCCTGATGTTTACATCTGAGCACTCACTGAAATATTTTGCTGAATATCCTTAGACTCATAAGCCATGCTTGAATTACTTGGTGGTCGGTAGGAAGAATCAGTCTGAGATCAAGGTATCTAAATTGAGGACTGATGTCCAATATCCTGGTACAATCAGTGTGGTGTCAATGAAGACTTCCATTACAGTCCATGGCAATCTAGCCATTGTAGTCTTGGAAGACTGAAAAGTGGTTCAGAGCACTAGCCATCAAGTGATGACCTTAGAATAAGCTGAATCTTCCCATAGGCTCCACCCAGCACATCAAAAATGGCATCATAGTTTCTATATCATTATAGACTGGGCTTTAAATGAGTGAGAGTAATTGAGTGCAACAGTTGTAACTCATTTCAGAACAGTAACTAGATATCTGATCATAAAAGCAAGCTAACCAGTATTTCCATGGCGTAAGGGCTTGTTTGAACATTCCTTGAGGGACTGAGGGATCTTCCCCAATATAGTATATTTTCTGCTAAGTTAATTTTAAGTTAAGCAATTCATAATTTAATCAAAGGAGCACTCTATTTATGTTTGACAAGTCAATAACCATTGCACTATGGGTATGTTTGATGAGTAATTTTTAACTGAATGTCTTAATAACAAGAACAGCTGGAAGGGAAGAGAGGAAAATCTGAATTAATTAGATCTTTCCTCTTTAAAAATAAAATTGGGGAAAATGCACTGTTTTGTTAAAATAATTTATTTCTCTGAAAGAAATTATTCTGGCCATGATTAACCATTCCTGTAATGAAGTTAAGTGAATATGCTGTGTTTGAAATGAGGTAGACAATATATAAATAAAAGATGAAATGTCTTCTTTGTAGTTCACAATTTAGTATTTGATTCATACCATGGGATTAATTGGGATATGGAAGTGTGCAAAAAAATAGAGTAGAATTTCAATGTCTTTTTTTAAAAAAATTGGCCATAAAAAGATGTTTAGCATAAGAATTGGTGTGAATATACGTATGTATGCATATACGTGTAGTATATTTACAATTTCTGTTGATGTGGTGTTATTTATATTGTATAATATTCAGTAAGATCCATGCAATGGCATAGGTAAACCTCCTCCGAGTTTTCAAGGTTATCACATATAACGGTGATGGCTATGCTATAAAAATCTAGATAATTAGATGGAGATCATTTAAGTACATACATTTCTCTGAATCTAATTGCTTGATCAAGAATCACCGAGGCTGATTTTTTTACCTCATGGTTCAATATCTCAGACAATTTTTTATGGATATGGCGGTAAAAATCCTGATCAGTCAGAATTATGGCTCCTTTCTTTGCTATATACTGTGTATATACATAGTGAACTACTGCCAAAATAGCTGCTTGCTGAATTTTATCACTTCTCTTGGAAGAAAAGGTCTCAAGTAATATCAGAGAACCGTGAGAAATTCCTGAAAATTTTCAGTATAAACCAAATTCCGTTTTTATGCTGAAACCCACATAGTAATAATGTAATGCCCTATTTGATTGAGCATTCTTAGGTGTTACTGTTTATTCATAACAGAGATGTATAGAGTATGAATCAATTCCTGACAGCAGCAGTAGTAAAACAGAGAAAGTAGAAAGAGAGAGTAGGGATAACACTGAATGTTGTAGCAAATAGAACCGTGGATTGATAGGGATCAAAAAAATAAAACACTGTAGAAATACATAGTGTCATGCAGCACTATTTTGTTATTATTATTTGCATTGATATAATAAAGTTCAGATCATACATCTTTACTAGAGAAAACACAGATAATTAAAATCTAAGCGCTGAATCAAACTGACAATATGTTTGTAATATTCTCTTGACATTGTTGAATTACCTGAAGCAGCAGAATAAGGACTCGGAGATATCGTCCTGTCCTCGCTGCTTAACAAGCTATTCTGTATCACCTGAGCCAGGGTAGCTGTCATCTACTGCAAGTGCAAGCTAATATGATTTTGATCAAACACCTTTAACTGCAGTCTAGGCTAAGAGTGATTACATTGCACCAGTTACAACTCACCTCCTTGGACATCCTTGCAGCAAGTCGCTGAGTCGTGGTAACTGGGCTGTGTGGCCAAAGGGTCAACCCAAATTGTCAGATGTGTCTCACAGTGACAGTTCAAGGGAAGACCAGCCAAAATGGTCTGTCCTACCCCACGGCAGTGCCAGATATCCTTGCAGGGGAGATGGAAGGGTGCACATGATATCCACACCTCCTTGGTCGGATGCCTTAGTCCTGGCCAGCAAAGCCCAGTACAGAGCACACATGGAGCTCGAGAGGTGAAGATGGTCCTGGAAGGATATAGGGCCACCTTAGGGGTTAAGGCCTTATCCTACCCCAGCAGGATTCAGCAGAGCATAGTCTATAAAAAGCAATTAACCATGGAGAAGAGGAACAGGCGGTAGGAGATCTGGATATGGCTTCCAGCCAGCAAGACACTTCAACATGTGCTTCTCATTACTTGGCGCATCATCCCGCTCAAGGCAATGGAGCCTCCTTCCCTGTATCTGAACAGGCTTAACCTGTATCTAAGCATGCTTAACCCATATCTGAACACTTCTCCAAGTGGGGCCTTATAACCCTACTGCCACCCCTGGGTGACCCTGGCTAAGCCTATGAGGAACTCACTGTACCAGGGTTTTGCTGGGGCCAAGAATTTAGTCAGGTTTAAAGAAGAATTGGAAATCTAAACAAATAACATGATTATCCAGAGTTATTATAGCTAATGCTAACAAAAACTTTGGAAGGGAGGTAAAGCCTCAGGCTTCTGGGTGGAGGCCAATCTCTAGCTAAACTTACTAATAGTGTAAAGCGTTCATGTAGGGGTAATTATCTAATATCTGCTTACTACCGTGCTTCGTGCATTGCGCTCTGCCATTGCATGGTCATGGAAAGGTAAAAGATCAGATATAATTCCAGCCTCACTTTTGTTTTTTTTTATTTCATAATTGCTAAATTCTCTAACTTTGGTTTGTTCGTTCGTTTGTTTGGCTGAGTGGTTGGTTTGTTTTGTTTTTAACCTGTAAAATTTTCAGATTAAGAGGGGATTGTGAGTCCTTACAAATACTTGGCTACTGGATCCTCTCTGAAAATGGTGGTGCCGTGAACGTGAGATTCACATACTGCGCAGCACCAGGTCATAATGAAAACAATTTGAGTCCCACCAAGTCAGTAACTGATTGGAATAAGGTGGCTTCTTTTTCTTACTGCAATATTTATGATGTCTCTAGCCAATGACCCCTCTAGGATTTTCCTTCCAAAAAGGATACAATTAGTACCCTATCTTTGGAAAGAGAATCTATCATATTGAAAAATGGTTCTTTTAAAAATAAAATAAATTCATGAAAAAAGCCATTTTATGCCTCAAATGTCACACACTTCCACTTCATATTTCAATATATGGATGCAAAGTTTTATGTTTGATTTTAAAAATTGATTATAAAAGTTTACCTCTCATAAATGTTGCTGTTCTCTAAATTCTTTGTATACTAAAATTTAGCTTTTTGGTTAAATCACACATCTCTCCTGCCATTTCAGCACACATTTTGCTAACAACTTAATCAAATAATATTTCAGATTTTTTTTTTCATTTCATCAATATCATCAAAAATGTAAAAATAATTCATGGATGAGTTTCAAACAATATTAATATTATTATTTTGCCATAGTAGCTATTAAAATATCAATCACTTCTAAGCAATGGATAGCTGTTTCTAGCAAAGTTGCCTAATTAAAACTGTGACTGTATTTTTCATTTATAATATAGGGTTAATTGTGTCAATAGAATGGTTTGCTGAGATTCAAAGATTTTAATTGTTTGCAAGCCTGGCATCGCTTATTTTTGAAAACAGGGAACTGCTGAGACCCTGGCACTTATATTCTGTAATGCTGTTATGCTTTTATAACTTCTGATTATCAGAGTCATGGGATAAATCTCTGGATCTGGTTTGGATGCTTTGCATTTTAGATTCTTGTTCTATGCAAAAAACAAAGCATGAACTGTGTGCTGCGCTCATTGGAGATGAACATGTCTATACGTGCAGTCAGATGAATGGAAATGATTATGCAATTTAAAGATATTTAAATGGCAAATTAAAATATAATTAAATTCACACATCCCTCCAAGTGCAGACACATGTAAAGATACTCACACTGGCTTATCAAAAACAGCTCACACCCTGAGTTAAAGCTACACTGGCTTAATTCTTTAATGGAGAATTGACAATTGAAAATTCTGCCTTTTTGCAGTGACTAGAGTTTTGAGCATATGTGAAAAATATATGGAAGATAATGAATTATTACCAGCAGGAGACAGTGCTTCAGAAAAATGTATAAAGAAGCCCTGTGCTCACAGTGAGGAGTGAAGCAGGGAACGGGACTGCCTGTGACACCACTTTTCATGCAAAGCCTCCAGCCTCTGCAGCCAGACTAATTCCAGACACACCTCGTGCTGACCTTTACACACACGCACAAAACTTTCAGGGAGACTTTTCTCCTTTTCTTCCTTCCCCTCAAGCTCTTGTTTTCTTCCCCTGCAGCAGGGCTGGCCAATGGACCTGGCAATCTTGCTGCCGTGCGGAGGGGAAGAGCCTCCACCTACCTCCTCTTCCTCCCTCCCTGGTGCTTCACTCCCTCTCTCCCCCGGGGCTGGCAGGCGTCCCCGGGCAGAGCATGCGAGTGCTTCACACGCAGCAGCCGCGGCCAGAGCAACGATGCAGAAGCCCGGCCAGAAGGAGCACCTCTACAAACTGCTGGTGATCGGGGACCTGGGAGTGGGCAAGACCAGCATCATCAAGCGCTATGTCCACCAGAACTTCTCCCCGCACTACCGGGCCACCATCGGGGTGGACTTCGCCTTGAAGGTGCTCAGCTGGGATGCTGAGACCGTGGTGCGGCTGCAGCTCTGGGATATAGCTGGTGAGTACAGAGAGAAGCTGCTGTCCTCAAAGCCATCCAGGGACAATACAAAATACAGTCCCAAACTTATTTGTGCCCATCTTACTGATGCCTATGCAGTGAGGAAGAGGAAGCTGAAGAGAGGACACCTTAGCATAGCTTGGAATTTTGGAGTCCCTCAGGTTCCCAGAGTAGGGGGTGTCCAAATGAAATCTGTCCTGTCTAATTTTTCTCCCAAGCCCTTAGACCCGGGAGGTGACAGGGGCAGCTCTGATGAACGCACTGGTTCTTTCCCTGCAGCTGCCGCTCTTCGACTTGCCTTATTAATCTAATAGTTCTCTGTGATGAGAGGAAGGGTGACAAGAATTTCACTTTACATCTACTTAACGTGGAAGAGGTGATGGATTCATCAAGATAGTTAATACGACCTTTATAGTAAAATAAAGAATGATGTTGCTGAATTACTTTATCAAAATATATATTTTTTGCATCTTTTCTTCCTTCGTTTGGCCCAATGAAACATAAAAAAGAGAAATCAGACGCACGTTAAAGTATTTCTATTTTGCAGTAAGTCTGGTTGTTAAAAATGTATTTATTTATGTTTTCATGTTTACTTGTGCTTGATGGCAATAGCAAGCAGAAAAAGATAATTTACTCTTTATGGAGAGAAAAAGAATTTAAAAGTTCAGATATTCTTGCATGTTTATTAAAAAAAAAAGATTTGACATTTTTGCACTCAATGTTTTAGATTTTTCATTGCTATACACTCTTCTTCTAATTAAACCCACAACTTTTTACCTCTGCCACCTCCCTTCCAAAGAAATAATCAATTTTGATTCTCTACATGAAATAAAAGTTATCTTGATAGCATATTTTGCATAATATAAGTAATGACTTTTCATTTAACATACATAAGAAATGAAGCACAATTTTATTGCAAAAGTTTACAGCAAAAAGGAGGGCCTGTTTAAAACTCAACTGAATTAAGAACTTGTATTTGTAAGTAGGTACTTACAAGAAAGGAAAATTATATTATCTGTTAGGCAGCCATGCCAACTTCTGGCCTGAATTGGGAGTTTATTGATTAAGTCTGGAATTGCACCTAATAAAACTAGAGAAATAATAAAATTCTTAGCATTCTCATCGACTAAAGGAGTGCCTTGCTTCTACATTTAGCTGGCTCATAACTCAGCTCTGAATTTGGCACCAAGGTAGCAAAACTTATGCAACAATACTGCGTTATGCAAAGCTTAGATAACCTCTTTCTTTTTTTTTAAAAAAAAAAAAAACACACCAGTATAGTCCTAAGATTTCTTCATATTAAATTTACAGAAGCCCAGTATGCTTCTTTAAAAGCTGGAATAATGGGTTAAACACTGCATTTATTCCTCACGAGTGGCTGATTATAACAAATATGAATAATCCCAACAATACTTTTTTTTTGCATGAGAAAAAGCATTTAATAGTAAAAAATTCTGAATGCATTTGAGACTTAAAGAATGTATTTTGCATGCCTTGTTTCAGAGATTTATTAAACTACTAATCATGTGCTGACGGATCATATGATGTAGCTTTCAGTCAGGCTGCAGAAGCAATTACACCAAGTTGTAGTGCTGAATGACTAGCATGCTTTCCAAGTTATCACACATGACAGAGAGAATTGCAGCACAGTACTAAAATTTGTATGAAATATTCAATTCAGAGCATCTCCGTGAAGGTCAAGATAGAAGTGGGTAATAGCAGAGTTTCTGTCTCAGTTTTAATGACTTCTGTGTGTGGAGTTTTAGCTGTTGATCACTGTAAAGAGGGAATATGTTCTGGAAGCAAAACGGAATTCAGGTCAGTGGTGCAAGTCATCATGAATAAAATATCTGGCCGGTGAGGGAAAAAAAAGTTTAAAAATGAAAGGGAAATAAATCTGGAGGGAATGGAATTATTTTATCCTGGTTATGGCTGGTCACATGTTGCCACTTGTAAAACACAAGTATGCCAAGACAAGAGGTGAAAAATAAATTTTGCACTCTTCAGAGCAGTCTCTTTCTTTAGCTTTCTTTAGATAGACCCTGTATTATTAGGTTATATTTAGCTTTGTTGGTAAAACAATCTCTTGTATGTATCAAGCCAAACTGAAGGGTGTTGATTTAATGTTTTGGACATCTTTAATTGAAGCAAATGAAGCAAAGGTATTGATAATGTCTCACACTACTGTATATATATATGAGTATGTATATATACATACATATCTCAAGTATCATTTTATCTTGCACTTCCTTTCTTTCCCCACCATTGTACAAATAATGAACTTAGTACCAAGTATAATGTATAATCTTCCTTTCACTGTACTGTGTGCATCACTGGGTATCTAGTAGTTTAAGAAGAAGAGAGATAAACAGTGAATAATGAGAATAACTAAGCATTAGAGAATGTAATTCAGAGATAAGGGAGGTTTGGAATCACATAGCATTACATTGAGACTCCATTTTTTAACAGATAGTATCTATTTGTACCAAAGATATGTTCATTAGACATGAATAATTAGGTAAAACATCAGGGGTTATGATGTTATGATGTTTGTAACAGCACACTGGCCATAAAATCAACAACTCATGCCTGATCTAGCAAAACATTTAATGTTCCAGGTGACTGAATTTTCACTACTTTGTGTAAGAGGAGATATAATCTCCTCATTTTCATCCCCATATTCTCATTTTATTTTATTGAACTGTCCTAAACTCTCTCTTTTGGTGTTCATGTTCTTCAGGCTCTTTGATTGCACCCTAACCTCTTCTGCCTTTTCATACATCTTTGAATCTTGTTCTTAGTCACTCTTTTTTTTTTTTTTGCCTTCTTATCATTTTTAATTGCTTCCGTGTGAACATCCTTTAACTTGCCAATAGATTTTTAGGAGGAAAACTTTAAAAGAAACTCTTACTCATATTTTAACATAGCTCTTACAAGACTCCTGCATGCTTCTCTGCTGCAGTTGGGATGGCCTTGCACATGCAAAGATGGTCCACCCACTAAAGTGGACGTATCCACACAGTGCCTATGGGGAGAGGTTTCTAATTTTCTTCCCATGCCATTTTCACCTTCAAATCCAGCAGTGTTTGCACAAATACAGTCAAGTGTCCCAGCAGATTTCAATTTTATGCTGGTATGCTCTACAAGGAGTGAATGGACTATTTACTAAAACCAGGCATGGTATATCATCAGTGCTTGAAGCTTTTAGTGGCTGCTGAGCATTGCAGTACATATGCATAAATAAGATAGGGTGATTTCTAATCTAAATTTCCTTGAAATTACTGTTCTGTCATCATAAATAAAGTGCAAGTCTCTTGCTGCAGTGATTTTATTTCATTATAGATTTGTGCTGGGGTATGTGGGCTTGATCCGGCTCATGGCCTGCTTGATTCTGGGTGGTGAGCACAGGAACTTTCTTAGTTGGTTTATCTTTCAATCGTGCTTCTGTAAAGACAGTGACAACCCTCCTATTGACCGTTCTGAAGGATGTTTTGAAATGGAAAATCAAAAATAAGTAACTCCTAATTTCCAGCTTCCCTACACTGCTGAACTCCCTCTGTAAAGCCTGTTGTCTGCTAGAAGCTTTTGTCTCCTAGGATGAGGGATGGTGGTAAGAAGTAAAACCCATCGTAAAACTGTGGATTAGGTTTTCATAAACTTTTATCTTATGCTCTTTGCAGAATCTGTGTGGGACATAATGAAAATTACCAGAGTTCTTGGGACATAATCGAAATTACCAGAGTTCTATCACCTTATCATTAATTTTTTTTTAAACTTGAGAACAGAGAGTGGTTAGTAGAAATTGTTAGCTTCTGTGTAAGTGATGATGATGAATTTATGTATGGCACGTTTTTTATAACCTATTGAAAACTTGGATCTCGATACCACCATTGCTTTAATCCTACCTTACCCTGCTGCAGAGGTGCTAGTGGGATCAGTATAAATGTCTGCGCAGCAAGATGGCATACAATGAATCCTTCCCTTTAATCTTGTTGCTTTGGCACTGGAATTGCTTCAAGCTGGGATCAAGTTTATCTATCTGATTTAACTTTAGACATCTTGTAGTGAGCCCTCTGAGGGCAGACTGCTTGTGCTGGGCTCCCTAGAAGGTTGAGAGTAATGAGTAAATACAGAATAAGAAAACTTTTGTGTCTTCTCTTAAAGGATCCTGAGAGGAAGCCCTGAAGGTATGCCTCTTGCCAATCATCCACAATAAAGGAACCCTAATCTTAATACAGGCTGTTAATTCTCCAGAGCCTGAGTTAGAGTTGATGAGTCAAAGTATAAAGCTCCATTCCCATGGGCAAACGCCATCACAATCATGGGGCTTGATACCAGATGCCAGTGACCTCGCAGGAGATGCAGTAAAATGCCACAAACAGATCACACAAATATTTTACAAGTTTCTGATCCTTCTCATGAAAAATAAAACCTGTCTGTCCCAATGACCCTGCACTGGGCAGTCTGGCTGTCTTAACTACAGCTTCTCTTACAGTAAAGCAGTTTCTAATGCTCAAGGCTGTCTATGAGATACCTGCAAGATACACTGAATACACAAATGTTGATATATTTTCTAATGCCACTACTGCCTAAAGAATTGCATGTTACTGAAAACCTGAGGCCAGATTCTGATGCTTTACCATATCAAGCAGTACCTGTTTCCACAAGGAATTCCACTAAATGAAATGTTTTTGGGACACTCATCTATTAAGAAAGATATTTACTCATATAAGGCAGAATCTTTGGAAAAAGGAAATTTCCTGGGACTCGAGGCACAATGTTTGTCACACCAAGTACAATGTAACCGCTAGAGTTCTCTTCTCCATGATGTCAATGACATAAAAGTAACACCATTATGTAAATGACTGCAAAAGTCTGTGGTTTACATACCACCTCCTTTTTCCATTCAAAGTCACGCAAGAACATCCATACATTAATTTATAGGGAAAAAGACCAGTTCAAAAAAGATTTAGGCATTTTATTCAGCCAGCAGCTCCATTCCATCTCTTTATTTGAAGTGATTGCTAATGGAAAATGGTAAGCTCTGTCCTGAATAAGCCCCTGAATAAAGCTGCTTTTACAGACTTGGTTTTTCTCTGTACAGTGAAAAACCAAGATATCTGCAACAGCAGTTGGAAGCAGCAGGAGGAATCAGTGTGATACCATTTCACAGGGCTTTGTGGGCCACAGCTAGCCAGAAAAACACATTATAGGGTCCTTTACTTTCTCTAATAACTTTGTTTATGATGAATGATTTTATGATGCAAATGAATTATTCAGAGCATATTTTTCGACAGTCCATCTCACTTATCTTAGAGACCTGTGTCACAATGAATATGCATTAAAACTTGAGTTTAGCTGGTTCTTAAATCATCTATATCTCATCTACAGTGCAAGTCAAGAACTTTGCATGAGATGCATAAAGTATGACCGCAATACAATATGCGTTAAAAAGTAATTGTAAGCATTGCTGCTGACCTCTTTACTAAGATACCAATCATATCTTGACTTTTACTTGAAGGCACTTTTCTCTCGAGGAAAAAACAATTCCTTAACAAGGAGCTTATTGAATAACACATGACTTAGCCATTCTTTTGATTAAGCCACTGATAAGAATCATAAGACATTTTTATAAAGTATAGCCATAAGAATTTTTTGATATGACTATATGTTTTGTAAATAATATGCTTCTATCTTGTTTTATCAATGGAAAACAATGTTTATTTAAAATAAAGGATATCTCAAATGAATTTGATTTCTATATCAAGTAAATGACTTTTTCCTTTTTATAATGACTAGTGTGTAAAAAAAAAAAAAAAGGAAGAAAATATCATATAGAGATGCTGTTGTCCCAGGAATGTGAATAGAGTGAGTTTTAAAGGCTGGCCTCAGAAATTCCATTTCCATTAGATGAAACTATATGGTCTAGAAATCCAGCTTTACATTTGATGGCACAATTTCCATCAGATAAAACTCTCCACAGGAAATTTTCCTGGGGTCAAAAAGAAAGACAATCTTCTTGTCTTCCTACCTTACTCAGAATAATGCACATCAAGAAAATCAGGCTAGATATAGAATTCCTATGAGTGTTTCTATTTTAATAGCACCTTTTCAAAGCTGTGGAAGCATATGGTTAAATGTAACGACTCTCTAGCTAAAAGACTGCTATTATCATGAGATGTTTCAGGAGGTTTTAATTCTTCCTTTTTGGACCAAAACTCAGCAGTAAAGATGAAAGGAGACTGTATTTGTTCACTTTAGAGAAAATTGTATCAGCATGATTTGTTTCTATTTTCAAATACATTTTTTTCAAATTCCAAAGGAAACTGCATATATGTTAGAGATAAAACAGCTGATCAATGTGTTATATCTTGGTATTGTGTTAATCTTTTTGCATTGTTAATAATATAAAATGACATTTTCAAATGAAAGTGTTGAAATAAAACAATATGTTGTTATTTAAAATAATTGCTGTAAATGTCTTTACAGAAAACACTTTGGTTTCAACAAATAAAGTGCAAAGTTTCTGAACAGATCTGGTATGGACCTTTTCCTCCTAAATGCCACTGGAGCTCTTCAGAGCATCTCTCCTGCTTTATGATTTTAGAATGCTTTCCACATTTATAAGGCTTGAAATTCACCTTTCTCACCTCTGTGCTTTAGTTTGTGGTTAGAAGTAAGTCAGTAATTACTCAAATGCCTGGTAGGGCTGCAAAGCTTTCATGCATCAACAGTAGTTGATTATAAGTATGAGTGTATTTAGGATCTTCATTTCATGCATCAGATCAACTGTGTTGTTAGACACTCCCCACATAATACTGCAGTATCAAGGAGCTTACAGTCTTGTGCCTTGATTTTTTTTCTATAATGTACACCAAGATCACTGGTACTTCAACAGATCTAGAAATCTAAGTAGGTTAGTAAGACTTTCTACTACTACAGTACAAGCTGTATCAAAAGTTATTACATTGCCTTGGATCATGTCTTTAAAACTCCTTGTTCTTGCTGTATTTACTTGCATTTTTGTGCAAAAGAGTTTGCACTCTAATTATTATTATTATTATTATTTAGATAAATTGTATCTTTCTGGAGGTAGCAGGCTTACAACATAGTGCCTACACTCAGCAATGTTCTTTTAGAATGATTTTCACAAACTTTTTTTTTTTTTTTTTCTTTTTTTTCTTACATTCCTTACTGCAGGTCAGGAAAGGTTTGGAAACATGACCAGGGTCTATTACAGAGAAGCCATGGGGGCATTTATTGTCTTTGATGTTACAAGACCTGCAACATTTGAAGCAGTGACAAAATGGAAAGAGGATTTGGACTCTAAGTTGGTTCTTCCAAATGGCAAACCCGTGCCAACAGTCCTCTTAGCAAACAAATGCGACCAGGGAATAGATGTTCTTATGAACAACGGCCTCAAGATGGATCAGTTCTGCCAAGAGAATGGATTTGTGGGCTGGTTTGAAACATCAGCCAAGGTAATGTTTCCATTTCTTTTTAAATATTTCTCCAAATAGAGAATAAATTTCTTTCCTCAGTAGAAATTCCTAGTAAAGTTCCTGTTTTAGCAGAATTACAGATGAATCTGTAAATAAACACAGCCCTCTGTGGGAGTTTGCATTTGTTTTATGTCTTTCATTGAAAAGTAAATTATATACAACATTCTGAATTGCAGATGTATAAGATGGTAGGTCAGCAGTAAGGTATATAACAGGTCAACAACTTATTGCATAATAGTGTGTGTGGGGGAAGATAACCTGTGGCAAGACAAAACTTCCTTCTTATAAATGATACTACGCTCTTTTTCACAATTGTTAATAGTCATTATTATGTCTAAATATTTATATAAACCTAGGAAATCCTATTTTGAGACCAATTTGGTTCCATAAAGGAAGTGTATACACAGTGTAAGTGTAGCACTTACACTATGCTGACTGCTATAAGCCTTCATCCTCAAAAATCTTTTCATAAATCATATATTGAAGGAGGAAGAGAAGGCCATGGGTCAAAGAGGTGAAAAAGATGCTTATTTTTCAGTCCATTGTCTTGGATCAGAATTCCTGGGTACCTATAAGAAAGACCAGATCAAAGTCAGAAGGGGCATTGGGCATTTCAGAGTACAGAGGTCCAGTCTATGTGCTCTTGTGTATTATTTGGAGATTTCTCAGGTAATCTCAATGCATTCATGCTGAATGGAGCTGACATACGAAGCCTGAATTTTTGTGAAAGTGAGGGAAATATTTCAGAGACTCTCTTTAAATGTATGGCACCTTTCCTGTGGAAGATGCACCTGCTCTGTGATGCATCAGCTATTCCAAAACTTTTCAAGAATAGGGTTATAATACCAGTATAACAGAAAATATCTGCCTCTAGATTTGCATGAACAAGAGTTCCTTGAAAAAAAAATAGAGGATATGACTAGGAAAAAAATAAACATGCCATAGCAGTGCCTGCAATCACATTTTCAAAACTTGCAGTGTGTTTAGACTTATTTGCATACAGCCCTTGTCATCTATACTTTATCTATAAAACATTGGATGTTATTTTATATCTCCAGACTTTTGTCCACATTAAATTGGTGTATTTGACTCATATCCATAGAAGAAATTAGGGACAAGAGTGTATGGGCTCTCTTGAAGTTAGATAGAGCTTTTTAGATTGTTCCAGTGGCCCTCGATTTCTAAATTGTCATCTCAGTGTCTGAATCTTTATGACTCCAGTTCTGAAAGGATGGACTCACTGAATAAAAGTCCTAGAAATCATGACGCTATTATATAGACTCCCTTTGGAGTCAACAGAGAGAAATACAGACTTCTCTGTCATCCTGAATTGGAAACATCAGATAAATTGATTTCTGAAACGAATATTAGCTCCCCATTGACTATCAAGGGATGCTAACACTAAGTCACCTCAGAAATGTCCAAAATTAGGTCGAGTGATTCATTCCTTTATTATGTTTGCAGAGTTCCAGCCACAATGGGACTTTGGTTTCTTCTAGAGTATTACATAAAACCAAGGTAAATGCCATGTCCTTGATTCCCTTCGGTAACAAAGGCATCTGCTCTCATGTTGCTGGAACCTATATTTCTACAGCTGTAATTATTTCATGCCTGTCATTACAATGCCCCTTGGCAGGATCTTGACAGCATTTGAAATACTGAATTGAACGTCTCAGTGGGTATTATGTTTATTGTATTATGTGATTGTGAAATCTGGTGTCATCATTAGCAGCTCAGGGGTGTTAAAAACAGCATCTGGATGTTTTTAATGCAAACAATTTGTCTCTTAGCATTATGTTATTTTGTCCTGAGCTGAGAGAAATTGAAAGCTGAAATGCTACGTTCAGTTGTTTCATTTCTTTTAGGCAGTTTATGAAAGTACGGAGAACTTATGGAGAGTATACATGCATTTTACTTTTCTGGTCTTGACTCCTTTTTTAAAGCATTAATATTTTAAAAAAGTTTCACTTTTGGCCAGCAGAAATCTAAAATCAATGAGTAACAGTTTGCATCTAAACCCAAAGAAATCGAGGGGGAACAAGAAGGGCTGAAATTTAAAGGGTGCAAAGCCACAGATTCATCATTGTACACTGGTGGTTCAAATGAACAAAGTCATGCAGCAGCTCAAGGCAGTTTACTGTATGAGAAAGGAAACTGTATGATGAATGAGTTCATAGCAAAACATCTGTCCACTTCATAAAGGAGCAACCACATTTGTCATGTCATTTCCTGTCCATTGTGGTAGAGGATGAATGTACAAACAATATCAAAGGTGGCACAGATATGTTACCATGATGGCATAGGGTAGGCAGAATCTTGCAGAATCATGGTAGTATAAAGGACAATTAAAGTTAAATATGTCATGACAGAGGAAAATTCAATCCAAAATTTTCTAAACCAGATAGAATTATAGCTTTGAAGTGTTTTAAACAGAAGAAATATTGTAATACTTCTTACTTTATTTAACTCAGAAATATCTGCTAGTCAAGCAGTCCTCAGGACACCAGTGCATCGAGTAGGAACAGAAAGACTCCTAGCTATGATAAAATTGCACTTCACAGCCATTTCTGAGAGAGCCCTGCAGGCTGAGGATGCATGACTGCCATCACTGTTCTGTGAAGCTGTAGACTACACGCTAAGGTCTAATGTTCTGAAAAGTTTATATACACTCCCTTTGATTGCAATCTGGAACTGTATGTTCCTAACTTCAGAATGACTCAAAGCAGAGTAATTCCACCAGGAACAGTAGAATCACAGAACATTCATATAAATTATGTCAGGAGAGTTTCCTCACTTGTTTTAAGTTCTGAAGTAAAATCTATTTTTTTCCTATATAAAAATTGTGATTAGTGTTATTTTAAAATATTGATTGAGGCATATATCTAGTATTCTTTTAGCCTTGGGCGTATTAAATAATTGAATGCAGGTCTGGGGAAAATAAAAATGTAGCTATGTTTCCTATAAACAATAGGAACTCTTTTTCTGAAGTGGAATAACACTAATAGAGAGGTCAACATATTGCAGCTAGCAGTTTTAGCAGTTCAAATAAGTAATAACTCTTTTTTTTTTCTTTTTCTTTTTTTGTGGTATCCTGTTATAATTAGATCTCCAGAGGTTTTCTGGAGATGTACTTGGAAACGTTATAGCCTTCAGTGCAAACTGAATATGATTTATGCCTTTTGGAAAAACAAGAGTGATTATTTATAAAAATATATTTTTTTACTTCTTGCCTTGCAGGAAGTAGCACGCTATATTTGTATCTACCATATTTCAGGCTGTCAGGGGTTTGAAATTTGTGTCTGTAACTCTGGCAGATTACACCGTAAGACATCTTTGTATCATTCCCTGGTGCTGTTTTTCTTAACTTAGCAATCTCAATGCAAAACATTTGGGCCACATAATGCTTTCTCTTATATTACTTTTGATTATTAGATTAATCTAAAGGAAATATTCAGCTTGTTCCAATCTTCTGCTCCCTGTGAAGACAGAAGAATTTGTTAAGATAGTTTGTCAAATAAGATGAGTTTTTCTGAGCAACAACTCTGTGCAGGATAGTCATAAGTTATACGCATTGCAGTATTTCCAGTGGAGAGCCTTGTCTCTTTTAGGTGTGCAATTTTGTTTGCTCATAAAGATTGCAGTTTAAGAGATATATTCCCAGACTGTCTTTAATGAGCATCATTAGTGCAGCTGTTGTGAAAAATGTATTTTGTAAAGAAAGGAAATTTCTCCTTTCTATCACATATTTATTCATCAAACATGTGGCCAGTGAAGCCAAGAACTTTGCTCACATTTTGAAGTCTTTGAAATGGCTTCACTACCATTTCCAGTTCAAAGAGGCAAGCTTTAGGCTTGGATTAGTAGACCAGCAATTTCAAGCTTATTGTCACTCCATAATGAAAACTCAACTTATAATCAAAAATTGAAATTGTTTAGTGTAGGAAAAGTTAAAATCTAATGAAGTCCTTGGCTGAGCTCAGGACTGATCCAGCAGCCCTGGAAGCCAATGAGGGCAAGCTATTGAGTGCAGCAGTGTGTGCTTAGGCACATTCCTCTGAAACACGTCAGCAGGCCGCCACTGAGGGAAAGGGCTTTTGTCGCAAAATTTGCATCCAACTTTCAGAATTCAATCACAGCAAGTACCTTGTTCTCAGGAGCATAGTCGCAGCAGTTCAATGTCCATGAATTTCATATTCATCAATCTGAATGGCTTTAAACTTATACTGCTGTGTATTCCTAGAAGTCTAACTATAGCAGTGTTGCACAATGTCTTAATGTGCTTCTGCTCTCAGCAATTCCCAAGGGAGCACTGCTAAGTCTGTGCATGCAGCCTTCCCAGAGTGCAGGTGAAAATGTCTTGAAAGACATATCCCTGCTCCTGGATTTTGATGCGTTACTGAAGGAAAATGTGGAAACTGTGTGATACTCACTAGGTTCCCTGGAAATGTTGGAATATGTTACTCTTTACTTAATGGAAATTGATTTCCATTAACTCCAGGGACAGAGTCAAAACTTTGTGTCTTTAAGGGTTTAGGCCTCCCTAGGTGTCCTTGCTGGGCATCTATGCCTGCAGACACTTCATCCTTTTCCCTGACTTCCAAGTTCAAATTCAAAACATCAGATTCGCAGTCTGAGAAAGAAACTGTCTGAGAGTGGAGAATGAACAGTTTTATATCTGAAAACAATCAGACTCATTGATTGGAAAGGTATCTGCATGTCAACAAATAAAATGCTTTATTTGGGAAATGCTGGGCCCATAAAACTAGCAAAGGTCTTTTTCTTCAGTAAAGAAATAAAAGCCAGTCTAGCCTAAAGGGATTTATTTGATGTATTAAAATGGAAGGCTCTAAATGCTAATGCTCTGCATTTGTGTTAAAAGATAAGGGGGGAAGCAATCCAGAAGACAAAGAAGTTTGCTGAGCTTGTGCACTGCTTCAAGACACATTTAATGAAGTATTTATTTTTCCTTCGGCTGACTATTGCATTACAAGATTGTGACATTATTTTGTAGAGGAATGGGGTCAAAACCTTTAAGTCATGTAAAGTCCCCACACATAGAGTTGCTATTAGTTTCATAAAACTGTCCTTTAAAATGGTACCTTTTAAAGGGTATCTATCTCCAAAGCAAACTAATTTCATTTTTGTCCTTCTGTGTTCCTTTCTGGTCTTCAAACATCTCTCTTTTTCACAGTCTTGCTTTGTTTAGTAATGAGTAAAGAGTAGTATGTGTTGATTTCCACTTTTTTTATACCTTCTTGATGGGATCAAAGGAAAGACTAACCCAAGTAGTCAGCCATCACCCAAGGAGTTGGGTTCAGGCTCTTGCTCTGTGGACATTTGCAGGTTAACTCAGGTCAGATCATTTAGAGCTGCTTAGTTCTTGCAGCACTGAATGTGGAAGCAACTTCTTTCAGCTACTGGGGATACTGAGGCAACAAAGTCAGAGAAAATTGTGTTTGGCATCATGTACATGGACAGTGCAAAAAAAGCATGTCTAGGAAAAGATTTCATTAAAAATAGATGTTTAAATCAGGATGTCCAGGGCAGAAGTAGAGAAAAATGGGGAGGCACAAGAGAGGCACCATATTATGTGCCAGAACCTTTCCCTTTTGGTCTTGTAGAAAAAAAAGTCTCCCATGGGCTTGAGAGGGACCAAGTTCCTATCTTATTATGTGGACACTTCAGTCTGGGCTATCTTCTACTTCCCAACTAGCTACCATGCACGATGCCAGGTTTCCCACAATTTCTCCTGTTTAGGGCTCTGCAATTTCCACTTTTGATAAGTAGCCCTGGCAACACTTCCATACCTCAGAAAGATGCTGTGAAGATAATCGTATCAATGATGCAGCCCTGAGTAGCAGCAACCTGTAAAAGTACTGTCAGCAGACAGAACTTCCCCAGGCTTTGGAGGGTGGTGAAGTCAAGAAAAAAAAAAAAGACCTCAGAGGAGTGTGAAAAACAAGCTACAGCAATAAAGGTGCCACCAAAGCTGCCTCAAGAACTGGGGGAACACGTTGCTCCAGCAGGATGATCAGAAATTGCTCCTCTATGGAGGCAGAATAGGCCTCTTAGAGTGAGCTAAAGATCTGGTTCAGCTTGCAGATGGTTCATACACACACACACACACACACACACACAGATAAAGTCATAGCTGGCGTCACAGTTCCTGTGTGGCTCTCCATAGAACAACAGCCATAAGGGAATTGATAGTTATGTCTTTTCCACATAAAAAACAATAAAAAAGACTTACGTCTTTTCACCTGCATTTTCATTCCTTCTTTGAAACACAGGGAATTTTTTCTTAAGCATACTGGGGGCTGTCTCCATGGTTCAGTACAGACAGCAGGATAGGGATGATTATTCCTCTCTGTCTACTGTAGCTTCCTCATTGCCACCTTTGTATTTCTTGGGTGGCTTTTCACTTGCTGCTCTCAATCTGTCCTTCCCTAGATTGCCTTCCAGCACTTCCTGCGCTCTAAAATTACCAAGTCTGTGGGTGTCTGTGTTTGGCTAGCAGATCACCTTCTACTGCCTGCATCTGCTTTGCTGCCTAGCAGAATATCGACCTTTTTTTTTTTTTTTTTTTTTTTCAAAACATACTGTGGGTGGAGAGGTGCAGAAATCAATATTTCATTAGACAGACTGGCAAAGCAGCCAGAATAAAGCGAAGTCTGATCCTTGGACCCAGGATGCTGAAGCAGACATCAGAAGATTAGGGCTATAACAAAAGGGAAGAGCAGCATCAGAAAGGAAGCAGTCAAGGCATTCAGATGGGGCAGTAAGGATCTCTTTGGTGGTATAAGCACAGTGACTTTATGTCATCTATGCCATGTACAGATTCTCAGCTGTACAATTGGGAGAAGCTCTGTAAAGAGCTGCGCCATCTGCCATGGTCACCCTTGTGCTCCCCATGTCCTCTGTCAAATGCTAGAGGATACGATCCCTAACTGTATCTAATCCTACTTAACTTCTCAGAGCCAGTATGAGAAATTCCTGAATGTTTCAATCGGTTTGGGCAAATGCCCACCAGCCTCTTAATAATATAGGCCATATTTAATAAACCATTTCACTAAAAACAAAAAAGAGCAATCCAGAAAAAGAGAAATATTTCATGTCGGTATTTGCCAAATAAAATATTTTGACCTTTTATGTCAAAATAATATTTGCAAGTTCAAATTTGGCTTTCCACCCCAAAATCTATGGAGGATTTAATAATCCAATTTGCTTTGGGTAGAGATAAAAAAATTTGGATGATGTAAATCAGCATGGTTTCTCCTTTCTGAATCTTTAGGCTCAGATCTGGCCCCTGCAATTCTGTCTAGTGCTAGTGAGAATACAAAATGTCCAATTACAAATATTTTATGCTTTTTGGACTAGGTTTCATTGCCTCTTTCCCACCCTTAGACCTTAGAAAACACTGATCTTAAGCTTGAAACAAAGAGGATTTTGGTTAATACATCTGAACATTACTGGATATGGATACAATCTCAGATAATCACTAAGACATTCTTGAAGAAATGCAGGAAGAGCAGCAGCAAATTGGTAAATTAATGTTTATCACTCCATTAATAACAGAAGACATGATGCAAATGATTTTTATTGTGTGTGTTTGTGCATTAAATGATCCTGGTTTTGTCTTTAGCTTTTTAAGCAGCACCATGAGACTTTTTTTCGTTGGCATCTTTTCTAATTAAATTTCACAGTGCTCTGAAAAAGACTTGTTGCATGCTTGAGGAATTTGGTTGTCTGGTCTCAGAGAACAATGTGACACAGTAGCATTTTGACATCTTAGTGCAGAGCTGATTTTCAACTCTGTATATCTTATTCGGGTTTAGTATATAAGTGGATTGACTAAAGATTTGGGGGTTTTGCTTGTGTATGTGTATGGATTTTTTTGTAACTACCCAATATTCTTTATCAGTCAGAGTTTAAATATTTAAATTCACTTATATAAGTCAGAGTTTAAATATTTAAATTCACTTATATGTTTGAAGAATCCTCTCAAGTCTTGGCTGTGATTTTCAGTTAGCTCCGTTGATTTCAGCTCTTTACTGTGTTACAAAGAAAAAGGCAGTAGAATTTATGGAGTTTTGCCATTGACTGCAAGATTAGAAATCAGCCTCACAGAAATCAGTACTCTGGCTTTTCATCGTTCATTTAATTGTATCATCTGCACTAGAAGACACATAGATGTGCTCTGGTTCCCTTTTTTTTTTCATTTTTTTTCAAGTTTTGCATTTCAGGCATCTCAACTGACTTTTTTGAACATGCATACATGAAAAAAGTGTTGTTGTTACATTTTACAGGTTATTTTGTCAGTGATGCTGAGATGACACTGAGTTTACTGCCTGGTTTTGTGTGTGTGAGTACATGTGGTCTCAGGGCAGCTGGACCCAGACTCAGCTTGTAAACCTAGCTCAAGCTTACAATGTAAATACTTAATCTTCATGGGATAACAGTAATATGTACATATATCCATACACACCTATGTATTTGTACATAATTTCCCAGGATACTGAAACCACGGTGATCAATACCAACACTTGGGATTAAAGAGTTTCTTTTATGCCAGAAATCCTGACTCTTCCTTCTAGTCATATGGGCAGTCATCATTAAAAAAGAATCATCGCTCAATATTACTTCTTATTTTATATGCTGTGTTGAGCTGTGTCTTACTGATCAGACTGTTTCAGCTTGGCTTATTCCACAAACAGAGCAAGGATTGGTGCCAGTTAAACGTGCTGTTGAAATAAGACTCATGTATGAAAAGACGAGCTTTATCTTTGGTTCTAAACCCCTAGAGTGGGGATTATGTCTCGAGAATTAAACCGGTGCCGATATATTTCTTCTAGAACAGTGCACTGTAGATAACTTTGCCTCAACAAAAATAAAAGCCAAATATGAATGCTACAGAACTTTTTTGTTCTGTTTTGTTGTGTGAATAACTTCAGCTTGTATTTGTTCAGTGAAGCTGTTCAGCACAGGTTTCACTGAGAGCATTGTACAGCAAAAGCTGCATGAAAACAGCAGAAAAGGATTTAAAAATAAGTGCTATTGATGGCTGTAATCACTGCTGGGTACTTAATAATTTGGAAAGCAGAATAACCCTTATTCAGGCTCTGAAATATGGATTTTGGAGTTTAACTCAAGGCATTTGTCTTTAACATCTCTCTGACATTTGTTTAGCTTATTGAAGCAATCAAATAACCAAGCCTTTGGGGTAATTTAAAGTGAGTTCTGTGTATAATTTAAAGGAGCTATGAACCATAATATGAATAAAGCCTAGCTAATTTAAAAACTACAGTAAGTGTTATTTAATACAGTCAATTTTTAAAAGCTGATTTTTAAGGAAAGTAAACTTTTGATGTTGCCCAGAGAAAAGTTTAATTATACACAGGAAATATGCAGTATGATATAATTAATATTGACTAATCAACCTCTCTTTCTCTTTCTCTTGCAGGAAAATATAAACATCAATGAAGCTTCCAGATGTTTGGTGAAACACATAATTGCTAATGAGAGTGATCCAGTTCAGTCTATTGAACCAGATATTGTAAAACCACACTTGAATTCCTCCAAGATTGTCAGTTGTTCGGCTTGCTTTAAATCCTAAGAGACTTCCAGACTATTACAAGAGTTGAACAAATATGATTCACAGTGTATACTTTACCCAGCATATCCAGTCTGCCCAGATTGGCTATAAGCAGATTGCATTTTTCTCAATAATATGATGCTTTCTCTTTTATTCCCCATAATCCTTTGACAGCTAAAATTTATTGCAAGCTGTTCATAGAAACCATTCAAAATTGTATCTGGCTACCAGTCAAATAAAACCCAGGGTGGGGGCTGGGCTTCCTGACTGGATGACACTGCCAGCAGTGGTGTCCGAACCTGTATATTTGCAAGGTGATGTGTGAAAGTTCTTATTTGCAGTGTGACTAAAGCAATATCCCCTTTATCCATCACTCCCCAAGTCCTTGGTTTGGAGTCCTGTCATAGATCATTCTGTAGCCTGAGCTGGTAACCAGCATCATTACAATGTCCTTTCACCCCTCATATTTGAGTGATCTGGTTTCAGGTAAGGAAGACGATGATGACAATAATAAAAAAAATCTATTCAGAAAGAGGCAGCAAAAGTGATCACTGTGAAACATTAACATTGCAGGTTCAGTCTTGGGGATGAAGTGGTGGAGTTCACCACAGGGTGACCTTTCACACTGTTCAGTGTTCAGCCTGTGAGCTGATCTTAGGGGGTTTTGCTGCTTCTTTCTGAAGTGTTACATTCCCGCTGTTGTCAGCATTGTCTTCAGATGAAGCAAGATCAACCAATCCAGTCAAGGGTGAGAGGTGGCAAAACAGGGAATCAGGGCTTCAGTCTTACCGGTAAAGTTGCTGAAAACTTTCAAAAAGGTTATGTATTCTGAAATCAGTGTCACCTCCAAATGACAATCTATCTCAGTGAGTTTGTTTCACCCTTTCCATCTTCCATATACTGTCCTCATATATCTAAACTATGTATATTCAATAAATTCCTGCATGCATCTATCCCAAAACATTGATTCTCATGGGAAAAAATGGCTTCACTATCCATCATAATGCTAACTGGTGACCTCTGCAGGAATGCAGGCATCAAATACCAGGGTATGGCTATCTTTGCTCTCTGAAAACATCTCTCTCAAAATACAGTTGTATGAATGATCGTAGAAAGTAAAACCAAACAGTCTTGGGAATGTATTTGACGAACTTGTTGGAAGTGCAATGGTTGCGTTCAGAATTTCACAAAACATGCAGGTTGGTGAGGTCATTCAAACAAGTCTGTCTAGACAAGAAGTCTTGGCATGTGGCTGCAAGTCCCTGCAAGACAAGCTTTGCCTGTCTCCTGGCATAGGACTATAGACAAATCACTCCCATTTTCTGTTCCTTACTCAGCCTTTTCCTTCCTAAGCTTTAAAGCTTTCAGTACCAGGAACTGCTGTGGGTTTCTGGCTTTAGAGATGTATACATAGCGGGGGCAAGGGGACAGAATAGGACTTGCAGAAATCTTGCAGTATTCCACTGAATCTTTAGTTAGTAACGAAGGTGAAATGCTGTCAAAAGCTAATAAATATGCACTGGCAAGGAAAAGCAAAACTAAACAAAACAAACCAGAGTGACCTTATCCCTATTAGACCTACAGAAATTAGATATCAAGTTTAGTCTATTCCTAAATCATTTATTAATATATATCCACTACAAAGAAAAATAAGGGGTAGAGATGTAGCCCATTATGTGCTCTGTTTAAAGCCTTAAACTGTACATATTTCATTTTTAGAATTAAGGATTTTTAGATAAAGAAAAAAAAGCAAGAGCGGTACTTTTAAAAGTAAAAAATTAAGCCATACACACACATAGGTGGATGCAAATATACATTTATATATATAGTGTATAGACACTAAACATACACACACATATTACATATATATATATGATGGCTTTTTTCAGGGAGAGAAATTCCCAAGTTGTCCTGATTGAAGTGTCATCCTCTAACACAGGGTCCTGCTGTGATATTGGTCAAATAACTTTTCTGCCTCAGTTTCCTCATCTGTGAAATAGGGATTGATGTACACACCTACCTCACAGGATTCCTTGAAAGTTCCTGTTGGCACAGTGCTGTAAAGATACATGTTACACAAACGCCAAGCTCTATTACTGTTCAGAATGAAATATGAGTGCCCTCTAGCATGGATACATGGTGCTGTAATGCCTTAATGTTTTAGATCTATCCAGGGCTTGTCTGTGCTACAACAATTAGCCTCAATTACTCCACCTCAGTTGACCTAGTTCAGGTTATAAAGCAATGTGTGACTGCATAGGATGATTAGATTAGCTGCAGATGACTTGCAGACACTGTGACTGCACCGATGTCATGTTACTAGTTTAATAATCTCAGCAGTAAAGTTTCAGCACAGATCTAGTGTCAGGTCAGCTATTTCAAATTTAAAGCATTACTTAAGTTAAGCTGTATGGGTGCTCTGTCAAGGATGATACAATTTATACCTTGAGCCAATATTGTGGGGGATCATAAGAACCTAGACATTTAGATGACTTTTAAAGGGCTGAGTTTCATGAGCTGAATCTTATACCATGCTTTATAAAACTGGTTGCCTCAGGTGGAGCAGAGGAAGTTGTCATTTCCTCTAAAAATCAGTGTGTATTCTACTTGCACCAAAAATAGCAAATGTTGATAATTTTTTGTTATCTTCAGATCATTTATCTTTCTTTGATGACTTCTATTCAAAATTCATTACATATATTGATAACGTTCACTCACAAATGTTTCTAGAGATCTATATGCAAAGATTTTGATAAAAGTAATTAAAAAAAACATAAATAAAACACTTAAAGTGCACTTAGTTTTTCTTTTTTTCTTTGCCTCAATGGATTGTATAAACCTCCTTTAAACTCCAAATTCACCATCTGTTTTCCTTATTTCTGTTATCTTTCACTGCAGCAAAGTTTTTGATCCTGACTTTCCTCTGATAGCCGGAGAGCAGAAAGGACAGCTTAGAAGACTAAGGATTTATGAGGTGTAAAGATCTGAGACCAAATTTATTTACACCATAAGAATTAGAAGAGTATCATGAAGAATTTGGCCTCTGTAGGAGGCCAATTCCAAATGTTCCTTTTTATTTGTACTGAAGTGATAAGAACTTGTCAAGTTTCTTGCTATAATGCAATAAATGTGTGAATGCCACCTGTGTTTCTAGTAAACAGAGTGTCTTCATGTCACAAGCAGAGAATGAAAGCTTTAATTTAGAATTAATGAGCACACTTCGTGCTGAAACCCTTTCAGAAAAAAAAAATGTGAAATTTAATAATACTGTATCAGGCCCTAGTAGGTTGGATTTCCTTGTATTTTATGCTGACATTCCATGCTATCTTTGCTGGTCCAGGTGTTTTAACTGCACAGCCATTTCGACATGCAACAGTTCCCTTCTGCTTCAAATAAATAATACAAGGCATGAGTCTCTATGGCCTTCTCTGTGGGGAAAAGATATTGCAAAGTGGATTTGAAATTTCTTCCTCATCCTAGTCCTCCACACAATACTCTCTGGGGAGTCGGACATCCAGGACCACAGACTGATGCACCTCCACAAGATGTACAAAGATGTACAATACATTCGTGGAAATGGTGTTTGAACATCTCCAATCCATCTCCATTTACCAGCTCAGCTATAAGAGCAGCAGTGACGGGACCATCTGTTTTCCATTCCATCTTTTATGCTCTGAACAAACAAAATTTAATGGTCCTCCTAAACTCCTTGGAAACATGTGAATATTATTGATCTCCCTTTTCATAAGGAAAACTGCTGGAGGGAAAGGTAAATTCTGCTTGGGCTTTCAATGGAAAGCTATTTTGGACTTTCTGAAAATTAGGCTTTGCTCTTCTTATCCAGAAGATTTGGGGTTATAAATTTCATTGAATTTTTCTATTCAGGAATCATCTACTTCCCCATAGTACCTCGTGTATGCAACCTGTCTTGTTGGACATAGATATTTTATTTTCAGGCCCCTTTTTTTGCTCCTGTTTTAATATACATGACCATTTAAAAAGGAGAGAGAGGGAGGGAGAGATGGAGGAAGAAAGATCGTGTTTAAACAGCGGTTTTGTTTTTTCTTTTTAAAACTGCTTGTGAAGCTGAATAAAGTGAAATTGCTAAATACATACGGGAAATGCAATTCTATGTCAATTGCCAGTAAATAGTCAAAGGAAATATATTTTACTCACCAGGATTTATGCATGTGACCAAAAGTTCTATTGTAATAAGATGATATTTCTGAAGAAACATAGAATATGCGCATTTTGTAGAACTGATTAATCAACTAAAGTTAATAGAAATAGCTATTCAGTTATTCAGCTGCCTTATAGGTAGCCAATGTCTGATATATACATGTATATATAACGTATTTTAGAATAGCCTCATGTAGGCTGTTAACATTATATACAACCTCTCTTAAGCCCTCAAGATCAGTGTTTGCCATTGATTAAAGGGTTACAGATCTGAGAGAGAAACTTCCCACCTTTTTTCCTTTCATCATTTCTATTTCATATGCAATTTCAAAAGCAGTTTAAAGCTTCAGCTCATGAAAGAGCTTCAGTTCAAAGTCTGATTTTACAGATACAGTTTTCGGCTCACAAATACATGCATCATCAATTTGGGGGCTCATTACTAACCATACGCTCAATTCTTGGAGCTCTGGATGGGTAATAAATGGGCTGCACTTGCAAATCAGGCAGCTACATGTCCAAAATCTAGTAACTGCGTTCATCTTCAGCTGTCAGAGCAAGCCAGTATTTGCAGCACTGTTATGTACTTGACCTTTTCAGATTCCCTTCCTGTCCCTACACCTGCTAGAGTGTCTTGAAGATCGATACATTTAAAAACAGGAGGTGCTTTCTTGCAGTGCAGGCATGGTGTTTATTCTACTTTTTTTTCAGCTTTTCTGCAACCAAAAGAAAATTGATGTTGTGCTTTTTGCTGCCTTTTTTTTTTTTTTCGTAATGAAATCTGAAGTTCACTATGTTTGGGGGAGCTGTAAGAGGCACAATAAAATCCTCAGCATTTCATGATACTGTCTCAGTTACACTGAACAATTAGCTTATAACGAAGAAATATCCTGGCTTGAACAATTTGGGAATGCTCATTTCCTGAAAATCATCTCCATTACAGTTGCAGTGCCTCAGCTGCCTAATTAAGACTGGAATCTCCATGCTTTATGTTTCAAATGTTGTAATAATAGTTTACAAAAATAAGATATTAAACTGAGCAAAGCCACAACACGCTACTCCCCAGAGTAGAAGCTAAGCTAATAATGAACTTGTCCTGCTGGACTCCTCTGAACATCAATAGAGGAGAAAGTTGTTCCAGCCTGATATTCTTCTGTTTTCTTCCAGGAAATAAGCTTCAAGCTAAGACTTGGTAGCTGAATTCTACATCAACATAAAAACCTGCTACGGGCAATATTTGCATCAGGCATCTATAGAGTTTAAATAGTCTTAAAAGACAAAACAATATTTCCTTCAGAAATGGCACCTTTGTTAAAGGTTTAAATGTCAGTGGTGCCTAAATATTTTCTGAGGCATCTGAAAGTTCATTTGAATTTCTAACTCCCATGTTAATATATTTATATATCTCCTGTTTTTGTAAAATCACAGGAAAAGACCATTTCAAAATGTTACTCTTGCAGATATGGATCAGCCACATATCAAGTCCTGCAAGGAGATTAACATAATGAACACGGAGAAAAGGAATATCGCTTTTGTCAAGGCAGGCAGAAGCATCTGCGTCCTAGCCAGGACTAATTCAGGAAGCATGGCTTTCTCATGGGCAATGAAAAGATGCTTGACCAATTCTTGAGCAAGATGCAGAAATCTCTCAGTGAAAATCTGACCTCATGATACAATTTTATTACTGAGAGATCTACGAATTGTCTAGTGCACAGTGAGATACGTTTTCACCTTGCATACCTCAAAATTTGTTTCTTTGTTGATTAACTCACCATGCCTCCAAGAGTCTTTTGCCATCCTGCAATAGCGTTTTGATCACCAGTGACAGCCAGTATCACTGTGACACATGGATGATGAAAAGGTCCACAAACTAGCCCAAAAGTCTGCTAATACCTTGTCTGAGAGTAGATGGCATTTGGATAAACTAAGTTAGTAACATGGGATAAGCCAAAAAGAAGTTTCTCAGGGCATTGCCCCTTTACGTCCATCTCCACTGCTGAGCAACATACAGATAATAGATATTCAGGAAATCATCTTTTCTTCACTAGCATGTCATTCCTATCCAGGGCCTTAAAATCTTAGTGAAAAACTTTGATTCCACTGGTTACCAAAGGAAGAAATTGAGTGTGATACAGAGGCCAGCAAAAAAAAAAAAAAAAAAAAAAAAAACTCACAGTAGGTAAGGAGAAGCAAAAGAATTAACTGTTGCACATTATTTTATTATTCCTTTTTTTTTTTTTTTGATATTCCCAGACAGAAATGATATGTTGATGGAAGTGGGCTATTTGGTAGTCTCCTCTGTCTTCCCTGGGAATTGTACACGTAGAAGTTATTATTGCCAAAAAGAAGTAAATCTCTGTGAGGCCAGTTATATATTGTGAAACCCAGGGAGGCCTACTGAGCCTCAAACTGCTTCTTAAAGAGAACTTTATTTCCCTGTTTGCTGCTGATCATGGGTTCATTATGCAATGGGAGGTTCAGCACATGGCACCAACTACACACCTACTTAGCCTGGATCTTTTTGCATTTTGAAGCCTTTTATAATGAAGACCCAAAGTGGAGCTGTTGTTTTTTTCCGTACCTGTTGTGATAGAATACATTCTTCCTGCCATTGCATTGTGCCTTGGAGAGAAAATGTAGTTTATCAACCACTTTAGTCAAGTCTACTAGCTGAAAAAGCAATAAGCTATTCTTTTTTTTTTCCACTAAATAAATTTGGTATTAACTTATTTAATCCATTACATTACAAAGCACAAGCTTTTTGTGAAGCAAAAATTTCTGATTTCTTTAGCTAAGATTAATAAATTTTGATTTTTTAAGCTAAGATTAATAGATTTCCCTTTCTAAAAGTTACCCTGAATTGGTCAAATCAACAAGGAGAAAAGTATCTTCTGGCAGTCAAGGAGTGCAACAGAAAAAAGGGTTAATAAATGAGTCCTCCCATACTGTTTGGTTGTTTTATAAACAGAGTGTTTATAATCCATAAGAAATGAAGGGTAATCTGCAGGATAAGCAGATGAAATTCTAAGGCCTGGACTATAAAAATAGTCAGCATGAGTAATGTAATAGACTTTTTCAGTATTGTGTAAGAATCTGCATCTTAATAAAATAGATCATCAAATAGATGTTTTTAACCAGTCTGAAAATTCAGAATATAATACAGTATGCTTTCTATCTATGTACAGGTCATCTGCAGGCTAGGCAGACACTGTTTAGGTCTAAGTGATTTTTAAATGAGACAACTTACTTATCAAGGTGCCTTTGGAGGTTGTGATAGTATATCAGCTATTTAGACGAACCAAGTAAACAGAATCAGCTGTGTTTGGAATGAAAGGGGAATTCAAATGAAAAGCAATCAAATCAAATGCTGAAAGGAAGGGAGAAATTAATAGGTCAAAAGAAATTGTTTTGTCAGCCTCCTCCACTGACGGCTGCTGCTTATGCGTCTGGGGGACGAGGGTGCATGGAGGAGTCACCCCGGGCTGTCAGTCTTCACGGCTCGGCATCCAAAGCGTCGCTGCTTGGAAGCTGAGGTCAGACTCTGCAGCAAGCCTCCTGTCAGGGTAACGGTGAGGGACATCATCTCCAGGTGTATGTTGTTACTTGGAGAGACTCCCAGGGGAGCAGCATCTGTGCCAAGGTTTAGAAGGACACACTGCTTAATTCTGTCCTTGGCCAGACAGCTCCTTCTCAGGCAAAAGAATCAAATATATCACTCAATATTCAGACACTCTGAATCTGTACTTCCCAGGTCAAACTTGTGTCTTTCGTATAATCTCAGCAGTTTCATGGACATTACTTTTCCTGGGCCTATATTAAGATAGCTGACCTCTTAAAAAAAACAAGGGCAATACAGGGCTCTACTGACTTCTCAGGTAGCCTAGTGCTAGAAATTGCTGTGTTGATGCTTTGGGCAGCAAATGGGACAGGATTCCTCAGGCAGCTCAGGTGTCTTCCTCTGCACAAACACCCTGAAGAGCAGAAGGTGAGCAAGTGGGACAGGAGGAGGACTACATGGTTGAGAGGTGGGAGCTTAGGGGTGACATGGACTCCCAAAGACATCAGCATTGAGGGTACACCAGAGTAGTAATAAAAATACTCAATAGTGGGACAGAGAAGGTCAAGGAGAATAAGCAAAGTTGGCTGGACTAGATGACCTCCTAAGGTCCTTTCTGGCCTGATTTCTATGATTCTGTGAGAAATAACTAACATACAAAAAGAAAAAAAAAAAGGAGGTGCTGGGGCAATCTGGCAGGAGTAAGGGGGACACAAATTAAGCAGGAAAAAGATACAGTGAAGGTCAGTAAAAGAAAAAGTTTGCTGCATGGTTGGGGTTTTAATGACTACTTAAGAGTCAGTAATATCAGACTCTTCTGGATGTATATTCACATGCACAGAAATTGTTGCATTATGATTTTCATCTGTGCACACTAATAAATGCATTCAATTATTGATGTTGCACCAATGCTTCTGGGAAACCGTTCAGAGCTGTCAGTGATCTGCAGTGTTTTTCTTTTATATGCCTCTGTTTTATCCACATCAGCCTTCCCTGTGCCGTGGTGTTTAACTACCAGCAGAGCAAAAGAGAAGATGGTCAAAAGCGCACAACAAAAATGTCACTGGATTCAAAGGCTAGTCAAGGTCCAGCACTCCAAAAGAGATGTAATTTGGAAAATCACTGGTCTGGGACAGCTGTCGAAATGAAAATAGGTAATAATGCCATCAGGACGGGCACCAGGGAATAGAAATAGGTCTAGCTCCCCTGTTCGTCTTGCCCTTTTGCTGGGACAGACTCCAGGGCCTGCTACCTGAACTGGTCCTCAGTTCAGGTCATGCAATTAGCTACGTAGTTAATGCAGCTGTGACAGAGCCCACAGGGAGACTGCTGAGTGGCCTGACTGGAAAAGTGAGATTGATGAAAAATACGGGAATTTGGTAGATAATAGGGGCCTAAACCTATCCCTACTTAGTTATCATAGCTTTTGATATCAACAATATGACGTTATAGTAAATATTGTTGACACCCTATGGTATTCCTATCCTGGAAAATCCTAATTCTCTTGTGCTCACCTCTATGAAGGTGCAGGTAATAAATCAAGAGAACAAAGTGGTATCTCCTATCCTAAAGGCTTATAGTCTCACTATTGAAAAAAGTATCAACAATGACTAGAAATATTTCATTAGTTCTATAATTAGTGTAATAAAGATATATGAATATTTATCACACACACTAGCTCTACTTCTCTATCTACCTGTTTTTCGCATGCCTGTCCCTGCAGGGTTTGCTCATCTAGCTATATATAAATCACTCTTTGTTGTAGGATTTCCATCTCAACAAGCTCATATGAGTCATTAGCCTGAGACATCCTCCAGCTTCACGCCCTGAGCTGCAGTCTGATGTGGGGAGACAGAGCAGCACGTCTAGAAAATCTGTAGTGGTTAGAGCCCAGAAGGTGCAGGATTTTACTGCAATTCCTCATCCTTGCAGCTCACCTCTTCTGCTCTTCAGGAGAGCTCATACTGCTTGCAGCATTTTGGGTTCTTGACATGTGGGAACAAGAATTACTGTCACACTTAACCTCTGCGCAAATGTTTAGGTGAAGATGGTATCATTCAAGTCTCCTGAGCAAGCCAGGGCATAGGGATGGGTATGTCACAAAAGTCAATGTCTCACAGCTTCTGAGAAGGCATATCTGTGGTGTGTTTGCACAGACCCATACATGAGATGCAGTCTTGACCACAGCTGATTGATGTAATTAGGAAGACAAAAAACAGATCTAAAAGTGGATGTTAGCACTCAAACAGAGACTTGTTTTGAAATCCAAAACTGCAGTTCTCAGATCACCAACAGAGCCAGTAGCTGTTAGAGATGTCCAACTTCATGTTGCCTTAGTTCTTGGCAGCTGCAGCTCTCCAGGTGTCTTGATTCAACTCCTTGGAATGGCCATAAACGCCTCTGTTGTGACAAGACTGACCAACTTCATATATTCTCAGTATTCCTTCACCATGCACTCCTGATGATTACTGGTTTTTAAACAGCAGCTTCAAAGCCCTACTGCTCCCTCTCTTCTTCTTAGTAGCCAACCAGTTAAAATGTGCAACTTTTCTCCAGGGTGGGGTTCAAAGCTCTATCTCATGCTGCCCTACATAATACCCTGAGGTGGAGCAAGCAGTGGAAGTTTTTCAGCTTCAGTATTCAGCTGCCTAGAAAAACTATTTAGGGGACAGGGACTAGACTGAACTAACCAAAAGTTATTCAAGACTGGCAATGAAAGTGCTTGCATGGAAGAGGACCAAGGACTTGAATTACTGTCCCTGCTCCACACATCCACATTTTAATACTTTTTTTTTTTTCTTCTTTATTGAAAGACCAGAACTCATTTATTTTTCAGGACAGGCAATGATAATACTGAATGATACATTCAGAACTTGATTTCTACTGGTGCTGTCATTTATTTTGGCAAAAAGAAATGAAAGCACATGTGCCAAGCCATGTAATAACAGAAGATACCGGCTCTTGGATTCATGCAGAGATCTTCAAGACCCGCCTGGATGTGACCCTGTGACACATGCTCTAGGTGTCCCTGCTTGAGCAGGGCGTTAGGGCTAGGAGATTTCTAGAGGTCTCTTCCAGCCTCATCCATTCCGTGATTCTGTGTGATTCTGTGATCCATGATTGGATGCCATAACCAGCACGATATAAAGACACACAATCACACGTTTGTTTTTTCTTAATAAATTCTGAATTGCTTGATGAAGAGTGAAAGAGTTTCATCACCACCTTTATGAGATTTATGCCTCAGCTTGCAAAAGCTATGTCCCAGTCATCTGGAAACTGCTGTGGAAGCACAGCTGAGAACTGCACCTAAGATTTACAGGTGCAGGTTCTATAAAATGCATAAAATATTCTTTGTGGTTTTGTAATAGCTGTCTTATCTCAGTCTTATATATTGCTGCTTTGAGTTAAGGCATTATAGGTAAACTTTGTGCATAGAAAAGAAAAATGGTTTCATTTGCATCTGTGTAAAGCCAGATTTGATTTAAACACTACAGAAGCTATCACTGCATCTGGTTACACACTGGTCTATTGCTCTGATAACAACAGGCATATATTTGATATGATTTACCACCTAATAAAGAAATTGAGCAAAAAAAAATAAAAGTAAATTAGAAAATGCAAGTGGGGACAAATTCATTGCAAAATGTCTTTCAAGTGTTAAGGAAGATATAAGAGTTAATCTTACAATGGAGATTCATTAAAGGGAATTCTCATTAAGTAAACAATTGAAATCAGAATAAATGCATATGTCAAACAGATGGGCCTGTCAATCAGGACATGGTAGAACTGTGTTTGGAGATGATTAAAGAAAAGGGAAAGTAGAATATAACATGACAAAAATTGCTTCAATTTAAATAGAAAGTCAATATTGAAAAATCACAAGGGAAACAAAAAAGTATTGTAGCTCTTAAAGTAATGAGCCATGAGTAAAGATACATCAGCTATATAATACTAATAAGAGTAAACGAAGAGTGGAGCAGAATGGAGACACTATAGCCAAACTTTGTTGGCTTCTCTGTGGAGATGGTAATCTGACGGTGCCGTGCAGCTGATGAGTGAATGGAGGGTGGAGTGGAATGAAGACACTGTGGCCAAACTCCATTGTACTCCCTGCAGAGGTGGTAACCTGGTCGTACCACACAGCTGATAAGCAAAATAGTATGATAAGATGTCTGGTGCTGGGCCAACAATGATGGCAGATCAGTCCCTTTCAATGGACTTTGCTCAAACTTCTCTCATTCTAATTTCATTCTAATACCAATACACAACCCCATCCAAGAAGTTACCCACTTGCAAGGAACAACCACTCCTCACTGAGCATGCTCTTTAGATTTTTAATTAACTCGGGATACTTTTTAAGCCAATCAATAACAAAAGTAAGTATGACTAGAGTCACTCAAGCTCCACCTAAATGTAAAAGAAAATATATAAAAGGTGAACTAAGGAGGGATATAGTAGGAAGAAGAAGGAGGAAGAAGAGGGAACTGGGGAAGAAGGAAAGTAGAAAGAAGGAAGAAGGGAGAGGGAAGACTCCATCGTAACTTCTGGATCAGCTGACAGGCTGAACTCCTTTCCTCTCCTCTGGTCAGGACACTGCCTGAGCAGACTCCTCAGGATTGAGAGACCTCTCCCATCTTCTGGGTGAGTGATGATGGCACATTTGTACACTAGGCACTAGCTAAAAGAACCTTGCACTGTAGTAGAGAATTTCCTGTACTGACACCCGAAACCTGTTCTCTAAATGTTGCATTTGAATAAATCATACTATTTGTGAACTCAACTACTTGTTTTGAAGGCGATTGGACATACATTCAAGAGGCTGTTTGTGAACCCGATACTGACAGAGTTGGGCCAATAGCCGGTCATACTATTTGTGAACTCAATTTGCTATTTTGAAGGCAATCAGACCTACAGTCGACAGACTGTTTGTGAATCCGGTACTGCAAGAGCCGAGCCTATAGCTACCACAGTATTTGGCATCCCTATAAAGAGATGAGTCCAGCCGTCCTCCAGTCCCTCTAACCTTTGAGGATCAGCTGGAATGCAAGGGGATTCATCTCTTACCAAATTTGCCCCCCACCCCCAACAAACTGCCACAATATGTGATATTTATAAAAAGAGAAATTAGGATTGCAGATGGCTCCGAAAATTGTAGAGATTTAGAAGTCCCGGATTTGCATATATTTAATGCCCACAGAATAGACACAGAGAAGTGTTTCTACAATGGAGAAATTAAGTAAAAACAGAACTGTGTGACCCACTGTCTCATTGAGCTACTCGTGGATGTGTTAGCCTTATAAAAGGAGGAGATAGGAAATATTAAGTTAACAATGTGAGTATTCAAAAGTCATGAGGAAAACCATTCCCATGGTTTTCCCCAAATAATGACATGTTGGTTTCAGAGTCATAAGACTCTTTTAGAAGTAGAACAAAACTTTGTGTTCTGATTTCTGAGCACTGAGAGCTTCATACCATTTTCTTGCCAGCTTTTCTCATCAAATACAATTTAGAATCATCCTTTTTCTAAAAAAAGACAATGAACACCGTGCACTCATGTGATTCCAGAAACTGTGACATTAATAATAAAATTCAGGCAAAGGGTCATCACTACCTTGTGTTAATTGGAAGCTGTGAGTGAATGTCTAGACTCAACTGTCACTTCTGAAAATTTTTACAGTGATATATACATAAATGTTTGTGCATGTATGCATATATATATATATATAAATTAGCATATATACAGCATATTTAGTACAGTAAGTACTTGATGTTAGAGATATGTATAACTGGCTCTGCTAAATTCAGGTCTGCTAAATTTCTAGAGGCAAATAAAAATGTACAATGAAAAGAGAGATGAGAGCAGTGAGAGAAGGAAGATCTAGTCATGTGAAGATGCCCTCTTCTCTAAACAGTGACCTCAGTCTGATGCCTGGTGCAGGTGATACCCATTCTGCTCTAGAACCCGCAGCCCTCTCCTTCTGCACCTTGTGGATCAGGTTGTTCTCACTTTGAAATCTGTATCTCTTTTCTCATCCAGTTTGGAGCTACCACCTCTCCTGTCATCTCGTTCCAGATACCTTTACTATGCCATCTCTAAACCCTCCCACTTCTGCCGTTATAAATCCTCTCATTTCCACCCACATCCCCTTCCTTCACTATTATACACCATATCAATCTGCTACAACCTGAACCTTTCCAAATCTCCAGGTTCCTCCAGGTCAACACCAAATTCCTTCTCCAAGGTTCCTCAAATCTTTCTCCTCTGGAGACCATTCTTTTCTAGTCATCTTGTCATCTTGCTCCTATTTGCGTTAAATCCCTTCCCACTTGAATGTCTGAAACTACTTCACCCACTCTTCCTTCTATCACACTTTCTTTATGTCTCCTAAATTTACTTTTCTTCTTCATTTGATGCTGTCCTTACTGCAAGCTTTCCCACCAATCTCTCCTGCTGCTCTGTCCAATTCTACTGCCAACATCAGCACAGTGTGTCCAGCCTCTAGCCTAGCTCTGCACCCCTGCTGTAGGTTAGTATTTGCTGATGTTCTTTAGTTGATTAGAGAAGCCAGGCAAAATTTGCCTTTCCCTCACTTCTTCAAGCATAACATGCTTCAGAAAAACAACTTGTACTTATTGAAGTTGTCCAGTCCCAGACAGTATTTTGAAGGCAGAAAACTAAAGCATATCAAGAAAATGAAGCTGATTTTAATTGCCAATAAAAGAGACAGTATTTAATATTATAGCACACAGATTAAAACATCTCTACAAAGTCTGTGGAAGGGCAGTTCATTGTAGTCTCATCATGCTAAAGAAAGGTTGATTTACTCTCTCCTTTCCTGATGCTTGGTAATCATTATACAAAAGCAATAGCCATAAAAGGGTGAAGGTCAAAGGAACTATCCTCATAGATTAAGTCCTAGGTGTGTCTTTCACAGTACCGAATACAGAGCTAGAGAGAAATAAGCTGAGCCACTAAATTGTTCCTGTCATTCAACACATTGACAGATTGCCTATGAGATCTTCAGTAGGTTATTTAACCCCTCATCTCTGTGGGGCCACTCTCCAGCCCAGAAGCTGAATCACTTTCTCTCATCTTTTTCTTATGTCTGTTTTCACGTCCTGCATGGCATTGGTGAATGACACTGGCCTAACACAAAGCTTTCCTAAAACCAGAGGTGGTCTGGCAGCTGCAGTACTCTGCTCAGTCAGTATCAGTTTGGGTCCTTAGACTCTTTAAGACCGAAGTCATTAATAAGAAATCTTTTAATTTACTTATATCAATGGCAACCAAAAAAGCTTTTTTTTCAGATCATTCCGCTTAACCATTTCCCTAACACAGCAAGAATCTTGGAGAGCAAGATCGTGTGAGAGCCAGGGAAGACCTTACATGTGTTCAGACAAATGACAATTTCATGGAAGTAGAATTCATTAAAAATACTAAATAAATAGAATCACAGACAGCTTATTAAGTTCTTGAGCTGAAAATAGCTGGTGTGGAAGACAGTATCAGACAGTTGATCTCTTCTTACCTACCGCTGATGAAATGAGTGCTTGAAGTGACGAGTGTAGTGGTTGCTGGATCCTTGTCCTGACCCAGAGTAGCTGTTCTTGTATTATGTGTGAAGTGAAGTCAGCTAAAGCCTTTCCTGAATACCATAAACCTCCATCCAGTAGAAAGCCAGGATAATTGGGTGACAATTTTTTGTCCTGTCTGCTACAAGAATCATATGGCATGTTAGGTGAATTGTTCTTCAGTAACCACCTGGAACTGAGCAATTTGACATCCTTAGTGTTTATAATCTGTTAACATCACACAAAATATCACTTTGCATAACACGTAGAAATAAATATCTATTCATTTTCTCCTACCGTGCTGGGACTTAGCCAGCTTCTGAGACGTCAACAGGTAATTAAAGCTAGGTCTCTATGCTCTTATTGGATTCTGGAGAGGATGAAAAAACAGGTTGAGAGGACATCTTACTTGTTTAGACATCTGTCTTAAGGAGGGTTGAATAGTCTCTGAGGTGTCTTCATTCACCGCAGACTGTGGCAGAAGCATGCATAACCAGTATAGCTGGTTAGATCACTTTTAAACATACACTTGGATTTTCACATGCTCTTTTCCGTCTTAAAATCTAATAAACTTGCCCACAGCAAATGAAACTGAAACCTAGAAAAGTTTCATTTGCCAAATGCAATAAAACAGAATAAATGTGGAAAAGTATATTAGATACAAATAGCCCTGTCCCTTTTAAGTTTAGCTTTATTAACCTTAAGCTAAAGTTAATAGGAATTCCTGAAGATCATTATTTATTTATTTATTATCTTTTTCAGAAGAAAGAAGAGTTCAGTTTTCTATTGTCCATTTTTCTCAGCTTCCTTTGGTATTTGAAATAGTTAAAGTTACTGATTTTTGTTAAAGTCAGTAGTAACTGATGAAGACTCATTTTTATTTTCCAATCTGAGAAACCAGTTTAAGCCAAATTTCACAATGCAATAAATATTCCCCCTCAGGCCATTAGGCAGAAGTTGTACTAGCACTTCTGAATGACTATATACCTACTATCCTTGTGAAAAAAATAAAAGTTTTGTATTTGTTGCTTTTATTTCCTCCATTTTTGTCTCTGTGGTTGTCCCCTTCATACTCTGTACAGTTTTGACAGTTTGTGGTTGACCCCATTACACTGATCTAATTGATGACCATTTGAGTTATGATGACAAAGCAGCTGCATTAATCATGTAACACATCTGACTTGTTTTACTATATTAGCCCTCTGGAAAATCCTTTAGCAAATTATGTCCACATGTTAAGCTCCTTTGAACAATCAGTTCAGCTAAAGCCTTAGCCACCAAAATCTATTTATTTTCTTTAGAAATCAGTTTCCTAATTTTTAGTGACTTAGCCTTTTTTTTTCCACCAAGTTAAAACCAAATTATATGCATTTCTCATGCCCAAATAACATTCATTTTAGCACAAGCTAATGAAATGAACGTAGTAGCTGTTAAATAATGTGAACTGTAAATTTTCAAATTCCAAAGTATTTCACAACAGCATGTAAGTTAGAAGAGTTTCCTTGCTCTTGCTCTTTCCCGTCTTCTGAAAATTATCTGGAGTATTAACCAAGATGAATGAAATGCACTAGTTTTAACCTTTGCCCTGGGAGGTCTTTCTGTCTTATTGTCTCATTCTATATGGTAGAAATAAACAAACAACAACAACAACAAAGAGCAGCCTGAGTGTGGACATGTGAAGCAATTGAGAAATTATTTGTCAGGAATAAAAGCATATATTGAGCATATTATTTGGTAAGAGCATATTCTATAAAGAACATTAACAATTTATTGTCTTAATCTGGTGTGATGATGGTGTGATGACTACTTATTTACAGTTCGCCTTTTAGATGTACTTTTACATCTACCTTGCATCTACCTAATCTACATCATCAACCTAGGTAAGTGTCTCTGGAAATCCAAGATAGGAAGCGTGCTTTGCCACAGGAGCAACATAAAATCTCAGCACTGCTTAGTTGCTTAATTTCATAATTAGTTCATAAGGCATGTGCTGTCCTTTCACTATAAAAATAAATATCAGCTCAGGTGCATGAGCTGTGCTCTTAGTAAACACACGATCTCCATGCCTGGCTTCTTGTCAGCTGATAGAAAACCAGTCAAGTTAGCACTCTAGTGAGCCTGTTTGAGCAGTATTCTTCAGGAGATGGACCAACAGCCTGCTACGGTGGCATAACATCATATTCAGCTATATAAAAAAGCACACAAAATTACAGAAGTATGCACAAAAGTAACCCTTAAAATGTGTCATTGAATGTTGCACATCTTGCATCAAAGGACTTCCATTAATTATAGACAGCATTAAACTTACTGCTTCCTGCTACTTACATCTACTTTATAGTTGGAGTATTCTCTCTACTATAAATATCATAATTATAAATCTTTCTTCTTATTTGGTGTGCTACAGTCTTGTGGAGATAGAAGAATTTGAGAGAAGCAGAATAATTCAGACTCTTATCTGTAAGGACTTTTTGAGCTTTCTTACTGTTTTTTGTTTATTTGTTTTGTAGATGATATGGGTTACTCTCTAAAATTATTTGTTCCTCTTATTCTTCTTACAAAATCCTAAGAGTGGTATTCAAATGCTGGTTCAGTGTATGCTCTGATAATAGAACAGTTCTGAACATATCTTGTGTGAAGCGAATCAAAAAGATGATGAAATGTCTGCCTGCAAATACTTCTAAACCCAGGTAAGTGCACAATCTAACCTACCATTGTAAAACGTAATCATTTTCTCAGTAAGATAAAACTCATGGTAGCAGAAACATCTCGATACAGCTCATGCACAAAGAAATGCTGACACCATTAATGATCTACTAAACTCTATTAAAATACAGATTTTAATTTCTGCTATAACATAACAGAAATAAAAGCTGTCTTTTTTTTTTTTTTTTGGTAACATTCACATTAGAATATTCATTACACTGATTAATCGCTTGATGAGGTTTTCCTTTCTGGCTCGTTAACCTGGGCAGTGTGCTGATGCTGCACACTCTGGCTCTGAGGCTGGAGCCACCCACTCAACACTCTCTCCAGCTCCCTCCCAGGTCATGAAGAGCAGGATGACTCAATGGAAAGAGAAATCTCTTTACCGAGTATTCAGAATCCTTATTCAGAATAAGAAGTACATTTCAGTTTGGGATGAGCTCTTAAAGGGAATTTCTTTCCATTTTCTTTTCCAAAATATCCGGAGATGGGATATTTTGGCATCCAAGTGCCTATACATTTAACTGCAATGAACTCAATGAACTCAGCTCATTCTTACATTTGTGAACATTTTAACCAGATAGAATGAACTGAATATGCTTTGCTCCTCTAGCACATTGTTCCAAGCTGCAAGGTGGAGAGATGGAAGAATTATAATTGCTTTGAGGTCTGTCTGGGTCCTGATGCTGGCCACAACAGCCTTCCTGATGAGAGAAGTGATCGAAATCTGTCAGCACATTATGTCTGAGTTTGGGTAGACAGACGGGGATAATAAGCTTACATACAGGCATTACATTGAATGACAATACCCAGTTTGACATCGGGTCCTTTGTAAATTCCAAGTGGTGTTACAGTAATTGTAGGTTGTGCTGGTTAGCAAGAGCTGCTAATAACAGCTTTTTAAGCTCCTGATTTATGGGCAAAGTATGTAAAAAATCAAGTTTTCTTAAACATAGAAAAAATCAAAACAGCTGGAGAGTTTCCCATTTCAACATTTTTTTTCTTACTTTCCATTTATTGTCCTTCTGAGACTGTGGTTGAAGTCCATGTGCTTCTGCTTGTCCTGTACTGTCCCTGTTCCATAGAATCATAAAATGCTTAGGGTTGGAAGGGACCTCTAGAGATCATCTAGTCCAACCCCCCTGCACACGCAGGGTCACCTAGAACACGTGGCACAGGACTGCATCCAAGCGGGTTTTGAAGATCTCCAGAGAAGGAGATTCCACAACCTCCCTGGACAGCCTGTTCCATATTTAAACAGTTTTTAACCCATTGATATTCAGCATGTATGTTTACTAGCAGACCTCAGCTCTGACAAGGTCACAAAGGCTTCCCTCCTATCTGAAAGAGCTCACTCTGTAGCCCTGTTACTTTATGCCATCCACACCTAGAGATAAGAATGACCCATAACATCTACTCCAACATTACAAAAATTTTTTTGAGTTAGCTTGTATTTATAAGGGGGACATTAATATAAATATAAGCTCTGCCAGGTACTACTACCTGTTGTTGTGAAACAGTATAAGTGACATTGAACACCATTAGACTTTTGAAGATCGAGCCACTTGAATACAATTATCTAAATACAGATTTAGATCATGCTTAAGGAACCAAGCTGAGTAATCTTAAGTGACTTCCTTCTGATTAATGGCAGTATTTTTCATTTTGGTCTTTCTTCAAAAGATTCTGTTTCTTTGAATATACTTCGTATAGATGTTACTCATGCCAGGAAGTCATTGGAGGACAAATAAATATAAAAAAAACAGAAATTCAAACATGTCATGAAAATGATTATCATCAAGTGTGTTCCTGAACAAATGCATTTTTCATGTGTTGTTGGCATCTACAAATAAACCAGTTCTATAATTATTAATAATAATATCAACAACAACATAATCTACATAGGATATCTAGTCACAGTTATAAGTGACAATTTGAGATACTTCATACCATAGAATAGAAACATAGAGAATAGAAAAAAAGAGATTAAAATATTATTATAAAGCAATAGGCAGTAAATAAAGACAGATAAGCAGCCAAGCAAAAGGAAACCATATACCAGAGGACTGGTTCATCCATTTCCTCTCTATGTGATTTCTTTCATAAGCATGTCAGCATATTAGGTTATAGTCTCAGAATATATTGTCAAGCTTATGGGAAGAATTCTGTTAAAGAGCAGCTTTGACAGATGTATTTGAGAACAAAGAATACACTTTTTTTTTTTCAGAGGTTTTCCTTCGGAGCGTGATAGGAACAGGCTACAGAAAATGTGTGTTTCCTACTAAGTGTCAAGGGAAGATCAAGAGGGAATTATGGATTGATTATAATGCAGAGATGACTGCGCTGAACAGACGAGAGAGAAGGTGGGCTTGGACCTTAACGGAACATCAGAGATCCTGAAGGGTACGTTTAGCAATATTTTCTAAATAAAAATGAACAAAATATTATTCTGCAGTGTAGAACATTAGTGATCATTGCACTCAGGTTTAAAATACGAAGCAATATAAATATGTAATGTATTGTAACTATGACTCATACACATCATGTATTGAAACTCAAGTATCTCTTACAGAACTCCATGCATCCAGAGGAGGGGAGAGTATAAAATCTCTTGGGAATGTTTAGTACGGTTATATACGCAGTCTAACAGAAAAGATGACTGTTCTATGCCTAGAGTTTCCTCAAGCTATTGTAAAGCAAATGATGTATAATCATAAAAATAGCTATAGAAACTCTCTTTTATTTTACCTCTTGTGTTACCACTACATTAAGCTCATGGGCTTACACTGAAATCTGTGAAATTTAAAGAACATTAATATATATTCCAAGAACTTAAAAATGTATTTCTAGTGATATGATTTAAAAACAGTAATTTGGTCATCTCAGAGTGCTTCTGTCAAAAATGTGTTTGTATCTAGTGATAAAAAATAACCAGTATTTGATAATATATTTCTAACAAGTTACTCCTTGTAAAAAAGAAGAAGAAAAAACAACAACAAAAAAGAAAACTTCGAATGGAAACATTACATTTTTTAATGCTAAATGTAAACATTTAGCATTTTTATTAGAAACTTAAGAGGCAAGACAAGACTGTTTACATCACTATTATTGCTGATAAATAGATATTTATTGAATTGACCTCCCCAGGATAAACCAGTAGTCAGTATGGAATGAAGGTCGGTTCAGCCAACCTTACTCTTACTCCTAAACATAATCAGTCCTGTTCTGAATAGTCAGATCTTTCATCTTCTGTCTCAGAGGGGAATGAGTCTTTTCTCACAGCATGGTTCCATTTGCCTGATCATACGTCGCTTTATGGAAAAACAAATAGGTAGTAATTATGCTCAGTAATACCTTCATGACAGCGCATTCTGGAGAGCTTTAACTGTGACAGATCAGAAGAGTCATCTCAGCATCTAACACCAAAAGACCAGTTTTCCTAAGTTATAAAATGAAGAGTCACTTATGAAAAACAGGAAATATCATGCCCCCATCTTTTAAATATTAGATGAAGATAACTCAGCAGGCAGCAGGGAAGATGAAGGACTCTCACCTTGTGTGCTATCTCCCATTTGATTTTGTCCTTTCATAACCACATAGAGTTATTGGGATATTAACACAAAATAAGAGGCTTTGGTCAATGTCAATAGCAGAAGGTGTGCTGCTGTCATCCTGTAATATCTTTCTGCTTTCCTTAGGTTAGGTTAAGAAACAAGTAAAAACAGAATAGAGTGCCAAAAAAAAAAAAAAAAAAACTCCAATCTAAAACAAGACCCTTCAGGACATTAGTAATATTTAAAATACATGGTTAAAACATTTGTTCCAAGTGCTAAATGTCATGTTCCCTTATTATATTCACACTTTACTAAGCATTATGCCATAGTTTGCAAAGCATAGATTCATCCTGCACATCCTGTGCAGGCAAGAGCTTTGGACATGTGTTTTAACTGAAGGGCTTTCCTAAATCAAGATTCCAGGCTTTACACCTTCTGATATTCATTTCCTCCACATTTATCACTTCTGCATTACCATACTGTGTTTTTGCAGAGCTATGGGAAGTGTTCTATTTAGCACATTAAAAATGCAAGAAACAATTAAAGAGCCTCTCTCTTAATGAGATGCTACTTCTCCCATCAGTTTTAAACCAATGAATATTGAAAATCCCTTTTCAAGTATATTTGATTAGCATTCACTGCTCTCAGTTGTCAAGGACAGAAGTTCTCACTCTAATGTGCTGAGCTCCTGACACTTGCAGGATCTGCACAGAGCCTAAGTGTTGGGTGGCTGTCACATCTAATTAATGTCACTTCCAGCCAGGACTCCTACTTCTAAGTCATAGTCCTTGGCCAGACATACTGAAATGTTATTCTAGGTTGAATACATGGAATGTATTCATTGCATATGTTGAATATAAGATGTGCCAATTTACAAAACAAGAAAGATAGGGAAATTGGTACTTAAAAATGCAAAGAAATTGTTACTAAAAACTACTTAAAACATTTTTTTTGGCCCATTGCTATGAATATATTAGAAATCATTGAAGTTGGCAAAAAATAAGGCATATTCTTTAGTAAAGGGTGAAACTTTCATGTGACATAAGCAAGAATTGGGGCAGACAAAACACAAAGAGACATCAAAGATAATACGGCACTCACTGCTGCAGTTGTGCAAAGCAGGTATGTAATGGTGGATCTACTACAAAAGTTCAAGTGACAACAAATCAGCAGCATGCATCACCTTAAACAAAAGGAACAAGGTGAAGCAGTGGTGATTGGCAAAGCCCTGCACTATTTGGTCAAATCATACTTAGGCAGAGTCAAAAAATACAGGAAAGGTTGTTTTTTTTTCAGTGTCAGGACCTGAGGTGCTGTGGGAAAGGATGTCTGCAATAGTCATCAACCAAAATTCAATCCTCTCTGCTACAACCCTATTCAATCCCCCTTTTAGTAGTCTTATATATTTAAATTTGCGATTGCCACCCATATGTGTAAAATCTGTAAGTATCATGATTATCATAATTACAGCTCCTTTTTTTTACAACCCTTTAAAAAGTGAATGAAACAGTGTTGTTTGGTGGTAATTTTCTGTATGACAGTTCTGTGCATGTTAGGAAAACATGCACAAGGATTTGAACTGAAACATCTTACAGGTGCCTATAAAATTCTGAAGGGAATCCAACCATAAAATAAAAGGCCCAAGACTGACCAGAACATTTCTCAAGTACGGGTCACATTTACTGAGCAGTTAAGGTGGAAATAAAGGTGACAAAGTATTTTAGAAATGTCATAATAAGATGCAGTGACTTTCTGGTGGTGATTACTTTTTATAACACAATAAAATCCAGGGAAGTAAAGGGAAAGATTACTGGATCCAACTATGACTTTTACCAGGAAATTAGCCTGCAATGAAGATAAGAAGATCATGTTCAAATCCCTTCTCACATTAAAGAAAACTGAGACATTCTTTCCCATTTACCAGAAACTCTGATAAATACTACCCTAAAAATATGGGCATTAGTTGCTGATGTTTAGAATAATTCCCAGATTGCTCATATTTTAGTTATTAGCATTCCATTTTTCTTCTTCTTTTTTTTTTTTTTTTTCTGGGAAAGAGAATACCTTATCCAAGGTGATGGTCTTCTCTACTGAAGACCCTTGGACCTGTGTTCAGACAATTGTACCTTCTCCCAGAGAGCCATCCTGGACTCAGTGCTGCTAGTGACATTCAGTAATGACACAGCAAAGAGGGCAAGCAAGGATCTGTAACACATGCAGGAGACACAACCATTTCTACAGTGAAGCTGTGGAAAAAAATGCATCATGAGAGATGCTGCACAGCTCTAAGCTTTATAACTCTCCTACAGTCCTCTACCCGGAAAGCTTCACTTGCAGGTCTCCTCAGCTGACATCTCACTCATTATAAACCACCTCAGGTCTAATGACTTTTGGGGACTTCAGACAGGTTAGACTGTTTTTATTAAGAATTCATCAAACTCCAATAAAAACAACAAGACATGTGTTATAGTGCACAATTTTCACCTAGTTGTTCCCAGAGTTGGTTTTATATACATGGCCTTATTGGCAGGGGCATATTTAGAAAGTGTTCAGAACAAGGATACATTATTCATGTCTATGTGTGTGTGTATCTACGCATATATGTGTGTGCATATGTACATATATATATTTACAGAATATTTTATATATATATGTACATAAACATCTATATATATTAGAATAAATGTCATTTTTCTAGTAAGGCATTTTCTTACCCTGTCTCTAAATAGTTTCAGTATGCCTTCCTCCATCCTTGCCTTACATTTTCTCTGCTGATTTTCCATGGGTCTCTTGTGCTTAAAGAAGACAGACTTGGTTCTCACACTATGCTGCACTATTTCCATGGGGTTTATTGGACTCCCACTGAGACATATTAATGGCACCCTGCTCTCAAGCAATAACGTTGCTATTATTTTGTGTTATTCCCATTTCTATAGGTTTCTAAAATATGCTCATAAAGCAGAAGCAGTAGCCTGAAAGAACTATATTTCCTATTCTTATCAAAGGTTACCTAGAAACATCTGCAGCACAATAACAGTAAACTTTCAAGCATCCAAGAATTCTTGCCATAAACTGCTCCATTGTGCCAATTAAGTGCAACAAGAACTCCGCACAGGGGAGCACTTTATTCCTTCATTATAGGTTTTATATCATTTTAAATCCTGTTCACTGCAGAAACAAACAACCAAACAAATATTTAAAAAGCTAAATGGGTAAGTGTAACAGAAGTTAATCTACTAGCGGAACCTTTAATGTGTGCCACACAACATAAGGTGTATCTGAATTCAGGGTGCAAGAAAATATTTTCAGAGGCATAAAGAAAACCACATATTTGCTTTCTTAATAAATGAAGTTATCAACATAATGGGAAGTGATCTGACTGATAAAATGGGTTGAATGAGATAGTAATTATACAAACATTGCAGTGGTCATTTAGATCTAGAAAAGTCTAATTCCCTGTTACAAAAACAAACAAAAAACAACAAAACAACAACAAAAACAAAACATGCTTTTATGGAGGCACTAGAGATTATATGTTGAGTAGAGAACTTTGACATCTGTGTCACACTTCACCATCCCATCACACTGAAAATGCTGGATAGAAATTGCTTTTGGTGTGGTGAACATCCAATATTTGAGCAGAAGTGGAAAAGATTCAAATCTTTATTTTCCTTTACCAGTCAAAAACTGACCGGGCTTGGAGATTCAGAGACCCTGAGCTGCTGCAGAAGGCCAGTGAGGTGACAGTGCTAATGTCTTCCTCGTGCCAAAACTGAAGGACTTAAATAGCAAGCACCTCAGAGCAAGGATCACAATTTAGTTTAATTAGAAAGATGCTTGTCTTCTATTTCTTTTATTTTATTACAGGCTTTTCTGCAAAATTATTTAACTCTATTTAACTTTCTCTCTACATGATCATGTCCAAGATTCAAAGAGCAACTAAGAGAGAAACACAATTTTAGTTTGAAGGAAACAGCTAGAAAGAATTTTTAATGTTTCTGGAGTAATTTATATCCAAGAGTAGTGTAATTCTACACTAATTTTTTCTTTTGTGAATATTACTACTTTCTGTTTCAGGAAGGATATATCATTTTGCTGTGAGCTAAATGCTTCTCCACCTCTTGTGCTTTTTCAACTCTCTTTTTTCATTAGACCATATTGTATTCAAATTGCTCAGCTGAGTCATGAATCACAGTACGGGTTCACAGAGAACATACAGAAGGACAGAATCCTTCAAATGATCCTCTTTGTAAGATATTATCTTCCATACTACATCAGATTCCTCAATAATGGCTAGATGACAGAGCCCAGAGGGCGGTCATTAGTGAGCTCTGGTCTAATTGGAGGCCTGTGGCCAGTGGTGTCCCACAGGGGTCAGTACTGGGCCTGGTGCTCTCCAACTTGTTCATCAATGACTTGGACAAGGGCACAGAGTGCACCCTGAGCAAGTCTGCAGATGACACCAAACTGGGAGGAGTGGCCAACACTCCCGAGGGCTGTGCTGCCATTCAGAGGGACCTGGACAGGATGGAGAGTTGGACAAAGAGGATCCTCATGAGGTTCAGCAACGACAAGTGCAGGGTCCTGCACCTGGGGAGGAATAACCCCAGACACTGGTACAGATTAGGGGTTGACCTGCTAGAAAGCAGCTCCACGGAGAGGGATTTGGGAGTCCTGATTGACAACAAGTTAACCATGAGTCAGCAATGTGCCCTCACGGCCAAGGCCAATGGGATCCTGGCCTGCATCAGGAGGAGTGTTGCCAGCAGGTCAAGAGAGGTGATCCTCCCCCTCTACTCAGCTCAGTATTGGGTGCAGTTCTGGGCTCCCCAGTACAAAGACATTGAGCTTCTATAGAGTGTCCAGTGTAGAGACACAAAAATGATTAAGGGACTGGAGCATCTGTTGTATGAGGAAGAACTAAGTGAGCTGGGCCTGTTTAGTCTGGAGAAAAGAAGGTTGAGAGGAGATTTGATTAACGTGTTCAAGTACCTGAAGGGTGATTGTAGGGAGGATGGGACCAGGCTCTTCTCCATGGTGGCCAGTGACAGGACAAGGGTGAACAGGTGTAAGTTGAAACATAGGAAGTTTAATCTCCATATGAGGAAGAACTTCTTTACTGTGAGGGTGACAGAGCCCTGGAACAGGCTGCCCAGAGAGGCTGTGGAGTCTCCATCTCTGGAGACCTTCCAAACTCGCCTGGATGCCACCCTGTGCCCCGTGCTCTAGGTGTCCCTGCTTATGCAGGGGGTTGGACTAGGTGATCTCTAGAGGTCCCTTCCAACCTTAACCGTTCTGTGATTCTGTATATTTCACAAGTAAATGTTTAAATGTAGATATTAAAAAGTAAATATAGGCAGGTGACTTCATAGACCTTCATTTCAGATCTTTATAATGTAATATACGAATAGCTTAGACAGCTCAGATTTTCAGACAATATGGTATATAGAGTAATATATATATGTATATCAGATATAAAAAAAAATCCTGGCAAATTCTGCTGGGATGTTTGAATTAAATTCTGCCAGGATATTTGAATCTAGAATGATCTACTTAGTTTATCTTGTTCACTATTTTTCCAGCTCCAGCTGAGAAAGCTGTTTTGTCTCACTGGGCTATTACATCCTTCTTTCTCTCCCTTTTATATGCCAAGCACAAGCAGCAGCACACCTACCAGTGAAATGTAAACCTTCTTGTTTGGAAAAATGCAAAATATAATAATAAACTGTAACTGTAAAAGTCAAAGCAAATAGAGGCAATGGAAGTAATTTCCATGGCTGTGATGGTTTCTTTTTCCTCACAGAAGCTTTGAGGTCAGTCATAGAAGAAAGATTTTCATTTTTTACAGCTGTCTCAAGCCAAAATTATGTTTTCTGGGGATAATTTGTTCTACTGAGTCTTCGTAGTTCAAAGTAACAAGCCCAATCACTCTGCCGTGCAGCCTCTGAGTGGTGCGTGCTATGATTGTCCCTGTTCCAGACAACTGCAGTGCAACTCCCCAGGGACCTGGGAATAACAGCGGTGAATGAACATTGCTGATAATAACATTAAAATGTTTTCATTTTATGACTTTTTCTCATCCTTTAATCTGTCACACTGAATGGCACTACTACATTTATACATTTATAAAAAGAATGTTACTCTTTGAATGTTTGCTGCAGCCCCTATGATCCTGGAGGAAGAAAAGAAGAAAGAAGCAATCTTGTTATCTCACTGCCAGTATCTACCCTAGAAAAAGTGATTTAGCACTCTTTGTATATGACTATGATGTGGCTATAATGGGGATGAGTTAGATTCTAATCTCAGAAGAAAACCAGAATTATATTGTTGAAGAAAATGGAGTTATTTTGCATTTTATTAAAGCAACAGACATCAGGACCTCCCTCTTTAGTATGCGTGCAGTTTGCCAAGCATAGAATTTTCGGTGCAAATATACTTTTTAAAAAATAGAGCTTTGACCTTAGTTAGATTGCCAGCTTTGTCTGCAGAAAGGGAATGGAAGGTTCACACCTCTTTTCCCTTTAGATGAATTTCCATTATTTGTGTATCAAATCTATCTTGGTACTCTCATAGTAGTTTCACTTGCACAAAGCAAAGTCACATAGCCAAGTAATGATGCATACATAATGTAAGGTCTCTGTCTCCATTTTGCTTCATCCTGTGGCTAATTGCCTCACTGCAGACTGCCAATTAGTTTGACTCCCAGCTGTATTTGGGAAGCCTACTAGGAATGACTGCGTAAGCCTTTGAAGTCCTTTACACTATCTGGTAATCTAAAAAGCTTATCAACATAGCATTTGAGAGGAAGAATTGAATAGGTATTAAGCACTTATTAATCTTCTCAAAGCTCTAGAAACCATTTGGACAACATGAGCTGTATTTACACTGAAAGTTAAAATGACTCTTTGCCTCCTGAGCCCTTACTTGTCTCAGGATGTTCATGATGACATTAAAACTGATTTATATATATATTGAAAAAAAGAGTCTTTCCTCCTGTTGTTTTTAACATTTCTCTAGATACTGATGAAACAGTGGCCATGACTGATAGGAAGTTTCTGTTAACATGTGCTGGTCATTACTAGACTTTGAACTGGTTTGGTAGAAGGATTTGAACCAAACCTGACATTTTTGCACCTCAGAGATTTCTGCAAGGTAAGTAAGAAAGTTCCAGGAGGGATACAAAAAGCCTTGAGCTGCTTAACCTGCACACAGACCATTCATTTTGTTTCTTTCTTTAGTAAATGAGTGAAAACATAGTTGTAGTCACCACGAAAGCCAACTTATGACTGTTAATTATTCACTTACAACCTGCTTTTCCTCTGACAAAACAACAGTTGTCACATCTGTTTATGTGTGTTAATATTAAATTTGGAGGGCGAAAGTCTGTTGCAGCAACCTCAGTAAATCAGAGGGGTTGTGAGAAGTTTAGTCACTTGTCTTAACCTCACAGATGCATGCAAAAGTGGTACCTTAGGCTCAATACAAATAGCTCACTATTTTTCATAGAGTAAGAACATGCTATATGTTGGCATGTGAGGAGGTCAAACTTTTCTTCTTGGTAAAACCTTCTTCTCAGTAATAATGAAGGAAAACAGAGAAAGGTTAGGTTGGGAAGGATCCAAAATAGTATGTCCACTCTTCCTCGCTTCTAGTCACTTCTTCAGCAGCATTTCTTCTGGTTATACTGGCTTGATTCCTGTTCAAAAGATGTACAGTTCTGTCAACACATACTTTTCATTCTCTTCCTTGTTCTGAGTGTACAGAGTGAGCAGCATCTCTCTTCATAAGCTGCTGTCAAGAAGCTATAATTAGTTTTTTTGATTTTCTCTCTAGTGACCTTTTACATTTCCAGGCATCTGCCACTCTTCTGCGAGGGATGGATCATGAAGGAGGTTACAGAACAAAAAATGCATAATTGTGATGTTTATCTCTATTCTCTGCTGTTATTTCCTTTAAACAAATGTAATTGAAGTTATTTAAACTGAAAGATTACATTTTGTCTATGGAACAGACTTTGGTCCTGGAATAATAATATGAATAAGAGTTATGCTACATAACTTAAAAAAAAAATCCATTCTTCATGATTTATTCCTTCCTAATATCTTTTTTATTATTCACATTCTCTTTCTTTTCTTCTTCTTCATTTTCAGGTCTTATCTCTTTTTCATACACCCATATCTTCACTTTTCCCTTTACTCCTATTATTTCAAATACATTACAAAGACTTCCCTTCACAAAAACTCTATGATTAAATATATGTTTAAATAATACATAGTTCAAAGAGAGCATTTTCTGCCTATTGTAATACAATATGAAATATCATGAGCTGTTCTGAACTATGAACTCTCAGAACTGTATTCAAAAGTAATAATATTCCAAAAAAATAGGAATGACTCAATTGTTTTTCTTTTCCAAGTTTTCTTCTTTTCATCATCACAGAAGGATGAATGGATAGTTGAATGGATAGACTGACAGAATCACACAGAATCACAGAAAGGTTGAGGTTGGAAGGGACCTTTAGAGATCATCTAGTCCAACCCCTCTGCTCAAGCAAGGACACCTAGAGCACGTGGCACAGGGTCGCATCCAGACAGATGAAATAATACAGACAAGTGGAAAATTACAAGTTAAACATTAGGTTACCATATTAATTTTTTTTTTAGCTTTGGATATCATGTCTCAGAAATTTTCTCTGTTCTGTGTAAATACAGACTTGAAATCAAATCCAGAATGGAAGAAAATAGATACTGCGATGCAGTTACATCGCAGCTGAGCTAGGAGGAAAATAATAAAGCGAGTTTTGACTCCCTGAGGTATAACACCTTAATGCAAAGCATCAGCATTTCCCTGGGCAGTTATGAGTTAGCTCTTCATGTAAGGGAATGGCACCAAGCTATGCTCTTTGGCCATGATACCTATAACTTCCCTAGGATCAGCAAACAAACCAGGCAGCTCTGCAGTCGCTGGACCACAGGGCAGTAATTGGGTGAGTGATTGAAAGAACAAGGGATCTATTTCATTCAGAGCATGTGTTATTTCAAAGCTGAGGATAAGTTTTAAGCAGCAGTGAAGATGTGATTTCTTTCATCCCTAACTAATTTTCTGTAGGGACTGGCATTTTTTATGACAAGTGATCTCACTCACAATTAAAGCACTAATATAATTTGTCTTTCTCTGGCATTTAATTTATGGTGTTCAAGTTAAGGAAGGAAAAAGAATGGAGAATGCAGAAATCACATTCCTTATTTAGCAGAGAAAACAGTAACAGAAGTTCAGCTTATTCCTGATAGCTCCAAGTTTGGATGGAGTATAGCATGTATCTCATAGCTATGAGATACGGAAAGCACCAATTCTTCAACAGTATCTCAAATATATAATACAATTATGTTCCTGTTTCTGGAAGATAAAAAGTCAGTGACTTTATAAGCTTTTATTTTAAAGGTTGAATTAATGTGAATAGAGATTATCTTAACAGGCATGTTACACAGAGTGCCTACTTATCATGCTTATGAAACTCATTGTAGAAGCTCACATAAGCACTATTGAGACTCAAAAGCAATAAGCCCTAGATAAAATACATGAAAAATATACAAACATTCAGCATTGATATTGTACCAGTCTAAGAATAGATAACTTTTATGACTCCATCTGTTTCAATTGTAGCAAATCCAGCAGCAGAAGATGGCTGTGTAGAAATACTAATTATGTTGCCTGGACAATTCTTAAAACTTCCAGGATGAATGAGAATAACAACTATCTTCTAATCTGAAAGGAATACTAGAAAATTATCTACAAAGCAGAGCCCTGTCATGCTCTCAGAAACAGCTGCTGTCTTTCCAGGGCTTTTCTTGAACACTTGCTATCTGAAGAACAGACTTTTCAGAAAAAAAGGTTTGAACACTTTGACAGAAATATCTAAACATCTTCCAGACAGTCATAACAGATGGCAGTTCAAAAGACACAGGACATCTGCTTGTGACTCATCTTGCAAAATATTAGAAGAATTTAAGATAGAGCTCTCAACAGTTTTGATTCTTCACAGGTCAAAATGAAGTTGTCTCCATATTGTAAAAGATCTAATGGTGATGCAAATTTGCGAAGTAATACTGGCTGTTGATCATGAATTTACTGCTGAGATAAAATGCAGGTCTTTAGGGAAAAAATTGCAAGATATGGACATGTCATTCTTTCAGACAGGATGCTCTGTTTCTATAAACAAAAACTATTTTCAGGATATTCCTCTCTTTCATACTGTAAATAAAAAAGTCAAAGCCAGGAAGCCAAGCGTAGACACTTTTTTTTTTTTTCCTCACAAGTGTTTAATTTTTAAAGAAATTTTGAAGTAAACTGTTGTTGCTAGAGCTGTAAATCTCCAGTAATTCTCTCAACCTTTTTTTCTCTCACTGACAGCTGAAAAATCACTTGGTTTTTGCAAAAATAATTCAGTGATTAACAAATTCATTTGTTATGAAAGATGTCAAGAAATTTTCCACAATCAAAGATGATTTTCTATATTCACAGCTGGTCTCACACTTTTCAAAAATACTTTACTTGAACTCATTTACTGGAATCAGTCTTCGATGTATGCTCACAGGAGAATGATGTTAAATAGCAATGACAGAAAGGTCACCCTCACAGATTTCCAATTGACTTCAACAGTCTTGAGACATGGCCTCATGTAGACAGAAAAATTATCAGGTGATCACTTCTAATGTCTTGTAAACTGAATATCACAGCGTTTATAGTGTGCAGATAATCTAAAATCATGGTCTGTGGGCTATCATTTCTTTGTTCTTTCTATCATCAGAACAGATCCTATCTAATATATATAATAAGAAAATGAATACTACTGCTTCCGTTTCTGTTACCAAAATAATGTAAGTGAATATGCATGAAGATAACTCAATGGTAACAAATCAATCTTGTCCATTTGTTCCAATCAGGGAATGAGTGAAAATTGAAACATTCAAACATTGATCCTAGTAGTTGGTCATGTTCACAAGTACTGTCTGAAAAAAATTTCATCTGGAAAAATAGGAAGGATTTTTTTGATGAGACTAGCTTTGCTTTTTTATTGTTTTGCCTTTTTTTAATCTTTTGACTCAGTTCATGATTGCATATTGTACAGCAGGAAAAACATCTCATCATAGGAGGTTTAATGAAATACTCCTGGAGTTCATATATCTCAAGAAAGAACATAATGGCAAAGGACAGATAACCCTGCTGTGTGTTAATAACAGCTATTTATGAGCTAGATAAATATACACCTATTAAAAGATTATTTTGTGCTTTGGGTATTGACTGATTATAAGAGGGAATAAATAATGCTTCCTACTCTGCTGTTCTGAAAGAAGAAAAAAGTATGCAGCTGTGAGCTTTGAATAACTTTACTGCTTCTCTTTCCTCAGCAGTAAAACTATCTACTATAATAGACGATTATATAAAAACTTTCAAGGCAAGTGCTTTTATGAAAATTCACCAATGGAAAATAACTATGGATTTCGGTTTCCCTTGGGAAGAAAAAGTGATTGGAAACTCTTTTGAATCTTGTCAGTACAATAGACTGTAACATTTCTTATCTACAAATAATGGGGAGAAATTACTGCAGAAGCAGCTCAGCATTGGATGAGTAGAAAATTGAGAGAATCAATCTGAAATGTTTCTGCCTTGGTTTTCTAAAATAAATGCAAGCAATAGATATCCTATTTTCAAATTATTTCAGGATAACAGATGTATCTTTACTGCATTCTTACAAGAAAATTAATGATACAGTATAAACACAGACAGTGGCACAGACTACACAGGCTAAAATGTTCAAAGAAATTCATACTATAACTGGAAATAATTTTATAGAAAGACTTGAAGCAAAGACAAATCTACATTAAATAATACTAAGAACTGAACAACAGACTGAATTTAGACTGGCAAAACCTGTTATCTCATTGTTCTTGGAATAACAGAGTTTTCTTCCATTCTAAGCCTCCTCTTTTGTCCTCAGCTGATCACACTATATTCCCAGTGATTTTTCTCGCAGATCTTTGTATCATAGTTGCATTATACACAGAGAGACAGAATATCTGCAAAACAATACATCTAAATTAAGGAATCAACAGAGTAAATTGTCAACATACTTGAAGACCCTTTGAGAATGCATACTTAAAGTATAATGTAGCTTAAGCAGTTTTAAGACATCATGATGGACACATGATATAAAATAATAGTCAATAAGGAATTACAAGGAACTAATGAAATAGGTGAAAAGAGAAGCCAATATCTAGGATTATTCACTGTTGAACCCCACTATTCGTTGTTTGGAAACTGCATAGAGTGTAATGTTACTATTGGAAATTAGTCTATAAAGAAGCCAAAATAATACTGCATAGTCAAACTTTGTGCCTGGGCAAAACTAATGAAGTCTAGTGTCTGGAGGAGTTGAGGAGCAGTCTCTGAAGCTTCCAGCTATGTGGAGCATCTCTGCTCTGCAGAGTCTAGTGGACTTCTATTTCTTGACATGCCAGCAATGTTTTTCCAGTGGGTGAGAATAAATGTAAAATATGCAGAAGACAGACCATGGAAGAAGCAGCCAACACAGATTTCTGAATTTTAGTGGCAAAAAAAACCCACAAAACTACTAAATATATATTTATTAGGAATAAGGGACTAGGAATAATTATACTCCATGGGGCAAGTATAATCCCCTGCAACACATAAATTAAGAAAAGATAGAGCCTGCTAATGATGTGGTAAAAAAAAAATGATTTAATTGAAAGGCAGTGGTGCTCATTATTCCAAGGCAGACCTTACTGAGTTTCTTACCTCCTTAATTCGTAGTGTATGTCTGGGTCTAATCATTTATGGAATTGTTCAGAGACCTAGCCATAGGCATGTAGTGCCATTTAAGATGACTTAAGGTGATCTGGATGCTGACCTGGCTGTAAGGTATCACAGGAATGGTATTCAGAGACCAAGTGATTAACATGAGGCTTATATGCCCAATTTAGGCACTGGAGTAATTTTTCAGCATTACAGGGACCACATTTCTTTATAAAATCCTAATCATTATACTGAGATGATTAGAAATAAGATAGGATGTGCCTGCCCTAGAATTCACTTACAGAAAAAATAAGTCCTCATATATGCATACATGTTAAAAATACATAGCAGAATATCTGGTGAAAATCCTAACTAGGAATTTGGGATATTTCAAGTAAATGGAAAAAGAAAAAAAGAATTTTTTTCCCAATTTTTGCATTCCATAGTCTTAAATCATATGATTTCAGAGTACTAAAAACATCTAATGAGGGACTTTTTCACATGAGCATTCCTTTAATTCCAGGCAAATATGATGCATTTCAGGAAGAAATCATCCTCAAATAATATTAGGTTGATAATGAAAACGACATCTTCTCCATCACTCTCTTCATTGTAGTGAGAAAACTACCCATACTTGAAGGAGTAAGCGGAGTTCTCACTCCGACTGTGAAGGACTTGGCCAGTCTACTTCTGTCATCAAAAGGATTTGGTAGAGAAAACATGGCAGGGAGGATAAGTGCTGGAGGAAAAACAGTGAAGAGGCCGGAGATGTAAAAATTTTGCATCTCTGCTGCCATTATAGAAAAACTGTGAGATGGAATTCAGCTACACTGAATTTGAAGGAAATGAAGAAAGGATGAGAAAGGAAATCACTGAGAAAGAGAAGGGAGGCAAGAGAAGTACTAGAAGGATCATGGGTGGAAATTTAAGGCTCTAGGGCTAGGATCAATCTCACTTTGGAAATGAGGACAAGAGCTTAAAGAAGAGTAAAATCAAAAAATTCTCTGGCAAGACAGAAGTCTATTGTGGCAACCACAGAGTGCATGTTTTTTGTGTCTTCATAAGACAAAAGAAAAAAGCTTTCTCCTACTTAGACTCTGGAAAAGTGGAGTGGACAACTGAAAACAGCATGGCATTGGCAAGAGAACATGACACCCTCCGTTCAGACGGTTGTGGATTGTGTCTGTTCCTAGGAGGCTAAAAGGAAACTGGAAAGCCCACAACAGCCTTGCAGCAGTCACCATGTGAAGAGCTTCTGTGTGTGTGAAAATTGCAGTCACACTTTTCTCTGAGGCGAGTGCTTTCATCTGAGCACCAGGAATGGAGAAAATCTTTGTTGCTTTGTCAAAGATAAAATGTAAAAAAAAAAAAAAAAAAAGTTTTACCCCCCTTTACCCCCCAGAGTGGGGGAAGTTATGAGTAATTTAGATGCTTTTACTTCCTCCTTCCAGAGAGGTAAAAAAATACATAGAAATAAGTACTAAAAAGTACTAAACATTCTGTATCTCCGATCATAATAGATTTCTGCAGTGCCCTAGATGAAATTTATCCTTTTCTGCATATTCATAAAATTACAAGAGGCTTAGGGCACAAAACAAAATTACAAAATTATTTCATGACTGGTTGCTAGGAATATTTACTTTAATTATGTAAATGACGATGTCACCATTTTTTTTAGATAATTCATAAAAGTGGTTCACCATTTCTTGGTACACTGCTTCGCATTGTGGGATGAGAAAGAGAATTAATAAGGAAGGGCATTTCCCCAGAACAAAATGTACTTCCACTTTTGCATACTTTAAAAATATTTTAGGAATAAAAAGAAGATTTCAAGGGCTGAGGTATTCTCTAATGATCAGGAAATAGGCAATCTCATGCAAGCTGTGTGACAGAGGTAATGGCCTGCTCCATAGAGGCGATTAATAAAATGCTTAGAGAAAAGGTCCATGACTCATTGTCCAGCCTGGAGGTATTTCTAAAGAAGCTTCAAAACAAAAATGAGAATCTAGTTGCTACAACCAGGAAAAGGAAGAGATGTGAACATACAGGGTAAAGAAAAAATCACATGCATTGCCAACATAACCCAGCATGTCAGGGAATTCAGCAATACTGATTGATTGGTTCTTTTTCTATAGAAATGCTTGACTGAACCTCCCGCCTGAAAAAAGATATTGTCTTTGACACCCACATTTCACTTATAATGATAGTTTAAATTGCAAGAGAGATTTTGACAGCAGTAATTTTCCTTTCTGAAGAGGAATGGGACTTTGAGAAATGAGTCCAACTGATATTGAGTCTGTGACAGAGTATCTTCAAATCCACCTTCAATAGTAATAGTTAATTATAATTACAGAGGTAGACATTGTCATCCTGTGACCCCATGGATGATTCTAGAAATGCTAGAGATCTCCCACAGAAATGTATGCTTATTTATTTCATGTTTCCAAAAATCAATGTAGAAAAATGATATACAATTTGCTGATTATTAAACAGCATCTCAACCTTTCCTGGTAAATTCCTAGTGAAAATGAGGGAGTTCAATATATAAATTCTTCCCACTAAGATATAAAAACAACCAGAAGATCATTTTAACAGAGAAATATTGGACATGCAGGAAAGATGTCCATGTTCACCAATGGACTGAAATCTCACCCAGCAAATTAAAAAGGCCATGTGTTTTGTGTCAGAGGTGGGGAACATTGCTCTGAATAATGGTGAAACAGGTTGTTCCATCTATTCAGAGACACACTAACTATATCAAATACTAAGGCCAAACACAGACCAAGTCTCTGGGTCCAGTCAAGTCTTAAGAAACGAAACTAACCCAGTGATGGACAACACTGTAAAGACAATGTATTATTGTAAGAGAGAACTGTTTTCAGTGGGGATTGTGTCACTTTGTAGTCACTGAAATTTTGCACAAAGGGTGCTATGAAATTCAAGAAGAGAAAAAACAATTGCAGTTCATAAAGAAATGAGAGGGAAAAATTACACCAATATAAACTATCTTCAGACAGCAAAACTGTAATAGGGAAGAGTTCAACATTTGATTTAGACTAAGAGAAGTCTAATAACAATAATTCCAGAAATGGATCCTCCTGAAACACAAGGAAAATGGCAAGCTGAGGATGATAGATTTGATCATCACACACAACCTTCTGACCGTTCAGCTGTGATGAAGGACTGATGATTACAATTGCTATGGAGTGAGGTCAAGGTAAATCATACATACAAAGAGTTTAATGGGACTTACCAAGAACTCTGAGGCTCTAGATATGTCTAGTTAACTCCAGAGCAAAAAACTTAGGTTTTATATTCATTTTCTGAGGCCTAATGGTAGAAGCACCATGACATATGCTTCACTCATCAACATTCAGCCTTATTCAGATTTATTTCATTATTACATTAACATTTCAGTGTACATGGCTGCTGCTTCCACAAAAATGCTAGAATGAACTTCTGCCTTCCATCAGAAAAAAGGCACCAAGTGTTCTTCTGCCACTTGTGTTTTATCTTCAGTGAGGGTACAAGTGCCAGGAAAGATATTGACAATATTATTGCCCTTTCTGAACAAGAACAGGATTACCAAAAGCAATTCCACATGCACGTAGACTGTGACACTTGTCTCTCAAAATCCAATTTTAGCAGATAATTGTGTTTCCAGAGGAAGATAAAATAAAGCTGTGACTACCCAGATTTTTCAAAAGGGCTAAAGGAATAAAAAATAGCTTTCTATTAATTTCATACCCAACTGACAGCAATGTAGAACACCTGCTTGTAGTGCAACAAAAGAACCTGGTCTTTCTTGCACAGATTATCCCTTAATTGAGGACAGATTCTGGTACAGAAAGAAGAGCAGTATCAGAGTTACTCTTATCTGTGGAATGAAAAAATGAATCTGCCAGAGAAAAATGAGATAGCTCTCTTCTAATAATGAACTAGCATCTCATAGAAAGAAAAAACAAAAAAGGAAATTTAATTCCCAGAATGGTCTAACATCAAGAATATTTTTGTGCAACAATAAGACTGAAAATGAGACACACCTGAAAAAAAAAGTCTTATCTTACTTTCTATAAAGCATGAAAACACTCAAAAAGCTAATGACTCTGCTTATTCAGAAATGAGAGAAGGCATTGAGGATGCCAGAAGTTCACATTAGTTGTAGGGCAGGCAAGCAGGCTTCAAAGTGCAAACTTCAAAGTGCAAATGGCCTTCATTTCCTGACTATTTACAAAACAGTTGGAGAGATATGGGTATAATGAAATAAGCAATCTTCAACATTCCAAGTCATTCTCCTTTAATCTTGAGGTCTGAATCTATATGTAAAACATGAATGAAAATTTATAAAAGTTTTTTTTTTTTCTCCCATATAGTATTTATGGTGGGGAGTTCTACACTGAAAAAGGAGTCTGGAAACACATCCACAGGCAGCCAGTTGTGTTGTTCGTATGTACATTGACGCTCTCTGCGTGCAGCCAGAAAAGAAGCATCTGATCATTATTTTGGAACACTTTGGCACTGCAGAAGATTTATCTTTTAGCTGATTGGCACAAGGTATTTGGGCTAAATTTGGCAGTCTAATTTTACAGGTCTACAATCCAAATTTCTGTGTCCAAGCTTGTCCCCTTTGACTTTCTTTATAGGCCACAGAAGTAGCCCTTTCTTCAGTATGAATCATCTGAGAAGTATCTGTGATCAAACTAATTGTCTCCCAAGTGTGTCTATTGATTTACACTAGCTATGAGTTTGAGTCATGGGCTCAGACAGATTTATCTACCTTCCAGACTTTGTAGAGTTTGGTCAGATGAATCCCTTAGGGTCTTTATTCTGATCATCCCTTATGAAAATCTACCTTTTTTGAGACTGAAGAAGCCATCCATGATAAAGGGTAGGAATTTATAAACAGATTTTCAAAAATCATCATCATTATCTGCTACCTAAGCATTGGGATGTGACTAAATGTGAAGATGCCATCTGCTGTAGTTTGCACAGGCAAACAGAAGAATCGGTTCATTCTTTGGCTGTTCCAGGCTGTTGTAAGGCACCAGCGAAGCCAGACAAGCACTTCGGTGACTCCTTGGTGAGAAGTTACACACTTTGATTGCAGAGGGACTGCTCTGGAGTTATTCCAGCAACCATGAAACCACATTAGTTTCCTGCAGAAAGAAAGGGTCACCCCCCTGACTCCATTACAGATTTCCATGGCTCAAAGCAGTCTTAAAATTTGGGTTCCTGCTAATATCTAACCTTCCTGGTCAAAATTAACTAAGCATGCATTGAATGATCTGGAAATGTCTAGAAAAGTGATATTTAATCTGACCCAGTGTCAGACATCAATATTGTAAGGATCTGTTTCTCCTTGACCATTTGATCTGGCTCCTGGCAGCACCTTTTGTTGCACAAGCTCCTAGAGAATACTCTGAGCTCTGAGATGACCAACACAGCACAGGCAAACATCTGGAGAACCAAATGACCCTATAACTGGAAGAATCATTACAATTGCTTGGAACTTAAGTTAGCAACCGATCCCTCCAGACATGGAAAGGTATTGCATTTGTGCTGGTACTAACAATAACATTATAACAAGTCTCTGAGATATTGTCGGGGAAACAAGAGGGGAAAGGGGACTCCACAGTCAGCCAAGTGATTGGCATTAGAAGTTCAGGGGAAATGCTGAGATTACTTGACTCAAAGTAGCGATTTGTTTCACAGTTTGGGAAACAAGTCTGGATTGCAGCAAACATCTTACGCACAACATAACAGCACAGGGACTTCCACAGCAGCTGTGGGATTTTCTTCTTACACTTCCCCAGATCATCTATAAATAGGTTGTATATGGGTGAGATTCAACTTGTTATGCATTTCTGCATACCAGTTGTAGGAAAGGTGATGAAAGAGAGATCACTGCTTGCTTCAAGACTAAGTGAATCTATAACTGAAATATTTTCCTTTCTCTTTGAAGCTGAAGTTGCAGACAACACAGGAGGAGAGATCTTAATACCTGACATCGAGTGAAGAGATCCACCAAGGAGACATACCTAGTGCATCTGATTTTCCTGAGGTCTGACATCACAGACCAACAGCCAGTGTTCAGCTGGTACTTGGTCCTCTGCTAAACTACAAAGTGATCGGTTTCCACTGATCAAATGCTCATCTCATCAGTGAGGAACTGACACTTAAAGCTAAAGCTGTATAAGAAATCTAAACTATATCAGGAAAGGATCTATATCTTTCCAGTGATTATGATGACAGTCAAGGACCAGAAAAACTAGACCAGAAAAACTATGCTAGAACTCAAAAACATTTTAAAAGGCTGGGCATGTCTCATACTCATTGACTGCACACATGAACAGTATTGGAAAGAGAAATATTTATCTTTAAGAGTGTGGTTTTCTCTTCAATTCTGTCTATTTTACATGTCAAGAAAGTTTTACACTGCTTTTAAAGAAACTAGAACTCTGAAAAGTATATTGCAAATTTATGTTGAACTAGGGAAATGTTTTAAGTCCAAATTAATTTATTTGAAATAATATTTTTTTTATTTGTAAATAAAAAGGAGAAATATCAGATTTTTCAAAAGAGACCAAAAATAAAAGAACGAACCACTTACTTATTAATTTGAAACTCCTTTGGCAGAAATACAGACCATGGACAAAGGGCTGCTTCAACAAGTAGAATTATGCAACAAAATTAAATGGAACCAATCTTTCCTTGTACCACTGCTTTTGAGAAATGAAGGAAAATTTTCATAAAGATCCATAAAGAAGTATATATACTCTGTGAGTTCTTATTGTGGGAAAAAAATGTCTAAAAAAGACAAAAAGATGCCAGCAGCACATGACCAACCAGATCATTATATTGAATTATATGTATGAACATACTTGGAAAGAAACACTCATCAGTATGTCAAGACATTCAACTTTGTTGCCTGGATGTAAGGATCTTTAATACACCAGACTAGGAGTCCTGACTGACATTTTCACAGATGATTTTTACTTCCCAGAAAAAAGAATAGATATTCCTAATTAGCATTTGCATTTGAACTGCATTTTTCCTATATGTGCCAAAAAGATACTAGCCTGTGTTAAAGGTCTACTTAAACTGCATCAAAACGCAATGCTGATGCATGCAGAAGTCCTTTCTAGAAATGTAGTTTTAATCGTTTTGGGAGAAGTTCTGCAGCATGAAAAAAGGTGGCAAACAGGTAAACAATGGAGAAGGAATAGGATCCAAGGAAAGATGGATGAGATTTCACCTTTTTATATACTTTTCTCTATGCACATACACATCTGACCTACCCACCTAGTACTGTCTTGGTAGTTGGTAGAGTGAAGAAGACACCTTTAGGAATGAGACATCAGAATTACCATTTTTTAGACCCTCCAGTTCTTTTAGTGTTGGTGCAGTGAGTTGAGGGACAGAATTTCAGTAAAATGAATCCCATCAGCACTATATATGAAAAATAAAATGTTATCTCTTAAAAATGTGCACGTGTTTTTTTTTTTTCCAGAAGCAAAATGTGCAAATGACAAATATTTGCTTGAAGTAACTGTATGTAAATTTCAGCATAATCTGAAATTGCTGAAAGATATAACAACTAAACCTAAAAAAAGTATGGGGGAAATACAAATCATAAATCATTCATACTTGCCTGGCATGGGTACAGATTTAACCACAGGTTCATGATAGGAAACAGAAGCTCGATGGCCTTTTCTCACATAAAATCTCTGGAATAAAATTTTAAAAACATGAACAATAATGATATGTATCAACCTATATGATATGTACAGGAAAAGCACGCTACCTCTTCATGAAACAGAAAAATAGGCCTTTTTGAAGACAAACATGTCTCTGAGAAACTAATTCAAATATATGTTGACTTTGTAATAAAAGAATTAAAATCCACAATCTGTTATAGGACATGTGAATAATTATTATTTTAGTGACGGATATTAGACTGTACTGATTGCATTGCATAATAAATGCATTATATAGCACAGCAGAGGTTCAGATTTTGCCAAAATAACATACAGCAGAGGAAGTACTAGTAGTCAAATCTTTGCAAACATTGAGAAGTTTGCCCAAGCAAATGTGAGAGTAAGCTCTTTATCAGCTCATCATAAATAGACCAGTATTTGCTCAAATGACACATCAAATCAATGGAGACAGAAAACCAAAAAATGTGGTCACCAGCATGGCAGGGTATTTAGACTAGCTACAAAGCTACAGAATAGAAAAAGCTATTAGAATAGAAAATGTTTTTGACTCTGCTTCTGTTTTCAGGCTGACTGAGATCTTCATTTTGACACCTGCTTCTCATCTGCAAAGATATTGTAAATGTCAAGAAAAAACATGCAAAACAAAATTATTATGTGCAAAGAAAAAGAGAAAGAATGATATCGCTTACTGTGCTAGTGACAATGTTTCCAACCTATCTCCAACGACAGCCATTTTAGTAGGACAATATAAACCTTTTATTAGTGAAATCATTCAAAAATAAGGTAAAACGACGTCTTGTCTTCATATCCCACTGGAGGAATGGGAAACTGCAGCAGAAGACTTATGTCCAATGAAACAGGAGAGATGACCATAAATTCTTCCCAGTAGAGGTCCCAGATGGAAAGCTGGGAGAAATCACTGGGTCAGCAATAAACTATGGTCTGCAGAAAAGAAGCCAGGAAGTGGGAAGGGAAGGCCACTGTGTGAAATGTCTGCAGGATGTCCCAAATAGCCCTTCTTACATCCATTAGCTAGCATGTGAAGCCAGGGAAATCCCAAACATATGTGGGGATGTGATATGCTGATGAGCGTATGACAGGCATTAGTAAAATAAAAGTAAAAAAGTAAAATCATATTTGAGACGCATCCTTTACACATCCAGGTCTGGGAAGCAACCTGACAAAACCAAAAAATGCTCCTAGGTTCAGATTTTGTTCGGTATAAGATCTCCTGTGGGGAATTAGGAAGACTGTAAGAAATGAGCACCTATCTGCAAAATCAAGTTTACATTCTTGGAACTCATCCAAAAACAAACAGCTCCAACAGTTCCTGAAGGAGGGACACAGGACAGGCTTAAGACGGAAATATTTTTTTGTCATTCTGCAGCAGAAACAAAACAGAGCAACTTGGTCAGAATTCCCAGGATAAGGGAAAGATTCCTGTAAACATACTGAAAACATTAAAAAAGCACTAACCAGCATGTAAGGCATCTGACTTTATAGCATGAATAGAAACTTCTGCATCAATGCAGACCACATGCCTTGACTAGCTTGTTTGCAATAAAGCCCTGTGCATCATTTTCTCCCCTTCCTTTTCTTTTTTTCTTTTTTCTTTTTTTTTTTTAAATACCTTTCTTTAGAGAATTGCACTTCACTGACAATAATAGAACATGTATTGGGAAAGATAATAACATCGGACAAGGTTTTCCGAGGAATCTGTCTGTAAGGAGCGAGGGCAAGTGCCTGCAGCACGCATGCAGAATACAGCTTCAATCCTGATAAGCGCTGTTCCAAAGACAGATGACATGAGCAGTGACTTCCAGGTGACATATAAGAGAATAAGAATAGAGATATCATATGCTCTGATGTTCTAACTCAAGAGAAAATGTGTATGTTACAAGGCCAACAAAATGAAATTGCAGCTGAAAATTGGAGATATAGTCCACTGTAGGAAGACACTGCTACAAAAATTATGTCTGCTGTAAAAGGTGAAGGGTAAAAAATCTTAAAACAGAAAACAGATCAGTAAAATAATTTCCTTTACTGATAATGTACTTTACTGAACAGAGAAAAAAGTATAGTCGGACATTTTGGTAATGAAAGACTTTTGAGAGCTTTAGGTAAAAATTGTGAAAAGACTAATTTCTTCTCTTTTTATAGTATTAAACCATTGAATTAGTATATCCATCTATCATATCATATCATGAGAAGAGATCAAGTTGAAGACCTTGGTGATGGAAAATTCACCACATAAAAGTAAGAAGACTATCTTCTTCATCTGAGTATTTGCAGAAATAGAAGATGAGGATGGATGCAATGGAGGAGGAAGTGCACATGACCTCTCTTCTCTCTTGGCCTTATTGGATACCTATAGAGTTCCGGAGTAGAGAACTAAACTTTTCTTGCACTCTTAAATGAAATGATTCTTGATTGAACTTCCTGTCCAGAGTGGAAGGAGTTAATCATAAATAACAACACTTTAATAGCATTTATATTCAGAAAAAAGCTGGTACTAACTCTTTTATCTACACATATTTTGTCCAGCAAAAAAAAATTATGAAATGCAAATGTTTTTGTGCACGATGGCTGCATTTCACAAAATACTCCAATATAAAACTAATAGAAGAATGATTACCTGCAGAGCAGAAGGAATGCTGAAAATTTAGGAAGTTTATCAACAGGGCAGCCCTTAATCCCCACGTGATAGATGAGAGTATATCCCGTGAGTATAACAGTAATGCAAATGGCCTCTTAAAGAACATACCATACTCTTATAGATAATTTTAAAATAGTTGCTGTAATGATGTTCTATTCTGCACATTTCAAAATGATGAGAGGAATGGAAATGACTTGCTCTATACTTCACTCTTTGGTTAGGCTGATCAGAGATCAGGTATCTGCTGAGACTTTTGTAACCTTTTTTGAAGCTTTGATCTAAACCACATGATCGTCTTTCCTCAGAGCAAAGGAAGTGCAAACAGCAATGAGAATTTTTAAAGTGCTTCTGAAAAATGCCAAAGGCACCCACACACTTTTATTCATGTATCATCTGATTTTTTACCCTCGGGTGCACAGAATTTCTTCAGCAGAATTCTAAGAGGGAAGATGACTTACATATAGTTTGAAAACAAGTTCTCTTTAAGCAGCCTTTCAAACAGAAAGGTGCAGAAATATATCAATAAAGGACCAAGTGTATCATCACTTTGTAAAGGGAAAAGATTACTGAAGCTCCAAGCAACAGTTTTCAAAGGTTCAGTGTTCAATGCAGAGTGTTGACTGCATGGGCTGGAGTTTTCACTTGTCAGTCTGAAATGTGGTATATCACAAAAGGAATTTTTAGCTTCAATCAGGATATAAAAGATGGAAACATTTGGAACTATTTCTCTCTTTGTTCCCTAGGTAATATAAAAATTCCTGAAACTGACTGCTGTTCCCTTTAAAATACAATGTTTGAGAAAAGAATCTGGCAGCAGTAATGCTTTCCTCGACAGAAATTACCCATTTTCATACTGAATCTCTCTTTTTTTATTTTTTTAACTTTTTTTTCTTTTTGTTAAGACTAACCAGAAAATCCTGCATTATATAAGATTTTAAAGAAAATGTTATGACTATGAACACCTATTAGTGAAAGAAAAACTAAGAGACTTGACCATACATGCTGTTTTGACTCTGACCATACTGTTAACATGCTGACCATACTGTTTTAACTCTGCCTGTCATGGTTTCCTTTTCCCTGCAAGGACAAAAACGGGAGTGAATACAGTTGCATAGGATTAGTCATTATATTTGCTTCATACATAACAGTTAGAACCACTATATATATATATTTTTTTTCTGTTTAACCCTTTTAACAGAATACATTCAATTTAACCTGTTCTGTTTTTTTTTTCAGCATTTTCTAATTTATATGATTGGGCCTTTTCAGTGAAAGTAGATACCAAAGAAAAGTTCCATATTTTTGCGCCATTAATTCCTGCTTTGTGTGGATTTTTTTTTTTTTTCAGTTGTCAGGAGTCTTGTAATACCAACATTTACATTCAGCTGTGAGAGGTTTTAACAAGAAGGAATTAAGCAGCTGGTATTGAATATAGATGATAAGAGGCAGATACAAAATATACGAGGAAGTTTTCAAGTGAAAGATAAAAATCTTTTCACATCTGGGTCAAATTCTGGCCCATTCAACAGTGACTGAGAGTTATTACTGTCTCCCAGCTGCTCTCTGGCATGTGGGAAATGAACTACCTCATATAAACCAAGATCCCATCCACAAAAATGACATTCTCTGACCTAGAAATGTTCTGAAATTTCACTTAGTGCTAACTGAGGTCATCAAATATTGCAAAGAGTATCTGATGCCCCATAAAACTTTAGCAGCTAAGGAAAAGCATCTTAAAATGCTTACAAATTGACAGACAAGGCAGAGAGATGTAAAGAAATCCCAAAGCAGCCAAGCTTACAATGATCTTCCTGCTGCAACGTAGACCTGCAAATAGTCTTTCCTCATGTGGTAGCTTTACTGAGGTCTCAAGAGCACCTTCTTGATATATATCTTGATATATCAAGAAGATAAATATATATGTATTTTTTTTTTTTTTTTTTACAAAAGACCTCTTTAAGAGTCTGGTCCAATTCTTACTCCTTTCATCCCAAACACTGCTGGATCTCCTGCACCTGATACTTACCAATGCTGAGCTGCATCAGCAACTTTTCAGCCCAATGGGCAAAGGATGAGGAACTCCTGGATAGTGGCTCTGGATGCAGATAGTCACGAAAAGCTCTTCAGTGGCACTGCATCCCTTCCAAATACAGATGTTGGAACTGATTTAAAGTTCTCCCCTAGAGTAAGAATTTTTGGAAGATTTCTCTCAGATCGATATCCCTCACAAAGAATTTGAAGTCATTATAATGGTTTTCTCTTTTAGTAAGATAAAACAAGTAATTTCTACTTTATTATCTTAATTTATGGGATTTAGATTTGTGATGAGTTGCACTGATAGCATTAAATATTTGTAAAGAGAATATTTGAATATTTAAGGAAAGTAAAAAAATATGCATTAATACATTTCATACATGAAAAATATTGTCCAGATTATCACCTTCTCAACATATATTACCATGTAGATGGTACTGAATTTTGTAGCAAAAAAGTTTCTTTCAATCTTTTAAATATTTTTAGTCTATTCACCAGCATTAAAACTGGAATTTGAAAAAGAAAGAACAAAGCTACATTCAAAGCTACCATGACTAAAATGAACACCCTGCACTCGGTATTTGAAAACCAACTTGCATGATACAGATTCCATAAGTCACTGTTCACATGTGCCTGCTGCGTATAAGCTTACAGGTAACTTAAATTATAGGGACTATTCAACTCTTACAGCAAGTAGGGCTTCAGAGTACGGTATAACAAGCCCTGAGGGAATCCAGGACCTGAAATGATGTGAAATGGGTTGCTGAACTAATTCAGATGAAAGAATCAGGAAGGGAAAGAGCTGAAAGAGCGAACAAGAACCCACTTTGGGTCCGTGATAGGGATGTACTAGAGAATACAATGTAGCTGTAACTGGATGCAACAATATTAATATATTTTGAGGACATTTTTGTGGGCTTCCATACATACTCGAAAACCGTCCCAAGATACTGCAGGAGTAGCAATGTTGATCACAGTGTGAAATGGTGCTATCTACACATAAATCATATTACTACTGATGATAGTAAGATGAGAGAACACTAAACATGTATTGTTAAACTGATCTTTGAGCTTTGCCATCTGTACTGACTTGAGGGACAAGAGTAGGAAACCTAAGGGGAATCAGCAAAAGGAGCCAAAATTATACTGATTGTGGATTTTGTTTTTCTGGAATTATAAACATACACCTTCAAACAAGGTGTACCTTCATGTACATTACACACTTCAGACAGTATAAATGAAAGTAGAAAGTGTGTGTTGGCAATTATAGTGTGTGTCCCTTAACTGTGAATATCTAAGTGATAAACTTTAAACCCATACTTTAAATATTTACATGTTTAATCAAGCATGTTTGATCAAACAGGTTTGATAAATTCCTCACTTCTTTCTACCAAAACCACTTCTGGGTATCAAATGCATGTCAAGATCAGTTTAAAATTATCAGGAAGATAAATATCTTTTTCTATATCTTCTAAGAAAGATCTTAACTCACTAGTGCCCCTTAATAAATTAATTTTATTAGATTTTTGAAAGTTATTTCTTTGATGGGAGGGATTTCAAAGGAAAAATTAAGTGTTCTTAAAAATCAGGCCTGTGGTTTCTGGTATATTTGCAAAAATTCTTTAAGGCAATATAGAATAAGTCATTACTTTAGAGGATAAAATGTTTTGCAGACATTTCAGAGGCACACTTTCCTGGACATGGTATACACTGACCAAACCATTTATTTTATAAATGAGAGACACTGAAGAGATCTCTTCTAGATTAATGTACATTAGTATACTTTGGTATAAAGAACAAAAGAGATTTCTGCATGCTTAAACTTCAAAAAAGAGACAGGTACTGCAAGGGCACAGAACTATGTAGGACACATTTCCTCAGCTCCCATTTTGCTTGCTCTAGATTCAAAACAAAGTTAAAGTGGATTTACAAATTTTCCTGACGTAAGCTGTAAAGTCTCTCACTGCATTAAATTATACTACCCCTGGAAATCATAGCAAGTGAGGTGTTACGTCACCGTGGCCTCAGAGTATCAACAAGGCAAGGTTTGTAAGCAGATGTAATAACTTTTATGAGACTTCCTCAGCTGAGGAAAAAAAAACACACAATTGTTCAAACACACCATCTTTTCTTTATGTTGCTGGATTTGAGAGACCAGAAGCTAGCCTTTTATTATTATTATTATTATTATTATTATTATTATTATTATTATTATTATTATTATTATTATTATTTTGTCTCATTCAGAATTTGGCTTCATAAATAATACTACATCTCCTGCAGCCTTAGTGTTTCTAGTATCATACTTCATAATTCTTTCATTTACAAGGAGGACGCTGGCTATCTACATCTAAATTAGATGCTACTGCATGTTTCTAACTAAAGACCATCTCTTTATGAATCTTCTGAATTTATTTGTATAATAATCTCTTTATATACATCCTGATTAAAGTGTCTGATATTGTAAGGTGTTGGATATTGTAAGCAGCTGGACCATGTGGAGCTATCAAATATACAGTTAGTCAAGGCCCTCCAAGATGGCTTTCATTGCTTCAAATGATTTTAATAAATAATCAGGCTTTTTAACTTTTTAACAACATCAACAGTACCCTTTTTGATGGACTTAAGGTATTAAGATAATTTTGAATCTGCTTAACCTTCACCAAATTGTTAGAATTTCTTAATTTCCTCAACTTAACAGATCTTCATTTGTGATTAGTAAATGTTACATAAAATGCAACTGCAAAGATGAAAATGCCCTGTGGTACCTGAAAGAAAAGGTGCATTTTCACCACCCGTCTTCCATTTAGCTTTACTAAGACTTCTAGTCTATCAATAATTGTGAATCTTTTTTTTATTTTAAGACCTGCAAAATCTGGCAGAATTTCCTTTGACACATTGCATGTCACCCCAGAGACTGCAATATGTAGGAGCAGTAATTTACTAAGAGTGTTAAAAACTAGCATTTACAAAAACCTCCAGTACTAAAATATTTATGGGCTTCCCTCATTTAGAATATGAGAAAGATTTCAAAGAAGTTTCCTTAATATCCTGCAGCACATAACATGCTAATGAAGCTTGTAAAAAAAAAAAGATTAAAATACAACATTAAGGTGAATAATAAATTACTATTCATTGTGCAGAGTGTATTAAAAGTCTTGAATATGTTACTCTTAAGGAAAGAAGCTAGAGATCTGAAAGCTCCTGTGTAGTTTTTTCTGAGGGTCACTGTTCTAAGGAAGATGAATGGCTTACCTGCAATCCAGCAACACTCTTCCTTTGGTATCTGATTTAGATATTCATGAAGAAAACCAAAAGGATTTTGGTGCAAGAAAGAGCAATTTGTTCAACTCCACAAAGCTGTCAGAAACCAGTGAGTGTATCTGCAGAAACACCAAAGGATTAGTTTGTTAGATGTGCTCTGGAAAGAGTAGAAAATTTACTTCAGCAAAGTGAAGGATATTGTTTTCTTTCATATACAGATCTCTGAACAATATAAAAGTTTCTTGTCAAGTGCTGTCTTTCTACATAGCCTTTGCTCAGGCTAGAGTTCAGAGATCACATTTTGATCAGCCCGCGGGTAGCAGAGCTTTGTCCCAAAAAAACAATTAAAGAAAAATGGAATAAAAAACATGAGGTTTTCACCTGATCACCTTTTTACTGGTTTGTTTTCCTGAAGAAAGGAAAAGTAGTCAGCTTCTCCTTCGATTATAAAAATCTGGGAATGGACGAATTGAGACAGGATAGGAAACTTTCAGAACTTTCTACTTCAGTGGGGCTCAGAAAAGCAGAGTTATTTCTCTGCTCTTTCAATGTCCTTTAATACTGCACAATGAACATGGTCTGCAGAGTATGCAATCTTTGTGCTCGTGTTCTACCAGGAATGGTGGAAGGAGATACAAGTTTTGTGAAAATATGTCTAATTTTGACTAAAAAGTCAAAATCTGACCTAATAAGTGAAGAATAGCTCTGGATAGTCTCTAGAGTCCAATATGAATTGTACACCATTACTTTCTACTATTATTATTATATTTTCCAATAATTTCTGTGAGCATCATTAAAACCTAGCTGGCTGACTGTGAACCATAACTTTTCAAGACCACCGTTTGAGTGTCCTCTCTGAGCCATTGGCAAGTGTCCTCTGAAGTGGGATGCTGCCTGACCTGCAGAATTTGGGGAAAACATATTCCTTGTTTTCTGGAAGTCCAGAGAAAGTGGCAGAATGGAGCTCTTCAGAGTTTCTCATATCTTCTTCATCTAAAAAATTCCTGTTTCCAGCCACGGTACTGAAATAGAGCTATCTTAAGAGGCTGCTTTTTGCATCCTTCTAATCATACATCATACAGACACATTTTCATGGGCTTCAAACTAACTTATCCCCCTCATAAGACAAGCAACTATTTTACATTAAAAAAAAATGCATATTGAAATATATGAGCTACTATGTATATTTGGTGTATTTTCGCATGTACTGTCTTCAGGTACTTCTTTTCACATGTACTTCTCTTTCACCAAAAAATTGTTGGTAGTGGTTTTACTGCTTTTTTCTGTACATAAAACTATTTAACTCCTCTGGGGGCATGTTTAGTATTAAGGCTGAACCTACAAGGAATAAATTATTTTAAGGAGTTGGGCAGTATGTATTATATATGTCCTTTGTCTCATTCTCATTAAAAATCAACCCTAAATTGATGTCTGCCATAACATTAACATTTAAAACTGATGCCTGCACAATTTTAAATATTATTTTTCCTTTATTAGCACTGCAGTCATTATAAATGCTTATTTTAAAGTCTGTTTATTCACCTTTAAATACCGTATAATTATAAGTCTACTTAATTGGAAACAACACAAAAATTGCCATCTGGTTCTACTGAGAATGGGTGTATAAACATATATGATTATATAAAGCAAGGGTAGGGCATATCTTTCATGATAATAATGTTTCAGAAATATCACTGCTTTTAAATAAACTGAAAAAGAGATGAGATGTGTGCATCTTATCTCCTGCTTTGTATATAACCCATATTATAGAAATGCTGAACAGTCTCACAATTTATAATTTTCATTAGATTCTTTTCAGCCTTTTTAGTCTTTGTTAACATTAATTCTTACAAACACCCAAGCTTAGTCATGGTTTTTTCAGCTAATGTGAACATTCATGAACAGCTTGTTCATTTAAACATAACTACAAAGCACAGACTTTATATCCACAAAGATTAATTATTCAGATACATTAAGTAGGAAGACATGGGACTGTACAATTTTTACCTTGCATGAATATCTGTGAGGACTGTCAAATATGTGTGAAAATCAGGTTTGAAGGCAGAGTGCGCTTTTATTTGCATATGAAAAATCTGTAGCATATTTAGAAGCAAATTCAATAGAATATATATTGTGAAGAAATGAAAGACATTATATGCATATATAGACACATACAGACACATGCAGAAACATATATTTATATATAAAGATATAAAAATATACCTACACAAGACAACAATTTTGTTTTATTTATCCTCCTTATTAGCAATAATAATTAAAGACAAAAAGAGTGATTTTTTTGTTGTTTGTAGTGGGTTTGGGGGGCCTTTTTTGAGAATATCTCTTTCTGTACCTTATGCGACATATGATATTTTTCTCTCTAAGACCTGAATGTGCTTTAATAGGTCATATTTTAAGAGGAAATTGTAAGAGACAAATTACCTACAGCTATGTCTCCTTCTGTTAGTTATCAGACAGGGATCTTCTTTCCTAATGTTAGAAACCTAAAATTGTGAGGGTCCCTCTGAACAGTCACTGAAGGCTCCTTTTATAGTCACTGGAGAGAGACACAGGGTTCAGCAGGGAATCCAGGATTTTAAGCAAAGATGAAACTCAGCTTACATTTGTGTCTCTTTAGACTCCAAGGGACATTTGGATGACCAGTGTATGTCTACTCCAAAGGCTATCGACTTCCCTATTTGTCTCCTTCAAGTTTAGGATGAGCCATCCTGAAGACTTTCTCCAGAATCAAAGTCATTCATTGAAAGAAATCTGAATGTGGAACAGACATTACCTGGCAAACCAAGTTCTCCCTCCATATGTTGAATATACTTCTGTTGCAAAAGTATTTGAAGACCTCATAATATATTTGTTATTTTACAGAAAGCGAGTTATCTCATCATTAAAATAAATTCTGGTGAGAAAACACAGAGCTATTGCAGCGTGAGTGTGTGTCCAGGTTGCAGTTCTTCAAAACAGATTGTGCACTTCCAGCACAGCCTTGGACATAGAGGATTTAAGGGGAGCTATCCCAAACCCTCAAAGCTGCCCTGAAGTGAGCTAGATTTTGACATTTAGTTCAACTGGAGGTGTAGTAGGTTTTGGTAATCCTTATCTTTTCTCAAAGCAGAATAGATTAGTCTGTAGTTCAAACAGCTATTTAGAGCAAGGTTTCTTCAGCAATGAGGGACTCCTCACCTATTTCAGTTGTAATTAGTGTAGAATGAAAGAGAAGGCAGCAAGAGAAAATCCCATAGTATTTTTGATAAAGCTTTTATTTGTATCAATGTACTTTTCAAAGTGATAATATGAGAGGATTTATTTTTCTATCAAGAGGGTGTTATTGTTTCTGGAAATTTTGCTATATTATACCTCTATCTAATTACACGAATGTGATGATTGATTTAAAAAAAATTTATTCATTTAGCACAAAGGCAGAACCTTGCAAGAGTAACCAAAGCAAACTCATTTATTTATCCCAGAAAACTTATTTTCTTCCACAAGGAAAGAAAACTGAAAAGCAAAAGAAAAGGAAAAAAAGTCAAATTAGAGCCCTTCCACATCCTCTGGCTGCACTGCCGTATTCTAGTTCTGCAATAAGAAATACTTGCTCTTTCTTATTAGCTGGCACTGCAAGAATTTAAGTGACCCAGCAGTCAACATTTCCCACTGTGGCAAAAACAATTTTGTAATTGTCCTGTGAATTAGGGAAGCGAACTCTCGGAGGATTCTCGCATCGGGTATTTTCTTGGGCGATGATGTGGAAATAACAGATTTAATGAGAACAGTGTAACGATGTGGAATACAATTTCATTCTTGAGTAAATTTCGCATTTTTTCCAACCACAAAATGGATTAACGTGAAGTGTCAAGCAGGGAACTAACCTGGAGACCCTGCTGCTAAACACAAATAAGCGAAGGGCCAGATTTACATTGTAGCCGACTTCGACACAGAGCGAGGGAAATGAGCAGGAAAGCAACGGTGGCTGGTGAAGGAGACGGCTGCAGTTTTAGTGCACCGTGTCGTTCATTCATGCTGGCAGTGGGAATCCCTTGGTGGGACCTGAGCCCCACATCGTAAGATCGAACCCCACCGTGAGCCATAATAAGTGAGGCTTATTAAGTGAGGCTTAAAGATGCTTTTCTAGCTTCTCTGCTCCAGGAGAGGTTCCTGGGCAAATGGTGCCTGCTGCAAGTGGAAGATTGGGAATGGGTGAGTGCCCTCTGCTGATACCTCTGCCGCGCCGTGATGGTATTTCTGCCGCTGCAGAATGGGTGCCTTGATCCTTGCAGCAAGGAGCCAGAACCTTAGCAATAATCTTCACATGGAAATTCAGGAACTGGGCTGCTTGTGCTGGGCATGGCCTGGAATTAGAGTTGCTCTTCTCTGAGGAGATGATCCCATCTCCTTGCAGTGATGGAGCTGATACACTCACTGCAGCAGAGCCGTGCTGGGATGGAGCTCTGCTTTCCTCACCAACCCCTTCCACCTCTCCCCTGCGCTATCCCATCATAGGGATTAGGAGCTGCTTTCCCAAGCAGATTAGGCAGTTTATCGTAACCCTTCTCAGGACACACAGACTGGAGGGAGAGGGAGAGGATAGGCTAAGGCTCCTTGAGTGGCACCTCCTGGGAAGTGGAAGGGATCTGGTGCTCCAGGAGTCTCATGCTGTGCATAAAAATTCTGATTTTCTCAGGTGTGGCTGCTTCTCATTACAACTTCATGGCATGAGAGCTTGACAGCACATAAAACTCTGGGAAGGTGGTCAGGAAAAGAGCTAGAAAATTAAGAAGCAAATTGTTGCTTGTAAGAACTTCTCAGTCCTCCAGGGCAGATGCAATTTTCCTAACTGATAACCGACAAAATGCACTGGACAACACCTGGCAGAAAGGACGCCAAATTCTGAGGTGAGGATAGAGACACATGCCTGCACGTTTATGTAAATTAGTACGAGGACAACATCTGGTAAGGCAACATTTTTAAAATCAATTTGAATAAGATGTAATACACAAAGGCATAGGGGTGCCTTTGGTCCAAGCCAATGAAAATCCACTGATTTTGTCGCAATTGATTCCTTTCATCTCAAGATTAAATTCAGCCAAATAAATATAGAGATGATCAAAAAAGTCACGAAGTCATGAAATTTTATGTAGGCATGAGCTTTTGAAGATGCTCAAAACCAACCCATCCACACAAGCACAATTGCACTGATAGTATAAATAATGCACTCCTTAGCGTGTCCTATTTTTCCTGAGGACAAGGAATTGGCCTGAGAAATACACACAGTTTCCAAGCTTTCAGCAGAGATCTTGTTTTGGTCAGTATTAGAAATTAGCATGTGTTTGGTTTGTCTTGGTCGTCTTGCTCAACAGAATCAAATGCATGCCTGCCTGATTGTGTTTCCTTGGAAGAATACTAATTAAGGATCCTCCTTTTATTCATTGTGCTTTCTTTAGACTGCTGGCTTCACATCTGACTTTTTCCTGTACAGTCAGGAAAACATTATTTAGGAAAAAGACTTAGTCATATTGAGTGCAATAAAAAAGGTTTCGGGAAGCTACTCCAAATAGTATTGCTGAGAATGTGTAAGTCTTTCAAGACTAAACCTTGAGCAGAAAAATCAAGCAGTGACATGTAAATGCTTTCCTTCTCTGCAGACCTTGGAGTTATATATTCTAAAACTGATTTTCCAACTTCCAGCAGCAATAACATAGCCATTGTCCTTCTCAAACCTCTGCCTCTAGTGCACCGACTGGCTGATAATTGTAGTTCAAAAAAACAGTGAAACAGAAAGCACTGATAAATCAGTAAATCAAGGGAATGATTGTGAAATAAATTTCAGCAGTTGCCAGCATCCCTGAAGAAAATTGCATTCCTGACCAGAGTGACAAAGCCAGAACAATCTGAAATTAAACCTGGAATGCTCTGAAAGCAGCTTTGAACTTCAAAACATCTGCTGGGAAGGTGTCTATCCTATGAACAAATGTTCACCTAAGCCACCCGTGGCTTAGAAGTTCCCTTTAGAGAGTGGCCTCTTCTTTGGAAAATCATTAAATGAAAGTGAGAGAAACAAAGTTAATTATCAGTGTCAGTCGGCGTTTTACTGCTTCATAAGTGGCATCCATAAATTCTCTTTGAATTATTAAATTATTTGTATGGATTTTATGAATCATTTCCATCAAACTATCTTTTAGTAAAGAGTATACAGCTTTAATACATCACATAATCCTCAATCTATGCAATGCATCCATTGTTCAGTTTTACATTTTTTTTGTGTAAAACTTCTCCTTCATTATCCTTCTCTCATCTTCTAGAAAACTATCCTGTAGCCAGATGCTTGCAAGACATTTTGACAGTGGCTGGACACAGGACACAGACTTAATTGAATCAGCTGTTGACATGCCTCTCTGATTTGGCCATCTGGACTACCTTTGGAGTCAGTGGAGAGAAACTAGCACTTCAAGGGCACAGTCCATCTCATTTTGAAGTCAACCTTTAAAAAAGGTCAGACTAATTTCTCAGCAAGAGGTATCTCTTTCTCCCATTGATACTAAAAGGAGGCTAGGTCATATGTTGACATCCACATTGTAGATCCCCAAGCTCAGATGAGATGAATCCCACCATGACTAGCCAAGCTACACCCAACATGCATCCAGATTGCCTTTATTTCATATATATATGTCTTTGATTGCTCTCATTTTATAGCTCTTCAGCTCTTTAGTCGCAAAATCCCTGGGGTGTGGAAAAACTTTCAGCTGTGAAGTGACTCGGTGGGATCCTGTTACGGTATTAGGATACCACAGCACTACAGTGATACAAATAAAAGCAATGGGACAGGGGAGGGATAGTGATGGAAAAGCAGACCAAAATGAGACTCATGCACTGTAGGAACATAATGAGCAACATACAAAGAAATGCTGTTTTAATAATTCAGAGTGACATTAGCTTGTCTTCTGTCTATATTAAGACAAATTCATTTTCTTCCTAAACTATATTTGTCCCCCAAAAATATAAAGTTCTGGATCTGGAATAATCTAGTAATATAAGCAGCTAGCATTTACTTAGTACTTTTTCTCTTCAAATTATTTTGCAGATATTAGCAAGTTTATTGTCCTTATTCTCCTGGGGAAGAGGCTTAGGTGCCAGCACAGAGTGGGTACCCAGGTTAAAAAATTGGATTTAAGAATTCTGCTTTTAGACAAATGTCACAGGAAGTCTGAGTATTTCTGAAATCTGAGTGAATTTGCAAAATGAAGACATGTATACTTAAACTGTGAAATTCTTTGTCGCATTTCATGTCAACACATGGTGCTCCCTAATCATCATTTATACACTCCTGTGAGGTCTGCCACAAAAACCTTGAAAGACAAACATTCCTAGCAAATTCAACAGGACTTTTCCAACACATAAAATAAGGCAAGATCAGGACAAAAAAACCTCTCTGTTTGGTAAGTGTCTTCAGTTAATTTCTTTTGAACGGAGTAGTAATTGGAAATTTGTTCTGTTTTGGCTAATATTTTGCTATCCCTTGTTTGCCATTGTAAGGTAATGAAGGAACTCTTGACTCTCACTGTTGACTACCACAAGACCCTGGCATCATGTTTGGGGTTTTCAAATAAAAATCATTTATACTAAATATTCTTGCAATACAATCAGCTTATAAAAAGCTTACCTAGGAAGTGAGTATGAAAATGGTGGAACTGTCTTGTCTGTGTTTTTTTTAACACTTAATAAAAGCCACTGCATCAATGAAGTACAGATTTCTCACAAAAATGGCAAGCCTTTACATATGAGAAATGGAGACATTTTTTCTCAAAACATGACCTTCGTCTTTTTCCTTTTCATGGTTGAGAGATGTTAAAGTGTCATCTCAAATTGTTCTTTGTTTACCTTGTAGTTTTACTAAATCCTTTTAAAGAAATTAAACTGTGTACATACTGACTCATGATCAGCTTTTTCCATTTCTTTTTTTATCAGAAACCAAATGGTGTTAGATAAAGAAAGAGCACTACCACTTCTCTGAGCAAGATTTTCTGTATGTAGAAAATCTGTATGAAGACGATGCTTCTTACAGAGTAAATCTTGTCCATCTTCTTTTTTAAAAAAAACCCTGAAGCATAAACACTGCACAATAATGAGATAAGATTTGCATGGAGATTATAAATCTTGCATTCACTTAACAGGAAAATTTAGTAAAAAAAATTTGATTTGATAAATTATGACAGACATTTTTCTTTTTTTATTGGATTTTTATTTACTATTTCCTAAAGTCAATTCTTAATAAGTAGGGACTAAACCATGCCTGTCCAAACAGGTTTCAAGTTTTTGAAACAGATCAGTTTTGGAATTAAAAGTGAAATATATAAAACAGGCTTTCATTTTTATTGAAAATTTGGCAGAAAGAAAACAAATTAAAGAAGCAGAAGGCATATTCATGAGGGAAAAAAGTTATCTCACAAATGCAGCATTTACTAAATACTTAGAGAGATGCAGAAGAGAGGGACAGACATGGTCCGTCTATTTGTTCCCATAATCATTTGCTATATCAAGCAGCTTACCAAAAAAAAAAAAAAAAGACAGCAAATGTTTATTTCATCTAGCCTATAATCTAGAGTTATCCAAAATATAAAACTTTATCTTCACTAAAAGCTCAAAACCTTAAGAGATACATTATTCTTAGATGTTTTCTTTCTTGTTTGAAATATGAATTCAAAAGTACTGCTGAAAATTTTTGGAAATTGTCTTAAATGTTTTCCATTTAGTAATCCCCATTTATTATAAGTGATCCTAACATGTTTAATTTTTAATAATCATTTGTTTCATTTAGCTGGAAGTAGTTTTAGTGAAAGAGATAATTTTACACCACAAATCTTGAAGCCCTGATCTTAGAACAAAAGATCCATTTCTAAGAGAAAATCAGAGCTGAGTATCTTAAATGTAACCTGACCATTTTCTGTATACTAAAGTATGGATCTAGTCAGTGACATTAGACTCAAAAGTATTATTAAAAATCATCTTGTCTCCTTATACACAGTGAACCACTAGTTGTGATTCATTAATTTTGTGAATAACTCTGGCTTGCTTTCACTCTAGGCAGTTCATAAAAGAGTTTCAATAATTTCTTAAAACAACCACTGCAAAAGAAGCACACCCTTGGAATTCAGAAACAATTTCTCCTGGGCCTGATTTTTTTCCTTGTTTTACAATGCTCAAGATCTTTTGCAGGAAAAACATGAATGTGTTTTTATGTCTCTTATCAGTACTGATTTTTTTTTGGCAAAAGGAGTCAAAGTCCTTCCCAAATCCAACTCAGTTATGGTTGTATAGCTTGTTCCAGCTTTGTAGACCCTGAAGATACCTTCTGGATATTTGGGGATATATTTAGGCACACTTGTTTTCATTCACATGTGGAGTAGCTAGGCCAATTCAGTCACATTTACACAGTGTTAAACTTGATCTAGGAAATTGCCTTTGACCTAATTGCAATTTCTTTTGTCACATTTGACACTGGTGTATCTGAGTAGCAGCGTGTGGTAGGTGTGCACACCCTGTTCACTTTAGTCCTTAATTCCCTGGGTTGTCTAGGGACGTCCAGGTTGTCATCTGCAGAGACATGAGAGGACTGGTTCGAGACAATGGACCAACTTGAAACTTTTTAATTGACTGAATATTAATTAATGAACCTTTATTATTAGAAATTTCAGACGGTTCTGGAAATTCACCCAGACAGCCTCCTACTGTGTCTAATTCAATACATGGGCTTAAATTTGCCAATTCTGCACAGTGGAGAATCTCCCCCTTCCCTCCAAAAGAGTCCAGTGATAGGTCTTTCTTCAGAAGTGATCAGCCTGGACACAGATTAGACCAAATAGCCATACCTAAAAAGCAATAGAACCTGTTTTTGCAGAAATGGTTATGTAGAACAGTCTTTTGCATATAGTTGAGATATTTAAGGTTCCTCAAAGGGATTGGGTGCACCCTCTCTCATGTGCCATCAGGAGCCACTCCAGGGTGACAGAAAAGTCTGAAAACTGCCCTGGATTGGGGTATGTTCCCCCACAGCCATCTTTGAGCATCTCAGTCAGACCTCACCTAGAGCTTTCCACAGACTATATCATGAATTGAGGTGTGTGGTTGGAGACCAACTGTCCCCGCTGCAAGAGATCCAGCAAGGCAACCTTAGCTGCAGCAGTGCAACTATCCTCCCAAAAATGAACACAGTAAATAAGGTTTTGGGATGCTGGATCAGAAAGTCACTGTATTTCATATAAGGGGTGGTCCTGAGATTCAGCCCCTAGCGAAGGAGTATACTCAGGGAAATAACAAATTGCTGCTGACTGATTAGCTTCTGCCCCAATTAGGAATTAAATATGAGCCACATTTGACTAATAAACCCCCATAAACCACTCATATTAAGTCCTCACTCAGTGCTTACTGAAGGATTCAGGGGGTTGAGGAGCAGATGGGGAAGCCTACAGGACTGTGATCTTCATCCACATGCTCCAAGAGTTTCCTGTAGGATTTGGAGGTTAGCCTGAAGCTGGGAGAACTGCTTGCACATCTCTGAGATAAGTCATGAAGTCAATCGCTCCATCATTCAATGGAGAATCATTCAATCACAGAATCAAAGAGCTACAAGCCCAGACATAGACATACCAGCAGATACTGAGGGAGAAAGCCTTAAAAGTGCTTCCAAACCAAGTGGGAGCAGTCTGTGCTGAGGTTCCTCACCTCTCTTTCACTGAAGGGCCAACAGTTGCAGCATCGAAGCTGGCCCTGAACTGGGGCAGCAAAACCCCAAATAGGGGCAAAATGTTAAGGGCCCTGATGACAACAGTAAAGCCCAGAAGGCTTTACGTGTTCTGCGTAAGCTAACTATTCTGGAAAAAGGTGCTTGGAAGCTTCTACTTAAACCATGAATATTTCCTGATTAAGATAATTAATAAGCATTTTATTTTATTTTCTTCCTCATCTACTTTCAAGCTACTATCAAAGGCAAAATAAATAATGGCATTCATTATTTCTTATCAAGCGCACATTCATTACCAAGAATAATTCTTGCTCCCTTTTATGCCTGATAATTTAATATCAAATCTCCTAGCAACCACAGGTTTTCATGTTATTCAGATATTTTGAGATTTGCTGTGAAGATGGCAAATAATAGGTGACCTGCCATTTAAGACGAATCTCTCTATAGAGACAAGTCTATTTTATCACTCCCCCATGTAGCAATCACAAAGAATCAATTTACTGTTTTAACATTGTTAATTCTATCAAGTATTTTTGCTTTTTGCCTTCTCATATAACTTCTATAAAAGTTAATGGTAGGATTTTTTATATGTATATATATAATTCATAACTAGCTAGTCTCCTAAAGTCCTCTAATACAATTTAATTTATTCTCTGACTAATTACCCATGGCAAAGACTCTGAAATACAAACTAGATAGGATATTTACTATCTTATTTTAGACAGTTGTCTACGTAGGTTTTAATGTTTTTCAAACAAGAAATTTTCAGTAAAGTGCTGGAAAAAATATGACTGTTAAGACTACATCATGTTAAAATATCATCAATGTTTCCAGTGTTTCATCCAATAAAATATTAAGGCTTGTTGATCTTATTAATAGTCAAAAAATAGAAGTTCCTTCAAGTGATTCTGAACCTACAATTGTTTGTTTAGCTGGTATTTGAAATACTTGCTTTCTTAAAAAAATGATTTTTAATGTAAATGTTTTTTTATGTGCTGAAGGTAAAAGCATTACACTACACATATGTGTGTAAAAGCCATTATTTCAGATTTATGGACTATAACACTATATAGTATATAACCCCTCAGGTTAACTTGTTACTTGTTGAGTAGTTAAGAGATGTAAAAAGAAAATGATGAGCGGTAATGTGCTGTGCTGAACTTCTGGCTCAGCGTGGAAATTGTGGTGCTTAATAAGTCTGTCAGGGGACAGGACCATTGATGCTTGTGCAGTGTAGCCAAACCTGGGACTTCAGCCCCTGGGATCCAATTCCAGCTACCTTCTCTCGTCTCTATCCAAAGCGAACAAGACCCATTATCCCAAAAGGAAACCAAGCACAAGAAAGACCCTCGTTCTGAACCCTGAGGGATTGCTCTTCACATCCAGGTTTACTCAGACTTTGATGCATGGCAGCAGTTGTTTGTAACCGATTTTGCAGATAGTTCAGCACTTGCAGACAGGCAGTGGAAATTTCACAAAATCCCAGCCCCTCAAAAGCCAGATCATGAAATGGCCTCTGAACATTTGCAAATTTGAACCCAGCTGTGCACATCGATTAACTGAAGATGATATCCATGCTCTCTCCATTTCTTCTCCTTCTGGAAATAGGATAAATCCTGCTTCTTCCTAAACCTTGTTTGTAATATGTGTTTACCTTATAAAGTTGTAAAAGAAAAAACATTCTCAATAGATTCTGTTGTGACTATAGCCTGTAGTGCAATGTGAGTAACAGTCTATGTTTCAATACTTTCCATATTGACTGTAACACAGACAGGTCCCCCTTCTTTCTGTATTGTCAAAATGCACAGTCTGTTTCCACTTTAAAAAGTCACCAATGATCCACATGCTCTGCGATTTTCTGAAATGTCCCTTTTCAGCAAACTATTTGACAAATGGACTTGAGGAATCAGAAAAGTCTGAAGAAGTAAAAGATCTGGCCTTTGCTATCTAACCGTACCTTCCCCTACCCATAGAACCAATTAGTCCTTATGCACCCACTAGAAGTAAAATTCTTCATTCACCTCAACTTGTCTGCTTCTTAGGCATTGCTGTGGTGTCTGTAGATAATTGCTACCTTGTATGCAAACAAAACCCATGGTTTTGAATTTTTTTATTAGTTAATTCAGGAAGTCAATAGATTCACAAAGGCACAGAGGAGTTTGTGCAAAATCCTCCATTCACAAGGAGCTACAGGCAGAGTATTAAGGTAAAGAGCAGCATGGGAGGTAAAATAACAAAAGCAGAAATAAATGCTGTCAAAATGAGCAATATTCACCTATGCTGTGACACCTCCCGGTGTCTGCTGAGTCTAATGCCTATTTCCACTAGTACAATAAGATACTTTTTTTCTCCACTGTAATTGTCATTAAAGCATTGGCCAAGACTTCTTTCAAAACTTATTTAAAATGACAAGAATTTCAATTCAGACCAGTAGAATACACAAGAAGTCTGTGTAGCTCTACTTCTCATTCCTTACTGAATGTAATCTGTGGCTTTTCTGGAAAGAGGTGTCCTTTCTTTTGTCTATACAGGCAAACATTTTTGCACGCCAGTAAAAGATAGATATTAATCAGAAAGCATCTAATGAAACTGCAGAATGCCTCACTGCTGTTCATAAGAAATACTCTGCCAACACAGTTCATAAACCATCATGAAACAAGCTACCAGAATTTGAGGTCAGCCTAGAGATCATGAGAGACAGACCTTAGAGATTCTGTATTTGTCTATGGTGTGAAAATGTTTAAGTTCACATCCTCTCACGAGGGAGGTGATCCTTCCCCTCCACTCAGTCCTGGCAAGGCCACATCTAGAATGCTGCATTTGGTGCTGGACTTCTCAGTGACAGAGAGACATGGACAGATTGGAGTAGGTCCAGCAAAGAACCGTGATAGTGACTAGGGACTGGAACATCTGTCACATGAGGGAGAGGGTCTGTCTATCCTGGGGAAGAGAAGACTCAGGGGCATTTTATTAATGAGTGTCAATACCGGATGAGGGGGATAAAGAAGATGGAGGAAGACAAGACACATTTCAACACAAGTTGAAATACAGGAAATTCCATTCAAACATGAGAAAAAATAAAATAAAAATAAAATAAAAAGAGAGAGAGAGAGAGAGAAATGTTTACTGTGGGAGTGATCAAGCACTGGAACAGGTTGCCCATAGAAGTTGTGTGAAAATACCTTGTATATATTCAAAATCTGACTGGACACAACCATGAGAAACTTGCTCTAGGTTATTCTGCTTTGAGCAGGTGGATTGGACTAGACAATCTCTTAAGGTCCCTTCCCATCTCATCCCTGTAACAAAATCAGGATCACACCTGCTGTAAAAAAAAGAAAAAAAAAGTCAAAAAGCTCATAATAAAACTGTAAAATAGGCAATGCCAATTTTATCAAGTCAGCCTCACTGGAGCTGTTTTAGCTCGGAGCCTCACACAAGTAATTCTTGAAAGTAAATTGTTTGTCTTTGAAGATACCAGTTGACAGGTATAGATATATTCCTTACAAAATCTGGGAGTGATATTCACACAACAAGGAGCTTTCCACAGCATTATAAAGAGCTGGGATGAAGCCCACACTGTATTCAGTGGGAGTTTTGATTGACAATGCCAGTACTAAAAATTTAATAGTAGTCTTGATATTTTTAAACTTAAGTCAGGTCTATTAGGAATCACTCAGAAGTGCAGAATTAGAGAGCATTTCTTTTCACTAGAGACTTGTATGTGTAGACTTGAAAGGTAAGTTCAGTCAAATCTACATTGCTCTATTTGCTAGTTAGTCTTTTCTTTTTGTAAACTATTCCATTTTTAGTCAAAATTCCTGCACTTTTTGTTTCCTGAAGGGAAATCGTTAGGTAGTGACTAAGTGAAATTACCATTTATGAAGAGTGGGATTAAGATCTTTCTTCTTCTTCTTTTTTTTTTTTTCCTACTTATTGTTTTAAATCTGAAGCCCCCTTACCATGGGAGAAACAGTGCTAAAAGGTTATGGTTATGAGTTAAGCCAAGTTTAAGCCAAAACTACAGATCGCACAATAACATGTATTTTGTAAGAAGTTCTATGGGAGACACTCGCCCCACCAGCAGTGCAAAAAAAATCTCACAGGATCACAGTGATGCATTGAAGTTTTTTTAACTATTAGAGAGAGGTATTACAAAGTACAGTCAAGAATACCAAAATTAACCTCCAGTGAGTGCATGGGAGCTATAACAAACTGATTATCCCTGCATTTATATCAATTTTAAATGAATATGACTGAAAGTTTATGTGGAGTTAATCCAAATTAAGTGGAGTGAAGGCTTCCTGCCTCCAGCATCTCTCTTAACATAGCCTGGAGCGCGAAAGTAGGGAGGGCTGCTAACCACTCCCTGTCCAGAAGAATGATCTGATTTTGCTCAAGCATCCCACTGGCCCCTACCTTGTTTCCAGACTCCTAACACAAGCATTCCTACAAGATTGTGCAGGACTAGATGGACTTTGCAAGGCAGGATAGTTACATACTTTGGTGTACCCACCTTCATGCCAAAATCTGCAATGGTGTTGCAGTCATCACCGTGTGAAATCTGGGAGCAAACAGAAACGAATGGGCCACACTGGTAAGTGTGAATGTGGATGTTATTGGGTATCTCAATAATCTCGTTGTGCCAACAACTTTGAAATGTGTTTATCGAAACTGCGCCTTGAGCTTTTCTTAAAAGGACTTATCAGCATACATAGAACAAATACAACAAAGCAACCTCAACAAAGAAACACATCCTCCCTGGAGGAAGATAGAAGTTAAAATAAGCTACTTTCTATTCAACCACAGTATTCCATTGAGGAACCTATTCCAAGGAAGCCGGTGCAATTCTGTTAAAACCATTAGAAAGAATGTCTCTTCACACACTTCTGTTGCACTGTTTCTTTGAATGACTTTTTAGAATACGTTTCACTGATTCATCCTAGTAACTTTGTAGAAAACACATATTGCTAGCTACTTTTCTCCTGTACGCTAGGTTTCACAAGTTAATTCACAGGTTCGTTAGTTTCTGTAGCCAGACAATCTGACCTTAATTTTATTGTGACAATTGGAAGTTTATTACAATTTTATATTGGACAGCTGGTGCTAGAATCTGCAATTTTGCTGGACTTCAGAATTTACATCAGTCAATTAATTAGTTGCATAAATAGATTATGACTGATATTTATTATCTGTAATTTTCTTCAAAATGCTTATTTTTGACAATTTTAGGCCAAAAAAGTCAGTTAAGGTGAAATGAGAGTTTCACTGAATTATCTTCTCGAATTTGAGGGATTTCATCTAGACCTAGGAAATAAAATACCTAAGAGAAGGCCAGATATGCTATCACTAGGTAGAAACAATCTTGACATTAAAATTGGGTTCAGAAGGAAGTATCTGATGGGCTGTGTTGAGGTTATAATGAATAATGTTATAAGGTTATAATGAATGAGTGTGCCCAGCTCAAAAGGGTAGAACAAGGGGATCAGTAACATCAGAAAGCAGGAGGGAGGCAGGAGGGAGACAGAAAATAGAGCTATTTAGAAGTCACAAACAAATTACACGGGGGAAAGAGGCAATTAATGTACAATATGCCTAACTGGCCATAAAATTATACGTGACAGATAACAAGGATAGTGTCAATCACAATAGGAAATAGTTCAGACAGATCATGCATAGCTAGTCATACTGCTTGGAGTTTGCTTTTGTGTACATCAGTGTACATCAGCGTGCACATATGCATGAGAGAAACAGAGAAATGCCTGTATTTTTTTGCATACCTCACAGTGTTGTAGAATATACATTGTAAACAAAGGAAGCCATAGTTACTGCATTTTGGATTCAAGGTGGTAAAAAAAAAATGGGCATCTATTACTACCCTACAAGCAGTAAGTCAGTATTCTAGCTTGTTGTTTGCCAGCTGGTTGAATAAAGGCAACAATTCAGCTAGGGGGAAAGGCAGATTTGGGGAGAGAAGAGAATGTTCCACATCTTACTCAGCATGTTTGCTGTGTGCAAAATTCTGGTAACTGTTCTTTATTTAGGGAAGAATAATGACATCTTTCTAAAAGGAGATGAACCAAAAGAGAGTAGTTAGTCCTGGCTGCAGAATTATAGGTGGCAGCATGTCATTTGCTATGTCAAGGCTGTTAAAGAGGTCTGATTCCTGTCTGTTGCATGCCATCCTTGCATGATTTAGTGGACTACCATTTGTGCTTCCATAAGAGTAATATAAAAGTAGGTAACTAATTAGCAGTGTTACCAAGCAACACCTTCATTGAATACTTTTAATCTGAATGCTTCCATGGAAGAACAACAACAAAAAAAAGTGTAAATATACACTTCATGCACTGTAGTAGTGATCATGCACAGCAGTGGTGAATTTTTTTTATTGGTGTATCTTATTCTCTTCCCTCACAAGCAGAAGCTTTCTTGCTTCTGCATCCACAGATTATGGCACAGGCCAGGGTCCTCTTGCATGTTCCAGTCCTCTTGTAACTTTTTGGGTTTATCTCCCATCGTTTATTTTAGGGGTTCTCTACAAATCTTCTTTACACCTATTAACCTGCCAGAAGGTCTGTAGGATTTTTTCGCTGTAGCATGCCACCAGTCTTCCATATTTTCTATTTCTTTCTCTGTGAATGTCAGGGATATCAGCTGCATTTCCAAGGTCACCTTTCCCTGTGACCACCTATATGCTCTTCCTTCCACCACATTTATTTTCTTTCTCCCCCAGAAAGTAAGTCACTTAGGGTGCCAATGTTTCACCTCTGCTCATGAAATCTTAAGTCAGTAAATGCTGAGGGAGCAAGAACTGGTGATAGCTGTTGGCAACAAATCCACACACTCTTTCATCCAGTCCAGATGAATTCATCTATTTCTAATGGTAACTGTTAGAAGCTTAAACACCTTTTCACAGGTTTGTATCTGCAGTTTGAAGATCATTTCTGTAAGAAACTAAAAGCACCGTGCAAAGGATAAAGTTGGAACAGAGCTCCTGTTTGGTTGTGAAACCAAAAATCATTCTTAGCCATCTGAAGGCTCCTAGTCAACCTCTAATTTCACTGAAAAATAAGGATATCCTTAAGTTTTGCACATTAAAACTTAAATACCAATGAAAACTGTCCATTTTATAAACTGGAATGAAGCTTGGCAAGCCTGGGTTTTCACTCTTCCTCCTACTAAGAAGAGATTACCTTCAAGGTCTCTTGACTGTGGCTCTTATCTTGTCTTAATCTATACAGTATTATTATTTCATATTCAATACATTAAAATGCATAAATTACCTTGTATTTTTAATTATTTGTTTGATTTATAATGAGTAATCACACCTCCCAGAACAAAAATTGAATGACTGTTTGCTAACTGGAAAGATGAACACAATATGTTTATTTTCGCTTGGTGAATTTTGACATTTGATCAGTGTGTATCATTTTATGTTACTGGTCAACCACATAGGCAGCTTATAATAATGAAAATAAATGTTGAGAAATCAATAAATGACCAAGATCTGTAAGTATGTGGCATTTTCCTAGAATTAAGAATCTCAGTCAGGGTGGGATGATCAGCTCCGACTTTTACGCAAATCTGATTAAATGGACAGTGGGAGTTGGTGATTTTATTTTCACTGAAAAAGTGAACAATCAGTGTTCATCTGCTTTCCTTATAAAACTCCATAGATTCCCCACCACTGTTCACAATATATGTATATCTTAGACAGCATTGTCTTTTCTTATTTTCTTTTCTATAATTTTGTTGCTATGGAAATCTTCCCCATAGAGTCGGTGGTCATGACTCAACAGCACCAAAAAGCCTTTGAATATGCAGCATTTCTGTCTTCACAACAATTTGGAATAATGCTAAAGAAATGCAAGTGAAAACTGAGTTTATAAAGAAATCTTCTCAGCTCTTCCATATCTGAGAAGGCTAACATTTCAATTTTTGCATTTTTGTCTTAGCAAAAAAATAGACAATTTCTATAATCTTTCTCCTATGAAAGTTTCCCCAAAAGCTTAACAAATTAAAGAATATTTTCAAATATTACTTGTCAAGCACTGGAGCACAGCTGCTCCTGAAGTGGATTTGACAGCCACTCTCTTAGACCGGCTTCTTGCTATTTGTCTTTTCAGGAAATGAAAAATAATATTTCAAAAGTCAGCATGCAATTAATGTTTTTCTGTCTGGATAGAGCTTGAAGACAAACACTTCAGCTGCCCTGCAAGGGGCTGTAGGACTCTTGAAGGGCACAGTGTATGGCCAGGGAACTCCATCTCGTCAGAAAGGCAGTGCCTCTTACCATTTCCACCATGTCATCCTGACACAACAGGATGATTTACAGTCCTGATTTTGCCAGGAGAGAAGCACAAAGAAGATGAGTGGAGTTTTATTCCACAAATTATTATTGCTTCAGAACTAAAAAAAAATAAAAAAAATAAAAAAAATAAAAATAAAAATAAATCTGACCGATGGAGTAGGTTAAGGATAAATAAGTAAAAATGATCAGAAAAAAAAAATACTTAGAATATTTTCCATCTTATAGCTCAGTCATCAGTTCATCCATTACCTCTATAAAGATTTTTTTCCAAAAGTATTTCTCTTTCTCTATTTCTCCTTCTGTTCTCCTGTAGTCAAAGCTTTTCTTACCAGACTGTAAGTTTAGAAATGTAGTATGTGTAAGTGTCTTGATGATCAGATTATTTAATTACTTTACCTAGCAATTACTTTAGTTTCCATTCTGTTATTTTCATCTGCTCTGTGACTTCAGGTTGAAGGTCAGACATAGCATCTAGGTTTGCTCTCACCTTCAGCCAAAAAAAAAAAAAAAAAAAAAAAAAAGTATATGTATATATATATATCCAAAAGAAAGTGTCAGCTTTTGGAAGAGAAGTGTTCCAATGACCTAACATGATCGACCCAATAAATGACAGAAATTTAAATTCATCCCATCCCAAGGGAGTTTTTATTTCTTTTTTCTTTTTTTTTTCTTTCTGTACTGTGAGGCATTTGTGTTTCTGAATTTGAATTCTTTATATATGCCACCTTTTGCAGTTCTCCTCTCATGCCGTAAATGTAGATATCATAGTCTTAGCAAAATGGAAAAAAAAATACTTGTGATCAAATACGACAGCAATATGGCAAATATTAGCTAAGCATCAAGCTCATAACTTTTCCTAAATTAAATTTCTTTAATGACAAGAGGACAAAACAGTTCATTGCAAGTGAAGAGTGTTTTCTACCTATTGCACTAGTTTTATTATCCTCGTGATCATTCTGACCTAAACTAATCTAAGACAATTCTAATCTTGTTGCCAATCTGAGCAGCATATCCAAAGACGCAGTACAGAGGAAGGCATTTTGTGTGTCTTTCTATGGATTTTCTCACAGCCATGTTTGGAATACAGCATTCAATTCTGGGTATCTCAGGATTTTCTGAGGATCAAAAATGAGATGTTGCTGGCGGGATGGCGGAGCACAGAGGGTGGTGATAAACAGTGCTGAGACCAGTTCGAGGCCTGTGGCCAGTGGTTTCCCCCAGGAGTCAGTACTGAGCCCAGCGTTGTTAAACTTATCAGTGACTTGGCCGAGGGCACAGAGTGCGCCCTGAGCAAATCTGCAGATGATACCAAACTGAGTGGAGTGGCCGACACTCCCGAGGGCTGTGCTGCCATTCACAGGGACCTGGAGAGGTGGGAGAGTTGGTTAGGGAGGAACCTCACGAGGTTCCACAAAGACAAGTGCAGGGTCCTGCACCTGGGGAGGAGTAACCCCAGGCACCAGAACAGGTTAGGGACTGATCCGCTGGAAACCAAGTTCATGGAGAGAGGTTTGAGAGTTTTGATGCAAGAGTTGTTGATACAACAGGTTAATAAAGTTGATACAAGTTGATACAAGTTAACCATGAGTCAGCAATGTGCCCTCACGGCCAAGAAGGCCAATGGGATCCTGGCCTGCATCAGGAGGAGCGTTGCCAGCAGGTCGAAGGAGGTGATCCACTTCTACTCAGCTCTGGTGAGGCCGCACCTGGAGTATTGGGTGCAGTTCTGGGCTCCCCAGCACGAGGGATGTGGAACTTCTAGAGAGAGTCCAGCATACAGCAAAGCAGATAATTAAGGGACTTGAACATCTATCTTATGAGGAAAAGAAATGAGCCTGTTTAGCCTGGAGAAGGGAAGACTGAGAGGGGATTTTATCAATATATATAAATACCTGAGAGGCGAATGTAGGGAGGATGGGGCCAGGCTCTGCTTGGTGGTGGCCGGAGACAGCACAAGGGGTAAAGGGTACAAATTGAAACACAGGAAGTTCCATCTCCATGTGAGGAAGAACTTCTTTCCTGTGAGGGTGACAGAGCCCTGGAACAGGCTGCCCGGAGAGGTTGTGGAGTCTCCTTCTCTGGAGATCTTCCAAACCCACCTGGATGCCACCCTGTGCCATGTGTTCAAGGTGCCCCTTCTGAACAGGGGAGTTGGACTAGATGATCTCTCCAGGTCCCTTCCAACCTCAACCATTCTGTGATTCTGTGAAGGCAATAACCAAAATTAGTAGTTTATTAGTTTATGTATGTTCCGATCTATCTTTTATTCAACATTATTTGTCTTTGTTTATAGCATTCTGGGAAGGAGAAGGTTAAGTTATCACGGAGGTGGCAAAATGAGTCTCAGCAACAAACCAGGTGTCCTTATAATATGTTAAAAAATGAGGTATCAACCAATAGTGGATATGAAACTTTCTTAAGGCCTGTGTTCTGGCTATTTGATAACCAATCTTGACAGATGAAATAACTTTCCTGCAAATCAAAACAAATTTTCTTGCTTCTATTCATTTCAGATGTTTCAGGAATGATGAGCCTTTGCAGAAAGATGGCAATTACTGACATATATATGAAGAAGAATGCTTTGAAAAAAGAGAATTTTCTTTCCCCTGGTAAGACCTTGCCCTCCTTTCTGAAGTGAATGAGAGTTTTGTCAAAACTTTACTGGGAGCAGGACTTATCCTTTAGACAACTTCAGCAAATTCAGCCCAGGTTAGAAGACACCAGAGTTTATTACGGCAGAGAAGAGACATTTTCTATTTTATGAACACCATTTTCTTTCTTCTTTCATAGAATTTCTTTTTAAGTAGAACACTCAATTTAACTTTTCAATCCATGAGCAGCTAAGTAGTGTACTGCCAATTCTCAATGGGGTAGTTCAGAATTGGTGATTGACTACATAGCTATAATTTTAAAAAGATTAATTCACTGGTGACCTAAATACCTACACAGTGGCAAATTGAAAACTGTTCCTAGGCAACAAGAACTTATTGACACAATGTAAATTCCTTTTTCAGAAATGGTTATCCAAAGCAAAGCAGCAAAAATTATATATCAGATTTGAATGAGATAAAGTTGAGCACAAAGCACATTTAACTTTTCAAAAATTGTTATGTATATTTGTACAATTCTGCCTTTTTTTTTTTTTCTTTCCATGGGTGAGAGACCTTTAGGGAAAAAAAAAGAAGGGCTGAAACATGTTATGGGCAAAAGAAACATCATCAGGAGATCCTACTGCTGCAAAAGGGATAGATCAAATTAATGACAGATCTCATCAGAAACATGGTCTTTTTCACACAAAAAAATCCTGATACTCTGGAGTTACTTAAGATCACACAGCAGCTTCTCAAGGCTAAAAATATATAGCCTTTACAGTTGTTGTTGAAGGACAGTTCTGGATTATTGCAATAATGCTGCACTGGGTTTTCCCTAACAAACAGGAGCATTTCTGTAGCAGACTAAACACTTACTGTACAGTGTCAGAGAAGTGTCTCTTGAAGACAGAAGTAGCATGTTAGCAATAGGAACACAGTTTTAATGCTGTAATGACCCAATGCTGAGCCCTGATATCTTCCAAAAACTGTTGAGAACTAAAACAAATAAACTGTCTGGCTGCTAAAATTATGAATGCAAATGTACATGTTTTCTAGTAATTGTATATAAAAAAAATAAGAAGCCTGCACACTTTAACCCCTCTCTGTAACCCACAGGAAGCAACAACCTCATCATACTGCCTTTTTCTTGACACCATGTTCTGTTCCGTACATATCAGACCGGTGTTTCTTTTTAATTGTCTCGCTGGTTATCATAACAAAGTTAAGGTCAAAGCTGTTGTTCTCAGCCTGTGCACGTCCTGAAATGTTCTCCTTCTTGTGCAGATCAGAAGGAGAGGTTGTGTCCTGAAAGCCTGTCTTTTTTGTTTCCAGTTCTATTAGTTCAAGAAAAGATAGTGCTTTTCCCTCTCATGCTTCCTTATGGACAGAATAATGTTTCCCAGCATGGCATTGAGGATATGTTCTCTAAGAACTGGTAAATCAAAAGTAATATTAGTTTATAAACTCTCAGAAATAACTTTCTATTTATAATGCAGAACCTAGGCTTTGCATTAAAGATATATATGCTTTTATTTTCTCTACTTCCAGCCCTTTTCCTAACAGAGGGGCTCTTTTTTTTTTTAGTAGAAACTGATGAAATTGTCCTTTTTAGAACTGGCAGTTCTCCTTGAAGCTATCTATGCTAGAAGCTGGTATACATATATTGTTATAGTGATAGCAAATGTTGCTGGGTACTGAAATATCATTTTGTACAGTAGTAAACTGTTACTATGTTTCTTGGCATTCTCTTGGCCAGCTAACTTTCTTAGGCACAGTTCAGGAATCAGAACTTTGTGCAGAACATCCTCAGCACACAGCAGTCTGTCTCAAGAGAGGTCGCATTGTCCTTTCCTTGGCAAGGGCCAAAGGATGTTCAGAGGGACATCTAAGATACTTTCAAAGTAGATATAAAACATAAAACTCTTAATTGCAAGTGACTGAAAGATCACTGCAAGACAAAATGAACTTTTTTTTAGTTCTTCAGAGCATTGACTCTGTTTCCACATCTAAGTATTTGAGATGGTCATTTTAAACTTCAATAAGTCTGGAGTTTTGGTTTTTAATGAAAGTGTTCCCAGAAACTGAGATAGCAATTCTCCTTAAATGAAAAGACAAAAAGTAATTAACCAGATGGAAGATATGTCAGAGTAGAAATATCTTTACCAATGTGTATAGGGAAAGTACTTCAAAGAAGCAAAGCCATGACCAGAAGAAATTTAGACAAGCTATTCTGAGGTGTAGAAAGGAAAGGATCATACAGAAAATAAGATTTGTCTTCAGGGCCTCAAGAGTTTATAGCACCAGGCAATATTCTTAGGTACTGAAATATGTCTACAATAGTAAACTGTTAGCATATTTCCTGAGATGCTTTTGTCCAGCTAACTTTTTTGGGCACAGTTCAGGATTCAAAAGTTTGCACAGACCATCCTCAGCACGCAGGGTGAGAGAATCTCTCAAAGGCTGAGTCCACTTTTTTTTTTTTTTTTTTTTTTTTTTTAATCTTGGCATTCACTCCTGCTATTCACTAGCACTGGAGAGACATTCAAGTGCCTGTGCATAAAGTTCCTCTCCATGCAAATAGATTTCCAAAATCTTCTGCTTCCTTTTTGCAGGTATTTTATTCAGGCTGAACCTGCAACTTAAATTAGATTATTTGACTGAGAGAAGAATAAACTTTCTACTGCTATATGAGACATTTTATTCTGCCTATTAAGAATACAGGAAGCTTGATACAGATTGAAATTTTGGAAATAATTAATAGAAGATGGAATCTGGGAGATGTATAATTAATGTCTAGCAATCAACTTAATAACATCCAAGTCTGTAAGCTACAGTGGTTGAGTGTACTTACTGAAGATCTTCACAAAGAGATATTCTGGAAATTCATTTAATTTTCCCCTGCCTGCTGTACGAGTTGGCATGAATTTATTTAAGGGGGGATAATCAGTTATTAGAAATATTATCCTAAGATACATCAATTTACTGTACATATATGCTCTCCTCATAGGAGAGATGATCCAGCCTCTTTCACCAATGACCTTTTAAAGATGATGGAGAGTGACCTAGCAATAACATCTGCCAGTCCCTCAGCACTCATGGGTGCATCCCATCAGAGCTCATTTACCTCTAGTTGTCAAGTTTCTCTAACCTGATCCTCCTCAAACAAATGTAAATCTTTCTTTATTCAGACTTTCTCCCTGGTTTCCAGAGTCTAAGATTCCTGAGGGCTGATCTTAGTAAAGACTGAGGCTAAAGAAGGCATTCAGTACCTCTGCCTTCCTTTGTCACCAAGGACCCACATACTCACACCATTCAGCAACAGGCCTACATTTCTTTTTGCTGCTGATATATTTTGATGCTGTTGATACTCTTCTTGCTAATCTTGACCTACCTTGTCATAAGTCAATTCCAAATGGACCTTCTAACTGGCTACTTGTCTCTTCTTCCACCTTCTGTACACTTCCTTCTTCTGTGTGAGTTTTGCCTGGAGCTCCTTGCTCGTCCATGCAGGTCTTCTGCCCCCTTTGCTTGACTTCTTATTCATAGGGAGGCACCAGTCTTGAGCTTAGAGGGGCTCCTTGAATATCAGCCATCTGTCTTGAACCCTTTTTCCCTCTATGGACCCATCCCATGGGACTCTTCCAAACAAGTCCCTAAAGAGGCCAAAGGTTGCTCTCCTGAAATCCAGCATTGTGATCCTACTTTTCACTCTGCTCTCACCCCTCCCAAACTCCACCACCTCATCGTTGGTGCAGCCAAGTTGCCTCCATCCTTCACATGTCCAACCAGATTTTTTTTTTTTCTTTTTTTGCAAGGTCCATCAGAGCACCTCTCTTCATTGGCTCTTCTGTCAGCTCTATAAGGAAGTTGTCATTGATGCTCTCCAGGAACTCCTTGGTTCCTTGTTGTGTTGCATGTACCGCAGATATTGGGGTCGTTAAAGAACTCCATGAGGACCAGGGCCTGGGAATGAGATACTGCCTCCAGCTCTCTGTAGAAGGACACATATACTTCTTCATGATCAGGTAGCCAACAGCAAACACCCACAAGAGTGTCACCTGTGTTAGTTTGCTCTTTAATCCCATAAATTCTCAGTCAGTCCGTTGTCCACCCCAGACAATGCTCCTCACATTCCTGCTGCTTTCTCACGTGGCAGATGGACTCGACCTTCAAAAGGATGCATCCACAAATTCTGTTAATACCTTAGTTTCTACGTAACTCTATTAAATCTAGCTACAGCTTTCCCCAGAGCCCTGACTGTTGTTTGCTACCTTTTTCTTTGAAGGTTGCTGACCTAGGTTCCGACTGTGGTTCCCACTCTCCTAGAAGTCTTCCTCTGTTCATCTCTTGGTCTTTGTCAGAGAGAAAATCTCTTGAGGACCTTGTAGTTCTCATTTTCAAAAGCAAATATGAGATATTCCTTGTCTGTTCTGCCCTGTTGCTCCAGAAACTACCCTAGCTACTGCTGCATTTTTTTCCCCAGTGCTCAAGAAAATAGGCATTTTCTGTTTCTTCCTAGTATGCTGTACTACCATATTACAGTTTCACATTTCTCCAGAAACTGTAACTCCCATAAACCCTCTGCTCTAACATTGTATATTTATATATATATATACATATATAAACCTGGTCTTTATCATCATAGGATTAAAACTTCTATTTGCTCAAAAAATATTTGCATGAAGCCCCATAGACTTCTGACTGTATAATAAAGAGAATATATTAAAATACCTGGAACAGAGGTGGAAGTTTGTTATTTTATTTTTTTTCTCCAGAGATGAGTAAAACATGAGTATTTTGCCTTCTCCCTAAAATGCTGTCAGGAACATATTTCTGTGCAATGGGACTTCAGAATAGCAGTACAAGTCATGTGAGCAGTATGTTCTCAGATGCTGTGAACCTGTCAGTCTTTTCAATTCACTGATGGAAAATATATCTGTTGTTTTAAAATGTATTTTTATGCTATTTTGGAAAAAACATCTTGGATGTCCCAAGTTTCATAAAATAACTGGCACATCTACCATATTGCTTCTTCTCTGGATCTCCTGGTTCTTGAAATATTTATTGATAAATGAACTGTGCATATTTATTTCCATATCCTTAAGTTTTCCAACAAAGATAACTGAGTAAACAGAAAAAGAAAAATGTTTAAAGATATCCCAAGGATAAAAACAGTTCAGATGCATATCAGCAATCACTGCCTACAAGTTCATGTCATAAACTGAGAAACATTTTATTATAATATATGTCATCAAATTTCAATGAAGACTTCATTTGGAACAGCCATGAGTAGAAATTCTCTACAGTAAGTTTTGCACTGATAGTAGAAGTTAAGGTAATAAAATTCCACACAGGCATCATCTACATGTAGATGGGAACTGGTTTTGTTGATCCACCCTTCTCAAAAACTAAAATTAAAAATCTGAAGTTCCTTTTCTGTACTACAGGCAAAATTAGCTCTTTTCAATTCTTTTTGTAGGACCTCACCTCAAGTAGTGACGTAACTGGACTTGAACATAGATGACCCTGATTCCTGTACCTGCTCCGCCATACACCATATTTCAGTTTTGAGGTGTATGCCATGATCACTCAGCTGTTTTAGAATGACTTCAACGATATCTCTTTTTGACTTGGCCTACTTTATTTACATCTCTAAGTAATAATGGGTATATGAAGTTGAACCTGAGTCTCTTTATTCCAATTCACCAGGACATTTGGCGTTCCAAGCGTCTGACTCCAAGAGACCTACAGACCAGATCACCAGTTTCCTCTTCCATCTTTTGCCTATAACCTATAAGATCTTCAGGTTAGAAACCTATAACCAGTAACAGTGATATGTGTATTTTAACACTATTGAATACTTGTCCAGTAAAATGAGGGTCCAAGAAGAATCACATTAATAGACAAAGACCTATTTTTTGCCTATCAAATGGCTCATATCTACCTAAATATAGAGAACATCATTGCCCCAAGTGTACTTGGTGGGTTTCAGCTTTGAGGCAGCAATAACACAATGAAAAATGATATGCAAACTGCAAGGATTAAGTAATGCAAGCTCCAGTTATGTGGAAGAAAATGGAACTGGTATTTCATTTCTTTATTCATCAGTTGAAGGCAAAGATAATAAATATTGAGTGTAGGAAGCTCTAGTTATATAATCTATCTTGCTTAGCTGAAAATAGGAGTCAATAATAGCTAATGATGAAGTCATGTGTCAAATAACAGGATATGGAGCGCAGCTGGATTTCCAAGGTGAATGACAAAGATTACAAAAAGCTTTAAAAAGTCTTAATAACACAGCATTATAAGTTTAAAAATATATTAACTTGTCTAATCTTTTAGTAGAAAAATGCATCAGTTCAGAATTTTTATCCATAAAATTCTCTTGTCATTGTGTCACCCCTCACTCCTACCTGTTGTCACACTCCTCTCGTAATGATAGAACTTGACAAGACCCAGAGATTCACATACTGGTTTTATAGGTGTGGCATTATGGTCCAGCAGCACTTGATCCCAAGAAAGGGACAACCTTAAGGCCAGATGTTTATAGTAGTCTCTGAGAGATGATCAGGAGGTCTCTTTTAAAAAATCATGCCCAGGACAGAAGCCCTTCTCTTCCTTTTCAAGCCTTTAAATTCATTCAGTGACATTTATCTTATAGACTATATTATCTGTAAATTGAATAGAAGAAAAAAATTGAAGCAGCAGCAGTTGCCTAATATGCTGGTAGTGTCTCTTGTATTGCTCTGGCTTTTTCTAACACATGTACCCTACACTGTGTTCCCACTTGCCCTCATGACTTTACATTTTTTAATACTTTTTTTTCCTCTTTTTTTTGTGGGGGCAAAGTGAAATAGACTTCTTTAATCTTTAAATTATTTTTGAAATTAAGAAAAAAAAAGTTATAAAAAGGGCTCAGATAAGGTTGCATGAAGAAATTGACAGATAGCTGCCCTGTGCACAAAAAAAGGTAACACAATCCTGTCAGTGTTGGCAGGTAAAGAAAATTACAGATAAGTCTTCAAGTACAAAATTTTATTGAGTAATTTAAAGCTAGTTTAAAGCAACATTTGGCCAAAGGCATCATGATGAATTATCTCCATTTGATAAAGAATTTAGAAAGTATTAATATTTAGGAAAGTTATATTTTCAAATGTTTTGTATCTGAAATGTATATAATTGTTACTAAAATTCATTTTTATTGAAAGCCAAATGGTTAACTTAATTTTGGTCATGTATGTTAGGAATTATATAAAATCCCCAACCTTTAAAATGAATACTTAAACAGATCTGTCTGATATCATCCTTCTTATTAACCTACATATATGTGACACATCTGGGGAATGTGTACTCAGAGGTATCGCTCTGAGAGCACAGCCAGGTTGAGACAAGTGTTTTTGAGCATCAGACACAAGAGGTTTGAATATTCCCAAATTCACTTTTCTATTCCTTTCCTACATCGAGTAGAAAGTAAAAACTAATTTCTTATTCATGGCATCTTCAAAGGAATCACAGAGGCCTCTACTTATCTGAAAACACAGATTTAGACCTAAAATCTTCATTACATTTAACAGCAGAAGTTTTTAAAATTAAGCATAGGGCTAGGCTGGGTTCTGCACTGGGACAAACAAGAGACAGATATGAAGTCTTGCTCTTAGGGCTTCTTGATTCCCTTCTCTCCATTTCCATCTTTTTATTCTTCCTTTCCTAAATTCTGATCAGTGTACATAAGTACCTAAAGGAAAGCAGTGAGGAGGATGGTGCTGGCCTATTTTCAGTGGTGATCGCTGATAGAACTAGAGGTAATGGCCACAAACTGAAGCACCAAAAGTTTCGCAGGAACTTTAGGAAAAATTTCTTAACAGTGAGAGTGACAGAGCACTGGAATAGGCTGCCCAGAGAGGTTGTGGAGTCTCCTTCTCTGGAGATCTTCCAAACCCGCCTGGATGCCGCCCTGTGCCCCGTGCTCTAGGTGACCTTGCATGTGCAGGGGGGTTGGACTAGATGATCTCTAGAGGTCCCTTCCAACCTTAAGCATTCTATGAAATTCATGTACGTTTCCCTTTTAAAACATTTAGTGATGCTTATGCCATTCCTTTCTTTATGTTGTTTACTCCCTGTGCTAGTTCTGGACCTCTAATGTAGGTATTGGGAATTGTCTTTCAGCTATTCCACTTGATGCAACAAATCTTATTTTCTACAAGGAATTTCTGAGGAAAGTTAGTGCAATATTTTGCTCACAAGTTCTTCATTATAGTCCAAAATGAATGGAAAATACTGGCAGCAGGGTAACATCAGCCTTGCCACAGTTTGGGAGAAACCAGCAGAGATAGGTGAACAACGACTACGGAATTAAATGGACAAACATATCTGAAGGTAGTCAAGCAGCACGAAAAACAGGATGTGAAAGAAATTAGTTTGGTGCTTCCCAGTGTTAAACATAGCATTTTTCACATCTTAACTCCTTTCCAAATACCAAAAACTCTATTTTCTTTAAAACCAGTGGAAAATTTACATTTTTTTCTTTTTCTTATAAAATATTTCTTTCTCTCAATGAGGCAGCAAACAACAGGGCATTGTCATAAAAAAAAACTCACTGTTTCAATCTTCTGAAAGAGAAGGTAAAACAGGTAAACACTACAAGCACAAGATAAGTTATGACACAATTTCCACGAAATCTGCAAATTTGCTAACAGCGATAATAGATTTAGGCAATGTTAGCATCCCTATTCTTGATAATACTGATGTCTTGAGGGTTAACAATACAAATTATTGCCACTTTTAGTGACAATCCCTTTCATAGACTTAATTTGGTCTCTGTTTTGGTGGTCAGCCAGATTAACTGTGAAAACAATTCCCCAAAGGGCTCACATTTGAAAAGGCAAAGGGAGAAAAAGTTTCACTTCACATTTGGCTTTTTCACCCAACTTCACAGGAGTCCAGGGACAGACATATGGTGCACTATGTATTGTCAGTAAGATGACAGCTACTCTTTCACCCTTGGGCAGCAAATGGAAATGCGGGTGCTTCATAAACCAAATTCTAAAAATAAAAAGTGTCTCTTTAATGTGACAAACAGTGTGACTCATGCATCATTCTGACATAAACATGACATCCTTTTCTGTCAAATCATTATGTCTATATGCTGAAGTGAGATGTAGTTTGACCAATTTCAAAATTACTTATCAATCTTTCAACAATATTTAAATATCAGTAGGAAAAATAGCAACAATCTGGAGATCATTTGCTGCATATTGGATGATGCTTTTATTGGGTATTGAAATCGAAGCTATAAAGTTGATCGCTGAAGTTAGTTAGAAATATCTTAAATATAACCCATAATGAGCCATGTCATGGTGACTTTTACATAAACATAAATGCTGGAGGAACGTAATAGCTTATCTAATGGTTAATGTACTGAAGTGTGTTGGTTACCTATTGCTGCTGTAAATTCACTGTAGGACATGGGGTAAGTAAATAGTAACCTCTTTGCTTTACCTTCCCATCTATAAGATGGGGATTATGATAATACTTTTTTTAGGTGAACAGGATGCTCCCTTCTGAGCAGGAACTTTTGCCATCAGCTTGCCAAAACTTATCTATCTAAAATGAATGAGGCTAGTTTAAGAAAATTGCCTAAGACTGCCTGTACTGCATGGAAAGAGATGGGCACCTTTAGAGAAAGCTCTCCAAAACAAGATGAATAATGTTCTGGAAGGATCCACCTTTATCAGATGGCTATTAAAGGAGCCCAGGTGACCAGCTCGGACCTACATTTTCAGCTAGAATAAAATGTTCACCCTGGAGGGCCAAGACCTGAAGCATTTGGCAGCAATGAAAGTCAAGCCCTGAGTCCGAGTCCCCAGCAAACTCTGCTGCTACACCAAGGACAAGCAGGACACTCAAGTGAATGTTCCAGGGGCTCCCAATGCTGATAATTTGGCCCTGCAGAGTTGTTTGCTGTGTACCACACACTGGAGTGTCCGTTTTTTCCCCCAATTGCCTCATGATGTCTGTTGTTCAGTCTGTCATTTCCCAGAACATGTGGATACTGAAGAGGCTGGAAGGAACAACTGTGGAAGAAAATATGAACCCTTGTTGGTTTGTGACACCAGGAACAACACAGAAACACAGACAATACATTCAATGAAATCCCCTCCATATTACAGTGATTGATGCTTCTTTTTGTCATCTCATTGAACAAAGGGCAGGTGCAGTAAGTAGAGCATATTTTACTACTCTACCAACAGGACTGTTATTACCGATGCTAACGGTTTTTTTTAAACAATCTAATTAAGCAATTAATATACAGATGTCACCAGACTTTCATGTGTCCCATTCCACCTTCTATAACAGGGCTTGGACTGTACAATCTTGTCATTTTTTTACTTCCCAAAGATGTTTTTTTGGAAAACCTTCTGCTTTAACAGATAGGATTTTTTTTTCTTTTTCTTTTTTCTTTTTTTTGCATTAACAGGCAAATGCAAAATTCCATGAAATTAGATTAACTTCAAAGCAATTTAAAGAAAAGGCAAAGTAGAGCTATAAAAGCAGTTGTTTTACTTTAGGCTAGGGAGATTATTACACCAGTAAAGAGAAAGCTCCAAGATCCTTCTGCAGAGCCACAGACACTAGCCACTCTCAGAGAAGGAGAACCCAAGCATTTCAAACTGGATACTCAGAATCAGCTGAATGCCAGTTTATTCATACCTTCTACTGAGCAATAAACAAGACTTAAATTCTAGGTAAAAAGAAATGAATGTGCCGTAAAACACAGTGTGCTTGAGTGCAGGAGCAGCTGAGGAGTGTGTACTGTGTTTGTCATTGATGACAACTCAGAAGCACATGTCTTGAGTCACACCTTTTAGCCACAGAGCTTCCAAAAGGGCATGTGGGCAAGTTCCACCTGAAAGAGAGAAGGACTGAAATCTGCAGACTCAGAGTATAGGGGCACTCAGCAGAGCTTGTAACAGTATTTCACAGTATACAGCTTAATACGTTATATTACAGTACAGTCCGGGCTCTTTTATGTGAGCCACTGTACAAGTTAAGATGAAGGAGTTCTTTGGACAGACCAAGTACTTTCCAAATATGTGAGACAGAAAAAGCACAGAAAATGAAAAAATAAGAGGTTGAAGACAATTTTTGGAAAGCAAAAATAAGTGAAAACTCTGTAATCCCAGCCACTTTCAACTATTTTCTTCATGCTGAGGCTCCAGTGGTAACAAAACTGTTTTTTTTTAGGGAGCAAATGACCCACCATATGATCCTACTATGATCCTCAAAGGGTCATATAATTAAAAAAATTTAGCTGATCTAAATCCTTAGCCATCGTCCCTGCCATCACGCAACACCAGCAGGGACTGTCTGAGCAGCACATCCTCTCTCAGCTAAATTTTGGTTGCTGAGCTCAAGGCCAGTAAAGCGTCAAAGCCCTCTTGGTGTATAAGAAATCTACAAAATGTATAAATAGATAAATAAAATTCAGACATGTGAAACATCTACAGAGCAGTTTTCATTGTCTTGCAGTCTGAGACACTAGGTTAGGAAAATGGTTCACTATGGAGGTGACAGAAAAAAAGAATGAAAAATAGAGCATAAAGAAAAAGAAAATGAAAAGGTGCTTAGGCCCTGGCCTTCCACAAAGCTCCTGCCTTTTAAAGTTTACTTTTTTCATAAAGAAGTCTTTTTATGACATCCTTGATATATGTTATCACGTTAACATAATTTGTAATTAACTCTGTAAAAGCCACTTTGCCAGGCAAGAAACTCATATCTAGATGTGCATTTCTCCAAAGTGAACAGTAACAAGGTTACTGCCAAATCCTGGGACTTTCCTGTCTGATAGAAATTGGACAATTTCAGGCACACAGAGGCTGGATTATGTACATCCTGGACAGAGTAACAAAAATGGACTAATGAAAGCTCCAGGTCTGAACAACGAAGGAATAAAAGTGGTGATTTTGTTAACTTGTGGAAGAGGTCTGCAAAGAGTATACACCACCTCTATGACACTCCCTGAACATTGCTGTTAGATGACTCAGTGATCCAGGACTTCAGACCTTGGGTCTGTGTTCACCAATGGTGGTCAGTATGGTTAATGAACCTTAAGAATTGCAATCACTTTGTATGTTTGTATTTCTTCCTTTCTTGGCCTGAAATGTCTCCCAAGGACAGCACTGTATCACTGGCAGTGTTTGTGTTGGGGCGTTTTTCATCTTTTCTAAAATAGTGACTAGCAACCTTCAGAGTGCTTTAGATGGAAGTGTTAATTGCAATGGTGAAAAGAGATCTCATCATCTAATAACAATAATCAGGGAAGTCTCCTGTCTCCACACAGGTTCCCCTATCTAAAAGAAGAATTTGTTCTTACAGTAACATTTAGTGGTTTGCATTTCCTGACAAAAATTCTGCTAGGAATTTACTGTCAGTGAAAACTGCTAGCTTTGTGAACCATATTACAAAAAAAAAAAAAAAAAAAAAAAAAAAAAAGGTTTGCCCTTTCCAATCCTGTACACTTTATAAACCAAGAACATTTTTCAGTTTCCTTTATATAATTTATAAAAGTACTTCCTTAGAATAAAACTACTTGCATTGATTTGCACAGACCCACAGTTACTAAGATCCACAGTTACTAAGATTTGCTTCATTACAAATGATCAGCAAAAGTCAGGTCGTTGCCCAGTAAGCAATACAATATAATTTATCATTTCAATGAGACTAGTTTGCAGGATGCCAAACATTGGGAAATTTTTAAATCAGGAGAAAAAGAATGCATTTTTCATATACAGCTTATGACTGAAACTTTTGATGTCTTTTCTGTAGAAAAAAAAGATTCAAAAACCTACTATAATTGGAGTGCCATAGTAAAGATATGTTTTCTTCTATATCTTTTGTCTTTGATGATTTCTGTTTTGTTTAAGACTGTAGATACTGGAAAGAATTGTTTGTCTTTTCTTAATAGACCAATCCACTAGAAGATATTTCATTCTTCTATGAAAACAGATCATCCGAATGACCTGAATGTCAAAAGGAATACTAGCATCTAAAATTTGTCTTCCACGCACTCATGTCTAACCTATGAGTATCTCTCTTCTCACTTTTCCTCTCATAGTTTTCTTGGGAAATGCTGTCCTGAAATGTAAGAATTATCCTTTCTGAGAAATGGAAGTTAAAAAAGAAAGAAAGAACGAAAGAACGAAAGAACGAAAGAACGAAAGAACGAAAGAACGAAAGAAAGAAAGAAAGAAAGAAAGAAAGAAAGAAAGAAAGAAAGAACAAGGTTTTCTGAACCTGTACTGCAAATTAGTGTCAGAGAACCTCCAAGTTCCTACTGTACTACCAAGGGAGAAGAAGGACTCTTACCTGAATGATAGAGTATGAATAGTACGGAAGATGGCAGTGGATTTGCTACATTAGCTGTGCTAATCAGAATATTATTTTAATTTCATGGAATGCATTCAGGAGGAACATATCACTCTTCATTCAGCATTCATTTATAGTAGAAAGTTTTATCGTGTAAGATATGTTGATTTATAAAAAGTAACCTCTTTCTTAGATGTATACCCTGCATGGTATAGAGTGCCAATGTAGCTTGTGTCAGGCCTGAAAACAGAATAGACTTTATTGGTATTTTTACATAGAACTTCAATTTCAGTAAATAATCTACATCGTTAGCTAAAATCATATTATCAGTTATCATTATCAATAAACTTAACTATCCAAGAGACATTAAATTCTAATGAAGGAGAAGTTCTAATAAAGAAAGTTAGTAAATCCATATATTACACAAAGATTGTACCAACGCTAGGTCATATTTTCTCTGCATATCCAGAAGCTTGAGCTGCCAAAATTTGCTCTGATGGCTCCATCCAACTGAGCTATGTACAAATGTGCACTGATCATCTGACCTAAGAAGACAAAATCAACCTTATACTGACCTAGTGCCATTGGAAATGCCTTCTATGTGCCTGACCACAAAACTAATGTGCCCTAAGTACCACCACAACTGGCACCTGGGCTTGGGCACTCTGGCCTTGGCCCTTAATGTATAGGTAGCTTGATGATTCAAAGACATAGCTAGAAATCAAAAACGAAAAGGTTAAATCATGTAAAATGCTCAGAAACAAAAAAAAAAGTCATAATTTTGGAAAAGTTAGGCCCGAACTAGCATTGGATGAAGGTATGTGAGAATGATCACTGAGCACAGTCGCAGCATTAAAAACAGCTGGACTTAGTCTTCCACGCGTAGTCACTGCTCAGTAAACACTCACGGTCATGCCAGGTTTTAACTTTGTCTGGATTTACCCCAAACCTTCACTTGGACCTGTCAAATCTGTACTTAGGAAATAGTTGTTGTCATAGCACCTGTCAAAGCATGAACTAAAGCAAGTTTCATAAAAGTGGATTTTATGAATCAAATTGTGTGATTTATTCACTAAAAATTGTTTTAAAGAGACCAAGGTACTATCAATCTAAGGTTGAATTTGGCTAGATTGCACCTGCATATATAGTTTTCTTTGTTAATTTTGGAAAAGCCAAAGTACTGTAAGTATGAGATTATATTCTACTTCACTATACTTACTTGAAGCAATTTGATTTTTTTATAGAAGGCTGATCTTGCTTTGAATTTTCTCCTTCACTCTGTACCCAGCTTTCAAAGATGTGTGGAGCTGCAGTTCATAAAGAGAGAGAGAGAGGCAGGGTAAATGAGTCCTTTCAAATTTCGCTTCCTGGATGCATCAAGATGAGTAACAAGGCAAGGAGCTACATCTGCCATTGGAGCCAAGCTCTGTGTGTAGGACCAGCTCTGATCAGGCACCCTGATATACAGCAGCAGTGAAGGCTGCAGAAATGGCAAGAGGAGAATGAAAGAAATCCCGCTCTTCTCTTAATCAGTCTCTGTCTTTATTCCTTCCAGCTCATTAGCTCTGTTCAGATCTTTCTAAATTTGAATATTGAAAATAAATACATAAACACACATAAAAGTGTAATCTAGAACACCAACTTAGTTTGTCTTAGTCTTTAAGACAGGTTGCTGGAAGCAAATCCGAAGATGTAGGGAAGGAGTAGATAGAAAAAACTAAGGGTGGGAGAGGGAAATGGGACAAAATTATATATCTTGATTTGAAAATTAAACTATACAAAAAGAAAACAACAAAAAAAACTTTTATTCCCATTGACTCCCCTTTGGCTGCCACCTCGCATCAGCACCTGGAATGCTGAAACATTTAATCATACTTGAAAACCTTTACTCAAACAGCCAGATTTTCAAATAAGAATAAATCTGCTCAAGCAATCCAGCCTTCTGCATAACTCTGGGAATGGGTAGTGATGGTCCTTTGATGTTCAGTCTGTTGGAAAGCCATGGTAAAGAAAGCTTAGATCACATTTACGCTTTTTTCTGCCTGTGGCATTGGCTTTTAAGAGAGCTAGCCTGCTTAAAATTTACCTTTGAATTAAGAAGTTTAGAAAAGGAGCATTGAAATTGATTCCCAATTCTACTTTTTAAGTTAATGTTCAACTTCAAAAAGAAACCCAATGAATGCTTCTCAGCCAAAAAGCTAGGCAGATGCTAAAAAAGGAGAAAACACAATGTAATTTTGTCTGTGGGTATGGATGGAAGAAGTGGGGAATCCAATGAGAAAAGTGAGTGGAAAAAAAAAAAAAGAAATTTAAAAGGAGAGAGAAGAGTGAGGAAAGGGAACTGCTGGGGTGAACACAAAATTGGTTGCAAACACCACCACTAACAAAAAATAAAAATAAAAATAAAAATAAAAATAAAAATAAAAATAAAAATAAAAATAAAAATAAAAATAAAAATAAAAATAAAAATAGAAATAGAAATAGAAATAAAAATAAAAATAAAAGAAAGCTAAAAGAGTTCCCTAACCTGTCATCTCCCTTCACATTGGCCTCTAACTGGTGACTTGATTTATCTTCTGGCAGGGCAAAGGGAAGCAATAGAGTCAAAGTTCCTGTTCCTTGGCCTTCACTCATCCTGATCTCCTATTATTTCTAAGGCACTGAGATATTTTCACAAAAGAGTGGCTATTTATTAGCTCTGTGGTAGCTTTTTTTAGCTTTGCTTTTGACCTGTTGTTCTCTGAACTGCCCAGGCCTCATTCTGAAAGCCATGTCCTCTCTGTGAATCACAGCTGTTGTCCTATGGGGTGCAGGAACTGGGCATGTGCTTCTAATCCAAGATATTGATCTAATTAATGCTTGCTGGTTTTCTTTGTAATCATTCTTCTTTTCAGAAGTCACCCTTCACCATGGTCTGTATGAAGCCTGCCCATTTCATAGCAGGAAATACTGCAGACCCATTTGCTGCAACAAGCTGGAAACCTCAGACGGGACCATACTGGTCTATTTCATGCTCTTGCATAATTGCGACTCTGAATATGGAGCAGGGGAAGACATTTTATGGTCCTGTATTTCAAGGATGTCTATATCAGCCTGGAGAACTAAATAAAATAAATATTTAATCTTGAAATACTATTAACAATATGCCAGTTTAAGATTATTCCTGGCTGTGGCAAGACTCCTTGAATACTCGAATACTTGAGTGTCTTAGGATACCTTAAAGAAATACATGACTGTCAACTGATGCAGAACATTAAGTCACTTTTTTTGTTTATTTTTTTGGGTGGGTTTTTTTTGCTTTTTTTGTTTGTTTGTTTTTATTTTCTACATTACCTGTGTTTACCCTTCCTTCACAACAATGTCCAATGAGACCTGAACTTAAAAGACAAAGGACTGAATGGGTGCCAGACCACCAAAAACAGCACAGCATGAACCACTTTAAGCCTGAAAGAAATGCGTTAGTTGAGGATAACACCCAGTGAACATGGCAACATCACTTCTTGCCCTAAATAGACACACAAGCGTAGCATTTGGGCTCCCCGATACAAGAAGGACTTTGAGCTTCTAGACAGTGTCCAGTGGAGAGCCACGAAGATAATTAAGGGACTGGAGGATTTGTCATATGAGGAAAGACTAAGCAAGCTGGGCCTGTTTAGCCTGGAGAAAAGAAGGCTGAGCGGAGATTTGATCAACATGTTCAAGTACCTGAGGGGTGATTGTAGGGAGGATGGGGCCAGGCTCTTCTCCATGGTGGCTGGTGACAGGACGAGGGGTAACGGCGTAAGCTGAAACACAGGAAGTTCCACCTCCATATGAGGAAGAATTTCTTTCCTGTGAGGGTGACAGAGCCCTGGAACAGTCTCCTTCTCTGGAGATCTTCCAAATCTACCTGGATGCCACCCTGTGCCATGTGTTCAAGGTGCCCCTTCTTGAGCAGGGGGGTTGGACTAGATGATCTCTCAAGGTCCCTTCCAGCCTCAACCATTCTGTGATTCTGTGATTCACTTTGTTGGTTAACAGATGTGGGTTGGTGTCACCTTAGAAAGCTGTGTTCCCTCTCTCTTACGTATATCATAGGTGGTGTAGAAATTTTGTAGATCCATCCCATCTTCAGGGCTCTAAGTGTTCAGAAAAACATGATAGTGAATTTTCAGACAGAAGCAGTTATTTATCCTGCTTGGTCTCCATTGTAAATATACAACCCTGGCTTTGTAGACGTGTCCTTTAAGCCCAGAGCTAAATGAAAGAGTGGGGCCCCTACTAACAATGAAAATGAAAGAGAGGAGAATTACCCTCAGAAGAGTGAAGAAGTGAGAACGGTCTAGAGAGAATGACAAATGACATGTTCATACTCTTTCATCACGGGCCATGGACAGCATTGGCCACAGCTGTTCTCCAGAACATTCAACATCCTGAGCAATCATCTACTCAGCGTTATTCTGTAAGAAACACATCTGCATCTACAGAAAGTGAGGTCACTTACAGCAGGATTTAGTTCATCCTCACTATTGGTTTTATATAGACCAAACACTCTATCGTCACATCGAACAGACCTCTAGTTCAGGACTGAATTTTTTCAGCTGCGTGTTTTTCAATGGTCCTTCACACTAAATGGTTTGGAACAAAAATATGCTCCAAATTTTTTTCTGTTAGAAAGCAACAATAGAAATTTACCTATCCAGGTGCAAAATATATAATACACATTTTAATGTGATATCAAATCTAATAAAATTATATTTTTATTCTTAGTATTTTTCTTGTCTCAGAAAAATAATGTTTTGTTTGATGTGTTTGTTTAATAATTTGCTATGCAAAAATTAAATGTAAAATACGTAGATATTTAAATATAAGATTTTCTGGATAAATAAGTTATTGCAAAGCTAATATGACAAAATGTCAGTCTTTTTTTTCCTTAATAAAACAGAGAGTATTAAAACATCATCAAGTTCCTCATTATAAAATGAATGAAAAAAATAGCATATTTGAACCTTTCAAATATCTCTTTTCACATCTCATCCCGTTACTTTTCCATTTATTATTTTTTCAGAACCATATTAATAGAGCTCCAATTACTTTTAATTATCATCATTTGAATAATTTATCTGAAATCTTTCAGTCTGGTTTTCCTGTGCAGACTATTTATAAAGTGTAGGCAAATGCTTTGAAAGAGCACTATGCTTCAAGAGCTAAGGATAAATATCTTCCAATTGCATGAAACCCAGAAAGTATTGATATTTAAGGATAGGGTTTTTTGCTTTTTTTAAGGAGTTAATTCATAGGCAGGTCCTGGTAGAAGAGACATTGAAAATACATTTCTGTCTTTTTGCTCATTTTCACTCCTGCATGCATAGCCCTAAGGACTTCATCCCCAGTTTTGTGCTGTACAAGGGTACAGAGAATTGACTTGGAAGGAGAGTTCCACAAGACATGGAAGTTGCAAACAATCCATTTTGTTACCTCACCAGATCTTCAGCCAGCATGGAGAAAACCTTCAGATCTGCAAATCCCTGTGACATCTCTCATCATAGAATCAAAAAATGTTCTGGAAAATACAGATATTGCCAGAACATGTGTTTTGTTCACTCCTTGTCTTTTCAATCTTTTGCTTGCTCTGAGGAACAACATTCTCATCAGAAAATGAAAATCATGTTTTAGGCATGAAGTAGAACAAGGGAAGCTATTCAGCCTGGAAAGGAAATCGGGAAGAACAGAGTGAAAAGTATTTGTAGGCATCGCTACTCCCACAAGGAGGAGTTTGGTGTAAAACGTGGTGCTGTCTGACATGTACTCTTCAAAAGCACGCACAAGGAAATCAAGTTCCAGTTGGTATGTGCATTTCTGCAGTCCCAGCAAGTGGAAAAGCACAGGCGGCTCCAGGCATGGCAGCTTCCTGGAACTACATAGAACTGTGAAATCCCTGTAGAAAAGCATTGTCTCACTCATAACACCAAAAGATGCAGATGAAAAAGGCTGTTTTTTGCAATCCACTGAGCCTAATTCCTTCATTGCTAAATTAGTACAAACACTACCCCCACAAGACAGACGTGCAAAGTTTGAGATTTACAGTGGATTTAGGAAATGAAACTTCTAAAATCCATTGAAAATGACAAAAAAGTCTATAGTTCAATAGTAGCTTGAAGCCTTTTTTTTTTCTTCTTTACATAACAAGTCAAACATTTTCTGTCAAAGCCAGCGAAAAGAGCAAGGAGTTCAGTGAGGAAAGGAAATGCATGACAGCATCAAAAAGATTTGTATCTCCTGTAGGAGAGAGAAGGATTTCTTTAAATAAGATTGCAAAGCCAGATAATTCTTGACACAAGACAAATGCCTTTATCTTAACAACGAGCAAACTTCTTGAACCCAGGGAGCTATCGAGAAAAGAGCAGAAATGGAGAAGTAAGGATGCCCTTTAATTATCCCCTCTGTGAGTTGAAAAACATGTTGGTTTAAAAAAAAATGAAAAAAAAAAAAACAGGAGCTGTCAAGGTTGCCTTGTTCAAGTGGTGAAGTAGTGAAGCCCAGAGACCTTTTATTACAAACAAGCCTGGAGCCTACTTGAACTGTTACCACATTTGGAAACCTCAGCCTGCCTTATCTTCACTATTGATTTACAAGGACTTATAGTCATCCCAAGTTAAGAACACACTTCTCTCTCTTCCTAGCATATCTGCCTCAGTTGTCTTGATCATAAACTTGATGGCAAGTGCCAGCACAGAGAGGAAAATGCAATGCAGAAGCAGTCATTATGTTATTAAATTGCAAACTGAAGCTTTAAAAAAGTTCAAGTACCTTAGTCTCCGAGAAGTTGTTAAATGACAACTTCAACAAACAAAGGAAATAAACAAAAACCACAACTATCCAAGGCATATATGCTGAAATTTGCCAGTCCTCCCACAAAACATGCTCAGCACACTGAGCACAGGGCTAGAAAGTTTCATCCAAAATCGAGTGTTTTAGAGCCAGTGGGAGGTGGAAAGCAATTAATTGCATCTAAGGGAGCTTTATTATTGCTATGCTATGGCTATACCCAAATAACTGCACGTTTCTCATTTTGTCCAATTTACATTTTGGAATAACATTCATTCAGGGATAAATGCACTGTACACTGTAGTATTTTGTCAAAAACAGTCTCTGAATCTTTTCCCTTGCAGAGGCCAGCAATATTTAGTGCTCACCCTTAATTGTAAGAGTCTTGCTGTAATTTTAACATACATTTTATTTATAAACAATGCCCAGGAGCTTCACATGTATACCCACATTACATCTGGTTAGAGCCACACAACTAGCAGTCCTGCATTCAGTTCCCAACGATGAACAGAGATTTCTGATCTTCCCCCTTACTGGCCCTCTAATCAGGAGAGTTCAAGACACTATGCTCATTAAATCCATGCTCTATAGAAAGGAGTATATTTTATTAATGGTATAATTATTTCACATTATTCACAAATAAGGAATAGATCCATTTTTTTTTAATGAATGCACTGTGATGAGGATTTTTTCTGTGTTATTCAGGCTCCTGCTCAGACTTCAAAATGTCTTTTCTCTCATTTGACAAGGTATGTTTGACAAAGGCAGAAAGTTGTCCTTAAAACTAATAGATCATGTGATCGTGAGCACAAGGAAGGAGCGTGTGTTCTCTGCTAGATATTCCTAATCAGCATGACACTTCAAATAAGTCACTTTATGCAGCGTAAAAATGACCTTGGATCATTTGATTTGTATTTTATGTTGTCAGTCTACAGAATTTTAATTGGAGTTGAGGGTTCAGGATATCACTATATTTGATCCATCAACTTCCTACAGCCCTGAGAATTATTGTAATTTAAGTAATATCAGAAAAGGAACAGGACTTTCAACCTATCAGGGCTATCATTTTAGGAAACTGGATTGAGTGTGTGTTTTTTATAATATGCAAGGCGATACTTGCAATTCATTTTCCTCTCAGAGTATAAGCACTGACTGAAATCTTCCTGATTTAGAAAATCTTTATGCAGCAGAAATTTGCTACAGAATGAGCAGGGCAAATGTTATGTCCTCCTCTTGTCCCCAGGGCTGCCTGTTCTACCTCCACTGATCCTTCCTGCTTTGGGAGCGGTGGCTGAAGTTGCCGTTTGGTGGAGTTGGGACAGGAGCTGTTCCAATGTACTCTGAACAAAAACAATTTCCCTCAACATGATTATTTACAGGTTGGCTATAAAGGAGCCCTGTAAAACCCTGCCTCCTCAGTCGAAGTCAGCAGGATTTTTGCAAATCCGTTCTTTTACATCTTCCTGTACATACCACAGGAATTCAAGAATGAGCATCAACTAACGGGAGTTAGTCCAATATCCGGTGCTTGCCAGCAGCTGCTACCAGCTGCAGCAAGGAGCTCTGCAGTCAGCCAGTAACAATGAACATGGGCTCGGAAAAGTTGAAGATCCAGAGATGCCTCCCTTAATATCTGCATTCTTATTCCCTCGCCATCTCCTCCCTGCAGGACCTCTTCAGTGAGAAAGCCCATCCCTCACTTAACTTCCTTTAAGGAGTCCCTGCAGGATCTTGTTGCTAGTGCTCGTTTTTATAATTCTGTGGAGTCTGTTAATAGTGAAAATGCTGAGGGGGTTTAAACCACCATGCACTCTTTGCCTCAAGAATATCTCATGCTAATGAGACACAGAGGAGCTGCAAGTTGTGTGAGGAAGTAAGTCTGTTTTTCGGTGTTTTGGCAGCTTTTTAAATAATTTGCTGATAGGTCTGACTTCAACCATCTATACCAAAAGAATCTTTCTCCATCTATGGAAGAGAAGGGTTCTTTCCTCTCCTGTATTATTAGACATGCATTTTTTTTTTTTTTTTTTTTTTTTTTTGCTCCAGACTGCTGTCTGAAGCAAAAAACAAACTCTCATGCAACAGGAAATGAAGTTAGAAAAAAAATCCTGAATTCCAGGCAAAAGTCTCTCTTTTTCTGAGAATATGAAGCAATGAGCAAAATAAAGGACAACTACTAAAGATTATTGTTCATAGCCTCTGAACTTCTGCATTCAGTTCTAACCAGGATCATCACTTTGGTGTATTAGCAAAGACAGGGAAATGAAAAATGTTTTTTTGTTGTTGTTGTTAGCAATGCAAACTACCAGTAAGAATTAGATAAGCATTTCTGGGATACTTATCAGCAAGATGTCATATAAAACCATTATGTCTTTTGATTCTGTTTTTGTGTGTGTGTGTGCATTTGTGTACTGTTGTGTGCTTGCCATGACACAGAAAAGAAAAAGGGAATTTCCAAGGCATAACTTTACTATCTTGGAAATTAGTCTATTCTTTGATTTCTCAAGAAAAAAAAAAAAAAAGGAAAGAAAAAGAAAAGAAAACTTGTTTCTATCTGATAACAGCTTTCTTTTGGTCATTCCAAAAATGCTGGAAATTATTTGCTTTTCCATTGCTTCAAGAAACAGATAAAAATCTTTTATGCTTCAATTCTCTCTACACAAAAGAATGTGCAGGCCTGGGCAGACATGGGCAGAGAAGATATTACAGTCCACTGACCATTATTTTAAAAAGGTTTAAGAAATTGTGGGAAAACAGAAAACAGTCACTTTGACATTAATTGACATGAATTGAATAACACTTAGATCAAAAGGAAATACTTGAAAAGCAAGCCTAAGAACAGCCAGCATGTTTCTTGAAGATGAAAACAAAGCTAATCTAATTTGTCCAAATTATTCAAAGCTATTGCTAGAGATGTATTACTAGTCTACTGTATTTGCAGACTTCTGACACAACTTTCTAGGCTCATAAAAACAATTAAACACAAATCAATTTGATAAATGTAAATAAAATCGAGGTAATTTGTATTTATATACAAAGGACAAATGCCAACATTAATGTAAAAGTAACAATTCTCAGCCAATAGAGGCTAGTAAAATTTAGTTTAAATTTAGTAAATTTTAGACATGCACGAGATATTTGCCTAAGCACCACAGTCCGTTCAGCTGTCCTTAGTTTCTGTCTGTGGGTATCAAATGAAGAGCCCTTTGGTTTTCTGTATGATCCTTATCACTCTGCACCCTTTCACAAAGTTTCTGAAGCAAGGAGTTTATTTAGACAAAGAAATACAGCCAATCACTATATGTTAACAATGTTACCACTTAGTGAGCTTGAACAAGACCAGAGCCGTTACTAGAAACAATAGCAACAAAGCAATAATTATGAACTGCTTTTGGTCTCAAAACTAGGGTGCCGATCCAAGGTTTGTAATTCCCATATCCGCTTGGATCACAGAGCTCATCGCAGAGGTGCTCAGTCTGAATCTCTCTGTCAAACAGGCCACGTCTCAGCATTCGTGTGTCTTCCTAAGCCAATCCTCCAGCTTGGAAACTGGCTTGTCTTTTGTTCATCCTGCTCCCTGTCCTCTTCCAAACAGCTTTCAACCTCTTTGCACTCCTTTTTTTTTTTGCTTACAGCTGAGGTGAAGACAGCAGTCCATCACCACTTGGGAAAGACAGAGGTGGGAAGTGCCTTTCCTTACATCGCATGAGAAGAACTCGGGCAAAAAGGAATAATCCGACGAAATGTTATACCTGCACCAGATCCCACTGAAGTTAACCAAGGGAAAGACAAATGCCTATTCAAAAATAGTACTGAAAAATGTTTCAAATTCAGGCCATACATTTCAACCTCCTAATGGGAAGGTGTAGAGCAAACAGACCTACGCTCTTCTCAGGAACACACAGGGAAAGGCTGAAGGACAATGGACACAAGATGGAAAAAGGGAAATTGTGATTAGATAGTAGAGGGTTTTTTACTACAAAGGGGTTGAATACTGGAACAGGTTGCTCTGAGAGGTTGTTAAATCCCCATTCTTGGAGATACTCAAAGCTTGACAGGGCAAAGACCAGCGTCACTTCTGGACACAATTACTGTAAGAGTCTGTGATTCTGCACAAGACTTGCTGAACTGGGAATAGAGACTGGTCAGCAAAAGGAATTTAGTAATATTTTTCATCAACAGGACACATAAAAAGCTTACATGTCAGGCTTACAGGAATTTGCAAATATTCAATAGTTTTATACTTTAACTTCCTTTTCTCATCCACTTTGTTTCTGAAGAACAAAAGAAGGCAGATCAAAGATGATAATTTTCTAGCCTTAATATATCTTCTAAAGTACATGTCTTTTCAGAATTTACTGTCATTCTTATATTTCATTTATAAATTTCACTTATTATCATACTTATTTTGTTCATGTTCTGAAAAAAAATCAGAATGGGAAATGCCTGGATGTGCTACCAACATCATCATTTACAATCACCTTCCTTTCCTCCCCACTACTCAAGAAATAAAGCAGGAAAAATGAGAATAATTCAAGATTATCACAGTCATTATTATCATGAAAAATTCACTTAGGGCTAATCTATTAAGGCGCTAAATACCTGTGTCCTAACTGAGAGTCTTTGTATATTACAAAGTCCAAAACTTGCAGCAGAATGACTTAGTCAAGCTGCAGCAGCAACAACAGAGTAGAGGTCTGATTTTCTACTAGTAAAGTTTCCTGCAGATCTGCTCCAGCCATCAGCACAATGCTTGATAGTGCTAAGAGCTGCCCTGTCCACAGCATGGGATATTAGAGGTGGTCTCAGGCAGTGCCCACCTGGGTAGAACTCGCACTAAATGAGGGAGGTGGTGTTTGGCTTTCCTGAGACAACACTGTGGTTAAGACAGTGTCCTCAGAAGCTAGAGACTGGCTTGTTTCCTCCCCTAGTGTAATAAGACTAACTGCTAGGTTCTATGTAGGCTAGGGGTTCTACTTCATACAATATCACCAAATATTACTGAGCACAAGGGCAAATAAGCAACTGAGTATGTCATTATGGTTAATGTTCACAGTTCACAGTTCAAATGACTATGGAAATTCTTACCCAATCCACTCCCTGCTCCAATCGGAACATATATTCTACTCCTACATTATCACTGCTATAGCCATAGGGGGATATTTGAGTTGGATATCTTCTTAAACTGCTCAAATTATTTCATTCCCAAACAGATTCACCTCAGTTGCAGTAGGACTACTGGAATTTTTGCTCATATTTGGAGATGCAAAATGATCATCAGCATCAACATATGGGTGGCCATCAGTTCCACCAGCTGTTGCTGTTACCATCTCATCTACACCTCATTGTTTCTGGCAAGAAGCCCCAGTTGTGTGAAACCAGCCAGAATACAATTATGATCTGAAACCGGTTTTCATGACCTGGCATTTTATTAATAAAATCAAACTTGCAAGATGTTTACTTAGGAAATGTTTGTAAACTTTTTGGTGCTTCACAACATTTTTAAAAGTATCTTTATGCGAATGTCATATGCAATTCATGCTAAATCTAATTCAAATTTGCAAAGAACCAAATGAAAAAATGTGTGATTTATCTAAAACAACGAAAAGAGACTAAAGCAATAACCTTGAAAACAAGAAACCATCGGCTATGAAGAGGATATTTTTATTGTGGTAAATTTTTATAAATGTATGATTGTCTCATTTTCCAATATATATTCCCATTTAAATAAGACATACAGCTAGAATTATGCTGCCTAATTTAGGTCGCTAAACTCACATCAATATTTCATGCTCACCAGGTTGATCTGTGACTTAAAACTCATTTCCAAACTGATTGACCCTCACTCCTCTGACAGAGGGAAAGGAAGGAAATAATTACAATGACGCTATTAGGTAGACTGTCTTTTTGAAGTACCTGCCTCATCTGTCAACACTGCTGCTCTCAGGTCATTATGTATCAGGAGAATCAACATTTTTTTTTCTTTTTCAGGCTAGAAATCTATTAAAGCAAGGCTTTCTTTTCATCTAACTTTGTTAAGTAAAACCCATCAGTACAATTCCATACTTTTACATTGCACTTTAAAAAATATAGCTACAGCATATGTGTTTATCCTGAAAAACCTGTATGTGGAACTTGCAGAATTTACTTCAGAGGCAAGATTCACATATGAGAGTTCCTCCATGGGCTTCAGTATGAAACTTTTTTATGCTGACTTAATATGCTTTGCAGCTTCTGGTAATTGTAGTTAGAGTGATAAAATGGCCACCGGATGACCAGTCATGATTTATGACTGCAATAGTTATGACAGTTGTGATCCTTGTCAATAAGTTGTGGACTCTGAAGGCCTTCTTCGTTTACATGTCAGTAGTGGGCATCTTCCTTTCTCTGTGTAAAATTTGAAGGAGGATTTAAAAGAAAAACAGAGTATCAGCAAGAGTCAGTAAACAGAATATCTTCTGTATCTTCAACTTTCCTACCAATAAGGATTTTTTTTCTTGACTTGAAGTAATTCTCCCATGTTTTAGTCAAGCTGAATGCTTGTCTGCTGTTGCAAAAACCCTCCAGGTTCAAATATTGTTGTAAAACTACAGGATATCTCATAATGGACAGTGAGTGTAGGAGCACAGCTTCCTTGGTTCTCTACAAGCAAGGAAGAAAAATAATCACTCCCAGAGTGCTGAAGCCCACCCCGCGAGATGGAATGAACAACACTTCAATGTGAAGCAGGTTCGATTCGCTTTACTATTGTCTGCTATGTAGCTTTATACAATTCCAACACCCGTAAACGCAGACACGCGCTAAGCAACAGCATTCCCATTGGTTAGGCTATAGTGTCCATGCATAGCTAGCTTGCAGCTGACTGGTGTTCTTCCCGATGCTCTGTTGCTGGGCCTCCCGGATGCTTATCTGGATATGGCTAGCCTAATTCATTAAAAGTTGCTAACAGACGTTATGTTCTCCTCCGGGTGTCCTTGGTTCCCATCGCTTCAGTTCCTTGGTTCCCATCACTTCAGCTCCTTGGTTCTCATCATTTCAGCTCCTCATATTCTTGCAAAATCGCCAAGGCCCCAACAACAGAGATATCTGAGACGGGAACCAGCCTCTGCAGAGATCTCTCCCCTCTGCTCAACCGCATGAAAACTGAGGGCAACCGCACTCCTAAATCAGGAGAAACATTTGCTGTGAGAAACTAAGGAAATGATTCTAAATTAAGTCTCTTCTTCCTTCTATAATGTACCTCACACCATTATCTGTCCAAGTATAAATGGTTATTAACACCTATGCTCACAGGGCTGAAAATTAAACAAGCTCACACACAAGAACTATGAGTTGGTAGAAGTAAAACAGAATGGGAATAAAATTTACAGGGTTATACTGTATTTTCTAATGGAACAGAAATTATCCAGGAAGCTTAGTAGAGCTGCACCAACAATCACTTTATTACCTGTGTAAGTTTAAAATTCTTCAATATGACACAAGGTGCTAAACTTGGAGTGTATTGTTCCTCATATATTAGAGATTAAGTCTTTGTGTTAGGCTGCAGTAGGTAGCGTAGAGGGAAACTCACTTTGTGTAGACTTTAATAAAGGGAAAATGTCAGCCTTTTCTGTCAGTCTAAAAAATGTTCAGTACAGCCATATTGATCACTCCTTTAACACAACTTCCTGTCATCGTGTTTGACTTGTACGGAATCTGTCTAGCTAAGGTGTATTTTTCTAATCACATCCGTCTTGACCTGGAGACTTCAAGAGATAAAGAGGTTAAGACTTACTGGACAGTTTGTTTTGATATTAGTACTGATTCTCATTAAGTCATTCTCTCAAAAAGTAGACTCCTTTGCCACAGGCCTTTTGCTCCATCCACTTACACATTTCCTGCCGTGCAGTCACTCATTCATCTTTTAGATGCACAAAGTGTTGTGGAACATGGATCATTTTAAAGAGTCTTTAAATATCCCTTTCCATGGCAAACCAGTGCTACTGGCCAAGGGACAAAGTCATAAATCCTCATTCATTGTCACCTGGTTTCCCTGTTTGCTTTGGCTGGATGGTGCAGGAGGCCAGTGGCTCTGCATTTACTCCTGGCTCATTACTCTCAGATTTAGCATGCAACTTGCCTTCAAAATTTGAATTTGTCATATTTCCCCCTTGTTTTTCTTCTTCAAGTCAGATTTGAGAGCTGAACTCCAAGGGATGCTATTATTCTTAACACAGAGGCAAAGAAAGTGGTTGCCAAGCAACAAGAGCCATAGGAACTTTCTTCTGAAAATTTCCTCCCACTCAGATTTCTTTCCAATCTGGAAGCTTACAGGTTCAGACTATTTGCATGGAAAAGCAGCCACCTAATGTCCTTTGAATGAAAGCAACGATCACAGCCATAAAGGCTGTATCATTGCTGAGTTCAGAAGCATCTGGATTTTAATGCTGTCATGTTTGATTTGGTGGCAGTCAGAATATTCTGAATTTTTAATGCTGTTTTTTCCATCTCAGTGTTAACCTGAAAATTAGATTGAATTATAGGGACCTGATTACTAATACCAATTCTTGTTTTTTTAAGATTTTGACTTGTTGTTGCTTCTTAGAAATAGACCAAGGTACTAGAGTATCAACATTGAACTTCTATGTACCCCAAAAATGGAAAATTACTGTTAAACTCATTGTGCAGACGGGCAACCCAAAGATGAAGGCAGGATTTAACTCTGTGATTTTCAGCACAACAAAGCCTCCCAAATTTGCCATATCAGGTGAATTTCACTACTATATCTTTATATCAAGTTATACTTTTAAAAATTTATGAAACCAAAACAGTGAACATTTCTGATCTTCTGGTCCTAGGTTCATAATCAACTACATCCTGACTTCTGGTCAGACAGAGAACTAGGCATCTGCTATCACGTCATCTGCATTCTGATTTCCCCAGAAAGGAAACTCAATGGAGAGGTCACAGTGCACCCACAGTGTCCAGGTCAAATCAACAGATCCATAGATCAGTATGCTTATCCATATCTCAAGCCTCCTGCTAGGTATCTCCAGAAAACTTGAGTTCAGAGCCCAAAATCATTTCCACTGCTCAAGTATCCAGACTATGTTTGGGCACTCAAATGGAAGAAGAATGATAAAGAAGGTTCTCAGCTCTCTGACCCTGGTAACATTTTTTATTCAGATTACTGTCCAACCTTGACTATATAACAGAGACCCAAGATGTCTGATGAATGACAGAAAAAATAACAGAGCATGACTTTCTTGTGTGTGTCTTCATTTCTGAGTTAATTAAGGTTGCATTTCTGGCAACCTATCAGCTGAAAAAAAGTGGATGGCCCCACTAATAATGAAAAGTGCTAGGTGCACCTGAGAACACCCAGGAAATCAAGTTCCTTTCTGAATATAACGGTCTACACTGAATGTCATGGTCCTCATGAAAAGTCAGTTTGGATGCTTGTTTTAGAGAGGATAAAATTTTAGCATGACGTATGCAGACCACTTCAATGAAGTCCCAAGTTGGCCTCAGGGATGGAAAACAATCTTGGGAAAATTTAATCTACCAGTATACTGAAACCTCTGGATACTGCTGGATACTGAGATTTAGTCATATCATTATACATAATATGAATCCTTCTTAAGTAAATGTCTATGCTTTCTAGGTAGTCAATGGGAAGAGGTAAGTGCCTTGATTAAGCACTTAAATTGGGTGGAAGGAGATGGTGCCTCACCTTTTGTTTTGTTTAGCTCTCTGGACAACCCCACTGATCATCCATGCAGCATGCATGTTATTTTTCATACCTGAGCTCTCTTTTGGAGTCAGTTTTCTCAGGTGCAGTTCAGAAAAGTTTGATCATATGATTTCTCCTTGGAGAAATTTCTTACAGGCAAAATGGATAAGATCATATCAGATTCATTCACACGCAGCCCTCTAATACTATCCCAACAGTCTTTACTCCCTCAGCCATTTCCATATTCCCTGATGGTGCATGACCTCAGACCGTTCATTAAAGCCTGTAAGAACAATTTTGTCTAATGAGTTATGAAAATGTTTAACTGTAGCATATAAAACACATCCAATTTAAAACAAGTAAATGAACAGGCACACGCAAAAGTCTTTTATGACTCGAAGGTCCCAAAGAGACGCAAGACAATCCCTACAGAGAGCAATCATTGGTCCCATGTTTGTGGAGTTTAGTCTTGAATAATGTAGATGCATAGGTCATCTGGTACAATTATATTTGCCGCCAGGAGTCACTTGTTTCTGAATTTGCTCCATCAGACCACTGAAGCATCAGTGAAGGTGGGAAGGCTAATTTTTTTCTTGGGATTCTCAATACTAAAATGATATGTTGACTGCCATCCTAAAAACGTCACCAAGAGCTGGCAGACTAGAGAAGTGAACCCAAGTTCTTTAAGGACATAGTGACTGTCATCTCCTCACACCCACAGCTAGCATGCAGGTCCTGCCTGCCAGACAATTTTGTGCAAATTGCTCCTTGTTAACCTCCTTTAAGTGGAACTTTAATATTGCTCTGCAGGGATCAATCCAGGAGACTTCCTGATCTGCAAGAGCCAAGCATAATTTCAGAATAAACCACAAAATTACACCAAATACATTCAGCTTATGTATGACGTTCCACATCTGCAGATAAGAGTTTCTTCACTTCCAGAGAAACAGACTATTTCTTTTACATTGCATTCCCCCAAGTCACTTTGTAGACAGCTGGATATGTAAGAATTAGATTTCTGCTATCAGCACTGAATATATCTATACTGGTTTGAAAGAAAATAATTTTCCTTATTTCAACAAGAGGAAGAGTACCTTGTCACACACGTGACATAACATATACATAAGCATAGAATTGCATAAGCAGGGTTTGTAGGGAAAAGTGCGACCAGGTGAAATAGCTGGAAAAAATAGATGGGCATTTAGGTACACACAACTCTACATAGCCTGATAAGAAGAACAGAATCCAATAAAGACAGAAAAACAAGTATTCTTAGCCCAGCTTCATAGAGTTAATCAGTAATACAAGAAATGTTAATTAGAAGCTCTGGGGTACTGGCAGGGGAAGAGAAAACAGAAACAGCGAGAGAAAAGCATCATTAGTGTTTGTAAAACAGAAAAAGGGCAGAAGAAAGTATTGAACCCTATTAACCAAGTTTCTGCTGAGACCATAATTCTTACAATCCAGTCGTTATGAATTTTTTCTTTAGGCTTCTCTTTAGAAGTCTTTTTTTAGATTTCCATTGCATAAGGAAGAGAAGTGGTTGTTTTGGAGAAAATGTTTTTTCCATGGATAACTGTGTGTTTCTACCCTTTACCAGGTCTCTGTGCGAGTTCTTGCTGATGCATAATGGTTGTTAAGTGTCACCCACACAATTTCCAAGAGGATATTTTGTGCACTGCATGATGTATATCACAGTCTGGGGTGAAAGTGTAGGAACCATGGGTTTTGCTGTTTCTATTGTAGGAGTACTAATTTTGATGGCTGTGATGATCTTTTGGCAAATAAAACATTTGTTGCAGATTTCTTTCAGTATGTGGTGGATTATGGTAGGCTTCTTGATTCTGATGGGTTGCCAAATTGTTATATTACATAAAAGTTGATGTTAAGAGACAAAGGGAAAATTTATTTGACTCTTCTTTCACAATAGACTTCAGTTTTGGGTTTTTTTTTTGGCTTTTTTGAGATTCTAGTAGGGACAATCAAATAAAAAGAGGAGAATTTAGTGATGAAGCACCTTTTTTTACCACTTATTTCACAAAAAAGGGATAGGTTAAGTTTTTACTGAACAGAAGTACTGTTTATTCATCCACTCATAAAAGCGAAATAGTCTTGTGCCTCATGTGCATGCCAGTGGACATGTGTGAATCGGAAATCATGAATTCCCAAATGCTATGTTCACACTTGTGAAAAAAAGAGTCTGAGATAGTAACAAACTTAATTTCTTTTTTTTTTTTTAATAAGAAAGTATCATATTTTTAGAGAAGATCCCCAAATAGAAGTCTCCACGGAAAGATAGAAAAAGTGGGTAGGAAAGTAAAGCAAAATAATGTAAGCCTGATGATTGCAAAGAACTGTTAGGAAGGTACACGCACCAAAAAGCAGCCGCACTCTTAAAAAGCTTTCCCTTCAGAGAAAGGCGGTGTGTTTCCGAAGGTGAAGTTAATGATATGTTGTATTTTACCTAGCCTGTCTGAATACAGTTGTTCTCTGGTTTCACATAAATATTTTTTGATAACAACTAATTTTATGCATTTTCAGTTGAAACATTAGAGCAAGATATTATTATTGTTCCCTTATTTAAGCAGCTAATAAAACTGCTATTGTTCTGGAAAGTACATTAAATCTGTGTAATAATAATCTGGCTGTACAGATCAGGGACCTGATTTTTTTTTTTCATTGAAGGTTTGAAGAAAGGGATGTGATGAAAGGAGACTATCCATGGCTATCCAAAGAGAAGATGCATCATAGATTGTTTTACTCAGAAAAGACTCCTTCATGCATAAACAACTATGAAAGTGGTTTTAATTCTTTTTCCATTAAGTTAATGTCTGCTTACATTTTGCAATATCTAATATCATCTTTTGTTATGGTCTACACTGGTATTCTAAGAAAATGTGGATACTTATGAATGGAGATGTCCACATCTGTGTTGTGAGATTAGACTCCTTTTATAGACAGTGGAAAGGAAATTGGTATTTCAGAGTCTGAGTCATGAGTGAAAACAAAGGTGGCAAAAAGTAGTCATACAAATAATTCACCAAGGCATCTTTCCCTCCGTTCACTATGTAACTGTATATCACTATATATGTCACTATGGGTTCAAGCTGAGATGTAGAGATCTAGGTTAAGGCTAGGTGCTGAACTGAGGACCTAGGGTGAGATTCAGCTAAAAAATACTTTTAGCTGTATATAGGTAGGACTTTATGTGTTGAGATAGGTATCTAGGATCCCACTGTAGTAAGTGGAGCTCTAAGGCTCCATTCATTTGCCCACAAACACTGTTGATGAGGATGCTGCAACATATCTGGTATTTTCCTCTTAAGAAGGGCACAAGTCTACAGCAAATCCTATATCACAGAATCACAGAATCACAGAATGGTTGAGGTTGGAAGGGACCTCTAGAGAACATCTAGTCCAACCCCCCCTACTCCGGCAGGGACACCTAGAGCACATGGCACAGGACGGCGTCCGAGCGGGTTTTGAAGATCTCCAGAGAAGGAGACTCCACAACCTCTCTGGGCAGCCTGTTCCAGGGCTCTGTCATTTCTTTAGATGTGTGCAGGTATCTCATACTCAAGAGCATCTTAGTCAACACCAGTTGCATTTAAGCATTGGCACTGGTCTCTTGATTTCTTCTTTGGCTCTGTTGAAAGCCTAAGCAATAGCACACATACAAACACCAACAGTCAGGTTCCCTGATATGGAGCCAATTTCTAGCTCTGTGTCGTGGATGATATGTAAGATTAAAAATTATATCTCAGATCTGATGTTGAATAGATATTTTTAAGAACTGAGCTAGTTCTTCACTATCCTGTAATTGGATCATTAATTTCTTTTTAATTTGGTACACCAGCACTCACATTCAGAAACATAAAATATCATACAAACACATAAATAGGTGACTTCATTTTATACAATCATATATGAAGCATAGTGCAGAAGGCTCAGAAATAGTTCTTGGTTTGATTTAACACAATGATAAACAACTACTTGGGACTGGTAATGACTTTGGAATTACTGAGTCCTCTTGGTTATTGGAGTCTAAGAATCTTTTTGATGTGGCCCTGACGTAGCCACTCAGCACAGGTGCACTAAATCCTGCCTTTGAGTTATGAGATTTCTGTAATCACACTGCCTAGTAGTGCAGGTTTGAGGGGGCATAGGTGGGGCTGCAGTAAAACTATCTAGAGTAAGAAAATGGCAGCTCTTGCACAGAAAAAAATACTCCCTTTATAATGAACTAAAGCTCTACAGCAGGGGGCAAGGCCCTGGAAGAATTCTGACTCCTGGCGTAAACTAGCAATAAAAATAAAGTATTAAATCTACTAGTACTAGTACTAATCAGTATGAAAGTACTGATTTTCATGACACGAAAACAAAAACAAAAAAACAAAAATTTGCAATAACACCAAGAAGTGTGTGATCTTGCCATCTAACATTCACTATTTACTGAAGTATTGAAACAGGAATGTTTCCTAGGAGATAAAGTGTAGACTGTCAACATCTGAGACGTGCCCTGCTTTCATGTCCTTGGACACTTCACTTCTAAGATCACCAAGTTCCCTAGGGCAGCAGGGGAAGGCACAGCTGTACTTGACTTACTGTATCTCTGGTCTCTGTTTTTTTGTTGTTTTTTTGTTAGTTTTTGTTTTTGTTTTTTTTTTCTTATATATCAGCCAATATACTTAAATCTCAGCATATCCTATGAAAAGGAAAAAAAAAATAATACAGATTTTTTATGCTATATTTATTTTGGTAGTCATATGTGTTGAAATTACTGCAGTAAATGCTCATTTCTAATCGTGGACTAAAAAGAGAAATCAAGTTTTATGCTGAAAAACTATCAGGGATTTAGAAAGTCTCAGATGCAATCTTAACTATGATTCTGACTTACTCGATGGCTTAACTGAATCCATCATAGCCTGATTTTAGAAGTGCTGAGAGCTGTTGCTATTGACTTCATCTGAAAAAACAGCTGCTTAATACCACAGAAACTTAGGCTAATAATCTCTACTAACCTGAAATAGGAGCTTTTTAAAATTTGCCTCATCTACACGGGTGTTTTGAGACTAAGAAGTCCTTCAGTGATTGAGAGATAATCAGATAATCTGATGCATATAACAGACAAGACTATAAATAAGGATAGATGGAATATCATCTTTCTGATATATGCCAATTCCTTCCAATATCACTTTCCAACAAATTATTTCATTGCTACCAGCTTAAGAAATACTGATTAGTATGCAGACTCTTTAGAAGTTTTGAGTTATCTTATATACATTTATGTATATATATATATAAATATATATAATCTGTAATGATCTGTAACAATTAGTTATCATCCAGACAGTTTTAGAACACCTGATATGGAGAAGGGAAATGCTGAGGCTACATCTGATAGCCCTATATCATTGAAAAAATGTTTTGTTTTCCAATATTATAGAATTTTATCTAAATATTGGGATTTTACTAAGTATCCTCCTTTTTAAAAATAAAGCATAGATTTTAACATCAATAACTTTAGTCTACTATCAATATTTTAACTGTTAGACTGTTTTTTCTCCCCCTTTTCTATTTTATATGCAATTATGTAGTTCTGCTAATGCAGTTTGGATAAATACATTAGGTTTTTCAGTGTGATCATCTTTGGGATTTTCTTTCCTGTTGTATTTAATATTAAGATAAGGGAGAGGGACACAATGGCATCTGAGGGGACTGATGCTTGTTACTGAGGCTGTTCAGTGGACTTCTAAGAATTTCCATAAGAATCAGGAGGAATTTCCATAAAGGAGGTCCTGCATAGAACCAGTGAAGTGAATCTGAAGGAGAAATAATATTTGTTCCACAAATCCCTTAACCTTAAAGGCATACCTAATGTGTTTTGAGTGATATGAATGTATATGTGCAGCTAGCCAAGAACAAATAACATTCTTTATTTGAAAATCACTTTGACTGAAGGGCCGGGTCTACTAAAGCAATAGCAATGGCAGAAAGAAAAGCAGGAAATTTTCAAATATGTCTAGACACCTGTCCTTTCACCTTCTCCTCTTCGTGAGTGCATGACAGATGATACCAAACTGGGAGGAGTAGCCGATACCCCAGAGGGCTGTGCTGCCATCCAGAGGGACCTGGACAGACTGGACAACTGGGCGGTGAAAAACCTCATGCAATTCAACAAGGCCAAGTGCAAGGTCCTGCACCTGGGGAGGAATAACCCCAGACACCAGTACAGGCTGGGGACCGAGCTTGTGGAGAGCAGCTCTGCGGAGAAAGACCTGGGTGTCATGGTGGACGACAAGTTGACCATGAGGCAGCAGTGTGCCCTCGTGGCCAAGAAGGCCAATGGGATCCTGGGGTGCATTAAGAAGAGCATCTCTAGCAGGTCGAGGGAGGTGATCCTGCCCCTCTACTCAGCCCTGGTGAGGCCGCATCTGGAGTACTGTGTCCAGTTCTGGGCTCCACAGTACAAGAGGGATGTGGAGCTGCTGGAGAGAGTCCAGCGCAGGGCTACAAGGATGATCAGGGGCCTGGAACATCTGCCCTATGAGGAGAGGCTGAGTGAGCTGGGCCTGTTCAGCCTGGAGAAGAGAAGGCTGAGAGGGGATCTAATCAGTGTATATAAATACCTCAAGGGAGGGAGTGCAGAGGACGGGGATGGTCTCTTTTCAGTGGTGGCCACTGATAGGACTAGAGGAAATGGCCGGAAACTGAAACATCAAAAATTCCATAGGAACTTAAGGAAAAATTTCTTAACAGTGAGGGTGACAGAGCACTGGAACAGGCTGCCCAGAGAGGTTGTGGAGTCTCCTTCTCTGGAGATCTTCAAAACCCGCTTGGATGCAGTCCTGTGCCACGTGCTCTAGGTGTCCCTGCGTATGCAGGGGGGTTGGACTAGATGATCTCTAGAGGTCCCTTCCAACCCTAAGCATTCTATGATTCTATGATTCTATGATTCTATGATTCTATGACTCCAATCTTATCACACTGATAACCAGAAAAATAAATGTTTCTAACATGAGGAGAGGGGAAGTAGTAGGGAAGCTCTCTCTTTTTTTTTATTTTTTTATTTTTTTCCCCTTTTGATGGGAAAAGGATAAAATATGCAAGAATATATTTGATTTTTTTCATTAGCTTCTTAATTGTTACCATGTTTGTCCAAGTCTATATCCCTCAGACATACAATCAAGTTTTATTAACTTTTATTAACCATTAAAATTTAGTTGTGCAAATGATCTATGCAAATATGGTATTATATTTTTATGGATAAATCAAAGCTAGAGAGAAAGTAATGATAACTATGTCACAGTCGTATGCCAGCTCAACCATTACAGAACAGAGTCTATTCTAGACTTCCAACAAAGGAACCAATATGGATCAATTGTCAGGCACTATATTGCATATAGAGCTGGGGAGTGCTAAAGGTGAAAATTGTGATTTACTTGGTGAAAATGGTCTAATAGCACTAGGTCCTGAGCTTATATCTAAAAAAACAAATGACATCAACTTTGGTGGTTTAGGATATAGTCACAAAGCAGCCCATGAGCCAGGGGATGGGTTCCTGCAAGGTGCTGACTGGGACATGCTATAGAAACCAGTGGAAAGATTTAAATTCTGAGCACCTCACCAAAGCAGCCTATTTCTGACAGCACGAATAAGTAGATTATTTGAAAAGATTCTCGCCCATTTGTGTTAGCGATCAGCTAGTAAGTGAAGTCCACAGCTTACAAGAAGTGATCTGCCTCGAAAATTAAGAACGGTGAGGAATGTGGAAGAAATGCTCTTCAGATCCCTTTTGGGCACTGATTATTAGACATCTGCCTGCTCACTCTTTGCAGCAAGCCTCACCAAAGCCCACGCAGATTCCCACTCTGGGTCTTGCAAAACGCTGTCTTGGATGAAGTGCTGCCTCCAGCAAGCTCAGCACACTCCTTATGCAGCCCCTACAGCTCCCTGGAGTCAGGCAGTGAGTCATTCCTTGTTGCTGCCTAATAGCATAAAATATAAATATTTTATGCAATATATTCCTTAACTTTCTGAAGGTTGGGAAGAGATCAGTTACCAGCTAGTTACAGCAAAGGTAAGCCACTAGAAAAACAATACCAACTCTTACATTTGCTCGGGCTTCATATGTTTATTGGTATTAAATATTTGACAGAAAAAGTATCCATTAATTAACAAGTGATGCCTTTCAAATCCTGCCTGTCTTTGCAAAAGTGGGAGAATGTTATTAAGAAAAATTATGCCCTGAAATGACACAGCTCCTCAATATAAAATGAGTTCAGTTAACAGAATTTTAAACAGTTATTAAGTATTAGATATTTTTAGATTTTTTTTGAAGAAGAGCTCCTTTCAGGAAGCTCTGTAAGACCAAGTATGGTAAAAGAGAGCATTAAACTCAGGAAAAGATTAATATTGCTCCCCGTTGACTGGAATTCTATACAACTTAATGTAGAAGAATAGAAATTAGCAGCACAGCTATGCACTTCAAAGGTCACAGGAATGGTGTACAAAAAGCATGTCAAATACAAGATATATGAAGGAATCTTCCTCTAATCTTTCTCTAATACAAAGTTATATCTGAGTACTTCCATCACAAAAAATATTCCTTGTAGCTCTAATGCCCAGGAAAACATCCAAGACTCAGCAGCATGAGGAGCAGCATGAATAAATTAGTCTCTTTCATATCCTACTAGTTCTTCGATATAAACATCTGTATGCCTCCATTTTAGGAAGAGACTTTTTTATGATTAATCTAATACTAATACCTCATCCTAGAAAAAAAACTCAGAGATAAGGTTTTAGGAAGTCTTTTAATCTTTCTGGCCTGCAGGAATTCAGTGCACTGTCAGAAATAATTTCTCTTATGAGGAGGTGCTCTTCATAAAACACATTCCAAGTGTCAAAAAAATCACTTGACATTTTCAACCATTTGATGCATACAAGTAATCTATAAGCAATGCTTCATTTTCAGTGTTGGCCAAAGGAAAATGGAATTATGATTTCCTTTGAAAACTTGGAAGTAACAATTTGATGTAATTTTCATTCGTAATTCAATGCAAATGTGCAGCTCTGTAATATGCTATTGTCTTTGTGAGTTTGCAGCACCTCAGGAATGAAGCTGGTTGAATCTTTCTTGTCCTGTCTGTAATTATTTTTTTTTCTTAGCTGTGACAGCAACCTCTCTAGTTGACTAGGAGTATATGGCTAATTTATTTTGCTTTTGTTATCCTTGTGTGGGGAAATCATATTGTAGAGATACTAATAACAAGCAGTTGTAGCAGTTATTGTATTTAGAATGAGATTTTTACAACACTAACACAACTTTTGAAATAATGTAGGACTGTAGGCCAATGAAGAAGGAGAGAGGTGTAAAAGCATGTTAGGAAACATATACCAATGACCTAGGTAGTGGGTCCTAGAGGGAGGAAAAAGAAACGACCAACATGAACACAATATTTCTTCCAGTGGAGGGCTCCAAAATGCTGCCAACTCACTATAACATTCCCTCACCACCAACAACACAGCAAACCACCAAACTTAGGACACAGAGAAGGAGTGGCAGGATGAGCATAACCACAGCAAAATGTATAGAAACTGAGTGCCTGTATAAGGATTTAAAATGCATTATTTATCCGTTTATTTTTCTGTATCATTTAGATCTGGGGTTTTAAGATTTCACTTATTCTAACAATATATTCTTGATTTTTTTAAAAAATATAAGTTGTGATTCCTCTTAGTCCATAAGCAAGTTTTTGGAACATAACCATAGGAACAAGCATCAAAACAATATTTTTGAATCAGATATCAATGACAGTGAGTCAATTCCCTGTCCAGTTTTGCAATCTGCCTTTAGTAATTCATGAGTCCATTGTGAGTATATATATCAGAAAAGGCCACAGAAGACCTGCAGACCTGCAAATCTGAAAAGGATAACGTCTGGCATGATATCCCTTGTCTTATGAAAATAGCATGTGAAATAACTTGTTGTGTGCTTTCTGTCTCATGTTTACAAAGGAAATTGAACCTAAGAAAGTAGGTAAGTGTACTAACATAGTTGATATTTACTATAATTCAGCCAATGTCAACAGTTCTTAACAATACACAAGATTTTGTACAAGGCTCCTAAACAAAGGAAAGATTTACAAATAGTAAACACTGTTTTAGGATTATTTTTCTCTAAAACTCTTCTAACATACTTTCTGAAATTATCTCTACATCATATTCACAAAATAACTACTCCTTCATGCTAACTTTTCCCATTTCTTATTGCTGGTGTCCGTTTGACCTGGACTTCCAGCCCTCACCTTTCTATAGCTCCAGCAAGCTTTTGTCTATTTGATTATTCATTCATGTTTCTAGCCAATAAAGCTTATTAGTCACTGAATGTCTCTATGCACATATGTGGTAAAATGACCTGCACTATGGCCATCTCCCGTCTGGTCTTACAAGCGAGCTCCTTGCTCTTTCCTTCAGCATTTCTGTAGTCTGAGAAGACATTGCTCTGATTTACCTGGTTCCTTACCCTCACAGAGCAATCAGATAAGCTCCAGACATAACTCTCCCAGTCCCCACAGCTTAACAGAGCTGCGGCCATCTGATCTTTTCTAGTTAGTAGCTGAAGAGCGGCTGAACGATGGAACAGTTTTGAACCAGGAATGAATTTTGTTCCACAGATTAAAAATATGGTCTTCCTTCTCCAGGGATCTCTGTCAGGATTTATCACAAACCTGGAATCCAAAGAAATATCACAATAATTTTTTCAGAACAAAAATATTTGCAAGGTTTTGCACATGCAATTAAACTTGAATGCCCAAGAGCCTTTCTTTAAATTTCCCTGGTAAATATTACAGGCATTTCGACCTGCAGGTAAAAATTTATAATCAAACCCAAAAAAAGGCAGCTCAATATAACAAGATCTCCTCAGCCTACTAAAAAAGGATTGCTTTCACAAAAACTGTGGCCAGCTTTGAGAGGTGGAGGGAAAAAATATGGTAATACTGATGACATCTACAATGCTTGCAGAACTAGAACAAGATATCATGGAATATTTTTAGGGGGAGAGGCTTACAACAATGATATAAACTAGCTGTCTAATTCTATTCTCGGTTTTGTAGCCACTCGGCAACATAGCACACTTAAGAAATAGGCAGATGAAATGGTGTGAAATCCCCTATGGCAGGCACAGTGATGATGGGCAGTATGTCTGTCAAACTCCCAGGGCATGGGGCTACAGGGACCATCCAAAGAGTGGAGGGGAGGCAGACATAAGAACTGGTGGCTGGGCAAGAGGCACAGGCCATGCCCTGTATGTCACTGGTGACCATCAATAGCTGTTCTACCTTTTAAAGAATAACATTTGCTCTAATTTACCTAAAATTATAGAATCCACTGCTATCTCCCCCCTCCATTTTTACTTTCTTCTGGTGTATATTTGTTTCTTGAACTATTAACTTGTATCTGTGATTAGATTTTAAAATTTGGAGTTTAGTTTAGTTACGCTGCCGTCTGTCAGAATCTAGTTCCATCTGTCAAAATAATTCGCTTGGATTTCAATTACTTCCAAACTGGTGGCAACCTGGAAGTCTTAAAGAAGTCATGACACTGAGCCATACTACATGAGTGTAAATTCAGATATGTCATAATTATTCACCTCCTAGCATAATTGTGTTATCTGCATCTTTCTTAATATATTACTCTATACCATAAAACTGTGGCAGATGTCACAAGCTCAATTCAAAACTTTTTGGCAGCTATATTTTTAAACTAGATAACAGATAACTAGATAACACTTTTTTCAATTCTTAGTTAATATTGATTTCAGATATTTCAAATCTGTGGATTAGTCATTCCCATTAGGTCTTCAAATTAGTGAGCTCTTACATCCTGCAAAGGTAGGATTCATTGTGCTTAATGGTGACCATTTGAGAACTTGATCATTCAACTCCTGGTTTAAGTCTCTCCCACAGTCAATCAAGAGAGAAACACTTCTAGAGAGTTGCTCAATTAATCCTAAATCAGAAATATACATTGCTATATAGAGCTGCAATGTCTCTCCAGAAACTGCTAAACTGCTAACTGCTTCTTCTCCAAAAACATGAAATAAAAATGGCTTTCAAATCTTTTTTCCCTGTTTTCATCATCAGCTAAATTAACCCACTCAAGGAGACGTTATGTAACAACTCAAGGCTTCTTTTTATTCTAGCAGAGCAAAAAGAGATTCAATAGCTAGAATGTAGGCAAAAAATACCTGGAAAATATAGATTTTAAACAGCAAGCTCAAATATGAATGAAAGGAGAAGGAATGTGAGTCCTCAAAACAATAACAACAGAAAAAAAAGGACTGTGCAAAGTCATACTGAAATATAGTATTTTGCAAGCTGAAGAGAGAACAGTCAGAAGATGAAAGTAGAAATGCAGGTGAAGTGAGTTACAATAGAGAAACAGAAAAAAAATCAAACCAGGACATCCTGATTCGCAGACAAATTCTACATTATTCCACGAAAAAGATCAGGAAAAATAGGAAGAGAAATAAGCAGTATGGTAAAAGATGTCTTGGTCACGTGAAGCCACATTCTACAAAGCTACACTACAGTTAAAAGGCAAGATATATCACAAGATGGTAGGCAAATGGTCTCCCCCTTTACCTTGAGTGAGTATGATTATTGGGCACTTGACTGAATATTTACTGTTTTTTACACGCACATCATGAAGATGATGTTAGTGCTGGAGCACAGTAACTTAGAGACATCGCTGATTGCAAACAGCTCAGGAGAGGCTACAAAACTGACTTGATGGAAGTAGATTAGCATCTAATTCCTGGAAATCCAAGATTGAAAAATAAATGTAGATGCAAGAGTAAGTAAGGGCAAGGTAAGATGCAAGAGTAGGGGAATGACTGTTTTGTTTCAGGCAGAAAAGACATAGAAGTAGGTTACTGGTTATTTGAAAATTGAGATGTTTGCAATATATAAACAGGTTTAATATTTACATTATTGAGTGAGGAAGGATTATGAAGAGATAGGATTCTTGAATGCAAACTTAAAGCAACAAACCAGAAAATCTAGGAGCTAGGAATGTTCCAGCTGTGTTTTTAAAGAGGAAGGGAGGAGAAATATAAGGAAACAAACATCTTGTAAAGCTAAGGCAGTGGGTAAGGGAAGGCACTGAGTCATTATTTGGAGTTGAAATACCTGCAGCCACAGGACAGCGCTGAGAATCCTTAGCAGTGGTAGGGTCACAGCCTACATGACAGGCATCTAGCCCAGCAGATCAACTTGTCTAAATTTTAGTCGTACTTCCCATCTCCTGAGCTGACATATGTTCTGGTCACACTAGAAGACCCAGGCATGTGCCTGCCTCTCTCCTGGAAAGGAGAAGGTAAACCATAAGGGCATTGCCATCCTATTGAGCCAGATCACCAGTCTGACAGCACAGGAGTGGGAACAATTTGAAGCATGCCCTATGGTGCATCTGCCCTTTGATCTAAAGAGAATCTCAACATCCAAAGCAGATACCCAGTTTTCATATCCAGGCCCTGAGGAGAGAGGTATGTCCCTTTGGCTGTGTTATTCTTTTCAGTCAATCACTTTCTTCTTGTCCTGTCTGGAGTGCTAACGTCCTATGGTCTCGGAATCACCCTATTGTACTTCATAACAGCTATTAAAGAGATGCACGCACCCCAATACTAGCTGGTATAGTAGGCAGTCTTCCTATGGCTCATTCTGCTCAACTTCATCATACCCTTTACTGTCTCAACTTGGTATAACTCTGCAAGCAGATCCTTTGCTTAGGTATGCAATAGAAATTCTATTCCCTCCAAAGCTGAAGGAGGAAAACAGCCAACATTTCACAATATTGCAGCAGCTTCTACAAAACAGGACAAAACTTTATGTCTCTAGCACTTATAGCGACCTTGGGATAAGATCAGATGTTGTTCTTTTCATCTGGTTAGGTCAAAAATAAATCAGCCACAGCAGTGAGCCAAGTTGCTCTGAATTTGGCTTTGTTCATGGGTATCGTTCTAACATAGACCATTGAACAACAGAGTGGAAAACTGAGCCTCACATTACAAAGAGGTGTTATCAATATCCCAGAGCAGCAGCAGTTTTACCATGCTCATGGGATGAAAATGGTTGATTCCTACAGAATTGTCGCACCTGTTGTATTTTGGGCAGCCAATACATATGGAGAGGCACAGAAGTTATTGTTGTCTATCTGCCTACACAAGGTAGACCACATATCTAACCAATGCAGAAGTGACTCTGATGTTCAACACAGGTGAAAATGCCTCCTTCTACCTCCTCTTACTCCCAATCAGTTAATATCATTTGCAGCTGTCTCTGGCATCTCACGTTCTTTGGAATGGGTTAATGTCTCTCTCATTCTCTGGATGGCTTTCCACTCACACTGTGCCTTGGACTACTTGCTTCTGTGGCCTTCTCACTAAGTTGCAAACAAGATGCATCTTAAATCAAATTTCTAGTAGTTTTCTTCTCCCTTTGGCAGTAAAAGGGCTTATTTACAAACAGTAAAATAGTTCTTGGTAGCCTTCTTCACTTTTCATGCCCTTCATCTCTCCCACCCAAAGCACTTGCTATCTCCACTAGGAGACACATATGGGCATTAATGTTATAGGATCAACTCTTGGTTTCTACCAAACTGAAAATCCTCAAGCATCAGCCAGACTACAAAGAAAAAGCTTGAAACTATCCATCAGGCTTAGACAGCTCCATGAATACAGAGATGAAAGCATGTCCTGGATAGAAGAAACATTGAGTTATTTATTTTTATAGTCAAAGGCCTGGCAATTTTATGGTCCTTAAGGTGTGCAAATGCTGAGGCATCTGTAGCAGTTACTAATGCCATTGGCCTCAGACACCACATCCTATAGTATTGGGAAACAGCATTTTCCCTTGTTTTGTCTCCAAGTGCTGTATATAGATTCCTTTCTAAATATCGTCTCAGTCTGTCAGTAAAGTCAACATTAAAACACCTACAACAAGCTTGATTCAAGGATAACTTTTATTTGCTGAAATAGATGTCACTCATCATAACAACAGACTCTAGAAATAACTATCCCATTGTGACATTGTGGTGCATTTGAACACTAAATTACTGTCTTTTAAATAAAATGATCACTGAGCCAAAGCAGTAAATAGCTACTATTAAAGCAAAAAAACTGCTTTTCATATTTCATCTACTAAATATTTCTTTTCTGTTGCACTTCTCTCATTGGCTTCTCACTGTGGTAAAGATGACCAGTTTCTTCCTTTGAATTCTAAAAAAAAACAGATTTTTTCCTCCAATATTACTGCAGATGCTGTAATATTGGAGGAAATATTGGCTGTATAGGACTAAAAACTAGGCTATAGTTCAGCTCTGCTCTCACCAAAAATAGCAGTTCAAACTTCCAATAACTACATATAAATCCCATAGCTTTATTTTAAGCAAGCTCACAGTCTTACATACAGACAAGAATGATTTATTCTTTCATCACTTCTCTTTAGACACCTTATAACACAAATGTTGTATTTCTTTTTAAGTGCTAGCAGTCTGAGGTCAAACACCAGACCAGGTCAAGCTGAGGAGGGATTGTCCTTTAGGTACAACCCTAAAGGGATTCACCTTCATTTGAGGGCATAGTGAAGCACACAAACTGAGAAATGGAAATCCCTCATTCAGCTATTTGTTCAGGTAACTTAGATATGAACACACAACCTGAATTTTAAAAAGCTGTTACTGTCAAAATATGACAGACCGACAGTCCTTCTTTTTTGTAAAATATCTTCTTAATCTATAGCACAGCTGCAGACAAAAGTGCTTGTCACAGAGCCAATAATTCCAGCCAGAATTGCAGGTACACTGCAAAAAAATAAGGAGAATAGAGTCCGCTGCTAATCCTATTACTAGTTAATTACAGTGGTTACTCTGGGTCAGAGGAGTCCTCTTTGCTAATAACTTTGTTTCTGAGGTAAGAACAGAAACATCACTAGGATTTAAAAGGCATTATTTAGAGATACAGGAAACATAAATGAATGCTCCCCAAAGCCACTCTCCAAAAAGGTCCATTCACCACCTGGCTAAGATTTAGCTGAAAGTCTTCTGTCAGAAGGTTAAAAAACTCAGCTGCCAAATGTTGTCTGATCTTCCTATGCTGTTCTAGACCATTTTTCAAAATAAATCTCTTCCTGATTATTTTAATTGGAGGGATTCTGAAAGGATCAGACCCAGTCCGGACATTGCATGGGTTAGGCAAGATCAGGTAAAATCATGGAAAAGCAGTCTGAGCACCTTGGTGCAAGAGGCACACTGACACACTGGTTCCCTGCACCTACAGAAATGTCATTTGATTCTTGCATTTCAATTCTCCACATCTGCACAATAGGGCTAATAATAACCTGCCTCATTGCTGTGCTGGGTTTAATGCATTAGAAGATGTCAAATATCGAGAGAAGTGAAAGGGGCTATTTAAGGGTATATCTCCTTGGCACAGTACAGCACAGTGCAAAAATACATACTCGGGGGATGTAATTAGGACAGTGCTCTGCCCCAGATAACGAGCTCTTGAGGGACACGGGCAATGCTAGGCAGAACAGAGCTCTGTGCTGACAGCTCCCATTTCTGAGCCTATAAGAAGCCAGTACCTGACTTCAGCCAGCTGTTGTAGAGCTCATACACCATCTTTCTCCCACAGCTACATCTTTCTGACACCTTTGGCCAGTTAGTGATCTTTCGCCCATGTTTTGTGTTGTGTTAGCACATCCATACATTCCTGAACCAATTCTGAATACCCTGTGCTTTACAGGGACCCCCTTATTTTCTTTCAGATGGCTTTTTCCAGAGCCATCCTCAGACCATAAGGCCATGACAGAGGAAGGCCAAAAGCACTGCTGGGATTCTGGGGAAAGGTATGAAAGCAGGGTCTAAAATTTACAAATAGAAATAACAGTGTGTCTATGGCACAAGAATTTTATTTTGGACTCAGCAATCTCTCACGTTTCTCATGCTTCAGGAACTCCTGGGAGTCCTAACTTTATCCCTCCACACTCTCACTATTCACTCTTCACTGAATTAATGGAACTAGCCAAAGGAAAGTCATTGCTATTTTACAGCATAAAAATTCATTTCCACAGCTTTTTAAAATTCACTCAGGTGTTGCAGGAACCCGGGCTACTCTACTGAACTGAAGCAAAGCAGAGTGCAGCATAGAAATGAATTCAGAGCAGATATTTCAGTTGCCAGACAAATTACTGGGAGTATCACACACCTGCTATCACCTCTGCTTCCATTTCATTTTACCGTTAGAGCAGATCTATCTGCTTTGGTTTTCTCTCTGTGTGTTTCTGAGGATTGGAAGAACGTTTGAACGGGCTCTGCTCTTGCAGAGCACTTTCATCAGTAAAAAAGCCTGACGTGGCACACACAGCAGCAAATTTTCCATCGTTCATTTGCACACTGAACTTCCCTGATCACTGCAGCATTTTTCTACATGCAGTTCTGACAGTAAAAAGAAACACTAGCAAAGCACAGAGAAGAAGAAACCAATAAAATAAGGCGCATTAGGGAAAAGTTTAAATATAGATCTTAGTGTGATATTTGGAATCTAGATATTCAGAAGCGTATTAGAAAGTAGGCAGGGAAGAAAATAAAATGAGTTAATGTGTCGGTCTGCTTAACAGTAATCTCACTCACTATTTTCAGTTCATGCTAATCAGCTCCTTCTAATTACTGTGCTGTATCTGCCCTGTCAGTCCTGATGTAGTCCCTTACAGGCAGCACTGTATAGCTCCACTCTTTTTCTTTTTTAGACAGTATGGCTGCTATCCAAAGGCTGCATCTTTGGATGCAGATGGCAGATTCAGAAGGGTTTGATTTAAACAGAAACATTCAAGTTCTAAAACTGAAACCTGTTGAAATACCAGCCAGCCTAGAATAAAGTCCAGAATGAATTTCCGTGAAAAATCTATTCACAATAAGAATCAGAAAAAAACACAGTTGTTCTTCTGTCCTCAAACACTGAACTGCCCAGGAAGTCTTAACACAAGGTACAAAAAGAGAGATGTAGGGAGTTGCACTAGATTTAACATTGATATTTGTGAAGCATTTATAATACTAGACCACCTTTAGTTAACCCCATCTGCAAAGACAGTGGAAGCAATAGATCATCCAGAAGTTCCTCACCACTGGGTCATCTTTAGGTTTGAACATGGTAAATGTACATTGTCAGGTTCAGAGTGCAGGTTTAGCAGAGGGAAGAATGAGCATGTTTTGAGAAATGTGGGCACATTTTACTCACTCTCTCCACAACACCATGTAAAGAAGGCTTTAGTTTGCTTAAAAAGTTAGGTTTCTTAAAAAAAAAAAAAAAAAAAAAAAGTGCTTAAATATATCTGCATTTGCTGCAGGTGCAGAAAAGGGCTTCAAAGCCGTATGGCTTTTCCACATCACCCAGTGCTAAGAGTCCCAGAGTATTTGATCCTATCCCCCTCCAGTAACCCAGGCAATCCACTACAGATGGTACAAAGCTCCTGATGAGAGTGTTTTTGTCATTAAGTGCATATTAAGAGCACTTTCAATAAGTGTTCCATCCCCAAAACAGCTAGTTACACACTTGAAGTGTGAATATTCCCTGTGAAGTCAGTCAATGACATCAGATAAATCCAACTCCTTGTGGAATATGTCTCTTGTACTCAACTAATCCTGAGAAGTTCAGGACATTTGCTGAGTCAGAAAGAAAGAATTATATTTTCACCATAAGTTACAAGAGGGAAAGGTAATCTGGATAATTGCCAGGTTATGATGAAGGATCACAAAATCATCACAGGATGTTGATGGCAGTATCATCTCAGCTGCTTTAGAGATGTAAATTTGTGTGCTTTTGATCTGTTTTATAAATTCCTACCATTTTCCCTGTCTTCGTTTTGCTGGCTCCATAGCCCATTAGGCTGCAGTCCTGCTGCTCCCCCCGATGGAGTTGAGTTGGACGTTGTAATCAGCAGTTCAGATAAAGGTTCACAGGAAAGTGCCAACGGATTTTTAAAAAATATGTTAGTGACCGAAACAAAGAAGTGTTTGCAATCAGCATGACAATTAGCTGCAATACCATTAACAAACAACAGACTTGAAATCCTTACTCTAATGAATAAAAATAAATAAAAAAAAGAGTCACCCACAATAGTCCCCATGAGGTGAAATAAACCTTTGAATGTTCATAGTGCTTAACCGACACAATAAACCCAATGCTTCCATCTGCATATCAGTCCATAGCCAGAAGCAACGTAAAGGCAGTGGATTTATGTTATGGGGGCAGTGGAGACTTGGTCATTTTGGGTCGTTTTTGCTTATTCATGTTCATTTGATGAAGTTTCCATATATAGTAAGACTGAGTGCTCTGCGTGTGTTCTAGTAACCCAAGATCGTACAAATCTGTAAAACAAGATGCATTCAATTCCCCGTCAAGACTAAGAATTAAGGATAGGGAGTAAAGACTCTGATTAAACTTTACTTAACCAGTCATTAAACAATCACCTGTTAAGTCTACACCTGACCATTTTTAATTTTAAACATTAGCCACCCAACTCCTTTGCAGCTACAGGAAGCCTGGGCTTTGGGTGAAGTTAAAGATTTGCAGTCTAGGACCTGTCATAATGGCAGTGCTGTGTGCAGTGGGCTACTGGACACTACAGTGTCAGTCCACCTTTGGTGTGTTGAAACAGAAGCAAAAACATGTGCAAAGCAGTCCAAATACCAAGTCCAAATGGTACTGCTAGTGGAAGCACTTCCAGACTTGCAAGAGCAGGAAGTGAAAACATTCAACTGGAAGCTGTTTTGTCTGTTGTTGATTTACAGCTTCCAGAAAGTTTATGATAACTTTGTAATAACTACAGGTGCTTTGCTTTAGCTTTCAGACATACACATAGCCATACATTTTGTCCTCTGAAGTCTGAGACTTCTGAGATTCATTAAAGAGAGTATTCATCGTGTTAAGGGTACATTAGTAGCATCCACTGTAAGTATTAATTTGCTGCTGTGAAGTGATAATTGCAGAAGATGATGATTGCATCAACCTTCGCCAAGTTTGGCACTTGCAGAGGTCCTTGAACCCTCACTTTAGGCACTCAGGGGGATGTAAAGTGTACTTCTGTCTTTCCCATCAGCTTAAAAACTTATGATCCATTTTAGATTACTAACAACTACAAAACTTGCCTTTTTACTGTTTGTTAACTGCTAATAAAAGTCATTTTTCGAAACAGACCACATCCAACATGGGTTTGATGAGAAGAGTATTCCTAGAACCCATATGACTGGGTGACAGAGAGAGGAGACAACCCTAGGAGGACTTCTGCATAAGACCTATTTTTTTTAGGGGCCTCTAGTAGCTGACCCAAAAAGGCATCGTATCTGAAGAGGCCTTTTGGATCAGATTCCTCAAAGAAGTAGAATGTAATACTTTTCATGCAGTCTGTAGCCTGTAAAGAGAAAGACAGCCCAAGACCAAGATTCCAGCCAGGTTTTCTTCATCCTGAAGAAACCATCTAAAAAGCTCAGATGAATCCTTCCCTAGAAATGCCTGTTTCTTCTAGGAAAGGAGGAGCCCAGGATGGCCAGTTCAGATATGGTTTCTACACTAAACTTAGATGAATACACCTCACCTTGTATATCCAAACTGCCTTCCAGACTAAAAATCTGTTACCAACTGCTGTCAAGTCCGGATGTGGAAAACTTACACTTATACATTCTTGGTTTTATTTATTGTTTTTTTTGTTTTATTGTTTGCTTTATTTTATTTTTTTCCATATTGTGGAGAATATCTTAGTTAATATGTTTGAATAAACCATCCCTTTGCCACAGCCAAACTTACACCGTTGCTAACATCTTGGCAGTACATGGACGTCTGATGGCAAATCTAATCTGAGACTATCCAGAAAGCCTAATCTGAGGACAATTTTGTACCTTAATAGAGGGATCAGGGTTAGAGTTGATTATAAGAGATTCAGGAAATATGCTATCCTAATCATCGTTCCAGGATCAGTCTGTCAGATTTACTCTGGCTTTGTCAGTCATAAGCCTGTAGGTGGTTGCACACTGCTGCCTCATTACACAAACACTTGACCATGCATTTATCTACAGGTATGATAGAGGTCTGGCTCAGTTCAGCAGGATTCTGACCATTCTCACAACCAGGTCAGCTTAATAGCAGTATTGGATCTGCTTAGAGCACCCATTTACATGTATAATGCCTGAGTTTTCCTGCGTAGGATATGTGTTGGTCCATATTTACCAGCCACTGAAATCAACTGGTGAGAAATGTTGGTGCAATTCTTCCCAGAATTAATTACCTCTGTAGGTGTTTATCTAGGTTGGAGGATTTTTTTTTTTTCTAAAAGACAGATTAGCCTTTTTATTCCAAGCTTAGAAACAAGAGTTACTATTTAATAATATCAATCTAACTCATTCCAAATTCTGCCAGACGTTATTTCTCAACAGACAAACCCCATCTGCTGCAATGGTCTTACAAGGAAACAGATGATAACTGACTTCTGGCACTCATATACTAGCTTCCCTTTAGCTAAACTTCAGAAGGATTAAATATGAGGAAGCAGAGGCCGATATGTCATCAAACAGGAATTCTATTAATGGGCAATTTCTAGGGTTTCTTAGGGAAAATGCAGTACCAGGATTGGTCCATGGGAAATGTTCCTAGTAATACTCATGCCTGAAAGGAAAGGAAAGTATTTCCCAACTCACAATTTCTTCTATGCAACCAACTGTGAAGTTTTCATTTGTAGGTTAGTTTTCCCATCAATTCTTTAATTAGAAAGTCAGCAGAAGAATGTTAAATATTTTGTTGCCCTGTATTAAAAACCTACATGCAAATTTAGCAAAGGAAAGCAATTTTATTTCTTCACTAGGCATTAGTTGCTCTGGCAATTTCAGGCTTGAAAGCTTTAGAGTCATTGTAGGATTCTACAGCAATACAAAGCAACCTTCATAAAGGAACCAAGTGCTTTAGTCATAGAAGACCAGATTCTGGCATCATAAAATGCTTCCTCTGCTGATTTGTTATAAAAAGGATTACACATGAAGTATGCCATCCTGTAGAGTTAGCTAAAGCCTTTTGTTCTGATTTCTCCCCTCTTCTCAAATCCCAAGTTATCTCACTGGTGTGTGGTGATACTTTAAATCTGGTCCAGCTGATGTAAATTTGGAGGATATAGGCTAAAAATGCCACTTTCTATTTGATTTAGCACATGTCTGACTTGCAGTGGAGGTGCAGGCAAAGTCCCTCCAGTAGCTTCTGATACTTCCTCCATTTTTCCAGAACAACAGACAAGAAAATAATCATATGCAGGCCCAAAATACAGCAGCCTAGAGATCTTTGGGGTACACTGTGAGAAGCCTTACTGACACAGGGAATGAATGGAGCAACATAAACACATGCTGAGCAATAGTTAGCAGGTAGATTTACACCCTGGAGATGCTAACTCTGTCATGCTTGACAAAAGCATTAGGAGATTCCCTATATTTAGGGAATTCACTGAATTGTACCAGTAAAGAGGAATTTAAAAAGTTGTTCATAGCAGATACTTCTTTCAGAAATGCAGCACAGTCACACATGGCTCCTTACAACATTATAGATATACACTTTTGTGTCGGAAAAAAAGGTGTGCAGGTAACTCTGCTTGAATAATGGCCCTCTCTAATAACCATCTCCTGCTAAAACAGTGGAAAGTTGGCCTTTTTTTTCTTGCGCCGTACCAAAGCTCATAAATATATTTAACCATGAGGCTTCTAACCCTGCATGTTCTTCCAGACTGTGTTGGATCCCAGCACTTGTGGATGATTCGGTTTTGCTCACAGCGGGACGGCTATTAGACTCAGTACAGATTTGGTGAAATCCTGGATGGCATTTTGAAACCTGCTTTGGATTCAGAAGTCTAGTTTCCTATCACAGAAAAGACTCATCACAATAAAGATTTCTAAATTATTTCATTTAAAGCTTTAGTTAAGTGGGCAAATGGGGAGAATATAAATTCCAAGAGATTACAGGCTTTGGAAAGCAGAAATATCTCTTGGATATCCAAGAGGCAAAGAGAGTGCAATTTTTCCCAGCTACTTTCCCACCTTACTAGTCAAGGTGTCTCTTGCACCTTGTGCTGCCTGCAAAGGACTGGAGAGGTTGGCAGATTTCTGCCTGAAAATCTCGCATAATCTATTCCGAGTGAATAGCTCTTCTCTGACTAAAAGGCTCCTCTAGCACTGAACTGTGCTATTGCCTGGAGAGCTTTGCATTTCCCACCTAGGTAATTCACAAAAATGGCTTCGCGGCCAACTTTGCCCTTTACCTGATCAGCTCTTCTCAAGATCTTTCAAAAGTTCTTTTTATTTTTTTTAACAAGATGAAGATTTATGACTTACAAACACGCAACTTGCCTCAAAGTATCCTCAAGTTGTTGGGCACTGAAATGTGCCTTGTCCCATGCAAAGGTGCAAAGGTCCACTGCAGACAGAAGACAGGGTCTGACAACCAGCACACTCATGAGAAACATTTCATATTTAAAACACCAGATCTGTCCAGCTAAGAATAAAGTTTCAAATATTAGGAATTATATATTTATCTAGATATCCACTACTGTGGCAAATTTACAGAGCCAGCAATAAAGATGTGAATTTATACTTGCTATGCCTGCAACCTTGCCCAATGCTAGCAGGATTATGCCTGTACCAGCTTGGAGGAGATAATTAGCATGGTCTCATCCAAGCATGCAGAATGTGTTTATCCACTTAAACTGTTTATTTCCTTCAAGAAATATTTAACCTCCAGCAATTGCAGACATTGAATATTTCCAAAGCTAGACTCTTTTTTTTTTTCTTTTTTTTTTGCATTCATGAATCAGCTGTGGTCTACTGTGGCATTATATATTCTATTCAATAGCAACATATTATGTGAGTTTACACCCCATTTTTTGTGTAATAAATGATATTCAAAATTGCATGTGCTACAAATTAAATTAGTTAAATTGAACTAGTTAAATATAAATTATTTTAATATATTCAATTCTGTACAACATGCTGACAAATTTATCAGATAAAGGCAGAAGAATTTTTCATTTCTAAACATACAAGAAAAAAAATCTTTCCTCCTTGTAAAATGTTCTTTCAGAGGTAGTGATAGAAGACAACATCTGTTGCTCAGAAAAACACATGAGCACATACTTAAGCCACCGGCATCAGCTAGATTTAAGTATATTCTTGAATAGGTATGGGATGTAAGCAAGTGTTTATGTTCTCCATGATTAAGGCCTATTTCCATATGAGTGCTTATAGGAGCTTTGCCCAGAAAAATAAAGGCAAATCACAAGTGCATCCAAGAATATGCACTCTGTAAGCAAAGCTGACTGAATAACCTATAGCAGTAAATGCAGAGTAGAGAGTTTCTTTTTAAGTTCTCTAAGTGACGAGAGCTTTTTAACCCAGACTATAGACATAAAATACATGCTCTGAAACGAAAATCCAAATGCAAAATGCCCTGCAATAGATTTTGGTGTGGAAACTAACTGCTTTTAAAAGCACATGTTAGTGCAGAATACGGGTTTGAGCACAGGATCATAATATCTAACTTTAAAATAACGCTGTGCAAAATGAATTTGGTTACTTCCAGAGGGAAAGAGAGACAAATAAAATTTTCTAAAATTAAAAAAGAGTCAACAAAAGCTCCACAGACAGTCTTGAAGCCTCCATCTTCATAGGTACTCAAAATTCAAAACTGGACAGTCTGTAGTTGGCTGCTGTAGTTGACCTCTCATTGAGCAATGTGTTGCACTAGATGATCTCCAAAGGTCCCTTCCCACCACAACAATCCTATGATTCTAATCTCTTGATACATTCACACCTGTTGCTTAACCCGAACTCACTTCTATTCCTTTTTTAAATACTAGTAAAAAGGACTAAAGAACAGTTCCTCGAATCTCAGAATTCAGCTATAGGAAATGCAGATCTGTTGTGAATATTGATATAATATAGTTACAGATGATTTCAGGGTCTCGACTAGAGATAATAAACTTCATTTGAAGTTTTCTCCAAGAGTTTTTTGACGTATTTCAAAAAAAATTATTTTTCTTCTTGAAAGAGGAGAAACTTTCATTTAAAAAAAAATTTCAAATCGAATGAATGTTTTTCTTTACCTTTGGTAGTATTTGTTTACTGAGTTTCAGATATTAAACCCTAAAGAATACAAGATTGCCTCAGGAAGTGATCTTCTTCATATCCAGTTTTTACATCAGAGGGATTAGAAAATGCAAAGAAAAACAAAACAGCAACAACAGGAAATGATCTGTGTCATTTTGCTTCATTTAAGTTTGGATGGTACTTAGGACATTTCCTTTAACAGACAATAGATGGATGACATACTGTTAGTGACCCCACAAATATTTCTGTTTACTATTTTTCCTGTATACTACCCACTAATATGATTTACAGAGATGCAAACTAGAGGGGACTGAAAAGAATACTATGGAATTGTAAGAAGTGAAATATTTTCAATAACATGAGACAAAAGAAACTGATGAACTGGAAAAATGTCATGATGAAAATTAAATTCTTTAAAAATAGCAGTTTCCTAATCGTTTTGGAAATTGGATCAAATTCAGAAATGTTCCATCAAAAAAGTGGAGAAATGGTCCTTTAAGGAGTCAATATATTTCTTCTGAGCATTGTTTTAAAGGCAACATGCTCTTTTCACTTTTTTATATTCCAACTTTTGTTGGACTTTTGTTTGACTTTTGTTTAAAACAAATATTAAATAACTTGGAAATTAATTGAAACAGTTTTTTTGTTTAAAATAAGTATTTCATTCAATGCTCTTGTTTCTGTCAAAAACATATTTTAGTTTACCTTGATACAACCATTTTTCTCCTTGTTAGCAAACCAAGAAATCTGTAATTTACAACTACTGAATAATACTTTGATTCACTAATAAATTCCCATAGAAAAACAGAAGTTTCTTTGTTTTTACTAATTAAACTTCAAAGTAACAAAACTAACTGAATACAGTAAGGTGACATAAAAAAATGAATTTCCTTCATGTACCTTGGTGAAATTTTGTGGCTTCTCCTACATTCACTGTTACATTAAGTGAGCAGAACAGCCCTCCTGGGTTTAAAAGAAAACTCTGTATCTTAAAAAGTTAAGCAAATTTGTCAGCAATCACCAAGATAACATCAGCAAGAAAACCTCCCTAAAGATCAATGGAATGATTAAAGGGAGATTGGAGGACACCTTTAGCCTCATAATCATCTATACAAGCATTTTGTAAGTAAATTAGATAATGTAGGATGTATGATGACTCAGACATGCTCTCAGACACCTCCAAAATTGGTTAGCAAGACTGATCAGATGAAGATCACTGAGTCCTTGGAGAACAGTTTGTTGGGTCAAGTGATTTCCAAAAGTAAATGGACTCTCAGAATGTATTTATATCCATGGAGCTATTTTTTTTTTTTTTTTTTTTTTGCTTGATGCTAAAGGCACAGAGTGTAACTACTGGTGATAAATTTTATTGAAGTCTACCTGTGCTGGAGCAGTGCAGTGTTATTATTGAAAATTCATCTCAAACTGTATTAATTTGTTCTGAGCTATATGTCATTCTGCAGCATTTCAGTTATTATCAGAGAGTATGTTACATCAAAGAATAAGAATACTTTCCTGAGGTCTACCTAGATGACATGGTAGAGTCATGTCATCTCTCATGGTAGAGTAGGGAATAGGTGGGTTGTTTCACTGTAAAACTAAAAAAAGGCATAGTTCGACTCTTTTAATAAATGAAACACTTATTTAAAAGAAAACTTACCTCTCCACACACCCCTCTTTCCAGCATTAATAGGTCCAGCAGTACACACTTTCTACATTTTTTGTTCTTTTTTTTTCCAGGATACATATGCACAATCTATTGTTTGGCTAAAGTAATTAGACATAGGACAATTTTGTCTTTCTTAAATGTGTTGAAACCAATAGGATTTAAGTTAAGGTTGAATTCGATCTATGGTTTCATGAACTCTCTCTACAAAGAAAACATATGATTGCCATACAGATTCCACATGGATGTCTCTCTGATCATATGTCTTCATTGGAAAGCTAGTGTGTTTTTACATGCTATTAAAACTAATTACTATGATGACAACTAACAAGCATAAAACAGCATAGAGGGAAGGACAGTTCATAGTGTTCATACATATTATCATGACAACGTGAAGTCCAAGATATTCTGTGAGGTGACTTTAAAAAAAAATTACAAGGACAGTGTTCTAAAGAGAATTATATCTTGTAATCTTGCATCACAAAACAAAGAAATCTCTTTTTTTTCCTGGAAGAAGAAAATAAAATGTCATCTCTGGAGCTTCAGAAACAGGTTGTAAATATAAAAGATATACAAAGTTGTAAAGAACAAAAACATCAACTAAATCTAGCAGGAGATGAGACCTTGTAGAAAGGAGAGAGCAGTAATGAGATTTTTCACACTATCTTTTATAACATGCTCCAAAGCAAGTTGAAACAAAATGATCTGTGTGAAATTCTTGTTGGACAGAAAACTAATTGGCAAACCAAAGCCAGAGAGTAATTACCAGAAAGTTGCATCGGTAGTTAAACTTGAAAATTTTACCAAGTGCAGCTGCTCTAGGGATTTGTCCCTGTACTTCTGTCCAATCACCCTTATCATCAATAAACAGAGAAACTGAATTTTCAGCTAATACAAATGGAAGGAGCTGAGATTGAAATTCAAGGTGACCTTGATAAACTTGAAATTGAAGAAATGACCTGGCAACTTAAAACAAAATTGAAAAAAATACTGCGCTTGATCCTACAAAAGATCAGCTTCACAAGCGCATATTGGGTAACAGCTACTTAGAAAACAATTATTCAAAAATAGATGCAGGTATCTAAAAGGATCGATCTAAAAGGATCACAAGACAAACAAAGTCAACAATATCAAGCTTCTGCAAAAAAAAGTCAAGCGTATCAGTGGGACACATAAATACAAATATAGCCTTCAAAATGCATGAAGTAAACCCTCTGCTCTCCAGCTTAGGTAAATTCTCAGCAGGAGAGTGTGTGCAAATTTAGTCAGTACAATTGTGGAAAGAATGGGAAACACTCTTAAGTCCAGAAGAAAGCAACAATATGATCAAGGGACTGCAAAATATTGAAAAATTGAAGAGATTGTTTGATCCAGAGGGGAAAAAAAAAAGGCAGTAGAATCAGACAACAGTACGTTTCAAATACCGAAATGGTATCCGCAAAGACGAAAGAAGCAAATTGTTCAAACCCTGAGGCGTGACAAAATTGTCAAGATCTAAAACTGCAATAAGAAAGACTTTGGTAGACAATAGAAAAAGATTTTTAACAGTAAAGACTGTAAAACTTTGTAAAAATATGGCTTCAGAAACTTATAGATTTGAAGGTTTCTCTAAGACAAGTTAGACAAACTTCAAAATAGCTTACTCAATAATGGTTAGGGCTGAAGAGTGGGTAAAAGACATTTTATGGTGCTTTTATGACCTATTTTCTATGATTCTAGAAAACAAACTTCTTGTTCTTTTTGCTTGTCACTTGCCTCCTCCAAAAGTAAACAATTTGTGCACGGAAAATACTTAGTCTGCTGTTGATTATACTCCAGCACGTACAATGTTGGCTAAAGCTGTGCTGTTGGCTGAAGAAAGCAAAATAATGTTGGTTTTCCTACAGCTCCCTTCATTTGTATGCCTTAGAGTCCTTGACAAAGGAAAGAAATATCATCACCTCCCTACACAAGAGATAAAAAAGTAAATCTTTCCCAAAGCCAGTCACAGAGCCAGTGACAGAAAAAGGAAATCATGTCTCCCTAGTTCTTATCTTCTGTGTAACATAACAGGTAGACCAGTTCGTTTGCTGACTCACCTGCTTGATTCATGTTGTATATCTCTGAATTCTAAAATATAATATTTTTGGACATCATCACTACTTTACACTTTAACACAAGCCTGCGAAGAAGGCCTTGAGCTACTCAAAGTAACCTTGAAGCTGGCCTTGCTTCAAGTGGGGAAGTAGGACTGGATGACCTCCAACGGTCCCTTGCAGGCTAAATTATTCAGTATCTTGCATGTGCCTGATGGAGAAAGTGTTATGACCTGTAATACTGATCATATACATGCTGCTATAAGAGTGGGAGAATAGAACCTGCTCCCCGCCCTCTTCCCCCCAAAAAAAGGATGGACTCCAGTGCAAACATACTCATCTTACCTCTGGAACCATGACTGATCATCCTCCCTGTTTTTGCCATTTCTAGAATCCATAGATATATGATTGAACTGGTATCTCACTGATGCCTTTACACGAGTCCAATCACCCACAGCATAGGTAGAGCGAAACTGCAGCTCTTAAAACCATCTGACTATCTAGTGCTGTCCATATCCCTTCAAGCAAATGCTTTCCTCTCCCTGACTTTGCAGTCTGACAATTTGCAGCAATGCTCAACACATAAGGCCCCATCGTGGGGTTTCCAGCCCAGCGACTGCTGCACACTATGTTAGCACTTCACAGGAACTAAAGGAGCTGCTGCTGAGCGGCTGCATGTCTGCTCCTAGGCAGGAGTGTAAACTGAGCTGGAAGGGTTGCTTCTGTCCCCATCACTGCTGTGGTCACCAAAAGTGTTAAATCTGTGCTTAAATGTAGGTCACTGTAATTGCAAGTGTCACTTTCACTCACGCATGGGACTTTTTCTTACCCTCCTCCATCAGAAAGTGTCCCCATTTCTGTTACTACTAATAATAAGAGATAATAACACTGTATTACTAAAATGAAACTCATAAGGCAGTAATTACACATCTGAGATCACATAATAATACATAAAGCAAAGGGAACTAAGTGCTGACCGACCCGCAAGATGATTCATGACACAATAACAGTCAGGTTCCACCCCAAGACAGAGCCTCTGTGCATCTCTCTGAGATGGTGCCAGAGCTGAAGGGTGTTGAAGGTGGGCCTGCATGCACAGCTGCCTCCTGCAGCCAGGATGCCCACAGCACCCACCCAAAAGAGTGCCCAGTGCTGAATGCCACTGCAACTCTGCCTTCTGTCCTTACAGCACCCACCCAAAAGAGTGCCCAGTGCTGAATGCCACTGCAACTCTGCCTTCTGTCCTTACAGCACCCACCCAAAAGAGTGCCCAGTGCTGAATGCCACTGCAACTCTGCCTTCTGTCCTTGCCCACAGCCATCTTGGATTTCTTCCCACTAAATCCCTAAATGTCATGTCTCCATCAAGGCAGTGAACACCATGTGCACAGATGACTAGCACAGAACTGCACTTTTAGTTTCCAGTTCCAAGAAAAACATTCTGATAAGCACTTTGTTTTATTCTTTCCCCCTTCAAACCCCACTAAAGCCACAAGAAGTCCAAACAGCTCAAAGTCTTTTTTTTTTTTTTTTTTTAACTATCTTCAGCTGACCCAGTTTATGACAGAAGAAAAACTGTTGACCTTGAGGACCGAATTTCAGAGCTTTTGTGCATGGAAGCTTTGCATTGCCTTCACCACAAGCAGGAGCAGCACATGTGGTACAGGCTTAACCTCTCGTCAGATATATCAGACAAAATCATCCCCTCCTCCTCCTTCTCCTCTTCTATCAGCTGTTCTAAATGCTTCTAAATAAAGCACGTGAACCATTTAGACTCTAACGTAGGTTTATACAACACAATCTAACACTTGTCAGAATGGCTTATCAGCTTTGGAATGAGTTTGCCTGACTGCTGGGTCCCAGTGGCAAACAGTGAAAAAGTAGTTTTATTTAATGGAGCATGTGTTTGCATTTTCTTTTTTTATGACTATGGAATCCTGACACAGAAACAGGAAGCCAAACTTCCATTCTTTTAGACTTTGGAAACTCTGGAAAGTTTCCAGAGACTTTGGGCACTTTCTAGAGCACCCACAAATTTCAAGGTAGTCAAACTACAGATGATCAAAGCGTATGGATTGCGGATACTTGCACTTGGATACTTCTACTCTTCAATCTGTGGCCATTTCTGCCTATCCTTAAAATGCTTTAAGCTAAATCAAAATAGCTATATTAAGTGCATAGATAAATAAAAGCCAACTTGTGTTAGCACTTAGTAGATCAGGCTTTAGAAACAAATGTCTAAATCAGAGGGTTTATATTTCACAGTCTAAAAAGATAATGTCATCATTTACCTGTGTGACTTAAATTGATTGTGTCTCTTTCCATTTCTCCTCTCCCCGGTGCATAGTGTCCCTCATCACTCACCTTCTCTCTCCCACAAAATGTTTCAATATTTTTGCTCAAGGATTCTACATTCTACTATTGTAGACTGTTTATTATTGTTAGAGTAATAGGCTTGGAAATAAAGCCACAATAAAAAAATCTAGTCTCTAAATGTCAGTCATAGGGATCTAGATTAAAGATAGTACAGTTGGACCTGTCCAAGACTGTCATATAAATCCACATTGGACAGCTTCACTAACTTATCCTCATACTAGCCAAACAATGCCAGAACTTCAAGAAAATAAAAGCTGACAACAACAAAATGAACATCAGTGCACTTCCTAGGTTTGAGGAACAAACAAATTGGTGCTGTCAAAAGAGGGTTATAATCAATGTTGCCAGCTTCTCAAAATTTCATTGCATATCTCAGGAAATACTTTCTGCATTTTCAGAATTTCTCAGATTCTTGAATCACAGGAATCTATGCCTCTCTTTTCTCCTAATCCTCACTTTTGTGAAGAAAATATTCCTACTAAGAATTAAAAATGGTAAATAAGTCACTAAATTAACACTGATTTCTCAAAGTATTTCTCTCTGAGAATATAATATTATTCTCTTATAATCTCTGAGTTTACCTTCAAGAAGAAAGACAAAATGCAAAACCTGGAGTACTATCCTGGCTTTCAGGACACATAGATTTAGGTCTTCCATGTGTGTGGATTTAAGACAGGCGAGATGTAGTGAACCTGCTTGGCTGTATGAGAAGCACTGGCCCCAGCTGTCTCTTTCTTGTGTCTTCAGCCCACTTTCCTACTCCTCAAGGACTATCAGGTATATTATCATGCCGTGATCATGTAATTAATGAAGAGAGACAGGTACTGTGGATATGCTTCTCCTAGCCATTATTTCACATTTATTTTCAGATGAGATCAAATACATTTTTAGGAGCACCTGTTTCTTGTTCTCTCTTCAGAGACAGGTTGCATGTCCCCTGCTATTCTAGTCTGGGAAAACATCCTTTAATTCAATTCAAAATATGATGCTGCTTTAGTTTTTGGGATGCAGATCCCAAACCACAGTGATACCTATCATATCCACTCATACATTTGTTGTCTTAAAAAGACACTCCACTGTCTCGTCAACACTGATTAAACAAGCTTAGGGCAAACATGGGGATCTCATCCAACTGAGGAGGCAGAGTTAAGAACAAAGAGTGGGGAAAAATGAGTATGACGAGAAGAACAACTTCTTACAGGGAAGGGAAAGGAGAGGTGCATTTTGTAAACAAATTCAACACCAGTTTTATAAATGCCCCATAAGTCAGTTTAAGAGTCATGTCCCTTTTCACCTTGTCTAAGTCATAGTTCCTCTAAGAGTCTGTTCTCCTTTCAAGGTGTTTAAGATCCCTCTTGAAACCTACCTTGGAAGTCAGCCAACATGTCTCTGCCACTGTGCAGAGGATCTGCACCTGAATACCAATTGGTAGCACTGTGTAATCTCTGAGGTTTGATCTATTCACCTAATGCAGAGGAGAGGAGAGACTGAACTTTGAGCAATTTACTAAAGTAAACATGATGAAACAGAAGAATGGGACTAGATATATGATTTTTTTTTTTGCCATCCATGTGGCACAATATAGATGTGTCACTAGAATTCTGGGTATCTCCTATGCTCCTGATCTCCATAGATCAAACCAGTTCCCCTCCCACAACTGGAAGGCCACAAGATGAAATAGATAAAAGACCCTTAAAAACATGTAACACTATAGTTCAGGGACATCTACCTTTGCGACTTCAGTGTACCATGGAAACGTGCTTGCATTAACAGCCAGTTCAACATCATGATCTTTTAATGCCACTAATGCTCATCAAAGAGATAGAAAAATGTTGTGTTGAAGTGGGCAGCTCCTCCTTCTGCAAGATCAAGGCTTTTTGAAACACTTTTGTGAACTCATGCAGAGCCAGCTCCTGCCAAGCCTGCAACAACCACAGAACAAGAGGAAAGAGAACAGAGAACAGACAAGCCCTTTTTTTTTTTTTTTTTTTCCCCCCCCATGATATGTTAGTCTCTGAAGGAGCTAGACAATGTCTTTCTGGCTTTAGTGGTAGCTGGGGTATAGCTATGAAAAAGACTCTAGATAATAAAACCAGGGAGGTATTCCAGCCTCTATTTGATGCACTCAGTCTAAGTTCATAGACCTCTTGTGCCTCAGTTTGGTTATACAAGCATAATGTTTCCCTGGCTCTGAAGGGCACCACAGTAGCTGGAAATAAGCTTGGGCAGCTCAGCTGGAGTAAGGCATATGTTGAAGAGTCCTGTTATCTTGGGGAACTCTTAAACTGATGGTTCCTTTATCATAATTAGTCTTCTCCAGGAAGTTTATGGTTTCTTGGATCAAGCATGTTGAATGCCCTGCTTGCATTTTTTCCCAAATCACTAACAGACAATTTTGATTCAGAACATTAATTTAGCCATGCTCTTATTTGTAATTATTATTGAGTCAGCAATCTCGCTTCAGCCCAGAATATGCTCAGATATTGATTCTTTCTCATGATTCTGCATGTGTTCATTAAAGAATGAATTGATAACTGTCGAAATGAAAAATAATATCAGGCACTTTCTCTATAATAAATGTGAGACATAAGTCATAATTTTTCAAGGTATGGAAAGGAAAAAAAGACAGTGACTTCCTGTTCCATCAAAAACAGACAAAGCAGTGGAGAGCTTGGTCCTAATAAATATTTGAACAGACATTTGGTGAAGAAAGGCTGGTGTAAGTCATAGAGTCAATAAAATTCTAGTCAATAACCAATATACTTAAGCTGTGCTCATTAGATGAAATGATTTGTAAAAGGGCATTAGTTTTCTGGAAACATAAATTTTGGAGAATTAAGGAAGGAAAGAGACAGATGTTCCCAAAATGCACTCCATTTCAGAATTGCATGTATAAAGATTTACCAGTTATTTTTATCTACTCTGAAAATCATATAAGTGTCCAATCTTTTAGAAACACAACAGAGATAATTCTTGAGGAACAATCCAAAAAAAAAAAAAAGAAATCAGATCTGCTTAGGAAAGATATGGAAAAAGTAAAAAGGAAAGAGTAAGGAAGGTCAACTTCATTGATAAAAGCAACATTTTGGGACTAACACTTTGAGTCTGTTTCCAAAAAGGAAATGTTTTGAAGTTTTTTCTCTGAATGTCAAACTACTTTCAACTTTTGCAGCAGGCAAAAACTTGTGTAGGGGATAAATTATTTGCCTAGACAAAAGAGCAGTTTCAGCAGGCAACAGGTACATTTTCTTAAGGAAAAATACAGAACATGCTTTATCCCCTCCTAGGTCACTTATAGACATTTATTCTGTATTCAACAGCTTCCCTCAAGGTCTGGGAGAGGATCAGAACATTTTACAGAACTGGCTTATATTTTCTTTTGAAATTATCAGTAGCATAGCATTTCTTCCTTTCTTTTTGAACATTCTTGAAGGAAGTCTAGCAAAACACCTTCTGCTGAATGAGGTGGGGAACATGGTACCAAAGGACACAGAAAAGGCCAAGGTACTCACTGTCTTTTTTGCCTTGGTCTTTACTGGTAAGACCCATTCCTTAGGTCCCTGAGACCAGAGGGGAAGTCTGGAGCAAAGAAGCTGTGCCCTCTGTGGAAGAGGATCAGGTTAGGGAAAACCTTGAATACACTGGTCATGCACAAGTCCCAGGAACCTACTGTGATACACCCTGAGTGTCCCATGAGTTGGACAATGCCACTGTGAGAGCACTCTCAGTTGCCTTTGAGAGATTATGGCAACCGGGAGATGCTCCTGATAGCTAGAAGAAAGCAAACATCACTCCTGTCTGCAAGAAGACTGATCTAGAAAGCTCCAAGTTAGTCAGCCTCACCTCAGTCCTTAATAAAATGATGGTGAAAATAATTCTGGAAATCATTCGCAAACTTGTGAAGCACAAGATCATGATTTGGATTTTTATGAAGGGGAAATCGTGCTGAAAAAGGAGGGTAGTTCTGAGATCACCCTTTTGCTCTCTTAACGATGTTGCTACAGCAGATGGATCATCAAGGCGTATATTCCCAAACCAACCTTGGGTGCTTACATGAAGAGCTTATTTGTTTTCCAGTGGAGAGAGTTTCTGGATGGTGATGCAGAGCACTGAAAAACAGGCTGGTGCTCTGAGTTGCCCTCTGAACAAGAAAATATTGGTAAAAGTAATTCTGTTTTGGCCCCAGTAGTGCATGAGCTGTCCTAACGATGCTTTTCCCAGAACTACTGTTTCCACTAAGCTTCATATCCTACATTTGCATATCCTGGCATTTGTAATGCCTGGAAAATTAAGAAATAAAAAGCAAAGCACTTTGCACATCTTGAATCTAATCATAGGCAAATAGCTTTCAGCCTCCAGACTCAAAGCACTTTCATGAGTAGAAACATCCTATAGGACTACAAACACCCTGAACTTCACAGCAGGGCTGTGAATCTCTCATCTGCATGTGAGAGTCAGCTTGGTGTTTCTGTGCTTTGCCTGTGGGGTGTGCAGCACTTTCAGACACTTTTGGGCTGACACTGGCTCCACAGCCATGACAATAAGGGACATGGAGGAAGGAACAAAGGAACAGCTGCAGTGTGGGACTCTCGGGATGCTGGTAAGCTATGTAAAGAAAAGCTGGCTATAACTGATTGAGATTTCAGGCCTTCTTAGCTTGTGGGGATTTAGGTTGTAATGGAAGGGCAAAAAGAAATGGGTTATTTGGTTATAAATATAAACATAAAGGTAGCAAGAATCTTGCATTATTTCCACGAAAAATTATATTATCTACCTTGATGCTAAAGAATAGGGTGTTCTGATGCAGAGCCCTGACTCAGACTTTAAATGCAGCATGTACCTAAAATAAGAAATGAACAGTCAATGTTTTCACAAGGTTATTAGAAATAGACTTGGAAATAAGATTAAGGTCTAAATGGAAACAAAGAAGTAATTTAAAAGATTGGTTTTGTTTCTTGCTTTTGTTTTGAATGTCTGTCATTGAGAGATCTCATTGTGCTCAAGCCATCTAAGACAGGTGATAAATAGGCCAGATGGGGCTGGGTTACCCATAAGAACTTCTGTTGAATCTCACAGCTGCCTATGCATGCATATGCACATGGACATATACGCAACCAAGACATGTACGTCAGGTAGTCATACCCATCCTGATCAGGTTGTATACTCAAACTTTTGGTAGGTCTGTATAGGCTTCACTCATCCACTTAACTTAACTTAAAGGACTAAGTCCATCACACCTCCCCAGTGCAGAAAGTTATATCCAGTTCAGAGTGATCTTAACACAATCGACAGATTGTCTCAAAGCGAGCAAATTCTTCAGCAAGGACACAAGGCTTTCCTTCAAGAAGGAAAAGAAGAAACAAAGGCACTAATATGCAGAGAAGGGCTGGCACTGGTCACTTTTTTTTGAGACCTCACAAGGCTTTAGCCGAGTTTGATATGCATTTTGAGGACTACTTTCCAAAACAGATATAGATCAAATGAAAACAGTTTAGAGGGAGAACAATCAGTTGGATAGGACCCATTGTCCTCATATGTAGAAGAAAGAACTACAGATCAGAAGTGTTTAAATTCTTCTTCTTGTCCCCTGTGGGTATATCACAGAGGAAATCATTTTTCTCCTACACAATTCTGCTGCAAAAGTTGAAAGTAGCTTGAAATTCAGAGAGAAAACTTCAAAATATTTCTCTTTTTTTTTTTTTTGGAAATATACTATTTTATTTGTAAAACCTTATTCTGTGTGTTATTTCTTTGTAAGCCCTGCAAGACAGTGTGCCATTCCCCATCCTACATCAGCTACCAACAGAATCAGCTTGATGCTACCAAGTCCAATGACTCCATCTAGCATACATTAGGAAATCTTTTTCATTTTAAATTTTGTTATGAAAGTTATTCTAATAGTTTTCTCTAGTTCTCTGAAACTATATTTTGATCTTTTCCTCTTCATATACATACCTCAAGATCTATATAACTACAAAGAGATTTTAGCTGTTGCAAGATCCTAAGACAAATTTCTCATTAAGCTGGAGAAGTTTTAAGACAAGGTTATGTTCCATGGGCAAAAATGTAGCAGAATAAAGACTCATGTAGCTCCCAGACAGTATGAGGATTATCTAGACCTGAAAGCAAACACTTACAGCTTTGTAGACTTATGTCTGAATAGACTTTTCAGTACCTGAACTAAAGCAAAGACTCATTTTTTCTTTTTGTTTTTTCCTTATAGGAATATAGCAAAAAGCACTTCTACAGCTCATTCTTACCCAATTCACTTATATACCCCTGACTCCTCATCTACTGCAGAACTGATAGCAGTTGGTAGTTGGAGACGGATTCACATTTCCTCTCCTAGTCCCAGAGAGTCACAGTATAGTATTAGCAGTATTGTAGGTTGTCTCTCCTGCATTGTACAGCACAGACCAGAAAAAAAAAAAAAGTAATGACAGAATGAACTTTCCCAAATCAAAAGCTATTACTCTGTCCTTCCTGCCAAAAGGAGAGTGACTATTCCATGGTGTTGTTGCAGTGTTTGTTCCCAAAGTGCATCAATAGCTTATTTCATCAAAGACAAGGGAAAATGAAGAACTGCAAAATACAGGGAAAAGGGCACAGAAGTAAAACAAGAAACCATTATCATCCCTGTTAGGTACCCCTTGCAGATGGAGGTGTTCTTCAGCCGTGAAAGGAAGAAGAGCTCTTGCTCACCGACTGTCTTGTGTTCACAGCTAATGGGAGTGGGACAGAGAGGCAGTGACCCTGCACATGATGATTCACCTGATCCAGGCTATTCCCTTGTCCTCTGGATTTGATTTTTTAAACTGTCCCCAATCTTTTTTTAGTCAGTTGTATGCCTGGGGTATTAGAGAACTACTGTATATGTGTCAACAAAACCTTATTGATCCACACTTCCTTCCCCCTTACCAGTTGAATCCTATAGCAAACTTGCTGTACACTGACAAAGAACAAACAGGCAAACACATCCGAAACCACATTCCTAAGCGGATATTATTTCTGACACAGCAAGGGAGATCATTTAGTTCCAGACTCCTAATCCAATCCCTTGGCTGGACTGGCTGCACAGTAACAGCAAAGGAGTTTACTCTGTTTTGCTTGGGATTCTGTGTTAGCTCTTGCAGCTCAAATTGTCAGATGCAGCAGTTTATCTGAAGTGATTGACAGAAGAGTTTTCCTGGTAACTGCTGCTCTACAACTGTAAGATAAGTAAATTAAAAAAATATTTATTTCTATTCCTTGCAGAAGCCATCCTAAAAGGCTTTAGAGGCCTACTTTCACTCAGAGGGGTTCCAGTAGGAATTAATATATTGAAATGAACCTGAGACTTTGCATCTTGGTATAATATGTTGTCAGTGTCCCATAAGTGATCTGCAGTGAGTTGCATCAGTGTTAGTAGCTGATAGCCATCGCTTTGAGATTGGCCCCAGATTGACATAGCATGTGAGAAACAGTGATTCTGCATTTCCAGCTATTTACCCAGCCTTTACTAGATAGCTATGGCTTGATCTTTGTAGTATTAGAGCAAGGTAGATTTCCAGTGAAGCACCTTTTAATGACTGCTGTGGAAATGGGCATTCAGAAAAGACAATATAAATAATTTGCACGCCTGGGGCTGCCTGCTGTTGATGGAACATTCCTAGATCCAACCAGTTCTACCCAGTTAGTCCTTGTGTCACCTAGTATAACTCCTGCCTTTCCTAGGTGGAGGGCAAGGGCACTAAGTGAACTACTTGCAGCCCACATAATAAAGTACAATATCAAGTAAAAATTCATTTCTTGAAGTAGAGAAAACAAAGGAGATACTTTCTCAGACTGAGGATGTAGAAAGCTTCCTTGAATCTCTGAATACGAGTGTTGTCAATCAGCGTTTAGATGTGGTCACAAATCTTTTTGGTCTAATAACCCGCCACAGATAGATAGCAATCAGTTGAATAGCAATCAGTTTCTTTCTTTATGCTCAAAGGAAACACTACCAGGCAATATCATAAGGCTCCCTGCAGCAAGAGTGGCTTCCATGGGATCAATTGGCAAGGGCTCCTACAATGTGCTGAGAAAACTCATTTATTTCACTGTAAAACCACCCTGTGAAATGGAGGACTGAAATATAATACTGAGTCTCTCTACACATTTCCAGACCTCTGGGAAATCACAGGTGCTAACTGTCTCTGGGCCATTATCCCAACCAGATTGTTAACACACAATTTGATAGCATTACAAACCAGGGAAACAGGCTGCAGTTACCACACTACACAGTAATTCCCAACACAGCTGCATGAGCAAGGCTGAGCTGTGCCTCTTTAGATATGTACATCAGCTTCTCAGAGCTTACCCAGGTTCAAACTACACCAAGGGTCACTCATTTACAATCAATGTCATTATGATAGACAGCAAAACTGTGTCTGTGTGGGTTAACTGAATCAAGCCAGAGCATGTATATTCCTCAGCTGTTAGCATATCCCTGGTAGGTTTCGGTTCATACCAGCCACGCTCTCTTAGGTGATGTGCAGGACACAGATTAGGAACAGCACAGTCAGGACCATTCCCAAGGAAACATGGAGGTGTTTATCCTGTTCTAGGGAATAGGATGAGGCATATAGGTCCAAGCACTCTTTGTGTTTCATTTCACAGATTTTATCCACAGTCTTTGGTGCACTCTACTTCCCTCTCCTGCAGCATGTAAAAGCTGTCAAAGAAAAGAGCTACTCTGATTAATGGCATGTCTAATTGGTGAAGATGCCTTTGAATCTTCTTTTGGTTGCAGAGATGAGTTTTATACGGCATAGATCAGGCCCCTTTATTTGAAAATTCATTTACCAAGAGCTTGCTTAAAAGTGCACCTTGATACTCTTACATGAGATAAGTGGGTCATGCTAAATGATCAGAAGGGTTCCTTTCCCCCTTAAAAAAGTAATATAAATGCCCTAAAGGATCTTAGGGAAGATTTGCCCATTGAAAAATATGAGACATCTGTCATGAGCAGTTTACATTTCAGGATCTGCTGAAGACACACACTGCCTCTGCAATGTAACAAGTGAAGTCCTTATAGCTTCACTCAGGAGCTGTTTCTGCCAATGCAGCAGCCTAGAACCATGGAAACACAAAATTGCCACCTATTTTTGCTGTGCCTCAGGAACAGCATAGATTCTGTCTCAATGTCTCCTTAAATACAAGTCTCCAGAAAAGGAGCAGCAACAAAATATTTATGACTCACAAGGATAAAATTAATTAGTCATTCGATTGTCTGTCCACAGTTCCTTGTTTAAAAAAGTCAGCAGAACTCCTTTAGATGATGTTCAAGGATAATATCAGCTGGACAGCCCATGAGCTTTTTGTGAATTATCTAGCACTTAGCTAATACGCTTTACCTTTAATTCAATTATTTCTCAATAGGAGTTGATGCTTATACAGAATGTTTGCTAACCAAGGATGATATTCTTTTGTGAGATTCTTCAAAATTAAGTTTATACAATACCAAGTTTACTAATTTTCATTGAAATATCACTGAAATATTGTTATGGTGCTGGCCATCAGCCTAATAACAGTAATGTATATTCTTTCTCTCTGTTAGGATCTGAAGTGGACAAAGTGTCATTAACAGATGTGCTATTCAAACAAATACCTGAAAGCAGTCAACCTATAAATTCAAGTGAAATGTAATGAATTCTTTTATTCATTATCATAATGTTGAATTTCAGTCCAAGTGACATTGCTGAAAGTAAGATAAAAATCATTTTAAATCAACTTTAGTTATACGAGAGTCCACACAGATCTGACCTCTGTGGATCAGACAGGTGTCCACACTGTCTGGCTACTGTGGAAGCCAGAGATGCTGAGTGTTGGTTGTAAAACAAATATTATTTACTGTATTGCAGCTAGAAGAGGTCTAGGTATGGACTGACCCTAATGCTCAAGTCTATCTACCTGCACAGAATGGAAATATTTCTTGTCCAAAGAGAATATTCTCTCTTTAGAGGTACAAATACCTTTAATCTTCATCTGTCATTAAGTGGTACAAGCCCGAAGAATTTAATGCTAAATGAGTTTATACCAGGTAGTGATCTGGCCCTGAGCCATTTAGAAAGTCACTAGTATTAAATCAAAACATGATGATTTGTCCATTTTCCTAAATCATTTTGTTTGGTCTCAATGTTTGCTGTTGGATTCCCTCTGCTTTTAGAGTAGAAGTTGATGGGGCAAGGGCACAAGGACTCTACCACCTGTCCAGCCCAACTGAGCATTACAAAGAAAATAAAATAGCTTGTGTTGCTAAAAAACAAAACGAGCAAACAGACAATTAATCAAACAACAACAAAAAAATGCTCTCTTGTTCCTTTGTTCTTTCCACAATCCAAAGTAAGAGAGTGGTTTGCTTCTACTAGTAAAATTGTGCTTGCACATTTAGAAGCCAGATCTGCTAGAAGAAAGTTTGTGGGAGCCCTGATTTCTCCTGGGGCTAGAACATTTATTTTCCACAAGCTATGCATATGATAAGAACCCCTTCAAATATTTTCACTGTATGGAGATGTATATTTTGATTCTAAAAACAAGAGATCAGAGAACAGGTTTTATTACTGGTCACGTTAACATAATCAGCTATTGTTGCCTTTATTTTTCAAATTTCACATACAATCTAAGAATAACTTATGTGTTTTGATACATATTTGTTTCTTTGTTTTTTTCTTTAAAAATATTGCTAGATTTTCCAAAATAATTGCCTACAGTCATTCAATGCTTGAATAAAGCACTCTCTGCATAGGTCTGATATATAGGAATTACAGCCAAGTGCCTCAGTAAAAAGAACATCTTTTACAAAGATTTCCCAAAATACAAGTAAATAGGGCCCCAAAAGGTCCACTTGTTATGTGGAGGGAAATAAGCAAATGTGCACAACTAATTTCACAAGTAACATGTATTTAATTACCAAAAGAGATTTTTTCTTACCGTGCAATTTCTATAATATGTTTTCATACAACCCTGTATAGCTCTAATCAATTCTTCCTTTTTCAACCACATATTTTTCAATAGTATTTTTTATAATGTTATGCTACTTCCATCTATTATGACTATGGCTAAAGGGCAAATAGGTGGCTTTAAAGGATAGAGTTCACTAGGGCTATAGGAGAACTAGCAAAACATGACATGCGTTAATATGATAGCAGAGCAATGGGATACCTACATCAGGGATTTCTAGGTACAGACCCAGTATGTTGAAGAAAATGAGCAGTTTATGTCATTGCATGTCCTCTTTCTATCTTCAGTCTGTTTCCATCTTTACATAGGTCAATAAAGCAGAAATGGGAAAGATTCCTGATTAAATTTAATGAAGATAATCACACTCTTGTCTCTGGCAGCAGCAGGAACAGAATATGCATACAGAGCAACAGCAGGACCCAATGTGAGATGCTCATTTGCAAATCAGCAGATTTGCCTTCTCAAGGTCATTTCACATAACTAGGTTTTGATATTGTTGCCTCTTGCAACTTGTCCTACTCAAAAAGTAATTTTAAGTACTCAGAAACTTCAGGAGTAGTTCAAAGATTTGCTATTTATCATCTTTTGAAGCAAGATACCCAGTCCAAATTCCTCTCACTGTTTTAACTTCTTCCTTGACTCTTTCTCTTATTCCAATTACTACTAATGAGCCTTTTATCCACGGTCTAAGAAAAAATTGGTCCATCTATCAATCACTTTCTAAGACACTGCAGTGTGAGGTTACACCTCCTATCATGGCCTCCTGCAAGCTGTCTCATGCAGAGCACTGTCACTGACTCTGCTGTGTGCAGCCACACACTATTATACAAATTGGATACTCAGCTCTGGTGAGGCTGCACCTGGGGTATTGGGTGCAGTTCTGGGCTCCCCAGTACAAGAAGGACATGGAGCTTCTAGAGAGGGTCCGGCGTAGAACCACGAAGATGATTAAGGGACTGGAGCATTTGTCATATGAGGAAAGACTAAGCGAGCTGGGCCTGTTTAGCTTGGAGAAAATAAGACTGAGACGGGATCTGATCAACATGTTCAAGTACCTGAGGGGTGACTGTAGGGAAGATGGGGCCAAAACCTTCTCCGTGGTAGCCGGTGACAGGACAAGGGGTAAGAGGTGTAAGTTGAAACAGAGGAAGTTCCATCTCCATGTGAGGAAGAACTTCTTTGCTGTGAGGGTGCCAGAGCCCTGGAACAGGCTGCCCAGAGAGGTTGTGGAGTCTCCTTCTCTGGAGATCTTCCAAACCTGTCTGAATGCTGCTCTGGGTGTTCCTGCTGGAGCAGGGGGGTTGGATTAGATGATCTCTCGCGGTCCCTTCCAACCTCAACCATTCTGTGATTCTGTGATTTTCTTTCACAGGACACAAATAAAATAGTGACAACCAAAGAAGTCCTGTTTTCAATGTTACTTGGTTTTCTTAAAATATAATGGGAACTATAAAAATGTCACAATAATTGTAATTTTAGTTTCTATGGACTTAAAGCAAAGATCTGAATAGCTCTTCCAATTTGCATTTAAAAAGGAACAAAAAATCACAACAAATAATTCTTTTGTCAAACTAGATGTTTATTCAAGTGTAAAATGTTGTTTTGAATGTGTGTTATTATTTGTATTTTTTTCTACATATATGCCTTTTAGACAGTTCATTGCAAGATTCATTATCCACTTTTTGCAATGTGCAAGTTACCTATGCACTTTAGTAGAACTCTAGTGTTGCTATGCCTCTTACATAGCAAAAAACCTATACTTAAAATTAGAAATTCTATCCTATTGAAGAATACAAGCTAGCCCAAATTTGAGTTAGAGGGTATACAGTTATCAGAATGAGGATGGGCATTTTTTTGTTGATGGTGGTTTTTGGTGGTTGATTTTTATAAATAATTGCATCCATAGAAAGATTTAGAACATGACAGAAACAGTGTTTCAGTCTTACGAACATATATGCAATCTACAGATACTCTGAACCAAACTTGGTCAGAACTCACTGTAAAATACTTCTCATGCAGTCATTCTGAAAAAGGTTATTAGACAGAGAGCGGATATTTTCTTTCTGTAGGCTTTTCTGTAGGCTTCTGTAGGCTTGTATTGAGCATTACACAGCAAAAGAACATTACCATTTTACTCTTTATTTTTCTTAGGCCTGTGAGCCTAACCTTGAATCTTAACTCTTGCTTCAACATGAAGAGCACTGAGCTAACAGAATATAACAGCCCATACACTAAAGCTTTGGCTGTTCTTGTAGACAGAAGATGAAGCAGGCTATGTAACTGCAAACAAATTTATTGAAGGTGGCTATACGGTGTAGGCAGCAGGCAAATCTTACCACATCTTTGTAGTTGCCCAAGTCTCAGTTTCTTACCACTCTTCTCTTAACTCCAACAGAGTTAAGAGTCTGGAGAGTTCTAGTCCAACCACCCTGCTCAAGCAGGGACACTTAGAGCATGTGGCACATGGTCGCATCCAAGAGGGTTCGGAAGACCTCCAGAAAAGGAAACTCCACCACCTCTCTGGGCAGCCCGTTCCAGTGCTCCTTCACCCTCACAGTAGAGAAGTTCTTCCTCATACGAAGCTTAAACTTTCTGTGTTTTAATTTTATAGAATCATAGAAACATTAGAGTTGGAAGAGACCTTTAGAGATAATCCCGTCCAACTCCCTTGCACACACAGGACCATCTAGAACACCTGGCACAGAATTGTGTCCAAGAAGGCTTTGAATATCTCCAGAGAAGGAGACTCTACAACCTCTCTTGGCAACCTATTCCAGTCCTCTGTCACCCTCACTGTCAAGAAATTTTTCCTTAAGTTCCTGTGGAACTTTTGGTGCTTCAGTTTCCGGCTGTTTCCTCTAGTTCTGTTACTGGCCACCATTGAAAAGAGCCCAGCTCCAGCCTTCTCACTGCCTCCCTTTAGGTATTCATATACACTGATTAGATCCCCTCTCAGCCTTCTCTTCTTCAGGCTGAACAGGCCCAGCTCCCTCAACCTTTCCTCACAGGGCAGATGTTCCAGGCCCCGATCATCCTTTTGGCCCTGCGCTGGACTCTCTCCAGCAGCTCCACATCCCTCTTGTACTGTGGAGCCCAGAACTGGACACAATACTCCAGATGTTGAGGGAGCACTCTGTGCCTTCATCCAGGTCATTGATGAATACATTGAACAGGACTGGACCGAGGACTGACCCCTGGGGGACACTGCTAACTACAGGCCTCCAACTAGACGCTGCACTGCTGATCACCACCTTCTGAGCTCTGCCATCCAGTCTGTTCTCAATCCACCTCTCCGTCAACTCACCTAAAACCACCCTTCCGGAGCTAATTTGTACCCATTACCCCTTGTCCAGTCACTGGCCACCACCATCTTCTTTACATTCTCTCCTCAGGTATTTATACATATTGATCAGATACCCTCTCGATCTTCTCTTCTCCAGGCTAAACAGGCCAAGTTTGCTTATTCTTTCCTCATATGATAGATGCTCTGAGTTGCATCACTATTTATGGGCATAGAATTTGGCTCATGGTCATGCAATATTTGGTGTGAAGATGTACCTTTTTTGCTCACCTCATGCCATGTTGCGGAAAAAGTACTTTTTTGCTGACCTCATGCCATGTTGGAGAAAATATTCCCCTTTTTACTGATCACATGCCTGTTTCTGGCCTCATCAATTGCAACCAATATCACCTAGTTTCTCTGCATCATCCTTAGGTTCTGTCTGTTATTTGCAGTCATCTGGGGCCCGAGATATGAGGGGACAGGCATTGGTTGCACTCCACCACACTAGCTTGTCTTCAGAAACCAGTCCAGCCCACTGCAGTGCAGCCTCAAAACATCCCTTTGCTTTTGAGTCAGATCCTGCAAAAAATCAAACTGTAGAAAGAAGAGATCATCTTTCCCTTTCTTTAGCATTTCAGTAGTCTGAGCATGTGCCTAGATAAGGAAGGATTGTGTTTAATTTCCCAGTCTGTCTTCAGGCATTTGAAACTTCCCACCTTCTGTACAACTGTTCTTGCCATGGGATAAACCCTATCTGCAGAATTTGCTGAAACCCCCCAGGAGACACTTTGATGGTACCATAAATATGTATTAAAGAGAGAAAGCAACTGGCTTTGTGACATAAATTACATATTTACTGCATCAGGATATATAAATTCTAAGTGAAACCTATCAACAAGGGTATAGCTCTGCTCATGCTTCTCTAGCCCATTAAATAAGAAACTGTTCTGTCAGAGTGAAACTGCTTCAGTAGAAGGGACAGAGAAACCTTCCCTGCTTGTAGCCCAGTGATACTGGTGATACAGATTCCAACCTACTGAGACAGAAAAAAACATCACTTACCTAAGTCACACTTCCTTATTACTAGGCACTGGAAGGCCATATCACAACCACCTCCTTCTCCTCTTGCCATCACAAGCAGGAGAAGTGCCTGACCTGTCTCCACAGATGTTTTAAGCATCTAACTCCATGTTAGATGTTATTTTAAATATCTTACTCTGCTAAATGCTTCCCCCTGTACTTGCTGACGTATCTCTCTCTCCTCACCAGACTGACTTTGTAAATCCCATTTTGAGGTGTCAGTGCAGAGAGAGCCCAGGCCTCAAGGGAGGCAGTGAGGAGGATGGTGCTGGCCTCTTTTCAGTGGTGGCCTCCGACAGAACTAGAGGAAACGGCCAGAAACTGAAGCACCAAAAGTTCCACAGGAACTTAAGGAAAAATTTCTTGACAGTGAGGGTGACAGAGCACTGGAACAGGCTGCCCAGAGAGGTTGTGGAGTCTCCTTCTCTGGAGATCTCTAAAACCCGCTTGGATGCAGTCCTGTGCCACGTGCTCTAGGTGACCCTGCGTGTGCAGGGGGGTTGGACTAGATGACCTCTAGAGGCCCCTTCCAACCTTAAGCATTCTATGATTCTAAGCGTCAGGGGTATTGTTATTTCAAAAATAAAATAAACAGCAAACAGCTGCAAAAGACATTTCAGCATTTCTAACAAATTTTTAAATATGACTGTAAATTAATTCTAAGCACGTCCTTCCTGTGGCTCTAAAAGTTAGATTGTTTTGTTTTCAAAAAGGAAGATGGAAGGAAAAAAAAAAAGAAATGGAACAAACCTTGTTCAGGTACCTCTAAGGTCTGCTGTCATCTAGCACTGAATTAAGTCAAATGAGTGGTGTCAATGAATCTATCTGATTTTTAAATTAGTTTTTAATTTAAGTGTTACAGCTAGCCTCAAGTTGCAGTTCTTCTTATAACCACTGTCAGATAAAACAACCTGAGAATTCAGCCAATACAGTCATCTGGGAAGGTAACACTTGAAGAGTTCGGTAGTAAATGTCAGTAAGCATCCAATTGCATTAACTTATGTTGAAAATCTTGGCATTAAAATGAGTTTAAATGATGGAAAGAAAAAAAAAAGAAAAATATGAATGAGCAGTGTAGAATTGCTGAAGCAGGAAGGATTTCTACTCAGACCACAGTATTTTAAATTACAATATACATGAAATAGGCCTCACTGTAAATAAGATTTCTATCATCGTTATTTCAGAAGGAGCATAGAAGGTGATATGTAAACCAGACCTGTTAATGTCAAACCATAGCACATCAGCCTCCTTTTTCAACGTCAAGGAAATATCTCTAGCACAGATTTTGTTCCATCAGTGACGTCTGAGAGAACCATTTGTTATTATATAGTCATGTTTTCTCTACCCTTTGTTGGCAGCAGGGAATAATTCTTTCTCTGTAAGGGTTTTCATCTCTTATCCCAATATTTCTTGCTATACTCGTTGTTTATCATGATCAAGCATTTTAGTGGAAGAGAAGAAAAACTTAGGTTCTGCAGGCTGAGGAGCTGGCAAGGTCACCACAGCAAGTCAAGCACTTGTTGAAGGGCAAGGCAGGCTGCAGAGCAAGCCTGCATCCATCACTAGATTTCAGATGGAGAAATACTCTTTAACAGACAATGTGGTGGAGCACATAAGTGCCAAAACCTGTAGCTAGAGAAGACATGTCAATGCTAGGACCATAGGTAATCCACAAGATCCCAGAACTGGCTGGCTAAACCCTTTGCCTTTACCCAGCCCTGACTTCCCCATCCATGGAGTCAAGTCAGCGGTGTTTACTCAGAAGTAAAACTTGAAGAGACGCAAGAATTTAAGGCCTGTTGTCTGCCACTGCTGAAGCAAGAGGGGAAGAGGACTCTGTTTGCAAAGTCAAAATATCAAGCTCTGCAATTTAATTTAAAAAATTACAAAATAGTCTCACTTCTGCAGAAAGTGTTGCGAAACTTAATTTGAGCTGGTTTTGTCAAGAAGGAAAACGCCAATGATAACTATTTATCTCAGCTACACCAGCAGTGCCATCAATCTCAGCTAAAAGCAGGTCAGTAACAGGCAATTTTGAATGTCTGGAGGAGCTATATTTAATCCAGCATATTTTGATAAATCCAAGCAGCACACAGATCCTCTTCTGAATGAGGTCAGGCTGGTTCCCTGCCTCATTTCACAAATTCTCCTAATTTTCATTCTAAAATTATTTCCTTTTCTCTAAGACAGACACCTGAAATTGAAAAAGGTATCAGGAGTTTTTAGAGAAAATGCAATTTTCCCCCCACTCCACCTGCTCTTTCTTATGGCTTTGTGAAGTGTGAATAGGAAGAAATTATACCCTGTCGTATGGTCCTTTTGAGGAAGACGACATCCCAGTTTAGCACAGCCTTACATTTCCTGGTGCCTGGCATGCCACAGACTAGAAGTCTCTTCTGTTATTCCAGTCCATTATAAAGCACAAATCTTCATCATTATTTTGGCAGTTTATCTGCATTAGCCCCCTACAAAGTCAAATTGCCAAGTTCTTCCTGATCTTGTGCGTAAATATACGCTATATGAAATTATTTCTTTGAATATTTTTTGTTGGCATCCTGGCAAAACTCAAACAGAAGAAGGCAGTATACAGAATGTGGAAAAAAGGACAGCCCCCTTGGGAGGAATATAGGAATGCTCTCAGGGAATGCAGGGATGCGACAAGGAAAGCTAAGGGACATTTGGAATTAAATCTGGCAAGGCATGTTAAAAATAATGAGAAGAGCTTTTTCAAATATATCAATGGCAAAAGGAAGATTAGGGAAAATGTGGGTTCGCTGGTGAGTGAGGCGGCTGCCCTGGTTACAAAAGACACGGAAAAAGCAGAGTTCCTGAATGCCACCTTTGCTTCAGTGTTTATCAAAGGCAGCCCTCTGGAATCCCAGACCCTAGAGACAAGAGAAGAAGCCTGGAAAGAGGAAGGTTTGCCTTGGGTAGAGGAAGATTGGGTCAGAGAGCACTTAGGGAAACTTGATACCCACAGATCCATGGGCCCTGATAGGATATACCCAAGAGTGTTGCATGAGCTGGCGGATGTTATTGCTAAGCCACTCTCCATCATCTTCGAAAGCTCCTGGAGAACGGGGGAGGTGCTGGAAGACTGGAAGAAGGCCAATGTTGTGCTGGTCTTCAAAAATGGCAAGAAGGAGGACCCAGGCAACTACAGGCCAGTAAGCCTCACCTCCATCCCTGGAAAAGTGATGGAACAGCTCATCCTGGCTGTTGTCTCCAAACATGTTGAGGTCAAAAAGGTGCTCAGGAGTAGTCAGCATAGATTCACCGAGGGGAAATAATGCTTGACCAACCTGATAGCCTTCTATGATGGAATGAGTAGCTGGATAGATGAGGGAAGAGTGGTGAATGTCATCTATTTGGATTTCAGCAAGGTTTTTGGCACTGTCCCTCACAGCATCCTTCTGGGCAAGCTCTGGAAGTGTAGGTTAGAAGAGTGGATTTTTTTTTTTTAAGTGCAAATCCAGGTGTGTGCACACAAGGGCTCAGTTTGCATGAGCTCTTAACTAGGAGAGCTCAGGATGTCTACATGGTTTCATGGCTATACCATAGCCTTTCTGCTATGAGTCCTGTCAACTCCCATTAAGCATTTTCTGTCTTTCACATTTTTCTTGCTTTCTGATCTCTCCAGCCCCCAAATAGAAGATTACTTTTACCTAAGGCTCTAGGGTCTCACACTTTAGACCCCAGGATTAATCCTTGACACATCAGTGCAGCAGATTGGGATAGTAGCTGTTACACTTCAATTCTGTATCAGAAAAATGGAAGCCCTAATCACTTTCAGCTGCCTGGAGATACCACAGGGAAAATGCCAGTGAGGTTTTGCAGGAGCTTAGACACTGCTCTAACAAAACCTACAGGGATGTATATAGATGTAATGGAATAAATACTGTCCATCTAACTGCTGCTGCTAGAGGAAAAAAAAAATGTCCAACTGATTAAAAACATGGTTTATGATGGGAAAAAAGGTAGAACAGGCAGGATTCATTATGACTACTAAAATCACCTACTTCTAGACATCTAAAAAATATTCACCTAAGCTCAGATAGCCATTAGTTTCCTTCTGTACTTGATAGGGAGATACAGGTAAGTCCAGAGGATAATTAATTTCTCAGCACTAATCTTAGGATGGAATGACACAGCCTTTGGCAGTATTTATTTTTCTCCCCACAGAGGAAGGCAAGATAGCTACTTGAGACTAAATATCCAAGCCTGTGGTAGCTGAAGTTAGGAAAAATGAATTTTAGTTGATTTAACTAGCATGCACATTCCACCATTTATTCTTTCATTATGTAACTATTTACTTCATTTCATAGGTACATCTCATTAAGTTGAATCCCTTTGATCATTTTGGACACACAAAGTTACAGAAAAAAAAAATCAAAATGAGGCAGTGCTACACAGTCCTGGGGTGGGCAGCATCACCGCAATATCTCCCCTATACTTCAGCATGTGAGATTTTTCATATCAATGTATTCTCCCCTTAAGTGTGACTAGCTAAAAAATCTGATAATTAGAGCATGTTGCTCAACAGCAAATTGCCTAACACAGGATTATGGCAGTATGAAACATTCTACAGAAAACCTGATGAGTTGTTGCATTTTCAAAAGAGAGAAAAAGCCAGAGAAAAGCCAACTCTTGGAGAAACTACGACATCTGCTGGTTTTTAATGAAAAACCTATATATGACTCGTTATTACAGATTTTAAAGGAGGTGCATTTTGTTAGGGCAAAGGTATGACTTTTGAAATGAAAATGATGGGGACAGCATTGGAATACACGAAGATAGAGGCTGAATTTTGCAAACTGTGAAGAGGAAAGAAGAATTTGAAGGTCAGCTTCAAAGAAATGCATATAATCACTGGTGTCTCATGGGCTTGTTCTCAATGTTGGAATTCAGTGTTGAGAATCCAAACTGAAGCATACTGATTTTCTGTGGTTCTTATTACTGTCTTGAGAAAACATATCGATATTTTAACATTACTTTAAAAAATAATTTCTTCACTTTTGCAATATGAAGCAAAAACATAATGAGCACCAGCAGGAAGAATCTGCCAATTGCTAACAATGAAAAGGAATTCATATCTAATAATAAGAATTCATGTTCAACAGATGAACCAAGGTCATAAGACACTGGCTAGGAATAGCAGACTGTTCTGAGACATCTTATTTTAAATAAAATCAGAACTATTGTACATATGATCTTTAAAGACATGTCACTTCTCACAGGCAAAGGAGTTTCGATTAGCCATGCCCTGGATTGCCATGCTGGATACTTGTTACTGCTCGGTGACAGCATCTTCAACAGTGCCTATCAAATACAGCTTTATTCCGAAGGTATGTGCAGTGATTCTGAAGAAAATACATGCACAATTACATTGCTATGCCACATTTAAACAGTTATAATGAAAGATGACATGGAAATGGAATAAGTTATTCTGTTACGTATGAACATTAGCACGGAGAAGAAAAGCACTTTCCCCTGCACTTAAGGGTCAAAGGCTTGGACACATTCTTCTCGGCTTGGAATGAAATCAAAATAGCAATCAACATTTTTAGCACCACCAGACTGGGTTATTATTAGTGTTTTATATTGGCCACACACCCTCAGGTACAGTCATGGATGCAGGAAAATTTATTATTTTCTCATCAGTTCGAGGTACAGTGAATAAAAAGTGTGCGTGTAATGGGCAAAAATGTGATTTCAGCTAGTGTCATGGAAGAACGGCAGGCCCTGTTTCGAATACTGCCGCTGCTTCGCAGACCTCAGCAGCACTGGTCTTTAAAACAGGAAATTACCAGAAGGTGTAAAGATTTGCTTGTCTCCAAATGTAGCTTTCAAGCACTCCCATAAAGTCATCAGCATATTCTGCTGTGGGCCAGCTAAACTGTAAAGATGACAGTGACAGAATGGTGTCACCCACAGCACCAAACCAAGTCTTCTTGGCATCCTTGTCAGCAGCTTGTTTAAAAAAATCCCAACAACAAGAAAAAGAAAAATAGAAGAAGATTAAGCAAACAACTTCAGAATTTCCTCAGAATTTTATGCAGATGTTCGATAGGAAACCAGTCACCGGAAACCTGGAATTGGCATCATTACGTTTTGATGTACACTACAAAGAAGCCTCACAGGGTGGAACTGGCAAGGGATCAGCATCTGCTACAGACTAATTGCTACTTTAAGCACAGCATCGCGGGTGGCTGAGACGGAGCGAGCCGAGCTGGGCTGCACGGGCGGCTGAACCTCCTTCTCTCCAGCGAGGTCTCACCCACACTCGTCATCATCCACTGCAGAGCAGCACACGGTGCTCTCCATTTGTCTGCTGCTTCATCACCCTGACAGTCAGTATTACAGTTATTTAGATGTTGTGCAACTGTATTAGTTAATGTTTGCACAGTGCTTTGAATATATGAATTGCTATACAGCTATTCAATGTCATTATTTCCATTAGGATGAACTTTAAAAGCATATAGAAAAAAAAAGACTGTGCTTAAGTTGAATAACTTCCTTTAAAAAGCAATCAATCAGACCTTGAAAAGGTGTTTTACCATCTATTCAAAGCTATTTCTGCAATTGCAACATACACGCACACACACACTTACATACACATACACTATTTTATTTCCAAGATCAGTACACTGGGTTAATGAGACTCTGTTTTAACTACTACCAAACAGAAATATATATTTTAAAAAAGACTAAATATATATTACATGTATCTGATTAGGTTAAAATCAAATAGCATGACTTATTAACAGTGCCAAGAAAACTACCTTTTGAAATAAGAATTACTGATTTTTTTCATACTGATATAACTCCCTATGTTACATTTTATACAGGTTGGACTAAGAACTTATCAATAGAAAGAAATTAAGCAGAAAGATGATACAATTATGGTACTACCAATTTAAGAACATAAATTCTAATGTGGATACAGGAACAGAATAAAAATGACTTTTCTAATTCTGGGATAACAGTAAGAAGAGTCATGCAGTTCAGAATTAGAGTAGGCTCATGATGAATTATGTAAGTATGACTATAGTGCTATAGATTAATACCGTACGGTGGCTTAACATCCCATATCAAGAAGAGTTATATTGATTTGAAAGCCATGTAGTTAATCAAGTGAAAAAAACAGCTTCAGACCACTTGAGCACAAATATTTCAAATTCTCAGGAAGATTTTTTCTCAGAGAGAAAGACTACTTGAATAAAGTTTATAAACTTAAAAATAATCACTACCCACTTAGAACTCTGGAAAGAAACATACAAAACAAGTGCTTTGAGAGTTATGGCAGATAGGAGAGCAGCAATGGTAGAGAGAATATTTTTGTGTATCAATTCATGGGAAAAAGGAGATAAGCTTAGATATTAGAGCTAGTCCGTTTCTTCCAGCTATAACTTTTCATCTAATAATAGATAGCATTTCTCTTTACAAAGTACGCCCTATTTAAAGAGATTAATATATTCAAATTACTGAAGCAATAACTTCACAGAACATGTCACATCTGATGACAAGTGGCATTTGCTTTAAAGATGAAGTTACATAAAACCATTCCTTTTTTTTTTCTTTTTTTTCCACTATATTAGGGCCTTCAGAAGAAGGTTGGAAGTACTGGAATTCATTCAGCATCTCTTTCTTGACCAGGTACCAAAGTTCTAGACAAGCTGGCCTTGTGAAAACAGTTGGGTTTGGCTGGCATTTAGCCAGCCAAAAGTCAAAAGTCTTTAGACTATAAGCTTAGCAGATTGATTGATGCTTGGGAGGAAGAATTAATGTGACATTCATGTAGATGTCCCCAGCCTTCTGAACCAGTCACTAGGTCTCTGTGACAGCTGGTGAAAAAAAGAAAAAAAAACACTTTTAGAGATGATGCATCCCAATGTAGACTGTAAGATAAATCAGAGAGCACTAAATAATCATATATAGGAATGAGTAGTTCAGTGGTGGGTATTACAGACCTCTGAAATTGTAAGAGAGAGATCCCTCATTGGCTGTAAAACAGGCCTGTAGCTGTCTTAATCATGCAACTAGAGGACAAAAGTATTTGTCCTGAACATATTTGGTTGTTTTTGTCAGTTGTTTATATAAAGAACAGTCTTAGAAGAAGAAGAGCAGAGACTTTCAGTCCCTGTCATAAAGAAAGACAGAATGAACCAGGGCTGTGATTCTATGAGGTTATTTCCAGACACTTTTAATTTAACGTGTTCCCTCTGCTCTCTGGTCTCCACCGTGTTTGTTTTATCTATTCAGAGTGCTGGTTTTGAGGCAAGGACTGGCTATGTCTATATCAATAAATAAAACAGGGCCACAGAGCAAATTTGAATGCAGGGTCCTGGCTCTTACACCTCATCAGTTAGTAGTATAGATATCAACATAATGTCTATAGGTTCTTTAGTATGATAGATACTTCCTTACCTTTCCCTGAAGAAATATTCAATATTCAATGACACCCTCATATGCAGAGAGTTCTGCAAAGCTCCTCCTTGCTGTTCTAGTCCCATGCATGCACATGCACATTTGGGTAAGGTGTGATCCCTCTAACATGCTGCAGTTTCAAACTACAACATAAATCAATCAGGAAGATTAAAAACAAGTGGGACAGACTATATTCCAGATCTTTCAGTATATAGATTTAGGATCCTATCCTAAAATCACTTCGTGGAGAAAATCCTGTAAACTGCACAGGGTTTTTCCTTATGCCGAACACAGACCATTTCCCTATCTTGACTACAAATACCTATTTTTGGCACACTAGGGAGCAGGTGCCAAAGTGACTTATAAGTAAAATATATAGCATCATTGCACGTTAACCAGTGGAGAATTCAGGCTGACAAAGTAGTATTTTAAGGCAGATGTGTGCCATGGGAGAAAGCAGGAAACATATTGCACAAAAGACTGACTCAAGTTGCTCTCTGACAGATTGACTTTATGTAGTAGTATCAGGATGTAACAGAGATGATCCAGACACTTAAACCATAAAGGACGTTAATGACATTTTTTTGAAGATCTTTTTCATCTCTAAGAATACAAAAGAACTAAGTCACTTGTTTCAAAAAGCTTTTTAGTGCAGACTGGAGCTCTATACAGCAGTGTATAGTGTGATTTCTCCTGTGGCTGAAGGTCGTGTCTCAGTCAGTCAAGAAGCATTATCTATATGTACTTCCAAATGCTTTTCATGCACACAGTAGACTGAGGTAACTGCCACCTTTTTTTAGGCTAAATACTCTGCAAGCAGCAATAGTTTGTTGAAATTCTAGTCATATCTCCCATCCAATCTTCACAGTTTCCTCAGAAATGCCATCTGGGGCAGCCAAATGGGAAAAGCGGTTAGTTGATCTGGCATGTTCAGGGAGATTAATGAATCCATCATAGGAGAGGTCAGACAAGGCAGGCTCCACACCACCCCTGAGTCACTTCCACAGGAACACAGGAATTATTTTAATTACTTTTTTTTTTCCTCCAGCTTCTCAGCCTAGCAAACAGCCACCTTTGGTGGGAGCTTTGCAAAGGAGTCCTGGGCTTAAATAATTTAGCTCCATGAAAATGTGGAAGGAAGAAGGTGGAGGGAGAGACAGGGAGCTCTGGTACAACACTGGGAGTTGTAAACATTAATGGCACACCCATAATGGGATGATGCACACTTATTATTGCAGAAAAAAGTCCTCAGAGAGCAGATAGGTAAGGAGAAACGTTTCATTTATAGAACTGTGGTGCTGCTATTAACTAAGAAACCAGGCTTGGTTCTTGCATAGATGCATCAAATTGCACGAATATCAGCTGTGTTCAGACTTGTCTTTAATATATTCTCAACAACAAAATTAACAGAAATATATATTCTTTTGTTTTGCTTTGATACAGCTTTTATGAATCTAGGTTTTCTGAGTTTTTCTGAGTAACCATAAATATCAAGAAGACTTTTCTCTCTCCCTGCCTCCCATCCTTGTTTAAATCGGTCATATTAACACCAAAGAAGGCTCCAGCCAGATCACCTTCAGGCTCTGTGGCAAGTTGAGACCTATCTAGACCATTATAGAAAAAAAATGTAGTCTGTCTATTCTACCATGCTATGGTGATCATTCTTTTCTCTAATAACTGTGTTAAATTTTATTGGCATATTCTCCCCATAGTAAATATGAGAAACATTTGATCACAGGCTTCTTAAGGCATTTAGATGCTGGGTGATGGCCATCTTGGCTATGGCCCACTTATAACCACACACTTCCTGCAAGTGTGTTAGGGACAAGCAAGAAAGTGAACGAAAATTCAGGGAAAAATCTTCAGGCATCTGCTATGACAAAACAAATAGCAGTGATACATGTGCCTAGAGCTAGTTCATTGCTTTGCATGTGCTCATGTGAACACATCTTTAGCTGTATCAGTTTTGGCGTAGGCCTTACAGCCCACATGAAAAGGTGTTGCAGAACCATGAAGAACAGACCTACCTGCTGTAATCCTTATTCTAAATAATTTACTGACACAATTCTGAATCGCATCCATGAGGGTTGGAAGTACTGTAAGAAAGAAACTTCTCTGCAGAGGAGACAAGGTTCTGGGAAAGAAACACTATTGACATAGCTATGCAGGGAGAGAACTGAGGATCAAAGGTTAACTGCAGAGAAATGTTTACATAGAGCAGGCAAGTAAGGAAGAACATGTCATTTATCAGAGAACACTGGCTACCAGTCCAGTGCTGTGGTAACCTTGAGGTAGCACGTTCTACAATGCCCATTTTACAGCTAACCCAAAAAGAAGGAACAGTGTGTAGTTGCTTAAGCTGTCATGAAGGACAGTTGTGCATTTGCCTTTAGAGTGGAGAAACGTTCTCAACAGCATTAACAAACTCTCTAGGGACTCAGTAAAGCAAAATACAACATGCAGCTTGACTTCTGCACAGTAACATTAGGATAGATAAGAAGCCCATTTCTCCTCAGCAGGCCTGTGGGAGGTGAAGCAGAGGATACATTCAGCCTTAATTACTCTGGAATGTAAAATAAATTTTTCAGATGCCATCAGTGAACCTCATATAAATTAGAAGTCAACAACTGACATAAGTATTGTTAAACAGTTTAAACATTAAGATCAATTATCCTAACTGCTAAGCTATAAACTACTTTTGTAGTGAAGAATTAGCGAGGTATCATTCCTCCCACTGACTAGTTTAAGTTCTGAAGCACAGGACGGGCTTGGGGCTATGGAAAGGGACAGCAAGACAGGCTATCAATATATACAATGAAGCTTCAGTCTGCTGTCTGATAGAGTTGCAAGATGTTTCTTACACTAATTATGCAGGTGAAAATACTGGAGAAAGTTGTGTCACTTTTCCATGCCCAAATTGGGAAGTTAGATGCATCAGCCAGTCTCCTACACAGACTAATCACTGGTCAAACTGTCTCACCAGAGCTGCTGTTCTTCACTTCTTTTCTGTTCCCGTTTCCCCAGCTGAGCATTTCTTTTATTCTGTCTCTGTGCTGCAAGAACCTGAGCGTTCAGAATTGCAAAGTGCAAGAAAGTGAAGAAAGTCTGTGGCCATGCCTCAGATTTTAGCGATTGTAAGAGAAATCAGATTGCCTTTGAATAGCTGCTGAAGGAGAAATACAGCACTCTATCACATGTATATGCATGCGGCTCTCTCCTGACAGCTCACTGATTTATGTTACATTTTGCATCATCATTCTTGTCTTCTGAAAAAAAAAAACATAGAAGGCAGCAACAATAAAAGACATAGTACCAAAAAGAATTTTGTGGAGAAGCAATTTATCTGCTGTTACTGTAGATGGCCTTGAAATAACTAACTTAAGGAACAAAACCATGCTAGATAAATGAATTCATGCCAGCATTTAGAAAATTATCGTGAATAACAGAGACCAGATTGGAAAATTGTGCATCTGAAAAAGAAAAAAAAAAAAAAGGTAGTTTGACAAACTGATTTTACATGCTAACATCCAAAGTATAAATGAGAAGATGCATAATTTAGGAGAGAAATGCATCGTTTCCCAAATCACTTTTAAAAAACTTGTTCTGAAAAAGGATGCTTTGTATCCCTGCATAAACCAATGTGGCATGGAAGTGCTTCTTGCATAAGTATACGCTGATGAGGTGAGATAGACATAAGTTCACTGGGACTGCTCTTGCCCTAGAATTAACAAGACCAAATATCACACAAAAATAACCATGTCAGGCTTTCAGCCCAACAAGAATCCACAGGCTTATAGCTGCATTTGCTCAGCTCTGTGCCAAGCTGATAAGCACTTCCAAGAATCACAAGAGCAAGGAATGGTGATTGTAGTTTAGATTTAAGTCCTTCAATCCAAGATTCGCTCTCACAGTAAGCAATAGCAGATGGTTAAAGAAGAGTATAACATAGAAGAGGAAATAAATAACATCCCAAACACCAGTAGATTTGCAGCTTAGGAATGTTCTAAATTGAAGATGTGGTCTTTGTATTTAATAGCCTTCCAAATATTTGTCCAGTCATTTTTGGAAATACATGAAAATTTTACTATCTATGATTTCTTGCAGTGTTTCACAGCTTAATCCCATGCTAGGTAAGGACCACATCCTTTTATTTGTCATAAATCTGGTATTTGTTTATTTGACGTCCCCCTAAATCTTGGACTGGAGCGGTCATTCTGCACCCACCACAGCCATTCGCCTCAGATCACACAGATCCTACATCATCTCTTTCCACCATCTTTTCCAGACTAGAGTCCTTTCCTAATTCTAATCCCTCTTCCCAGGTATATTTGCCATAGCGCATTCCCAACAGAAAGGGGACAGACTGCATCCAGATAGAGCTGGGGATGGGTCACCCCTTCCTAGTTCTCTAGCCCAGGTCTCTCTCGGAGCTCAGGCATCACTGCAATACCTTCTTCTGATGATGAACAGTGTATTGAGACCTTGTGTTTTCAAAACCAGTCCGAGTCTTTTAGACTGAGATTACAGAGCTGATTACAGCTGGCAACGACAGCAGGCAGCCCTCCTTATATGTGTGCCACAGTAGGTTTTTGGTACCTTTTTCAAACTCTTCACCTTCATGTCCCTGACTCCTCTCTCCTAATTCCATGCAAGATCCTACAGTGCAGGTCAGAGACTGGCACAGCTGAGGCTCAGTGAAGCCGTATAGATCGATGGTGCAGGAAACCTCCTCCATTTCTCTGTTGATGATGAGGCTCTTCAGACAAACTCCTGCTGGTTCACACTGCTTGGGAGCATGGAGGTCCTTCACCTCCCACCAGCCATGTGGGACTCCTGGTCACACCAGCATGTCCTACCAGGCATGTCCTGCCTATTCAAGGCAACACACATTTTTTCTCCTCCCTAGGTGCCCTGCCCTTGACATCAGCCCCTTTGGCTTCCATTAGATAAATGCTACAATTAAAAGCATTAGAAATACAGTGAGTGTTTCACCACATATTTGTTTTGCGTGGGTTTCTTTCAGATAGAGAGAAAAACATGGTTTAACATGGGCTCTGTAAAGGAAAGTTATGTAACCTTCCTACATACATAACAGTGACATTTATCTATTTTCGGGCTAAAGAGAAACACTTTTGTTCCCTTCCGTTTGTGACTATAAAAAATTCTCTGTGGGCACGTGACAGTGTCACATACTTGAAGGCAACAGCATCTCAAGATACTTTTACATAAGTTATACAGTTACATCCTGGAAAATAACTTGCCTCTCAGATGTCTACTCAAGAGAGGCCTCTCTGCTTAGAAGCAATGAGAGTTTCCAATGCCCATTAGTTGTTATTTGTTTTATTTTGTTTTCAGAAATAAAACTGCAACTATTGTTTACAGAATGTTGCTCACACTGACAATTCATTAGGTGCTTTGCAACTTGAGGCCCCAGATGTGTTCTTTCTCTAAAAAAACTGTTAAGGAACTTTGAGATAAATTTGCACTTATTCCTTAGTGCTTAATAGCCTCCAGTGACTTCAGCCTCCTTTGATTGTATTCTGGTCTATTCTGGAATACATTATGGCTTCCGCACTAACAACCCATGGCAATAGTTCTGATGATGTTTATATCTTTTCTGAAAAAAAAATGCAATATTTAATTTGTTTATGGCTCCTTGTTTTTACATATATATATATATATACACACACATATGGATGTATTGATATGTATGACTATATCGACCACTTATATGTACTGACTACTTATTTCCTGATTACCCTTCTTGAATAATTTATGATTTTTGTAATGCCCATGAAGGAAATGTATGTTAGAAATAAAAACCAAAGGAGGGTATAAAGTGGAGAAATGGAAACCCAGGTCAAAGTATGTGTTACTGTAGAACAAAAGGCTGCAGAGCTAGTTATCTTGAAGACTAGAAATTGAATTAAAAAGTAAAAGAGGTAAGAAGAAAGGATGGCCAGTTATATTTCTTAGGCACAAATACAGGGTCATCTTTTCTTTAAGACTTTTCTTTAAGCCAGATCAGTTCATGAGATGTCTGCTTGGTTGATTTATGGTTCAGATAGTAATATTTTCTGATTTTCTGCAGTCTCCATCGAATATACCTCTGTTCATTTTGGGCCCATCTGTCATCCTAATGAAAAAAAAAAAAGGAAAATTGTTTCTTACTATGCGACTAAAAGCTGACTATACTGAAACTGTGAACATTTTTAAGTTTTACCACCATACTAGTGATCATGTAAAGAACATTTTCTGGAATTCCCTTCTTACAGATATGAATTGACCTCTTAGCTTATTACCTCTATAAAAGTTGCTCCACAGTCACTGTTCAACTCAAGATGTGCTTGTCTGTGAGCACAAGACGCAGGAGTTCCTGCAACAGCCAAGTGTTTATTCAAAGGACTGAGAGATTTAAGGCAAAGGACTTGAATTGCAGGTAAATAACCAATTGTGATAGGATGCAGGTGGTACTCTAATTCTGGAACAGCTTTACTGTCCATGTGCGTTTCTTGTCTGATGATCTTAGAACATGTTAGAGAGGTGGATATCATTTTCCCTTTTTTTCTAATATGAATTGGAGACTGCTAGTTTGGGCAATTGTGCAGAAAATGTACCTGCCTGCTTCGAGTCAAGACTTATTTCTCCATTCTTTCAGGATAATTTAAAGGGACAAAAACACTTATTGCCTCTCATTTCTGCCTTCTCCCTTTTCTCTATTGTAAGCTAGAGAAGTTCCTTTTTCATATTTGCCATGACATTTGTATACACCCACATCTCTATTTATAATCCAGGGATCCAACAGGAAAAACTCGTGGTATAAAGAACCTGCTGACAAGGACAAGACCTTCACTCTAGTACTAAGATACAAGACCCCTATTCCTGGCTTTTATTGTAATGTGCTAGCCTGTCTGGGAGCTGTTTTACACAAAATTGTAAAACAATCCTGTCCAATATTTCATAAACTTGTTGACTGAAAAGCTCTATCTTCACTGATGAAACATTTTAGAATTTTAAGTAATTTTAGCTAGTATATTGGACAAGAACTTTTATGGAAATACCTTTTACATAATGCATTTGAGGTACAAAGTAAGGAAAAATTAGGCTTTTAAAAGACAAGAAAAATACATATTTTTACTGCACTTGCTGTATTTTGGATATTTTCTTTCACTTTACAAAATCTACAGTAACAGTGCTGTGTCAACTGTTGAATTTTCCTCACTGGCTTTATTCATTAGAGTATGAAAGCCATGGAAAAAATCCATTTTACTTCATGTAAACTTTGTTGTCTTTTGGCATTATGCAAATACTCTCAATTAATCTTGGCATAATGAGAATTTTGGAAAGAGAAGGTTACAGTGAATGCTTTGATGAAGTAATAGTATGTCAACAGTCTAAACATGGCTTGATTATGGAAATGAAATTTGGTTAGGGAATTCAACTATTAAAGCAGAAAATGTCTAATTAAATGGAACCCATGCATTAAATTTAGCTTATTCTTTACACAGGATTTTTCCTCAAGTTCTATTTAAGTAGTATTACAGGCAGCATGTAATTAAAATCTAATACCACCTTCAAGTTATAAAAGGCATCCCACTTTTGATAGAAAATAGCAGCCTGTATAAGAGAGCATCATTAGCTGAAATGTTTTCACTCTCAAAACATATTTTAGGTGTTTGTGTTCATCGAACAGAATATAGAGTTAATCTTAAGGAAAAAAGAAAAACAATAACAAAATATATTCATAAGCATATGATGTATTTACCCATCTCCTAGATAGCAGAGAAAACACTGTCTGTTCCCAAGTGTTTCATATACACTAACATGAATATTTATATTTCATGAAGTTTATATCCGAAAGCTCATCATCCACTTGTTATTTGCTATATATCATTCTCCGAGTTAACACATTTCAGTAATTCAATCCTGAGCCAGAAACAATAGCACATGATTTACATTTACAGAAGAAAGTCGGTACGTAGCGAGCCCCCAGATTGCTGCTAATGCTTGTTAGTCTCTAGGGCCAACGAAAGGAATGTCAAAGAAAGAACTGTATTTTTCCACAGAAGATTAATTTATTCTCATCTGCAGAGCTAAACAGAATATTCACCCTGATATATTTAGGTGTCCTTTCATACCCCCTTCCAGCTTTTGCCGTCTTATAAGGTGAAGAACCTGGTAAGCTACGTGATCAGCAGTTGTGCCACCACAAAACCTCATGGCCCAAGCTACAACCCGGGATATTGGTACTGTTGGTGCTACAGACATAGAAGAGAAACAGATTTCATGTCAAATGTCCGTGGTTGGAGCTGGGGAATAGTATCATTTAAAGGAAAACACAGGAATACTTGTTTGGTTAAAAATGCGTTGACCAAGGACTAGTGAGAAGTGGTTGCATTTGATAAGTGATATGATAAGATGTAAAAAGATAGCTGAAAAATGACAAAGCTTATTTCAACACTTTTAAGGTAAGGAGTATGGATTTCTTTGCTTTAAAATGTTTTTTCAAAATCTTTTTTTTAGCTTACTACAGTAATATTTATGTTTGACTTTTAACATAGAGTTTACATTTACCTGAAAATAGATTATTTTGAGTTGGAGGCTTTTTATTTGAATATCAGAATGAAATAAAAATGTTATAATTATGTACATATAGCTGATTTCTAACCTAATTATCATGCAAACAACAGTTTGAAAAGATTTGAAATTGTGCAACCTTCATCCACTTTATGATGAAGCTCTTTCCAAATTAATGGACATGAGAGAAAACTCAGAAAAACTTTTTGCAAAACTTTATACTTGCAAACAAAATCTATTAATGCATTCAATTATGAGCAATTTCCAGCTGGTTATTTTATAACTGGATGTTTTAGTCCAAATAACCTCACAATATATATATTAAAAAATGAATATGTATTTAACATTTTTTTTTGTTATAAAAAGAATCTGTGTTTTGTACCATAACATACACAGAAACCAAGACTCATAGCAAATTCCTTTCAGACCACCTACAATGTGCCTGTAAAGTTAAGAATCTGAATAACTGGGCTTTAGAACAGCATAAATATTTACTAAATTGTTTTAGCTGGCTAGCTTAATACGCATCCTACCCAAAACCAATTTTTCCAGTGGAGTTTGTATCTTCAGACTAGTACTAAAGTACCAAGTATAACTAGTACATTTGGGCATCAGGGAACTTAAAACTAGGCAAAACTGATGAGGAAAGAAAGTAGTGGTGTCTAATACAAAATGAGACCAAAGCCATCAGCACCAAATGGACTGTGTAGAATATCTCCCCATATAGCAATTGCCTTAATGAACATGCATTTTGATAGAACTGAGTTGCTGCAAATGCTGGACCATGGTACTAATTACACCCTATGAAATATAAATAGCTTACAAGTACAGATAGGCTTTTCTAAAGCCTACAGTTACTTAATATTTAATATTAGATCCACCAGCAAAGTGAATCTGGAATGAATTTTCTTGATTTCCTGCAAATTTCTGACACCTGACCGTTAACTCATACAGGTCAAAAAGCAAAGGGTGCAATAGAACAGCAGCACGATGCACTGAAATAACATGAATAAAGTGAGGGACCATTCTTCAACTCTGAAGCAGAAACCAAGTAAGTCATGCTGATTCAGGACATGTTGTGATGGCAATTTCATACCTAAGATGCAGAACCAGTGTGGTAAGTAAGTATATGCCTTCCAATTTGAAGTCAATTGCAAGACAACCAGAAACATATAATAATTGTGCTGGAGAACTGCCTGTACGCTCGTAAACAAAACAGGCCCAGGAACCAGAGCCTTGGTGGCATAGATCAGCTGCATCTACACTGCAGAACACCGACTGGGCCAGAGCACTGACTGGGGCAGAGCATCCCCTGGCTATTCTGCTTAAATTAAAGAGTGTTAATAATGTGCCCAAAATCCAGAATTAAATTGTTGGTGTTGATGTTGTTCGACTCCTCTGATGCTTCAGTTTGCGCTCCCTAAATTCCCAAGGGTTTGGGACCAAGAACTGTAGCATGGACCAAGAACTGTTCCAGACAGGCACTTCAGATGCAGACACTCAGTTTCTGACAGTAATTAGCACAAAGTGAAGAAATGTGATGTATGACCTTGAGGGAATAGCATAGAGACATGCAAGGGTGTGTCAAGGTGAAAAGCTGGCTGAGAGAAAGCCCATATAGAAAACCAAAAGAACCAAAAGTGGCGCATGCTGCTTTTTTTTTAGTGATCACTCGGAGGGCTAAATTTTCCCTGAAGTATTTGCATTGAAATGATGTAAGAGAAATGGTCTAAAAGAGGAGCACTTAGATAATTAAATTTGATTTGTGACCCTCTTTTATTTTACAGAAGGTACACATCCATTGGATCTAGTCTTAGCTCCTATCTTTGCCTCTGATATAAATACATTTAGTATGTAAAGATACTTGGAAGGCTTTTCACTGTGTATTTGTAAAGAGTTTTCACATTAGGACTCCAGTATTAGCTAAACACTTTAGTGTTATTGCTAATATCTATAAATTTAAGACAAGTTATAATGAGAGGTTGAACATACCATGCTCCTTATTCCAGATTTGCTTACAAATGCATGAAATATACTTCTGATGGACACATAAATAATACTTCCTCATATATGTATATCTCTCTACTAGCTCCAAGGACAAAAATATTGAAAATGCATAAAGCTTTGGAAATGGGACCATAACTGATCGAGCAAGAAAATTAATCATATAATGCAATGAAGGATGAGCACCAAACAATAAATCAAGGTTTGTAGTACTGGGATAATCATTCGTATTTCTGAGAACAAGAGCAGAACGGCAGCTTGAAACAAGAATCTATATAAAGAGCTCAGTGGTCATGTTTCATAAAGAAGACTATTAGGAGGCAAGCATAAATATTTACCTTGTGACAAAAACCCCAGTAAGAGCCTTGGAGGCTGGGAGGGTCTGGAGGAAACTGGAATGTCCTTGGGCTCTCCTTCGGGAGCTCTGTGAAGCCAAGACAGACCTGTACAGCCATTCTTATATCTTCTGTGTTCTACATTCTTACAGTTTTCACCCAAATTAACAAGCAAACATCAGTATGCTCAGCAAAGCAACAGAATATTCAGGACAAGCCATCTGGACTAAAGTTGCAGGAAGAGAGAAACACAGGAAGTATTTATTTGTAATAACACAGACAATTCAGTATGATCCACGGCCACAGTTTGTTCCCTAACGTCCCATCTAAATTAATTTTTGCTGATCATTTTTTACAGGGCAGATTGCTTCCCTGCCGCCATTGTCTATTCAAATAGCTGGTAACACAGGTGGACCTCTGTTTATTCCCTTCTCCCTGTTTTTTTTCTATGTGTTGCTTGGAATAGGAGCTATCAGCTGCTTTCTCTTTTTACTGCAACCAAAACCATAGGAATACACAAAGGAAAAAGAATACTGCCTGACTAGATATGCAGACTGAATCCTTAACGTGACACATTACCTCTCAGACCCATAATTAATGGTTCACAAAAATATCCCTGCTTTTCACTGTTGTCATGGCCAGGTAGCCCTTTTATTCTGTGCTTGGTTTTGGAAAAAGCATAATGACAAATCTCTTTGCAGGCTTCCACGATTGTTATAGTGTTTAATTTATTTTGATTCATTCTGTGTTTACCTCTGCTTTCAGTTTTTATGTCCTCTCCTTTAAGAATTTATCCAAACCACCTAAGTAGCCAAAAATAGACTGGAAATTTCATGTTATGGTCTCTTTTCAAATAAATAAATAAATAAATTTTGGAAGGAAGGAAGGAAAGGAGGGAAGGAGAGAGGGAGGGAAAGAAAGAGAGAGTGAAAGAAAGAGAGAGAGAAAGAAAGAGAGAGAGAGAAAGAGAGAGGGAAAGAGAGAGAGAAAGAGAGAGAAAGAGAGAGAGAAAGAAAAAGAAAGAGAGAGAGAAAGAGAGAAAGAAAAAGAAAGAAGGAAAGAAGGAAAGAAGGAAAGAAGGAAAGAAGGAAAGAAGGAAAGAAGGAAAGAAGGAAAGAAGGAAAGAAGGAAAGAAGGAAAGAAAGAAAGAAAGAAAGAAAGAAAGAAAGAAAGAAAGAAAGAAAGAAAGAAAGAAAGAAAGAAAGAAAGAAAGAAAGAAAGAAAGAAAGAAAGAAAGAAAGAAAAGGAAAGAGAGAAAGAGCATTTTATTTTGTCTTTTTTTTTTCCCTGAAAGATTTGTGAAGTACCAGGTATAACCACACCAGACATGAATAAGAAACAACTCTCCAATCACCTATGATTGGAAATTTATTTCACTGGGATAAGAAGATTTTTTTTCCCTTTGTGCATTCAACATAGTTTATTACAGTTCTTAAAATGCTAGAAATTCTAATACTTCTTTTAGTGTCCTCAAGTGAAAAGACCTGTTTGTTCAACCTATCGGTTCAGGAAAGCATAGAGTGTCCTAACTCAAACCCGTGCTAAGTTCCTTTGGACAAGTTTCTAAAAACTGCTTATCACTTCATATTCTCCTCCAATGTAATTTTTGGCATTAGACATCATCTTTCCAGCTCCACATCTAACCCTACACACTTTGATGAAACTCTGAATGCACATTTTTAAACAGCCTTATATATGAAGCAGCTGGGAGGATTCACACAGCAGAATAAGCACACAAGATCTACACCTGCAAAACAGCACATTTAGTGCAGATCCCCATGCATCTGTCAAGGGTGAATATAAATCCATGCTGACAGATGTTGGCCCTGCCAGCTGTGCAGGCAGCAAGCTGTCAAAATGTCATAGTGGCACTTCCTTCAAGAAAAGTGAAAACTAGAGCTACTGGCAAAGACACGCATGTGTCTTCTCAGGTCTGGCTTCCAGGACAGTCCTACTTTGCCATTTGCCTACTGAGACCCAGTGACAGGTAACAGCTGAAGATCAATTTAGGCTTTAGATTTAGCCAGGAATGTCCATTTTCCTATGCATGGAAATCACTTTTGCCCTCCTTGGGACATATAATGCACAAAGAAGAAACCTGCGGGATTTGACAAAATTCAGCATGTATTCTGACACCTATACCTGAGCATTTAATTTAAAGAGAAGTTCATTTGAGAGGTACAAGATAGTTTATTCCAATGATTTCTGGTTTTCTTCTTTGCTGCTTCTTGGTTTATTCCTTTAGTGTGATGTCTATTCCATTTCCTAAAAGTCCCTTAGTTTAAATTTGAGGCTAAACAGCTTCCATATGTGGTTTTACTGCTCCCCTATCCCCATAATAGAAACTAAAAGACACTGTTGAATCCCTGTGAGGAACCACTATCAATAAGCTCAGCAAATGCCCATCATAAAACTTTTTACCGCTGACTTAAATAAATAAATAAATAAATAAATAAATGAGTGACCTGGACAGATACAGGACAAAGTGCAATAAAAGTTTAACAGTAGTAGATTCACTTTAGGGGTGTCATACTGCTTCCTGAGAGCTTTTGTTTAAGATATGCAAAAACACACACAGGGCACAGTTTGGCAAGTAAAACATTTCATATGCTGAAGAAATGAACTACAATTAGTCAGCTGCAATTCAATTACATTTGTGCACTAATTAAGGTTGCTGTGAAAATTCTCATGCTGCTTATTCCTACAGCAAACTATTAACACAGCTTTAATTTGATTTCCAATAGCCCTTCTATAAAATCATTTTACAGCTTCTTGGTTTATAATAATAAAGAATTTAAGAAAGGAGTTTATTTTCCTACTATTATTTTTTTAACGCAGTAAAAGATAAGATTCAAACTCTTCTTCCTAGCAGAATGTAGTATGCTCTCTGTAAGTGCTTTTCAACCACTGAGGAATTTTTTCTCCCTCTTATGAAAACTGAATACAATTTTTTTTAGTCCAGACATAATATGAATGCCTATAGCAAATAATATATCTTTTTTTTTTGAAGATTTTAGAGATAAATCTTGAGTCAGAAAATGTCTCTGAAGACTGAATTTATTCTATAATGTCAAAACGTATGGAGAATATAAATGACTGAATACAAAATTTTAGCTGTAAGACTGGATTTGTAGGGTTATAGCAAATATTCCTGATCTGCCTCAAATAAGTCAGAATTCAGGACAAGGTGTAAAACAGCTCCCCTCACAAGAATGTTTTTTCTCAGGGTTTAAATAAATGGAGAAGACTTCTGCCATACAGTAACCTTCAAATCAGGATATTTCAGTGAGAAGGAGCTAAACATGACATTTGAAAAATTAGTAAATTTCTTCAAAAAGAAAGTCATATGAACTGCAGCTGGCAGAAACCTCCCTCCCAAATGCCTGTGGGGTGTGTGTGTGCACAGGAGAGTGGCAGTAGGAGAAGTCACTTCTCCGAGATCCTCCTCGATGAGGCTGCTCTCCACAGCTCCAGCCTCTCCAAGATTCACCTCATCCCGGACCTTGCTGACCCCAGCCCTGGACAGAGCCCTCCACGGATTTTCCAAATAGGAGAGAATGTGATAAAATCAGTCAGTCCTCATTCTGTGTATTACTTTAGTCACAACATTACAGTAGGGCACAACTTGTCACTATCAATGATTTTGTTCTCTTTACAGGACTTTGCCAGTCTAGGCACATTGAGCAAGGCTCTCCAAAGCTGCTCTCCCTCTTTTAGCAGCTCACAACAGGACTTAATCCTGACTATGCCTTGTGATGCATTCTTCTCTCCTCTGTCCCATGATCACCTCTTTAGATTTTTACAGATACTTAAGATCCATCTTTCACTGATTCAGGAGTATGTAGGCTAAAATGTCTGTGTTTTTGCCCTTGGTTCTTCAAATTCTTTTTTTTCCATGCTCAATTAGATCTCAGGTCTAGCTTTTCAGGTATTGATTAAAATTTTCTCCAGGCTGAACCTTCCAGATGAGCACCACTTTCTGTCTTCTCCCTTGAATGAGACCATGCAGCAGTATCTACTTCTCTTGCTGGCGTAAATTCAATCCACACTAGGTTAATCCAAGGTGACAGTTTACAGCAAAACATGTAGCAGTGGGCAGTCAGCCTAGCAAAGGAGGAGGACATCGGTTAGATCAACAGGACTTGTTCTACTTGTTATTGGACAGATTTCAAAAATCTGTCCCTTAATACTGAAAATTTTTCCTTCCTTCTCACTGCTGCCTGGCATTCCTACCAAGGCAGGTTATAATGTTAAAGGATTTCCACAAAGAAACATATCCCTAGCACTCCCTAATATTCCAATTATTATTTCTTTTCATTTGAATTAAATTTCCAAAACCAGCCTTTCTCAGTGTAATTGTTCCAGAAAGTCGTCTTGAAATAAACATGTCACCATTAAAACAGTTTGCAAACAGTGATTCAGTGAAAAAAAAGAAAAAAAATAATTCCTAAAAAACTTTAATTTCATTTTGACCTATTCAAAGTATAACACAAAATGGGGAAATCTATTAGAGATGGACAGGAGTTTATGCAATAGCAGGGTGCAATCTGCTTAGGCCACCCAGCACAGGTACAGAAATGTGAAGATACAGGCACCTTACAATGTCTGTGTGAATGAATGATTACAAAGGATATAATTATACCAGTATCATGAAGGGGACTCATTTATTATGTAAGGAATTATGAAATGCATATGTAGGAGCATAGTGGGTAGAGATTTTCTAAATAGACAATTAAGCATATATATTTTTGGCAGTCCCCAATTCCTTGGCTGACCAGAGAGTAAAGCCTCTACAAACTGAGTGAAGGACTTTTGTATTTCCTACCTACAAAGGCCTATGAAATTAAAAAAAATAATATGAAACTCAAAGGACAAAGCAGTGATTAATAGTCTGCAACTCACACTGCTGGCTCTACAGCTTGGCATACATATCCTTTTTCATCTTTAATTTCTGTGGGTCTTTGAAAGAATAGAGATGAAGCATACATAATTGCATTATGTCACAATTTTACACTTAGCATCTGGCAGAGATTCTGTATCCAAAGAAAGAAATTCAGATATGACAACAACAGTGAATCAGATTCTCATCATCATTAAATTGGGTTTTCATTGCTGTAATTTTCAATACTAATATGCAGTCATCCTGATATTAGCTGATTCAGGATGTGAATAGCTAGATCCAGAAGATTTGGATGATTTCATACATCCTTAAAATTCAAAGAGCAAACTGAAATTTTGCTGAACCCTTTTAAAAAAGTTATGTTAGAACAATCAAGAAATGTTATTCAGTAAATAAAACTAGTTTTGTTAACTCTTTCCAAGGTGAATACACAGTTTCACGCCTGCTAAGTAACTTCAGGTTTTAGGTTACTGACTTCTTTGTTTAAAAGTCAAGAAGAAACTACCTTTTATGGTTCTGCAGCATTAGATATTTAAATTTTTGAGAAAATCAGCCTTTTGTGTAGGGGTGACAGCCTCCATCATCAGACATGAGTAGCAGCTGTATGTGTTAGCCTCTACAGTCATCACAGTGCAGCTATCCCACCACCCAGATGAAAAAAAAAAACTCTTAGTTACCTTGCCTATCAAGGCTCATCAAAAGTACTATAAAATTACAACATATAATAAGGCATTCAGAGTTAAAAAAAAACAGGCATTTGTTTCTTCTTAAATCTTAAAGCATATTGAAAGTCTTGAATGCCACTAGCAGGATGGACAAGCAAGTGCTGTAATCGAGTTACTCCAGCTGGTTCCATGACTAGTTCAGAACAAGTATGAAGGGAGACCATCCTCTTTCGGCCTCTCTTTATGACCTTTTGAATAAAAGTTTCTTAATTCTTCTGACTTAAAATTACCTTCCCTATCTTTTTTTCAATATCACCAGATGTCTAGAGAGCATGAAAATAAGCAGAGTTTTGAAAGAGTTAGGAATGAACAAATCTGTGAATTCAAGGATATTCAAGGACAGCAGACATTTATCTCTCCACCTGGCTTAAACAAGGAGAAAAACATAATTCCACACACATCACGTGCTTATCTACCCACAAATTAAATGTTCTTGGAGAAGTTAAACATAACTGCAAGCTCAGAGGCAAACAGGGATGGACTAATACATGCCCACATCGCTTATCTTGCTCTTCCTCTGTAAGAGGATGGCTGCCTGCTAAGTGCCTTTGGAAAGGTCCCTGGCCCATGCTGGCTCTGACACCAAGCTCTGCCATGGTCTGGGAGAGCTCCAGCTAGCAAGGAGCAGAGTTAGGGAGCCAGTTAAACAGCTAAACAGTATGATTGATCAAACTCCAGGATGTCTCAATCTACTATTATTGACAAAATTATTATTACCTTCATTCTCCCCTCCCATTTCAATCCACTCAGTCCATTAAATATGTCAGAAACCCTTCTGGACAGGCTATTAAAGATCTAGGAACACATGCAGACCAGGCAGGAACAAGTAGAGCTTTTTCAGTGGCCTCTACAGGATCATTTGTATATTCAGAAAGAAAGTAGCTTCAGACCTCTCTTCTGACTGTGCTTTTCTTGCCTTGGACTGTGTGAGTTCTCACAAATATGAGGATTTCTGCATCACTCTAGACCTAAAAAAAACCTTAGCCTCTGATTCTTCTCATTCATCTTCCCTGTATTTTAATCCCAAAGAACTAAACTAATTAAATCTAATGTTATGAATTTAAATGTATACTTTAATGTAATTCTTTGTCAGGACTATTTAACACAGAACAGTCATCTGATGACATAGCTATGGTGTTCCTGAGAATACTGAGTTTCTGCTCTTCCTCATACAGGGACATCTACCAGCTCAGAGACACGTCAGTACCTTGTTGGCACTGCAAAAAATGGATAGACAGATCCTGAGTGGCTACTCATTACTGCTCTTCTCTCCCCATCTTGTCTGATTCATCTGTCCACATCACAAGCTCCTCTGAGCAAGCGCTGTCTCTTACTCTGTGGCCAGTGCTACCATGACAGTTACAAAAAAGTCTGTCCCCTTCCGAAGGTAACACATCTGAAGGCTTGTAGAAGAAACACATGTGTGGGGAGAGATTCTGCCAGTTACTATATAATTTGCATCACAACGTATGCTCAATATTATTTTGTGTTACAGTAATTTACGTCCCAATATCTCCAGTGGCCATCATAGTCCTATTGTCAACATAAGTAAAAACTGGATCAGATCCAGAAGGAATGGCAATGTTCCTCTGGCCATTACTTCTGCTAAGAGAAATTTTCATGATCAGTTCTTCAGTTCATTTCGTGTAGACAGTGAACTGACAAATACACAGACCAAATGGAAAAGATCCCAATTCTATTTACTGGCATGATTCTAAGGTGAATAAATTGCATTTAAATTGAAGTAACTAAGAACAGAATCCAGCCCAGCCCAGAATCAAGCCCAAGGCCCATAACTTTTTATTCCTTTCAGATCGTAAGTTACGTTATTTCCCATTACATTACAAAACCCACTCAGTCTATATTCTTCTTATGCTCACATCTGTCTTTCAATTGACAATGTCAGTATCATGGCAAGTCCATTACCAGAATATATACTACCAAGTGCTCTATTTAAGAGAAGTTTATTCTTGACAGATTCAAATACTTTCAGGCTTGATGTTATTTCCATTTAGCACATTGGAATGGTACCAAATAGTCTTGTACAATAAAAATACCAACGATGAAATGATGGGTTTTTAACTTTGACAGTAGAGAAAGAAAGGAAAGTAGTAATCAGGAGTTCACTTAGACTTTGTAACACCCTATGAAGAATATTTTTGCCCTGGTGGTAAAAGACCCTGTTGAAATGCGCCCGGACCTGTTTCTTTCTGTCTTTCTTTTATTTTGTAAACCAAGGAGAATCTGCTACCCACAGCTGCATTGTCCTATATTTTCACTGGCATTGGTAAGAAGATCAGCTTCCTTTTATGTAGATTTACCACAGTTTTGTTGAAAATAAAACCTTTGACCACCATTAGAAATCTAGTCTGCACATTCTTTTGTATTCTGCTGTCACAGGACTGATGGGCTCAGCTTTTTCCACGAGTTTATCAGCTCTTTGTGCTACTCACTAGCAATTTGTTCTTTTATTCAGACCATTGAAAGGATCAGCCAAGACCACATTCTTCCCTCTCACAGAATCCTGGGAAAGCTGATTGCTTCTGAGGATATTAAAAATGCAAACAGAAAACACCAAAATGGCAAAAATACATAAAAAAGGTCCTTTCCTCCTGCAGAGAAACTGCGGTCATTTATAGTCCAGTTAAAAGACTTCAAATCACCTCAATCATAGTTTATCAGCCCTATCTCTGTTTCAGATGGGTTCATTCAGATGAGAAGCAGTCATGTTCAATTGTAGATCCTCATCCTCTTCATCTTCATTTGTACTTCTTCTACATGCCAATGACCAAACCATTGTCTTTTCCTTATCCTGGACCATTACCTGGCTCTTCACCAATAACCAAAAATCCATATCTCTCTAGCTGCAGATTGAGCTGCAGATTTAGCACCAGCTACTTTGCTCGGGTCCATTTTTTTTCGAGATACAGTGGCAAGGAGCATGTGGGGAGGGGTGATATGCAATTGCTCAGGCTCAGCAGGGCTCAGCCATCCAGCTGCTCAAGACCATAGACTGAACTGCGGCTGGTTGTGTCTCGGGTTTCCCGTTAGTGATTTACAATGCGTCCTCTAGGCCTATAGCCTGGCCACTCATATATATTTCAGTTCTTAATGATACATACCCTTTCTTAGCCAACAGCTTCACCACATTTCCCCTGCTATTGAGTTAGTCTGACTTTTGATTACACATACCCGCAATGTTAACGGCCCTTAGGAATACCCTCAGATTATGCCCCAGAGATATTCCTTCTTCAATCCGTTTCCAAGTATGATGTTATATAAAACCATCAGGTCTGTATTAGACTGAAGGTCTTTCTGTCTGACACTATGACAGGCACCCATCCTCCCACAGTCTCTGAGAGATTTTTGGAAACCTCTAAGATAAGGACCTGGTACTGCCCATTCTCTCAATGTTACTCGTGATTTTATAGACCTCAGCACCTTCCACCCTTTTTCTGGGTGCTTGTAAAGTCCTTGCCTACTTATTTGTTCAAAATAAGAAAACTGGTCATGGTTATCTTTAAACATCCTGTGAGCAGCCTTATAAAATGGAGGGAGTGTAACTACTAAGAATTAAGTTTACCATGGCTAAATGGCAGAATAATAACATTCACTGTTTTACTTTCTATTCTTTCCCATCTACTTCTAGTCTATTTGCTTTTGTCTTGTTTTTGATATTTTTTCTGGTTATGGCAAAATAGGCCTTCCTGTATGGTATCCTGAGGTGTCACTTTGTTGTCATTTAATAGGGTAGATATATATATTGCATTGCATAGACTTTTCCAATTTACAAATTAAGTTAAGATTCTATTTAATCAATATAGCATCAGGGCTTTCAATTGCAAGCAATTTATAGAAGGAGCTTTCCCTAACTAAATCCCTAGCTTAGTTATGCTCTCTGCTCTAAAATATAACAGTGGGAGAAATAGGAGCTATGCAGAAAAGAATGTTGGTTTTTAGCATTCACATATAACACTGCAGAGAAAAGAGGGCTATGCATGGGTATTTTTCAACAAAATTCTACCTGGAAACAGGGATTTTGATAGTACCATATCCTCCTACAATGGAAAAGTAATTTGTGTGACAGAGATGAAAACTTAATTTCCTTTTCTCTTATGTTTTTTATTACATTGTTTCTTTCAGATGATATTTTCTTGTTCTTTGAATTTGCTTTTTTGGTTGTTTGTTTTGATTTTTGAAGGGTTTGAAGTTCTCCGTATACTTCACAGGAATTCTAATATTCAAAAGAATTATATTCTTTTACCTATCATATAGTTGCTACTTCAGATAAAAGTAACTGTTAAAATACATTTTTTTTTTCTTAATGGAAAATATGTGAAAAGGAAAAGGAGGAGAAGAGACTGGAACTGAATCAGTAAACTGTCTTATGTATGTTCTGTTAATCCCATGATTATTGAGAAATTATAAAATATTATTGCCATTGATAGCAGGGAGTATATTCTTGTATGTTTGCAGGATTATATCTTCAGATTGTCAAATACTCAGAGGTTTTTTTTTTTTTTTTTGCATTTGTACTTTCATTGGACCAACAAGTATCGACACACTGTGCTTATTTTCATGCTAGATGTTATGAAGGGGTATTTAGCAATATTAATAGCAAGGAATATATAGACCTGTCATGACTGTAATCAAACATTAACCAAGCTAATGAGTGGAGAGAAGTTAAGGGCTGATTGACAAAAATACAAATGTTTGTGCTGGAAGGAGACCTTTGAAACAGAGTTTTAAAAGACTGTTTCTTTTTGAGCCTGAACTGCTATTATTCAGGCTGCAAAAGAAAGAAAATATCTGCTCCTATTGCAGAAATACACCAGTTAGTACCTTACCAGTGTAATTTAGAATTTCAATTCTACATGACACTTTAGGAAGGTTTCGATGAAATGTCACATATGAAGTTACCTATAATTTTAATATGTTTGTAAAATCCTCCACATTTCTCTTTATCAGAGGTGCAAATCAGATTATCTGCACTGCTCTGAGTGGAACAGCCTACCTATCACAGTGTATTCCCAGCCAGCCAGCCACTGACATTCCCATTACCATTTTCCCATAACAGACAATAAGATTAAGTCATTTACCACATTTTTCACCCCAGTTGATTTCACTGACTACATACCCAATATTTCTACCTTTATGCCAGTAAAACTCCTCCAGATTTCTCAAGGAACATCGGATAAACAGACTGCTATAGAAAAAACTGTTATCTCTAGAAGAGCTATTTCTAATTGGAACTGCTAAAGCATTTCACACAGACAAAGATTATGTATTCTCCTAGCAGTACCTCTCTGTTCACACCAAGCAGGCTTTGGTTCATCACAGACACAGCATGAATAATCTTAGCTAGTTAGGTCCACAAATACATTGGTTTACTGAATTTTGCCACTGTAGATGCTGTGTGAAGAACTAAATTGTTTTTTCTACACTTTGGCACTGAATTTCCTGTATGTAACTTCAAGCATAAACCACTCTTTCTTCTGCAACTACATATAAGTCCCCTTATTTTACTGGGAAAAAAAAATCACCTATGCATCTATTTCACCACTGATTAGTCTTCTCAATGTATTCGTTACAAGTATGTCTCCTTTGGTTTTTGTTTTGTTTTGTTTTGAAGAGCATAGAGCAGCTCTTTGCTGCTGGTGAACAAACTATCCTGTTGGCGACGTGTGTATTTACCTATATTCAGTGGGGTCAGAGTAGCACACCTGAGTCTCTGTGCACTCTGATTAATTCTATGTAGACAGAGCAGAGACTTCAGACATTACCTCGGAGTCTGATTATTTCCTGGATTGCAAAAGAGCAGTGGGAATGCATGGAGTTCTGCCTCCTCCACGTAAAGGACCAGCTGAGAGCTCATGTATCAGCAGAACAACATATTATGGGGGGACTTTACTACAGTACCTGCTAGAGAGGCAACACAATAGACACAATAGACAGAAGGTTTCTGGAGTACATTGATGAGAAACTTCCTGACACAGGTGACTGGGAAGATGATGAAGGGAAGTGTTCTCCTGGACTCCACACTGACAGACAAGGAAGGACTGGTTCAGGAGGTGAGGGTCGGTACAGCATTGGCTGCAGTGATCAAAAGATGGTGGATTACAGGATCCTGAAAGGAGGGAGCAAGGCAGACAGCAGGATCACAACCCTCGACTTCAGGAGAGTAGACTTTGGCCTATTCAGAGACCTTTTTTTGAATAATCCCATGGGGGAATGTCCTTGACCAAAGAGGGGTCTAGAACAGCCAGCTGAGTTTCAAGGATCACCTCTTGCAATCATCCACCCTCAAGGGCAGAAACTCAAGCAAAGCTGGCAGAAGGACTGTATGGATAAGCAAGGAGCTCCAGACAAAATTGAAGATAGAAAGAAGGAGTACAAGTGATAGAAGAAAGGACAGATGACCAAGGAACACTGTCCAAGAGACATTGTCCAAATATTACAAAAATGGGGTTAGGAAAGCCGTGTGTAGCTGAGTCTGGCAAGTCTTTCACAACAAAAGACTTGCTTAGTGGATCAAGGGAGAGCATTGAATGTTTTTCATACTGATTTTAGAACAGTTTTCAACACTGTCACCTATAACAGTCTCATATCATAAACAATGAAATACAGAACTAAATAAGTGACACTGAGGTGGATTAAAAGCTGACTGAACTGCCAGGCTCAGAGGATTGTGTTTTGATGGCTAACTGGGGGCTAGTTATCAGTGGTGTACCACACAGGTTATTACTGGGGACACTACTATTTAGCATCTTCATTAATGACCAGAATGATGGGATGGGCTGCACCATCAGCAGGTTTGAAGTTCAGACAATACTGGGAAGTGGCTGATTGACTACATGGCATGTTGTCATTCAGAGGGGCCTCAACAGGCTGGAGAAATGGGCAGAGAGGAACCTCATAAAGTTCAGAAAAAAAGAACAAAGGGAAATGGTAAGTCCTGCACCTAGGAAAGAATAACCCCAGGCACAAATACCAGCTGGGGGTGCGAGGTGACCACCTGGAAGCATCTCAGTAGAGAAGGACCTGAGAGTCAAGGTGAACAACAAGTTAACCATGAGCCAGCCATAGTTATATAGAGAGTCCAGATAGACTATAGAGTCCCCATCCTTGGAAATATTCATAACTCAATTGGACATAGCCCTGACAAACCTGCTGACTCTGATGTGAACATGGGGGTTTGGACTAGATCATCTACATGGCTATGTCTTCTACATTCAACAGTAAGTTCATTCCAATCTCAGCTATTCTGTAGTTCTGTGAAATGTCTCCCAAGAGATGTCCCTGAAACAATTACTGTAAGCTGGAGTGCTTGCTGGAGTAGGAGTTTTATGTCTCTATCCTCTCTGCCAGACTGGGGAAACACCCATGAATGCACTGCTTAAAGGGTGAGTTTAAAAGGAGGAGGACCATAAAATTACACCAGATCCTGTTGCTGCCCACTTAGTGCACACATACCTTGTTGTCATGCCTTGTAATTCAGATAACTAATATTCTGCCAGGACATTAGTGGGTTTTTTAGACCATTTAGAAATTGTCTCTAACTAAAAGCAGTAGGAATCAAGGAGTTTCCTCCTTACATACCTGATTATCTCCATATAATATAGAGGGAGTGGAGACACTTCAGGTGGCATAGTAAACACTGAAAACCTCCCTGTGTGCTTAGCTTAACACCTAAGCAGCAGTTCTGAGGCAGGAGGAGGTTGAAACAGGGATCTCTTTGTTGGAAGAAAGCAGAACAATATTTTGTTTTGTTTTGTTTTGTTCTGTTTTGTTTTGCTTTATCTAAAGTGCTGCAGTCAAGTACTTCAGTATAATACAATGTAAATCTAATGTCTAAACAACAACTCATCAAACTCAAGAAAATATCAGGATAAAAGAACACTTACAGAACAGTCCACATCTATCCAAGGTCTATGTAAACAAAGTCGCATATCCTTATCGTCTCCAAAATGAGTTTTTACATATTAACAAGAGAAAAGAACTTGCAATTATCTACCAGCACCATCTGGTGTTACCCTAGAGAAGTTAGGTTATGATTGTGTTGTAAATCTATCATCATTTTAATGAGACCGCACTTCTGCGGTCATATTGTTATAGATAGATGATATGAAATCCTAAAGATGCTCCCTGACCATAAAAGTACATTTGTTGTTGAAATCCGAGTTCATATAAGCATCACCCAAAGCTTTAACACCTATTTCCATATCTTTGTTTTTTTCTAAGGAACTTCATATACAGAAAAGGGTGGTTTAGTAATTGCCATGAAACGGAACAACATCTCAGTAAGCTCTTAGGATTTTGAGAATACTATTTTCTCTTGTTTTTTGCTATTGTTTGGCGCAGGTAAAGCAAAAGGACCTCTTTAATTGTTTTCATTTTCTGTTTCCCAATTAGGCTGATAGAGTTTCAAGGAGCAGAAAGTAGATATCGAGTTATTAGCAAATGACAGAAATTTCTTCCTCTGTTGTTTACACATATTCTGTGTTTGCCTGAGCATTTTAAAACTGTGTGTGAAAAATAACCAATAAAACAAGACAAAAAGTTTTGCTTGCTAGTCTTAAAATTAAATTCATGCACAGCTAGAATTTCAGAAAATTATTCATACCATCAATTTTTAACTGAGATTAATTCATCTTTAAGTACTGTGAACCAATCAAGCTTTCAAGGAGCCGTACGATACTAATTAGGAAAGCTCTCAGTGGTTGCTAAGATACAAGTGTATATTTGTAATCACTTTTTTACCTCCTGGCAATGATGCCTTGTCATAGCAACAAGAAAGTTTTCTTAGGAGCAAATTCCTGTCATTTTTAATTAGCAGACTAAAAATTTAAAATCTAAATGCTGATTAGTAGGAGATAAGAAAGGATATGTCTCCTAAAAAGTAGGGAATCACAAGCTACATTTGCCTTAATGCACTCAGCAGGACAGGGAACAGGTTAGCACGTGCTAAATTATTATGGTCCTAATCTCAATTTAAACTATCTAACTGCCTCCCGAGGAAATCCTGGGCATGGTTCAGGGGATATCATGACTTGACACCATTTCCAGGGGGGAACTCGGACGAATTCATGATCTCCCAAGGAAGGCACAACACAAGGTGTGCCACACCAGCTGGCATCAGGACCAGCTTGCAGTCCCTTATCTGCTTTATTTACTGGTGTAGGTAAAAAGATCAGAAAAATCAGCTAGTCAACCAACAAGCAGAAACGAATCACTTTTTGGGAAAAAAAATGGGCACTTTAACACTTTTTTTTTTTCCTCAAAACTTTTTTTTTTTTAATTTAATAACCTCCCAGATCGGACAAGGTTTGTCATATGTCATTGCACTGCATTTCATTATTTTAAATACTCCCTGGTCCTTTGTTATATGTACCATGGAAAACAACCTGCTAAAATTCAATGCAGAATTTTGTTTATATGTGAATTGTTTCCCTTATTGGCATGCGGCTACTTCCCATGAGTGAAATTAAGCATGTGCTGAAGCATTTATGGGAGGACTTAATAGACTACATAGGAATATGGGGAAATCAAGTGTATCCAGAGCACTTCCAAAACATACAGAATAATAAAACAGGAAAACCCTAGAGAAATTTGTTCTTTTTTTTTTCTAATTTCCTTCACAAGACTGACTTGAAACAATAGAGAGTTTTGAATAATAACATTACATTTAAATTAACCTTCCTTTGAAAGCAGGATCTTCATGTTAAGACTGACCTTCAGTTTTATCAAAGATATTTTTACAAATTTCTGCAGGCATGTTCTGCTGGTTTTTGGACCAAAGGCAAAAAAATCTACAGTTTGCAACTGGGACAAAAAATAAAAGAAGAAGAAAATGAGGCAGAACTACCTGGAAATCAGGAAAGCAAGGAAGAAATGTATGTTTCAAAATGATGCAAAAGGACATCTAGGATCAAAAAGGACCTTGTCCGCAATTTCTGACAGTAAATCTCTGTTTTAGCAAACACTCTGAAATGGAGCTGATAGGTGATTGACTAAATGCAAACTCACAGAAGATGTTGTCACTAAAGGTCTGACAGATAAACCTATTGATTTGGGCATATGTTATTATCTATGACTTTGTTGAAGCAGATCTGACTGCTACTGGGGCATGGTACCCGCTTCTGGATCCAGGGATACTGTTTTCGGCTTACAGGTGTGATGGAGGGTTTGATGACAGACTTTACAGAGAGCAATTCAGGAGCGCAGTCCAGTTTAACAATATAAAGAAAGAAAAATGAGCCCTTATTCATGTTTTGTGAAAGCTTGGATGGCTAAATTACTGGAATCCCTAGGGCTGATTGAAAGAGACTTGATAATTGTTTGCTGATTTTATTTGTTTGCACCATATTTACATGATGGATTTATTTTTGTCTCAATGCACAGCTTATTTCAGGACTGAAAGAGAGGTTTTGCTTTCCTCTGAAGCAACAGAACAAGGCAGAAAGCTTGTTACACTGAATAGGTCACAGCAAGTGACAAGAGGTTGTGTCTCATCAGGAAGCTTTGGTTTGGGGTTAAACCTTCTGGCAGATCTGTCAGGACTAAATTTCTCTTTGAATGAGTCTGACAGGTTGTTTTTTTAGCTTATTTTACAGAACCACATCTAGTCCATTTCCAAAGCTCTGTCTATTAATTTTACATAAATCCTTTCTCACCTCAGGAATGTCTCAGTCTTCCTTGCTGTCTTCCTTTGGTCAGAGATCTGAGATTTACAGGAGCTTAAGACATGTTTTATGTGCTCAGCCTGGGGATTCTCCATCAATTAAGTGTCTTGAAATGACTACAAAGAACTGAATAGACCGATCCAGGAATCCCTTAAACTCACAGTTTAATTTTCTTGAGTATTTAGTGGAACAAGTAGTTGACCCTTCAGTGTGACAGAAATAGAAGTTATTATTTCAGATTAGAATAAAAGTGTATTCTTTTAATATGAAAATATTTAATTACTACAGCTTACCCTTAACTGTGATAGATACCCTGTAATTGTCCATTTTAAAGCATATCTTTTTAAAACATCATAATGGGAAAACTTAGGACAGCAGTATTGGTTGCCCTGCAATTGTCCATTTTAAAGCATATCTTTTTAAAACATCATAATGGGAAAACTTAGGACAGCAGTATTGGTTGCATATTGTAAGTCAAACTAAGCTATGACAGCCACTCATTTGACTTTATAACATTTTACATTGTTCATCTTACAAAATTACAGATAAATCCAGTCCAGGCCTTGGTATAGGTAAAAAAAAAAAAAAAAAAAAAAAAAACTCTTTTTTTTTTCCTTTATTTTTAATGCAATATCTCATCTCCTTCTTATATAACCAGGCCATTCCAAGGCACAGGCAAAACAGACACACTATTCAGAGCTAGTCTGCCAAAAGTGATGAAACTGCCTCACGACACACATGGACCATGACCTGCAATAAAATTTGTTTACATTTCTGTTCCACTATATATTTTCACTTGTATGGGAATAAACATTAGTGATTTTTTCCTTAACAGAGTTTCTAAAGTATTGTTTTGTGGTCAAGTAATGACTAAGTTGAATATTAACACCATTTATTTTTACCTTAGACTCTTCTTTGATCTGTAAGAATTTGGAAAGGGTCTTTTCTGTTTGATTAGAACTCTCTTATTAAAGCCACACTTTAAACTGAGCAGTGATAATTTCCATTGTCTGTTACTTCTTAAGTTCATTGTAACAGACTAATATTTGAATGTAAAATAAAATATTAAAAGAAGGATATTGCTAATTTCATAGAGAAATAGACTTTCTTTACTACCCAATGCTATACTTTTTCCTTCGTAAAGATATCTTTTATGAAAGTGAGAGTCATCATCTCTCAGTGCTTTGAGAAGGACGTCCTGTTGAACAGATAGAGACAAACCAAATAATAATATTTATTGAAGTGACTGCTAACACCCTGGTTTAATTAAAATTAGTGTAATTTTACCTGCAAAAAGCTCTCACAAAAATGAATGCCACCTGTATCAAATAGACTTTTGCCCTTTAAATAACTTTTTTTTCCCTTCTTCTCCATAGCTGCAGCATCTCCTGACCTGCACTTTCTCCTCTCCTTCCTCCTCTCCTCAGCCACCTTCTTGTGGCACAAGGTGACTTCACTTAAGAATGCAGTGAGGCCATGGAAATTAAGAATACGGGTTCTGCTCAGCTGCTGCAAGACCGCCTCTAAGCATCTCGACTTCAGGACAGCGGGAGACCAGAGAGCTGCAGTGCAAAAGTCAGCTTCAAGGTTAAGACATCATTAAGGCAAAGAGAATCATGGGCTCTGTTTATCCCTCTGCAGCCTGAAGTAGAAGATAATCCAAAAACAAAATTATCAAGTCCCATCTACTTTTTAGTATGCTAATCACTAAAAAAAGACTATGTTGAAATTAGAGTCAAGTCCATCACCTCCTAAGCAGGCCAGAGGGTGGTGATAAATGGGGATGAAACTAGTTGCAGGCCTGTGGCTAGTGTTATGCACCAGGGGTCAGTACTGGGCCCGGTACTCTCCAACTTTTTCATCAAGGACTTGGATAAGGGCACAGAGAGCACCCTGAGCAAGTCTGCAGATGATACCAAACTGGGAGGAGAGGCCGACACTCCCGAGAGCTGTGCTGCCATTCAGAGGGACCTGGACAGGATGGAGAGTGAACAGAGAGGCACAGCAATGTGCCCTCCTGGCCAAGAAGGTCAATGGGATCCTGGCCTGCATCAGGAGGAGCATTGCCAGCAGGTCGAGGGAGGGGATCCTGCCCCTCTGCTCAGCTCTGGTGAGGCCACACCTGGAGTTCTGGGCTGCCCAGTACAAAAGGGACATGGAGCATCTAGAAAGGGTCTAGCGTAGAGCACCAAAGATGATTAAGGGATTGCAGCATTTGTCGTATGAGGAAAGACTACGTGAGTTGGGCCTGTTTAGCCTAGGGAAGAGAAGACTGAGAGGGGATCTGATCAACACATACAAATACCTGAGGAGAGAATGTAAAGAGGATGGGGCCAAACTTGGTGGTGGCCAGTGACAGGACAAGGGGTAATGGGTATGAATTGAAACGCAGGAAGGTCCATCTCCATGTGAGGAAGAACTTCTTTCCTGTGAGGGTGACAGAGCCCTGGCACAGGCTGCCCAGAGAGATTGTGGAGTCTCCTTCTCTGGAGATCTTCCAAACCCACCTGGATGCCACCCTGTGTCATGTGTTCTAGGTGTCCCTGCTGGAGCAGGGAAGTTGGACTAGATGTTCTCTAGAGGTCTCTTCCAACCTCAAACATTCTATGATTCTGTGAAAGTGGTTTTGCTAAATTATTTCATCTGCATTTGTACTGGCACTCTAGATATCTTTCTACTCTTGACTCAGAAAGCAACTAGTAGAGTGGTCTTCTGCTGGGACTTCAAATGAGAACATGTTTGTTCCACAGTCCAAAACCACTTTTTGAAGGGCTGAAACTGTGCGTTCCTGTTTTGATTGATTTTCTAAGAGTCTGACTTTCTGAAAAATATGGACAGAAAAACAGCAATAGGCTCTATTCTGTTCCCAATGGTTGTGGCCTACAATTTGCTGTGATATCGTAACAGCACAACAGACAGACGGCATCAGGACTCCACTAAGTAGCAGAAGGAAAAAAATTCTCCAAAGGACAATCCAGAGAAGGAACATGACTTGCATACTCTGCATTGCCCGCTGAGTATCTTTTCTCTCTCCATTGACTGTATGAAGAGCCTAGGGAGATTAGCCTTTTAGCTAATGCCTACATTTAGCTACATTAATTTCAGCAGTATGATTCATAAGATTGCTAAGAGTGTGAAAATGTAGCAGGAGAAATGCTGACTCATGTCAACATATATAGCTTTCTAGGTTTTTAAAAAATATGAGGTGTAGCTACATTTTGTTTCCTGCGATACAAGGGCAGGGAGACTCTTATCAGTCATATGGTACTGATAAGAAATCTCTCATCAAAGACGGATTTTCTTTCAATTAGAAAAGGTTATATCTTCCAGTAGAGGTTTGAATGACCCATATATGTCTCTTCCACTGATAAACAAATTGATGTAGATTGCGTCCTTGTGCCAGCTAAAATTCAGCAGAACAATTTCTACAGCCACGTGTAGAGATGGTTTGTGTAAGCCCACCCAGTAAGCTACATTGTCCCATGATCCTTGGGGAAAGCTTAAGAAGGACCAAGGGATGGAGAATTACCTAATGTTCCTAACATATTGCTCAATTAGCAAAGTTATAAAGCATTGAGCTCAGAGATGAAGATTAATATCTCTTCAGGAACAGGAAGAAATTGAATACTTCTATACCACAAAAAAACTTTCCGCCTCTCAGACAGATACCTTTTTTTTCCCATCTCCAAAAATGTCTCAGAAAACCCATCACTGGCTTGCTTCATGAATTCTCTGCTCAGAGCTGCAGTGCCCAAAGACTTGGGTGGCTCAAACTGGCATCATTCTGGGGTGAAGGAGAGGATTCAGCTTTTAAAACCAACTCCACATTGACAGGTTTGGATGTGGAGAGAAAAGGCCCTGTCAGCCCCCAATCAAGTACAAACCTTGGCAGAATTTCTCTTTATAATGAGTGTTTCACAAGTTAGCTAGAAAAGGCAGCGAGCATTAGCTTATCAGCAAAAGCAATGATTTTCAGCTACCTGTAACAGAAAAAGCAGAAGTAGTTCTGTACCATCACAGAATAAAACTGGGAGGACCTCATTTTCGTCTTCATATTTTTACCCACCTTAACAGAAAAATTCCACAAGGACCTTAAGACCAATAAACTATTTTTGCAGTGACTAGAGTAGTTACACAATTGTGAAGAAAAGGCATATATTGCTTTATCCTCATCTTCTTAAATTAAGTAGAGCAAGTGAGTCACAGGGACAAGAATACATGTTAAAATCCTCAAAAAGAAAAAAAAAAGGAAAGATAATTTTAGATATGACAGAAAACAAAGGTATGACTCTGAGCATTGCATAACATGTCCTTTTATAGCCCCGTGTCTTAAATAAAGTGCAGTCCCTTGTTATGAATTCCCCAACAGCAAATCTTGTTTGACAGCGTGCCGCCCTCCATCGTATATATTTTACCCACCATTGAAGTACAAAGATGGCAGGGATCTCTAGCATATATATGTACAGACTCTTAGAGAAAGAAATAACTGGCAGGGGGGAAATGATAGCAAGTTCATTGAAAGCCTTATCACCCATTTCTTATATTCTCTAAAGGAACTAGTGCAGCAAAAGTTCTTTTTGAATGAGTCCCTAAATTTCTACGCATTTTGAGATGGGAAGGCAACCTGCCAGGAGCTCATGGTGGCTGACTTGCTTCCCAGGTGCCTTGGTGCACTTGTCCAGCAGCCAGCAAAGCAACGTGGATGTAGGTGGCTCAGGGACCTGCCCCCACTAGTTTAGCAGCTCCCTGGTGGGTTCCAGTCATCAGGAACTCTGCAGGGGCACGAGGGAGGGGGCATTTAAAATGGTCATGTCAGGCAAAAGAGTCCAAAAATCAATTTTGGAAACTGATAATTAAGGAAAGTAAAAGGCCAAAAGGCTTTCCAAAAGGCTCTCCAATCATTCTTTCTGCAGCCTGGGGGCTATTCAGATTGCAGAAAATGGTATTTGGGCTTTTCTTTGCTACCTCCAACTGGGTACAAATGGTCCTCAGGTTAGAGTGGGGTTACCACAAAGGAAGAAACAATAATTATGTTGCTAAGAAAGAGAAAAAAAAATAAGATTAGTAGAAAGAAATGTAGTGAATTTGGGAAAGAGAGTGCAAGAAATAGTTGTACGTGGCAAGAGTCCATAGAGGTTTAGTGGAATGGCAGAGACTGCATGTCGCCAAGAATGCCTACATCCAAGATGAGGAGCTGGGACTGTCATCTAGGGGTGGATGTCAGTCCCCTGCTTCTGGTCATCTAGCAAGGAAAAGACACCAAAGGACAGTGTTTTGGGGGTCAAAATGAAGATGTTTGGTCTGGCTGTACAGCAGGGAAATATTTGTAACACACCAAAACTTTCACTAGATTTATTCTACTTTAAAACTGATCTCTATTCCCTCATGCTGGGTTTCATCAAGAAATGTCGTCTGATGAGTTGCTCAGTTTTTCTCTTCATTTTTATTGCCTATTATTTAGCCTTGCTTTAAATAAGTATGAAATATAGTCAGTGAAAGTTTATAGACACTCCAGGGGATCCCCCAGTCAGACAACAATTCACTACAAGCATCCTAAGGTTCCACTGGCCAAAAATATGTATTCAATCAGGATGGATGAGAAAGTTTCCAAAATTGACACCAGGATATAAACATTTTGTTCATAAAAAATAAAAATTAAAATAATTTTTTTTAAATTTGGTTTTCATTCTAGAGAGAAACATCCATCAATGGATGGTAAAATGCACAATGCAGCATGAAGCAAGAGTCTCAAAAACAAGAGGAATGAAGAGAATTATGTCAGAAATTAACGATACAGATGGTAGTTGTGATTGTGAAGTTTAAAATCCAATAACTCATTTAACGTCAGAAGTGGTGGGGGGCAAGCTTCTAAGAATCACGGAGGCTGAAGCTTTTCATGAGAAGCAGCAGCTGTTTCAAATACCCAACTGTAACCAACCGAGAGAACAGAAAGTTTGGCCTTAGTCCTGGAGCTCTGTTTGTTTGAAGATAAAATGAAGCACAAACAAACATCATAATGATCTGACTTTCTATTATTCTATTATTCTTCATAATTTCAAAGTGAGTTAAATAGAATTTCTTTTGAGATGTTTGTTTAGGATTGGCATTCAAACACAGGCTGTATTATTTGTGCAGTTCCTAAGACCATTTGTCCTTTAGCAATACCTGAGGACTATGGCTTCAAAAACAAGGTGTGTCAACATCAGATTGCTCGAGAAAAGTAATGGGCAGCACAGGAGATAATACACCTATGTTTTTTTCAATGTCAGTTCTTGATCATAACACAAAGGTAAAGTGCATGACTTGAAAAGAGCAAGAAAAATAGAAGCTCCATAGCTGACAACCTTCAAAACTGACAAACATTTACAACGACTACTCTTGCTTTTAACTGATGGTGAGAATATTCAGCAACTTGAAGGATAAAGCCTGTAAATTAGCATCCATTCACCCATAGGATCATAAGAAAACATCAAGCTGTAATTTAACTCTTACTGTAAGCCAGGTGGATTTCTAGGTGGATTTAAACATTCCTCTTCAATTTTGTAAAAAATTATGTTGCTTCCTCAGGAAATAAAACATAATGAAAACTGGCCAGATTGTTTTTATATGGAAAAGCTGTCGGATTTAATTTCCAGGCACTCCCAAGACTCGCATGACTTTACAGTGAAAGCTATTATACTGAATGTACAGATGTCGGACCTAAAGTTCCAGGCTTCTTTCCTTGAGAGCATGTTGCCCTGGTGTGCCTGACCCTTCCTTCTTCGGTCTCTTTTGACAAGGGAGAAGTAGTAAGATGTAAAACCTCTTCTCCACTGTTACATGAACAAGGAGAAGCTGCACCAAGGTATTGAAATATATAACTTCTCTCCAGGCACTTATGCACCTTTGAAATCCATGGTTATCAGGTGCTTGGTGATGGGTACAAAGAAGCTACAAAGTCCTCAAAGGATTCTTCTTTTTTCAGGATTTCTGGAGAAATGGAGCAGAGCTTTCACACTCAACAGGCAGAATTTGTCAGGCAACTGTCTTTCAAGAGCTATCTTGCTCTAGATGTTATAAGGTAATTAACTGATATAATATTTTCATTCTATCCAAATGCCAGCTAAAATCACTGCTTCAAGACAGCAGTATTCATTCATGCTGAGACAACCCCATGGCCAATGAAGGCAGATCTTCAAGGCTGGAGGTTAGTATACGCATGGATAAGAGGAAGGAGATAGGGGGGAAAGGCACAATTTTCAGTCTTCTTATACAGAGGTAATGCATATGTCCCACAACCCCCAAATTTCCCAGTATAGCTCTCTTTTAAAGATTGTTGATGTGACTTGCATTAGGACAAAGCTCATACATGGCCGCATACTGCATCTAACTTGTGGGTCATTAATATCTTGCAGTGTGGTCTCTCTGTTGCTTGGAATTGAGCACAGCCTAAGAAATATGAATAAATCAACAAGATTTGTTCCTGGTAACACAGTCTTACTCTTCATATTCAGCAGTAGGATAAATGCTCAAAGAATCATTTACTGAATGTGCTCCAAGAATAAATCCATTCCAAGAATTCGTAATCTGCTCCAGTCTATTCCCAAAGGAGAAAAACTGTCTGAAACTAACAGGTTATTTATTCTGCTTTCCCGAAGATTTAGGACAGATTCCTCACAAGTACCAAATCACTCAGTACTGTTGGACCTCTCTTGCTCTGTAAGTTTTTTTGTGGCCATTCTCACACCACCGTAATGGTTATGTTGTTTAGTTCTGAGGTCCACTGAGATCCCTTCAGATGGAGGAATAAAAGACAGTACATTCATATTGCATGCTGCTACAAGGATACCATTTTGAAGAGTTGCAGACTGCTTCCACTCTCCAAAAGGGCGGCTGTACACTCCGTGCATTTGCATGGATGATCTTTGCAACTTGGTGTTTTTCTTGGTGCTTTTTTGCAATGTCACTGTCAGGCCCTGGGAATCTGAGCTTTACAGCAAGAAACAGGGCCTCACTCTGTCTCGTGAAGCCAAGAGCTGCATGAGCCAGTTATTTTCTGCAGCTCAACATGGCACTTGGCGCCTCTCCCACCCTTGTAGTTGCCTTCTATCCACCTAGCCCTGATTGCTTACTCTGACTTCTACTGCCAAAGCCTTAAGTCCTCGTTCAGCCTGCTTCATGTGCAAGATTTACCCCAAAGCGCAGACCTTCTGGCTTTGGCCTGAACCCCTTGATCCTGCTTAGATACGATACAGTGCTATTTTGTCTAGTTTCCTCATGGCCCCAAATTTGACCACTAGCTTGCCTTGTTATTTTCTGGTTTCCAGGCTTGGCTTGTCCCTGGTTACCTTATCTGGATGCCATCCTCATGCTTTAGTCTACCCCTGCTCTACCCATTGCATCAGATTTTCTGTGTCTCAATTGCCTCCTAATGGCTACAACTACAGAAAATCCATTTCCCTTCCTGCCAAAGATTTTGTTTTCTTAAAACATTTCAAGGCCTTGGGCAAAAAAGACTTTCTGACAGGTAAGTATTAGAAATGAGAGCCAAGGTACAAATATTTTGACAGCTTTTCTGTTTAATGATAATGTCGCCTTCTTTTTCAACGATTCAGCTCTTTGTACCAGTAATACTTTTCCATTTGGCTGCATTTAAAGAACAAGCAGAACAGCAGGTGCCAGTCCTCCCTGAGTGTTCCCTCTGGGCCAATATCATTAACAATTTAACCATGCATTCCCCTCAATCCTCTTGTTTTGTGTAACTTACTGATATAAGATACTTCCTTCCAAGTCTGTCTTTTCTCCTCCATTACAATATTTTATCATATTCAACATGTGTCCAAGCACCAAATGTAGGCTTCATTCCACCCAACTGTGTTGCAATGTAGATATTTCTGTCTGAGCTAGGCATATACACCATCTCTAGATTCTTACTAAATTTTAGGAAGATTATTTAAGGATTTAAACTCTGGAATTTAAACTCTAGTCATACCTACAGTGTAAGCCTCTAAGCCAGCAAGTGAGATGAAGACCACCTCAAATTCCAACAAACTTTTTTGTGAAGTAATGGGAGTTGCCTCACAAGCACTAAAGAATCCTTTCTCTTGAAAATTCAGAATCTCACCATCTCCATCAAAATAACACCACTAAGTTAATAGTGACCATTTAAAGGCTTCCATGTGGTCTGCTATTAGACACATGCGGGCATATTCACGTAGCCCACATTCTGCTCACCTAATATGATTTCATTTTCCTGTTGGCTAGGTGCAGGTGGCTTCATACTCAAGGTCTTATTCCAATCCATTAAGTAACTCCTCAGAACTCTTCTGAGCAGTCATGTTTTCTCCATGTACTGGGTATACAGGCTTATACAGTATTTACGCCAGTTAATATGGCTTAGATGATTATGCATTCAAACACTGGCAACACTACTACCATGAGTAATTGAGGCTGCAGGTGAAATGACAATACAGAGGGATTTTCCCAGAAGCTCCATGACATGGATGTGGAGCATGACATCAGAGAATGATATTGATTGGACAGAGAATATGTAGTTTCATGGAACTTCAGAGTCTGCTATTTTGTACAGCCAGGCACATGGAAGTTTGTCCAGGATGAAAGGAGCAGCTACTGCAGATTTGGGTCATGTACTTTAGAGCCGAGAGATGCCTGAGAGAAGCTGACAGGATTTAGTCTCCCATGAACAACTCTCTCCTGCCCCAAAAGAAGTATTTCTTTTTCTCATGAAGTGAGTGAACGAACTTTTGCAGCATACTGACACAAAACAAACAAACAAACAAATAAATAAAAAAAATGAGGAAAGATGGAAAAGACTGCATAAAACACCTCTGAGGTCTTAGCTGGGGCTAGATCCCCTGGGATATGATGTCTTTGAAACCTGTATCATCTCTGTAGAATAAGTAAAAAAGACAACAGATGCAGAACTGTGAATAAAGTATAGGCCAGTAAAACATCATAAAACATCAGAGAGTCAGAACAGAGATAAGAAGCGGGGTGTCCCAGATGGACTGCAGGTGGGAAAATGCCAAAAAGGCATTGATTTTGTCATACCTGGTGACATTAGTTAAGCATTTGTTTGAATCTCAAGTGACGGTATAATGCACTCTGTAGACCGTATTTTCATAAGCAAGAATAAGTGAGTGGATCATTAAAGCTAAAGGAACAACAAGGCTCAACACAGAATTGAAAAAAAATATATCAAAGTAGCAATGCAGAGAAGCTGTTTAAAAAGAGGACAAAATCTGCCTTCTAATATTGTTCCCAAAGTCAGTATCATTTAGTGTTCACTATGAAATTTTGACATGCTGACAAACTGCAAATTAAATCCTGGTGAAGTTTTTTTGTGACTTGGCTTTTGCAAGAAATTAGTCTTTCTGCTTTCCCCATCCCTATCGGGACCACCCTTGTTGTAGAATATATTCTCTTCTTATCCATCCTTTATGCAGGCGTGGATTAGAAGCCATATCTGTGCCTGCCTTTCCCACATACCACAAAAGCTGTTAAAATTAACTTAATGAGGAATCGGCATCACAAAACACATTGTGATTATTATTTGCTACAGCGTCACAACCATAGTTCAAATACTTTTGTATCTATACAAGTACATATGCACGCACATACATTTTTCTCCTTCTCTTCCCTCTCAACACATGCATAGACCAGTAGTTAGCATCTAAATGCAGTGTCTGCCAAATGTGTTTTTCTAACTGATGTTTTTTCGGTTATGAGCAAACTTGATTCAGTTCAATTACAGATGTCCTTTCACTTCTATCAGCTTCTTAACACTTCATATAGTTCATGTTATTTGTCATAACTCACCCTGTTCTACTAAAATAGCCAGCAACTGCTTTTGCTAATTGTCACTCACAAATTTGCTGAGCCAGCCCCAGGCCTCTCCCATTACTTATATTTTCACAGAATAACAATACATGCAGAATGCCAGCGACTGGTCTATCTTTGCCAAAGGTATCAGCTGTCAGCCTTCTGCTACATTTGCAAGCGAACGTCCTGCCACCTTTCCCCATGCCACATTCCAAGCATAAATGTAATTTCTGACAAATTTCTCCAGCTCTCAAGCAGGATCCATCCAAACTGAAGCGTGGTTAGACCTATGATTCTAGGATGGGGACCATTGGGTTGACTGGTGTTATCTCACTGCTGGTTTGCCCTTCCCGTTGCTTGCTCCCTCTAGCCTTATACTATGAGCCCCAAAAGGCTTGAGTCCGTCCTAGGATCATCTAGAATATCACTTTCAAAATGCAAAACAAGGGCCACATTAAGGCAATATTTCCAACTGTATTTCCATTAAACTTGCTCTCTTTGACCTATAATAACAACTACGGCAAAGTGGTTTTTTTGCAGGAACAGAGGTTTGAGTTTTAAGTAAAGAAATGATACACACCAACAATTTTGTTATATCACATGGAAGCTTGCCAGACTCAAGAAAATCTGCAGCATCTGGCAGCAGGCTGAAATATATAACTGTGACCAGGGAAATATTGCGAGTTTACTATCCTGGAAAAGTTTACTACCCTGGAAAATAGTTACTGTACAAAACACATGCCAAGTTAATATTGTAATGAATTCTATGGCTTGGAACGGCAGTGTGCTAGCACTTGTAGCCAGAGGACTGTATCCTCAGAAAATGTACAATAAGTAAACGTGGAGGAAGCCACCAACTTCTCACGAACAGACTTTTAAACAGAGAATAACTGGTCTGAGAAACCTGTTGTTCTCTTACAAAAATAGACTTCCTGACTTTGGGTGATCATAGACTATTCCCTTGAAAACAGACACATAAAATCTAAGCAAACAGTCTAGGAAAAATTCTTAGACAATTACTGCTTCCTAGTGCCTGTCTCTAATGCATGAAATTAATGTGCCTTAAATGATTAGGGCTGCCTGAACCTGCTCTGTTGCAGAGCAGGAGGAAGGTTTGAAGGTCTGGGCTACGTCTAGTCCATCTTGACCAAATCCTGGTGAAAGCTATATGGTTATTGTGGAAAAGCATGGTGGAAAAACCACCATGGTAGTCATCACTTGCTGCTCCAGACAGGCGGAGGAGGGTGCTTGTGGAGAGGACCCTGGCATGTCTCTTCCCTGCTGGCCATGGGATGAGTTTTCATGTTCTCATTTCTCCTTTCTTCTTTCTCTCCTTTGTCTTTTCCTCAAAAATAATTTTGGAGACAGTGTATATTATCAGCTACAGTCCCTGTGAATAAAACATTAAGCACTTAAGTCTACCTCAGCATCCTTTGTGCAACAGCAATGTGTGACCAGCATTGTCTTTTATTTAGGGCTGAGAAAAGCTGTTTTATCTTAACTTTGCATGCAACTTTTCACAGGTTATTTTAGCCTTGTTGCAGCCTCCTGGCATCAATGATTTGGCTGCAGTGGCTCAGCTGGGAGCCTCTGTGTCCTGTCTCTTCCCAGCAGCGGAGAAACGTGGACTGAAAGGTCCTCCAGAAATGCCTGTATCTCTGAACATTGACACATTCCCAACAGATATTATGGCTTCTTCTATAGCCATATTTAATACAGAATCAAACTAGGAAAAATGCTTCCTTAGTTAATATAAAGAAATAGTGGAGTAAGTGTCTGGGCTTTGCTGTTTCTGCATCTCAGTTCCTTAGCTGTAGAGTACCCACTGCTGTGGGCCTGGACTTTGCCATGCAGGTGGATAAACTCTTTCAGAGGCTTACATTCAATTATGGATAAAATTGCATCCATTAAGTAAGTAAAAGATACATATCTGGACATGGAAGCTATGTCTGTACATGTAAATTAAGCCATTCCCAGGAACATTTCCAAGCAATGCAATAGAATTGTCCATTTACACTACTAAATTATCCTGGTGCAGTTTTGGCTCTGCCAAATGGCTTTGACACTCTCCAAAAAAATTCTCAGGGAGAGCTCAGGACCTGGCACAGGCTCAGGACAGGCCCAGCAGGCAGGTCCCACGGGGACCCTGTTAGGGAAGCTCAAAGCTCAATAACACATTTGTGGCCATCTTGTGACAGTTGGTCACAGCATTATGGGGGGATAAAATTCTGGAGAACAAAATGCAATATGTAGTCTAATTAGCTGCATTTATAGAGCACATTTCATTCCCAGAGATCCCGTTCCCTATCCAAAGGGTAGAACTCTGCTTTCATAAAGATTTATAATGCAGAAAATGTCTGTATGATATTATCAGCTAGAAATACTAAAGCCTTCCTGCAAGGTTTCAGAAACCATATTTAGTATCTTTAGCTGAAGTAGGTTGAGATTTTGTTTCTGTTAAATGCCTCTCACACTGGAATTTTGGGGCTCACCACTTCTGAAAAGCAGGCTGTTCCCTAAGAAGGGACCTTGCTCCTCCTAAGTAATGACTTCCCACTGAAAATCCAGCACAGAGTGACCATCCTCAAGGTAAACCTAAGCACCGCTCATTAAAAAATGGATGTCCATCCACTGAGGCTTATTAGGGTTTTGCATGGAAATAAAGAGATGAAAAATTTCAGACTCATTACTGGAGGAACAAGGAACAGTAGAAAAAAAAAGACGAGGTTTTATATAACCAAGACTTCTGGCTGTTTTTGAGCTAATCTGAATCTGTTTGAAGTGATATACTAGCATGTTTTTGCAGTGACATCCAGTTTGATTAAATAAGTTCGTAAAATCCTCACAGATCTAACAGAAACTTTTCTGAATAAGCCTGTAAATTTCAAAAGGACTGCAAAGAAATAAAGTAGAGCAGAGAGAAAGTTCAGCCTGGAAAATGGACAGGACCTGTGTGACAGCAGCATCAGTCCCACAACACGGACCGGGAAAGCAGAAGAGAAGGCTCTTATCGCCTGTACATTGTTGTATGTGCAAGGAGAGCTGGAAACACCCTTCATTTAAGGAATCTTACATACAGTTTACCTGCTATGAAATTAGACTTGAATTTAGCTTTAATGTTTTGCATTACAGTCATTTACTCAAAACTTTCTACTGTGTCATAATCATCTGTAGTTTCCACTCTATCATCTTAGTATACTTTGTAATTTGAATAATTTGGAACATATTTGTCTTACTGAGATTACAGTTATTGTATTGAAGCAGCCCAAAATGCATTTAATCTGTGAAGGAATGCCGTAGAGGTTCATACTAATGTAAGTGTCATACTAACATAAATGTCACAATTTTTCTATTCTGTCTTTTTTAACATTCTCTAACTATATATATATATGTGTGTGTGTATGTATGTATGTATGTATGTATTTAATCTTTATTCACCCAGACTTTTAACTTGTTCTTCAATCAGTCTCACTTTAAGTTCCTGTGAGGGAAAACGAGACTTGATTCAATGTATCTAAGTATTACAGAACCTTGTAGACATTTCAGAAGAGCAGGTTTTTCACAAGAGATTTGAAGGAGGAAGATTTTAATGTCAAAAGTTTAGCATCAGCTCCCATATGAAATATGAAAAGCATTTGAATAAATTGTTCTATTAGTTTTGTCCTTCTTTCATATCTAGTAAAATAAGAGTCCAGACTCAACAAATACAGTGCAAGGAGAATTGAAAGTCAGAAATAAAACTGGTTTCTTTTGTGGGGGTTCTCCAGTGTTTGGAAACAACATTTGGGTTTCCCAAAGTTGAACCCCCCAAAGGTTCTTTAAAAAAGTTTATTTTAAAAGTTTATTTTTCTGTGTGTGAGCAAAAGAGTTAATTTTGTGTAAATTTCTATTGTAGCTACCATTATTTACCTCAGTAATAGATATATTTTGACTACACTTCTTAATATGTTTTCTTGCCTTCCTGCTTCAATATAAAATTTTATCTTGAACTGAATCTGTGGTGATCTGTGATGATAGTAGCATCATAACTTGGCGTCAGGGACATTGAACAGGAGCCAGAGAATTTAAAATCAGCCATATTTTGTTATTTAATGTTCAGCCTAAAGCCTGATGATGTCTTGAAACTTATGATAATTTTCCTTTTAATATTGGGCATCCTTGGTTTATGGCCTTTATCTTTCTCTTGAACATACTATAACATGCAAGAATTACTCCATTTAGTTAAATACTACTATAATGTATTATTACAAAGCCCTACATGATTTTTTTTTGCTCTTTGGAAACAACCAGCAGTAAGAATGGGCTTTCTTCTTGGTTCACTGATGTATTAAAATTATACTTCCGAGAAGTGGTATATGAACCATTGTGGATTTTTTTCCTATTATATTTCATACTGTTGTCCATTATCAAAGAAGTGATGAGTTAACCCAGGCCCAGTTCCTATTTTATTGGACACTTATGAAGTTTTCCAGGGTCTGGGAGATTGTCTTTTGTTGTCTGTTTTAAAGATATTTTTATTCTTCCCAGTTTTCACAGCTTACCTACTAACAAAGTTTTTGTCTTAGATAAAATTCAATTGATTTAGACAAAATAATACAAAATATTTGTTTAAAATGAACCTGGTAAGTGTGTATTACTGGATTTCATAGGAATGAAAGCTGTTAGACACTCAGCACTTTGTAAAAACAGTCACACCATCAGCTCAGTGTCCTGAATATGCACTCCACAGTCCACTTGCATGACTATTTCTAAGGTCAAGCCATTTCTTCTTGTTTCCATAAAGATACGTAATAATTCTGCAGAAAGTAAAGCCCTAAGGATTCAAATATATTACTTTGCCAAAAATAAGCTAGATGGTTAATCCCAGAGGTGATTTCATTTTAACTAAGGAAAAATTGCTTGTAGGATGGCTGGAAAATCTATGGCTATTATTTTTCAGTCTATAAAATTTAACTCTGAGAGCTTCAGTCAAAAGGCAGAGTATTTAGGGCTGTCTGTAATCCAAAACCCAGATCTACTATATGAAAGAAGCCAAGAAATTTTTCAGTTGTGCTCACTCTAAATTTCATGTTCTCGATTGCCACTTTCTCAGCCCAAAAAGAATCTTGTACAGATATAGAAGCGAAGACAGAGAAACCAGAGACAGCTTCACTGCAGTGGCCTCCCAAAAGACCAAACTGATAGACATGGGAAAAGTATGAAGAGAAAGAGAATGACTCCTGCTGTTTCTGGGACTGGCGGAGCAAGTTGGGACTCTTGGCTATTATACTTGGCTATGATGAGTGATTACTGAGCCAAGCAATTATTTATAGTGAAGAACACTGGCTTCACTCAGTCACCTTCTTAAATAACTAACGACTGGCAAACGCAGTGTGGAGGCTTCCCTCTGTGCTTTGATTGCACAGAAATGATGGCCAGGGCTGGCTGAAGAACTGGAGAAAGTGCCAGATGTGGATCAGAGCTGAATGCAGCAAGAAGATTTGAGGATAATCAGTAGTGGCCTCAGCTGTGGAGAGTCCCATGCTGTGTAGGTGGGAGCAGGAGCCTCCCTTTCATTCACTGGTTCCACTGTGGTCTTAGTTGATCTCCAGAGTTCAGATAAAATAGCTTCAATGTCTAGCTGATAGCTAGTGAAGCCAAGCAAAACCATGCTAATATTCATGTTACAGATAAACTCAGATCAATATCTTTGCTGATATGACATCCACCTGGAAATGGGGGCAGCATCCTTTTGGGGAAAAACCCTCTCCTGTACTGGAGTAAAAGGTTCAGGAGGTGAATGAAGACTGTAACAAATATACAAATTGGCTTTGCATCACTGTAAAAATTTTAAAACTTTACTATATTTTATTAGTGCATCAACTTCTGACTGTATCAGTTATGAAGAAGCCCTCCTACTAGAAAGAGAAAGACCCCATAATTAAAGCCTCTTGCAAAACACACTTGGTATTCCCTGGCATGGTGTATAGTCCACAGAATCACAAAATTTACACTCCAATATCCACCCATGAGCTGATGCTGATTGATCCAATCTTATTTTCATTTTTCCACCCTCATGAATCACCTATGAAGTCATTTTTCTTTTAAGTCATCGATCTATGAAAAGCATTATAACAACAACAGTTAGTTTTGGCAACTCATTAAGAATATCTAGAAGAAAAAGGTTGTCTTGAACCTTTAATAAAACTGAATATAATCATAGCTGACTGAACAGAAGCTGTTTCCTGTACTTCAGCTTTCTTTCTTCACCTATCAAACTTAGGTCCTTGGATATTTATGCTTCAAGGAAGCATTGGACAATCAAAACAAGGATCCTGTAAATCACTGGCTGATTGTACTTGTGTTTGATGAAAACGTTTTCCAGGAAGACATTCGTACTTATATTAGATAAGCCACCATCACTGGGATTTTTTTTCCTTCCCCTTCCTTCCTTTCTTCCTTTTCCTTCCTCCTTTAATGTTTTTGTGGCTTGCATTATCTTGCTTCCAATTTTGGCCCTTATGTTCTCCTTTTTGCCCCTCTGCTTCCTTTCTATGAAGGCATTTGCACACTGCAATGAAGTCTTTCTTCAGTCTTTCTTTTCATAAACAGATTAAGTTGTGTAAACTGCACTGTCTATATGATTTTCCTCAGCTTTCATGTGTTTCCCACAGGACTTTTTTTCTTCATCAGCTCTAGATAGTTCTACAGAGTCCTTCATGCTCTTGTTGGGAGATCAATAATTGCAACAAAGATATTTTTTTTGTTTAATGTTATACTGACAAGCAGATAATACAATAGAAAAAAAAATCCAACATCTTCAACTGGTCGAGGTAATTGCAGCAATTAAACACAAAACCATGCAAGGAAAAACCCTGAATTGTGTGAAAGAAGATTCTCATATATTGTTTGTCAAGACTGGAGAAAAAAAATGCTTTAATTAAAGTGAAAATATTCATATCATCTACCTCTAGATGATATGAATATGTCTACGCCCTTTGAAGCGTAGACACTGAAGCACTAGTGTATCTCGTTCTTTTCAAAGGCCAAATGATATTGCCTTTGCATGAGCTATGAATTTGAACGGGAAAGCTCAGACAGCAGATTTCTGTTGTTCCTCAGATGAAGGGGGAGAGTAAGATGAGATAAAAGATGAATTTTGGTCTGTAAGGGTAGGATTTATCTCATCTAACCTTAGTGTCTTAGAGTTATATCTCTCTGGCCTCAATCCACCCCTACTGTCACTGGAGAAAGATGGACTGGTCTAGAGGAAGGTTCATTCCATTCATTTTAGACATCAACCCTAGATTAGCTTACTCAGTATCTGCAGATTCCTGCCTTTCTTTTCATTGACTAAAATGTTTAAAATCACTAGATTTGTATTGAATGCTAATTTTTACATAGCTTAAGGTTAAATGAGATGAATTGTCTACTCAGACTCCTATCCTGCCAAATTACCTTATCACATTACTCCATTTCCAGGTCACACCCAAGTCACTGTGCCTGGCAGAGACCAAAAAGTGGGTGAAAGGCTCATGATTTTGCCTTGATTCAGATGAAGGAAAGATTTGTCTTCCCCACACCACCCTCCCCAAAAGGGTGACAGCAATTTTCTTAGTTGCTTTGGAAGAGGTGACTAGAGGGCAGTCACTTGTGTCCTAGAAAAAAATGTGCTCAGACTCAATCATTTTTTCTGTTCGGTTTTCTTAGCTTCAATCCCATTTGACAAAAATTTAATGAAATGAAGGTGAGTTATTGGTTAGGATGTCTAGCTTTAAATCAGTGATTTTAATTTCTTCTGATTTTTTAATTTGCTTTTATATGCTGTGATGTTTGTCAAAAAGTGGATATTAAAGTCTATTCATAAACAGACCTTTATTGTAAATTTGTCACTTTTTTGATAACCAGGAAAAGAGTATTGTCATGTTCATATATGCCATTATGTAATTCATACTTTCTTAATAGCTTACATTTTTAAGCAGATTTTCTATCAAAATGAAATCCAGGTGATCACATTTCTTATGCTCATCTTACTGTCTATGGCTATATCTGAAACCTTTTGAACACACTAATTTCAACAAAATCTGATGAAGACTCAAGTACATTATAATCCTGTGGATTTCACCACATTCAAAAGAGATAAAGCTTCTATTATTGCCCTCATTGACTAAAAAGTGGCAGCAAGAATTCAAAACCATTATGCACTGCAGGGCCTGCACAGGAGATAAACCTCATGAGTGCTCTGAGACCAAGAGTAGGATTCAGTTACTTTCACATCCTTTCATACATCAGAGAATCTATCGCAGATGTCATCCTTGAAAAACTTGTTACTACATTCAAAAATATTTTCAAGTTAATATTTGGAGGATCTCTTTTGTTGGTGGTGGTAGTGGGGCAGGTTGATTCTAATTGGATAAAATTGGAATGATTTCCCTCAATACAACAAGTCGGTCACCTCTTGCTAGTGTGGACATCAATAAAGTCTCTCTACTGTCCCTTTCTCTTGGCTGAACAAGCCATGGTCACTCAGCCTTTCCTCACAGGGCAAGTGCTCTAGCGTTGACTGTCTTGGGAATCCTCTCCTGAACTCTCTCGAGTTTATCAGTCTGTCCTGTATGGGACAGACACAAAACCAGAAGTGATTTCACAAGAGCTGGATGGGGGAAGAACAATGTTCCTGGACCTGCTGGCTCCACTACTGCTATTGCAGCCCAATATGTGGTCAGCCCTCATGGCTGCTTCCTGTCTCTCAAAAAAAAAATGGTCCAGTGAAGAATAGGCAGCATTTATTCACATCAGACTCACATACCCTAACACAATATAAATACAGTAGCATAAAGATCCAAAAACCCAGTATTTTCAGTCCAGTACAGTCACATAAGTAATTGTTACTAAAAAAAAAAAAAAGAATCATGACAAACCACTGCTTGATTTTTGCATTCTTCCAAGCTAGCCACAATCACCTAGGAGACAAATAAATAAACAGAGCTTCACACTTCGATGATCTAGACTAGAAACCACAGACCTTATACGAAAGTGTGAGACAAAATCCTTAGAAATAACAGTAAAATGTGGTGTTTTTTATTTATTTATTGTATTTAGTCAGGTTTCAACCAACAGCAAAATTTTTAATCATAAAGACACAGAGTGTGCAAAATAAAACTTTGGGATGAAATTATTGCTGAATATCTTTGGATATTGAACAGAATTCTATAAGAACTCTGTAAAAAACAATGGATTATAGATCTGGAGATGAAAGCTGAAGATTTACTTTCATTTTTCCCTGCTTTTCTATTCTTGGTTCCAGTTTATGGGCATTCTGTCAAAGCCCATCTTGAGACCCTCAATAGCTGCAGAACAGCAGTGCTTCTGGAGGCCAGGACACAACTTCTCAGACTCCCTCCAGCGGTCACAGACCTGCGGATTTTCCTTCATACGAGCTGTTCAGATACATCTGCAGACATTGAGGGTGACCAAGGGCATTGAGCACGGAAAAAAAAAAAGAGGTAGGAGAGGCTCCTGGTCACGATGCAGTCTAGGACTGTCCAGCTCAGTCCCATCCCCAAAGTGTGGTAGGGGATGGGACTGCAGCACTGAGGAGCTACGCTAACCATTGTCCCTACCTTCTTATGCGTATACTTCTCTCCTTATTCCCAACTGTTTGGAAATAGAATGTATGTATGTCATTTTTGGAAGATGGTTAATACTGCTAGTAAAGTCAGGGTACCCCTAACTTTTCAGGTCAATCCATTTTCCATATATCCTGGTAACCTCTCAGACTATTCCGTAGAAGTCAAAATCAGATCACAGTTTGTCCCTCGTAACTAAGAACATCAATAACAAGTTTTATAATCACATGCAATAAGGAAAGAACTGGCACTTCACAGAGGTGGCAACCTGAAGAAAGAACTCCTTAATACAAATGTAATTGATTGGAAGCAATTTTTATTCATTGCCATTAGATTAGAATGACTGTAATAAAACAGATGAATATTTTTAATACTCCATTAGGTAATTATATAATTACAAGTGCGCTTCTAATTTATAGTTTGTTTTTTCCGGTCCCTGAGCTAGCAAATGGATGGCTCTGTATTACAAATAGGGCCTCAAAAGTTATAAATCTAAGTCGAAAATATACAGGAATTGCTTCAAAATGGAAGTTAATAGTATCAGAGTTTTTAATTTAAAGAGGTACAGACTAACAGTTTGGTAACATGATCCTGCAATTAACACACTGAAAATTACAACAGGCTGTGAAGATGGAGATGACAGTCAGCAAACTGAAGATCAGGATCTGCTGGAGGGGATCTAAAGACAGCCAGGAAGGGAGGTGAGGAAGCCCAGAGCATGGAGAGCTCTAGGCAGGGATTACCAAACCAAATCAGCAGTACTAGTTTTGACTGGGTTGCCTTATCTTCTTCTCATCTGTCTCTTTCCAACTTATCCCCTTCCTTCATTTTGCTAAAAATTTGCATAAATTAATATGTGGAGGGAGAAAAGGTTTATTTTGCAAATTTTTAAAATTTACAATCATTTGGGGCTCAAAATCTGCTCTAAAATCCTCTAAATACAATAGGGAAATATTTCCTTCTGATGTTAGGAAAGTGAAACGACTGCATTTATGAATAATTTGGGAGTGAGAGAAGGGGTATATCCATCACATTTAGGCAATAGCGATTTTCACAAAAACCAGTACAGAGAGGCAAAAAGATGGACCACTGAATTATGCTTTCTGGAGATGATGGTTTTGTTTTTTGTTTGTTTTGGGAGAGCAAGAGGAGGAGATCAAAGTCTTTTCTGAACTCATGCTTTGCTCCTCTCTCTTCCAACAGTAAATGTAACAGGAACACTGGTTTCTGTATTTGGCATCTAAATCTCTGGAGTCTCCTTTACTTACATTAGGTCAAATACTGGCCTTGTTAAAGTCAGGAGTTAGGGTTTCAGTCTGGATTTCTAGGCCACTTTCTAAGTTTCTAAGTACATGTTCCCAATTCGAAAATAAATGCCTAAATCTACTTTGCATATGACAGCAATTATTTCTTTGCTAATACTACCTACTGAGGCAGGTAGGTTGAGTAAGAAGGTAAGAAGGTAGCCCACACAGCAGGTAGTTACTCCAGTTTGATCAGGCAAGTCTTTTTGACCTAGACCCTGACTCTGAATAGGAGCAAAGTAAAAAGTGGATCAGATGAGATTGTTTGCTCTAAGGAGAATTGGGGCCAGATTATTTTGTTTGAGAGGGGCAAGGCCCCTGGGGTATTCTTGGATTGGAGTCTGTGTGCAGGCTTGCAAGTTTTTCCAGATTGGATAGGTGAACTTAAATCCATGCCGAGAGAAACAGTTCCACCCACATTACACCTATTTATGACTTAGTCACACTGTCCGTTTATCATTTGTCAAATATCTAATGCTTATCCAAGGCAAATCCTGCACTCATGCATTTCAGCACCACAGCAAATATTCTTCAGGTTTCAAGACGATTCCACTTTTTGTCTGTCACATGTTTACCTTTGACACTTCAAAGTCATGCATTGCACAGCTAGCCCCGGGGGCAATTTGAGCCACTTTTACACAGTATTGGATTAAAGTTTATCCTTGTCAATGCCTCTGAGATTTTTTTTTTAAATTCCACCACAGCCAGAATGATGAGAAAATGAAATTGAATTTGAAATTTTCTTTTTTTTTTTTTTTTGGAGGTGAATAACAACATAGTTTGTGTCCTGTCATTAGCTGCCTTGCTTTTTCTCAGTTAATCCTAGAGATTTGGGGTTCTTGAGTCTGCAGATAGAATGTATTTGGCTTAATCTGGGTACAGAAGTTTGTACCTCAGAAGCAGAGGTTGTGTTTTCCCTGCCTGTGTGACAGTCATGGAAACTTCAGCTGCAGCCAGATGCAGAAATTATTTTGGACCATCCACATTTAACTAGTCCATCACAGCTTGCAGGTGGCTCCCAGGAAGGGCTTTGGTCCCAGTGCCAGGAGGATGCTCTGGCTCCAACGCCTGCACCGCGCTGCTTGCAAGGCCTCTCCCCAGGCCAACCGCAGTCTCGGATCCCACCTGGTGGCAGAAGATCAGTGTTTCACCTTAGCTCTTTATCCCTTATGTATGCTTGGATCCCAGGTCAGTGTCGCCCGGAATTATTTTGGTAGGACCTTCATGACAAGTTCAGGATTCAGTAAATAGCATCTGTAGTTTTCTCTTTTCCTTACTTTTTGTTTGAAATTTTTAAAGATTAAAGTAAGTTTCAAATAACTTAAAATACCTTCGAATTAACTTTAGTGCTTTCAGTTTGTGCGATGCTGAAATACATATCGGGCAACACTGATGATTGCATGTGAGCATGTCCAACTGTATAGGTGTGTACCTGCTCTTAAATACACTTTTAAAAAAACATTTATGGCCTCCAGAAGGGATTTGAAAAGCGTATTTTAGAAAGCTGGTTTCTTCTCCCCATTTGCACAGTGAAGCATCGCAACATTTTCATTTAGCTCCCAAATCACTGTGCATGAGGAATTTTGGGCTTTACTGAGTTCCTTCTGCTGGAGCACTAAAATGGCAACCTCAGTGCAGAGCCATCTCAGCAATGCTTTCAACTGCTAGTCCGGAGGCCAGCACATAGACAGTGAATTTTCTGCTCGTCTGGCTCTGCAGCAGTTCAGATGCATTGCAGAATATATTCCTTTTGGGCTGCACCAGGTTGTCTCTGTACATTGTGCTAATATTCAGAGAATAATCTCACTAATAATAAATTATATTATTCTAAAGCCACTATTCGGCATCATGCTCTTCACATTGAATTTCAGCTATTAAAAATGGCCCATTCAAAGAAGTTTTGGGTTTGAAATGGAGGAAGATGCTTAATTCTAGCATACATCCCCCAGACATGCAGAAGTTGCTATTGAAGTTTGATTGAAGAGAAAAATATGCTGTTCTGTTTTGGAAGTAATCCCATTTCTTTAAATTGGTGCATGCATCCAGTGGCCACTTTAGCCCATTAATGAGTAGTAGACCCTGGAAAATCAATTACCCAAGTCCTTACACCCGGTAAAAACATCAGATCTTAAAACTAGGGTAAAATCCTCCCAGAACAGACTGATAACCAGCCACAAAATTATCTGCGTATTCAACTTGAAAATCATGGTAGTGCAATTATTTATTAGCTGTACCTCTGCAGAGCTATCAAAGAGCCATGGCTTGGCTTTCAGGTTTTTTTGCTGGGTTTGACCATCCTTACTGTGTTAAATAAATCAAGGGCATATATTGGGAAGGTTGTTTTAGGGTATAGGCTAAGAGAGATGTCAGACTCTGAACTGCTGCAACTTAACTGCTTGGTGTTTGGAATGTGATCATTGTTAGGAAGTCATTTTCACTTTCCAACTAGGCTGCAATTGTAAAATAAAATGACTTAGTTTAAATGCAGGAGTTTAGTAGCTCAGTTCCTCAGCAGTAAGCCACGAGGACACATTAAGTCATTTTATTGAAGTCATATGTACATTCTCTTAAACTGCAACACTCTGAGAGCATGTCAAGAGTTGTATAAGAATATAAATCTACCCCCAGGAAAAAAATGGAAAAAACAACAGTTTAAACTATACCCTCAGCAATAGATAATAAATAAATGAACATTTGGCATTTTTTTATAAAAGCAAAACACCAAACTGAATAAAAACAAAGGCAAAATTTTGACAAAAGAACAAATGAACAGGTATAAAGGCAATAAATTTCCTTCAGTAGAATTTAGTGCAGAATGGGAGAACTTCATGTTACTGAAGACCTGACCTTAAAAGAAAGACCTGACCTTAAAAAGAAAGAAAAAAAAAATGTTTTCTGACTGACACTCCTATCCCGAATGCTCTGGTGAGGTTTCCTGTGGAGTTAGGTGGAGAGGGGTTAAGGTAAACATTAAAAGAATTAAGTCTTTCCCATAGTACCCAGCTGGACATTACAAACTAAGGAAGGCTGACGAGCATTACATGAGAAATTATACCCCAGAAATCTGCAGGAAGCCCACAAGGGCCAGCAGAAGGTCTTAGGAGGAGCCTTTTTGATATAATATTTTGCAAGGAGGGGGAGGAATTAAGTAATGGAGCCAGGGACATAATTCACTGGGTCTATGTTAAATGCTTGGAGGAGAAGGTTGAAAAGCAGCTACAGACTTAGAGGAGGAACAAGTATCATGTCAAATTAACTTCATTTTCCTAGCCCATACTCTGCCTGTGTGCTGAGCGAGGCATTTACAGTGGGTGTTGTTATTTTTCTGGGTGAAAAATGAATTTGAGATATATGCTACCTATTTATAAATAAAGCACTTGCAATTGCCAAAATGGCTGTTGTTAAAGAAGATATGTGTTTCAATTCTCTAAGCAGCAACATACTGAGGAGCACCTACCAGGGAGCAAAGCAACAGAAACACCATCTTTCATAGCGGCAGGGACAGATAGACACAATGTCAAACGCCAGAAGCTTATCTACCTCGAAACTGCCTCATGTAGAAGGAGAGCTTCCAGAAGATCCTGAAGAAGACCTCCGTGGCCTGGCAGACTAGTGTGGAGGAAGTGATGAGGAGTATCTAATCTTTTGGCAGTCCCATGGATCACATATACAGAAATTTTGGATTTGATGATACACTGGGTGAAGCAGAACTTGTTCATGACAAAGGAAGGCCATTTTTGGAAAGCTGTTAAAACCATTGAGATTTGGGGAAAAAAAAAAAAAAAAAAAAAAAAAAAAAAAAAAACGGCCTCCCCATGTTGTCATGGCATCATATGGATCTTCAGTGAGATAGAGATGTGGCCAAGCACTGCATGAGACAAGATGAGAAACTGGGGAATAACACACGCTTGACTGCATGGGTATTTATAGAGTCTGATAAGGGAATGGTCTTTTTCAATCTGGAAGAGCAAAGCATGCTCAACTCTTGGCATAATCAAGCTCTGGGAGAACCTACTGTCCCAATCTCTGTGTGTCCTCTCACTGCCCCCAACACAATGAGCACCAAATTGCGCAGAAAAAGGTAGACAGTTTCTGATGACTTTGAGGATAAATACCCTATATCTCGTGTGGAGACAGCAAGAGTTCCCAAGCTTAAACGGAGCTATTTTAAGAATTTATGTGTGTCATTAAGTGCTCTGTCTTCAATCACTTGGCAAGCAAAAAAGGACATCAGCTTACAACAAAGAATTTTCATTTGTTTGGGTGTTTTTCTAGCATTTGGTTTCTTCCACATCTTTAGCTAAATGAGCATTTATTTTCATCTGAGTGATGTCCAAATAACTTCTTATGAACCTTGCGAAATCACAAGATGGATTTTAGTATTGTGGCTAATCAGAATTGAGGATGATTCACTCCATAGTGGGGGACAGATATCATGCAAATTCTCTTAGTCTCAGTTTAAATTAAAATAGACATTTTTGCTTTATCAGAAAAACTGCAAATTTCTCTTCAAAAACCCTGTATACCTAATTTCTGTAATGCTAAATTCTTCCTGACTCATCTGCACATAGGTGAGAGAAAACAGTTGGACTGAAACAAAATAAAATAACCAGGGAATTTCAGAGAACTCTGATGTTTCTTCTTCTGACTTTCGCCTTCTAGCACATAGAAGCACATTTTCGCCTTCTTCCCCTGTCAATCACACCTGCTGCTTTGGATGTAAAATTTTATAAGATTAGGCCAGTTCCACACAGATAAATTTTAAGCTTAAATACCTGTCATTTTCACAAATGTCGGAACAAGAAAATAACATTTTAAAGCTAGCAGCTTAACACGCGCTCTGGCCACTCCTCTTAATGTACAGCTGGTTTATTCTAACTGTCTTCAGAAGACCAAAACAGCATTCTGTGGTCATCCATTCTGCTCAGGTCAGCAGCAATGAAATCTCAGCTCCCTACAAATATCATTTTTCATCTTGTTTATAAAATCCGCCAAGTTCTGAAAGAATTAAGTTCCTGTTCTGAATGTAAACAGATAGGAATGGACATCAGAGCCAGAAGACCCTATCTGTTTGCATCAAATGCTTTTGTATGAGCACAGAATATAGAAAGGCTCCTTCACCGATCCATGCAGTGGTGAGGGTCTGAAAGGCAAACTCTGTTCAGGACGCAAGAACTGAGAAGGAGAATTTTTTAGCAGCAACCAAATCTGTTGTCACTTGCACCAGTGTGAAGCTGGAACAACTTTCTTTGGCACTGAATCTAATCAGGATATATGCATTATTGGCCAGAGCCTTTCAATGTCCTTCCCACACAGACCTCCATTGCGACCTACTAAATGGTGGATTTATCAAATACGTATACAGTAGCAATCAGGATGACTAAAGACATTTTCAACTTTCGGGCTATATACGAAATGTCATCTGGATTTTGACTTTCTGAGGCAAAATTGTTGAGAAATCATCAAGTACATAGAGCCACAGGAGAAAGAATTACAGTAATACATCGATCTCCATTATGATAAAATATCTTTTAAGCTATATTGTACCAGACACCTGGCAGATCATTTGGGAACTTCAAATCTCCCTTCATGCAGAGCAGTCTGACAGTAACAGAAAAACAGCTCAGTGGGTTCATCCAACTTGTTTTGCCATTTTAGATTGTATTTATTAAAAAGGAACAGTGTTTCTGCCAAAGGCAATATTAACATAAATTCAACACTGCTTTCCTGCAATTAAATCTCCCTGAGAATCACTATTAAGAAACATCCTTCTTCAGTGGTTTTAACCCTAAGGCAAGGCAATTTGAAAGAAAAGCTGACTGGAAAAGAGAAGGTGAGAAACCACTTGGTTTCCACTACTTGAACACTGAGGATAGCAGTGGAATAATTAGGAGAACTGGACAAACTCGAAGGAATGGAAGTGGACAAATTTGAAATTCTCTCAGGAGAGAGAGAAACCCACCCAGGTTTAAAGACACCATTAGAAAAATCATTAAGAAGCCATTCTACATGGTTTCCATGCACAGATACACGCAAAATTATCCTTGAGTTTGGCAATAGGAAGAAGAATATATCCTCCATTCAGATTTTAGAGTGAATAGGTCTGTGCATTTATGGCTTTCCTCACAAAGATTTTTCCACATCTGTAACTGCTTTATAAATAAACTAGCCAGATTACTTACAAACTAATAACTATTACAGAAGTGTCTCCTCTGTATTTTTCCACAAATTCATACTAATTTCTTGCATAAAAACCTACTCTTTGTTTGAAAATTTCGTCAATACCTTCAGTGAACAATAGCATAGAATCATTATGGTTGGAAAAGACCTTCAAGATCACCGAGTCCAACCATATAGTAAAAGTTAGGATACTTTCCAAAAAGGCAGTGTAATGATTCACTTGTTTTTATGTATTGGTGACTACCAAAATCATAAAGGATTGTCTCCACTCACTAAGTGATAACTGACAGTAAGGAATGCTAAACTCTGAACAGCCTTCTGACTTTTTCAATGAACTAATCATGCAAAAATCTACAAAATTTGAAGGACTTGTAAATCTTCTGAAATACACAGAGCAGTTTTCTCAGTATTTGCAAGTAACAAACAATATTTTGTTAAGCTAGTCTTCATTAATTGGAAAAATACTAAGACATTCTTTTTACTGTCAAAGTAACTCTATATTCAAGTATGTTTATCTCTGCAAGTCTTAAAAAATACTGCAATGTATCCTCCAACTGAGCAGGTGCTCCAGTAATGACAGTGGTTTTATCTAAGTAGTTATTATTCTGTCTTTCCAATTCGAATTGTAAATAGAGACAATGAGAGAACAGGGTGATAGGGCTCTTTAGCCAAAACCAGCAAGATATTCAGAAAAATGACCTATTGCATCTAAGTTCAATAATCTTCAAAGTAGATATTGCACAGATCTGAGAGTTTGGGTACATTAGCCTTGTACTCACCCTTTGCTTTCTTTGAGTGATCAACAAGGTATAAAAACTAGCTTACCAGAAAAAAAAATGAACAAAATGGCCAGATAGATGACTCCAGATCAAGTGACAAGACTGCCAGCATGGGAAACTTCCCACTTCCTTGGGATATCAGCCTTTGTGATCCCAGGCCATCTAAAAGGGATATAACAATACGAAGCAGAAAAAAAAAATCATCTACTGAGCATACAAAAGTGAGTCTCAAAAGGGCTGCTTAGATCTTGTTCAACCCAGCCTAATTTCCAGCACCTTTCCTCCTCCACAGAGAGCAGCTCTAAGTTAGCCTCTACATGCAAAGACCAGAGGAGCTGCCCAAATGAAAGGACTGGAAGAGGACGTTTCAAGTGAGCACAAAGCATCTTAGCTATTCCCGAGCAGTGGGATGGAGTGTGAGAGGGCAGTCACTTTTGCTTACTCTAATAAAACATTTGTAGAGCCATCATTTGATTTGCTCTCCGTACAACTGAAGTTCTTTAATAACTCCGATTGCCACACTGCATATTTAACAGTGGATACGGGGCAGTGGAGCATCCATAGGCTTCTTTCCACAGGGTTGATTAAGTGCCCTAGGAAATATTAGTGACTAGTCTGGCTGAGACAACTACTGTAATCTTCCAGCATAGCAATAACTATGGAAATGATATCTGTGCATATGTGCTTCTCCTATTACTATTTGATGGGTAGGCAAAGACATTACTATCATATATGCTTAATAGAAAAATTCTCTGAGCTTTAAGCCTCTACACGAAAGCTGGGTGACTGCAAAAGTCAGCGCAACAGGGCCATGGTATCACCAGAAAGAGAAACTTTTCCTTTTAACTCTGGATCATGTGCTACATATATTATCTACTCTTGCTTTTTGCAGTTTCCTGCAACAAAAAAATGCTACCAAGAAGTTAGCACTCAAAAACGTCAGGAAAAGTTGATTCCTGGAAGGAATATCTCACCATGAAATGAGTTTTTGTGGAGGTCCCATGATCAGATAAAGGATCACTGAGCCAACAAGACATAGGTAGAGACTGAAGTATGTCAGGAGATAAATCCTGGAGGGCAAACATTTGGGTTAGAACAGCAGGCAAAGACCACAAAGCTCTGAGAGTATTGACTGGGGAAAGGCAAGAAACAAAGAGAAACTGAAGCAATCACCATTTGAGATGAGGGCTTAGCTGCACAGGCAAACTAGAGCCTGTGCAAGAAGAAGGTAGAAGAGAAAGTCCACAAAAGTCCATGTGGACTTTTATCAAATTATCAATTTCATTAGAACAGTACTCTAACTCACTTTCCAGCCGAAACAGCAAACACCTTGCTAAGGCAACTGAGAGGTGCCGTCAGAGCCCCTCCACTTGCACTTGCTCCATGGCCTGGATTTCTCAAGGAATACAGGAGGACCGAATAGAGGACAGAAAGGAAGAACCTTCCATTATACTCATGGTTCCTCCTCAGTTTTTGTACTGTCCCAGAGAGTGCTATCGTGTGACTTAAAGGCTCACTAAGTGCAATGATATTAGAAAAGAGCCTGAGCAGGGAGCACCAGCTCCAGTCACATCCTGCCAGGGTGAAAAAGGACACTTGCCAGTAGTTAGCACTACTCATACACAGGTTGTTAAGTGCATGCAGAGGGCATACCATAAGCAGTTGTTCATGATAGGCTATGACTAATAATTTTCATTTGCCAGCACATTTGGGGCCTTATTTCTTAAATAGCAATTTCTTGAGCGGTAATGAGACCCAAGAGTATTTACCATGCCATTTATCTGTTATTAGAATACATTTTTAATGTGTCTGTGGGCAGCAGAATATTATCTGAAGGGCTAGAATAAAAGATGAGTCAAAGGCCAAGAAAAATTAAATTAAGTATGTAATGGTATAAAACTGCTGAATCAGTCAAACGCCAGAACACTAATAGAGACAAGATAGGCCGAGGCAGTGGCTGCTCTCAGAGTAAATCCTGGGTTTAGGGATCCTAATTAAATTCCTGCTCCCTGAGGTCCTGGGGATCTGGATCCTCTCTCACTTACACTGTATAACAGCATGGCCAGATGTGCTGTACCGCCTGCAGCTGATTTGGTTTAAGGGATTAAGCCTCTTGCCCCCACCTCTCCCATCCAGCATATCTGATGCTCATCATTACCATTCCAAAACAAAAAACATATTCATATCCAAGTTTAAAAACAATTTTCAGTAGGTTTTGTTTTATTGAAGAAGACATTTTGGCAGACAAGGCAAGTGAAAAAAAAATAGCCAGCAAATCTGTAAAAGCTTTCAATCCTAGGAGGAAGTGAGGCAGAGCAGACACCAGGATGGTGGGGTGAGGACTACAGTCTTTTGCACCAGCTTAGTTGTGGTCAAACTAGCACATGGGACTGCACACAGAAATGAAATAACTTCTCAGATAGTGAACTGGCAGTATTGCCAAGAAAGGGCAACGTGAGCATCTTCTTTTCAAGTGTAGAGCCTGATTCTGCCTAACCAGAAACTTTGTCAGCCTTTGTCATCCAGAGTCCTGGATGAACAAAGTGCTAGAGCTGAACAGAACTCCAAATTCTCTTACTGCTGCAATGTACCTCGTAGAAGGTGTTGCTGCTCTTCAACAGTGCAGTGCATGGATTTATGTAAGCATCTGCATATCACACATAGATGATCCTAGAAGGACTCTATTTTGCACAGTAGAAGTGTCAAAAATGCTCTACATTATATTTGTCTTGCACTGCATGCAAAAGCTTGCTATTTGATTTGAGGTATGATACCTTTAATAACTAAGAAATTACTACTCTGTCAAATCACACAAACAAACACACACACACACACACACACATATGCTGGTACTGCTAGAAATTGGCTATTTGACCACAAAAGCAAAGGAATAAAATGAAAATACTGCCCAAATAGCCCAAATCACTCACAACTCTGGCTTTATCTAGAAGTAGAAACTTGCTATAGTAAAGATTAAAGATATGATAGAGATATATATCTACAGAGTTATTGACCTATGGTTTTGTTGTGGTTCATGATACCAAGCAGAGCTGGCAGACATAATTATATTGCTCTGTCATGGGCAATTCTCCTTCCTTATTTCTTTTCATCATCACTGAAAATTCATGCACTCCCATTTTCTTAAGCAACATTCACAGAAGGCAGATTTCAGTGCTGTGAGTATGAAAGAAAGCTACAAATACATTCTCACCGGATGGGGTTATACTGTCATAGTTGCAGGGCCAGAATAGACACCATATGATTTCCTGGCCTGTCATTGCTAAGCCTGTGTAACACTTACAGCATTTCCTAATCTCTTCAGAAAATGGTTTGTGATCCACAGGTGGACAGTATCATTGTCTCCATTTTTAAACCTAGCCGAAAATAAGGCCCTAAAAGATCTGGAATCATGAGGACTATCTGAAAATACCATCTCTGTCTGCAAAATATTCCTCTTGAGAAAATAAGGGGGCTTGTGTTGTCTTGTAACTACCAAAGAAAAATAACTTGACATAAATAGTTTGAAAAGACATAGAGTCATTGCCCATTTCTCTTGCAAGAGCAATGCCTCAGAGAGGTTCCCTTAGAGCAACCATTGCTTTGGAGGGGTAAAATCTATGGGCCCACATTTTGGGCTGAGGGAACTGGTGGGGGTTATTGCTCAGCCGCTCTCCATCATCTTCAAGAGGTCATGGAGAGCGAGGGAGGTGCTGGAGGACTGGAAGAAACCAACATCACTCCAGTCTTCAAAAAGGGCAAGAGCGAGGAGCCGGGAAACTACAGGTCGGTCAGCCTCACCTCCGTCCCTGGAAAGGTGATGGAGCAGCTCATCCTAGAGACAATGTCTAGGCATGTGAAGGTAAAGAAGGTGATCAGGAGTTGTCAGCAAGGATTCACCAAGGGAAAGTCATGTTTCATCAACCTGATAGCCTTCTACAATGAGATGACGGGCTGGATGGATGAGGGGAGAGCTGTGGATGTTGTATACCTTGACTTCAGCAAGGCTTTCAACACAGTCTCCCATAACATCCTCATGGAGAAGCTCAGGAAATGTGGGTTAGATGGGTGGACAGTGAGGTGAATTGAGAATTGGCTGGATGGCAGAGCCCAGAGGGTGATGATAAATGGGGCCAAATCTAGTCGGAGGCCTGTGGCAGTGGTGTGCGCCAGGGATCAGTACTGGGCCTGGTGCTCTTCAACTTGTTCATCAGTGACTTGGACGAGGACACAGAGTGCATCCTCAGCAAGCTTGCAGATGATAAAAAACTGGGTGGAGTGGACAACACTCCAGGGGGTTGTGCTGGCATTCAGAGGAAGCTAGACAGGATGGAGAGTTGGGCAGAGAGGAACCTCATGAGGTTCAACAAGACGTGCAGGATCCTGCACCTGAGGAGGAATAACCTCAGACACCAGGACAGATTAGGGCTTGACCTGCTGGCAGGCAGCTCCACAAAAAGGGATTGGGGGGCCTGGTTGACAACAGGTTAACCATGAGTCAGCAATGCGCCACGGCCAAGAAGGCCAGTGGGATCCTGGCCTGCATCAGGAGGAGCGTTGCCAGCAGGTCAAGGGAGAGGATCCTACGCCTCTACTCAGCTCTGGTGAGGCTGCATCTGCAGTATTGGGTGCAGTTCTGGGCTCCCCAGGACAAGAGGGACATGGAGCTTCTAGAGAGGGTCCAATGCAGAGCGACAAAGATGATTAAGGGACTGGAGCATCTATCTTATGAGGAAAGACTAAGCAAGCCGGGCCTGTTTAGTCTGGAGAAGAGAAGACTGAGAGGCGATCTGATCAATCTGTATAAATACCTGAGGGGAGAATGTAAAGAAGATGGGGCCAAACTCTTCTCGGTGGTGGCCAGTGACAGAACAAAGGGTAATGGGCAGGAATTTTCATCTCCATATGAGAAAGAGCTTCTTTACTGTGAGAAAGACAGAGCCCTGAAACAGGCTGCCCAGAGAATTGTGGAATCTTCTTCTCTTGAGATCTTCCAAACCCATATGGATGCCACCCTGCGCCCTGTGCTCTACGTGTCCCTGCTTGAGCTGGGAGGTTGGACTAGATGATCTCTAGAGGTCCCTGCTAATCTCAACCATTCTATGATTCTGCAATTCACTGGGGAGAAGAGTGGGAGCAGAGTCACAAGTGTAGCTCATGGGCTCCAGGTCTGCAGGTTTGGGCAACGGTCCTCTCCATCAAAGGAGGGAGATGGTTTAACAGGTTTTTGCCTTAGATCTTCCCTTCTCTTCTGCTCTTCAGCTGTATCAAACTCCAGATTAACTGTGCCTGTGGACGCACAGTAATGGGGTAAAAAAATGCAGCAGAAAGAGCAAGCAACTTCAAAACATTAATAAGGAGAAGTAACAGCCCTATTTGAAAAAGAGGAAATTGAACATACATTCATGGACACTCATGATTTATTATTTTACCTGATGTGCAGGTGATCCATAAATGTGAATTGCAAGGACACAATCAGAGAAGAACCCAGGACTCCTCATTTCTGCTCAAAGTGCCCTGGAATGACCCTTCCAATTCTGTGAGAAAAAGAATCAAATATTGCGGTTATGGACAGCAATAGAAGGTCCTCAAAAAGATAGGCAGAATAGCCTGCAAGCAAAAGAATACAATTTTGTCATATGAATGATTTATATTGAATTTTTGGCTCAGCTCGGCAACCCAGATGGAAATTCACCCCACCAGGCACTTTGCATATGTCAGAAATTGTGTGACGCTCTTTCTTTTTGATACAATGCAATAATTGCTAACTGGCAGGCTGACTAAATCCTATCCATAGCTTCAAAGAACAGATGTTGCACCATTTCCTTTGTCTATTAAAAATCAAAATAATCAGTTTTTGTGTTAATATACAGATTTCGACTGCTGCATGATGTCAACACAATTTCATACTCTTACCCTCTCCTACAAAATATGAACAACAACCCATTAACATAAAACATAGTAAAACAGGCTAAAAGTACATGGACAGGCAAGCACAGGAAGGTTTTCCTTGGCCAGTTCAATTATTATGTTAATCCTTTCAGCATTCATTCTCCTCCCAAGAACTCATGACTAAGTTGGACTTTTAAAATATAAAAGTCATGAAACTATGTGTGTTTAGTAGATTGTGTTTTATGTAGTTCAGCTGGACCAGAATTTTGTTTTTGCAAAACATTTTGTATGTTTTCATTTTCATCTTATGAAAATTGTACTGTATATCACCACCTACTAAAGCCATTCTTCTACAACCACTGAAATGCTTAAAGACTTTCCTTGTTTTAAGCTAAATTATATACTCTGAAAATACTATGAATTCCAATCCTACTACAAAACATCATTTTTTTTTAACAAAGACTTTATTTGGCAATTTCAAAACATGCATTGAAAAGATGATAGAATTGATCAGAAGAAAATCAATTACTATTAAAACAAACAAATAAACAAACAAACAAACAAAAAACCACACTTGAGCCATTCCTATTCCCTGAAAGTTTCCAGATTTATGCCTTATTATGTCTTATTATGTCTTTTTCAGTTGCCAATTAAACCTGCTCCCATCTGAGCAATGCCGTTGAGACGGGTGGGTCTGTCTCTGTAGGTCCCCTAGAATACATGAGAAGATGACTTGTCCCTAACACACATGTGGAAGTTGCAGTCCATATGCTTGTTCAGTAGGTTGTGTGGATCTACAGGACATTAGGATGATTCCCAGACAGCCTGCTGACTAAAGAATCTATAGAGAAATACATTTCCCATGTTTAACAGCAGTACTACTGGCATACCATTGCAGTTCAGTTACCAGACATGCTGTGCAGTTAATCATCAAACCTTAAAATATTTCTTGTGTGAAATTACCTCAGCATGAGAACTTCTGTCAAAATATCAAAAACGTAGTGAAGACCTAAAGCCAAATTCTCCTCTTACACCCTGCAGCATGACCAAAGATTTATATGCTAGACTACAGCCATAAACTTAGCTCTGCTCGTAACTAGCCTTTTCCCAAAAATGGGGCATGTGTCTGCCACTCCTCTCCCTAAACAACAGGACACTGGTTTGGCAGCAGTCCTGGGGGGCAAAGGTCACTCTTTCCTGCTCCAGCAACATAATTACAGATGCTCATTAAATTGGAGGTCTGAGCTACAGGCACAAGCCTAAACCTTTCACAGAACCAAAAAAGCCAGAGTAGTTGAGGCTGGAACAGTCTTTCAGGAGATCACCTACACCTAGTCCAAACCTCTGCTCAAAGCTGGGTCAACTAGAGCAGATTTTGAATACCTTGCAGGATGAAAACTCCACAACCTCTTTGGGCCATCTCATCAGTGTTCAAATATCCTACAGTAAAAATGTTTGTTCTTATGTTTAAGTGGAATGATCTGTATCTTAGCTTGTGTCCATTGTCTCAACCTCTTTCAGAGCACCACTAAGAATAGTCTGGCTCAAGCTTCTTTATCTGTAAATACCCTATCAGGGATTTACCCACACTGCTAAGAGTCAACCTGAGCCTTTTCTTCTCCAGGCTAAACAAACCATGATCTCTCAACCTTTCTTCATATAATAGAAGCCCCAGTCTCTTAATCATCTTAGAGGCCCTTCTCTGGACTCTCTCCAGTAGGTTAATGACTCTCTTGTCCTGGGAAGCCTAGAACCAGATGTGTTCTCACCAGTGCTCAGTAAAGGGGAAGATCACCTCCCTTGACCTGCCAACTTGTCCTGATACAGCCCAGGATACCACCAGCCTTCTATGCTGCAAAGGCACATTGCGGATTCTTATTCAGCTTGAGGTTCACCAACAACACCAAGTCCTTCTCTGTAAAGCTGCTTTCCAGCAGGTCATCTCCCACATGTCCTGGTGCTTGTGGTTATTCCACACCAGGTACAGGACTTGTCATTTCCCCATGTTGAACTTCATGAGGTTCCCATCAGCCCCTTTCTGCAGTCTACAGAGGTCTTTCTGAAAGGCAGGACCCCTGGGGTTCACCACCAGTGACTGGCCTCCAGCTGGACTTCATACCACTGATAGCAACCGCCAGTCAGACAGTTTTCATTCCACCTCATGGTCCACTTATCTACCTCTGTACTTCATCAGTTGGTGAATGAGGATGTTATGTGAGACAGTTTGGAAAATCTCACAAAAGTCAAGATAAATAACATTCACAGCTCTTTTTCTCACCTACCTAGACAGTCATTTCACGAAAAAGATTATCAAGTTAGTCAGGCATGCCTTCCCCTTCCTGCTGGGTTCTCCATCCAGCAGATACCCGGATCATTAAAGTCCCCATGATGACCAGGGCCAGTGATAGTGAGGATTCTTCCAAATATATGAGAAAAGCCTCTTCTTTTTCTTCCTGCTCAGACGGCCTATAGCAAACACTTGAAACATCAATGCCACCCATATTAGTCTGCCTTTCAGTCCTAACTTGTAAGCTCTCAGCCCATCATCAAATGCATAGGCAAAGCTCCATGCCTTCCTGCTGCTCTCTCACATAAAAGGCAACACTCCCTCCTTGCCTTCCCAAAGTGCTTCCTAAAGGCTGTATCCGTTCATCCATTCACTGCAGCATTCCTATCATGTGAGCTATTGCCCCACATCCCTGTGACCCAACGAGCTCATAACCACGCAACTGCACGCAAAACATTAAAGGCGGAAAGGGGATAAATTCACACATACATATACAACTAAGGGAGTGCCCACAGGACAGCCTTATTGGGGAAACTCTCAGACATTTTCTCAATAATCAGTATTAGTGGGTGCCTCTCTGAAGTACCTGCATACAAATGCACATGGAATGGGGATCAAAGTCTCTCCTCTCCACATCAGCCTGCCCGCTTTGTCTGCCAGCTTTGACCTCTGTTTTACCACCTGAATGTTGGTCATCACCTCTCTCCCTCATCATTCCTTATTTAAAGCTCTCTTCACCAAGCTGGGAAGACTCCATCCTCTGACCTCCAATTGGTAATTGATTATGAACTGGGTCATCAGAGCTGATACCCACATAGTGGTCAGGTTGATAACAGAATGTGCATAGGAATATGTTCTCCAAGACCTGCATCTTCCTGACAGAGCAGCACAATAAAGTGGATTTGCTTTCCTTTCTGTTTCCTTTGTAAACCTCAGTGTTCAGAATAGACTTTAAAATTTTGTCATTTCCAATAAAAGGTTTGTTCTGAAAACTTTTAAACATCACGTTTTTCTGCCCCCTCATCTTTTGCCAATGTGAGTGAGATTCTACTGAATTGCCTCATCATTGAGCCACCTCCCGCTCAATCTCCTACCATTAAAAATAAATAAAAAAGCAGATTCATTTATCTATCTCCACAATTTGAATGAGCTACCGAGATCCTCATGTCTCTATTTATTGGCATTTTAATCTTATTTACAGGGAATGGAGCCATCACACAAATCCTTACGTGACCACTCTCAAAAACCTTCCTCACAAGCCTTCTTAAAACAAGAAGTAGCTAATATTTATTTCAGAAGAGCAATGTACAAGGAACTGTGGTGATTCACAGAAACTCATTGTCCATGTTAGGCTTGAAATATCAAATCCTAAGTCCCTAACAAAAGATAACAGGTCTGAGATCTCATTCTGTTCTCTTTTAAAGTCAAGAAAATATAGTTGCTCAACAGTAAATGCCATGTGTAAATAAGAGAAAGGCTGTGAACTGGTAGATTCTCAGCAGTAGATGAAACCTTGAAATATGGCCAAACATTGTACATGTCCACACACTGCAATGATGTTAAATCACAGACTACAACAGAGAGGACAAAATCTATGAAAAAACACTACTTATTACACTGATATTTTGTTACCTCTGAAACAAAAAACAATTCTACAAACCATTCTATTCCTATGATATTTAATTAACCAACCTCATGCTATCAAATATCTGTGGATCTTACCCAATGCATAATTTATATTCAAAGATTATCACTTCTTGTTCTAGGCATTGATGTAACAAAGATGCTAAATGAGGATTAACTCTGAAGAGCACTAACAGAATTCAAAACTTGAGGTCAACAGGATTGAAGCAGAAGTTTAAGCACTCCGCTGAACTGAAAGTGTGGTTTTATATCACACATTGCAGCTCTGTGGAGCTTAACAAAGCTTTGCAATTCCCTCATCCTGAAGTATCATTTCAAATACAAGAAGAATTACACAAAAGGATTGTATACTTATAGACACAAGCTTTAAAATACGTTTTATTCACAAGGAGAATGATCTGCCTACACAGTTATACATCCACTTAAACAATTATGATCTTAGTCTAAATGTTTATGGTTTAATAACCAGATGCTTAAAATACATACTCTGTAGTGCCAAGGACAAGTTAGTTCCCTATAGCAATTCAATATCAAACCAGTCTTTTTCTGAGTATTTATTAATTTATATGCATTTTAATTAATATGCACATATGCATATTAATTTATATGCATAAAAGTGGGCTTTTCTCTCTTCAAGGTGCTGCATTACAGTTTCATAATTCCACTAGGCTATTATGCCAGGTACAATCCAGGTGAAATACCACTGCATTAGTATCTAGTAGGGTGAAAGGCATTTAAATGAGACACAAATCTGACTGACTTCAGTAGTTCTGATATAGTGAAATTGAAAGGGCAGCTGTTAATTTCTAAGCCTTGTGCTTGTGAAGACACCATATCCCCCATGTTCAGACACAGGCAGTTCAGTTCAACCAGTCCTCCACGGGCAAAATCTGGGACCGCTACATCCAGACTCGCAGATAGAGCTCTCAAGGTAAAAAACTGCCAAGAATTGGATCCCCCAGGCACTAACTCTCCCTTGATAATTAATGAGGCATTAAGTCTGTTCAGCTACACTGCTGGTCATTTTAGCTGTAAATTCAGCTGTTAGGGGATTGGGAAGGTGGTGGATGGGGAGAGAACTGAGCCATATGTGACCCCTTTGGGCTTTTTCCTGGATGGTAAATTGCTGCTATTTATCATGTGAATGTAATTATGCAGTACTAACCTTTGAGCAGTGCCTATTAATCCTCTGCCAACATCATTAGAAGACATTTCCATTTTGGACACATCCTAGTCTCCGACATCCGGGGATGACCAGTCATCAGCGGGTTGATAATGAACAAAAAGCAGAACGATCCATCTCTTTTATGCCAGGCAATGAGAGATGGACAAGTTCTGCAATGCTCTTATTAAAAATAAGCAAACTCTACGGTTTAGGTCTGACTATGTCAGAAAAATCTAATCAAAACCAAAGAGGATGATTTATTGCTATTCATGATGACCTATTCTGAGCAAGGAGATGGACAAGATGACCTTCCAAGGTCTCTTCCAGCCTAAATCATTCCACTATTCCACAAACCCAGAGCCTCGTCCTGTTGTACAATTGTATAATAAATCATTTTCAGTCCAAAGAAATCTCATTCTCGGACCCAAAACCCACCTGTTTAAAGTTAAAATGAAATACCCTTCTGAATGAACAGGGCCTGACAGAATGTGACAGGCAATGAGTGAAAGAGGAAACAGAAGAACAATACTGAACAGCCTTGCTCAATGTCATATGAGAGACTGGAAGCAGAACTGGAAATAAAATACTATGCATAAGTCATAATAAAGAAGGAAACGGGAGTTTTGAATCAGTAGATCAAGAGAGATTAAGGAATATGGACTCTGACGAGGGAAAGTTTTCAGAAGCAGCATTCTGCATGTGACAGTTATACCTTAATGTCTCTTACCAGTCATATGTCCTTAAAAACCCCATCTGCCCTGGAACAAGAACTGGCTTGCCATGACTAACCATGGCTTGAGACCTGGCCACGTGCTGTAGGAGTTTTCAGACAAGCCCAACTGGAAAAAAACTCACCTGATGGCTTGTCACTCCACAAGCGGAGAAAAAGGCTGACATTTAGTTCATTTGAGGACACAGACCAGAGGACATTTCTTCTGTTTCCTTAAAGAAAATAAATATTTTCAGCATGTCAATTTAAAACTAGTTTCCACATCTGGCTGCAATATTGTCCACATTGATCAGGATCTGGGAGAAGCCTTAACATTTCATTGACATCGCCCCTTCCAACAGAATATTTTACAGGTTTTGCATATATCAAGTAGGAATCCATTCTTCAACATTCTTGGTGATTGCATGTCGGGGTGCCAGAATAAGCTGGAAGTTCCCTAAGATAACACTGTCATGCTGCTGTGTCTAGTGCCTATATATAATTTTGCTTGTCTGGGACAGCTCTAGTTTGCAGAGTAAGGACACATCTGGGCAGCAAACATCAATGCTAAGGACAACAGGAAGGACACCTTGGCTGGTTATGCTTTCTCAGGGCCCTTTTGGAGTCCCTCTCAACGAGAAAAACGTCTGAGGAGGAGGGGCTCCAGCAGGACACTCAAGCACTTTGGTTCAGGGGCCACATAGATCATTCTGAGAAGCAGTGTCCAGTCCCCTGTGCTCCTTTATCCATCATTATGGTCATACCCATGCCCATGGACATTTCCACAGAATTCAACAGAATGACAACTTGCATGATTAAGCTCATCTCCACTGCTGCCCTTGGGAGGCTCAGACGCAATGGCATAGGGTAGATTATTTATTTATTTATTAAATATGTACCTCAGGAAGAGTAGACATTTAAAAACACCTCGGTGTTCAGTCCTGCTTCTTTGTCCAAAGGCACAGGGAAGGCTGTGGTGGGACAGATATCTCGGGCTCTCATAAAGGCTATTTGACTGCCACTGCCCCATTCCTTAGTGTCCTCCCTGGCGTCCCTGCAACTCCTGCTCACTGTGTCTCCACAGGCATTATGGTGTGGATAACAGTTGGCCATCACCCAGGTGTACATTGCCAAAGGTGACGTGAGGTCTTGTGTCATGGAGGGCTCCATCCTGGGGACATCAGGACATGCACTCTGCCTATGGGATACACTGATACTCCCACCATGGACCATCTTCCTCTCAGTCACCTTGAGAGAACCCCAAGGAGAAGAAGACTCCAAGGATGAGCAGGGCTGGGAATCACTAACAAAGGCGAAGAGAAGACCAAAGTAGCATTTGCGAGGGTTTAGAGCAGAGTGGCTTGTAGTGACTACAGCCTAGCGCTTGAAAAGAGTCAAAGACACTTTTCTTTAAGCATTGCACAGTAATCTGGGACAGGCAAAGTTTGGCATGAGCATTACCTGGAAGGAGCCCTCCGGCACAGTGTCAACGTGCCTGCCAGCCTTTTTCTCTCAGAACTGTGACTCAGGTGGCTCCTTCAAGGATGCGATGCCCGCTGGGCTCTTGCTCCTCTTGGCAGCCAGGACAGCTTTGCCATCTCTTTCACATGCTAGCCCCTCTGCCTTCTTCTCTCCCCTGCATACTCTGAAACTTCTCCACCTCATCCCACCTGGAGCACATCTCTCCAAGCTCTGAAATACAGCAGAAGCCTAAGGAAGAAGAAGCACAAGGTTGAGCAGGTCACGTGGACTTGGGGAAGACCCAGGGTTCCTGCTTGCACTTCTCACTTACCATCTAGTTCCCATTGATGCTTGAATCATTGTCATTTGCAAATCTTTTCCTGATGAAAGCCAACTGTTCGGAGAAAGCCCAGGTACCTACAGGAAATATCTAATTTAACCTGATTAAAAAAAAAAAAAAAAAAGTAGTTAGTAACCAAAACCTTTTCAACTTCCAGTTTCCTGATGAAAATTCAACACTTTATGTTAAAAAAAGAGACTTACCTGTTTTTGAGACTAATTTCATCAGAAGAATGAAAGGACATCTGGATCTTTTCAAAAAGGAATGGAAGCAGGGCAAGCCCTAGCCCCTCAGGCAGCCTCAACACGGCCCAGCTACTCTGGAGCAGCAGCAGATCCTGCAGGAGAGCTGGGATGTCCCTGTGAGCAGAAGACTGGTCCCGCCATAGTCCCTTTTCACCCTTTCACCTGGCGAAGACCAAGAGGATTTCTTCCTTAAGCCTTTAAATGGCTCAGTACATTAAACATGTCCAAACAAAACCAACCCAACAAATGGCAACCTGCAGGAAAAATGCACCAAGTGACACCTGTCAGAGTTGCTCTGCATGCTGGCAGGATGCAGTATTTCGTAAACTGTCCCACCTGAAAGCTAATGAAGAGCCCAAGAAGCCCCATGTGGGGCTGTGGCAGACGGCAGCCCAGCTGCTCCTCGAGCCCGCGCTCTCAGTCCCGGTTCCTGTAACCTGGCACTCCGAGTCTGCTCAGAATAGCTGACGCAGACACCAACTGGCACAGAGGATCCCAGCTCACGTTCCCACGGGAACCAGGAAATAATATCTTTCCAATTATTTCCAGACCGTAGTTACTTTTAAGCTGGCTACACAGCGATTAAAAAAAGAAAAGTTCCACGTCAGGGTTTGATTTGTCTCAGTCTCTGGGCTGCTGAACATTTGTCTGAACTGATTAGCACCTAGAAAAGAAAAGCCACCTCTGTTACCTCTCCCTCCTCTGAAGGATTGCTCACTCCTGGCCTGTCTGGTCTTGCCCTCCAAACCCTAAGAGCAAACGGTTCTTCTATTTCTTTTCTATGAGCCATTTCCTCTTCTTCTCCTACTTGAATATTAAAAAGAATCACCAAAGTGTTTTCCACTTGGGTGGTAATGATTGGGGATAATGATTTGAGGGCCTCTCAACTTGAGACACCTTCAGGGAGTGCGATGTCTAGAACACGACAAATTGGCAGTAATTGCCTCATTCTTCCTTTAAACAGGTCAACTTGGGTTTTGTAGCAATCAACAAATTAAGAGGCTTGGGGAGAGAGTGTGCTGCTTGTTGCTGTTTCTTGATATAAATTTAGCTCTAGGAAAGCTCTTTGCTTATCAGCTGCCTAATTATGAAGGAGGCAGAGACAGCTCAGATATTGCCACCAAATGCTTCCAGTCTCTTTTCCCACTTTATGTCTAGGTCTGTGCCAACTTAGAGGGTATCAATGATTCTCCAGACCTAATTCAGTCTTTGATCCTCCTGGCAAAAATTGCAAAAGAGCCTCCACCCTCTAGGTCATTATGTAAATCTTGCCTGGTGCCTTTTAACCCAGAGGCATAGTCTCTGTCTCAAGGATTTTATAAGTTCTCTAACACAGAACAAGACAAGACAGGAAGTGGCTCCAGCAACAGGGCTGGAAAATCCGGGAATAAGTAGATTCAGCAAATGTGGAGATAAGATAGCTTTTGTACTGTATGCCTTTGGCAGGGCAGCCATGCTGCTCGATTTGGCACTGTGCACAGTGGGGAACTTTGTAAATTCTCAGCAGGTCTCAAATTTCTCTTCTCCCATGCAGCAGTGACATAAATAAATAAATAAATATACACACATACATATATATGTATTTAACCCTTTGGGTTAAATATATCCACAGCCATGTATACACATTGCTGCTTAGCAAATGACTCAGTAGATGACTCAGGACATCCACATCTGCATTTTTTTGTTTTGTTTTTCCTTTGATTAAAGAAGGAAATCAAATGTTCCCTCAGACTGTATCATCACATTAAATGACATGAAGTAAAATTAAGCAAAGTCTCAGTGCTTCTGTATGACACACTGAGGCTATCTGCATCCATGTATGGGCCTGGACCTGTGTATATATATATATGTGTGTGTTTATCCGCGCATATTTCTTTATATATTATGTTTCTCTCTCTTTCTCCATATATATGATATTTCTCTCTCTCTCTCTCTCTCCATATATATGTATATGCATGCAAGTATCTGTATATATGAATCATCGACAGCTTCAGGATGATTAGGGAGGTGAAGGATTCCAAGAAGAGGAATTTTGGAACCATGGCTATTGACACGTAGGCATTTCTCGCCTTGGCATCTGAGCACCGCGTGCAGTAAAGAGCTATCACCTTCCATGCTGGAAGCCCAGGCAGAAAGGACAGTTGGACTTGACTGTTCATGACTTTTATACAGTCAAGAGGGCTGTGACTGGACACTGAGAGCAAGAAAAATGTAAGTATGAAGTAGTATTTTCTCCAATCTTTTCAACTGGAGGAAACCTTTAAAAAGAGAAGAAAGCAGACGCTATGATTTGAAAGGTTTCTCCCAAAATGTCTATTTGGACAATTCCCCCCAGAAAACAACAATCTCTCAGAAATAGCCATCACAGGAGGAGATGAGCAAGCCTGACCTGTCCAAGAGGTGGGACATGCCCATGTGCTGACATCCCTGCTCTGTGCACAGGGGCAGCCCTGCACTGGGACCCACACTCAACACACGGCCCTTGTCACCAAGTCTCCATTTGCTCCTGCGTGACCACAGAGCCAGTTGCAGAGATGAAGACCTAACCCATGGAGCAGCATTTCCTTTGCTTCACGTGGCCCTGCACAAGGAGAACACCCAGAGAGTTAAAAAGAGATATTAGGAATGGAAAAGACTTACTGGGCCTTGCCCACTCCCTGACTAATGCAATCGGAGACAACCCTTCCCCTCGCCTCAGGCTCTGGTCTCTCATGGTCAGCAGGATTTCTGCTGCACAAAATGTTCGATCTTCCTTGCAGGGCTGAGCCAAGGCCCACCCAGCCCCTCATCAACTTTGGGAAACTTCATCCACCCGGGAGGGGCTGTGAGACAGGAGGCTCTGTTCTCCCACACAGCAATAGCTTGTTTTGTTCCTTAACTTCTTGAGCTTAAAAGCAAAAGATATTTCTTATTCAAGGAAGAACCATAGGAAAAAGAGAGAGAGAGCCTGTTTGGAAAATCTATGGAAGTCAAAGTACCACCAAACCCAGCACGGTTAGAAGGGAAATGGGTACATCCATCTTCTCCCTGCACACATCCGGTTTCCTCTCCTTCTTTGTCCATTCAGTAAATTCTGGAGGTTAGAGCTATAAAATGTGTATCACCCTGTCTGACTCTGGCCCTTGACAAAGCAGCACTGCTCCCACCTAGAGTGATTGCCCACAAAGGAAACATGTTTATGTCCATCCAGGCAATTAATTTGTAGTTGTGCTAATGAATCTGAGAGCTCTTTGTCCCATTTCTCCCTCAGTGTTTTGCTCTCTGGGCAGAGTCCCTTGCAAGTAATTTCTCTGCATATCTCATCAGGCCAAAAGGAAACTCCATGACTCATTTTCCTTCTTTGCAACAGCAATAACCGATGGCTGGGAATCAGAAACTTCCTGTGAAAACAAAGGGACAAAGCTCTGCCATGACAAGTCTCATCAGGAATTAAATCTCTAAATCAAAATTAAATCACAGAGATCAGCTGGTGAGCACTGGCTTACTTTTCTGCTGAGCCTCTCCTGATGCTCTGCGCTCTGCAGCAAATGCAGTGAGAGACCCAGCAAGAGCTGGACAGACCCCATGAGGTAGCAGCCACGTTGAGCTGGAGCCACCAGGTTCTGCTGCCCATCATGGGCAGTTCAGCATCCTGTATCTTTACTTCCCACCTCAAAACACAAGACACGCAAGACCCACATTCCACAACGCCCTTCATTCCACAATTTAATAAAGCGAAACACTATCAAAGTCAAGGAATGAAAGATGAATCCCATGCTCAATGATATCATGCTTGCTGGACCACGCAGTGACCCCTACCCAGCTTATCCATGCACATACAGATCCAAAGCAGTGTCATGGTCAACCCTAAACCTCATCCTTGTCTGAGAAGCTCAGTCCTAGTGCAGCTCTGCCTAGCTGAGCCCAGAGGTTGAGCTTGGCCCTTTCGACTATGTTTGGATTTTACAACCCTGGAACAGGGACACAGATTTCTCCTGAGCCTGTAGTTTCTGCTGGGTTTCAAAGATAACAACAAGGTTGAAGGGAGAGTCAGGCAGGTGACCAGAAGCTCTGGCTGGAGTGAAGCCCTGGGAGCGTTTTGTCCATTTCTGCATTCCTCAATCGCACATTGGAGAATGGGAAGGCAGAGGCTGTACTTGCAAAGCAGCTGGTCGGCAGCACCCGCATGGAGCCAAGCTTTGGGAAGACTAACATGTGAGCAGCACTATGAAAGGGTGAACTTTCTTAATCAGTGGAGCCTTGTTCTCGATGTTGCAAACTGCAAATTATCGGAGGTCATTAGCAATCCCTCTGATGTGCAGCTCTGAACACAGAGCAGTTCTGGCTCGTTCTAGTTTTCCAGGACTGATCTAATCAGCCTGGTCCTTGATCCACCACAATGTCACCTTGAGAAACGGACTCCAAAATGTTAAAGGAAGCTCGAGGCGGTGAGTGACCTTGTGTTTAATGATCCTGAGCTTGTTCTTCTCGGCCTCTCTGGTTTCCTGCCCTAATTTTGGCAGACCATTGGCAGACAAATATAGGTATTTTGCTGCTGGCCACACCTAGCAAAAAATGCATAAAAGCTCTTGATATTTCCTCCTTCTAAGCCTGCAAGCATGAAGAGGAGTTACCAAGTTCATGTCGATCTAGTATCCTCTAGCAGGAGAGCAGCAGAGAGCAGGTTGCAGAGCCCAGAGCAGTCCTGCAGCTGGAACGAGCAAGGCAGAATTTGCTCTTTTCCCAGATACCAGATCCGAAGGGGTTTGAGCAACGGCAGGAGCCTCAAACCCTTGATGCTGTTTAGGCAAGGGATGGATAGGGGGGAATATGATTTCTGAAAGAGGGAAAAGATACCTTAAAACTGTCAGCCCTGGAAATTGACAGCCTCTTTCCAAGTACAACCAAACCAAGTCCCACACGAAATCACCCTGACAACAGACACTTGGACAATGACATGGTGAAAAGTCTGTTAGCATTTAATTTGGGCCTGAATATGAGAGGTCCAGACCAGCTGTGCACAGAGGATGCCCCACCAGGACTGCTGAAATTACCTTCACCCTCAGGGAAATAGTATTCCAGCAGTACAGGGATAACCTAAAGCACTCATTGTGATTGGGTGACAGAAACACACAGAGAGGGGACAAGTTGCCCAAAGAAGCTGTGGAATCTCCATCCTGCCAGACATTCAAGCCTCAGCTGGACATGGTCTTGGGCGACCTGCTCTAGGTGACCCTCCTTTCGGCAGGAGTTGGGCTATTTGATCTCCAGATGTCTCCTTCAACAGCAGTGATTCTACTAATGTGCTTCACAGGTCTCCATGGACTTTTCTTCCATAGATGCCTTTAGTCCCTTTAGTCCCTTTTTCAATTACTGTAAACTTCCAATAGTGACAGGCAAGGAGTTCCCCAGGAAATCATCCTACATGGGAAAAATCTTCTTTTTTTTTTTTTTTTTTAATCTGCCAACTTAAGTTTCATCTGGAGTTGGTAGACTTTATAGTGGAAGAAACTGTGAACACTTTTTGCCTATGGAGCCTTTTGGCACACTTCACCGTTTCATAGACCTATCCTGCACCTAACTCAGTTGATCCCTTTATGGTCTGAATAGTTTTAGGCTGCATGTAGTTTTTGGCATAGAGGAACTGTTCCATGTTTTTGATTATCCCATCTCTGCTTTACCCTTTTTGAGCTGGGGAAAAGGGAGTTTGTCCTGCACACAGTGTTGAGGCATGTGAGACCTCTGAATTTATATGATGATAAAAAGACATCCTCCATTCTGCTTCTTACTCAATAAGAATCTCAATAGAAAAACAAACACTGCAGTGGTGCAGTCTGAGCCTGGTATGAATTTTCAAGTATCTGTTATTGTCAGGGACGTCTCAGCAGACAGCTGAGGAACTGCACAATGTTAGAAATGAGGCCAAATTTTGCCTTTGTATATACAAACAGTGCCGTCAGCCGCGCGTTATCCCTTCCGACGGGGCTGAGGGCACCACCCAGAAGATGTCATGGATGACTCAGGGTGTCAGTCTCTGTCTTGGTTTCACACTGTTTACAGGACATTATTTTTGGTGTCCAAGGAGACACAAAAGTAGCTCAGCACAAGCGAGTTGGGCAAGTTGATTCCCTTTGTGTAAATAATCACCAGCAACTGGTGTTGAAACTTCCTGCTATTTTATGGCCAACAGACAAGGAGCAAAACAACATTTCTGGGTTGCTCAGGGCTGCGGCCTCGTACGGGTGCGTTGCACCTGGGGCAAGAAGCAGCATCTTCACGTTTTATCTCCTCGCCTCAGACCTGCTCACGCCGCCCCGTCCACCTTTTCTTCCTTATGGTAAAGGCTTTCATTGTGTGCCATGGGAAAGTAGGTTTAACTCTTTAAAACAACAGGGAAATGGTGCTTTCAAACTATGGGGAAAAGTCTTTTGTCCTTGACCTAGCATGATCAGGTCTCCTGTAACCTTCAAGCTGTCTTGGGAATTCTCCCACTGACTCTTATGGCCACAGTGACATATTTTATGCCTCTGTTGTGGCAGCTGAGGGGAAAAAACATCGATCGGATTCCACCAGCTTGAGGAGATTAATAGTGTACTGGGATTTCAAACCAGCCCCTTCTACAGTAGGCAAAGCCTTGGCATTAATATTTAAAATTCTTTTGACCTCTTCATGTTTTAATTAGCAAGTGGAAAACTCCATGGCCTGCGCCAGGAAAAGAAAATCCTTAAGATCAAAGCAGAGTCTAATTCACATTTATGCTTGTTACGTTCAAAGGAGCCTGTTAGTAAAACGAGTCTCGGATTTAGCAGAGATGTAAGAGCTTAATCTATTGGTTACAAAAGGTGAGTGTTTTGTCCTGAGTAAAATAATCACATTTCAATGTACTTAAATGTAAGGAAGATATTGTTGATATTGCCAGTATATCAGCAATGGCAATTTTAGTTTCCTAATGGCAGAAAAAAATGCTTTCTCCTCAATTCTTACTGAAAATTTATCTAGGGGCAGCCAAAATAAAACAGTCATTATCTTCTACTAAATAAGAGAAAAATGTGAGACTGTGGTGTAGCCGAAGGAACAGAATGCAATTATTCTGTGATATTTCCAAAGGAGTGGAAGGAAACAGATGTTTTGTAAAAAGAGGCAACTTGTGAGACACCCAAACTGACAGTAACTTGTGCATAGCCCCCCAGGACACACTTGACTCGCCTTGGCAGAAAGGGGGAAAAGTGAGGGAAATACTAGTCTCTTTTGGGAGATATTTACTATTTAGGAACATGAACCTGTGGTGGGTGTCTGCTACAGGCCACCTGACCAAGACGAGGAGGTTGATGAGGCCTTCTATAGTCAGCTGGATGTTGCCTCTCAGTCACAGGCCCTGGTTCTCATGGGGGACTTCAACTATCCCGACATCAACTGGAAGGACAACACAGCCAGGCACAAACAATCCTGGAGGTTACTGCAGAGCGTTGATGATGACTTTTTGATGCAGGCTGTGGAGGAGCCGACGAGGAGAGGTGGGCTACTGGACCTCGTGCTATCAAATAGAGAGGGACTTGTAGGAGATGTGAAGGTGGGAGGTAGCCTCAGCTGCAGTGACCATGAGTTGGTGGAGTTCAGGATTCAACGAGGAGGTGGCAGGGCTGTAAGTAGCCTTGCAACCATGGACTTCAGGAGGGACAACTTTAGCCTCTTCAAAGACCTCCTCGGTAGAATCCCATGGGCTAGTGCTCTAGAAGGAAGGGGGGCCCAAGAGAGCTGGTTAGTTTTCAAGCGGCACTTCCTCCACGTCCAGCAACAGTGCATCCCTGTGTGTAGGAAGGGAGGCAGAGGGGGCAGGCGACCTGCGTGGATGAGCAAGGAGCTTGTGGCAATGCTCAAGCAGAAGGCGGCGGTATACAGAATGTGGGAAAAAGGACAGGCCCCCTGGGAGAAATACAGGAACGTAGTCAGGGAGTGCAGAGATGCGACAAGGAAAGCTAAGGCGCGGTTGGAACACAATCTGGCAAGGGATGTTAAAAATAACAAGAAAAACTTCTTCAAATACATTAACAGCAAAAGGAAGATCAGGGAAAACGTGGGTCCGCTGGTGAACGGGATGGGCACCCTGGTTACGAACAACACCGAAAAAGCAGAGTTGCTCAATGCCTTCTTTCCTTCGGTGTTTACTAAGGGCAGCCCTTTAGAGCCCCAGGCCCTAGGGATAAGAGAAGAAGCCGGGGGAGAGGAAGACTTGCCCTGGGTAGAGGAAGATTGGGTCAGAGAGCACCTAAGGAACCTCGATACCCACAAATCCATGGGCCCTGATGGGATGCACCCCAGAGTACTGTGTGAGCTGGCAGAGGTCATAGCTAAGCTGCTCTCCATCATCTTTGAAAGATCCTGGAGAACGGGGGAGGTGCTGGAGGACTGGAAGAAGGCCAATGTCATGCCAGTCTTCAAAAAAGGCAAGAAGGAGGACCAGGCCACTACAGGCCAGAGAGCCTCACAACATCCCCCTGGGCAAGCTCTGGAAGTGTGGAATAGATGAGTGCACAGTGAGGTGGATTAGGAACTGGCTGGATGGCAGAGCTCAGAGCGTGGTGATCAGCGGTGCAGAGTCTAGTTGGAGGCCTGTAGCTAGCGAGGTCCCTCAGGGGTCAGTCCTTGGTCCAGTCCTGTTCAATTTATTCATCAATGACCTGGATGAAGGCACAGAGTGCTCCCTCAGCAAGTTTGCTGATGACACGAAACTGGGAGGAGTAGCCGATGGCGCTGCCATCCAGAGGGACCTGGACAGACTGGACAACTGCGTGGTGAAAAACCTCATGAAATTCAACAAGGCCAAGTGCAAGGTCCTGCACCTGGGGAGGAATAACCCTAGACACCAGTACAGGCTGGGGACTGACCTTCTGGAGAGCAGCTCTGTGGAGAAAGACCTGGGTGTCATGGTGGATGACAATTTGACCATGAGGCAGCAGTGTGCCCTCGTGGCCAAGAAGGCCAATGGGATCCTGGGGTACATTAAGAAGAGCGTCTCCAGCAGGTGGAGGGAGGTGATCCTGCCCCTCTACTCAGCCCTGATGAGGCCACATCTGGAGTATTGTGTCCAGTTCTGGGCTCCACAGTACAAGAGGGATGTGGAGATACTGGAGAGAGTCCAGCACAGGGCCACAAGGATGATCAGGGGCCTGGAACATCTGCCCTATGAGGAGAGGCTGAGGCAGCTGGGCCTGTTCAGCCTGGAGAAGAGAAGGCTGAGAGGGGATCTGATCAGTGTCTATAAGTACCTGAAGGGAGGCAGTGAGGAGGATGGTGCTGGCCTCTTTTCACTGGTGGCCACCGACAGAACTAGAGGAAATGGCCAGAAACTGAAGCACCAAAAGTTCCACAGGAACTTAAAGAAAAAATTCTTAACAGTGAGGGTGACAGAGCACTGGAACAGGCTGCCCAGAGAGGTTGTGGAGTCTCCTTCTCTGGAGATCTTCAAAACCCGCTTGGACGCAGTCCTGTGCCACGTGCTCTAGGTGACCTTGTGTGTGCAGGGGGGTTGGACTAGATGATCTCTAGAGGTCCCTTCCAACCTTAACCATTCTGTGATTCTATGATTCTATGATGAACCTGGAAACAGAAAGGTCCAAACCAATATTAAGCCACAAGGTGATATCCATCAAAATAACCCCATTTGTTCCAACGCTGATGAGAAGAGGCTGGTGTCCTGTTCTAGTCCTGTGTTAAAAGTAGTTATGGAAGAAAATCCTAAACAGCAAAATAAAGTCTCAATTTATGTGTTATGGATTGTCTTGTTCTCTGCCTTTGTGTACCTCGTCAGTCTACACCCACCTCAGTACCTGTCCAGAAATATTTTCTCTTAGAAATTGAAAGATTTCCATCCAAGGTGTCCTGAATTTTAATTCACGAGACATAGGACAGATCAAAGCTCCAGAGAACACCTCTGCTTTGGATCTCACCAAGCGTCTGGAACGAAACCCTTTCTTTTTCTTCAAACAGATCCAAAACCACAGTGAGCTGGGCAAAAGGAAGGAATCTCTGGCAGGAGAACTACCTAGCAAAGTTTGTCAAAATTATTTTGATGACAGGTGTTAGAAAGGTCTCATGATGGCTGGGACATAAAAGCCTTCTGGGTCAGCAGATTGTGAGAAACTGCTAGGGGAACAGGTTGTCCATAATGTAGAATGTATTTTAGAATTTTATGTTTAAGAAATGACATACAGGAAGGTGGAGTTTCATAGTTCACACAACAGAAAATACTATTTTCTGAGAGCAACCTTGCTGGGGAGGATACCTCCTGCAGAAGGCAGTCCTGCTGAGACTGTCCTCGAGATCTGCAAGCATAGAAGGGAGCTTGAGCTGTCACCTTCGGCAGTGAAATGACTCCATCCACTCTGATACTTCAGTCATCTTCCTCATGAAATGAGAGGGCTGTATCTACACAGACTAGGAAGGGTTGGTCTATACAGATAAAATAGATCTGGGCTTTCCATTCCCAAGACTGGTTTTATCAGGCACGGTGTTGAGGGGCTTATGGTTGGACTAGATCTTGAAGGTCTTTTCCAACCATAACAATTCCATGATTCTAAGACTGACACTGGCTGGGTGCTGGGTTCTAGCAAGTGTTAGAGGTCACTTTGCATGGGAACACTGCCTGGACTAATGTACTAGTCTCCTAGTCATTAGCAACCACATCACGAGCATTGAAGGGTGTTGCTTGTGACACTAGGCCTAATCATAACCAACCAGGCTTTCCAAGCACTTTTTTTGCTTGCCTTGAATGGGCAAAGGTAAATGATCCGGGCAAAGGTAAATCCCAGACAGGAAATGCTCTTTTAAAGAGCCAGTGTCATCTGATACCATTTTTGAACTTGTATCATATATACAAAACTGGCAGGAGACCAACAGCAACCTTTCTGGGAGGTGAAGCATCGAGCCAAGCAACTGGCCACATAGCTGAGTCGCACCTGGAACCTACCCATCTTCATGAGCATGACACTGAACCTCAGCTCTGGCTTGCAGGTATTTATCTAGGGTTTGTGTTCTCAAGGCAGCAGTCTATAGGATGGAAGTTTACCAACCTAAAATAGCAGAAAATTTCAGAAAAAAAAAAGTCATAAAAAACATGTGCTGCAGCTCTGGTTGTGCTAGTATCATTTTAGGACATTTATGCTTCCACTGTTACTGTCTAAAAATCTTCTGCCATGGCAGATGCCAACACTATCTCCTCCTCCAGCAAGGGCAGAGGAAACGTGATGGAGGTGTGGAAGGGGGGCAATTTCACACAACCTGAAAAAGCAACAGAACGAAGGCAAGGAAAGAACAGCAATGAGCATCCACCGAGCACATAAATCCAATGAGGGGAGTTTCTCCAAGTATATATACAACATTAAATGCCAGAAGAGTCATAAAACACTAAAGAATGCCCATGACCTTCAGCTTGGTGTTTTCCTCATCCATGCTGGTCATGGTCAGAGGGTCTCGTATCAGGAGGAGAACATGGAGCCTGCAGAATCCCGCTGCTCCCGAAGCAGCTCCGTCAAACCCGGGCAGGAGAAGCTCCTCCGCCCACGGGCCCAGCCGCGGTCCTGGCGTCGGTGCCCGCGCTCAGCCCCAGGAAGCGGCAGCAGCGGCAGCAGCAGCAGCAATGCGATGCCTGGGGCACCTGCCTGCCTGGCCTCCTTCACAGGGAAGGCTGCGGTGGGTAGAGACGTGGGAGAGATGATGAAATAAGATGGGTCGGGAAGTGGGGCAGAAGTCTGGGAGCTGCTGCAGGGAGAGCGGGGGGCAGGTGCAGGAAGGACACGCACCTCCACGGGGGGCTGCAGCAGGGAGAGCGGGAGACAGACGAGGAGGGTGGAGCAGAAGAGCAGCGAGGATGGGGACGGTAGCGAGTTCCCCAGCAGGGCCTTGCAGGCAGACGCCACCCATGCAGTTTTTCCCCAAAGGAAAGGCAAAAATAAATTGCACCACACAAGCAGATCCGCTCCCGCCTTGCAGAGCGCGGGCGAGGCGGTGCTCTCAGCACCCGCACGCCTGGAGGCTGCCTCACCGCAGCCTCGCCAGGGACATCCAGACCTTCCACCAGAAGCGCTGCCATCTTCCCCTCCTCAATCCCTGCCGTCTCCTCCGCGATTCTGTTCCGCAAAACACAAACAGAACCGGGTGGGATCAGGAGGATGTGAGCAGAAACCGCTGATGCCACAGGAGGGGATGGGGACATCTGCCACTTCAGTCACACGCAGCCCGGCAGTGGCTTCCTCTGCTTAAAGAAAACTCTGCAGCACACGCCAGTACTTACCATTCCACGGAAAAGGGCACAGCTGAGGCTGGCAATTCACCACAGGTTTTGCATGATCTCTTCACTTGCTAAGGCTTTACATTTTGAACAAGTATATACAATTTAAAAGCTCCACCACATGCCAAGCAGTCACTAACCGCAGAATATTACTCCTGTTATTCCTCTCCTTCCTTACTAACAACAACCACCAAAAAGCGATTATTTTTCAAGCAGCAACTGTTTATTATTGGGAAAAACATTAGGACTTTTATCTTTTTCTCTCTTACATATACTTGATTTGAATAAAAATAATTTATTTATTTTATATTACATGAAAATAACCGGAAACTTCTGGAAACAAGAACACTTAGACAAACCTGTTGTTTAGCTGCTGAGATGTAGCACTTGCATGTTTTAACTCAAAGAGAGAAACAATTGCAATTGTCATTCCAGTGAAGAAAATTAATCCATTTATAAAATATTTTGAAGTTTGAGAATGGTATATAGTCACATTAGAAAGTACTCATAGCATGTGAGTTACAGCATATTACCTAAAATATATACTTCTCAGACTTTACAAGGTCAAATATTTTAGACCACATTCCAGTGAAAAAACACTACAAACGTATTACAATCCTTTTAAGGTCCTTATGGAATTAACTTTTATTTCCTTTTGAGGAATTTAAATTTAATATCTCTAGCAACAAAAGATTGCATACAAACTAGCTTGGAGGAGTTTGTTTGCACTAACTTGGAGGACTGCTCTTTCAGCAAAGGATGAAGCACCTTTAGTAGCAACGATCAAGCATCGTCGGTACAGTAGCTGATGAAGAAGCAGATTTTGTGCACAGACTGGTACAATTTTTGTGACAGCTCTGTAAATCTGATAAAAATTACTGCATGTTCAGTAATAAGAAATTAAAGTAATAGGAATTAAAATATGCTTAAGGCTGGGGCAGGAATACGGTTATAAGACAAAGATTCCATTAAGTAATCCAATTCACATTATCTGATAAAAACTTCCAGCATAGAGACTGTTTTCTTCTTCTTCTTTTCCTTTTTAAAACACATGCACCGTACTCTAAGTTCCCTTCCCAGGCTTCCCATGGGTCTGTTTAGCTGAATGTGGGTATAGTTCCTTTTCTTTACAAGGCGAGGGTAATGAACGTCATTCAGCATGACCTGGATGGACTTTATTAAAAAAAAAAAACACACACGCCCCCCCAAAAAACAAATTAAAACTCCCAAAAGTAATTAGCACGTCAAGGTCTCGCTTTAGTGCACAAACTATTACCTGTAGACATCTGCAGCACAAAAATGAGATGGAATTTGCAAAGGTATTTATTTGCACTGAGGACCATATTAAATGCAATGTAATTGTCACGGTCATGGCTGTTTGATAGCCAACGGAAAACCATCCTGCATCGAGGACAAGGGAAAACTCCATCACCACGAGTGCCAAAACTGTGTTCTTGTAACAGCTGAACCCCAGGGGTCAGTTCCCTTTTAAAGGCCACTGAAAACACTGGCTGGTATTGCAGTCTCACAAACAAGCCAAGCCCATCTAAAAAGACACTGTCGAGCCCTTTTAAAAATAAACATTTAATTTCAGTATATTTTGTTTTTTTTTTGTTTCGTTCCTGCCTTCTTTTATTTTTGTAACTGCCTGCTGTTTCCAGCGCCATCTCATTCCTTCCTCCGCCTCTTTCGCCATTTCCCACTTGGCAGATGCTCCCCCACCCCACCCTGCTGCTCCTCAGGGCGCACGAGGCTCTGCCCTGGCCTTGCCGTGTTTCTTTGCCCGTATCCGTAAGGGCAGGGGATTTTCAGCCCTGGAATGTGCTTTAGGAACTAATTGCGTTTTCTTTTACCAAGGAATGCCTTCTTCCACACCGCAGCCGGCTGCAAATATTGTCATTTGAAAGAGAGCAGGTATCAGCTGTACAGTTTAGGAAGATGAGGAGACATTCTCGCCGGACTGCAGTAGTTTTAAGATCAGGTAAAAATCTGGACCTAAACTATGCAATTATGTCTTCCTGTCTAAATTCAGAATTACTTTTAATTTGATGAAGAAATATTCTACTGGTATGAGATCAGAGGTTTTGAAATTATTATGCATATTTATGCCTTACGTATGCTTTACTTCTCTTCTCTACATACATTACTCATTGATTTAATTCACTCAGGAATCTACCATACTGTCAACCAACTACAGCAATCCAGAAACATTTCTTACGTATGGAAGGGGCTTAATCATTAAGCCTACACCTTCCTACAAAGCTTCAATGTTTTTGATTGGTAAAAAGCATTTCTCATTGAAATAATACTGAAGTGGAGCCCAAGACCTCCTCCATTTATAGGCCTGTTAAGTTAATTAACTTCTCGGGACAAAACGCTGATCACACTTAATGACAAGACACACTATCATCTTCAAGACAGCTCCAGTGGCCGCTCTGGTGGGACGACAGTGTATCTGGGGTCCAGCTTGGGTATGAAACCCTGGAAGTTCTTAGAGGCTTCGGTACCAAAAACATCTAAAACTTTCCTATTCATGACAGCAAACCTGAAAACAAAACAGACAGGAGCAAGTGAACAAATTATGCATTTATTTGTACATAAACAGAACTCCTATTAGAAAGGTTTTACCATATGAGAGACTACTCCTATCTTCAAAATACAGGCTTCAGCTTGCACTGTTTATAGACTAAGGTTTTCATCTTGGGCAATAAAAATTAAAAACGTGTACTGGATTATCTGATTAATCCAGATAATCTGATTAATAGGGTAGATTTTTGTAGATATGTTTCACATAATAAAACGTATGGAAAATGGGAAAGGAGAAATTCTCATTCTACCTGTAACACCATCAAAAATCTCTATAAACAAAATATATTTCACTTCTTTTTCATCCAAGCACAGAGGAAACTGCCCTTGCCTACTGATGCCTGTATGGACAATTTTATGCATAATAAAGCATATTTCTATTTCTTTATTTTTCCAAATTGCTGAGTGAAAAGCCCTATGAATAACCAAAGAAACTGATCTAAATCTTAAAAATACTACTACAGAAATTTGCTTCAAATAAAATAAGTGAGCAGCAAGTCATGGAATTTATTTCTCCCCTTCTCTTTCAACTAAAGCAATTTTAGGATTAGCACAAGCACAGGATTAGCAAAAGGCAGCCAAAATTGGACATCTGCACTGATGCCACCCCCCCGTGTCACGTCTGCACGTTGCCTCCTGACATCCCAAGGAAAGATTCCCAGCATGGCTAGTGATAAGTCATCCAATGTCCAGCTAAGAGAGCACCAGGCCAAGGGGTGTGTGGGTTCACTGTGCTCCAGGGACTGGCCTCTGAGCTCACTTCTATTTTTATAGGCTGGACAGAGGGAGACTGATCTTAAAACTGTCCTTCAAGCTACAGCGGGTCATATCGGAAGGACTGAAAGCTGCCTGGCTCCTGGAGTGGACTTTATTCCTAACCTGATCAAAGTCAAGATTTGGGTGTCTTCTTCTGCCTTATTGTCAGTATAATAATGTTGACTTACCAAAATAAATCAATTACGGTAAAGTCTAGTTTAAAATATAAACATTTTAGATCCGCACAGCAAATAAGAATAAAATTTATTCAATAACACAAGGCAGGATAAGTTAATGTTTATAGTAAGTGAAAAAAACAATCTCAATTTTTCCAAGAAAAAAAAATCTCTCCTGTCCCAATAAAAATAGATGTCATATAAAAAACTGCTGAATCTTCAAAATAATTTTATTTTCATGGGATATACTCTGACATTTCTAATAATATTTTTAAACAGGCAGCATCACGTTGCAAACCCAGTACAGCGCTGGTTTCCTCATCTTGTCTAATTGTTTACTTGCTGTTTTACCTATCACTGAAATCTGAAAGCATTCTACCTGTCCAGGTGAACTGAAGGAAATGATTTAGAAAGCTGACCGTGAGCAATGGCATGTGGAGACAAGCCATAACATATCCTTGTTTACTGACCTGCCGTTCGTTAGGCGTAAAAGAAATTTCCAGTAGGAAGGTCGCAGGTTCTGAACTTCCATCACAGCCTGCAAAGAGAAAACTCTGTGAGCACCAGCTGTGGAGGGTCAGGCAAAAGGCACATCCTGCATATCAACTTGCCTCAAAAGTGGCCATTAAAGGATGGTTAGGTAAGATATATACATATATATTTAAAAGAAAAAAATTTCACGATTCATGGACTGAAAGCAACTGGCAACGTACAGCACTCTCAGCAATAAACCAGTCACAGCTGAACTCAGTGACGATATGACAACCAGCAGCGCAGGGTGGCATTTCCACCAGACTGTCTTTCAAGAGTGGTGCTAACTAACTTAGATCTCACTGTTGTGCAGAGAAAACAAAAATAATCCTTGTTATTGCTATTATTGTGCAGTTGTGGGTGCCAATTTTTTCCTGCTATTTTATCTCCCACTCATTCTGTGCTGTGTAATCTATCACTCTGCATACTCATCTTTACATTTTACTACCCCAAATAACGTTAGATAACCCAACCCTTCGTCTTCTCTCCAAGTTCCTTGTAAACACAATGAAGAGCAACCCCCTCAGCATAGATCTGTTTGACAATTGCCCCTTCTTTCCCCTCTGCTAAACCCAAGAATTTATTTCTAGTTTTGGATCCCTATGTTCCAACTCATTACCAAATAATGAACGAAACCCTTCCCACTCTTCTCATAATAACTTAATTTCCTCTTAAGCCTCATGTAATGGACCCTGCAAATAGTATTTTAGAGATTTCAGTACTGCAGTTCTTTGGATACACAAGCACATCTCATGTGCTAAAATATCAGTTCATTTTTGGTGTTAGAATAAGAGATATTCTGAAATATGTGGGAGAGATGAGGAGTTTTCCCTTAGGCATAAGACAGTAAAGATGTGTTCAGGTCTTTTTATATTCTCTTTATAGGGAGATAAAAAGATATTTCATTACGGACTAGAAAATATCCAAAAAACATTCAATGGGACATTTAGGCATTAGAAAGGGCGGAGTGTAGCAGAATAATGCAGAGCAATTTAGTTACTGCTGTAAAGGAACTTTTACAGCTGGTACGTCAGATGGGAATGAAACTGAGGATAAGGACATAGAAAAGACTTGGAAAGAGAAAAAAAAAAAGAAAAAAAAAACCAAGGAAAACTACAGCTTGTTTCAAATTTAAAGCTTTGAATCCTCCCCTCTCAAAATCTCCAGATTCTGTCAAAATACTCAATATTACTTAAAGTTACATGAGAGAGAAAATTTCCTTACTACAGTGTAACGTTAGCATCTTAAAACAGAACAAAACAAAACAAAACTTATGAAACTCCCTAGATTTCTATCCATATTTTGGGTCACTGAATTTGAGATCCTTTCCAAAGCAGTCTGCACTCAGTTGTGTATAAAAAATTTGAGACCTAGGAATGACCTTCCCCATACAGTAACCTTCAAAACCGGGATGTAGGAGTCCTCACTCACCTTGCTTTGCTCACTACATCATAACACCATTTCTACATCACTGTAGCCTTAACTTCCTCACTTTCAGCACCTGACTTACATCAAGAGAACTGTATCTGCTCTTAGAAGGCAACATACTTACTGCCTGAAAGCATATAGATGTGGAAATGGCATAGATGATGCTGTCTGCATGAGGAAAATAGGGAACTTTCCCTGCTTCAATGCCTTTGAAGTAGATAGTCTATCAAAGTAAAAAAAAAAAATACATATATACATACACATATACACTCAACAAACCACAGAAGCAAGTCATAAGTAACTTTTTACTTTTTATCACATTCCCATTTACAAAGTAACACATACTCACATACGCTCACGTGGTTCTGTGTTACGTCCATATTTCAAATGTGATATTGACTGAACTAACTTAAATAACTTAGCCAAGATCTGGAATAAGTGCCCGTAAATGCACCAAAAAGCACTTGGCAAAAGCTTGAGTATTGAAAGGGTAATATGTATCTTAGAGATAAAAAGAGAAAGTGTGTTTTGTCAAATACTTCATTTAAAAAAAGCAAAAAAAGAGTGCAATAGCGAGTCCAATAGAGTGAATATTCACTGTTCTTAAACAGCTTGAAATCACATACTTTTCTTTCTGAGAAAACATGTACAGTTTATTTTCCTGAGCACAGCTTGACCTTCCAAAGCAGCACACGCCTCTTTGGTCAGTTACCCTTGGCTTGCGTAAGATGATAAAAGCAGTTAAAAAAAGAAAAAAAAAAAGAAAGAACACACTGCACTTTTCTTATTGCACTGCAGCCACAATGTCTCAAAGCACAGAGAAAACCATCTGCAATACAAGATAATACTTTGTTTTTAGGAACTTTTAGCAAATTTTAGCAATAGTTTTAAAATTCAATAGGGATAATCAGAGTTGCTTTTATGTAACCATTATGAAAACTACCTTCTGAACTTGAACTAGGACTACAAAGAACAAGAAAAAATAGTGTATTCTCCCTTTTTATGTCTATTTTTTCCTGTTTTTTTATTTAACATTCCTTTTTAAATTTTTTTAAAAAAGAAGTCAGTGGTAGTTGTGAAAGTGGATAAAGGTCATGAAGGAATTCAGCAACGAGCATAGAAATAGAGCTGTGTCAATTTATTTCAGTGGTGGTGTTGTGGAAACGTGATTTCATGGAAAAATCAGAGTGAAACTACAATCTGGCGTGTGATATATATTCAACATATATCCAAAATCTACAATTTTTTTTTTGTCTGGGCTCCTAATTTTAACCACTTTATAGAAATAAGGGAGAAAAGGTCTTTCAAAGGTCTTTCAAACCTGAAAGACCTGGTAGCTTGACTGAGCTTCCCTTCAAAGCTGGGCAGTCCATCAGCTGAAGCACGCTGACAAACAACTGCAGCTACAGACTAAAACCTAAGCTATTTTGAGTTATCTTAAGACTGATGAATGCCAAAATTAGGGAACAAAGGCAGGAAGTTAAGCTGTAGCTTTTGGCTATAAATCTGCAATTAAGGACAAGTTCTGATTTATGTTTCTGGCAGAATGGACAAAATCCACATTCTTGAAACTTTCACATTTAAAAAAAAAATTGCAAAAGCTCCAAAGCAAAGACCTACCAAAAAAGGAAATGGAGAAAACTCAATGGAGTTTTCATGGATCCATGGAGCATGGATCAAAGGATAAGGGATTTTTGAAGAAAGTCACAGAAAGGAGGTGGACAAAGACATGAGACCACAAAGCAGCACATACCTACTCAAATGCACCTCTACTGCTCAATCTGCCCCTACCAGGAATGTTCTGACAAAGCCTGTGAAGTTTGTTGTCTTTTTCTGTCGTGAGAAAACACCTGAAATACAAACTCTGTTGTCAGGGTATTATCTTACCTCTACTAATTTGGAAGCCAGGTACATAGAGATAGTAGTACTTTTGTAAAACATCATAGAAATTCCTGCGAGAGCCCCTGTAATGAGTAGAAAACAAAACTATCATTAAGCTCTGATTTAGTGTGGCTGTTGCACTATGTCAGCAAAGCAGAACTGCACAGGATCGTGGTTTCTGTTGCTACACCAGCATTCAGTGATGATCCTGGCCTGCCTATCAAAGTCTGGCTTATGTCATTCAGCAGAAAAACAGAGGTTCAAAGGTTCCAGTGTGACAGATGTGCAAGTAGCAGTGAAGGGAGCTGTGGCAAAAGGATCCTTCTTTGAGTGGACAAATGCATTTTCTGTTACATGTGACTTGTTACATGTGGCTTGGAAACAAGGGGCACGTTAACATTTGTGCATACAGTAATTTATTATCCTTGAAGCTGAATATAAATGACAGACATATCGTCGAACTAATTTTTCCTTTACAAGTTTAAATGTAACTCTTAATTTGAAACCACTTGAAACACTACTGTTACACTGAGGCAGCCTTACTATACACAGTCCTATTTTCAACAGAGAAGTCTGAAACAGGAATTGCAGGATAAACACCCAGTGTGCTGGGCAGAAACCCTTGCAGAGCCCAACGGGGTCAATATTCACGTTGTATGGACTCACCAGCTACAAGTGCATGGAGCTCATCATCCAGGTTTCGTACCCAGCGCAGAAAGCAGCTCGTGCCCTGCAGCGAAGGGGGAGAAGCGCAGGCCTCGTTACTATCATATACTACGATAATATCTATAATCCACAGTATGCAAAACATTTTGCAGTGTGTTAATTAACAGTTTATATTGTTTCAAAACAAGAGAACAGAGCACTAATTTGAATACATCAGCCAGACATCCCAGCTGAATTCAAATGTGGCCAGAAATGCTCATCTTGACTTCAGAACATCTTCATTTGCTGACTCTTTCCCATGCCAAAATCTGTTTTCAACTACAGAACAAACATCTTGATATTATTCCATACATAGAATAAATTCTGGAAACAGGAAATTACATGAGTCTAAAAAGTTAGAACTGCATATGATTAAAAGTCACACCAAACTGCAGAACAACCTGCTTGTCCATACAACATCAATTCAGAGCTGTTAAGCCCAAATGGATGTAAGTAATTTGTGGCTTTGCCTTCATTAAAATATATTTTCTTTGGAGGCTGCAGGTTACCAAATGATCCACATCATTGTTCCATGTCTGTCACACCCTCTGTATTGCTCTTTCCAGCTGTTCTGGAAATCCACACTTCGCCTACAAATTTTAGCCCTGTTAAATTTCCATTTGCTTCCAAATGGCTTGAAATTTGCTAAGCAGGGTCAGACTCAGGGTTGAGGGCTCGGGATCATGTTATGTAATTCAGTATGATGGCCAGCTTCTCCTTGCATACCATGTTATCCACATTATCCATATTAACCCTACTCATCTTGCTGCCTTCCACTGAGCTCACACCAGTATTTCAACATCTTTCTTGCACAAGTGAGCCCCAAAATGCACACAGGAAAACAGATGTGGTCTTGTTAGTTATTTTACAACCTATATTTTTAATAATTAAATATTCTCCAGTGTCATTAATACACTGCACTTCTGACAATCAGCTTTATTACTCAAACTTGTAATCTTACACAAAAAAAGAAACCAGGCTAAAATCACTGACTTATTTTCCATAAAATGGTGTTTGCTGATATAAAGTAAGAATGGAAGAGAGTTCAAAATATTAGGACTGCAGCTATTGCACAAAGGCAGGTCAGACTGCTTATAAGGATTTTTTTTTAAACAGTCCATAACTGAATTCTGTATCAAGAGCTACATCAGAGTTCTGTATCAGATCTCTGGCTGTGACCCACTGCAGGATTAGGATCTCTGCTGCTCCATATGCTCATCTCAAAGTGAAAAAAATACAGTGTAACTGAAATCCACATAAGTGGAGGGCACACAATGCCATAAACAAATGCCAGAGTGCATGTCACCTTCATAAAACACGTATACCCATAGAGTAAATCATATTTGGCAGTCAGAGTCTTTAAAAGACTTCAAAGTCACCCTCATGTCAGCATTTGCATTTTAAATACTGTTTTCTCTAAAAGCACTTGTCTTAAAGCTTGAACAAAAATCTAATTATTAATAAACTCTGAACAGACCATTGGCACACTGCCACCAAAATGTTTGAACTCAGTACCTTGAAAAATTCTTGTGCCTCAATCTGATGGCAATTAAAGTGAAATTCTGTTTTGTTTATAAGTAAGACTTATTTATTTATTTATTTATTTTCAGTATGCGGTATTTACCTTGAATAATACAGAATTATCTCAACTTTTCAGAAGAAGTGGCAGTGCAAAAATATCAATATCGAACTGCAACAGCCACTTCAGCATTGCAGCATGCAGTACAAGACCCCTTAGAATGTGTGTTTGGCCAGATTCTATTTTGACATAAATAAATACCATTCAATTAACTTCGACAAATGTGGTACTAATGTGCAGTTCACCAACTGTCATCTTATGATGACAGGAGGGCAGATTTACAAGTGGTGAGTGCAATGTCTCCTCAGTTGTACATGATGTATGTTCTGCAATCTCCTGCTATTTAGTGTCAAGTCAGAATTCCAGGCATTTGAGCCAAAATATCTGCAAGCAGCTTCTTGGTGGCAATCCTGCTGCTACTGCAGTCACTAGTTGTATCTGGGCTGAAACATTTTTGTGCAGCAGAAAGTCCCTTTGAAATCTGAGTTCACTTTCTCTGAAATATTCCACATGTCTTGATCTTGAAATCAGGCTGTAAAATCCATCTCATTGACTGAGAAATGATAGAAAAAAACAGAAGAACGAATCATGGAATGGGAGACCAGTTTGCTGCTTGTGATACAGCAGATATCTTCAGTGACATTCTGCAGAATCCAGTAACAATACTAAGTGGCTAGGCCTTTTACCTCTTCTTGATATTTGGAAAATTATAAACAAAACAAAACAAAAAACCAAATCCCCCAAACGCACACTGCACTCGTCATTTACGTGTGTTATACACTTACTTTGTATATACTGACAAAAGATCCCAGAAAAGCTCCAAGCTGGAAATTTTCCTTGTTGTAGAAGAGCGAAAGGAGCCGAGAAGGTTCAGTGAAGAGATGCCTGAAGGTGGACGGGATCCGAAGGCAGCACTGGATCAGGTAACCGATGCTGAACATCCTAACGAAGCCCTAAGGAGACGTGCAAGAAACCACATCTTCAGGAAGAGAGAAAGCCAAAGCACAGGCTGTGCAAGCTCTGGTCACTTGTCTTTGACCCTGAACATTATAAAACCCACCCTGCAGCCCCAAGGGAGAACACATCCTCATCTTCAAACTCAAAACCAGATTTTTTTCTCCAAATTTCCTGTAAAAAGGCAAAGGCAGCAAAATCTGAGACAACTACCTCTCCTTTAAGTTACATAAATATTTGAGAAGGCCTCAAAGGACATAGACTGTTTATCTTCTGCTCCAATATTCTATCCTTCAAAATAACCCTGACGGCTCAATTTCCAGAACTGCTGAAAAGGGATAACGTGGGTTCCCATGAATTTCTCCTACTATTCCACCTTGGATGCACATCTGCTTTTTCACATCATCTCACCAGATTACACAGACTTTTTCATTTCAAATGATTTCCCCCAGTTTCTTGTAACTTCCTGCTAAGCTTCCTATCATTATTCTTCCCCTATGGCTGAACTTCTCTGAGAGGTTTGAAGAAAATCTATCCATTTTTTGGTTAGAAGATACCTTATCTGAAAAGTATCTGAACACTATGCAGTCCTCACTGGCAAATAAGGCAGGTACCCAATGCTCTCGGTTCCTCTAATTCATTTTTTAGAGCATACTCAAAGCTGAGATAATTTCAATTACAGAGATCTTTGGCAGAGGGTTGGATGGAGGAATCTTTCAAATTCAGAAACTAAGTATAATTTTGACTCCTACAGAACATTACAACCCCTCACAAAACTCATACAATCTTTTTTTTTGACTTAAATATTCACTAATAACCATAATAACCATTTCCTGTAGCAACTACTCTTCCTGAATGGATGCCTAAGAATTAGTGCAACTAAGTTGCAAAGTAGTTTAACTAATATGCAACTAATAGTGTTATGTGCAGATGAGGCTGGATGGTACCTCTGTGTTATGGAAGAAACTATAGTGTGCCATTAGATGATCAGTTAGCTAAGTATGAAGAAGGTAGAGTTTTTGTGGAGTCAAAGTTGAGATGACTGTATATTCCTATCTAAAATGAAGAGATAATCTTGTCTCAAGTACACAGTCCTCATCTTCTTTCCCTCTGCCCCCCAAAAATGATGATTATGAAAAATCTGTCATTATTTTAGGAAAAAAAAAGGAAAAAAATCTAAAAAGAGAGTTACGAGCAAAACTCAAACTAAGAGAAGGAGCAACAAGACTCTCTGAATATTTCAGACAGTTGTAGGAAAGGCTGTTTTGTCTGTGTGAGGAGCACTACGACACACTTAGGTTTCACCTGGCAAACATTCAAATATATCTGCAATTTCACTGCAGTATTTTTAAGCAGTAGCCCACTTAGAAGTGCTGAGCTGCAGGATTAAGGCTTTAGCTTTGATGTGTATCCACCAGCACTAAGCAGGTCACAATATTTTCCTCTTTCTCTCAGTAGATCGGCTGGGGAATCCCAATCACACATTTTATAGGTTTTTTTTTTCAGAATCAGGGCCTCAAGTGAAGGAAGTGGAAAAAAATACAGAAAACACAGGATCCTGTAAAAAATACAAGTGATAGAAGTAAACTCTGTATTTCATTTTTGCTGGGAGCCATTTCTCTAGAAGTTCTGAGTTAGCACTCAGACTGGCCAGAGGTAGCAGCCCAATGGAGCTATTTTTCCACAAAACTCACCAAATGTATATATTTGCAGAAACACATTTCTCAAATAGCTAATAATATTGTCAAGATACAACTCGGAAAAGACTATGGGGACACAGTTTCAGCAATATACCAAAACGCACTCCTCCTCTGGGAATATATGCAGACTTATTTAAGGTATTTTCGGTAATTCCCTTTACATTATATGCAGAACTATTAAAATAAAATTTCATGTATGCTTTGTACGCCCATGTTCCTTCAGGTGACAGAATACATGGGCCACAACGATCAAAATCCATATTCTTTTAGATCATTCTAGTCCTCAGGAGCATTGACAGAAAAAAAAGAAAAAAAAATAGTTTTGCCCATTGACAACTAAGAACTAGCTAGATGACTAGCTACTGGCTAATGTTTCTTTGTGAAATCCCAAGAAAGAGGAAGAATACTGTTCAACTGCTTCTGCTAGCATGGAAAGTTCTTTTAAAGCATTAATGAACCTAAACCATCTTAACTATTTAAAATTTGAAGGGTAGTTCATCAAATCAGGTGGTATGCCCACCTATTAAATGCTACACAAAAGGCTATCACGGATTGTGTGAAGTGCATTTAAATATGAAGGAGGAAGGAAAAAAGCATGCAAGGACAACTGAAACATGAATATAATGGGAAAACAAGGTGGTCAGGGGCAAGGGGAAATATGGGACAGATGGGAAGCTTTGGCAATAAGCAGCTCATCAGATCAATCTGGAATTAAAAAGCTCCCTTGCAGAAAGGGAATTTCAAAACATGCTCAATTCATGCCAGTAACCAGTTATTACTGACTGATTCCAGGAACAACTCCAGAGGGAACTGAGTTTTTGTATTTTGGATGTTCAAAAATTCTAATATATCAGCATGAAACAAAATAACAGAAAAAGCAGGAGATTCATAGAGCTGGCTTCCACCCCCTCAATATTTTCCTGATATTCTACTGCTGTCAAGAGTGATATATGCTAAAATACTATACCAAGATGGTACAAGAAGAAATGTTGTTCAAATGTACATCTACTTTCTCTAAAGGGTAACAGCTCCTTAGAGACTTATTTTCTTCATTATTAGTCAGTGCAAGACTTAGTTCAGCTCCATTTCTGAGCGGGATTTTCTTTTCAGCTTCCCCTAGACATGAACAAAACGTGAAAAAAAATGAAGCTGTATAAACAATAGAAAAAGATAGAGGAATGGATGCTTGGAATAGCCCCTTTCTTTCTTTCTTTTTTTTTTCCCTGTTCTTTTCATCATTAACACATCTCCTTCCAAAAAAAAAGGAGGAGAAAGTAATGTGGGGCCACTCAAATTTGAGGAACTCGTAACCTGAGGTCAGATTTGGGTCACTCCACCAATATATTCAACAAGGGTAACTCCTATGTCTTGTTCGCCTCATATTTTAAAGGCTTTTCAAACTTATTATGTTCCATAATGGTACAATCATTTCTCTATCTATAAAATAACAAACACAATTGTTTTTTCCAGGGGAAGATTATGACAGTTTTCTGGGAAGAAGAGGCACCAGTTCCATCAGCTCTATTATTACTACAAAGAAAATCCTAATTTGTTCTAGCTGGCCTTGTAAAATAATACACTGCTAGGAGTGCACTTAGGATCTGACTGCTGAGTATTCAGCACAGATCACATATGGATCCTGCATGGGATTTACAATCAGCTCTGAAAATAAAGTCTGCAACTAACAGTAGTTAAGCGCTAATTACTGAAAATATATATACGTAATCAAATATGATCTAATGAAAAGAAAATGGGAAACAAAAGTGTCCAGAAGGCTTTGAACAGCAAACTCACTGGGTCAGACACTGAACAAGCACAAATCAAACGGAAAGTTTGTGCCCCAAAGATGTTCTGCCCTTAGGAAAAGAATAGGCCAGGAATGAGAGAGAGGGAGTCACGGTGGACGACAAGTTGACCATGAGGCATCAGTGTGCCCTCGTGGCCAAGAAGGCCAATGGGATCCTGGGCTGCATTAAGAAGAGCGTCTCCAGCAGGTCGAGGGAGGTGATCCTGCCCCTCTACTCAGCGATGGTGACGCCACATCTGGGGTATTGTGTCCAGTTCTGGGCTCCACAGTACAAGAGGGATGTGGAGCTGCTGGAGAGAGTCCAGCGCAGGGCCACAAGGATGATCAGGGGCCTGGAACATCTGCCCTATGAGGAGAGGCTGAGGGAGCTGGGCCTGTTCAGCCTGGAGAAGAGAAGGCTGAGAGGGGACCTGAGCAGTGTCTATAAGTACCTCAAGGGAGGCAGTGAGGAGGATGGTGCTGGCCTCTTTTCACTGGTGGCCACCGACAGAACTAGAAGAAACGGCCACAAACTGAAACACCAAAAGTTCCACAGGAACTTAAGGAAAAATTTTTTAACAGTGAGGGTGACAGAGCCCTGGAACAGGCTGCCCAGAGAGGTTGTGGAGTCTCCTTCTCTGGAGATCTTCCAAACCCGCTTGTATGCAGTCCTGTGCCACGTGCTCTAGGTGACCCTGCGTGTGCAGGGGGGTTGGACTAGATGATCTCTAGAGGTCCCTTCCAACCTTAAGCTTTCTAGGGGGTCTGACATTGTGCTGAGAAGCTGAAAACAAAAACCTCATCTGAAGCAGCGGTCAGAATGTTTTGCGAAATATCGGTTTGTAGATAACATCTTCATAACCAGGAACTAAGCTTATATCTAATATATACATTTGCACATGGAATGCTGACTTAGCATGATGGTGGCATGCATATGCAACCACCAGGAATCAAAAGAGAAATCAAATAAAGTTATATAAAAAGTACAAAAATTATAGGGAAACTAATCCAGGCAGTTCTCAAATATTCTGTATCTGTCCTCTGAATACTGTCTTCCTTTAGGCTGAGAGCAGGCTCTTTCTATACTCAGTTATAGTTTACCTAAAAGTTTAAAGTTTTTACCTAAAAGTTTATAAAAGTTTAACTTTTACTAAGTTAAACTATCTTGGCTGATCTTTTGTGTCCCATTAAAAAAAAAAACAAAAACAAAAAACAGAAAACTTTCAAAATAGGAAAACTCTGAACAAAGTAATGGTAAATAAGGTGATGTATGATTCTTCTTACTGTCCCAATACAAAAACGTTTTGTTATTTAAATCCTAATTTTGTTAAATATGTGTCATCATACCTGCATTAGAATGGTAATAAAATTATCCTGAATATTTTGTGAAAGTTGTATTTTACGCTTTCATCCTAAATCAGCAGATTTAAGTACTCTCTCCAATACCATCAATTCCAGGGTGGCTTACGTACAAGCTACACACTGACAGGTTAATGTACTGCAGTGCAAAAAGAGTGAAAATAACTCAAAGCAGCACAATATGACACAGTACATACACATACAAAAAGAGCCACTAAAAATAACTGCTTGATCCCTTCTGATGCTAAATCCTAACCATAGCACTATAAGATAAAAATCCACATATAAATTTTGTTCTAAAATGTTATTCCTCAAAGTAAAAAGTGAATATAAGAAGAAGAATACTTAAGGATCCGAAAATCCTCAAATCCAGCTAAAAATGAGCAAAATATTGAGGAATGAAGATCTGGAGTTTCACTAGCTCCTCAAAAAAAAAGCACAGCAGATGGTACCATTTGCGCCCCCCTAACGCTAGCCAAAACCATCTCCCCTTCCCAATCCTCCTGGGAAAAAAATGTGCTGAGCACGTTAGGAAGGAGGCAGCCACGGCCCATGGGGAGCCCTGCGCCCGGGCAGCAACTGCGGCCGCTCTCTCGTTACCCAAAGCCCTCGAAACGCCCGGGCAGAGGAGCGGCGCGGACGGGCCCGACGCGCAGCCGAGGCTGTTGTGGACAGGCCCCGCGGCCAAGGGCCTCGTCACGCAGCCCAGCGAGTTCCTCGCCCGCGGGTCCCTTCTTCCCACATGTTTAACGCTCTTGGTTTCCTTCAGCAGCACTAGAGAACCCTAACTTCCTCCCAACCTGGGCAATTCTGCTCCCAAGCTTGTCATATTTTCAATAGAAAAAGAATCGGGAACAGGCTCCCTTCTCATATCCTAAGTTTAAGCTTTTTCAGGCTTAAAACATCCACCTTTCCCTTTGCCAGAGCCTGTCAATCCAACATCTTTTGCACTTACTTTAATACAATATGAAATGCAATTATCTTCATAGTGTTTACAGCAGCGATGCCTAGGGCCATGTTTGCACCTGCAAAGAACACAATGAAACACATATTAACTTGTAGCTGTTTTCAATGTAATCAACAGGAGACTTCATAAATATCTCTTGCCTAAAAATACATAAAATGCTATTTTCCAACTTTTCATTTTTTGCGTTACCTACTGAAGGGCCCTGTGAATGTTTACAATGTTATAGAAGTGCAATAAAAACAAACAATACTTCGGTTGTACTGCAGAAATGTCTGCACACTCATTTTGATCCAACCTCTTTTTCTTGCAGTGCTGCACCTATAAATACAAAATTAAACAACAAACTTTCTGCTGCAGCCGACGGGGAAAAACCATGTCACATAACTCCGGTGGAACTGTTCTTCCCAGTCTGTCTCCACTCCATGGTTCTGGAATTGTATTTAGGCAACTATCCATTCCCTGTGCCCTTATACAATTCACTCTACTTTAAGGTTTATTGGAAGGCAACGTAGAAAATACCAATGCATAGAGACTCCCAGCGAGTCTCAATCAAAATCCTTCACTTTTGGGCTAATATACTCCTACTGTATAGATTTTGCTGTGGCTCTTAGTTGGTGCTGAGAATTTAACCTTGAGCACAGGGAAGAGATTGGTTTGCTCTGGTGGGATGTGTGGATTGTGCAGTTGTTATCCCCGCATTATGCAGAATTAAAAGGAAGTAATGTCATACCAGGTCTGAACATTACATTTTGCTGTAGCCAAGCATTTAAGATTTAATACAAAATAAATTACACAATTTCTATACTGTGCCAAATATCTTAGAAGTTTCGAGTCTTGTAATATAAAGTCTAATGGCCATAAATCATCCATGAGGTCAGTCTGTGTAGCAAAAATTGCAAAGAGAATGTGATCGGGTTACAGGCATTTAGACTCAATTATACTGAAAAGAACCATATGGAAGAAAAACCTGTGAGAGCATGAGGACTGAAAATAGGAGTTTTTCTAAATGTCTGAATAGGGAGTTTCAAAAACTTAAAGGAAGAACACTCTTCTCCACCCTTACCCTCTTAGCTCCTTTAGGATATTTAACAAATAGACGGCTTTTTTACTACTCTAATGATATAAATAAGGGGGATTTGAGACAAACAAGATATAAAGAACTCAGTTAAAGGAAACTACATATAGCTGCACCTTTTTTCTTCTGTTGGTACGTCTTTTGCTGTCAAAATCCAGCTTTCCGTGAAAAGCCCGTGCTAATTTCCTTTATATTTTCATTTTAAAAACACAAGCAGTCATGTGATGTAGGCCAGCTTATGGTTGTTCAGCATCTGAACAAGTAATATAAGCCACTACTCTGATAATACAATGCACTCTGAAGTCTTACTTCTCTCCTGCACGTGGGCAGGTAAAGATCTGTTCCTGGATAGGTCAGTGGAAGTGAAGATTCAGATATGACATGATCAGATCCTTGTATTATTTGCTATCCCATCTTCCCTAGAATGAATTCTTCCTCATGGTACACAACATGCTTGAAGCAGACAAATCTTAGACTGAATCTTAGACTGAAATAAGCTACATGAAATAAGCTACATAGGCAGACAAATCTTAGACTGAATAAGCTACATGACGTCCCTTCTTTAAGCTCCTATTGAAAGATGGTAAATTGCACTTGGTAGACAGAGAATAATACCAGTGGAACCAGCTGTGAGGTGGTTTTGCACAATACTGCAGAAGAACCAAATACCCCTCTCCCACTCAAACCTGACCGGACTTACACCCTCTTGGTAGAGAACTGTGCAGTGCAGGTCATGCTGAAGCTCTTCCATGACACACAGCTCAAACTTAGCTTAATTATAGAGTCCATAATTTGCTGTTGACAGCTACTCAGAAAAACAAAATTCAAATCTCTTAAAAGTAAAGTGAACAAAATACTGTCACATACAGTGTAACAACCCATGAAAGTGAGCTAAGTAAAATGATTAGTTATGCTTTGTTTTTCCCTTGTTTTCCTTTGACTCACACTTTATCCATGAGCTTTTTTGTTAGAGCCAGTATGTTCATTGACTGTGAGATTTTTTCACGATGCTTTATCTTCCTATCTGTTCTTGAAAACGCTGTTTCTGGTGAAAATGAGTGAGTGGGGATTTCTTCTTTCCCTACAATGAATCTGAAAGAAAAAAATACCACAGAACAAAACATCAGTTATTCATATAAGATAAAATGTACAATCAAAAATCAATACAACTCTGTTAAGTCTATAAGTCAAGTTTGAAGTTGCAAGTCTGCAAAAGAAAATGTATCCTAAACAGGGGCCAAGTCTTGTGCCTCTTCAAAAAGACCAGTCCACCAACATATATTTATACTTCAGATATGGCCAAAAATGGTTTTGGTATTTTTTAAAAACAGAAGAAGAATGATATTGGGGAAGCCCATCTCTAAGGAAGAACACCGAAGGAAAAAAAAAAAAAAAAGGCACATATCTCAAGTTATTTGCAGCAATAGGAGTCAAATGAATTTTAATTATCAAAATCTTTAATAATCAAAATCTTATTTTAATAAGGTATCTTTTAACATCTTCAAAATGCTTTTTCTCCCATCAGCAGCATCAGCTTTGTTTTGCTTGGCTTTGTCTTCAGCTTTCTTTCTTCACCAGTTGATACCGTCTCCGCACGCAAAGAGGTTCCTGTAACAAGATGTACTGTTTTCCAGCCCTTTGCACTATAATCCGAGTTACGTGGTACTGTGGGAATCTTGTTGAAGGCTGGTGCAGATATAGATAAAATTTTGTCATTCAGCACAGTACAGAATCTCCCAGTAAACTGGTGGCTTCAGAAAGCCCTGATTATGCAGGTTGTCACATGAGCGCTTCATGCCCAGATTTCTAAACTATGGACTGACTGACTTAACTATTGGCACCTTTTATCACATTCCACAGCTGTTTCATGGCTGTAACCTCTCTAAAATACTTTCCACTATCAGCAACAGCAACACTGTTTTGCTTGACATCAGCTTCAGTCCTTTCATCACCTGGAGCTGATGCTGTCCATGCACTTGGCTATCTTGGTGGGATGGGAGCATACAGCAAGGGAAGGACAAGAGTAGGGTCTGTAGACATCACACTACTGACACAGAGCACTAAGCCAGCTGTTTACTACCCAAATGCGTGAGTGACCCCAGGCAGAACCTCACCACAAAGTAAATTCCAGGCAAGACACGCAAGGTTGAGTGGCACAGGGCATCTCAAACGAGTCTGGTGAGACTCCATGCCTGGTCTTGGTGCTGCTCACAGACCTACTGCAATTCATTCACCATTCCGAAAATACTGCAAACAACCTTCAGGTCAAAACACAGGAGTCATTTGCTTCCAGAGGAATACTGGGAATCATGCATCCCAATTTTAGCAAATGGAAAGATTAATGTTCCTTCAAAAGCACTTAACCGTACGTCTGCATTTTCTTTCTGTAATGGTTTCAAATATGAAGATCCTTTTCCTGCCAGCATATTATGCCTGCTTTAAAACATGCACTATATTCCAAAAGTTGGAAAAGTTTCACAATTGCATGTTGGGTGATTTTTTTCCTTAAAAAAACTCTGTTTTCGCATAACACGATTTCCATTATTCAGAATTCCTCAAAATCATCACTTCAGACTATGTACTCAGAGAACCTCTTTTCTTTACTTACTTTAGTGCAGAGTATGTAAATCCTTTCAAGCCATCTTTGCACCTGAAACACAAAAACAACAGTCTTTTCTGTAATGGACTGCTTGCAATGTAAAGTGTTGCACATTAAATATTACGTAGAAGGGCTCTGGAAAAACACCAGTTTCATTCATGGGAATCAGCGGGTCTCTAGCAAGTCTGCAGCAACTTCTGTTGTCACCACAGCCTTGGAACATCTCAGAAATAAAAGGTACATACAGCACAGAAATGCCAGTGCTTCTCTCTTTTATCAAAGGCAATAGTGGAGAAATTTTGGAAGGACGGTGACAGAATCACTAAGGTGGCAATGGAAACCTGTTACTTCAGGGAAAAGAAGTCACGATGGTTTTCTCTGAAACCTAAGTGTTACTGAAAAGAGAGAGTAAAGCTGGACCTAGAAAACACCCCACGGTAAAGAACTGCAGGGAACAGTTATTCTGATTGTGAGAAAAACCGTTCTATGTTGCACGGTGCTGATCTCTGCAATATCTCACTTGAAGAAAATTCTCAAGCTGAAAGTCACTCGTTCAGTCACGTAGCAGCCATTCTGATCCTGAGCTTGATTATATATATCCCCCCGTACATACTGCAGGGTTCCTTATGTGAATAATGACAGTAGTAAAGAGTCTCTGTTTGGCTGGGAAAGCTTTAGGTCATGGACGTTTTTCTGCACAGGATATGATGAATGGGAGGGGAGGTTGCAGCTGCTGCAGATTCTTCCTGCAAGACTTCTCAGAGCCCCAGTGGCACGTTGATAGGAAAGCAAAGAACAGATACTTTTTTTTTTCCCTCTGCTTCTCTCTTTATAGGATTGCAGGGGGAACAGATCACAGTATAAACTGCATTCCTCACACACTACACACTGCGCAAAATAGTAATTAGCATCACTGTTTCAAGAACATTGCACAACAGTTGCGAATCACCGCACCTAAAACACTGATCATATTGTATGTATGATCCATAGGCGTTCAGTGTCACCCTCCCCAAATCCAACTCTTTATTCTATTTTTTATTATTATAGAACATTGTAACCAAATATCCATAAATATTTTATTTTCTAATGATTCTTTACGCATGGAAAACAGAAGCTGAAAGGAAGGTAGACTTAAAACTCCAAATGAAATGAGCTGTACTCAAAATCATGGCATAAATCAGTGAGAAAAACAGAAACAGAACCCAAACGCATAGAGTTTATATACACCCACTTATATTTATATACTACCCCCAGAACCACAGCCCAGCACCATGATTCGTTTTTCAAACATACAATTGAATGAGAATTAAAGGCTCCTCTGAGTAACACGTTATTTCTGCAAGCTGTCAACTCAAGAATAGGTCCTTAGTTTCTACTTTTCTTTTTCATGGGCCTGTAAATTAAAACCATACACCAAGTAAAGTAAAAAGTCACGGGTGTTTCTATAATAATATTGAAAAGAAGAATAATCACAGTGTAAGCATAATTACGTTCCTGCCTTAAACAGTCCAAGGCAATTGCAGTTTTAGTTGGAAGCCTTCAAACAATTATTCCATTATTATACCACCAGATGTCCCTAATCAACTATTACTCAAAGCCTGACCCGATATGACAGAATTCAGGACGGCTGTTGTACAATTCATACAAATTCTCCTCAAAGACACTGCCGATCAAATCATTTCTTCACTAATACTGAAAGCCACAGACATGCGAGTTACTCAAAGATAAAATAATTTCAAGCCTCTAACACTCCTCCAAGAAACATAAGACTCCTAATCCCTGTTCTAGTTACATATTTCAAGTTGTTTCTATGCAGCAAGTATTTGCTGTAATAAGACTTTCACAGTTATTCAGAGATAGATCTATGAGACCCCATGCAAACACACTGAAGTTAAATATGTGATTCAATACAGAAACAACACTAAAGACACAACTCCAATTTTTTTCATATTGGCTTCCTGATCTCTGGTTAGAGCAGAGTAAAATAGTGCTACTTAAATTCATGTTGCTGGCTTCCTAAAATTTCTGGTGCAAAGCACTATGCCAGCTAGTAAGGACGTGAAAATACTGCACAAAAGCAACCCCTGCACTGACTCCAGACACACTTTCTTTTTTTGGAGCGTGCCTGGGTAGCGGGGACGTCACGTAGCCACTGGCTTCAAGTGTAACTCGAAGGCACAAGCGGCTGCATATGGTACATTTCATGAACACCTGGCCACTAATAACTGAACTAAGACTAATGATTTGCCTCATGCAGGCCACTACTAATTGGTAATCATAACTTTTACTCGCTGCTTCATTGCCCATGTGGTGAAAAGTCTGTAGGCTGCGGCTGACCCCCGTGAGCCCCAAGCCAGCGCGGTAAATGCATGTGCCAAACATGCCGGATTCCCACGAGGAGGGAAAAGCTCAGCAACACATTATAGCCTTTAAGCTTTTGAAAACGATGGTCAGACTGGAAAATCAGAGGCGCTGGCTCAGTTGTGCACTGGGTAAAACCTCTCAGTAAATTTCCTACCAGTCTCACCACCCTCAGCGTCCCAGGATGGAAGGTGGAGTTCCAGGAAGGCCCCACTTTTTGCTGAGCAAGCAATGATTTAAAGGGCACCTAATCTGCCTCCAGCTGCCCAGCAGAGAATTTTCCCATCGGAGGGGAATTTGCACCTGGTCCCGAGCCAGCAGAGCCAGCGCCCGGGCCAGCTGTCCCCGTCCAGGCCAGGGTACCTGGCAGCACAGCGGGAACACGCGGACGCCTGCCTCGCCGGGCAAGGCTGCGAGTGGGTCAGAAAACCACAGAATCGAGGAGCCCAGCGATCACTTGGGGTTCCCCAAGCTCCCCCGCCGGCTCTAGCCTGGCCCCTGAGCCGGCACGCGGGGGATGGAAGTTCCCACGCTGAGCCGCGAGGCTCGATGCCAGCAGCTCTGGTCTGGGGTTTTCAGCAGCGCCAGAAGCCCTCTCGAGATCTTCCCCGTGACCAATCGATGGACTTGGCGCAGACCGTCCTCGGAGGCGGCGAGTCGCTCCTCGGAGCTCGTGAGGAGAAAGTGGCTGAGGGCGGCGGCACACGCCTGTCCAACGGCGTTCCCGTATCCCTCAGGCTGTCCTTCGGGACAAGAGCACACGAGCAGCTCCTCTGCGGAGCTGCGGGAGAGCCGCGTGGGAAGGAAAAGCCCCACGGGCAGCAGCACATCCTGCCCACGAGCACGGGGAGGAGGGCAGAGGCTCCGCGCTCCATATCGATGAGACTGGAAGGGCAGATTAAGCATCAGTGCAAAACTGGATTATAAAGAAAGCCACTATTCCAGGACAGAGGCACAATCACTACGGATGAGAGAAAGGGAGGGATTATCAATTCAAGTGTATTAATTGAAGTGTAATTCAAATTTTTGAGACTAACTGGCTTATGTGGTGACTCCGAAATAAAAACACATTTTGAAAATGTTAGTTTTTCAAAAGGCTCTGGGACTAAAACAAGCAATCACTCACCAGTAAGATCTTAGTGAACTTTCCAACTATCTGGACAAGAGGGACCTAAGAAGGACGCTGTCCCTGTGCTAATAACGATGCCCAAGTCCACTGAGCTATTAGTGGTTTATGACAAGGCAGCACAACGGCACTTTGTGCCTAGATTTTCTGAACGGCTTAGAACAAGAACGCTCTGCTCAGATACTTTCCTATTGCATACGCAGTCCCTGCAGAGGCCAACAAGCCTGCTTTAAGGCACCACTTTGGCAAAATAAACAAATAAATGAAATATGGAAAATGGCTAAGAGAGCCTGGCTGCATCCTGCAGACAGCCAGGGCTGGCAGCCCATGCTGAGAAAGGCACGCGGTCTGCGCGGGGCTTCCCGCTACGTAGGAGCAGGAGTCACCACCTGCCTTCCCCTCTCCCGCCGCGTTTCCAGCACCAAGGTGGAGACGTGCTGGGACTCCTCTGCCTCCCCGGGCTTGGAAAGGAGCAGCCGGGCTGCTTAGCTGCAACGAGAGGCCCAGTGACAGCGATGGGCAGAGCAAGTTTTATAGGCGCCCTTGGAACCGGCTGCTTTAATGCGGAATGGGATCACGAGGCACAACTTGTGATTCGGGCAGAGGAAATCCGCAGAGGCAAGTTTAAGATGAAGAAAGGACTTGCAACCACACCTCCTTCCCCGCTGAATTAATCATCTTCTGGCTCAAACATTTATTTTCTTTCCGTCTTTACTCATAGGCCTCCCATCCAGCCTGTGACTATGAGAAAAGAAGTGATTGTAAAAGGTGTTGTTAACAAAAATATCTAATTTTGCATCTATGGACAACATGGAACTTTCCAAAGATATGTTACAAATTAAATTTGAGAACAGGTGAAGTCAGAAAAGTTGTAGCTGAAACATAAAAACTGTACTTCATAATGCACTGCCATGCAGCCAGGATCAAAACACAAGGAAGAGTCTCATTGCTGTGCTTCCAAATCTAACTGGTAGTTCAATTGTGTGTTTGAACAGAAAATGAACGAAAATATACATATATATTTTTTAGACTGCGCTTGATCTACAAAAGTGAACATTCTAAAAAGCTACTTTTGTAACTAGTATATGTATTGAAAGTAAAAGAATATTAAAAAATAGATGAATAAAGACAGCCAAGACAACCCCGTTGGGTGAAGGCGAAATAAGAAGCACATACTTATTTCCACGCTTACACTGAATGCATCATTTATAATATTTAGAAGAAAAGAGTGATTTCAGGTGGCACACAGTACTGCCAACAGCCAGCTAAGGTCCCATCACGCTTTCATGCAAATCCAAGGAATGACACTTTTTTAGAGAAACTCACAGTTCTGGCAAGAAAGTGCCATTGCAGGCATGAAGCAAGCTGTTCACATGAAAGCTAAATTACAATACCTGATCCAGACCTGTGCACCAAAGCTGTTAGCAATCAGCACTTCACGTTGATTGCTAATCAGGTCGCTACTGCCAAGTCGGAAATCAAGATTTCCAGCAATGTTCACCACCTGGCTCCGTCCAGCTCTCATTTGAGGGACTTTGGGAGGGGCATTATTACTTCCAGAAATGTGCATTTTTAAATAAAGAGGATTTCTCTCAGATTTAAAGCCCTTCCAAAACAAAACAAAACGCAATTATTATGTATTATGCATGAGACCCCTCTTTTTAGAGAACAGCAATCACGGTGCTACGGCCTCGAAGCTGGCAGGTGAGTGCACAGCTTTCTGACGCCACCAAGGCCTGGGTGGCCACCCGCCGTGTCCAGAATCCTCCATCCAGCCCCTGTTTCGCACAGCTGGTAGAAGAAGTCGAGATTAATTGAGGAATAAATGAGGAAGTGAAGAATTTATCTGGCTAACTCAATTTGTTTGTTGCATGTTGGAAAGTGATGCCTTTTTTCCGTTACCCAATTTTAACCTTTTAAACCAAGTTTTACAAAAAAAAATCCATAACTCTATGCTATTAAAACATCAAAGATGGTCTCCAAAACAGACACAGAACAAAAACAAACCAGTAAGCAAAGAACAAACTCCAAGGCAGCAAGTCGAGAAGTCAAATGGCCTCTAGGGGCATAAGGACACCAGGAAATAGATCTTCACACATGCACAGAAACATGTTGCCTACCCCCAGCTTTGTGATGGCACCAATTCAATGTTTTACTGCTGTTAAAAAAAAAAAAAAAAAAGTTTGAAATTTACAGATACTTGGTTCAAATAACAGTGACATTTGCAGCAACACTGTGTAACACTGAGAGCTTTGCTGGTTTCACCTACTGCCAAAGTCTTTTCTGGCTTCTTCTATTGCCCCTCTGCAATTGGGGGAAAAAAAATCTGTTCACATTTTTCATGCTATTTACAGATCATTCAACATTTCAGATAGCTAAGCTTACCATAGAGATTAATTCTAGCATTCAAATGAAATGGTACAACATTCACTTTTCCCAAATGGTCCTGGAATTGGATTTGAGGGTAATGTTTGGCCGTTTGCTTTGTTTCAATTGGGAAAAAATGTGATTATGAGGAGACTAGCCGTTAATAGCTTTAGTCTTCTGTGGCCCATTATCCGTATCGCTGGCATTTAATCATATTGGCATATATAATCAGAACAAACTTTCAATGAAATGAGAACCTATAAAAATGTTTTAAAGAAATTAGCAATCATTCTTAATATGCTAAAGTCATTGCTGAGTTAGGTCACAGAGGGAAAATGATATACCCATTTTAGACTAATGAACAATTATTTGAGTTACATGGACTTGAAGAGAGCTTTTGGCTCTGACTGTTATCCAGAACACTCTTGTTTATCACAAAATCACAGAATGGTTCAAAGGGACCTCTGGAGATTATCTAGTCCAACTCCCTTTTATACTATTTTATAACGTAGAGTGTTTGAAAAATCACCCACATGATTGCAAATCAGCCAGATATTGAGCCATAAGTGCTAGGACAAAGCCGTTTGGGTGCTACCATCAAGTTAAATGGCCTCAGTGCGATATCTGTTGGACTGTAAGTCTTTTATTTTTGCATAATGATATTTCTTTTGTCATCGCTGCATCGTGCAAATTTACCTGCTTACCCAGTACTAACACCCCCATCTCTCGCACAGATGTCATGCAATGCAGACTCACCTCTGAGGTTCATAACTTGAAAATACTGCCTCAGAAAACACCAGATTTCAATACTACTCTAGAATTTCAGCCCTTAGTAACTCCCTTGTTGTGCTGTAGGAAAGCACAGGGACAAACTTCATTCTAATGTAGTTATATTATTAAATTACCACATTGCTGTGAAGAATAGATCATATTGTTAGTGCTGCACATTGATGTGTTGCAACATTTGAAATGGTAAACAAACAAACCAACAAACCAAACTGCTCAGAAAGCTTTCAGTGATGTAACGTAAAGGCCAAGATGACAAGACACAGCCCTAGAAGGTCACTTGTGATAGACTTCTGGTCCTGTATAACTCTACAGGTTGCATACATTTGGCTTCTGAACAATATTCAATACTAACACTTCCAATTAACATTTTTAAACAATAAAGACAAACTGCTAAAAAAGAACTCTCCACTTACCAGAAAACAGTCAAGAATTCGCAATCACTAATGAAAACATAAAATGCTTCCAAAACTATGAAAAAAGCGATGTTCTCTAACCATGCAATATGAAAAGCTTTTTGCAATTAAGTAACTTTGTGAAAGAACACAGAATTTGTGAAAATAACTTTCCAAAACAAAATTATTGCTGGGAAGTCAAGCAGTGTTGATATCATTGTTTAATATTTATGACAGCGATAAAATCTCAAGCAATTATTCTCTTCTGTAAATATACAAGTTTTCTGTTTAAAACTACTATGCAATGAAGGCAAAGGGTGGCCATTTCTCAGATTTGCACTGAGAAGGCCACCACGCTCAGAGTTGTGGAAAGCTCTTGACCAGGTTTCAAGAAATTATCAACTTTCTCTGTTTCACTTGGTAGCAAGGTAATTTCTAGTCTCCCCAAGATGCAAAGAATGAGCAAATAAATTTAATACAACTAAAGAAATCAGAAGCCCTAAGCCCATAAGTGCTGAGATCTTGCAATGTCCAGCTAGTCAGACAATTTCTGGCTCTCTATAGGGTGATCTAGATATCTTTTTTGGACTCATACATAGGAGAAAAAAAATCAGAATAAAGATTTATCAAAGCTGAAAGAAGTATAAACCCCATTTTCCAAGCTGGACAAGTAAGATGCTTCACAGGGGAATTATAATAAGCATTTATTGCATTTCTTTCAAGGAATATTTCTCGCACGGAACACTGAAATTAAACCCCACAGCTGGGAGAACGGACACACTTTTTACCACCCGCATCAGCAGCACATACTGCTACTATAACATGCAGAAGCAACATTTAAAAAAAAAAAACTTTTGATGCTTTTCTAACCTACTCTATATATACAAATTATATTTTGCGGTTCTCCAGTGCCATGACAGCAATATGCTAAATATACACATAATTACATGGTTTTCCATTTCTGGACTGCTTCATCAAAATATACATCTACATGCTAGGGAAGTGCCTTTCCTGAAACATATGATTAATCAAGTGTTTAATGTCCGCTGATCAGATTTCAGCACTGTGCTAGTGTTGCCAAGGACACTGAATACTGGGAACTTGTTCCATCCTTGTTCCATCTCCATACCTTGTTCCATCTCCACTCATTTTCATATAAAAAACAACATTTCAATGCAAAAAAACTCAGAAATTCACTAAAGACAAATCTTAACAGTTAAAGAGACTTAGGTGGCCTCTGGGCTTTGTCCATCCGTTAAAAAACAATCTGTATCCATAAAAATCAGAACTTTACAAAAGATGCTTCCTGTTCCTTCTGGAAGTATAAGGATATACCTTGTTAACACAACTTTAAGAGCTAGAGGCAAGGTTTAATTAATAAGAACATGATATAACTAGAGAAAGCAAAAGGTAGTGTGTCGGGAGGGTTTGCAAGTAGAAAACACCTAAAGGGAATACTGAAGTTTGCCACATGCCTGACAAGAAAGGAGCAACTGCAGCTGGGATATGGGTAAAATTAGAGGCTCTCTCCTGATTTCTTTACGCCCTGTTATTCTGTGTTAGAGACAACAATATCCCCAGGAAACTTGTAATGATGTTTAACTCAGATGCTCTCAAATACCCACAGTTTAAAACAGGTACAAACTGAAGCTCAGTATTAAGGAAGGAAGGAAAAGGGGAGATCCTCTCTCTATATTCACTAGCATCCTATTATCAGAAGCCTGTGAGAGAGGTGAGTGAAGATCCAGCCCCCTCACTGCAGTTGGGACCTGAAGGGGCTGAGTTATGTTTCTTACCCCAAAACAAACCTTCTCGTTTTGGTTCTTCAGTTAGGAAGATGTGAAGAAAAAGTCTACCTGAGTGATCCCCAGGGCCTCCACAGTAACGGGCCAGCAAAAGAGACACAACCAGGAAAATAAATCCCCAGCATCCCAATACACCCCTGGTGACACAAGGGACTCCGTTTGGACACACAAGAGAGCATCATATATAGCAGCACCACAAGTGCGAGGACCACAGTGTGATACATTTCAGTAGGAAAGAAAAAAACAACTGCACAAAAGATTTGCACCAAGAACTATTCTTTCACCTCTAACAGCTCTTCGGAGAAAAAGTAAGTCCAGTTTACAGCAATATCCCAGACCTTTGGGCTATTTCTGCAGCCAGTTGTAATTTCTCCGTTCATCTGTCCCTGAGCCAGAGCATGTCCCTTTTCTAACTGCACCTGATGTTGACTCACAGACCACTCTGGATGCTGCAAAGCCATTAAAACAGATTAGACCAGGCTGCTTAATTTTCAATTTGCGCTAATTAGCTGGAGACAAACGCAAGTTTTCATGGCATGTTCTTGGCCTCTTTTTACAACTTTAATGTACTCATCAACATTATGTAAACAGTTTTACAAACTTCGTGTAGCAGATGCCGATTCTTGGCCCTCCACCATTTCAAGTGTTTATCATAAAGTTATAAAGCGTAATTCATGCAGAAGCCAACCATGGAAAGAGTTACTACAGCTCCAAAATATCACCCGTAATCCATCATGAAACTACAGCAATCGCAGAACATTAGTACAGCAATCACAACTCAACTAAACCATGCTAAAAGCTATGCTAGTTCATACGGAGCATGCAAACCAGGCAGCAACTACTAGTTGCATGGTCATTAGGTCTATCAATTAAAGGTAAATTTTTATTCATTATTTGCCACTGGCTGCTGGTGTATAATATTTCTAATAGTATCGTTATACATCTTTCACACACAAGATATTAATAATAGAAGGTAAGAAATAAATGTAGATGAAAGTAGAAGGAATTATAGGTTTATCAAATTAAATAAGTGTAGGTATGTGCAGATTCATGATAACAATTAAATATATACTCACTCAGTTTTCAGATACCCATTTTTAAATAACTTCTAAAAAAAAGGCTCTCCTGAAAAGAGCCTATTAGAATTTTAATTAACGACTTTAAAAAAAAAAAGTGAGGAAGCCATGTTTTGAAATGACGTGTTTCAGCCCATAACGCTGAAAATAAGGGGAGGATTCATGGAAAGGATTAGGATGTTACAAATCATATGGAACATATGAATAGGAGCCTGTTTCTGTGCATCAATAGGGGTTTAATTTCTGAATGAGAAGCTTAAGTTAGGGCACATTCTTTTGTAAAGCATTCCATGGGTTTCCTAGAAGACGCAGACTTTGGTAACATCCTGACTGCTAACTTAGCTCAATAGGTTCTTATAAATCTACTATAAATACTTCAGTTAATGCCCAAAACAGTAAAAGACTGGAATTGATTTTGGAGGGAGACAACGGAAGTAGAAATGAAGTTAATATAGGATAAAAAGAAAAGCCTCTCGTACTCTCCCCACCCCAGGAAGAGCTGATTACAACTGCTCAAGCTGTGAAACACACATCTCAACCACAGCCGCTTGCCACTCGAGCTGCTATCTGAACCCAAGGCTTTCCAAAGGAGGGGAAAAAAAAACCCTGAACAGCTGGACCCCATCCCAGAGATACAGAATAAATCACTTGCGAGGGAATTCCACACTCAAAAGCTCTAATCACTCCTCTCTGCAAGCAGCAAAACAAACAAAAACCAGAAAGGACCCCTGGCCCTGGCTGCTAGTGCAGACTAATTGCAGGGCCCGGGGAGAGGCTCAACAGGAAAGCGGTGCTGAATGGAAGAGCCCCGTAGATCTGCTCCTCCCCAGCACTCCTGCCCCTGTAAGGTCACAACCTTTGGCTCTCGAGTCACCCATGCAAAGGAGGATAAAGAGATTTGCCTCCTTCTGTTAAATCCATGTAGTTATTTGTTACAGTTTTGAGAAACACGGCATTATGCAGGGGGTGCTCTGGTGAGCGATGCTTGCTCCTTGCCAACCAGCAACGGGGTCAACATTCCTGGAGCAAATTGTGAACCTTTAGGGTAGTCCCAGCCTTTCTAAGTTTAGTTTCTTCTGTTTTTACCTGGCAGGAATTCTGTGTAAGAGACAAAATAGATAAAATATTCTTCCATAATTCTTAAACTACACAAATGTGTAGCTTAAGACACTCTTCACCTCTTTTCACCAGAGAAGAACATGAAAAACGTAAAGCTTAACCCTACAGCAAAGACAAGAAAACACCCACACTGAGGGCAACTGCACATGAAAGCCAGAGCAACATCAGAAAGCAGCACAGGCAAAAAAAAGTCTAAGTTTCCCAGGAAAAACACTTTGCTGTCAAATGTAATATTTCTTCTATGGTGTAATTTGCCTGAAATTTGCCAAGTGCGCTGTATAAAAATGATTATCTCACCGAATGAATCACTTTTCATCAACACACTTTTCAATACTGTGAAGCTGTTGTTCTAGAGAAAAAAAATAAATTGTGCATTGTTGACTTATCCATGATGGAGCAAAGGGTGGAGTCGGGGGATAATTTTTTTTTTGCTTTTTTTTTGTATCCATTTGTTATTTTAAGTATAAGCCTTCATAAATGGTAATCTGTGATGAACGTATCTCTTGATGCGCTTGCAATCCATAGCCATTTGAGTCTGGGGAAAAAGGGTCCCACCTCTAAGGTGCAGTATCAGAGCTCTGGACTTCACATGACATTCCGGTGAGTTACTCTGCCTGCTACCTAAAACATTCTGGTCTGTTGTTACGGATTTCCAAACATCAAGAAATTACAAGAAATAGGAGACAGTGCACTCAAGAATCAGCTGTTGAAATTCTGTTTCAAATTAATTAAAAAATAATATTAAACAACTCCATCTACAGCCCCTGATTAGATGGTGGATTTAAGAAGTCAGGACAGCCTCAGGTGCTCTTTTGGTACTGGGCTCGATTTCAATTTAAGAAAGAAATAATCACCTATCAATGCAAATAAAAACAGAATATCAATTTTTGTTTTTACTGAAGTTGGATGTTTTTAATGGAAAGATGGGCCAATGCTTGAAGTAACCTGTCACGCTGAGTTTGTTCTATGTTTTTATTTCCCTGTAGCACTGAGATATTTGCATGCCAACAGCATTTTACTGGTATTTAGTTAACCTGCTAGCATGTCAAAGGAACTGATTAATTTCTCCTCTTCATTATGCTTTTTTACAAAGGAATTTTCCTGTTTCTATTTACAGAAAAAAAAAAAAACTGACACATTGAAAAGGGTGTGCATAGATATGCCTTTTAATAGACCAAAAAAAAGTATTTTAAAAAATCAAGCATCTAAAATGGCATTTCTAACAGGAAAACAAGCCCTAAGCCATTTATGATAAACCATATTCAACTTCTGCAGACATGGACCTACAACAGCCAAACTATTTAAAAATGTTAACATTAAGGCAATAAGTTTTGCTTAAGTTGAAGCAATAAATGATTCCCGGAGCACACTAATGCACCCAGGGATGCGCACAAGGACGGGAGCCCACGAGCGCGACACCGCGTGCTCCCCGTTACCTCAGGCCGCGCGCTCCCCGCCGCCTCACGCGGACCCCGCTCGCCTGTGCTCACCACCTCATCCATCTTGTCTGTGCGGCTGGGACATCTCAAGCAAAACGCAGAACTTTCTGCATCTCCGCAACCTTTACGCTCTTGCGAAGACGACCAAAAGAGGCTACCGGGTGCAAAGGTTACTAGGAAGGCGACCGGCAGATACATAAGAGTGCTCTGGCCCAAGTCTCCCTTCGTTAGGAGACCAGGCTAAAAATGGCTGCAAGGTTAGGATTTCACTTGACAAATATACATGAAGTTTTGCAGTTATCCCCTCTGACAGAAATTATATCTGTTAAAGGATTAACGTGAAAAAGATACACTTAAGAAAAATACAGTCTCTCTGCATCTTATCTTTTTCACGTCTCGTCATCTGTTTTTTTGGCAAGTTTGTATTAACATATGTTCACAATATGATTTTCAGAAGTGGAATATTAAATTCAATACATTATATTTTGAAATTGAGACTCTCATAAATCTGTTGTTTTTACTCCTTTATTTCCCAGATTGCCTCACTACAGGCACAAAGCAGCTTCATTTTAAAACTGACAATGAAACTGAAAATTGCACTACTTGCCACCTAAAATGCACTAAATGAGCAGGCAGTCTTTTAAAGCTTACAGGTTTCTTGTAAACAGACTTACTGCAACCATAGTGACCCTTCACCACAGTTGTGTCTCCTCTTTCCTGAAACATTCAAGCAAACACTACAAAATGACTGTACTAAGCAATAAAAAATTGCAATAGCAACTGCAATAGTTTTTTCACAATTTTTAAAATCAGCACACTGCTTCAAAGGATGCAATAATTTGAGCTGTAAGTACTTTATAAAAAAAAAAAAGAAATTCTGTGTAGGCAAAATATTACCTACCTATGTACCTAAATATAAACTGTCCACATTATATAAATTTCCCTGAGGTCCTTACCCTTCTCAGTTCCCAGTGTTACCTAAGAAGTACAGCACTGCACCAGCATGCTCATTAACTTCTGCATGGATATGTTCATGCTCTAGGTGCCCCTGCTGGAGCAGGCGGGTTGGACTAGATGATCTCTAGAGGTCCCTTCCAACCCCAGCCATTTTGGGATTCTGTGATATATCTAGACAGAATGATTCACTTTACTGGCAACAACATACCTATTTCTACTGCTAGCGGATTGGACTCAAATAATGTTAGAAAGTATGACAGAAAAGAAAAATTGCCACCTTTGTTGCCATTCCTTGTCTACACTGATTGGAAACGCATTAATTCTAGGTTAGAGTAGCTGAGAGACCCCACTCTTCTTACTGAAGCGCTAACTATGCAGCCACAACATGAAAGAAATATTCTAAAGACCATTTTTTCAGATGTTCCACAGCAGATTAGTGCAGATTGACATAGAAATATGGGTGACACAGCAAAGATGAAGATTTGGAATATTCACATTTTCCTCATCTTCAAATGAGGTTGCTACATGACAGAAATATACTACTGTTTTGTTTTTTTCTTCTGTTGATCTGTGAAAATCAGCTTTTTAAGCAGAGAATACATAGTGTTTAAGTCTCTCATTCCATATGGCATTGTGGATATGCATGGAGCTTGACTGAATTTTCCTGAATACCTTCATGGAACACGGCATCCTCAGTACCAATCCTCACCAGCAAAAAAAACAGCTTACCCAGAAGGTAAAGAGTCTGTTGTCTGATCCAGCGCCTTTTCCTTCTTGAGGGACACACTCCAAGCACAGCGGTCTCCAGAGGAAATTAGCTTTATTTTCAGCAAGGCACACTGCATTTCTGCTGGGCAAACCTTTGCTGGGGCACTACCCAAGAAATAGACTTATTTCCCAAGAAAACTTTCTTTAAAGAAGACACGAAGAGAAAGAGACATGAAAAGATAGTCTTCCTTTTCTGCAAGCACTATATCCCGTTGGACACAGGCAGGCAGTTCAAGACTACCCGGACTCTATTTAGATTTAAGAGACATAAAGCATGACTTCAGAGCTGGGTGGTCTGCACAATGTCCAAGAATACACAAACTAACTCATCTTCCATCTTTTTTCTGTTTTCTTTTTCTCAGCTAATAAATTAAGTTCATTTTTGCAATAAATTGACAGTATCTGACAATAATGCTCCTGTACATATACTCCTAGGTATATCACCCATATTCACATGCTTCCTCAAAACAGTGATATCCCATTATTAAAGATATTATTGTAGTTGGAAGAGCTGATAAGAAGTTGGAAGGCCCTGCTTTTATACAACTTCATAAATTGATTCAAAAATTAATTTCAACCATGCCTTAAAAAAAAAGAAGTAAATGTCAACTCTCAATTTGTGGAATTGGTTGTGTGAGGGATATAGATTACATTTTTTGGCTAGATCTGTGCTGAAGCCAGAAGAAATCTGAAAAGAGCAGTCTTAAAACCCTGCCCTGAGTGGCATCTGTAAGGGAAATAAAAATAAAGTAAATAAAATGAGTGACTGATTTGAATTGGGTAACTTAAAAGGAGGTCAGGGCTCAGCTATCAATAAAACTGAGTACTGCCTTACATTGCTGAAGCAACCAACCCATTATCTCTGTAAAAAGTAAAATAAAATACAATAAAATAAAATCTGTGACAAAATCAGATTTTCAGTATAATAAGCAACTGTATAAACTGGTAAAGATCTTTACAGCACATCGATCTTAATCTACACTCCATGAATTCTGTAGCATATCACTAACATTCAGGTGTTTGAGTTGCATCAAATCCTTGTAAGTCGTACAATACTTCTGATTACACATCTCTTAAATGCATCAGTTAGTCTGCGTTTTTATTTTATATTCCCTAGCTCCCAATTATATCTGATTTTCACACAGGGATACACAAATTGTTCATCATGATACAATGAAATATTGATAGGATATTTTGTTTTCCTATACTACAATTAAAAGATATTTGAATACTAAATGTGCTATGTAAATTTAACTTGCTGAGACCAGAATCCATAGCGTGTCATCTTTGACTTTGCAGTAAGAATTCATATTAATCAATTACAAACCCTGCATCCCTGTGTAGACCAAATAATACATTTTAAGAAATGCTGTCACAATCACCTATTTGGGGAAGAAATGGCACAGGGTTGGGGAAGGATAAAATGAAAACCCTATTTCTTCTCCAGGTCTGGCATCCCATACATATACAATTAACCTGAATCTCTCCACCATCAACATTTGCTAACACGATACAGCTCTGAGAGGTCAACCCAAATTGACCAGAGTATCATTTGTTAGTACGACAGACATCCACAATACTCAGGAGCAGATACTCAGCAGTATCGCTGGATATCCAACAATTCCTGTAACTGCCGCAGAGCAGATCAGGAAACACAAAATGTTCTGTCATAAATGGGACTCCTAAATTCAGAACAACATTCGCTGCCCACTCTCATGTCTGCAGCACTGAGGAATTTCCCGGACTCAAAACGAGGAGGATCTACAGCTCCAAAGCTGTTCCCCAGCAGCGGTACCTCCACACGGTATTCTCTGTACTTTCTCACCCTATAACAACTGTGGGTTTAAGTCCTTTTAATGTTTCCTCCCGACCTCCTCCTCTCTGTTCTTCTTTCCTGCCCTCCCTCCCCCAGTTTCCCAGGACGCGCTCTCCAGCACCTGGAGACGCGTCATGTCTGCGGGCAGCTCAGGCCCCGTCCGCGCCCTCGGGCGAGGCCAGGCAGGGCCCGGCCCCTCCGCCGCGCGGACACGACTCCAATGGGCACTGCTGGCTCAACCGCCACGTTTTACTTCCCCCAGTCCGGCCGCTCTGCCAGGTTTTAAGTCACGGAAGGAGCGAGAGCTCTCGTTGGGGAGAAAGACGGAGGTAGGGGAGGTTAGTCAACCACGGTTCGGACCCCGCCGCCAGGCCTCCAGCTGGGGGAAGCGTTGCGTGACAGACTTGGAGTCCTTGATTTACGCTTTGGCATCCTCTAGTAACATTTCTCAGCAGGGCTAGATGAATCATTGATCTGTTCCAGTACAGTAATTTCTATGTATGTTCATAACCTTGGAAGAATCTATATAAAATATGAACGCACATTTAGACAGCACGCTGTTCAGCCAGATAAGTTGCACAACCATTAATGCTGCATTTTAAGTTGTGCAGATACATCCATGGTGTATATTTTCATGGGCATCTTTAAAATAAAATTTATTTTGGAAAAAAAAGACTGTCTCCTAACTCTCAATTTATACTTCTCTTGTGATAAGTATTTCATAAATAAATTCTACTCACTGAGGTTACTCTCAAAACTCCTTGACTTCAAAAATGTTTGATCTAAAGAGATGAATAAAATAAATGTAGTAAGACAGTCCATGAATATTTTTTTCTGAATTCTGCCTGAACCAAACTCAACTTTACCAGATACGAACAGAAAGACTACTCAGATGCAAATGGAAATAACACCAACGGACAAAACTCGGAGACCTCTTGAACAAGTCTCTACCATTGCAGGGTCAGGGGTTCACTAACATCACCACCATCTATCTTAGCTTGCAAACAAAAAGACTTGAAATGAGATAAATAAATAAATAAATAAATAATCCTTTTATTCTCTAGAATGGAAAATGCTCACCAGGAGTTCTTCAGGCATTTGAGAGACTCAGGACAGACTGACTGTCTCCTTAGTGAGTTCTGCAGACAGTTTTCTGTGTTCATAGCCCTGCCGTCCCTCTACATGGTCATCAGCCATAAGAGATATCTCTAAATACCATGCTGAGGTTTACTATGAGGTTACAGAGCATGGAGGGGAAAAAAAAAAGATCTATTTACTCAAGTAAAACATTATCCTCCCTTATATACACCTCAAAGCACTTGAGAATTAAACCAATGTTACCCATATGTTATTAAGCTCAGCAAAATAACTTCTGAAATGCTATGTTTTTCCTTAGTTTCTTGCTTTACAAGCACAACCCAATGACAGGAAAAGTGCCAGCCTGGAGAGCATCGCAGCTTTGAGCAGGAGCCCCCTAGCACAGGTCTAACAGAAGTGCCAGCCGAGTTTGGTGAGAAGGTACTTTTGTCACCCCTAACCTTGATGCAGTGACCGCAAAGGCACACAAAGCACAGCACAACCCTGCAGCATATTCCAGTCAGTGACAAACATGGCCCCTTGATTACTATACGAGCAGGATTTGATCTCCTGTTAGGCAATATTTTAAGAATCTCTCTATAAACACTTTTGGGCTTAGATGCTGCCAGATCATGACTGCTACACTTCAGTGAAACACTGGAATTTCTCACTTTGAACAGCCATGACTTGGGAATGGGCTGACCAGCTCAAAATCCTGGAAGTTTTACAGTCTTTATTTCACTTTGGATAATAATCGCTTTATTTTTCCAATACAGAGATGCTTCATCCTGTTTTGGGAAACTGAGGCCTCTTATGGACATGAATAAGGCTCAGTCCTCTTAACTTATTTTTAAATATCTACATGTGAAAACCTAGCACAAGATCTCTGTTACATTTAAACTGCTTTTCCAGACCACACAATGCTATTCAGAGATCATTAAATTCTCTCTGCATAAAACCAGGCAATTTTGGCAATTTTTTTATACATACAGAATCACTCCAATTGACAGGAGTTTAGCCTTCCTGCTATTTTAAATCAGGATCAGTGTTGATATTTCAGCTGATGTTATGTGGAAAGGAGTACTGAACTTAGCAACTGCATAAACAGTAGTCTATTTGGAAAATAACAAGAGAGCATGAAATATAACATTGGTAAAAATCATCATATGCTCCAATTATCATTTACATTCAACATAATGCTATAAAAGCAAAACCAAAAGCAAAACCAGTAGGACACAGGGATCAAGAAAAAATATATATATATTGGTTTTGAAAGATCAGAATGATCTTAGAGCAGAATGATCTCAGAGTACATGAAAATTCATCTAAAAGATTAGATGAATGGAAAGATCAATTAATCTAATTTAGGAATTTATACATTTACAATAAACAGGGTATTTATACACAGTAAAATTTCTGCTCAAAGTCTCAGTACAGTTTTGAAGTACAAAATACAAGTTTTTAGGGGAAGGAAAAGAGAGGTAACAACTGAAGAGCAAATTGTGTACATAAATTTTTAATACAATTAAGGAAAAAATAAGACAAATTGTTCCACAAACCCAAAACCCAATAAATTCTTGTTGAATTTTCATTCAGTTAAATTACTTTAAAATTTTTAAAGTGAAACATTTTAGATTCAATCTTCAAAATTTGCACTGAAAAGGAACTGAAAGATCAGATGTTCTCACATTGGTGTATAATGCTGATTGAGACAACATTTTAGAACTTTCCAAAAAATATTCATTTTCTATTAATTTTATCCCTCCTGAGCAATTAAGCCTAGGTAAGTTAAGTATGTAGTTAACTTAAGTTGCAGTTACTTAACTTAAGGTGCAGTTAAGTCTAGATAATTGTTTTTCAACACACCTGCACCTGTGTGTGTGAATTGTGCATCAGCACCAGTAATTTTGAACATGAGGTGGCCTGATCAATTTGGATTAATTCTCGGTATGTTTCTCGATTGCAAGTGCAACTGCAAGGGGAGAGCCGTGTATTGGATTTTGCCTAGCCTATATTTTTTAATATGACTTTTTTTTTGCATTTTAAAATTCATATTAGCTGTCTAGGAACCAAGTGAGTCTGGAAAATGGATATACAAGGGAAGGGAAACTTACGGCTAACTTAGTGCATGGTTCCCAAAGATCTTCCCAAAGATGATGAGCACCACATATAGAGACAACAAAAATATGGCAAATGACCATAACTACAGTTTTAGCTTACAATGCCAGCAATGTGTTTCTTATACACCCAAAGGAAAAAGCATGTATATCATACAAGTAAGAAACCTGAGTATTTTATAACTGCACTTTCTGCTCATATTCATCACTTACTTATTAAAAGAACCTAAAGCATTTTGTAACACCCCCAACACAGTTCTGATACCAGTGCAAAGAAGTGAACTGATTTAAAGCAGCACCATAGCCCTAGGTCTTTCTAATCACATTAGTCATGGGACCAGCGCTGCGCGGGGTTTGTACCGATTTAACTCAAACGTGCCCTGCTTCAGCAACGAATCACAGCACACAGCATAAAGTGAGAACTTTTACCACCTTTTCACAATATTATTTCAGCCAGAAATGATAAGTAAAAATGCTCTAAATATTTTAAGAGATCTGAAATACCTAAAGCTAAGTGCTATTTTGACTGCTTACAGCTAGCCTCCATTTGCTAGTATCTGAACACTTCAGCAATCTTACTGAGCTCAAAACTGAGCCTCAAGAGGGGTAATACTGTAATTTAGGTTATATCACGAGTTACATAGAGTGATTGAATAACGTTAGAGTAGGTAAGAAAAAAAGGGATTTCTAAATCCATTCCCCATCACAAAGCAAGATCAAACAACAGATTCTTGTCTGATCTGTACTTTCATCATAGAAGAAATACTTGATCTCCATATTCCTGAGCAAACTGTCCTACTGTTTAGCTATACTTAATATTAGATTTTTTCCCAGCATAGTTATTTCCAACCTGCATTAATCTTGCTTTAATCTAGTATTTCTTCTACTCTTCACCAGAGAAAGAACATGTTCTGCTCCTCTTCTTTCCAGAAGTACTGCATGTATCTGAAAAAAATTATCAGTCTTTTTTTTTATTATTTTTTCCCTAGACTAAACAAACCATTACAAGTGATTTCAAGCCGGCAAAAATAAGGTCTATAAAAGTCTGATCACTCTCATTCTTCTCTGGCTTCTGGCCCATTTGACCACATGCAGCTTTGAAGTTTGGTACTCCAGCTGAGGCTACCAAAGCTCAGCAGAGCAGAATGATAACTTCACGTATGTGCTGCACTCTTCTTTATACGCCATCCCATTACAAGTGCCTTTTTTTTTTCCATATCATGACAATGTTGACTCATGTTCAGGCTCTAACCTTGTTTATAGGCCTTGTTGTGAACAGCTGCTGGCTAGGGACACTCTCCATATTTTGTATTTTGCTTTATGCTTTCTCCCCAAACCGTTCATTTGCCATTACTGAGTTACATCCTATTTGGGGAAACATTTCTCCAATTTGCCAAACTGTTTTGAACTAAAATCTTGCTAAATATATGGATAAAATCAAACTTAGAACCTAAGGTTGATTGGGCCTAACTTAAATAATAACCTGGGTAATGACTTAAGAGTTTTATTCATTTTGTGGATGAAGCAAAGCACCCACAGAAGATAAGGTCCTTCCACTCTGATAATATTATGTTTTTTAACTAGCTTTAGAATCACCTGGTGGACTTTTCTTCTACAGTAGACTTCAAGAGCTTGCTTATGAGACCATCACATAAGAATCGGTCTGAAGACGTACTGAAGGGGAGATATGTGATATCCACTGTTATTTCTGAAGCAACAAACAGGACTGTCCTCAAAGAAGGAAGGTAAATAGTCTTGGCAGTTTATCCTTGACTAATATGCAGGCTGTTACTCAACAACTTGTTTCTCCTAAGTGTCTTCAAAGAGTTCATTTGAGGAACCATTCCAGAATGCTGTGGCACTTGCCTGATTCTGGGCCAAATACTTCTTTAATTGTTTCACTGAAACTAATCAAAGATATTTTCATTTAAGTTTGTACAGAAAAATTTTCTCTCACAGTATACTGACACAGCAGGAATTACTAAATAAAATTCTTTAAGTATTCATCCCACTTTTAAAAATATCATCTCTAACCTTAAGAACATTAATTCTTAATCTTTAAAGTAAGATGTGGGCAATGAATATGACTGATAAAAGTTACCATTTATTCAGGTTTTTCTCACTTATATAATTCTCTTGCTCCTACTGTAAGTGAAATTCAAGCTTCCTAAAACTCAACTGAATTTGACACTGAATTTTTTTAACCACAGTTTCACCTAATGATCAGATGCTAGGTTTGTTATTACTGTTAATAAGAGCATAGTCAGATTTTAAATCTGCTTGATATTATAGTAATCAGATTTGCTTACTCTGTGACAATATTTTTTTTGGCCAAAAAAATACTACAAGAAAACTTTTCCCAATATGTTTTCTAATCATTACATCAAGCACACAAAAGAGAATAAAGAATGTCTCGTTCTTCAGAATATTGGAAACGGCCCGTAAAGTCTCTGTTTCACTGAAGAAGCTGGTTTTATGATGAAGTTTGTTTTTCTGTGAAATTGAGACTTTATGAACTGAAAGTATGTCTGTGAAAATCATCTATGACATAATTTATATACTTCTAACAAAGGAGTGTATAAGGAGTAGGTAAAATGAAGAAGAATGAGGTAATTCAATGTTTATAAAGTACTAGGTATTTGACAGGCTTAAAATTATGTCCAGGATACAATATTTGATACCATTATCCATTAGTATATTTTCCCTGACATTTTATCTTAGGGCCAAAAGCCAAAAGAAAGACCACAAATATCTAACCACAAAGTAGCTCTTATTTTCCTATTCTAGTCAGCAATTAGCTCATAGGAACAGAATTCCAAGTATGTCCAATGCCTATAGTTAAAAATATGCTTGTTTCTAAAATGAAATATAAATGTCATGTGTTAAAAAACATAATTTTAAGGCTGAACTCTAGAAAAATTAGGTTGGTTGACTATTGAAATTGCACAACTGCTACACATAAAATAGTTAATGCACTATTAATTTTATAAATAAGCACCGAAACATGCAGAATGTAATGCAATGTAATGCCATTGCCTTCTACCTTTCATGAAATGGAGATTTTCTACCCTGAGAACTATCAGATCAGAAATCTGTGACCAGTTTGGGACATGTACTTCCTGACTATGGTGGTGCCTGCAAAGACTGCATCTCATTTTTTTTTTTAATTTGTCTTTTCTTCTCTTTCGGTAGCTCTTTTTCAATAACTACAGCTCAGGTTGTCTACAAGACCCGAGCTTGTCCTGTAACAGTTCAACACAAGCAACATTCATAGGACAGGCTGGGATTTCTGGAAATCTAATCCTTCCACTATCTTATCATTTACTTCTTAGATTGCCTCCATCTTCCTAGATGCATTTTGCAAATAATCTGATTATTCTTTATGATTTCATAACTGCTGCTCAAATGGATCTCTTCTTTTTTAATGTCATAAGGATTTTTTTCTTCCTAAATTAAATACACAACTGCATACATATACTCCTCAGCTCAGCAAAACTAGGTAACTATTTTTAATAGAGCAGCAACAAAAACAGGAAGAAGAGACAGGAAACAGTTGGGGAAAAGAAATTAAGGCAAGAGCAGAGAGAGTAAAGAAAACAAAAGAAATAAGAGCAAAAGCATCAAATCACCTTCACTTTCACCGTATTACAAAAGCACAGCTCTAAAATCCTAATTGGCATATAAAATTCTTAAGGAAAACATCGTGCAGGAATTTTAAAAGAAATTTCCTTTTCTCTTTTAGTCCTTCATTGTTCACCTTCTCCCCTTCTCTTCTCCTCTTTTTGTGAAATTGTTTTAAAAGGAAATACTAAGAAACTGAAATTCATGTTCCTACTTTTTCAGAAAGCCAAAATATAATAAAAGTATCAGATTCTGTTGGAAAAGAAAATAAAAGAAATAAATCAACCATGCTAATGTTTATTTGGTTTAAAACTGTACATTTTTATACGGCTACTCTTATACTGCTTCCTCCATTAATTTTCTCACAGCAAGTCTGTATCACATCCCAGTTTTTAAGGGTAAGTTATGGACTGTAAGAGGAATATGGGGAAGATAACCGTGTGATTTAAGAACTGGACTGGATGTCTAGGGCTCGAAGGCACTGTTATTACTCCAACCATAAAGTGAACACAGTGCCTCAAATACATGTGAAGGGATAAATCAATTAATTGCCAAATATATAGAAAACACATGCACAAGAAAGTCTAAAGGAAAATTGTTTTAAATTAAGGCAAAACCACTAACTTTCTGTAGAGTTTGGCAATTAAACATAGGCAGAAGTACAGCTAACAGTTCTGAAGCCACGCAAAAATAAAACCCTCTCCTTGGGTCCTGTGAACGGAGCTTTCCAGCTGGAGGACTAAAGCGGGAGGACGTCTCATCTGCACCGCGCTCCCACTCGGAGACCCTGACACGGAACGCCGGGATCAAAAAGCAAAATGAAATCTGTGGCGCTCCATCACTCGCTCCTCGTCCGACCCGTGACATCCGCCTCGCTCCGAGCGGCGCAGACAACAGGGACAAGGTGCACGCGGGTCCCCCGCGGCCGCGGGCGGTTTATTCCCCCAGCCGGGGAAGCAGAAGCTGTTTCCTCTCCTTTATTTTGCGTTTAAGGCTGACGGGAAGACGCTAAGCGGCCGGTCGGCTGGCAGGACAAAAGGCCTTTGTCACTGGTGAGGCACCTAAGTAGGGGAGGGGACACATTCCTGCCCTGCCGCTGGGGATGCTCTCTGGACAGAGACGCCTGAAATGTTAGACCTCAAAAGCTTCTCCCGTTACTGCAGGTGAACACCTTCCCGGGTCAGCGAGCCACGTATCTGGAGAAGAATCTCCGCTGAAAAGTGATAATGGTGGAAAAATCCTCCCTATTGTCCGGCTGTAATTTTGGCCTCGCTTGGCTGGAGGCCACGCACTTCCTCTCCGGAGGGGTCCATGCAACTGGATCCAACGGCTGCTCAAAGTGGCAAGATCTACTGCGGGCAGGAACAGGCCCACAGAAATTCCCAGGGGTATCCTTAACCCCTGCCCGAGAGTGACCAGGCATGGGAATTGAATTCAATCTCTTCATACGGGATTCAAAAGTTGGTATTTTCTACAAACTTGGTGGTTTAGCAACTGCAATGAGCTATTCATAATAACTGGTCTCTTAACTCCTAAATAAACTAATTATTTCTGCAAAGAATATTTAGTTACGTTTTACAAAGTGAATGCAAGTACCATAATCACTACTCAGCTGGTTTGTACCATGCATACATGGTTTATGGAAATACATATCACACTTTCATCAAAACCTGTTCCTTTGTTCCCATTTAATGGTAAATCTTTCGCAGGACCGAAGCCCTTAATCCACAGCAAACAGAGACACCTGAGTACAGTGTAAACCTGGTTTTGTTCCTGTTTAAAAGCAGAGAAGCCCAAGATGAGAGAATTCACTAACTTTCACTATCAGATTTTCTTCCTGACTTTTGAAAAGTCTCTTACTAAGGAATGGATGCACCAACATATCTCGGTTGGGAAAGCTGCAACCACAAAGAAACTGGTTTGAGAAAGCCAGGAAAGACTGATCAGATTTTTCCTCACTCCCGGGTAAGCTTTTCTACACCAGCAGGGTCAGGAGCAGCGTAAGTGACAACCAGTGGGAATCCTGTGACTGCCTGACCTCCTATCACACAGTTCAGGTTCTTCCTTCGGATCTAGTCTCATTGTAACATCAGTGAAGTGGCTGCCTACATATTTCACCCCACTATTACCTTCTCATCCTCATGGGCAACGTGGAAAACAGTAAGAACTGGGAGTGGAAAATCTCCTTCACCACCAACAAATGGAGTTCAAAGGATTCAAGGTGGTATCCTTCTTAAGAATAAATAAATAAATGAAATAAAAAAGACTGAAGGACAACAGTCACTTTTATTTTGGGGATATCATTCAAGTGTACCAGAATCAAAGCAGCAGAGCTCTGCAAGAGCAGGCTTCCCTACTAGACCAGGGGGGAGTAAAAATGACCAGCTAACTTGCAGATTAGGTGCTTGGATGATGCAATATGCCTTTAAATTAATACTCTCTAGGGAGCTTTAGTAAAATAAAGAACACAGAGCTGAACTACAGCAGTACCAATGCATCCATCCATATTCACCTGCTGCCGCTCCCTTATTTACATTTGGTTGATAGCTCTTGGAAAACCTGTCCCTTCCTCCTTCATTGTGGATGCTGCCTCTCCTTTCTCTCTCTCCTCCTCATGTTTCCTTCTTTCTTCTCTGGTAAAGCAGAATATCTGATACTGAAGGCAGGTGAGGGGGAAGCAGCCAATTTTGGCACTTAGTGTAGCACACTAGTCATCTTGGAGTCCATGTGGAGTCAGGGAGAGCTATTCAAATAAGTGATAGAACAAAAAAAGCCATCGAAAAGAGGGTCTCACTATCCACTATCCTAATCCAAGTGAGTTATCTTGCACTATCGTCACCCAGGTGGGATAAATCCCTGTCCCCCTCCTGCTGTTTCAACCACAGCTGTCAACAACTGACTGTGCCACAGGGAAAATGACACCAATAATTGGTGAGATTTTGCTTTCCTATGACAATTACGGTGCTGATACTTAATACCTGAAAGGCATGGAATTAGACTCTGACTCCACTTGTCTACCCTCTTGTTCCATTCTCAGAAAAAAAAACATAGTTACTTTGTGAGGAAGAGGAAGGGAGAGGCTGGGATGATGGCTCGGTTCCGCGCAATAGCGCGACTCAGGTAAAGGTGGCCTCTAAATGTGAACTTCTATTTGCTCCTTCTAAAAGATGCTTCTCCCCTTTCAAAACTTGCTATCAAAATGAGTGTTTGAGACCCAAGTTATTGACTGTAAACAACCAGACTGCAGATATTTATATTTACTTATCCTTTTGAAACTTGATTGTTTCTTAATTGAACTTAACTGAATTGTAACTTAATTGAAACTTAATGTTAATTGCTCAACTTCGGAAACGCTTGGGTGACACGAAGTCCTTTTCCTGTCGGTCTCACCAAAGGAAACCCATAATTGTTGGGATAATCAACACTTAAAAATTTTCTTCTTCACTCTCTCCTTCCTTCTTCCATTTTCTTTCACAATGCAAAAGCATAAAAGTCATGTATGCAGTATAGTTTAGAAAAATCTGAGAGGGGACCTGATCAGTGTCTAGAAGTACCTCAAGGGAGGCAGTGAGGAGGATGGTGCTGGCCTCTTTTCACTGGTGGCCTCCGACAGAACTAGAGGAAACGGCCAGAAACTGAAGCACCAAAAGTTCCACAGTAACTTAAGGAAAAATTTCTTAACAGTGAGGGTGCCAGAGCACTGGAACAGGCTGCCCAGAGAGGTTGTGGAGTCTCCTTCTCTGGAGATCTTCAAAACCCGCTTGGACGCAGTCCTGTGCCACGTGCTCTAGGTGACCCTGCGTGTGCAGGGGGGTTGGATTAGATGATCTCTAGAGGTCCCTTCCAACCTTAACCATTCTGTGATTCTATGATTCTATGACATAGTTGGGTACACATTTTATATTAAGACCAGGGTCCTCGTGCAGTTATCAACCGAGAGCCATCATCACAGTTCTGCAAAACTCTTGCAACCAAAACCAGAGTAATATTACACGTCATTATACACTTTAGAGGAAAAAATATATATATATATAAAGTGAAGTTCAGTGGAAGTCTGGTCACGGATTATGACAAACAGCAAGAAGGAACATGCTCCATTCGAACAAAGAAGGTGAAATACTTTGCCAAGATTTATTCTACTGCTTATATAAACATAAAGTGATATTATCTTACCTTTTTAAATGTATTTGTATTTGAAGAAAGCATATACAACTCTAAACCTCATGTTCTGCCAAAGCGTCTGCCAACCTGTAAGGTTATCTTCTCATCTACAAATTACTGCTGCAATACTAAGCTCTGCTCCTGCACACACTACATAGAGCTCACTGAGATTTATTTCTAAACTGGCATTCCTTAAACACTGAAGATTTTCACCTGTCAAGCAGATCATCTAAAACACGTCAACAATCGGTTTTCATAGAAGTGACCAACAAAAAGGTGATTTTTAATCACCTTATAATTCACTATCAAAGTGAATGTAATCCTGTAATTGTATAGCTTTTTATCTTCTCATTTATTATTTAATATACAAAAAATCAGAAAATATAAAAGATTATTAAAAGTAACCTTTATAAGAAAGGGAAATAGTATTTGATACAAACTCCTCATAATATAAACTCCAAGCAGCTTTAGCTTGTTCATACTAAAGCAAAAAACAAGAAAAGAATTACAAAGCAATTTTTTTCAGGCATTTGCTTCTGTACAGAAAGGAGCCTAACTGATGAAATGAGAGAGACACTGATAAAGCACTTTTACCATACATTTTAAAAAGAAAATAGAGGCACTTTGAAATATCATATCAAAAATACTTAATAAATTACAGGATATTTGTTTCACTGAGAAAGAAGGGTAAATAGCTGTAATTTAGGAGGCTAGAGTTTCAATAGCGAGATAGTATAAAGGACTACGCAAACAAAAGGACCTTTCTTAAAGCTCTTCAGTGAATTTATACAAGTTTCGATACTCCATATTAACAACAATATATGAAAACAAAAAATACAAAGAATGCGTCTCCATTTTTAGATGCACTTTTCCTTGCATTTTTCATTATCAAATTTTAATCAATATAAATTACTTTAAGAGACCAAGAGCTTTCTGCTCTGAAATATGCAAAGCCTAGGTTATGAAAAACACCACGTTATGCTTTGTGAATCATAGCAATAACTTCTGCCTGCCTAAAATTATTGTTCCAGAAAATAACATTTTAAAATGTAACCCTATAGAGGAGACAGGCACAGAAATTGCTGGATTTTCTAGGTTTGTGTGGGCAGGATATACACGTAGGTGTGTGTGTTCATTTATTGAGAAGAGATTAGAAATGTTGTGGATGTCTTCAGCGACGTGAAAAAGCAGAGCCATTGCGTCCTCTTGTAACAGTACTCTCAGCCACATAACGCCACAGCTTAAAATCCACTACAAAGCTGGTACTAAAACAATATTTATTGAATTACACTTAATAAATATTTATTTTACTCATTATATGCTTCTTCATTTTAATCTATCCAGCAATTCCAGAAAGCCACTCTTGACACCAAATACCATGTCAATTACCATGTTGAATACCAGTCAACTGAAATGACATGAAATCATATCATAATCAAAGTAATTCTGTATTTCCATAACCTTATGCCATGCAAACTGCTATTTTTTATATGAGATGAATTAAAAGAAAATAAATGGAAGCATACTTCCATTATATTCCAAGATATTTTTAAGAATTTAAAAATATCATACATGCCAGGATATGATTCACTAGACATTTCTTGGAGCAAGCAGTAAGTATTAAGTCCCAATAGAATTTAATGCTATGTGAAAATTAAAAAAGAAGCCTGTTTCAATTGTGATTAATTGTACCTATGTGATAAATATATATGATAAATATATACACAGTGGATTGCCTTATACAAACTACTGGGCATTACAGTAATTAGGAGTGCTGCAGAATTTCATCATTGTCAGTAGAACCAAGCAGAAACATTTTGAGACAAAATGGAGGTATAAATTAGCATTAAAATACCACAAAAGGAAGACTGAAGAAAAAACATAACACCAAAATACGCCTCCTCTGTCTGTAAACATAGCATTTCTGCTTAGAAACCTATCATCTGTGTTTCAGCTGTACTTTTTCCTAGTACATTCTTCTATTTTTTGTCTTCTCTCAGGACATCATCTTCTTCCCTCTCTTGCATCACTTCTTTTTCCTTCTCTCTTCCTTTCTATATTGCTCTTCTGAATTTACCTTTCTTCCAGACTAGCTCTTCACTTGAACTATTCCTGGAGTAATTCTTCTTTTTTAGTTCTACTACTTCATTTCTGTAACTTCACTGTTTTCCTCAGAGATTTAGCACTTTCTTTTTCTCTAGCCCTGTGGCAGATGCAAGAATCTGACAGACTTTGGAGGAAACTCCAATAAAAAATGCTGAGCCTGCTTAGTAAAGCTTTTAACTAGTGTAAAATAACTGCCTTTGGGAAGGGCTGAGAGGATAAGGGGTTGCAGGAGAGATGAAGGAATATTTTTGTGACCAGAAAACTTTAGCAATAAGCTGTTTATTTCCCAAAGTCCTCTGAAGGTCCTTACCACTTTCCTGAGTACGCTGCTGTTTTGATTTGACTTTTTTGTTTGCCCTTCTGAGAAAACTGAACCATGAAACATAATTCCAAGAGACATTAGAATGAGATACTGAGAAATTTCATTTTACTAGGAAAAGATTATACAAACAAACTGAGAAATTTCTTATTCTCTCATTGACCAAGATTCATGTATCTGTTACAGTGATATTTTCTACTGGTGTGCATCAAGGGAGAGAGAAAATCATTTTAGAGTTGTGTGCCAAATTGACTTTCTTCCTTTTTATCAAATAACTATTAACTGGAGCACTTTATTTCTTGAAGCAGCATTAATTGAGCTCAACTGGCCCAACTTGTTGAGCTTCAACAAGAAGGCTACACCAAAAGATATCCTGAAATGTGTATCTTAAGTCTTTCATGAAGAAGGTACCTTCAAAGGCTGCAACTTCAATAATCGTTTTTAAGTTATGGGTTCTGTCGAGGTGATCCTAGGCCCTCTGATACACAAACAAAAGTCCATGCTGATGTTGAAGGAGCACTTCTACCTCCTGAATTCACCCCAGCCCCTTAGAGTAGGGGCTGTAGCATCAACACTAGCTACTGGGCACCATGTTAGACACTAATGATCCACCTGGAAAACTCCCTGGAACAGAAACAGTGGCTGTTGGCAGGAATCACCAACTGCAAGAATGCTGGTAGCACAGGCAGGGCAACCAGAAAGAGCCTCTTTGCTTCAAATTTCAGAACTGTGAATAAACCTGGATAAGACAATTGACATGAACTTACATGAATTGATAAGAAAAAAGGAAAGCATACATTTTTAATTCTAATTTAATTGGATGGTTTTGAAATTCAAATTACATAATTTACATGGTAGGAAGAGATGTATGGACTAATTATGGAAGAGACGTACGTGATTTGGGGGACCAACTTTGCTATTGCTCTCAGAACCTTTTTGGACATTTTGGTAGTGCAGCGGAAGGTCAAAAAGCTACCCATGAAATAAGAGTTTTTTCCAGATAAAGCCAAGTAGGGTTTTCTGTTTGTTTTTCAGGTCAGTAAATGGTCTTTAGCAGTAAACAGCCTTTTATAGCCAATGTTAAAATCTTCTGTGCAGCCAAGCGGATTTGGCTTTCAATGAGGTGCTCTTCGGAGACTGCTCTCAAAGTCCTGTAATTCTAACACTGTTTTACGCCAGTTAGATCTGTTTACGATTAGAAAAGGCTGAAGTAATTTGGAGTCCTTGCACAGATGAGCTGCAGCTTCACGGCCATCCCGCTTCTCTTCTGCTTTAGATGGCAGCAGAGGCAGGAAAGGTCTCTGCCCCCGACTCGCTGCAGACTCCTAAAGGGTCCCTCTGAGCGCGGCACAAGGTCCTGTCTAACGACCTCAGTGAGGGGGACAAGACAGTGACAACTCAGAGTCCTAGGCTGGACAAGCAAGACAGGAATTCTGTGCACTGCTGGAATGACTCCTCGGTGCCTCCTCACTGTGTAGCTGCTCTTCTATTATATTTCTGTGACTAGAAATCATGGGAGAATTGCTTTATCTGCGGGCGGCAGAGGCACTGCTTTTCCTGGCATATTAATTTACGGAGTTGTCCAAGCTCACGTGCTGTCACTGCTTTGCTGGTCGGTCCCTATTCCATACATTCTAGAAAAATGTAATGATTTCTACAGGGCAGAGATGTAATTTGCTTGTTTTTTTTTGTTTTTCTAGGAGCACCTTTCATGATGCACTCAAAAAGCACAAGATTATCTTTCTCCAAAGACTTTACTGGCCACTGTCAAAAACAGCTTTTTTCCATTAATTGTTTCATAATATGACAACTATTAATGTGAATCAAAAAGTGGAAGAGAATCAGGAATTCAGTGAGTCCAATCCTTTCACTAAGTGATAACAGCCACATAATCCCAAACCTGTTCTTACAGATCTCCAATGACAGAAAATCTGTAACCCCACCAGAAAGGCTTCCACTGCTTCCTTCAGTGAAGTGAATTCAGGCCTGCTGCAACTTCTTCTTGGAGGAAGAAAAGTCCTGTTCTGTTATTCTTGTCCACTTTATCACTGTAAGAATGAACTACTCTCACCCTCTTCCCAGCAATCTTTAACATACATGAAGACAATTTTTGCTCTCTCTCCCCTGCTTCTTTTTGGTAATCAACCAGAATCAATTCTGTTAAATAAATCCCATTTTCTAGACTCCAGATCATCATCTCTAAGCTCTTGACTATTTCACATTATTCTCAGAGCATAATAATCAAAACAGCACAAGAAAGCACTGAGAACTTTCTAATTTTAAGTATCACCAAAAGACAGCTTTGTGTGAGCGCCCTGCAGCCTCTCATCCTGCTTATGCACCACATTATGGATGTCTCCTCAGACATTACTGACTTCAGCTGGCAGTTTACAACTGCTGCTCTTACCTATTTTTTTTAAGACAAATGCTGCCTTTGTCTTAAAAGGCTTCCCCTTAGCTGCATGTCTCCTATCTTGAACTTGTCCTCACTGAAGAGTTTTGTTTATTCTCGTGTCTCCAACTAGTAGTATCTACCTGAATTCCGATTCTGTTCTCCAAAGAAACTGCGGTCCTACCCAGCAGTTACATGAACACATGTAACAAGCATTTAACTCTGGTGTTACTATGTAAAGAAAATTGGGGAAAAGAAGGTCATTACATAAAATTATTCAACTGAGGACCCAAGTAGGTGCTTGCGAGCCTAGTCCTCTGCCTTTTTGGAGTAACTCTGCAGCCCTGCAGTATGGCATTGGTGTTGCTAGCAAGGGCTGTAACTTGGAACCACCTTTGCAAGGCCTGAGGATTTTCCGACCAGCTCCATCCAGAATTTTCTTCACCTCCTTGCAGTTCTGTTTTACTTGAGCTGTGACAGCAGTTTTTAATTGGCCAGGTGTCTATGGCTAATTTGTTTTTCTTCTATCTTTTATCTAGTACAATCATGGTTTTGCACAGATACCAGTAACAAGCAATTATTTGGTGTAGAAGGAAATATTTAGAGTGCTGACACGGTGATGCAAAGCAGAGCAGTGCGGCCTGGTACGATAGTGGGGCCTGGGGAAGCAGCACAGAGGAGGGCAAGCACACGATGTTACAAAAAAAAGTATTTCAATGTTTTTCTTGAGTGTTAAAATGAGATTAATAGACCCATAACGACCTAGTTCTGTATTTTAATGTCTCTGCTATGATATTAAGCAGAAAGGAAGTAAACACCCATGAAGATTGCTCTAGGAGATACCTATTAATCTGGCCACAGAGGCACAGATTTTAGAAGAGAGCAAGTGGTCTGGAATCCCTTCAGCAGCCAGTGTCACCTGGCAGGTTGGCAAGGAATTCACCAAGTATTTCTGGGCTCTAGTCAGGCCTCATTCAACTTAACACAGTGTCTTGAAAACTCAGAATGGATTTAACCATTTGAATGCTTTAAAACCAAAAATATAAACAGAGGACAATTAGCTACACCTTGAATTACACCTTGAATTATACAGAATTTATCACTTATACGAGAATTTTAGTCGTTTTTGTTCTTTTTCTTCTAAATGACACATAGGCAGGTGTCTAGCATCAACATGACAAGTAAAATTCGCAGAGGTTGCCATGCCATAACTCTGGATAGCAGTAAAAAATAAAACAAAGAGATTGCCAGTATAATGCTCTTAACGGGTGGCTGATGAAAGAAGGAATGCTTTTTAGAAGCTTTTAAAACAATATAATTCCCCCTATCCAGAGCCTGCACTCTTGGCCAATATTCAGAAGTAATTCCAAGGCCATGGAATTACGAAAAACGAAGCTAAAGCTTCTAGAGTTTTGCAATTATCAGGGGATCATATGGCTTTCAGGACCATAAATGGCTACGTGCCACAGAAATCTACCACAGATAATTGTGAGTCAAAGGGCTGTAGTTGGAGGTTACACTAACCAGCACCCCAGCAACCATCCAACTAGCGTTATAATCAAATAATTTAGGGAATCTGGTATTTAAAAGGGAAGAACTGAAGTGTTAAATATCTTTGTTATATAGTTCTTGCAATTCAAGAGAAAAGTTTTAAATGTGTGTCTGTTTGAAAAAGAGAATATTAGTGGTAACTTGTGAAAAAGTCCAAAAAGCAAACTTATTTAAAATTAAAAGGGGGCAGTCACACCTGCGTATCCAATTCTTGATACTACATAAATCTGTCAAATCCCAGTTTCCTATTCTCCAGAATTTATACTGAAAAATGAAAAGTTATCTCCTGACATAAACTATTCAAGAACTTGAATAGTGCAAGGAATTGCAGATTTTCATAGTTTTCATGTAAAGTTATGCAAAGTTAGATATTGAACGTCTAAATTATGAGGTGAGAGGAGGCTTCTTAAATTGCCAGTAAAACCTCCAGTGCATTTAAAGCATTCAACTCAGCATTTCCCTTTTTAGTCCAATTCTGTTTCCAACATTAGTTTCCTAATGACATAAAGCACTTAACTTGAAAGGCTGAAATCAAGAATACAGAGAAGTTTTTTATGAAAACCAAAGTCAAGAAAACTATTAGAAACGCTGTTTAAAATAATCTTTACAATCATAAACATAGATCATCAACATACCTGAAAAAGAACATGAACAGAGCAGCTGTGATGCAGAACAAAAGGACCTACAAGAAGGAGAAAAAACATTGTTACCTGCACAGTCACACTGCTGGTGCACATTCCTGGCTCATGAAGATTTTACAACTGTTAAAATACAAGAGCGATTTCCATTGAAGATGAGATTTGCATAGATTCTTTGGGTCGATCCTGCTTCAGTTTATAAAAATAGGAAATCCCTGGGTAGTGAGATGACAGACACAGCAAAAGATATCACTTTGGATAACCTAGAATTCTCTTTTTTCCCCCACAGGAGGTTTCACATTCCCCATGAGTAATGTATTTTTAAATATAATCAAGTAAAAGATAAATAGAAATGCAGCAAGATTGCACAGAGGATATGAATGACAGTGAGGAGGAACAGAAACTTAAACATTATCCTTCTCTCTTTCCCTTTGATTTATTGAAGCTCACCATTTGATTCAAACTTTTATTTGTCCAAATGGGGAAAGCAGTCGGTTTCCGATGCCTTCACAGACAGCTGCTCCTGCCTAACTCCTTGCAGCCAGCCCTGCTCCCAGCACGCGTGGCCCCCCGGGAACCCTGCACGTCCCTCGGGAGCACCCGCTCGGCAAGTAGCCCTCAGCCCATCCACCCGCTCGGCAAGGGGCCCTCAGCCCATCCACCCGCTCGGCAAGGAGCCCTCAGCCCATCCACCCGCTCGGCAAGGAGCCCTCAGCCCATCCACCCGCTCGGCAAGGGGCCCTCAGCCCATCCACCCGCTCGGCAAGGGGCCCTCAGCCCATCCACCCACTCAGCAAGGAGCCCTCAGCCCATCCACCCGCTCGGCAAGGAGCCCTCAGCCCATCCAGCAGCTCAGCAAGGAGCCCTCAGCCCATCCACCCGCTCGGCAAGGGGCCCTCAGCCCATCCACCCGCTCAGCAAGGGGCCCTCAACCCATCCACCCGCTCAGCAAGGGGCCCTCAGCCCATCCAGCAGCTCAGCAAGGAGCCCTCAGCCCATCCACCCGCTCAGCAAGGAGCCCTCAGCCCATCCACCCACTCGGCAAGGGGCCCTCAGCCCATCCACCCGCTCGGCAAGGAGCCCTCAGCCCATCCACCCGCTCAGCAAGGAGCCCTCAGCCCATCCACCCGCTCAGCAAGGGGCCCTCAGCCCATCCACCCGCTCGGCAAGGAGCCCTCAGCCCATCCACCCGCTCGGCAAGGGGCCCTCAGCCCATCCACCCGCTCAGCAAGGGGCCCTCAGCCCATCCAGCAGCTCCCCAGCCCTGCGAGGGGAACGTTTCCCTTCTCCCTGCCGGTCCCTCAGCTCCCAGCTCCTTGTTCTGGCCTCTTCCTCGTCACCTGCCCACAAATGCTGCGGAAAGCTGATTTTGGAGAGTTTTCTGTCAATGCAAGGAGAACCTTGGAAGGGCTTAAAAGCATCAGAGCAGGCACAGGCAGAAGGGGGACCTCAGTGCCAAGAGCACAAGAGGGATGACGAGGATTTAGACATTTTCCTTGAGGGGGCAACAGGCCATTTTAACAACCCAGGTGCTGCACACGGCTTATCCAGGTACAACCACCCTGTGATTTAAAACTATAATTTGCCTTAATGCTCACTACCTTTGCCAGATAAAGCCTGAGAAAGAAAATATTGTTCCATTCTAGATACAATGGCCCACATTCACATCAAAATTCAGGAGAAAACAGTTACAGAGGAATTGTGTGTGTTTCAAAAACAGTCCAAAAAACACTAACACTTGTCTTCAAGAGCTTGAGAAGTTTGAACACGATAGGATATGGATGACCTGGATAAATGAAATGCAAGAAAATGTTGGCTGGAGCGAGCACTTGAGGGCCATAAACACATGTGGACTAATGGATTAGTTCGGTGCATGTTGATATAGATCCAAAAGTGTGATAAAAGCTTGAACAGGGAAAGTTTCAGGGAAAAAAATCCTACAAGGAGACCACTATGCTTTCCAAAGTCCTCAGGCATGTGACTTTAAATTACGCCAGGCAAGACATTATAACATTTACAGTTTAAACTATCCATTGTTTTTTATTCCTTTTCCTTCACTAGTGCAAGGTTAAAAATCATGCTTTATTAGTCAGGATCAAGTATGTGAACATCTGAAATCATTTTATATGAAATCATTAGGGTAAAGTGAGGACAATGATATATTTCAGTTCAGACTAGAGTGAAAAGTAACAGGAAATAAAAGGTTTGAACCACACAATAGGGCTGGATGGGACATACAGAGGGAGATTAGCCCAACTGCCTGCTTCAGCAGTTAGTTGGAGCAGATTGCTCAGTGCCCTTGACCTGGTGAGTTTTGAGCATCTCCAAGGATGGAGAATCAACAATCTGAGGCTGAACGTGGACAGAATAATTAAATTATATCCCTCTATTCAGACAATCAGAGAATTGTTGAGGTTGGGCAGGACCTCTTGGAGCACTGTCCAGTATCAAATGCAACAGCATCTACATCACCGAGCGACCTGCTCCAGGGTCTCACCCTGCACAAAGCAAAAACTAGGGTTTTGTGTAGTCTGAAAATTTGCTGGAAACTCAGTCTGTGCACTCATCCAGGACATCAATGAGGATATTCCTGGTGCAGCCCTGACCCAGGGCTCCAGCACTGACCTCTAGGTGCCTGGGTCTAGGCTGACCACAACTGCGGAGCCTCACGATGCAGCCGGGCACCTTCCGAACCACCCCACCAGCCACCTATCAGTTTGTCTAAAACCTGCATTCTCCCTGGGAAAGCCTTAGTATTTAATCTTAAAACACTCAGAGAACTTGCTGAATCAGCCCCCACAGTTAGCAGCTGTCTACCAGAACTTAGCAGGCACCTTGAGAGAAATGGGATGCCGAACACCTTGGCTATGGGCAAAAGAACAAACTGGTATCTATCTTCCTAAATGAGAAGTCTGTGGCATATTAGATAGCCAGCCTGTCTAACAGCCAGAACAGTCCAGAATAAATCAAGAGTCAGTTTATAAACACCTAGATAACATAATGATAAGAAACAACCAACAGAGCCAACACATCACTCAAAATGAATCCAATTTTCTCCTTAGAAAGAAGCTGGCACTGTTATTTACCTGAACTTTAATGCACCTTTATGGCAATCTCATTTGCTACTTAACAAAGTGAGCACAGAGCTGGCTGGAAACAGCACAAGAGAAACTCTATCCATTAACAGGTCATTATCAAACTGCAAATGCATTCTAATGGCAGTCACAGAAGAGGCTTCCCTAATCTTGTCTTTTCAGTAATTACTCTAATTATGGAATACAGAGTATGTTATAAAATTTACTGAAATCTTTTAGAAGTTAGGTCTGTGTGCAAAGCAATCAAATTGCCCAAAGTCAACAAGATAAAATTCAATAAAAATAAATGTGAAGCACTTGGCAGGAGAAATCACATACACACACACAGAAAAATATGAAGAAATAACTGCACATGGAATATGAGAGTGTAAGAAGTTTCACGGATCACATATAAATATGCATCAGTAATGTGATGCTGTAAAATAGCATTGCGGGCTATGTTTGGGATTGAAGGAGGTAAGAATATATTAGACTGCATGCCCTGGTACTAGTGACTTTTCCCCTGAAATAGCAGCATTGGGCATTACTGTTAAATAAAAAAGTATAGAAAACAGGGCAATATAAGAAAGGACAACGAAAAAACAGCTGTGCAAAGAATCATTATTAAAGTATTTGCTTTAACTAGGAAAGATAAGGAGTAGCGTGAGACAAGTCTTCCAACAGGCACAAACTAAAATATTTTACCGTGCTAAACATCTCGTTGTCCATCAAACATAGAAAAAGAAAACTGAGCTAAACCTACGGCAAAGACCATTTCGGGTGCATATTAGGAAGAGCTTTCTCTACAGGACAGTGATACCAGATGTTTTAGAGATACTAGAACTAGTGGCCTAGGAGGCTGTTATCCTTTATCAGAAAAGACTCAAACCAGCAGAGGCAAATATCTATTAGAAACGATTTGGATATTCTTGACACTATATCAGTATGGAAGGCAAGTCAAATCCCTCAAGTGTTGCTTCCAGCCCAACATTTATACTATTCAAAGACAGTAAAATGTGAGGCTAAAATGGACTATTTAATACTGCACAGTACAACATGGAGAGCCCAATTATTGTGCTCTCTTCCTATCACAGTACAAAAGGCAAAGAAAGGTCACCGTGTTCCAAAATGAAGGTATCTATTGTCAAAACAAACCTTTTACCAGCTAAACATATACGTATTCAACATAATTTTTATATACCGCCCTCCGTATTTACAATACACAATAGCTATTTTGAGGCAAAGGCCCAAATTTAAGAATAACCATACTAAAATACTAAACCCTATGGAAATGTAATAAAATTTTTGAGTGAATTTAAGCCCCAAAATAGAATCCAGGGAGCAGGCAGACTGCTTTGGGGTTTTCTTGCCCAGTCCATCCCTTTTTGCCTTACAATACAAGGTCAACAAATCACACTTGGCAACATAGAGACCTTGAAGCTTTCCAGCTGTAGAAACAGCTATAGCAAGCAGAAAACCTAAATGTTTCTAATGAGAATGATCTGCTCTAAATGCTTTAAAATATATGTATCTCATTAAAAATATTAAAAGACACAAAACCCCCACAAAACTATGCTACCTCCCATTAGATGTGTTGCTTATACTAAACTTTATCAAAAAAGGAGTAAAGTTGCTGACCAGATTTGGAGGCACATTCTCCAGAAGGGCTGACAAAGCCAGATTTCTTTTCAGGGAAGCTTAACCTCATGTAAACAGTGTCATGAGGCAATACTCAGCCTCATGTTCCCAGTTCTGAGTACAAGAAAAAGTACAAGAAAAATATTATTAAGCACAGGATATAAAATGAGGAGGAGGGAAGAGCTACATAGAACAGTTAGGGTCAGGTAGAGGCCTGCTGAGTAATCTGGAATTTTCTCTCTGTTCACTCTATCATCACATGGTTGCTCTTGCAGACAAGACTACCACGAGGTAGGTAATATTCAGAGTGGAATGAGCAGGGGAGATAACAGACTGATAAGAGAACAGTTTTTCCCTTCTGATATTTGCAGAATGCAAGAAGCCCGTCCTACTCACCCAGCTGCACAGAAGGTTGAAGGTACTTGATTGCATGTGGGTAAGGATAAGATTTGAAAGCTAAAAATCAACAGAGAGAACCAGGGAGTCTTGTTTGTGAGGACATCCGTATGATTGAGACAATAATGAGAAAACAGGAAGCCCTCTTATTTTTTCCAGCCCTTTCAAAAGAAGATTATCCCTCATACTCATCATGTAGCTCCTGAAATATGAAACAGATAATTAGTCATTAAAAAATTCCTTGTGGTACCATCCCCACTTTGACATGTCCTCCAGACTCTCATTGCCAGGGTTTCCCACGCAGCAGAAACCCTGGACATTCAAGCCCACGGCACAGAAACAGTTCAAGATGCCACACGTTTATTTTCTTGTGCCCAAGATGACTCTTCCTCAGGTTTCCTGGACTTTATCACACTCTGCCTGTTGTCTCCTTAACATCCCCCAGCGCTTGACATTCTCAGATGAGCAGAAAATGGGCCGTGATGTTCCAAGCGAAAACGCTGCTCTTCGGGGCTTCGATGGCATCTCCTGTGCAGTCAGAACACGAGCGTGACAGAAGTGCTAAAGTAACAGAACTTGGTAATTTAAAAGAAAACTCACCAAAGATGTGTGTGGTGTATGGAAATGAAGAGAGCAGGAGTGAAGAGGGGCAGATCTGCAGCATTAACTGGCAGGAGTATTTAGAATGTCAGAGCTAAGTTCAACACTGAATAGTGTTAAAACCAACTAACAGAAGACAGGGCTGCTCCAGCTACCGGCACATCAACACTTGGCTTCAAGCGTATTCACGAATGCAAAAACGCCACCTTCTTAATCAAGCTCTTAGCAACTCATGTGAGAGCGGTATCTACACTTACCGATAGGGAAAAGTTACTCTCTTAGTTCTTGAAGCTGTGTGCTACTAAAAGCAAGAACTGTCAGCTCACATATGTGTGAAGAAAATGTTACTAGTGAAAACGATGGAAAATGAGCAGCCTTGTTGACACTTGACCAAAAGCTCTAAAGGAAAGAAGGTGGGCTTGCTATTGGGCATTTGTAATCAGTAACTAATGACTATGGCCGTATTTATAGAAATATTGTTAAGGTTTAATAGTAATATTCACTTGTTTTCTCACATTACTACCGTTTAATTCATATTTTCGGTTTTACAAGCATTTTTTGACCAATATACCTATAATTGGAAGGTTTGTATAGCAGGCGCAAACTTTTACTCCAAAAAATACATGACCCAGACAAAACAGCTATTTCATCTATTTTTTAATCCTTAAAGCAAACCACCTGCTGCTTATCCACATAAAAGAGCCTAGCACTTTCTCTGCTGAGAAAGATTATAAACACTCCATTGACCTTTACGTATCCCGCTGAACAGAAGGAGGGTAGTTGCAATATCTTTTATTAGACCATCTAACACAGAGCTGTAGGAAGACATTCCTTAGTCCTCTCGAGTCTGGATCCCATCCTCACATTCATCTCTTCTCAGACATGAGGAAAGGTTTACATGCCCCAAAAGATTTTTTTTTTCTTTTTCATATATATTACTTGATCTAATTACAAAAATACGAAGCTTGGAATTGTTATTCTGATTACTCTGGAGTCAAATCCTAACCTCTCTTTCTCACACTAACCCAAAACTGTGATCTACTTATTAAATTTATTTTTAAATCACAATCTTTACAATATGTTTTATATTAATAGCAGCTTTAAATTCCTAGGTCAGTAGCAAAAACGAGCTATTTGATTTTCACTATTGCCACTGTTTAAAAGTCATATAATTCCCATGCAGAAACTCTGTTATTGAGTTTCCTTTAAAAAGATATTTTACATTGAAAAGATACTTTTTCTTTGTATAAAAGTGTAGCTCCTTACAAAAAATGGTGATCATTTTCACCAAGTTCAAATTTCTAATAATCCCATATGCCAATTGAACTGATGTGTGCCAGCCATAAGACAGAATCAAATCCGGTGTTACGAATTATGCCACATTTTTCTTTCTTTGTACAGCAAGCTCTATTAAAACACAATATTTCTAACTCTAAAAACATCTCATGTTTTTCTGTACTTGATATCCACTGTATTTTAGATGCTTTTCATGAGCTATCAAAAGCTTTGGTGTCACCTTTTATCACAGCTTTGATGATGAGCATTATGATTACTTTTCTGTTTACACTAGGTATGAAGCAATACCACATTGCTACTGATTCTAAATTGATCTGCTTAAGGAAAACGTATAAAACCAATTAGTCAGGTGCTGGTTGGGCACATTGCCAAGTTAGCAACACCTTCACCACTGCATCTGCTAGAGACTCTGGATTTTTGCTGCCAGCAAGCCTCGAGCACTCTTCAGACAGATAAGATCAACAGAAAGACTAATATGTGTTACTAAACACAGGATTATGGAGATCCGTTTGATCACGATTAAACGATTAGAACTGGCAAATGTAAAACCCGCTGAGCCACGATGGGCTGCACCTGCCAGGGCGACACCACCGGCAAAGAAGGCGAGAGAAAATTAAACCCTCTAATTTTCTAATTCACAAACTCTGTGTGTATCTGCGTGTGCTCACACATAGATACGTGCAGAGAGCACTTCAGCAATCCTTCATTTGCCTTCTCAAAAGCACTTGTCAAGTCTCTCACTGTGCTTCTTATCTTAACTACTGCAGGGGCAGCTGTACCATGTAATGCAACAACTAAACAGCCTTTCTTTAAAATCTTTATGAGAGATGACTGTTGTTCGAGGTAAGACATTAAGAGACTGAAGTACCAGAAGCAACTGTCGAATGGAACAGCCTGTTCTTTTCTAGAAGTCCTGCTGTAAAAAATAAATACCTCCTACCCCTCAAATTACCTGCTATAAACACACTGCTCTTGTAGGATGGCACACAGCCCTCTGATTTCAAATAGTAGCTAAAACAAACAAACAGAAAAACTAAAACCCTACATAACATGTACACAGGGAGAGAAAATAAGGGCAATACCTTGAAGTTACAATGATAACAACTGACTGGGGGCAAGGGGAGGAGGCAGGAAGGTTGTTGATCAAAAATGTGTTCTTGGTTGCAAGAAGGAGAAAGCAGCAGGTTGTGCTCATCAAACAGATGCGAAATACCCAGAATCACCAAAAACAAACAAAAAGTTTTTTTGTAGTGTAAAGCATATTTACATTAAGCAAATTTGTTTTTTTCCATGAGCAAGTGTTTGCATAGTCCTACGGACTCTGTTCAGTAAACGGCTGTGGGGAGCTGCGTGTCTAACTTACAATTTAAAGGGGATAAACAGGGTCGAAGGACATCCTGGCTCCTCACAGGCAGTGCATTTTGAGCTTGCTGTCAGCCGACAGCAGGACCACAACGAAACGTGCCCCGAGTTCACCCCCGTCAATGGCCATGTCTCCACCGTGGCCGCGCGCTCGCGGGATCAAGGGCAGGATTGTGTGAGCACCAAGTTGGGCATAACTCAGATGAATCTTCCTCAACACAAGCTTTTTGTCACCGCCTTTTTTTTTTTTTTTTTCGCTTCCTTCCATTTTGCATTTTTCTGAGTAAAACTAAAGCACAAAGGCCAGACACTGATGTTGTTCCTTATGGTGGAAACAGCAAAGCGTTTCCCGAGCTCATGCACACCAGGCCCCTGCTCTGTTCACACCCCGCCTTGCATGACCAAGGACTCTTCCCTAACACTCTGCCTCAATGCCTTGAAGGTCTCACCTTCAAATACTGAATGAAATGTTCTAGCATGCAATTAGTCCCTAAAACAGGAGGGTTTTCCTTGGAGACACTGCAAATTTTTGGTTTACACACCACGAGGAATGTATTAAATGTGACAGTGCCATGTTTTCGGTTCATTTAGCATTTCCTGACATAGCTCAGCTTTAAGCCCCCCGACCATGACTTTAATACGCAAAGATGGAGATGTGGGGGCTTTTGTGCTCTGGGCTGGCTCCGTTTCTGGAGGCCTCTTGGGAGCCGACGGCACGAACCCAGCAAGGCGAGTCCTGCTGAGTTGGGTCTCGCTGGGTGGAGGTGACCTTTGATGACTTTTGAAATCTTGTTATTATGTTTTAATAAACTACAGCCATTAGGCAGATTTTATAGTTCATTTCATGTGTTCATTCCAGGCAATCTTTGACTGTATTTTTTCAAAAGTCACAGAGGTACTTTTCTAAAAGAAAAACTTCTCTCCATGTCTCCACAGGCCAAGAATTCACCGGTCCAAACTTTTCAAAAGCAAAAAGCATCACAGTCCATAGAGAAATCCACTGTCTTCTTGTAAACCAAAAAGCCTTTTTGGATAAAGCTTTACAGAGCAGAGCATCCAAAAATTCTCCATGAAATAAATTCAAAACATTATACAAATTACTTAGAAGTGTGTGTCCAGCTCAGTCTAAACACCAGGGCTTTTTCTGTCCAAGAAGCCCGTGTGAGACAAACGAGCAGCAGCTCAGCATGTAAAAGCAACTCGGCACGTTCATACTGTGAACATGACTGGGAATGGAGTCCTACGGTCGCGTGTAATCCCTGCTCGGCCGTTTGGAAGCTGAAACGGTCCAACTTTCTCTGGCTTTACATGTCAATGGTCCCTCGTTCGGACAAGGCTAATTGTGGCGAAGACTGGTGCAAGGACCTTTGGTATTTGATCAAGTGCTTTAGAGGCCTCCTGACAGATGAAACAGAAATAATCTGTCCCCTTCTTAACAAAAGTGACGAAGTTGAGCAAAAATTTGGCGAGTATGTTCTTGATGAATAACTTGCAAAAATACTGTTTACAAAAAGATTTAATATAGTGAATAATAGGCAATATCCTTGAGAACAACAAGTGGTTCCTGAAACTAGTTTAAGAGTTTGGTAAGACTAAAAATTGTTATATGCATGTCAGCACTTCTGGGCAACCAACTTGTCATTAATCACGCATTATTTCTCAAGTACTATTTGCAAATGTTAGAAAATTGGAAGAAATTGTGGCTACACCTGAGGGTTACGCTGCCGTTCAGCAGAGCTTTGACAGGCTGCAGAAGTCACAGGGGCCTCGTGAAGTTCAGCAAAGGGCAAAGCCAAGTCCTGCCTGGGAGAATATCCCGGGCAGGGGCAGGGAGACAGCGGGCCCGGGGGCTGGAAGCAGCTCGGCAGATGGGGACCGTGAACGTTGTGGCATCCACCGAGTCACACGTGAGCCAGCAGTGTGCCCTGGTGGTCCAGGTGGCCAACAGATCCTATATACTGGTTCCTATATATCCTATTCATCTCCTATACATCCACCACATGCAAAGGATACTAAAGCTGCAGGGAGAACATTCAGAGTCATTATTACTATGAAGCATACCAAATAGAAACACAACTGACAGATAAATGTTCTGTTTTTCAATGGCCTGTGGAACCTTACAGTCAATACTACACATATTTTACACCTGTAGCTTATATTTGCTGAGAGAAAAAGACAAAATTATGTCAAATAATGCTCTATACGATCTACGCAGCATCCACTGCCCCTGAATACATCACCAAACCTCACAAGCAAAACTTCAAACGATAGAATTACACCTCAGCATTTGTTCTACACATACTGCAGTTTTATCCTTAGCTATTGCAGACATCATCTTTAAACATATAATCCTCCTGGGACTAAATCTTTCCACTTTCCTTTGGAGCAAAACAGGTTTGAAGTGTTTTATCTGCAACCGGCCCATTTAACACCTCCCCAAACTCTACATTACAGAGTTTCCTTTTCCTGAGGTTTTAAGGATTTAAGAACTAGATCCATTTAAGAACTACAATCTGCCAAAGTACTTGCTTTTTAAAAAGTCCAGATTTCTTTTTATATAATGATAGATAAGTGAATAGATACAGATACCTTTAACATATGCTACAGCGTGCAAAAGAGACATGGTATCCACAGACTACGCATGTGAGTGTTTCGTATTGCACAGCTGAATGGCGCAGAATCAGGTTGAAAATGGACATTTTTCATCTATTTTTACACTCTGCAGCCGGGTCCCTGTGATACCAGCGGTAGGATGGCTGCACTTCTTGCTGCCCAGGTGTTCCTGGTGAGTGGGCCAAGTGCTCAGTCCAGGTGAAAGTTTCCTGAATTTCTTTCAGCTTCCACTTGTGCCATCTCTGCTCCCACTTTCTGGCACTTGCTGACACTGTCACGTGTCAAAGATGACTAAGAACCTGAAACTAAGAACTTATCTTATGAGTAAAGACTAAGTGAGCGGGACCTGTTTAGTCTGGAGAAAAGAAGAGATTTGATCAACGTGTTCAAGTGCCTGAGGGGAGAATGTAGGGAGGATGGGGCCAAACTCTTCTCGGTGGTGACCAGTGACAGGACAAGGGGTAATGGGTGCGAGCTGAAACACAGGAGGTTCTATCTCCATGTGAGGAAGAACTTCCTTCCGGTGAGGGTGACAGAGCCCTGGCACAGGCTGCCCACAGAGGCTGTGGAGTCTCCTTCTCTGGAGATCTTCCAAACCTGCCTGGATGCCACCGTGTGCCCTGTGCTCTGGGTGTTCCTGCTGGAGCAGGGGGGTTGGACTAGATGATCTGTAGAAGTCCCTTCCAACCCCAACCATTCTGTGACCCTGTAGCTCTGTGTCCTGCGCTGGCACACAGGGACGCACAGGGAAGCCAAGGCCGGGGCCCGTCCAGCTCCCAGGAAGCGGCGGCCGCTCGCAGGGACGGCGGGTTCCTGTGGCCACAACCAGCACCAGGAGCGAGGTCGGGAACGAGCCCGGCCTGCGCCGCATCCGGGCGCTCTGAACCTAGAAGCTTTGCCGCTCTGATGCTTTCCTGAGCAGAACAGCCATGTGCGCCCTATCCAAACCAAGACACTTTTAAATGGTAGGATTGGAAATCGACTTGGAATACGATTTGAATACTACATCTCTAAATATTAAATCCATATGTAAGCTGAAATTTAAATCTGGTTGCTTTTCCTAAGAGAACATTACAAATGTAGTAAATACTAAAAAAAACAATAATTTTTCTGAGCAGTCTGTGCAGATGTCTCATATTAGACTTCTGAACATGACTCCTGAGCTCATATTACAGGTACCATCCAAGACTTCATTTCCACCATGAGGATTTTTATTTGCCGTTATTTATTCTGGCGCTCATAATCACTGAAGAATTACAAGGCTTGACATTGCCTTAGTATCCAAAAAGGAACTCCAATAAATATTTGTCTTTAAAAGTTTACAGGTGTTGAAATGTTTTCATTACTGCAAAGCACGTGTATTTAAATAAGACTCTAAGTATAAACTTCTGTGCAAAGCAGTGTCATGAAAGCCGCTGTATCCATAACAACCCACAGGAAAATTTTGAATTATCTTAGAATAAGAAGAAATTCTGATAAGCACTAAAAACTGGTGAAGAGACATGTTAAAGGGAGTAGAAAAAAGTATGTGCCTTCATTACTGTCAGAAATGTACAGGAAAGTATCTGGTATTTTTTTTTGACTATTAGAGCAGTCTAAGTATTATTTTAAACCACATATTTAATGATTAGAAAGTGTGAATCGACAAATTTAGGTTTTACTAGAAAAAATTAAATGCCCAAACTTACAGCAAGTTAGTTGCAAGGACTTCAGAAGGTTGAGGTAAGTGGGTAACTGGATGACAGGCAAATGTGAATGAAAGTAACTTGAATCAATGTCAAAAATGTTGTGGTATCATCATGGAAATGAAACTGACAGCTGCCCATCTCTAAAATACCATAGAAGACTAGGAAATTAAGAAAACTATAATGTTTTGCAAGCTGCTATGTAAAGATACTTTGCTGTTATGAAAATCAGTATGAAGATTTTTTCAAGGTTGGAGCTGATAACATCAAGTACAGTATGCTATGTATGATATGTGTAAAAAATAAAACGAAATACTTCTTTCGGAAAGACAGACCTCTATTAAATTCATATCTGTTAGTTCTTTAATATCCACTTAAGATTCATAGTATTTTAGGGTTTTTTTCTTAATGAAAATGAAACCTACATGGAAAAAGGAAATTACAAGAGTTTATAATCAGCAAATAAAATTGTATTTTGGAAGTTACACATATAGTTATGCAAAGAATTGGGAACACAAATTCCCAGAATAAAAAAAAGAACAGTTGCTTTAACACTTAAGTGTTCAAAATATGAAAATGAAGCCCATGAAATTCCTGTGTCTCTAGGGGAGCTGTTTGCTAGCAGACCCAACCAATGCAGCAGGACCCGGCACTCCATGCGGAACCATCTCCTGATGCCCCTGCCTGAATCCAGAGCTGACCTTTCCGTTTTGCTGGGAAAACCTCAGGGTTTTGTGTATATGCGGACAGAAGTACCTTGCAACAGTCAAACAAATGATACTAAGTATAAAATGTAGTATTTTGATCACTACAATGTTTGTTTTCTTTTTTATCTGGATTTTGAAAACAGGGGTACTTCGGTGTTTACTGGTTCGAATAAAAAAAAATAAATTAATTCTAGTTATTTACAAACCACGCATATACACCATGCATTACACAAGCAATCGTATACACAAGTAGAAGCAGAACGATTATATATTTTGCATATATTTTCTACTCGTATCAAAAAACAGCCATGAAGTAATAGGTTTATTCTCCTGGCAACGAGCATTTTGGTCATTTAGAATGAGCAGTTCTGTATCTATCGAGTGCTTTGGCAGCTTTTTTTATAACACCCCGAGCTATAAGCATCTCCTTGTGAGTAAGGGCCTCCTGAGAATAGCAGGAAGAGAAATAGCCCGATAAGCACAGGACTAAATTCCCTCTCACATTTCCCAAGCTGGGAGCCTCCTAATGTACAGCTGACACTAGCTGTCATCGTCGGAGACAATTAACTCCTCCAGGTAATGAGGGCTCAGAACGATTAACATTTTGCACGCCCACAGCAGGCAAGACATGAGTGTATGTAACCAGCCCTCCCTGGAAACAGGGGCCTGCAGAGACCAGCTACTGAATGAAACGGCTCGTGCTGCAACCGAGTGACTTTGCCATGAAGCTGGTCGAGCTTCCAAAGGTATTTCTGAGTTTTTGGGAAGACCAGACTTCATTCCAACTATACTAGGATAGATTCTTTACATGAAGGCATACAGCTCTTTCACTCAGCTCTTTTAACAGTTTCTTGTTCATTTCAGCAGGTACCATTTAAAGGTTGGATCTCATGTCCATTTCTTAGCACATTAAGTTACAGGTTCAGGAAAAAGCCTTGGCACTAGCACAAAATACTAGAGGAGCCAGAATAATTTTCATTCCTTCTGCTAATGTTATTCTCATCTCATTACAGAAAAAAAATATTAAATCAACCAAATTACTGTGAGATTATGCATTTCTGTGATTCAATTTAAATATTCCCTTAAATGTTTAAAAGCTGGTCCAGAACTTAACAGATGTTTATGCCTAGAAGCTTTACTCTATTCCACTAGTACCATAGCGATATCCCAGGTCATATGGTAGAAAACACCAAATGATATCAAAATTACATAGCAAGATTATGAAAATCATCACAACTTCCCTAAAGCTAAGGCAGGGCACTACCCTGCTCTGCACCTTTTCAGCTGTTCTGTACTCCTGCCTCCCCCACACCTGGTACTTCCCCAACCCTGGAATTACAAAGCCTCTCTGCCCAAACAACGGGGAGGGCTCCAGAAGAAGCCCCTCAAACGGCCTCCTGCCCTGCAGCCTGTGGGGCCGGGTGAAGCCCCCGAAGCCAAGGCACGGCCAGGTCTCAGGTACCAGGAGCAGCAGGAAAAGGAGGGCAGGGCAAAGGGGACGAGACAGGAAAGGCCATTTCCCTGCTCTACCAACTCTTACTAGTCTGTGCCTTCAACATTTTAATAGATATTTATAATAAAAAATACAATACCATCACATATAAAACCAGATTCAAACAATATCGCTTTCTACTGCATACAAAACAACTCAAAAGAATGGGAGCCCCATAGTCACAAATACAGGTCGTGAAAACTCTTATAACTTTATCCGTAGTTATAAGGACCTAAAGCAATTCACTTCCAAACATTTTTACTTAGGAAAAAGCAATACTATGAAAACCATTATATATTGTGTAAATTAAAAGCTAGTTTTCTAAAACACCCACGTAATCCACTGATCTAACCGCAGAGAGAATCTGCTTCATGTAGCAGCCACAGAAAGAATCATTTACTAGGAATATGAAAGAAAAATTTGGAGGAGACTATCTGCATTTACAATTGACCAAATGATCACGCAGTTAAGTTTAATGATTTCATCTGATTACTCCTAAATACCCCAGAGCCCACCTCAGGTTAGCCTGACTGCTAAAACTACATCAGAAACATTCACATTGGGAAGAACTGCTCTGTTTGGGCTAGAGCAAAGGATGAACAATTTCTAGCCAAGTGTAACAAGCCTAAAAAGATTTCTCATGATAATGAGGAAAAAAGAAAAAAGTGAAGGCAAGTAAAGCACAAGCTGGAATTACTTAATATGCGGAACAGTGTAAAATGAGCTGATTTAACACAAGCAGCTTCAAATACAACACCAAAAGCTCCAGCAATTCCTTACGCTCCCAGACTGCATTCGCTCTCCTTTTGAAGTGTCTCGTTAAGAAGCGCTATGAACTGACACCGTCACTGCACTCAGCCGGGGTAAATCCCGGGGCCCTGCACGTCTCTGCTGCAGGGACCCGCTGTCACCTGCAGGTTCCAGCCCCGCAGGCCGCGGGCGGCACACGAGACTGCGCGACCTCTCTGGGTACCAGGAGCTACAGGACAGAAACTTGGAGAAAAGAAAGCACAAAAAAAAAAGGTAAAACGGACCCATGGCTGATCACAAAATAGTTGCTCTGTTCAATTAAAATTTGCTAATCCATCTCTGAGAAATTCTGAATTTCCCAGCATGAGGAGTGTGACCAGATTAACTCCCCTGAATCTCAGAGGCCGCTTTGAAAGACTGCTCTCAAGGCCACAAATGCCTTTTTAAGGCCACAAGCACAAGCCTTATCCCTGTGTCTCCCCACTGGAGCTGAGACCACCTGAACAGACGAACCCTCCCCAACCTGTTTAATGTTAACTACTGAAGCAAGAGGCAATTCAAAACGGGATTATACTAAGAAAATACTATTTAAGCATCAAAGACTACTGATGATGGTAAAATGGACCAAACCAAGCAAACGTCCTCATGTACACAGATGACCAGCTGGAAACATCTTTTCATCTCCCTAGACGCTCTGCAAAAACAGGATTAAGAACAGTTTGTGAAGCCAGTCCTCGACTCAGCTAAACTAGGTTTTAGCTTGTTCCTATCAGCCTGGTGCCACTTAACTAGCAAAAATGGTCTGTTCTAAGCTTGGTGTTTTCTTTTTAGGTAAAACTCAAGATTTAGCATTAAGGTATTGTTAATTATAAGAAGAATATGTCACAGTTCACTCTGCTACTGTATCAATGGGTTAACAAATTCAAGTGAAAAAGTAAAGCTAAATTTCATTTCCTGGAAATTTTAGCATGATAATTGAAATTAAACTGTTTTTAGTTTATATCCTGTTATCACTGGAAACTCTTCTTCAAAGTCAGCAGGTTTTGCATGATTGTATTTCTGGTCTGTTTCCTGACAACTTTCCTGTAAAATACAGTTGAAGTGCACACCCTATTCTGTAAAATGCCAAAGTACATAAAATTATGGTATCCTTCACATACTGAAGATGTGATTTTGTCACCTTTCATCATTTTGTTGCAAATCATGTTTATTACTTAACACCAGCTCACAGAGGCTGAATACTCTCAGAACTCACATTTACCCAACTCTCTATAATACTCCCTACTTTCCAAAAGGTATTTTCACCCTTGAGTCATCTCTCTTCTTCAAATCCCAAAGGAAATATTTTGTCTTCTCTATGAGGGCTCTCAGCAGTTATTAGCGACCAAAATTATCCCTGGGCTGGACAGGGCAGGGCAGAAGCAGCCGGCAGCACCTGACCCGGCACCGCTGAAATTCAGAGCAGCGGATCCGATTCCATCCTCTCGGGCACGAGCACACCCGTGTAAAACACCGACGGATAATTTTAGCTATTGCATTACAGAAAAAGCCAGTGGAATTACAACACCCCTGTATATAAAGTTCTTTCTTCTGGACAGTGCTTTACTAGATCAATTGTCTTACAGACATTTGGTGGAAAGTTGGAAAATAAACACAATAGCTTTGCTGAACAAACACGAACTGCGGGGCTCACAAAAGCCCTCTGTTAATAAACATCTTACATATAATACTGCAGCATATTTATTCCATCAAAATGACCCTGGCACAAAATAAGAGAAAAAACATACTTTGCATTAGAGGCATTAATAACCTGCTTTAAACTTCAGATTACTTAACTCGGCATCACTTGCATCTCCTTTTGAAATCGAAAGAAATACTCAAAGAAATGCAACATACTCTTAAGAGAATGGGCAACTAAGACCCTCACTTATTTTCTTTGAAGACCAAATGAATAAAGAAGATGCTGTCAGTAGATACATAGGGGGATTTACGCAGAGGGCAGGGATCAAGTAAAGCAAAAGCAGCTATAAATTTTCAGAGTAGGATTAGAAAACCACTTTGTTTCTGACACCAGGAAGCACTCAACCTTCTGGAGTGCCTATGCTCTACGGAAGAAAAATATCTAGCCTTTAGTGCAATGAAGATGCTTTAAACGTAAAACAAGGGGAAAATCATACAGTATTGCTGGAGTTCAATAAAAAGTTTCAAATACAAATTGGAAACTTGTGTCTTTCAGGTCTTTCTCTTACAGTACCTGAGTGCAACCAGACGTTATATTAAGCTGTGGCGGGGGGTCCGAACATGGAAATGCTGCTGTCAGTATAATCACAAAGAAATTGAAAGAAGACCTATTAGAAGTAAAGAAAATGTCTGGACGACATCTACCCAGTGTTGTAGAACACAAGTTACCTCATGGAGAACAAGTCAACTGAACCAAAATGGCAAGAACAGCTTGACCGCTGCCCCAGCACCAATGGAGCTAGAGATAATAAACCTGTCAAGACTGGGACGAGGAAGATTAGTACATCCATTAAAAGCCCTTTCCAACCCTAATTACAAGCTGCTTTTTCCTCTGTTAAACTTTTTTTTTTTTGGGTGGGGGGCATGAGGGCATTGCTTTGTTTGTTTTAAAAAGGTTTAGTTAAATTGCAAAAAGCAGAAGCTAAAGCCGGGGTCCTTTGCTTGGTATATTACAGTAATATACAATTACTGCAACATCAAAGCAACCCTCAGATTGCTTCCAGGGGACTCTCTGAAGAGCAAATACTTCACTAGTGGGGCAACAAAATGGTTCTCCAAAACTGCTAGTACTGAGGCCCATCACAAGGGAGAAATGTGTTTAAAAGTTTTTTTTTTTTTTTTTTGTGTGTGTGTGTGTGAGAAATCGCAGAACATTACCACCATTTCATTTTTTAATACAAAATACAAACTCACCACACAGACACCACATAAGAAAGCAGAAAAAAAAAAAGGCCATAAAACTAGTAGAATTACTATACAAAGCCTAAATGAAACTGACTCTAGGGATCTTCCGCTTTTAAGCCTAAATAAAGCCAAGTTACAAAACAGCCAAGGAAAGCAAAGAGGAAAAAGAGAAAAGCATTTCCCTGGAAATATTTTAGAATTTGATTTCTGTTACGTTTTGAAAATGGTTCTTCAATTGGACAAATTTGAGCTAAAAGTCAGAAGCCTTTGAAACACTTTCTGGACACGATCCTGTGCCAGGTGCCCCTGCTGGAGCAGGGGGCTGGACTAGATGATCTCCAGAGGTCCCTTCCAACCTCAACTCCGTCACCTTGCCAGTTCTATACAAAAAGAAACATCGAAGGAGTGTGTGTATATATACGTGTGTGTGTGTATATGTATATGTATCTATCTATAATGTACATAAAATCCTCAGATCTTTTCTGTACCTCATTTAAGACTGCCCTGTTTTTATCTTCTTGGTAGGTCACCTGAGCAAAAACTCCTTTGGAGTAGTGGAAAATATTACAAATCTGGTCTTATCTTCAAAGGTGGTTGCAGTGGGGGGAAGCCAAAGGAATTTCAAACCACTTAGATGTCAACACAGAATTTAATCATGAAGTGATTTACCACTGTATTTTGATACTCTAATCTGCAAGCCTACAATGCAGGAATAGGTCAAAGAAAAAAAATGTTTAACTCTGGTTCATTAGTGTATATTCGAAAGTCTGATATGTATATTTTCAAATGCTTAATATAACACTAGACAAGAATGTCGGTGAAAACATAATTCATATTAATTTTTCTTACAAGATCTCAAATAAATTCCTGAAGATACCCTGAGGAAACGAATATAGACAAATCTGAGCACTCCTCTCTACTCAGAAAATGACTGAACTTGGCATTCCTGTGAGACCTGCAGCTTCGCCTGCTTTTAGTTCCTACCTCAAATCCCTCCTTCTGGAAACATCCACGTTCAGCACTGGGGTCTGCAGACCCCACGGCCCAGGAATTGTGCTGTAGCTCACAGAGCAGGCCTCATTCCTGGGCCTTCTCCTGCATCCGCTTGGTGGTTACCTCAGCCCCAGCCTTCGTGGGCTGTCCCGGTGTCTCTGGGGACTCTTGGACCAATGCTCCAAAAGCAGCAATCTGGTGGGCTGTTGAGAGGCATGTTCTTAAACAAGCCTTAAAACACAGCTGAAATATTGGAGAATAAAATGGGGGACAAGACCCAAGGATGCCAGGTCTGAAGAGTACTATTTCCACATCTGCCTCCGTTCACTTCCATTGTGCAAAGGCCAAATTACACAGCTGAGATAGAGTCAAGTCGGTAAATTAAAAATGACTCTTAACCTCCTCTTACAAACAAGTTAATGAAGTAAAAACCAAAAGAGGTTAAAAGTCAAAGTACCTGTCCTACAAATTAAAAAAACAAAGAGAGAAGCTTTGTAAATAAAATAGTTAATCTCCACTGATGCTACTTAGACCACAAATGATGGGGATAGACACGCTGCCAGCTTTAGCCTAGGAAGCAGCAGGCACAGGACCAAGCTTTTCTTCTAAGGAATGAAGCTGAGTTTCCAAGCTCCAATGAAATTTGGGAAGGAAGCAAAGTGCTAAGATTTACCTAACATCCCAACAATACTATCTGCCACAAAACTTGTAGATTGGCAGTTCTGAACGTGCCCAAGCACTACCTTCGCTTGGGTGTTTGAAGGACTGGAGATGGTTCGGCCATTGGAAGCCAAGACCACTGAGACCAAAAATTGCACAAGACCTCTTGGGTTATCAATCTCAGTGCTCTACCATCTATTATTGAAAAAATATGCGATTTTTTTGTACGTCTGTTTGCTACAAAGATATCAGATATTCATCTTTTCAGTAATTCAATAAGAAGTCCTGAAAATATACCGTTTTCTTTTCCAAGAATGGTAAGTATCTGCCTAAAGATAGTGGTCATTCCAAGGCCTTTGAAGCCACACTTAATACAAAACAAAAACCCACCCACTGAAATATATGCTTAAATTATTCTTGCCAAGCAAAAAGTTTAAAGTCACCAATATGGTTAAATACTATTGAAATCAAGGGGGCAGATACACATACTTAAATTCATTCCCTACTGAGTAAAGCACTAGAGCATGCACTAAATGTGCTTTTGGGAATTAGTTTTACACTGCACACCCTTCCAAAAGCCCAGGAACATGTTTAATTTTGTTACCAGGAATATTTCCATGGATAAGCATGTCCATAACTTTTAGCAAGAACAAGACTTTGAGTACACTGAGTACAATTTATAATGAACAAGATGCAACTGCAACATTATTTCTCTTTGTAAATTAAAATTCCCATGGAGGCAAATGAGAGATTTACCTGCCCAAAGAGATAAGAGTAAGGGAGTCAAAAACCATTCGGGGGAAAAATGTATGTAAAAGTAAAGCAAACAGCAGGCAAACATTTTCTCTGCTATGCTTTAAATTCCACATTTCTTCCTGAAATCAGTATGCCACAACAGGGTATATAAATCGGCAACATTACAGTATTTACATTTTTAATTCTGTATAATTAATGAACAGCTTTACTGCAATCGAAACCATCATATAGGAAAATACAAGCCAATTGATGCCATATGTCCTCCTGAACTGTTTTTCCAGATGTATTCCTTGGAGTCACAAAATTGAAGTTCCTGTTTCCTTTAAATAACACATTCCTAAAAACTCAAATGAAGCATTTTTATTCCAAGTAGAAACTAGCTTGTTCATACGATTAGAATTATTAATTTTCATTTCAGTTCCTTTATCCTATTTTTTTCCTACAACCTGAGTAGAAAATTAAGAATCTATTTAACTGTGACATGGATTGTGAAGAAGCACAAGCGCACTAAAGCTCTAAGGTTTTAGCCTGAGATTTCTATGGCTAGTGGTGACCTTGCACTTACACAGGTATCTGAGAAATAAATTTTTAAGTTTTATTCTTTACTAGCACAGAGCTTCACCTTGCTTTTAAGAAGATTTCTTACCTTTCCCTTCGCCTTTAGTCATGAAACAAAGAAGAAATAACAGAATGCACTTTTTTGTGGGAATACTTGCTTAATTGAAGTTTAACACTGCTAGGCACTGCTAAGAGAAAATTAGAAATAGGGAAAGGAGTTTCAGCAAGAGCTTTCCCACATTGCCCTGCCAACAACCTCAGCCTCGTTGGGGCATTTTCTCTAAGGGCCAGAAGTAATTAAGTTTCATTGCTAAATCAGTCTTGAGCCTGTCTTGAGCAGAAAAATCACTTATGTTTAATTGCATGTGGTGAGGTGCTGAGCAATCTATTAGGCAGACTGCAGATACCAGCTCATTTTTTGCAGCTCTGCAGGGTACTTAAAAATGAAAGGTCATTATTTAATACAGGCAGTCACTTATATAATACATATACCCTACAGAAAACAGTGCCACGTCCGGGAAGGCTCATTACTTGAGTTTATTTCAACACTAACACATTAACTACTGTTTTAAGAGATGTATAGTTTGAGATAAGCTTCTGAAATGCAGGAGCTACTAAATTGAAACTGTTCATCATTTTTAATACACACATGCACATATCCCTCCACGAGCTTAAGAAAACGCACATATTGTTTGCTAATGGGGCCCACATATTTTTCACCTGATTCCATCAACAAAGAATTAGTTTCCATAAAATTGTATCTGACAGGAACAGATCGGTTTCATGGTTCGGGGCGGGAGGATCGTTCCACCGGGTTATTCATGCTAATATTCCGGCTGCTGGCAGAGCAGAGCTTCAGCTACCAAACTATCTCACACTCTAAGATGCTCCTCAGAGTCAGGAGAAACAACTTAGTCTTTTCGAAAAGAGGGTTGGCCTCTCAGAATCCACAAATGCATTTTTGTTCATTTAGAAGAAATGAAATAAGAGCAAAGCTTTTCAGGATGATCTGATTTGGGATCAGCAGAGCAGGGCACCACTCCTGCAGTGTCTGCAGGAGACACGGATGTTCTCAGCTGCATCCAACGCTCTGCCGTCCGATGGAGACCTGCAGAGCCTCCTCCTTCCTTCGACAATATTAGGATTACACCTTGTTTGGGGTATCAGTGTCCAGACGTGGCAGCCAAACTCCCTGCAAACTTGAGAAAACAAACGGCACCTTCCCAGGCTCTTTTTATCATTTGTAAAGGGTCTATATTATTCAATCCACAGAAGGGAGGTTAAAACCCTGAGGCTTTACTAATTGCGTTTGCCCTAGATTCTGTATTTGGATTTTTACAGAACTTAAAAAGAAAGTCTATATAAAGATGACTTAAATCTTAAATGTTGTATAATATTGATCAAACATTTTACATGATAAAAATACATTTATTCTGGTTTTACCTAAATACAGTAATACAGAGCAAAGTTTGAAAATGAGATCTTTATACACAAACAATATACTAAATATTCCCTGTTACTGTTTTTTCTATTCATACCCCTCTTCGTCTTAGTTTTCACCAATTTCACTACTCCTTAATAAAGAAACATGAACTATTTTGCATTATGTTCCCCGAGACTTTGACCAAACAGGAAACGGGAGGAGTGTGATTGCTCAGTGCAGCCCGTTCACCCTCTGCTTGGCCCACTGCAGAAAAGCAGTTCAATTTGTGTTTTAACATGTGCAAGATACTTATAAACAAGGCAATTTAAAATATTTTATAAATACTGAGCTTTTTGTTTGTGTGTGAACACAATATTTTAAAATTCTTACGTATGTGTAAGATCATAAAATAACTTGAACTGGAGCAAAAAGAAGAATAAAAACATTAGAAAATATACAGCCAGTGTTTTGCTGGCTGAACAGTGATTTCCTTCCCCACCCCCTCAGTCACTTGACCAGAGGAAAAAGCCTTTGATGAAGGAGGACAAAATTGCTCTTGGCTCCTCAATCATTCCAATCTATCTCGGTATTTGTTTCTTGTCAAACTGATTTGTCCCGTCAACCGCACTCTGAAGAAGGGTCATGAGCCTAAGCCTGCCATAGAAATGGGAGGACATTATTTAAATAATTGAATTAAATAATTCTAAGGAGCAAGCAGGAAATGCCAAATTATTAATTTCTTAAAAGATCTTTTCCACTTGCACTATTTTCCTAAAGGAAAATTAATTTTCATCAGTTGATAACTACTAAGCACGAGTAACACTTGAACTGAATTTTGAATCTCTTTTCTTCAAAGTAGTGGAAGCAATGGATAAACTGACATACATTTATCTTTATTGTCACATACCAGAGAAAAGGTGCATTCCTACATTGGCCAGACTGCTTCTCTAACATCTTCAGCCAAACGACTCGCACAGGAACCGCATGGATGCGTATGCCTGCTCACAGCTCCAGCCTGCGCTTGGCGTTCACACGCAGGAATCTGAACCGACGCGAACGGCTAAAGCTGAGTCTTAGCAGTATAAATAGCCTTTTACAGTTTCCTATTTTTTCTCCTTTATAAACGTATTAACATAACACTGGCAGCAGCACTCCCCAGCGGGCCAGAGGGATGAAGGCAGCTGCCCGTTGTGCCTCTGCGGGGAGCAGCATTGGAGCGCTCTGTCCCCAGAGCAGCAATGGGGCTGAAGAACGGGGCTGCCAGGCCCTGTCTGCGCAGGCTGGAGCACAAAGCACGAGGACAGTTTTGTTCCAAGGCCACGACACACGAGACCACAATTTGAATATTTCTAAAACGAATGCTGTCACAGAGAAGTCTCTATTTGAAGTGACAATCACTAATTACATCTTTTTTTATGAAAAGGGGATTAAGAAAAACAATTATCTTAACAAAGCAGTCTCATGCACTTCCCAGTACTGTACTTCTTGACTGCCAGAAACGAATGTTAAACAGAATGTTAAACAAAACCTGGACTGGGAAGTAAATATATTTTCTTAAATTCAGTTATGTTTTGTGGCCACAATTTTCTGTTGTCTGTATCTGCCATGTGTAGTGTTCCTGGTGGAAAAGAAATCTGGAATATACAAGCAATACATCAGATTTTTTTAAAAAAGCTAAATGTTTAGAGTATAAGTAAATGCCTCCTAACTTAGCTGCTTGCCAGAAACTTCTTGGTGGGAGATACATGGCAAATATTCCTGAGCATAATTCAGTTTTCATCTGTGCTTTGGATTTCACTTCACGAGGAAGAGGAAACTATGATCATGAATGATCATGATCATACTATCAGTCTGCATTAAAAGAAAATGCTTGTGATAAGCATTATTTTTGTATGTCAAACATTTAAGCCCTAAGCAGCACAAAATGTAAAAAAGAGACATTAGAATATTGATACATTAAAAAGTACAAAGCGTTATCTACAAAATAATGCAAACATATCAGAGACATAAAAGTTCTCGAAACATTCAGACTCAAGTTTTAATTCTCCATGCTACGGAATATGTGCCCACTATCCCATTCTCATTCCTTTTTACTTTCAGTTCACACCATATGATTCGTGCAACGTTATTCATTTTCCTGGTTCGCTTCACCTATAAATTCTATTGCTCCATCTCAAAATTATTTGGAAGATCCGAATTTTTACGATGCTTATCATCATTTTTCTGACAGGAAGATATAAAATGACAATAACATTCAGTCTCTGAGACCAGAACTAAAGATGCAGCGATGCTGACAGCCCGAGCTCCACGGCCCAGCGGGGCCGTTCTCCTCCGCTCACCCACAGCAGCCCCGGGCTCTCGTGCCCTCCCTCATCGAGCTGGGTCTGGCTGTTAGTTTCGTCAGCGTTAGCAGCATTATTTGCTCTGAATCCACCTCGTGACATGGTGAAGGTATGCCAGTCTCCAGCGTCTAAATTACCTTTGAACTGTTGCACGTTGTGACCTGTCAGAAGGATTTTCCAGATACCAACACTATTTTAAATAGTTCTGACACATATTCCAAACATAAACCTTAAGTAGGTACACTAAAAAACAGTTCTATTCTTATGTATATGTGTTATTCACTTGCTGCTCCTTTTACAAGGAGTTATAAAAGCCAGGCTCAATACTACTTCTGAAGAAGGCTTCTTTAAATGTAAAGGGGAACTCTCCATGTGAACATACAGCTATGTAAGGCCATAATTCAAAAGCAGTTTTTACTGATGGTTCAGGACACTGATTTTGAACAAAAATAAATTTCCATTAAAAAAATAAACAAACAAAATTCAAGGTAAAGATTATTCTCTCTTAGGACCAGTGAAAAGGTGACCTCCCTGTAGAGGAAAAGTGACTCAGACCTGCCTGGAAGCAGTTCTTTCCTTATCCTTGTGCAAAGTAACAGCCTTCAAAAACAAGTAAGAGGGAAAATACAGGAGAAATTAACGCTGAAACAAGGAGTTTGTTTCATTAAATTAAACTTTGTTTTGCAACATAATTTTTTTAAAGAAAAAAAAAAAAAACACATTTTTTCCGTGTGCTAACAACCCTCAGCCAGGGGGAAAAAACACAGGATAAGATCCAAGGGAACAAGGTAAGATCCAAAGAACTGACAATCCTATTTTGAAGGCGGAAAAGCCCTTCAATGTTATGACAAGGCCTTTTAAAATACTTAAGCTTCAATGTCATAAATCAAATTTCTTATATGTACATTATATATAGCTTGATAGGACATATTGTAATTTAAGTGAAAATAAATAAGACTTATTTTAACCAACAACACTTCAAATAAGTAGGCTTAGGAAGTAGAGTGCCTTCGGGATGTAACTACAGTGTCTCTAAATGCTGCAGGAATTCTGTGAATTTGAGAAAACATCTTTCCTCACATATTATCATGACAGTACCAAAGCGCTGGAGACAAAAGCAGGGAAAGCAGAGATGTCGGCTCGGCTGTGGGAGCAGAACTTTTGAACCCCGGATAATAATGACATCTTTGTGACAGGAAGGCGAGAGGGCCGGGGGATCAGATGCCGAGGATCACGTTGCCCTCTGGTTTCTAATGTGCCTGTAAGTGATTAGGCCTGGTTTGCCCTTGGGCTGGAATCACAGGAAACACAGTGTGCCCCAAACAATTTTACTTACATGAAAAATAATCCTAAATGAGTCACAATACTTTTCCCGATCTGAAACGTTATCATTTGGGAAGCCTCCCTGTTTCTCGCGCCTCGACACTCACGCACCTCCCGAGAGGGGCAGAAAGACAGTCAAAAAGCCCAAATTTAAAAAGCAAGTGTTCAGCTCAGCAATGTCTGTAACAAACTCTTTCAAGCAGGAAAGAAATCACTTAAAGGAACATCATTTCCCATGTCTTCTTAACGGTATTAAAATCTCTCAAATTGCTCTAATGACAACGGTTAAATCATAAATAGTCACTTCGCATGAAAAAAAAAAAAAAAATACAGTCCTTGCTGTTAATAGCAAAGGTTATTGTTCCCATAAGTTAATTCCACAGTTGCAGTTTCCAGGATTCTGTACCCAACTCTGCAGGGACTCGAGGGGTCAGGGAAAGAGGAAGGAGGGCAAGGAGCCCTAAGCAAGTCAGGGCACTTCAGCTCTGTCCCTCCTTTCCTGGGCAGGGGTTCCGCCTTAAACCAACAGAAAACTTAATTTTACAAGGAAAAGAACTCGTGTGTATGTATGTGCATAAACAGAGACTAAAGACAGGAATGTTTAAGAGATATAACTTCAGTGATTAACAAATGGAGACTGTAAGCCAGTACAAGCCACAAATGCAGAAAAAGGAATGTTTCACAATGTCTTCGGCTTTTTATACCATTATAAATGTATCGTTACCTTTATAACTTTATTCTAAAATACACGTATACTTCCTCTCACATACCAAAGTTGCTGGAGGTTTTGATTTCTTAAGAAAGGACACTATTCAACAAGGACTATCAAACAAACATTGTATCACAAGAACATAAGGATTTTTCATTTAGAAATAAGCACATTACTGATAAAAAGGCCCTTCATACAAGGACCAAAACCAAGTGATGTTATCTTAAAAATCACTGCACTGCAGTCAAGAGGACCTGCAGCACTTACACACCAGCCGCTGTGTCCTCTTACATTTATCATGACAGCAAACAGTAAAGCGGAAGATAAATGCTGAGGAGCTAATAGACTGTGTGGAAAAGGCTTCCATTGTAAGATCGTAAAGGCTGTTAGAGTGGAAAATACAATAATTATATTTCTACTTATATTCATACTTCAATTTTCTCTCCAGCCACCACTGGGAACTGCTGGACCTCTCGGAAACTTACAGCCATGGTCTGGAAATCCCTTTTCCTGATTTGTTTCCCACATGCACAATATAATCAACAGCTTCTGTGTAGCTGGCAAACTAAGCACATTCCCTGCATTAATGACATTCTCCAGTAAGGCTGGAAGACTGGAGATTCATTTTCAATCTTTGCCACTTTCCTTCAAAAGGTCCCATCTTTGCTCTTGCAGAAATTACAAAATTGAACCCACCAAGTCTTCCCGTTCTTTGATACCCCTTGTAGGCAGCACAATTTCCCAAATTCTCAATATTAAATTTAGAAACCATGTGTAAAAATCAAATAATCACTGTAATCAAGTTAATATCTTCAATACTAATAAAGAAAAAAAATCTGTATGCATCAAGACTTGAAAAGACAAATCCAAAAGAATGAGGAAAAGTTGGAAGCAGGACAAAATGATTTCCCCTGGACATTCAATATCATAAATGGTAAATACACCTGGGGACATCAACTGGATTAAGCCAGTCTTTCATGCACTTTGTTTTGTCTGCACTGAAGAAATGTTTGTCCACTAATCTTTTCAACACTGAAGACAGACTAAAATAATATAAACAACTTTAGTCATGTATTTATAACAAATAAGTATTTCCATTAAATTTTCTGAGTTTTGAATGGCTTTACCCTCTGCTAAATGTTAAATGAGGCTACATTTTAAGCATTGTTATGAAAGCCCAACAACGTTTCTGCACATTTGGACTGCTGCCTCCTTAGCTTGGAATTTCCAATAAACAAGTTGTGCTGCTTTGATTTTCGCTGCCAAGTTCACACTTCTCAAACAGAACAGAGTCAACTCGAACTTCAATTCACAATCAACTAGCTTTTCTGGCTCACTTTATACTTACACCCTGCACAAACATTCAGCAATTTCTTGGAAGAGGAAAAGAAAAATTATGACTCTTGGTAATTACATGTTTCTTCTGGAAAAACTAATTTCATTTTATTCATGTCATTCCTCATTTTCAGACTGAATAAAATATAATTCCACAATGGAATTTAATGAAAGCGTCTTCCCTGAGTCATCGAGATAATTCCCTCCCTCCCTGTATATAACCCAAATAAAGAAAAAAAAAAAGGAAAAAAAAAGTTTTTTTTTCTCCCATTGTTTTGTTATAGAAGGCACCTAAGCTCATATGCTCACACTCTTTGTCTCTCCTAGCACTGAATTAACAAACTTAGCAACAACAGCATTTATCCTGAAGGTCAAAACATCTAGGATGCAGCATGCTGAGCTGCAGCAAGCCAAGACACCAGGTCACCATCAAGCAGGGGAGATGGTCCTTGCACCCAGTTCCTTTGGTCCTGATCACACCATCCTCTCCCCACTGAGCTGGCTGCTTTTCTGGTTCTCTCCAGCCTTGAGGCAGTTGCACTTGATTAAAATCAAACCAGTATCTGAAGAAAATGGGTGGAACTTTTTCCACCCTTCCAGCAAACTGAACTGATTCGACTTAAGCTGCATCAGACACACAAATCACCAACATACTGCACACAAAAGGTGTTGTTATTCCTCTGATTGCATCAGTATTTTACATCTTATAATACCATTAATAACATTAAAACTTATTTTTTTTTCTTTTGATTTTTCCACATTTCACATGGTTCACCAAGTATTTACAAGGATGGAAATCCCATCTCCTCTCTGGGCAACCTGCTCATTAACACACAGAACATTAGGTACCCTTCACTGAAAAACCTGAACACAGAGAATTTGGGAGGGTTGCATGTTTTTCATAATTATCACAACTGGAAACTGTATTAAACTCTGCTGTAAAAAAAGAATGGAGAGCAGTACATAGAATGGTTAAAGGATCCATAGCCAGAAAAAGTAAAACTGGGGACAATAGTGTGGTAAAAAATCTCACATTATGCATCTCAGAGAGTGGTGGAAGTGAAAGAAAAGTTTTAAAAAATATAAAAACATGCTACTTTCTTCCAAAAGAGAGAATTAAAGCAATTTCATCAGCATTGGGAACGCTTGACAGCATAGCTGGGATTCCAGGCTAAGTGCTCAGTCTAGATTCCATACTAAATGCCATGTCTACTATATAAACTTCTCACAAAATTTATCTAGGAATTTTATCCAAATCAGATTGCCATGAAAAAGCACTAAAGTTTCTATACTAAAACCCCATCAGGGCCAGTGCCCAGAGCAGTTCATTTCTATACTGTCATGGCTCATGATAGCTTTTTCTTTTTTATTTTTCAGTGAAACTCACCCAAAGCATAAACTGCTTCCCATAATATTGGGGACATTTAATCAGCAGTTTCCAGAACAATATTCATGTGATATAAAACAAAAGGAGGAAAACAGCATTTGCTATCCGCATGGGTAACTTGTTTATAGCTTTAAAAGCCACATGAAGTTATTGTCTTCTTGAAAGGAACAAGCAGAAAGGGTCATGTAACCTGCCCAATAACAAAGCTCAACCTCACGTGAATTCCTACAGATTTTAGAATTTTTAATTCAAAAAATACAATAGAAAAGACCTAGATAAAAGATACTCTTCTGAGTCACTTATACTACAATGCTGAATTATTATTCAGGCAAAGAAAATCAGAGCACTTTTTGAGAAATACTTAATCTCCCATTGACCAGCATTTAAATATTCTATTTTCTTATTAAAAAGAAAAAGCACTTTAACTCAGGTACACGAGTCATGTATATATATAGTTCAACACACTTACCTGTAGACAACATGCCTCCCAGGAATTTATAAATCTACACATGAATAAAACTTTGTACCACATGTGCAAAAAAACATATATTTTTGGCTTACTTCTCCGTGTCTTAAAGGTGTGATAGCTCCTCTTGAGACTGCCATTCGAAACAGCGTTTCTGTGGCCTGCATCAATAAACATACATAAGAATTAGTTATTAAAAAAGAAAAAAAACAGCCCATGAAGATTTGTTTAAACAAATTTTTATCGGGAGCTCGGCCACAGAAGTGCTCAGCTCCACACAATGCTCTTCCACTAGCTGGCACCTAAAAGCAGGATACTAAGGGAAAAAATGGCTAGGGGATATTTTACAAACAATGGATCTCGCTTCTTTTCAATATTACTGTTTGATATTGTATGCCTAAAGTGACAAACAAGTATCGAAAAGGAAGAGTACGAGGCTCCTCTTTTCCTTAAAGCACCTGAGTGCCCTCGGACTCTTTGGCATTGTAAGATGCAACATTGATTATGTGAAGGGACAGGAACCCAACTGGGGAGATCTTTTATAATAAAAGCAACGTTGCTCAGGTTTCTGTGTCAGCTGTTCCATCCTTTCATGCAGTAGGACAATTAACAGGTATTTCTGCAATAAGCAGAGCACTGACTCTCGAGAGAAAAGAGCACAGGTTCTGCATCCCCGATGCTTCTGGAGAGACACACAAGAGGCAACACCACTGAATCACGCACAAAAGGGTTTCTGTAACTGATCACTACTTCCATTCATTTCTTAACTTAGGTTTTAGCACAGAGATACCAAATTGCCATTTTTTTTCTATTCTCGAGTTGGTTGCAAAAAGGAAGGAGAAAAAAAGCTCGCTGGTCACATGAAAACACAGACTGGTACATCAACACACACCAAAACAGATTAAAGACACGTTTCACTGCTTGCTATGAAGACAAGAAATTGGAATGGGGGGCGGGGGGGGGGCGGGTTTTAATACCCGATTTTGATCAAAAAATATGTTCCAACATTAAATAATCTATGCTAACAAGTAATTAACTGGCTGAAAAAAATCTATATTTTGAAATTTTACAAATAAAAATAGTTGATAGTAATAAGTAACTACTACTGTAATTGATTGCCAGCAATATATAAAACAAGGAGCCCAATGCTCCATGGTAGTAAGACCTGCTGGGTTCATGCTACAGCCCCATCCCAACAGATGTCCTATCAAAGGCATCTACAGAGAGGAATTCCCCAGTCTTTCTAAAGGCAGATTAAGCAGGTTTTAATGTACAGTGTTTTCCCCCCTTGTCTTTCCCAAATAATTGCCCACAAAAGAATTATCTTATAAAAGAGCCCTTAATGGCCCTGTGCATCCCGCCTCCCCAATCTTCAGAGTCCCCAAAGCTGGGCTGGAAACTTGTTACTTCATTTATGTCCCCACAAAGCCAGGCACTTCCAAAGCGGGATTCCTCTCCTTCACCTCGTGGGCAGTAAAGGTTTAAGAGGTCCTCACATTAAACCTTTTGTATTTCTCCAAATTGGCTTCTTTCATCAGCTCTTCCCACCAGTTTTCAAGGATGGTTCAAGCGAATTGAGCCTTCTTGTCATACAGCCCGGCGCCTTTTGTCTCCTTTGAAAACCACTGGTGTGTGCGACCCTCTTTTCACAGCTACTAGTAGAAGATCCCTCTTAATGCACTTGTACTGGAGTTAATGCCAGATGTCAAAACCATCCGGCAACAAGGAAAATTCACAGCACCAGCAAAGCTGGAGCCCCAGATTCCCAAATCTGAGCTCCACTCTTGGTGTGCTGGGGATCCCTACAAGGATTAGCCCTGCAATCCCAGCCTCCTACCCAGGGTGTGGGAAAGGAGGCCACTACAGCCGTTCACATGCCCACAACTCCAAGGCTGCAGGGAGAGCAGCCGGGGGGCAGGGGTTTAAGCCTGCAAAATCCACAGAAAGCTTAAAGAAACTGCACCTTCCCAAAGGGCAGCAGGTAGAGCCACGAGCTGGTGTAAAAGCGGAAGAGGCCACTAGCAGAAAATACTTCAGGCTGGTGTCTTCTCAAAAAGTGTAAATATGCAACAACCTGGCACAGGTCACAGGACTAGATGGTCTCTAGAGGTCCCTTCCAACCTCCACCATTCTGTGATTCTGTGATTTAGCCTGGAAGAGATGACCGGCAGCCACCTCGTCTGCAGGGAGCAGGTTGCCCAGGGCCCTGTCCGGCCACGCTCCGAGCAGCGCCAAGGACGGAGACACAGGGCCTCTCTGGGCAACCTGACCCGAAACTTGACAACCCAGTTGCCAGCGGAAAGTCTCTGAAAAACTGCAGCGTACAGATGCTTTGTAGAGTCTTCCCAAAGCAGCACAGCTTAATTCCCAAATCCTCCATCAGTGGAGGCTTCATACCAGCGCAATGAAAGACCTTCCTTCCTTCCCTCCTTCCTCTGTGGCTTCCAGCTGTGCCAACACAAGCCACATTTAAACTCCAAGCCTTTAACATTGCAGACACACGTCATTTGCAAAGTCTCTATATCATGCTTGAACATCAGCCCATGACTTACACTTATTGCTCATGTCCCAGCCTCACGCTTCTGAACTTCTGCATACAGTAATAGCTGCTGGTATTAAAAGCATCCTGACAAGGTAGTGAGCATATCTGGACCAAAATTCCAGTTTCTTGAATATAAATTAATTTTCTTCTGGTGTGCTGGTGCTTTGTCATTTCAGCCACTACAATAATAACTAATATTCATGCTATAATATTCTAATACAAATTGTTTCAATTTTTATGAAGTTCTAACCCAGTAATCACAAGTGTCACATCTTTAAATACAAGGAACTTCCAGTGGAATATACTTAACACTTTTTCTTTAAAAACTTAAGATTAAATCCAATGAAAACATGCAGAGTGCTGCCCTGCCACAAATTCATGTGTCTTTCAACACAGACTTCCTCATAAAATAACTTGGACATCTGAAGCAGTGGATTTCTGCTGGAAAAATTTAGCACATTTCTAGATACCATGTCAAAGCTCCCCAAAGTACAACTGTCACAGCCCTTATATAACCACCCCTCTAGTGAGTTATGTATCATTTTGATTAAGTTTGATTAACTGGTTCTAACGTCAGTCTTCTAAATTCTTAAGATATCTTCTACATTTCTTGCATATTTTTACATTAGACATTTTCCAAAGAAAGCTGATCTTTCTCATAGGGTTACATTTATTGTTTCCTAAATGAAACACACTTCCCAAGGTATGCCAGTTTTTAAACACTGAAAATATTAAAATAACCTGGTTTTTGTTGTGCATGTGTAACTATGACTATGAAATATGATCCATCAGTTCATGTGTAATATTTATCATCATAGCAGCATAACGGATTGAAAAGGTAAAAGGGGTCATTTAACAAATAGTAATATTGTTCCAGTGAAATAGTCAGCTAGGAATGCAGATAATTTAACTGCCATTCCCTCTGTTGACACTGAGTATTTCATTTTTAATCAGACTTTTAGGAAGTTGTAAAAAGTTAACATTCATTTTCACTCAGTTCACTGTGAATTTCACTGAAAAGCCTTAAATAGGAAGCATTGCAGGTTTAGGCAATCATTTGAGCTACTCTGAATTCCCTTCTCTGAAGAGAATTAATAAGAAAGCAAATTATTAATGGGTGGTTTTAGTGATCTCAGTGTAAAACCAATGTGCTGTCAAGCTGATAATCCCTGAATCTAAAACACTGTGCTCGATTTTAAGACATGCATATTATGTTGTATGGGAGGTGAAATGGCAGGGCACTGTATCTTACCACTCTGTCCTGGCCTGCAAATTCTTATGTCATCTACAGACAGAGGTGCCCAACTGATTTTTCTGTCCCTCAGAAAAAACAATCATTTCTGCCCAAATTTCATGCAAGAGAAAAAAAGGAATGAAACTTGTATGAAATAGATCACTTTAGACACCTAGGTTAAACAGTTAATGCCCACCATCAAAACTGAAGTGGAAAATAATTGTGTTATGGATGGAATTGTAGGAAAAACAGCAGGAAAACCAGTACTTTAGACTCCAGATGTTTTGAATTTTCTATGCCAAACAAAAATAAAATGGTTTTATAATATTTCAAAAAGTTACCATTTTACTGAAGCTGAAATTGCAAACACAGTGAGAGGGACTGCTAATGCAAATTAGTCTTAGAAACACTTTTTCACAACCTCAACACCTGTATATATCCATGCCGAAAGGCATAGACATTTTGAAGTTATTAACAGCAATCGAGGGATTTCAATTAAATAAAAAAGGAGTCATAAGAATAAAACAGGGTGGAGAGGAACTAAGACTTTCACTCCTGTTGAGTTTACTTACCGTGGATGCAACACTTGGCTGAAAGCTCTGCTCTGTGAAATACGTGGACGTGTCCACATATTGTTGACATGTTCAAGCACTCGCAACAGCATGAAATCATTAATAACAGTTTTCAATGTGTTTTTCTATTTGAGTAAATATTACACATCTATTGTTATAGTTCTTTTCAGCAATCCATCACACAGCTTTTCAAAACAATGTTGGAAAAAAACTGCAGAGCTGGCGAGGTTCAGAAGGAACGATGATCAGAGGCATTTATTTACAAGAAGTCTCTGAAAAAGTTTTCTAATTTATGGCCACAAAATTTCAAACATAAAGTGATCTCCTCCATCTTTACCTTAGCCTAGGTGACATTTCTAGTTAACTAACATTTTTTTCCTAAAACTTAACTTTATTAAACACAAAGTCCCCCTAAGTGATGAGCTCTTTATTGTTACAATTTTCAGTTAAACTACTGTAATACCAATACAGGATTTAGTTCCATGTTTTTATATGTTTATGAATCAAAATTTATTTAAATATTTTAGAACACAGTACTGAAGCTAAACTAATGTTTTTAAAGGAATAAATGTTACAAAAATCTCCAACTCTTAGAGAGAAGGGAATTCACACCAGTACAATGCAATGAACACACTGGTGCAATAAATGGAATTTTTCCTGAGGTTTTCAGGTAAGTTGGAATTTAAACATTTATTCCATTTTTTTCTTCTTTTTGGCGGGGGGTGGGGGAGCGTGTTTTGATTAGTTGGTTTATTTGTTTGGCTGGTTTATTTGCTTATTGGGGGGGAGGGTTTGGTTTTTTTAAGTGTCTAAATGTTGGACCATTTGTGCCTTACTTGTATAGTAAGTATTTCATTAGCTATGTGCTACCTGTGAGACATAAATCTTTTGTTTCATCATTAACAGATCAAATTCACTTCTTACCTTTATCTTTTATATTGGTAGCTTGCACAATAAACTCAGGACTGAACAGTTTATGTCCCTTGATAAAAAATAATTTACAGAGCTCATTATAGCCTTACTTTTTTTTTTTCAAAGCCTCGTATTTTTTTTATCATTTGTAGCTTTTACAAGTAAACACCAATAGAGAAATCACTATTTCATATACCCCCCTTTTCACTCCAAAGTCCTTTTTCTCTTTCTTTCCTCTGGTTACTTACACAACATTGCATTGTTAAAATGAATTTAACGTGTGCAACTTTAAGTAGACTATTGTAACTATAATCCCATGAACACCCCCAGCCCCAGCTAAAAACAGGATGCAGGTAAGGGATGACAAGACCCATAACTGCAGTATTCACAAGCCCCAGCAACTACCAGCTTCTGGGATGACATAGGGGGAGTTTGGGACAGCTACACACTAGAAGGGCCAAAACTGCTCTAATTTATGGGAGGAGATGAAGGGCAGCCTGAAGATTAGAGGGCAGAGAGCAAACCAAGCACAGCCCTGGCCATTTATCTTATACAACAAACATACTAACTAAAAACGGCTCTTCTTCCTCAAATAATAAAATTAGTTTTCCAACTAGACTTTAAGTCATAGCATTTTACTAACACAGCGCAAATATTCCAGTGCTAAAGCTATTGAGATCGTTAGCCTGAAGAGCTATTTAAGGAGTTAGGCTTCACAGATTTACAGTGCAAATTTAGATCAAATATTTGATCAGTTCAGTGAAATTTTTACTGCAATAACAAATTCCATTTCCTCCACAAACTAAAGCTGCCCTTCCAGGGCTAATTAACTTCCTTGGCAATTAATTTACCCTAACGACTACCTACCACCTAACGAAACTACCCTTTAAAACAAATAGAGGGGTTTAAGCCTCACAGCTGCAGAACTCGCAGCGCACAAATGACCCAAGTGCAAAACCAATAAAGCATCAGCACGTGGGCCTGCCAAGAGCATGAAATAGAAGCATTAACATTTATTTATCTTCATCTGAACCCAGTAGTCTGCAGTTGCGGTAACTGTAACTTTTTCCAAGATGATGACGATTCTTTTTTTTTTCTTCTCCTGACTTCATCTCTCCTCCTTTCTCTCCCTCTCCTTTCCCCAGCAATGCTTTGTGTTTCACTTGGATTCTTGGCCTGCGACTTTTACCTTTCTCTAGCTTTCTCCACCCAGGGGAATTAACAGCTCGATTCTGTGCAATTCTGCAATTAACCAAGTATCAGGAAACTACGAGGGAAAAGAAGAATAAGAAAAAAAAGGAAAACAGAAAAAAAGCAGCAATAAAATGCTCGTGAACTGAACTACCCACAGAGCAGGCCGGCAGCCAGCATGGGAAACCGGAGAAATTGGCCAGTTCGGCTCGCCGGCGGGGCCAGCCGCGCCAGAGGGAGGCCAGCCAAGGGAGGCCGCCCCTGTGCGATCCTGCGTGGAGAAACCAGCCCCCGGAGCCGGCCCAGAGAGCCCTCCCTTCCAGGGCCCTGTCAGGAGGCAAGAAGAGCTGCAAAGAGCCCCCAACCACAGCCCTGTCAGTGCTCCGGCCCTCACGCCGCCGCCCTGCGCGAGGGGCCGGGCTGAAGGGCGCCCGTCAACACTGTGGCGGGAGAAGGGAGCTCCTCCATCTTGTCTTCATGAACCAACTGCCTTCAGCTCATTCAGTGCAACTGCTGCAAGATTTACATCTGACTCGTTTCACGAGCAGAGGCCTTTTTCTTTAGAGGATTACCTCATCTTTCATGCTTCCCAATGGCAGCAGCTCTAAGATCTTAGGACTCACAAATAATCTTCTCGTCCCACTTGGTTCGCTTCCATGTATTGTGATTTACCCACAGAGTTGAAGTAATGCAAATCTAACATTAAAAAACATTTGTAAACTAGTGATTTATCATCATCGTGCTGTAAACAAGTAAAGCAGACTGCATCTCCCTCAGATCAGACATTCAACTCATTTTCCAATCTCACTGCTTTAACACGTGGAGACTGCACAAGAACCTCGGCCTAATCAGAAACGGAGAGCAGAGGTTAATGCTGTCTCACTCTTAAGGCAGTTCATGAAAATGCCTCCTCTTTGTCCAGGAAAGTTTAAGTTGTGTTTGATGACAACCAGGTTGTTTCCAGGAAAGGACCCATCTTCTGAGCATCTTCCTCCAAAATCGGGAGCACAAAGGTACCCATGGGATTTCAGAATAGCTTTCCCTTATCAGTAGTGCTCAGCCTAAACCAGGCTACACTGCAGCTGCAACTGCAGGTTATTTTCTCTTTTCAAGAGAGGATGAAAGTTCTTATCATAAGACTAACCATAGATGGAAGCTGAACTTCTCCTTCACACGCATCATCAGAAGGACCTAAAAGCCTAACCTTTTAGTAATCAAGTCTCTTTTCGCACCAAGAGCAAAGCAGTGCACTTCCCAGCTGAAGCCTTCCTGTAGCCAGTCCAGCAGCAGGACTGGAGGACAAAGACCAAATTTTATAGCAGGAAAAGCTGCTTCTAGAAGTCTGAACTAGTAAAGTGCCCTGAAAATCAGAGATCAGAGGGCCTGAGAAACACCCTGAGGTGTTTCAGGCTGACGCCGTTTCCTGAATACAGTAGATCTACAGAAGTTTTCAGTCAAGCCTATTTTAGCCTACTCTAGCACAAAAAATAAAAGAAGATAAATTCTACCATCACATAGCAGTTCTCCCACAGCACAGCAGGAGAAGAAGGTGCTAATAAAAGTTTTGCTACGATCAATGTTGGGTCTGCAAACCCTCTTTTTCACTTTGGTGAAATTGGTGACCAAAGCATGAAAAATACTGTCAAGCAAAACAAATAAAAAATAAGGGTCGTCTTGTAAATAAACATAATATAGTCTTCGTTTTGCCAGTCTCTGGAATCAAGAGATCCTAAAACAGAGATCTGATTTGTGCTACCATTGCAATTCCTCCTTTTTCAAAGGAAGGATTCTACTTTCCATTTACCTCCCAAAGTAACAAAACAAATCAAATTAACTACGTCTGCCTACATCTCTCTGAGTACATTCAGGACAATTAAAATTCCAGTAATCTGAAAAAGAAACATCAACAAATTTGGATAGAGCAAGGGGTAAATGTCAGAGTTTGTAACGATCACTGAGGCATGTGAAGTTATCAAACACAGTATAGATAATTCTAGACATCTATTTCTCATATGTAAAATGGTCACTATATCTGCCCATTTTGCCTGCGATTGGAGAGGATATATTTGTAACCATCTGTGAAGCATTCACAGACTACAGCTAATGACCACCACAGAAAGCTCAAGAAAAAAGTGGTAATAACCTGCATTTTAAAGAAGTTTAGCACATAGCCCAATGGCTATGATTAAAATGCTGAATAGCTGCTAATACAGAAGACACGGGAAATTAGCAGGATTCTGCAGTAAAAGGCATTAGACAATCACAAAGTTAAAGACTATTTTAATACTTCTTTTAAGAGAGGCAAGCATTTCATCCGTGCAACACCTGACCTCACAATCTGATAGATATTATTCAAGAACATTTTTTATACCTAATTTTAAAATAAAACGGGAAAAAACAGTGATGCTCACTTTAGGACAATAACTGTCTTCTCTTTGGCCTGTTCTCAAACATAATTTTCCCACTTGTATAAATGAACGGTAAGATCATATCATAATATTTTGGAGTTTCAGTTTCTGTCTGACGACAAGAATTGTATGGTTCAGTTGAAATACTGCAAGATATGCAACATTAAGACTGAAGCACCATGTCAATAACAAAACCATGAAACTGGGAAGAATATTATCAGCTACTCCTGAAATTAGCTTTAGGAAAAAACTAAAAAGCAATTTAAAATCATTTTTATATGAAAATGTCATGCTAAAGACATTGCTCCATGACTGACAGCTTTTAGATATGGACTAAAATTTATTACACATGTGGTTATTAAAACAATATTTAATCTTAAATTTCAAGTCTTTCAGTGATGTATCAAATTTTCTCTATCTTCCAGTCTATTAAAGAACAAATGCATGAATAGTGAAAACAATTCAAGGCTTGTTTAAGAAACGAACCTTTTACACATTGAGATTAATACACTTAATCAGGAGAAATCTGAGCTCAAACATGGTACTTCAATCTCCGTCAAAAAAAAATACTCAGGAAAGAAATGCTTTTCTAAAATTAGGATTTCGTGCACAATAAATTCACACTACTAATATAAGTATCTGTCACGCTAGCCAACTATTTTCATGCATAAGAGGATGAGATTAATAAAATCACATTAAAAGAAAGCTTGAAAAACACTTATGTGGAAAACCTTACTTTTGCATTTCATTTCTGTAGCACAAGGCCAAAACCAATTGAATTACTACAGGAGTCAGAAGACAAATGTCCAGAGGTACATTAAATGTAGCCAGCTATTTTCCGATATAGTAGCCTGGTCCTGAAATATTTTATTTATGAAATCAGGAAATCTGCACATCCCAATGAGCAATATCTGACACTCACGTGGGGCAAAGACTTTTACGCTTGCAGTTTATACATCCCATAGGACAACACAAGAACCACCACCAAATCCTTTGGCAGTCTGAGCGAATCCAGAAGCTATTCCAGTACTGGGAGAGCTAAGGAAGGCAATGAGAGCTTGAACTTTATATTTAAGCTTAGATTCCTGTTCCTCTTCACAAGGACAGGCAAACCACAGAGTCCCACTCTTGGAACACTTTATTTGCCCTAAGTGTATCCATTCTCTCTAATTCAAAACAGGTTAGGAACCTGAAAAACCTACAGGGATTTTGACAACAAATGCTTTAAACATGTAACAAGAAAGATTTCTGAACAATCGGTACAGTCATTCCTGGCTAAATTTAAAGGTAGCAAACACGTGTAGCGGGGCTGTTACCCCAACTGCAGTGGATACCTGGATAAGCATGTTCACTTGAACATCCTGTATGTTAGTGCTGCCAAATAATAGCTCATACCCCTTGGGGAAAAAGAGCATCCATCACCCTTACAGGAGAAGGAATCGGTAAGGAATGCAGCAGTGCTAAGAACAACTTGGAGACCGTGGCAGACAAGCAACTGAGCACAAAGTTTGCCGTGCTGCTCATCAAGCAAATTATTCCTGGTAAGTGCAGAAACTTCAAAGGGCCTCACAAATCAGGCTCTTCCAATGTCTTCATCTGGGCTCACACTTTTCTAGAGAGCTTACAAATCCCAGCTAAAGAAACGAGGCAGCGTTTGCAAAGGTGATAAGGAGGGTAGTTAAGAACAGGTTAAACTATCACGTATCAGGCCAGGTCTTGGCTACAGGCTCTTCCATCTTATCTGTCGGATGTTGTTGGAAGCCTTGCCTTTTTCACTGACATAAGATACAGGAGAACCCTGGTGCTGACGCTGCTGAAGCAGGCACGTTTCAGAGGCAGCCAAGTGCCGATCACGGGACCGCACAGTCACAGCACCAGGGCAGCCATCAGCAGGAAGATGCTCATGGCAGCCTGGGAGCGCAAGAATCACAGAATCCCAGAATGGTTCAGGTTGGAAGGGACCTCTAGAGATCATCTAGTCTAACCCCCTGCTCCAGCAGGGACACCCAGAGCACGGGGCACAGGGTGGCATCCAGACGGGTTTGGGAGATCTCCAGAAAAACAGACTCCACAACGTCTCTGGGCAGCCTGGGCTCTGTCACCCTCACAGGAAAGAAGTTCTTCCTCATATGGAGATGGAACCTCCTGTGTTTCAACTTGTACCCATTACCCCTTGTCCTGTCACTGGCCACCACCGAGAAGAGCGTGGCCCCATCCTCCCTACATTCTCCCCTCGGGTACCTGCTCTGGCAAGCAGCCGGAGCACATGAGGGCTCCCAAACCGCACGTGCCACCAAAACGCAGAGACCTCCACCAGGCCCAGGCTTCGGCAGCTGCTGGAGTCGCTGTGACCGGCACCCAGGGAGCCGAATGGCCCAGCATGAATGGATCCTTAGAGCTTTAATTAGGTACGCCTCCAAAACTGGCACTTTGACCGCTTCATCTGTGCTAATTGAGCGCGATGCAACACGCGGCTGTGCAGCGCCGAGCTGCAAGTTTAACAAGCTTATAAAGGAGCCAGCAGTATAGAACACTTTCTCATTAAAGGAAAAAAAAAATTAAAAAAGCACTGAACTTGTCACTACACAAAACAGAGCTGGAAGGCTTCCAAAATCGCTCTGTAAGTTTTGTTTTATTACCCTGAGACTGTTAATAAATAAATTGTAAATGAATTTATATTTGCCTGGGTGGATATCAAGAAACAATTGTATCACTGTTCTTGGTGTTTACAATTTATTCTAGTTCTTCACTTTTTTTTAATCCTAGCTACACTGTTTCCTAAATTAGTTTACCTTAGCAACTGACATTTATTTGCTCCATAAATTACTCTAATGCAGTTCAGTGTTCTTACATAAATTTTACAAACACAACACTTGCAGAACATAAGACTTTTATTAATTAAAACCAGACCACTGCAAATATAACATCCCTTTTGTGTTTTTACTTATTGATAATGCTGTAAAACAAAGACAGACAAAGTGTTTCTGCTCTCTTCCCTGGTTGCATTTGTAAAGTTTGCACATGAACACCCACATATATGTATATACCTTATTACCAACTGCCACAGCCAATAGCATACAATCTCTGAAGGGAAAAAGACCTTCCAAATATGTGGCATGTCACCCTACAAGTGAGACCCTTTCATTAAGAATAATGTAATTAAGTCTAATACTTCAGATCCCCACTTATAACTTTAGCTTCATAAGACTTTCAGTATTTACTTCTGCTTCTGTGCTAGAAATGATATTGAGATTTAGAAATAGCTAAAGATAAAACTGTTTAAGGACTAAAAGCTGACATGCAAAATAAAAGTTCAGGAAATCAGGAAAAAAAAAGTGCTTGTTTCTTACAGCAACTGTAAAGGTTGGAGGTATCTATGAACAGACAGGCAACGTTGTCAAAAAAAATCAAAGGCTGTCAAAATTAAAGATAATCTTGATGGGCTTTGGAAATTTCTCATGCCAAAGTTTGGTTTAAAAAGGGCAAATTAGAAGTATTTAAGAGTTTTATGTTATATCAAGGAGGAATATCTAAATAAGCAGAGCAACTAGACTGCATGAGAACGCCCAGCTACGGAGGGGCGGGCAGGGTAACGCACACGGCACGGCTTCCCAAACGCCTCCTCCCCTTGGCAGACACACGGACGGATGCGCGAAGCCTTCGACACGTCCCGAGGGGGCTCCGGGCGCAGGGCAGCCCCTGGCGCCCGGGACGGTGCCGCGAGGCCGGCGGGAGCCGCGAGGGGCCGGGCTGAGGCGGCCGGGCTGAGGCGGCCGGGCTGAGGCGGCAGCGCCGCGCGGGCGCTCGCCCCGCGCAGAGGCCTCCTCGCCGGCCCGGCCGCCCGCAGCCTTTAACCCCCACGGCCTCTTGTGAACGGCCTCAGCTAGCACAGCAGCACTTAATGCCACAGTAAAACCTCGGAGATATGATAAATAATTTACAACAGCGGCGCAGTAACTGCTGGTGTTTGTTTTCTCAGTGGGCTTTATTAAAGCGAGGCACTGAGATTAAAGCTGCTACAACAAAAACTGGAGACAGACATGAGTGGGTTGACAACTTTTTTTGTTTGTTTAAATTCAGCCTTACGGAGGAGACACAAGTTAAATATGAGCAGAAATAAATTTGTCATAATACGACTGCAATTTTCAAATATCTGGAACCTATTAACTTGGGGAAAGTTTCAAAAAGGCCACCCAGCAATAAACACAAAATAATTTGTGTCTGCTGTCTTGTTTGTGATAATTTTTTTTATTGCTACCTCAGTTTCAGATGTCAGAGTAATGACTTCCACATTCTGATTAAAATGGGAATTGAATCCATATGGAAGAGACGCTCAGACCCATCAAAATCAAAAGAACTCCCTTACTTCTAGCTTCTCATACCATCTAGTTTAAAAGCCTAACATTTTGACCATATATAACTGGGCAGTTATTACTACTAGTACTAATACTAGTACTACCAATAGTACTAGATGGCTAGTAGAAAGACATACTTATTATTTCAGGGCAATGATTAAGCAATCAATTCTAATTAAAAGTCTTGGTGAAAATACTTTCTAATCCTTTGAAAGACGCAATAGTCCTAATTCCCCAAATTATTTCATTTCCTGTTATAAATATTTAGAGGATTCACTTCTGCTCGATCAAGGATAAATAACGTTCCACACTTCCAGATATTCACGTCGCAGAACTTCAGAGTGTTTTTCCCTCGTATCTCCATCGAGGTTGCTCTTTCAACAGTGCATTGAGATTTGCTCGGACTTGGAAGCATTTTGCAAAGACGCTGCTCCCACTGCCCTTCTTCACACCCCGCAGCCTGATGTGTAAAATTAGGGATCTAAAGGTTTGATCCAACTAGGGAACAGAGAATGGATCTTGCTGGTATTTCTGGCGGGTAACGGGTTGGCGAGCGCTGCGCGTCCTCCTTGCTCCGCCGCCCTCCAGACCAAGCGCACAGACCGCCACGGCAAAGCATCTTCACAGGTCGTAGCCCTTCATGAAATTTTCTTTCCTCGCTTCTCCAGCGTTTTTGCTGAATTTGGTTACACTTTGCAGCGACCCCCTTACTTTGTCTTTGCACGTTGTGTGCAGCCGCTTGTTCTGAACCCTTTTTCCAACAACTTCCCCGGGGCTCCCTTAGCTCTTGCGATAAGGGCAGATCCCATTTGTGGGTAGTAGCAATTTTGCTATTTCTTCAGTGGAAGTTTTTCCATGCCAGACCTGTACTTGAGGCTTCTCTCCAATCCCCCTTGCACATGAGATGCTGATTAACACAGATCAGCTCACAACTCTGTCTTAAATTGCATGTCGAATCCGAGATGGCAATAATCTTATTCAGTAAAAATTCCAAAAATAATGTTATTAGTCCTATGTATATTCTTTGAGTCTCCACATGCACAATAAACATACAGGCTACATTTAAAACAGGTCAGATTTCAAAGGAAAAAAAAAAAAAAAAACAGAATTTGACCCATTAGCAAGAACTTCCTGACAGATCAACCCTACTGCAAAACTTAAACAGAACAGAAATATCTGCAACTTCTGGATTAATCAGATTCATAAATGGAACACAGGCAGGCAGGCAACTGAATTAAAATCCTATGTATTTTTTCCTCTTTTTTTTCCCAGGTGAAGGGCCGAGAGCTGTGTTATTTATGGTCATGGCAAAGTCGCGCAGCTCTCCTTACGCTGCTTCATCCCCACTGCCTCTTGCTTTGCCCAAGGCCCTTGCTGTGACTTGCAGGTACCATCCAGCAGGGCCCATATCCAGGTTTAGGATGCCCATTTTGATGCAAAACGTTACATATCCGTAGGCAGGAGCCGCCCCAGGGCCGGAGGGCCCAGGCTGCGGGAGCGCTCACCAACCCGGCGCAGCTCCCGGAGTCCGAGCTAGGCTAAGGGACACGGGGAACACCAACTTTCTAAATTACATCAAGAGGGTTATTCCAAAAGTCATTTTTCACTCAGCAGAGCATCCCTGCACATTAAAAAGAGCTCCTGTCGCTGACGAGGAGTGTTTTTACATGGGGGAACGACCACAATTCGCAAGTCTCCTGCTGGCCAGGAAAAACAGAATGGGAGTGTGTGCGCTGGGAGAGGAGAGGGGTGGCGGCTGCTTCGCGTTTTGAAAAACAAATACAATAATATTTTCCATATAAATACCCACAAAGTTTTAAACTAGCAAATATTCAAAACAAACATAACTGTTTATATATATTTTAAAACGGATAGTGAAGAGCAGCACACATACATGGAGTGCATGTGATATTGCTGAATTCTGGTCCGTCGTACAGCTGATTTTTTGAATTTTTTTTTTCAAGGTGACATATTTAAACACCTTCTCAGCATTCTGATACGCAAAACACTAAAACCATGCAAAGAAATACTGCAAAGCAGCATTTTGACTCAGGCTTATCAAGTAAACTTGAATGAAAAAGCTGAAAACAACAGTTATTTAACCCAGGCTACTCTCTACAGGCAAAACTCTCTACAAAAAGAATATGTATTTTTAAAATGAAACTAAATTGAAATCTAAAAGAAGAGTGTGGTCATTAATATTTCAACTACTCAAAAAGAGCTTGCTGCATTTGATAAAGACAAAAAAAAATCATGTTTCTAATTATTTAAGATTTACTGAAAGTCAACACTTCTCATTAAAACAGATGCTTAAAAAACACAAATTTTAGTTGAAACCCTTCACAAAATTGATAACACTTTATATCCATCAATGCACTGACAAATCAAATTCCATTACTGGATTTTTTTTGGACATTGCCAGTGACAAGATATACAGTATTCTACCCTACTTCCCAATCCCCATTGCTCCTCATCCTTTTCCCTAGGAACTCGGAACACAGGATCCAGATTTATTTTAGCAAGCCCACAAAAGCCTCTCGAGATGAATTACAGGCCTGGGGAAGAGCAGCAGTTTTTGCAGCACATTATGCAAGGGAGATCCCACTGCCACACTCATTGCTCAGTATTTTCCTAATTAATTCTGTTTAAGCCAAGCTGTCTTCTACTGTCTGGACAGCCTTAAAGAAACAACTCGATTGGAAATTTCACGTGTGAGCGGGGCTCAACCCAGCGCTGAAAACTGCACCGAGTCACCCAGGCGGCTTCACGCGCAGCTAAAATAACTTTCATTCTTTCTCTTCCACTTTCCCCACATTTGCTAGATGTGGTTTAATACTTTGTAATTACTTCCTTCTGCTTTAGCAAAAATGATCCTAATCCCACGTTTTCTTAATGCAATTTTCCTCCTAGGAGATCAGTGCTGAGAAAGGAGTTTTTCCTCTCACTTTTCCAACACCAATATTGTTTTGCGGCCGAGCTGCCTTCCATGCAGCCCGACATTTACAGGCCGCGCGAGATGTTCTCCTCCTCCCCTTCCCTACCCTTATTAAAGGCAGAAGGAGCGTAGCACCAAGACAAGATTTTAAATGAACCACCTCCCCCTGAATGCCAAAGCAATGACTGTTTACGCAGTTAAAACTCAGTCTCAGCCCTGTTTAAAATCCACACATCCTGCAAGGCCGTAGTGCAAGGAGCGTAACCCCGCGTTAACATCTGCACGTTCACACGAGCTCCTGGGCGTTCACCAGCCCACCCATTGCATCTGAACACGGGCAGGAGGAAAACACACTCATTTATTCACAGAATCCAAATGGCTTTTACACGTAGCCCTAAGACACACTTTATAGCACACAAAATACTTCCTCCTTAAAATGAGGAGGGATCATTTCCGCCTGCATACGCAGAGACGTGTCTCGTTTTGTAGCACAGAAAGTGGAAAAGGAGAGTCTAATTAGTGTATTTTCCACAGCAACTCCCTAATTGCTATCTTTGTATGGAAAAAGTTCTTTATAACTTTTAGATTAAACACTTTTTGCTCCAAAAATTTCCATGGAAATACTATCTACGCACTGCATAAATACAACTGACAATTTTGAAGGCTTACATTTTAGAAATTCCCTCAGTGCTGAAATTGCTCTGGTTAATTATCCGTATTCCTTAATTATCCTTATAAATATACCACCACCATGAGAGTAGAATTGCCTGCTAATACACTAATAGTGGATACAAATAATCAAAAGCATGAAGGAGCCCAAATCTCAACTAACACCCTTGGAGCACAGAAAATAATAAATAATGTGGAATTACTCAGGCTGAAGAAGCCCGAACTACTATTTTTTTTAATCTATGAAGTCACTGTGCACAACTGAAACCATCAGAAGTGTTATTTGTAGAAGACATGGGTTCCTCATAGCCCTTAATAACCTGAATTTAAACATTCCTTAGAAGTGAATTACTAACTAACAAAAACTTTAGCGTCCAAAAAAGTCATCTAGCTTTTCTTAGCATGCAATACATTGCTGATACAAAGTGCTGTGTAAATTATGAAAAGTAAATGCTTTCGTCTGCGAGAGCCAAATTTCAAAACTTATTTGTAATATTGACATTTTTGCTAATTCTAGAAAGTGAAAAGGGTATTTACTCACTGTAGAAGATGAAGTTAAGGGAGCATAAAATTTGTATAAATTGTTACATCAAGTTTCTGGTGAGTTACGCTAGAAAGCTTAAAAATGCAAAGCAGCTTTGCATAGAAAGCAAGAGAAAGTATTGAATGTTTTCTCTGATTTCTGCCAAAGTCTCTGCTCTGCAGTGATGGATGAGGTTTCCTCAGGCTAAGATGCCAAAACCAATTAGCCAGGTCACCCCGCAAGGCGGCCAGCTGCCAGGAGCTGCCTCTCCCTGTACGACTGCCATGTGAAGACATCAGCGCGGTTTAAGTTCACGAGTCCTCATCCTAAAACCGGCCCCTCAAAATTTAGCTGGGGGGGAGTGGTGGTGACCTAAAGTTTCAACCTTTTAACATCATCACAGAATGCCAGGAATTACCCGTAATTTGATTATGCAAAGTATTCCGTTAACTGAATTAGTTCACATTATGCTCCACTCAGACGACTTCAGCTGAGTTTCCTTCTTATATGAACTCCATGTAATGTTTATAGCTAAAAAGTAGTATTTTTAACTCGACATTGCTGCTTTCAGTCGCCAAACTGCCAATCCCACAAAACATGATCTGTGTAAAGCATATAGCTTACCCATTTATGGCATCCAGTTCTGAATTCCAAGATAACATTTTTGGAAAGTGCCTTGAGAATTTATCAAGTAGAGTAAAAAATGCCTAAGCCTGATTATTTTATAACATCTGCATTTAATTTCTAAGGAGTTTAGAAATGCTGATCACAGAACACACTTCCCACTGTGGGCAAAGTCACCACAATAAGCTAAATGATTCCATTAAAAGGCCATTTTTTTCTTCTGCTTATGTGCTGGTGGAATATATCTGAGCATTGCTGTCGCTCATTAAAGCACCCCTTTCTTCTGAGTAATTTCCAAATTCCTCCAAACCACTCAAAACTTGCTCCTTTTCAAGTAAGCTACATAACTTTATTAATACCTTATCAGAAGCCGTTTGGGTTTTACTCCTTTTTGCACTTCTCCTGCCCCACTCCCACGAGCAGCAGGGCAAGAGGCACTAACAGCATCTCCTCTCAGGCTCCTCTGTGCCCTGCAGGTGCTCAAAGGATGAGACACAAAAGCACAGGCACAACAAGGTGCTGAAGAGTTTCCTTTTTCCACATTCTTAATTCCAAACATTTAACTTTAGTTACGTCTAACCAGAGGATTTTTTTTTACTTCTGCTCTGAAGTTTTATCAGTTGCTTTTATTCCAGAACTCATTTCAGCAAACACAGCCCTACCTGCGTATTATAGCACAGAGGAGCTTACAAAGAATAAGTTAGTTCTCTAATAGTAATTCTTCATACCAGCATGAAAATCACAGACAGAAATGAGTAATATATATATTCTAGTCATTACACAATATTTAATTACATAAACATTTTGGTCCCATTAGGATTTTTCTTCCTTTGAGACAGCTTGAGAAAGACCACTTTGTATTTCACATGGAGGTTTTATTTGCAAAATAATCTGAGAACGCTATATTTCATTACCCTTCATACTGTAATAATAATAAAGAACATAATATAAATATTAAAATTACCCCCCAAATCCCTGCCTTCTCACTAGAGCACATTATCGTTGAGGCATCAGCGTATCACTAGTTCACTAATACGAGATTTGCTCTTTAGCTTGAAGGGAGAAAAAAGATTTTCAATCCTGAAGCCTTTTCATGATCTTGGTAAGTCAGATTATATTCAAGTCTTCTGCTGTCAAATTGGTTTTTGACTGAATCTCTACCCTATGGCATGACTGAATCTCTACCCTTTGTCATGACCAAACCATCGGGGATTTGGGGAACAAGCAACAGACTTTAACCATAAGACAACTGCCTGGCTTGGAAAGCCCATGGTGTGAACGCCAGATGACTATCTAAGTATGTCTTCTATGGAAAAGATGGATTACTTTCCTTTTTAAGTCCTTTTTCAAGGAAGGTGCAGGCAATAATGAAGCAGAAAATACAGAGGAGGCTCTTCAAAGTGACAACTTAGCAAAAAAATATTATTCCTCAAAAAGAGGCAGGACTCAAAGGATATTGCTTGACCTGAAAGAAGTGTAAGCAAACATCACTTCATGCAACTCCAAACTACCAGCTACAACACAGACTAATGGTCAAATGTTGCTATTAAAAGGAGACTCTCAAGTGATCTGAAAGCTTAAGAGACACCAAGCAGAAGACACATCTTCAAACTTTACCCTCAGAGCAAACACGACTCTTGATATTGGTGCCTAAGTTGAAACCAGAACTGCAGCGAGCACAGGGAACCAGGGAGGCGTCGTGTGAACTTCCCTGCAGAAATCCTGCCAGGGGTGACCCACTAAAACCTCCCTTTGAGCAACAGTTGTCATTTTTGCTCTTCTTTTACCCGAGCAGCAACGACAGAACACTATCTAAGCTGCAAATCATTTCAGTTCACTATCACAATATAAGGGTTTGTCTGCTGTGTAGCAAAAACTACGGCTTCACTGCTCAGAGTCTTATCACAGAGTGGTATTTCAATGAGGGGGAAAAAATAAAGGCAGCTTCATGGAAAACTTTCAAACTCAATTAGGAATATCAATGTACACATGTTTTTGATTTATAAAAGAGAAAGTGAGAGGTCAAATCCACTTTCCTGGAAGCCAGCATATCTAAAACATAGATCAGGTAAATCTATCAGTCTTCCTTAACTCTGCATTGCCTCCATCTTTTTGGCAAAAACTGAAATGTTCCAGTGGAGAATTAAAAGGAGCAATGCCACTTTTTTTTTCCAATATCTGTTTGGTTAAGTTTAAGCAGAAAACATTTTCTTGTGTTACAATAAGTAAACTAATATATTTGGTTACAAAGTTAATTGTCAAAGCAACAGCAACATATTAAATACCTATGATTCTACAGTACTGTCAGTGAACGGGTGACAACAATAAACCTATTTTAAAGGATATCTCTCAACGGCTACAGAATGTTCTGGAGCATATGACAACATGAGGTGGTAATTTCTCAAAAAGCTACAAATTGCATAATATGACAAACATGGTTATATAGACAAACAGGACATTACTTGAGAAAACAAAACAAAAAACCCTTCCATCTCTATTCTTCGTAACATCCTCCTCCATTTAATTGCAACAGGCACAAGGGATTTCTTGAAACAGTTGCAACAATCCAAACACATTTGCAAACTTGTGCGAAAACCCTTGATAAACGGGTGAGAAAGAAATCCCTCAGGAATGCTCAGCCTCAGAGGACGTTGGGTGCTCATGAACCATCCTTTACAAACTAACGATTTGCCATCGGCCAAAAGGCCACAGGACCAACAAAAGCACAGCTGGAAAGGGGGTTTCTGCTGCTGCTTTTTCTCCTGCCCTGGCATCTCTCACGTCTCCTTTCGTTCCTCCACATCCCTCTTCCCCAAAGCATGAAACAACAGGAACGAATTTACTGCTAATGGAAGGCGATGTTGGAAGGCCCCTGGGCTCAAACATTTAAACCATGTTCTACATTTCACTACAATTCAGCCTTGATGTCTACCATGCTGTTTAAGTGTACCATATATCACTAGTGCTTTTGGTGCAGTATTTAAATATTAAATATAAAAGCCTGAAGATTTAGAAATCACAAGAACTTCCACCCTGTAAAACACACACAAGTATCTGGAGCAGAGGCTGTCACTGAAGTGCACTGGTTACTCTACTCACGTCTCATTGCATCCTGAGGGATTTCCTTTTAAATGTATATCAAAATTGTGAGCACACTTTTGGAACAAATATTTCAAGCCGTAAGAGCACAAGTAACCCCCCTTCTTCACACTGAATAGTTGCAATAAACAAAGGTATATGGCCAAAGTGAACCCTGATTTGTTCTTCTATAACTGAAGAAGAATTTGGGAGTGAAATTGCTTGGACTGTTTTAAAAGAGCAAGATATTTTCTGTTCAATTAAACCATTTGTGCACTATAATTAATATACAGGACATCACCTCAGAATGCATCTGATCAGCTTATTTAGTTCAGTATTTGCATAACGCAAACAGTACTTTTAATCACCTTTAATGACTTCTTAACTTGATTCCAAATATTAGGAAGCAATATTTCTAAAATGACAAAGGAAGAGAAGTCAGTATGTCCAAAAGGAATAGTAATTACTTAGGTAGGCTCTCACCTTTATCAACTTTGCTCAGGAACTTTGCAAAAAAACATCATGTTTGGATTTACAAAACTGTGGAGGACAAACTATTTTCTCTCTATATGTATATGTATGTATGTGTGTATATGCCTACATATATATGTATAGATATAAGTTCCTGCCAAATTTCTCCTCATGTCAACTGCAGCAAAGCTCACCCCCTCCTCTCCTTGCACCCCCCTCATTCCCCTCCCCACCTTCCCGCTGCTTTCACCAGACCAGACGGGACCGTCTCCGCGTGTCCCCTCCGGCTCCCACTCCCATCCCCACTCCCAACCCACCCGGGCCTTTGGCTGCAATAACTTTTATCCACACATCTTAGTTTTCACTTGTACTTGGCTGCTTACTTCTCTTCCTACCTTTCTCATCTCATTTTCTGAGCCTGTATTTTTCCGCTTCCTGAATCCCTCTCCGACTGGAGCAGTTTCCTACGCCTGTGTCCTGCAGGGCACTTGGGACACCAGTTGCCAGCAACACTGCCCTGAGTTTCCATCCAGCTGCCGGGTGCTCGACCCTTGTATTGCTAAACCTGGGACCTCCAAGATCAACTCAGTATTAACATTTCCCACTTTGTAAGTGTAAAGCCAGACAAAGTCATAATAGAAAACAAGGAAAATCTCTGATATAATGATGCACTTTACATTTCAAACATGACACATAGGGAAATTTCTTTTTTTCCTCTGATAAAGGAAATCAACAAACATTATAGTTCGGCATATGGGAGAATAATTGTTTTTCCGGCACAGCATTTCCATGACAACCTAATTCCCCCAGATTGGTATTTCTCATCGCTTTTATCAAACTGGGCCTAGATAATACTGGTCTCTCCTGTCTTGCACTTCTCTTGGTATTAAAGGCAGCCATTCACCCTGCATGTAACTTGCTCCTCACCACAACCACCTTATTCAACAACATGATTTCTCCAGCTTAAGAAGCCAAACCCGAAGTGCTGAGCTGCTCACGGTGAAGGGCATCCCAACTGTTTGCAATATAACATCTATATTTCCTATTTATGGGCACTCATATAGTAATATCATCACCTTTTCCAATAGAAATAACTTGAGCAGTTGCATTTCACTTCCACCTTTGCTGGAATCCTGGAATTCCTTTGATCTCATATGATCCATGAAGGATCATCTTATATGTTCAGCACTTGGGATTTTAGAAATTTCTCAACACATGCCATTTAAATAGTACTTTAAAGGTTCTATATTTCTGTCTGGTCTATGGGAAGGACTTCTGCAACTCTGCTTCTTGGCATTACAGAGGTCACTTCTCAGACCACAACTGGTTAAAAATGCCCAAGTCTCTCAGTGCTACAGCTCAAGAGTATTAACTTACTTCTAAAATATGTTGACTGTCTTCCAGTGAGCTCAGATGTTGATTTTAGATTCTGCATATCAAAACTAAGACCCTACAGATTCTTCACTGCTATGTTTAATTCCAGTTCTAATTCATCAAAAAAAAAAAACAAAAAGTGCATTGCTGCAGTAGCCTCAGCTTAGCAGAAGGCCAGTTTAAGAAAGCACTTTCTTTCATTTTTTTCCATACAACATAAAAACCTTGTTTAAATCTATCATTTTATTGTGTAAGCGGTAACAAACTGCAAGGAGGGAGCTCAGCCTTGCACAAATAACATAATCGCTGCCTTCACACCAGCCAGGACACCTACTTGTACCTTTTTGGTAAGCACCAGAGTAAAATCAATCCAGACATCACCTTTCAGAACAAGAGCAGGGCTCAGACCTCGGGCTTTATGTCCTGCTGCACTTCACCCCTTTATCGTGAAGCAGTCACCATACGTTAAAGGAATTTAACACGTCTATGCCCCTTTCACCGAGTCAATTCACTGCACAGCATAAGTTGTCCAGGACTGTTAAGGGGACAGTAGAGTATAGAGAGTTTTCTGATTTTAAAAGTTCTAGTGTGGCCCTAAAGACCCCCTGCAGCAATAGCCAACACACGTAATTGGACAACGTGCACATGAAGAATCACACAAAAACCCTCAATACTGCTGGCTGCAAAGCAGAATATGAACTTCAGCAAAATATGAAACACACAGACAGAACAAGCTTTGTTCAAGGAATATATGAACAGATATTGACACTAGTTTTATAGGAAGCAAGAAAGGCAGTGCAGTGTTGCACTGCACTTCCATTCTACATTTCCATTTTGTAACACCTAACGTAAATCAGACACTCTAGGTTTAAAATCTAGATATCATCAATAAAAAGATTTTTTTCCACCATTCAGAATAGGGTTCAGTGCAATCTCCAGGTAATTTAAAAGTATTTTAAAGGCGCAGTAAATTTATGAGTAAATCTTATCAAGGCCTATAAAGCTCTGCAGCAAAGGAGAGCAGCACAGCAGGGAAGCACTTTGCCAGCGAGGAAATTACACCGTGAGCAGGGCGAGTTTGTCAAGCACCCTCCCTGTGGCTCTGAATTCACCACAGATCCACGACAAATATAAACCACACAGAATCACAGGCTGGTTGGGACCTCTAGAGATCATCTAGTCCAACCCCCCTGCTCCAGCAGGGACACCCAGAGCACAGGGTGGCATCCAGGTGGGTTTGGGAGATCTCCAGAGAAGGAGACTCCACAGCCTCTCTGGGCAGCCTGGGCTCTGTCACCCTCACAGCAAAGAAGTTCTTCCTCACATGGAGATGGAACTTCCTGTGTTTCAACTTGTACCCATTACCCCTCGTCCCGTCACCGGCCACCACAGAGAAGAGTTTGGCCCCATCCTCCCTACATTCTCCCCTCAGATACTTATACATGTTGATCAGATCCCTCTCAGCCTTCTCTTCTCCGGGTTAAACAGGCCCAGGCCACGCTGCTGAAGAGCATGTCCATGGCATCAAACGCCTTCCACAGGACAACACAGCAGCAGCTGCCACCTCCCTCCTGCCGCTGCCAGCGCCGCGCGCTGCAGAACGTGGGAGCTGCGAAGGGCTCGGGGCGAACGCGAGTCTGTGCCGCGCTCACCGGTAACTCCCGCCCGTGGTGACTCAAAGGTGCTTCTTTTCAGCACACCTAATTCCCCCCTGTCCTGAAAGCTCCATTCCAAAAGGATGATGACAGGTCCATCCAGTTCGCACCATCTCTCTAACCTATACTCCCTTCTGCGCGTTCTTTCTGGGCAGCTGCTCTTCTGAAGTCAAGAAAAACATCAAGTTTACAAAGCTCAGCTATTCATCAGGGAATACAACTTTCTTTCCCCTTTTTGAGGGTCTGAACATCTAATTAGAGAAAAGGATTTATCAGCTTCTCAAATTAGAAAAACTGTTTAGAAAAGTCTTAGAAAGAAAAAAAGTCCCAAAGTACAGGCTATGAAATAAACCCAGCACCTATATAAGGTTTTTTGTAAAAGAAGTAGAAAAATAAAATTTAAGGTGAAAATTAGTTTCTTTACTTTTGAGGTCTATAAGCTACAGTCATGAGTATCTGTAATGACAGGCAATATGTGAACTCAGAAGAAACCAAGAAACAGTTCCTGGCTAAAAGAAATTATTAAATCCTAGAATCGAAGAGAAAAAAGTTAACTGGTAATGCAGATGCTTATAGGGAGATCCCACAACGTTTATCTGTTTGCATGCATAAAATAACACCTCCAAAAGCCTCCTCATGTCCCAAACCCTTCAGATTGCAGGCGTCACCAGAATGGTGTGTTACAAGGATGGAAGTGAAGGTCTGAACTTCACCTCCAGTGCTATTACCCTGCCGTAACACACTGCTCTGCACCACCACCTTTACTCCTGGATCTTGAAGGAGGAGGCTCCAAGTTTCTGTTATTCTACTGGGACCCCAATAAGTTTATACTGTATTTTAGAGCACACACACTGAAATCCTTCCTTTAATAGTTTCTATGATTCTTTAGACAAGCCAAAATTCATAAAAACTTAAGATAATTCTTTTGGAATAATAAGTCCTCAAAAGAA